>NC_140708.1:8402500-9602500 GCF_050655825.1 Lonchura striata | reverse complement strand
AAAAAATCCTTATATCGAAGGATGGAGCCCAGACCAAAGTTGTCCCCACCTCAAACTTGTGCTGCACTGATAGACCCAAGGGAGCCCTACAAACTGACATCAGGAACCTGGACCTGTGAATTTTCTTTCCCAGGAAAAAGGGACAAAGGATGTGCCCAGGGCCTCCAGGGCTGGGACCTGACTGCAAAAAATCCTTATATCGAAGGATGGACCCCAGACCAAAGTTGTCCCCACCTCAAACTTGTGCTGCCCTGATAGACCCAAGGGAGCCCTACAAACTGACATCAGGAACCTGGACCTGTGAGTTTTCTTTCCCAGGGAAAAGGGACAAAGGATGTGCCCAGGGGACCCTGGCCCAGGACCTGATTGCAAAAAATCCTTATATCGAAGGATGGACCCCAGACCAAAGTTGTCCCCACCTCAATTTTTTGCTGCCCTGATAGACCCAAGGGAGCCTTACAAACTGACATCAGGAAACTGGACTGGTGAGTTTTTTTTCCCAGGGAAATTGGCCAAAGGATGTGCCCAGGGGCCCCTGGGCTGGGACCTGACTGCAAAAAATCCTTATATCGAAGGATGGACCCCAGACCAAAGTTGTCCCCACCTCAAACTTGTGCTGCCCTGATAGACCCAAGGGAGCCCTACAAACTGACATCAGGAACCTGGACCTGTGAGTTTTCTTTCCCAGGGAAAAGGGACAAAGGATGTGCCCAGGGGCCGCTGGCCCTGAGCTGGGCCCTGGCTGCAAAAAATCCTTATATCGAAGGATGGAGCCCAGACCAAAGTTGTCCCCACCTCAAACTTGTGCTGCCCTGATAGATCCAAGAGAGCCCTACAAACTGACATCAGGAACCTGGACCTGTGAATTTTCTTTCCCAGGGAAAATGGCCAAAGGATGTGCCCAGGGGCCCCAGGGCTGGGACCTGACTGAGAAAAATCCTTATATCGAAGGATGGACCCCAGACCAAAGTTGTCCCCACCTCAAACTTGTGCTGCCCTGATAGACCCAAGGGAGACCTACAAACTGACATCAGGAACCTGGACCTGTGAGTTTTCTTTCCCAGGGAAAAGGGACAAAGGATGTGCCCAGGGGCCCCAGGCCTGGTACCTGACTGCAAAAAATCCTTATATCGAAGGATGGACCCCAGACCGAAGTTGTCCCCACTTCAAACTTGTGCTGCTCTGATAGAACCAAGGGAGCCCTACAAACTGACATCAGGAACCTGGACCTGTGAGTTTTCTTTCACAGGGAAAAGGGACAAAGGATGTGCCCAGGGGCCCCTGGGCTGGGACCTGGCTGCAAAAAATCCTTATATCGAAGGATGGACCCCAGACCAAAGTTGTCCCCACCTCAAACTTGTGCTGCCCTGATAGAGCCAAGGGAGCCCTACAAACTGACATCAGGAACCTGGACCTGTGAATTTTCTTTCCCAGGGAAAATGGCCAAAGGATGTGCCCAGGGGCCCTGGGCTGGGACCTGACTGCAAAAAATCCTTATATCGAAGGATGGAACCCAGACCAAAGTTGTCCCCACCTCAAACTTGTGCTGCCCTGATAGACCCAAGGGAGCCCTACAAACTGACATCAGGAACCTGGACCTGTGAGTTTTCTTTCCCAGGGAAAAGGGACAAAGGATGTGCCCAGGGGCCCCTGCCCTGGACCTGACTGCAAAAATCCTTATATCGAAGGATGGACCCCAGACCAAAGTTGTCCCCACCTCAATGTTGTGCTACCCTGATAGACTCAAGGGAGCCTTACAAACTGACATCAGGAACCTGGACTGATGAGTTTTTTTTCCCAGGGAAATGGGACAAAGCATGTGCCCAGGGGACCCTGGTCCAGGACCTGAATGCAAAAAATCCTTATATCGAAGGATGGACCCCAGACCAAAGTTGTCCCCACCTCAAACTTGTGCTGCCCTGATAGACCCAAGGGAGCTATACAAACTGAAATCAGAAACCTGGACCTGTGAGTTTTCTTTCCCAGGGAAAATGGCCAAAGGATGTGCCCAGGGGCCCCTGGGCTGGGACCTGACTGCAAAAAATCCTTATATCAAACGATGGACCCCAGACCAAAGTTGTCCCCACCTCAAACTTGTGCTGCCCTGATACACCCAAGGGAGCCCTACAAACTGACATCAGGAACCTGCACCTGTGAGTTTTCTTTCCCAGGGAAAAGGGCCAAAGGATGTGCCCAGGGGCCCCTGGCCCAGGACCTGACTGCAAAAAATCCTTATATCGAAGGATGGACCACAGACCAAAGTTGTCCCCACCTCAAACTTGTGCTGCCCTGATAGACCCAAGGGAGCCCTACAAACTGACATCAGGAACCTGGACCTGTGAGTTTTCTTCCCCAGGGGAAATGTCCAAAGGACGTACCCAGGGGCCCCTGGGCTGGGACCTGACTGCAAAAAATCCATATATCGAAGGATGGACACCAGACCAAAGTTGTCCCCACCTCAAACTTGTGCTGCCCTGATAGACCCAAGGGAGCCCTACAAACTGACATCAGGAACCTGGACCTGTGAGTTTTCTTTCCCAGGGAAAATGGCCAAAGGATGTGCCCAGGGGCCCCAGGCCTGGGACCTGACTGAAAAAAATCCTTATATCGAAGGATGGAGCCCAGACCAAAGTTGTCCCCACCTCAAACTTGTGCTGCCCTGATAGAACCAAGGGAGCCCTACAAACTGACATCAGGAACCTGGACCTGTGAGTTTTCTTTCCCAGGGAAAAGGGACAAAGGATGTGCCCAGGGGTCCCTGGCCCGGGACCCGACTGCAAAAATCCTTATATCGAAGGATGGACCCCAGACCAAAGTTGTCCCCACCTCAATCTTGTGCTACCCTGATAGACCCAAGGGAGCCTTACAAACTGACATCAGGAACCTGGACTGATGAGTTTTTTTTCCCAGGGAAATGGGACAAAGCATGTGCCCAGGGGACCCTGGTCCAGGACCTGAATGCAAAAAATCCTTATATCGAAGGATGGAGCCCAGACCAAAGTTGTCCCCACCTCAAACTTGTGCTGCCCTGATAGACCCAAGGGAGCTATACAAACTGAAATCAGAAACCTGGACCTGTGAGTTTTCTTTCCCAGGGAAAATGGCCAAAGGATGTGCCCAGGGGCCCCTGGGCTGGGACCTGACTGCAAAAAATCCTTATATCGAAGGATGGATCACAGACCAAAGTTGTCCCCACCTCAAACATGTGCTGCCCTGATAGACCCATGGGAGCCCTACAAACTGACATCAGGAACCTGGACCTGTGAGTTTTCTTTCCCAGGGAAAAGGGACAAAGGATGTGCCCAGGGGTCCCAGGCCTGGTACCTGACTGCAAAAAATCCTTATATCGAAGGATGGACCCCAGACCAAAGTTGTCCCCACCTCAAACTTGTGCTGCCCTGATAGACCCAAGGGAGCCCTACAAACTGACATCAGGAACCTGGACCTGTGAATGTTCTTTCCCAGGGAAAAGGGACAAAGGATGTGCCCAGGGGCCCCTGGCCCGGGACCTGACTGCAAAAATCCTTATATCGAAGGATGGACCCCAGACCAAAGTTGTCCCCACCTCAAACTTGTGCTGCCCTGATAGACCCAAGGGAGCCCTACAAACTGACATCAGGAACCTGGACCTGTGAATTTTCTTTCTCAGGGAAAAGGGACAAAGGATGTGCCCAGGGCCTCCAGGGCTGGGACCTGACTGCAAAAAATCCTTATATCGAAGGATGGACCCCAGACCAAAGTTGTCCCCACCTCAAACTTGTGCTGCCCTGATAGACCCAAGGGAGCCCTACAAACTGACATCAGGAACCTGGACCTGTGAGTTTTCTTTCCCAGGGAAAAGGGACAAAGGATGTGCCCAGGGGACCCTGGCCCAGGACCTGATTGCAAAAAATCCTTATATCGAAGGATGGACCCCAGACCAAAGTTGTCCCCACCTCAATTTTTTGCTGCCCTGATAGACCCAAGGGAGCCTTACAAACTGACATCAGGAAACTGGACTGGTGAGTTTTTTTTCCCAGGGAAATTGGCCAAAGGATGTGCCCAGGGGCCCCTGGGCTGGGACCTGACTGCAAAAAATCCTTATATCGAAGGATGGAGCCCAGACCAAAGTTGTCCCCACCTCAAACTTGTGCTGCCCTGATAGACCCAAGGGAGCCCTACAAACTGACATCAGGAACCTGGACCTGTGAGTTTTCTTTCCCAGGGAAAAGGGACAAAGGATGTGCCCAGGGGCCGCTGGCCCTGAGCTGGGCCCTGGCTGCAAAAAATCCTTATATCGAAGGATGGAGCCCAGACCAAAGTTGTCCCCACCTCAAACTTGTGCTGCCCTGATAGATCCAAGAGAGCCCTACAAACTGACATCAGGAACCTGGACCTGTGAATTTTCTTTCCCAGGGAAAATGGCCAAAGGATGTGCCCAGGGGCCCCAGGGCTGGGACCTGACTGAGAAAAATCCTTATATCGAAGGATGGACCCCAGACCAAAGTTGTCCCCACCTCAAACTTGTGCTGCCCTGATAGACCCAAGGGAGAACTACAAACTGACATCAGGAACCTGGACCTGTGAGTTTTCTTTCCCAGGGAAAAGGGACAAAGGATGTGCCCAGGGGCCCCAGGCCTGGTACCTGACTGCAAAAAATCCTTATATCGAAGGATGGACCCCAGACCGAAGTTGTCCCCACCTCAAACTTGTGCTGCTCTGATAGAACCAAGGGAGCCCTACAAACTGACATCAGGAACCTGGACCTGTGAGTTTTCTTTCACAGGGAAAAGGGACAAAGGATGTGCCCAGGGGCCCCTGGGCTGGGCCCTGGCTGCAAAAAATCCTTATATCGAAGGATGGACCCCAGACCAAAGTTGTCCCCACCTCAAACTTGTGCTGCCCTGATAGACCCAAGGGAGCCCTACAAACTGACATCAGGAACCTGGACCTGTGAATTTTCTTTCCCAGGGAAAATGGCCAAAGGATGTGCCCAGGGGCCCCTGGGCTGGGACCTGACTGCAAAAAATCCTTATATCGAAGGATGGACCCCAGACCAAAGTTGTCCCCACCTCAAACTTGTGCTGCCCTGATAGACCCAAGGGAGCCCTACAAACTGACATCAGGAACCTGGACCTGTGAGTTTTCTTTCCCAGGGAAAAGGGACAAAGGATGTGCCCAGGGGCCCCTGCCCAGGACCCGACTGCAAAAATCCTTATATCGAAGGATGGACCCCAGACCAAAGTTGTCCCCACCTCAATGTTGTGCTACCCTGATAGACTCAAGGGAGCCTTACAAACTGACATCAGGAACCTGGACTGATGAGTTTTTTTTCCCAGGGAAATGGGACAAAGCATGTGCCCAGGGGACCCTGGTCCAGGACCTGAATGCAAAAAATCCTTATATCGAAGGATGGATCACAGACCAAAGTTGTCCCCACCTCAAACTTGTGCTGCCCTGATAGACCCAAGGGAGCTATACAAACTGACATCAGGAACCTGGACCTGTGAGTTTTCTTTCCCAGGGAAAATGGCCAAAGGATGTGCCCAGGGGCCCCTGGGCTGTGACCTGACTGAAAAAAATCCTTATATCGAAGGATGGACCCCAGACCAAAGTTGTCCCCACCTCAAACTTGTGCTGCCCTGATAGACCCAAGGGAGCCCTACAAACTGACATCAGGAACCTGCACCTGTGAGTTTTCTTTCCCAGGGAAAAGGGATAAAGGATGTGCCCAGGGGCCCCTGGCCCAGGACCTGACTGCAAAAAATCCTTATATCGAAGGATGGACCACAGACCAAAGTTGTCCCCACCTCAAACTTGTGCTGCCCTGATAGACCCAAGGGAGCCCTACAAACTGACATCAGGAACCTGGACCTGTGAGTTTTCTTCCCCAGGGGAAATGTCCAAAGGACGTACCCAGGGGCCCCTGGGCTGGGACCTGACTGCAAAAAATCCATATATCGAAGGATGGACACCAGACCAAAGTTGTCCCCACCTCAAACTTGTGCTGCCCTGATAGACCCAAGGGAGCCCTACAAACTGACATCAGGAACCTGGACCTGTGAGTTTTCTTTCCCAGGGAAAATGGCCAAAGGATGTGCCCAGGGGCCCCAGGCCTGGGACCTGACTGAAAAAAATCCTTATATCGAAGGATGGAGCCCAGACCAAAGTTGTCCCCACCTCAAACTTGTGCTGCCCTGATAGAACCAAGGGAGCCCTACAAACTGACATCAGGAACCTGGACCTGTGAGTTTTCTTTCCCAGGGAAAAGGGACAAAGGATGTGCCCAGGGGTCCCTGGCCCGGGACCCGACTGCAAAAATCCTTATATCGAAGGATGGACCCCAGACCAAAGTTGTCCCCACCTCAATCTTGTGCTACCCTGATAGACCCAAGGGAGCCTTACAAACTGACATCAGGAACCTGGACTGATGAGTTTTTTTTCCCAGGGAAATGGGACAAAGCATGTGCCCAGGGGACCCTGGTCCAGGACCTGAATGCAAAAAATCCTTATATCGAAGGATGGAGCCCAGACCAAAGTTGTCCCCACCTCAAACTTGTGCTGCCCTGATAGACCCAAGGGAGCTATACAAACTGAAATCAGAAACCTGGACCTGTGAGTTTTCTTTCCCAGGGAAAATGGCCAAAGGATGTGCCCAGGGGCCCCAGGCCTGGTACCTGACTGCAAAAAATCCTTATATCGAAGGATGGATCACAGAACAAAGTTGTCCCCACCTCAAACATGTGCTGCCCTGATAGACCCATGGGAGCCCTACAAACTGACATCAGGAACCTGGACCTGTGAGTTTT
The DNA here is from genome assembly GCF_050655825.1 of Lonchura striata. Taxonomy (NCBI): domain Eukaryota; kingdom Metazoa; phylum Chordata; class Aves; order Passeriformes; family Estrildidae; genus Lonchura; species Lonchura striata. Next base: position 9,595,712 of record NC_140708.1, on the reverse strand, counting down.
CTTTCCCAGGGTAAAGGGACAAAGGATGTGCCCAGGGGACCCTGGCCCAGGACCTGACTGCAAAAAATCCTTATATCGAAGGATGGAGCCCAGACCAAAGTTGTCCCCACCTCAAATTTGTACTGCCCTGATAGACCCAAGGGAGCCCTACAAACTGACATCAGGAACCTGGACCTGTGAGTTTTCTTTCCCAGGGAAAAGGGACAAAGGATGTGCCCAGGGGCCCCAGGCCTGGTACCTGACTGCAAAAAATCCTTATATCGAAGGATGGACCCCAGACCGAAATTGTCCCCACCTCAAACTTGTGCTGCTCTGATAGAACCAAGGGAGCCCTACAAACTGACATCAGGAACCTGGACCTGTGAGTTTTCTTTCCCAGGGAAAAGGGACAAAGGATGTGCCCAGGGGCCCCTGGGCTGGGACCTGACTGCAAAAAATCCTTATATCGAAGGATGGACCCCAGACCAAAGTTGTCCCCACCTCAAACTTGTGCTGCCCTGATAGACCCAAGGGAGCCCTACAAATTGACATCAGGAACCTGGACCTGTGAATTTTCTTTCCCAGGGAAAATGGCCAAAGGATGTGCCCAGGGTCCCCTGGGCTGGGACCTGACTGCAAAAAATCCTTATATCGAAGGATGGACCCCAGACCAAAGTTGTCCCCACCTCAAACTTGTGCTGCCCTGATAGACCCAAGGGAGCCCTACAAACTGACATCAGGAACCTGGACCTGTGAGTTTTCTTTCCCAGGGAAAAGGGACAAAGGATGTGCCCAGGGGCCCCTGCCCAGGACCTGACTGCAAAAATCCTTATATCGAAGGATGGACCCCAGACCAAAGTTGTCCCCACCTCAATGTTGTGCTACCCTGATAGACTCAAGGGAGCCCTAAAAACTGACATCAGGAACCTGGACTGATGAGTTTTTTTTCCCAGGGAAATGGGACAAAGCATGTGCCCAGGGGCCCCTGGCCCTGGACCTGACTGCAAAAAATCCTTATATCGAAGGACGGAGCCCAGACCAAAGTTGTCCCCACCTCAAACTTGTGCTGCCCTGATAGACCCAAGGGAGCTATACAAACTGAAATCAGAAAACTGGACCTGTGAGTTTTCTTTCCCAGGGAAAATGGCCAAAGGATGTGCCCAGGGGCCCCTGGGCTGTGACCTGACTGCGAAAAATCCTTATATCAAACGATGGACCCCAGACCAAAGTTGTCCCCACCTCAAACTTGTGCTGCCCTGATAGACCCAAGGGAGCCCTACAAACCGACATCAGGAACCTGGACCTGTGAGTTTTCTTTCCCAGGGAAAAGGTACAAAGGATGTGCCCAGGGGCCCCTTGCCCGGGACTTGACGGCAAAAATTCTTATATCGAAGTATGGATCGCAGACCGAAGATGTCCCCACCTCAAAAAAGTGCTGCCCTGATAGACCCAAGAGAGCCCTACAAACTGATATCAGGAACCTGGACCTGTGAGTTTTCTTTCCCAGGGAAAAGGGACAAACGATGTGCCCAGGGGTCCCTGGCCCTGGGCTGGGACCTGACTGAAAAAAATCCTTATATTGAAGGATGGACCCCAGACCAAAGTTGTCCCCACCTCAAACTTGTGCTGCCCTGATAGACCCAAGGGAGCCCTACAAACTGACATCAGGAACCTGGACCTGTGAGTTTTCTTTCCCAGGGAAAAGGGACAAAGGATGTGCCCAGGGGCCCCTGGCCCGGGACCTGACTGCAAAAATCCCTATATCGAAGGATGGACCCAAGACCAAAGTTGTCCCCACCTCAAACTTGTGCTGCCCTGATAGATCCAAGACAGCCCTACAAACTGACATCAGGAACCTGGACCTGTGAATTTTCTTTCCCAGGGAAAAGTGAAAAAGCATGTGCCCAGGGGCCCCTGGCCCTGGGCTGGACCCTGACTGCAAAAAATCCTTATATCGAAGGATGGAGCCCAGAACAAAGTTGTCCCCACCTCAAACTTGTGCTGCCCTGATAGACCCAAGGGAGACCTACAAACTGACATCAGGAACCTGGACCTGTGAGTTTTCTTTCCCAGGGAAAAGGGACAAAGGATGTGCCCAGGGGCCGCTGGCCCTGACCTGGGCCCTGGCTGCAAAAAATCCTTATATCAAAGGATGGAGCCCAGACCAAAGTTGTCCCCACCTCAAACTTGTGCTGCCCTGATAGATCCAAGAGAGCCCTACAAACTGACATCAGGAACCTGGACCTGTGAGTTTTCTTTCCCAGGGAAAAGGGACAAAGGATGTGCCCAGGGGCCGCTGGCCCTGACCTGGGCCCTGGCTGCAAAAAATCCTTATATCAAAGGATGGAGCCCAGACCAAAGTTGTCCCCACCTCAAACTTGTGCTGCCCTGATAGACCCAAGAGAGCCCTACAAACTGACATCAGGAACCTGGACCCGTGAGTTTTCTTTCCCAGGGAAAAGGGACAAAGGATGTGCCCAGGGGCCGCTGGCCCTGACCTGGGCCCTGGCTGCAAAAAATCCTTATATCGAAGGATGGACCCCAGACCAAAGTTGTCCCCACCTCAAACTTGTGCTGCCCTGATAGACCCAAGAGAGCCCTACAAACTGACATCAGGAACCTGGACCTGTGAGTTTTCTTTCCCAGGGAAAAGGGACAAAGGATGTGCCCAGGGGCCGCTGGCCCTGACCTGGCCCTGGCTGCAAAAAATCCTTATATCAAAGGATGGAGCCCAGACCAAAGTTGTCCCCACCTCAAACTTGTGCTACCCTGATAGACCCAAGGGAGCCTTACAAACTGACATCAGGAACCTGGACAGATGAGTTTTTTTTCCCAGGGAAATGGGACAAAGCATGTGCCCAGGGGAGCCTGGTCCAGGACCTGAATGCAAAAAATCCTTATATCGAAGGATGGAGCCCAGACCAAAGTTGTCCCCACCTCAAACTTGTGCTGCCCTGATAGACCCAAGGGAGCCCTACAAACTGACATCAGGAACCTGGACCTGTGAGTTTTCTTTCCCAGGGAAAATGGCCAAAGGATGTGCCCAGGGGCCACTGGGCTGGGACCTGACTGCAAAAAATCCTTATATCGAAGGATGGATCACAGACCAAAGTTGTCCCCACCTCAAACATGTGCTGCCCTGATAGACCCATGGGAGCCCTACAAACTGACATCAGGAACCTGGACCTGTGAGTTTTCTTTCCCAGGGTAAAGGGACAAAGGATGTGCCCAGGGGCCCCTGGCCCAGGACCTGACTGCAAAAAATCCTTATATCGAAGGATGGACCCCAGACCAAAGTTGTCCCCACCTCAAATTTGTACTGCCCTGATAGACCCAAGGGAGCCTTACAAATCGACATCAGGAACCTGGACCTGTGAGTTTTCTTTCCCAGGGAAAAGGGACAAAGGATGTGCCCAGGGGCCCCTTGCCCGGGACTTGACGGCAAAAATTCTTATATCGAAGTATGGATCGCAGACCGAAGATGTCCCCACCTCAAAATAGTGCTGCCCTGATAGACCCAAGAGAGCCCTACAAACTGATATCAGGAACCTGGACCTGTGAGTTTTCTTTCCCAGGGAAAATGGCCAAAGGATGTGCCCAGGGGTCCCTGGCCCTGGGCTGAGACCTGACTGAAAAAAATCCTTATATTGAAGGATGGACCCCCGACCAAAGTTGTCCCCACCTCAAACTTGTGCTGCCCTGATAGACCCAAGGGAGCCCTACAAACTGACATCAGGAACTTGGACTGCTGAGTTTTCTTTCCCAGGGAAAAGGGACAAAGGATGTGCCCAGGGGCCCCAGGGCTGGGCCCTGATTTCAAAAAATCCTTATATCGAAGGATGGACCCCAGACCAAAGTTGTCCCCACCTCAAACTTGTGCTGCCCTGATAGAACCAAGGGAGCCCTACAAACTGACATCAGGAACCTGGACCTGTGAATGTTCTTTCCCAGGGAAAAGGGACAAAGGATGTGCCCAGGGGCCCCTGGGCTGGGACTTCACTGTAAAAAATCCTTATATCGAAGGATGGAGCCCAGACCAAAGTTGTCCCCATCTCAAACTTGTGCTGCACTGACAGACCCAAGGGAGCCCTACAAACTGACATCAGGAACCTGGACCTGTGAATTTTCTTTCCCAGGGAAAAGGGACAAAGGATGTGCCCAGGGCCTCCAGGGCTGGGACCTGACTGCAAAAAATCCTTATATCGAAGGATGGACCCCAGACCAAAGTTGTCCCCACCTCAAACTTGTGCTGCCCTGATAGACCCAAGGGAGCCCTACAAACTGACATCAGGAACCTGGACTGATGAGTTTTCTTTCCCAGGGAAAAGGGACAAAGGATGTGCCCAGGGGACCCTGGCCCAGGACCTGATTGCAAAAAATCCTTATATCAAAGGATGGACCCCAGACCAAAGTTGTCCCCACCTCAATCTTGTGCTGCCCTGATGGACCCAAGGGAGCCTTACAAACTGACATCAGGAAACTGGACTGGTGAGTTTTTTTTCCCAGGGAAATGGGACAAAGCATGTGCCCAGGGGACCCTGGCCCAGGACCTGATTGCAAAAAATCCTTATATCGAAGGATGGACCCCAGACAAAAGTTGTCCCCACCTCAAACTTGTGCTGCCCTGATAGATCCAAGAGAGCACTACAAACTGACATCAGGAACCTGGACCTGTGAATTTACTTTCCCAGGGAAAATGGCCAAAGGATGTGCCCAGAGGCCCCTGACCCGGGACCTGAATGCAAAAAATCCTTATATCGAAGGATGGACCACAGACAAAAGTTCTCCCCACCACAAACTTGTGCTGCCCTGATTGACCCAAGGGAGCTAAACAAACTGAAATCAGAAACCTGGACCTGTGAGTTTTCTTTCCCAGGGAAAAGGGACAAAGGATGTGCCCAGGGGCCCCTGGGCTGGGACCTGACTGCAAAAAATCCTTATATCGAAGGATGGAGCCCAGACCAAAGTTGTCCCCACCTCAAACTTGTGCTGCCCTGATAGACCCAAGGGAGCCCTACAAACTGACATCAGGAACCTGGTCCAGTGAGTTTTCTTTCCCAGGGAAAAGGGACAAAGGATGTGCCCAGGGGCCCCCTTGGCTGGGACCTGACTGCAAAAAATCCTTATATCGAAGGATGGACCCCAGACCAAAGTTGTCCCCACCTCAAACTTGTGCTGCCCTGATAGACCCAAGGGAGCCCTACAAACTGACATCAGGAACCTGGACCTGTGAATTTTCTTTCCCAGGGAAAATGGCCAAAGGATGTGCCCAGGGGCCCCAGGGCTGGGACCTGACTGAGAAAAATCCTTATATCGAAGGATGGACCCCAGACCAAAGTTGTCCCCACCTCAATCTTGTGCTGCCCTGATGGACCCAAGGGAGCCTTACAAACTGACATCAGGAAACTGGACTGGTGAGTTTTTTTTCCCAGGGAAATGGGACAAAGCATGTGCCCAGGGGACCCTGGCCCAGGACCTGATTGCAAAAAATCCTTATATCGAAGGATGGACCCCAGACAAAAGTTGTCCCCACCTCAAACTTGTGCTGCCCTGATAGATCCAAGAGAGCACTACAAACTGACATCAGGAACCTGGACCTGTGAATTTACTTTCCCAGGGAAAATGGCCAAAGGATGTGCCCAGAGGCCCCTGACCCGGGACCTGAATGCAAAAAATCCTTATATCGAAGGATGGACCACAGACAAAAGTTCTCCCCACCACAAACTTGTGCTGCCCTGATTGACCCAAGGGAGCTAAACAAACTGAAATCAGAAACCTGGACCTGTGAGTTTTCTTTCACAGGGAAAAGGGACAAAGGATGTGCCCAGGGGCCCCTGGGCTGGGACCTGACTGCAAAAAATCCTTATATCGAAGGATGGAGCCCAGACCAAAGTTGTCCCCACCTCAAACTTGTGCTGCCCTGATAGACCCAAGGGAGCCCTACAAACTGACATCAGGAACCTGCACCTGTGAGTTTTCTTTCCCAGGGAAAAGGGCCAAAGGATGTGCCCAGGGGCCCCTGGCCCAGGACCTGACTGCAAAAAATCCTTATATCGAAGGATGGACCCCAGACCAAAGTTGTCCCCACCTCAAACTTGTGCTGCCCTGATAGACCCAAGGGAGCTATACAAACAGAAATCAGAAACCTGGACCTGTGAATTTTCTTTCCCAGGGAAAATGGCCAAAGGATGTGCCCAGGGGCCCCTGGCCCAGGCCCTGACTTTAAAAAATCCTTATATCGAAGGATGGACCCCAGACCAAAGTTGTCCCCACCTCAAACTTGTGCTGCCCTGATAGACCCAAGGGAGCCCTACAAACTGACATCAGGAACCTGGACCTGTGAGTTTTCTTTCCCAGGGAAAAGGGACAAAGGATGTGCCCCGGGGTCCCAGGCCTGGTACCTGACTGCAAAAAATCCTTATATCGAAGGATGGAGCCCAGACCAAAGTTGTCCCCACCTCAAACTTGTGCTGCCCTGATAGACCCAAGGGAGCCCTACAAACTGACATCAGGAACCTGGACCTGTGAGTTTTCTTTCCCAGGGAAAAGGGACAAAGGATGTGCCCAGGGGCCCCTGGGCTGGGACCTGACTGAAAAAAATCCTTATATCGAAGGATGGACCCCAGACCAAAGTTGTCCCCACCTCAAACTTGTGCTGCCCTGATAGACCCAAGGGAGCCCTACAAACTGACATCAGGAACCTGGACCTGTGAGTTTTCTTTCACAGGGAAAAGGGACAAAGCATGTGCCCAGGGGCCGCTGGCCCTGGGCTGGGACTTCACTGTAAAAAATCCTTATATCGAAGGATGGAGCCCAGACCAAAGTTGTCCCCACCTCAAACTTGTGCTGCCCTGATAGATCCAAGAGAGCCCTACAAACTGACATCAGGAACCTGGACCTGTGAATTTTCTTTCCCAGGGAAAATGGCCAAAGGATGTGCCCAGGGGCCCCAGGGCTGGGACCTGACTGAGAAAAATCCTTATATCGAAGGATGGACCCCAGACCAAAGTTGTCCCCACCTCAAACTTGTGCTGCCCTGAGAGACCCAAGGGAGACCTACAAACTGACATCAGGAACCTGGACCTGTGAGTTTTCTTTCCCAGGGAAAAGGGACAAAGGATGTGCCCAGGGGCCCCAGGCCTGGTACCTGACTGCAAAAAATCCTTATATCGAAGGATGGACCCCAGACCGAAGTTGTCCCCACCTCAAACTTGTGCTGCTCTGATAGAACCAAGGGAGCCCTACAAACTGACATCAGGAACCTGGACCTGTGAGTTTTCTTTCACAGGGAAAAGGGACAAAGGATGTGCCCAGGGGCCCCTGGGCTGGGACCTGGCTGCAAAAAATCCTTATATCGAAGGATGGACCCCAGACCAAAGTTGTCCCCACCTCAAACTTGTGCTGCCCTGATAGACCCAAGGGAGCCCTACAAACTGACATCAGGAACCTGGACCTGTGAATTTTCTTTCCCAGGGAAAATGGCCAAAGGATGTGCCCAGGGGCCCCTGGGCTGGGACCTGACTGCAAAAAATCCTTATATCGAAGGATGGACCCCAGACCAAAGTTGTCCCCACCTCAAACTTGTGCTGCCCTGATAGACCCAAGGGAGCTATACAAACAGAAATCAGAAACCTGGACCTGTGAGTTTTCTTTCCCAGGGAAAATGGCCAAAGGATGTGCCCAGGGGCCCCTGGGCTGGGACCTGACTTCAAAAAATCCTTATATCAAACGATGGACCCCAGACCAAAGTTGTCCCCACCTCAAACTTGTGCTGCCCTGATAGACCCAAGGGAGCCCTACAAACTGACATCAGGAACCTGGACCTGTGAGTTTTCTTTCCCAGGGAAAAGGGACAAAGGATGTGCCCCGGGGTCCCAGGCCTGGTACCTGACTGCAAAAAATCCTTATATCGAAGGATGGAGCCCAGACCAAAGTTGTCCCCACCTCAAACTTGTGCTGCCCTGATAGACCCAAGGGAGCCCTACAAACTGACATCAGGAACCTGGACCTGTGAGTTTTCTTTCCCAGGGAAAAGGGACAAAGGATGTGCCCAGGGGCCCCTGGGCTGGGACCTGACTGAAAAAAATCCTTATATCGAAGGATGGACCCCAGACCAAAGTTGTCCCCACCTCAAACTTGTGCTGCCCTGATAGACCCAAGGGAGCCCTACAAACTGACATCAGGAACCTGGACCTGTGAGTTTTCTTTCACAGGGAAAAGGGACAAAGGATGTGCCCAGGGGCCGCTGGCCCTGGGCTGGGACTTCACTGTAAAAAATCCTTATATCGAAGGATGGAGCCCAGACCAAAGTTGTCCCCACCTCAAACTTGTGCTGCCCTGATAGATCCAAGAGAGCCCTACAAACTGACATCAGGAACCTGGACCTGTGAATTTTCTTTCCCAGGGAAAATGGCCAAAGGATGTGCCCAGGGGCCCCAGGGCTGGGACCTGACTGAGAAAAATCCTTATATCGAAGGATGGACCCCAGACCAAAGTTGTCCCCACCTCAAACTTGTGCTGCCCTGATAGACCCAAGGGAGACCTACAAACTGACATCAGGAACCTGGACCTGTGAGTTTTCTTTCCCAGGGAAAAGGGACAAAGGATGTGCCCAGGGGCCCCAGGCCTGGTACCTGACTGCAAAAAATCCTTATATCGAAGGATGGACCCCAGACCGAAGTTGTCCCCACCTCAAACTTGTGCTGCTCTGATAGAACCAAGGGAGCCCTACAAACTGACATCAGGAACCTGGACCTGTGAGTTTTCTTTCACAGGGAAAAGGGACAAAGGATGTGCCCAGGGGCCCCTGGGCTGGGACCTGGCTGCAAAAAATCCTTATATCGAAGGATGGACCCCAGACCAAAGTTGTCCCCACCTCAAACTTGTGCTGCCCTGATAGACCCAAGGGAGCCCTACAAACTGACATCAGGAACCTGGACCTGTGAATTTTCTTTCCCAGGGAAAATGGCCAAAGGATGTGCCCAGGGGCCCCTGGGCTGGGACCTGACTGCAAAAAATCCTTATATCGAAGGATGGAACCCAGACCAAAGTTGTCCCCACCTCAAACTTGTGCTGCCCTGATAGACCCAAGGGAGCCCTACAAACTGACATCAGGAACCTGGACCTGTGAGTTTTCTTTCCCAGGGAAAAGGGACAAAGGATGTGCCCAGGGGCCCCTGCCCAGGACCTGACTGTAAAAATCCTTATATCGAAGGATGGACCCCAGACCAAAGTTGTCCCCACCTCAATGTTGTGCTACCCTGATAGTCTCAAGGGAGCCTTACAAACTGACATCAGGAACCTGGACTGATGAGTTTTTTTTCCCAGGGAAATGGGACAAAGCATGTGCCCAGGGGACCCTGGTCCAGGACCTGAATGCAAAAAATCCTTATATCGAAGGATGGACCCCAGACCAAAGTTGTCCCCACCTCAAACTTGTGCTGCCCTGATAGACCCAAGGGAGCTATACAAACTGAAATCAGAAACCTGGACCTGTGAGTTTTCTTTCCCAGGGAAAATGGCCAAAGGATGTGCCCAGGGGCCCCTGGGCTGTGACCTGACTGCAAAAAATCCTTATATCAAACGATGGACCCCAGACAAAAGTTGTCCCCACCTCAAACTTGTGCTGCCCTGATAGACCCAAGGGAGCCCTACAAACTGACATCAGGAACCTGCACCTGTGAGTTTTCTTTCCCAGGGAAAAGGGCCAAAGGATGTGCCCAGGGGCCCCTGGCCCAGGACCTGACTGCAAAAAATCCTTATATCGAAGGATGGACCACAGACCAAAGTTGTCCCCACCTCAAACTTGTGCTGCCCTGATAGACCCAAGGGAGCCCTACAAACTGACATCAGGAACCTGGACCTGTGAGTTTTCTTCCCCAGGGGAAATGTCCAAAGGACGTACCCAGGGGCCCCTGGGCTGGGACCTGACTGCAAAAAATCCATATATCGAAGGATGGACACCAGACCAAAGTTGTCCCCACCTCAAACTTGTGCTGCCCTGATAGACCCAAGGGAGCCCTACAAACTGACATCAGGAACCTGGACCTGTGAGTTTTCTTTCCCAGGGAAAATGGCCAAAGGATGTGCCCAGGGGCCCCAGGCCTGGGACCTGACTGAAAAAAATCCTTATATCGAAGGATGGAGCCCAGACCAAAGTTGTCCCCACCTCAAACTTGTGCTGCCCTGATAGAACCAAGGGAGCCCTACAAACTGACATCAGGAACCTGGACCTGTGAGTTTTCTTTCCCAGGGAAAAGGGACAAAGGATGTGCCCAGGGGTCCCTGGCCCGGGACCCGACTGCAAAAATCCTTATATCGAAGGATGGACCCCAGACCAAAGTTGTCCCCACCTCAATCTTGTGCTACCCTGATAGACCCAAGGGAGCCTTACAAACTGACATCAGGAACCTGGACTGATGAGTTTTTTTTCCCAGGGAAATGGGACAAAGCATGTGCCCAGGGGGACCCTGGTCCAGGACCTGAATGCAAAAAATCCTTATATCGAAGGATGGAGCCCAGACCAAAGTTGTCCCCACCTCAAACTTGTGCTGCCCTGATAGACCCAAGGGAGCTATACAAACTGAAATCAGAAACCTGGACCTGTGAGTTTTCTTTCCCAGGGAAAATGGCCAAAGGATGTGCCCAGGGGCCCCTGGGCTGGGACCTGACTGCAAAAAATCCTTATATCGAAGGATGGAGCCCAGACCAAAGTTGTCCCCACCTCAAACATGTGCTGCCCTGATAGACCCATGGGAGCCCTACAAACTGACATCAGGAACCTGGACCTGTGAGTTTTCTTTCCCAGGGAAAAGGGACAAAGGATGTGCCCAGGGGTCCCAGGCCTGGTACCTGACTGCAAAAAATCCTTATATCGAAGGATGGACCCCAGACCAAAGTTGTCCCCACCTCAAACTTGTGCTGCCCTGATAGACCCAAGGGAGCCCTACAAACTGACATCAGGAACCTGGACCTGTGAGTTTTCTTTCCCAGGGAAAAGGGACAAAGGATGTGCCCAGGGGCCCCTGGCCCGGGACCTGACTGCAAAAATCCTTATATCGAAGGATGGACCCCAGACCAAAGTTGTCCCCACCTCAAACTTGTGCTGCATTGATTGACCCAAGGGAGCCCTACAAACTGACATCAGGAACCTGGACCTGTGAATGTTCTTTCCCAGGGAAAAGGGACAAAGGATGTGCCCAGGGGCCCCTGGGCTGGGACCTGACTGAAAAAAATCCTTATATCGAAGGATGGACCCCAGACCAAAGTTGTCCCCACCTCAAACTTGTGCTGCCCTGATAGACCCAAGGGAGCCCTACAAACTGACATCAGGAACCTGGACCTGTGAGTTTTCTTTCCCAGGGAAAAGGGACAAAGGATGTGCCCAGGGCCTCCAGGGCTGGGACCTGACTGCAAAAAATCCTTATATCGAAGGATGGACCCCAGACCAAAGTTGTCCCCACCTCAAACTTGTGCTGCCCTGATAGACCCAAGGGAGCCCTACAAACTGACATCAGGAACCTGGACCTGTGAGTTTTCTTTCCCAGGGAAAAGGGACAAAGGATGTGCCCAGGGGAACCTGGCCCAGGACCTGATTGCAAAAAATCCTTATATCGAAGGATGGACCCCAGACCAAAGTTGTCCCCACCTCAATTTTTTCCTGCCCTGATAGACCCAAGGGAGCCTTACAAACTGACATCAGGAAACTGGACTGGTGAGTTTTTTTTCCCAGGGAAATTGGCCAAAGGATGTGCCCAGGGGCCCCTGGGCTGGGACCTGAGTGCAAAAAATCCTTATATCGAAGGATGGAGCCCAGACCAAAGTTGTCCCCACCTCAAACTTGTGCTGCCCTGATAGACCCAAGGGAGCCCTACAAACTGACATCAGGAACCTGGACCTGTGAGTTTTCTTTCCCAGGGAAAAGGGACAAAGGATGTGCCCAGGGGCCGCTGGCCCTGAGCTGGGCCCTGGCTGCAAAAAATCCTTATATCGAAGGATGGACCCCAGACCGAAGTTGTCCCCACCTCAAACTTGTGCTGCTCTGATAGAACCAAGGGAGCCCTACAAACTGACATCAGGAACCTGGACCTGTGAGTTTTCTTTCACAGGGAAAAGGGACAAAGGATGTGCCCAGGGGCCCCTGGGCTGGGCCCTGGCTGCAAAAAATCCTTATATCGAAGGATGGACCCCAGACCAAAGTTGTCCCCACCTCAAACTTGTGCTGCCCTGATAGACCCAAGGGAGCCCTACAAACTGACATCAGGAACCTGGACCTGTGAATTTTCTTTCCCAGGGAAAATGGCCAAAGGATGTGCCCAGGGGCCCCTGGGCTGGGACCTGACTGCAAAAAATCCTTATATCGAAGGATGGACCCCAGACCAAAGTTGTCCCCACCTCAAACTTGTGCTGCCCTGATAGACCCAAGGGAGCCCTACAAACTGACATCAGGAACCTGGACCTGTGAATTTTCTTTCCCAGGGAAAAGGGACAAAGGATGTGCCCAGGGGCCCCTGCCCAGGACCTGACTGCAAAAATCCTTATATCGAAGGATGGACCCCAGACCAAAGTTGTCCCCACCTCAATGTTGTGCTACCCTGATAGACTCAAGGGAGCCTTACAAACTGACATCAGGAACCTGGACTGATGAGTTTTTTTTCCCAGGGAAATGGGACAAAGCATGTGCCCAGGGGACCCTGGTCCAGGACCTGAATGCAAAAAATCCTTATATCGAAGGATGGACCCCAGACCAAAGTTGTCCCCACCTCAAACTTGTGCTGCCCTGATAGACCCAAGGGAGCTATACAAACTGACATCAGGAACCTGGACCTGTGAGTTTTCTTTCCCAGGGAAAATGGCCAAAGGATGTGCCCAGGGGCCCCTGGGCTGTGACCTGACTGCAAAAAATCCTTATATCAAACGATGGACCCCAGACCAAAGTTGTCCCCACCTCAAACTTGTGCTGCCCTGATAGACCCAAGGGAGCCCTACAAACTGACATCAGGAACCTGCACCTGTGAGTTTTCTTTCCCAGGGAAAAGGGACAAAGGATGTGCCCAGGGGCCCCTGGCCCAGGACCTGACTGCAAAAAATCCTTATATCGAAGGATGGACCACAGACCAAAGTTGTCCCCACCTCAAACTTGTGCTGCCCTGATAGACCCAAGGGAGCCCTACAAACTGACATCAGGAACCTGGACCTGTGAGTTTTCTTCCCCAGGGGAAATGTCCAAAGTACGTACCCAGGGGCCCCTGGGCTGGGACCTGACTGCAAAAAATCCATATATCGAAGGATGGAGCCCAGACCAAAGTTGTCCCCACCTCAAACTTGTGCTGCCCTGATAGACCCAAGGGAGCCCTACAAACTGACATCAGGAACCTGGACCTGTGAGTTTTCTTTCCCAGGGAAAATGGCCAAAGGATGTGCCCAGGGGCCCCAGGCCTGGGACCTGACTGAAAAAAATCCTTATATCGAAGGATGGAGCCCAGACCAAAGTTGTCCCCACCTCAAACTTGTGCTGCCCTGATAGAACCAAGGGAGCCCTACAAACTGACATCAGGAACCTGGACCTGTGAGTTTTCTTTCCCAGGGAAAAGGGACAAAGGATGTGCCCAGGGGTCCCTGGCCCGGGACCCGACTGCAAAAATCCTTATATCGAAGGATGGACCCCAGACCAAAGTTGTCCCCACCTCAATCTTGTGCTACCCTGATAGACCCAAGGGAGCCTTACAAACTGACATCAGGAACCTGGACTGATGAGTTTTTTTTCCCAGGGAAATGGGACAAAGCATGTGCCCAGGGGGACCCTGGTCCAGGACCTGAATGCAAAAAATCCTTATATCGAAGGATGGAGCCCAGACCAAAGTTGTCCCCACCTCAAACTTGTGCTGCCCTGATAGACCCAAGGGAGCCCTACAAACTGACATCAGGAACCTGGACCTGTGAGTTTTCTTTCACAGGGAAAAGGGACAAAGGATGTGCCCAGGGGCCCCTGGGCTGGGACCTGGCTGCAAAAAATCCTTATATCGAAGGATGGACCCCAGACCAAAGTTGTCCCCACCTCAAACTTGTGCTGCCCTGATAGACCCAAGGGAGCCCTACAAACTGACATCAGGAACCTGGACCTGTGAATTTTCTTTCCCAGGGAAAATGGCCAAAGGATGTGCCCAGGGGCCCCTGGGCTGGGACCTGACTGCAAAAAATCCTTATATCGAAGGATGGAACCCAGACCAAAGTTGTCCCCACCTCAAACTTGTGCTGCCCTGATAGACCCAAGGGAGCCCTACAAACTGACATCAGGAACCTGGACCTGTGAGTTTTCTTTCCCAGGGAAAAGGGACAAAGGATGTGCCCAGGGGCCCCTGCCCAGGACCTGACTGTAAAAATCCTTATATCGAAGGATGGACCCCAGACCAAAGTTGTCCCCACCTCAATGTTGTGCTACCCTGATAGTCTCAAGGGAGCCTTACAAACTGACATCAGGAACCTGGACTGATGAGTTTTTTTTCCCAGGGAAATGGGACAAAGCATGTGCCCAGGGGACCCTGGTCCAGGACCTGAATGCAAAAAATCCTTATATCGAAGGATGGACCCCAGACCAAAGTTGTCCCCACCTCAAACTTGTGCTGCCCTGATAGACCCAAGGGAGCTATACAAACTGAAATCAGAAACCTGGACCTGTGAGTTTTCTTTCCCAGGGAAAATGGCCAAAGGATGTGCCCAGGGGCCCCTGGGCTGTGACCTGACTGCAAAAAATCCTTATATCAAACGATGGACCCCAGACAAAAGTTGTCCCCACCTCAAACTTGTGCTGCCCTGATAGACCCAAGGGAGCCCTACAAACTGACATCAGGAACCTGCACCTGTGAGTTTTCTTTCCCAGGGAAAAGGGCCAAAGGATGTGCCCAGGGGCCCCTGGCCCAGGACCTGACTGCAAAAAATCCTTATATCGAAGGATGGACCACAGACCAAAGTTGTCCCCACCTCAAACTTGTGCTGCCCTGATAGACCCAAGGGAGCCCTACAAACTGACATCAGGAACCTGGACCTGTGAGTTTTCTTCCCCAGGGGAAATGTCCAAAGGACGTACCCAGGGGCCCCTGGGCTGGGACCTGACTGCAAAAAATCCATATATCGAAGGATGGACACCAGACCAAAGTTGTCCCCACCTCAAACTTGTGCTGCCCTGATAGACCCAAGGGAGCCCTACAAACTGACATCAGGAACCTGGACCTGTGAGTTTTCTTTCCCAGGGAAAATGGCCAAAGGATGTGCCCAGGGGCCCCAGGCCTGGGACCTGACTGAAAAAAATCCTTATATCGAAGGATGGAGCCCAGACCAAAGTTGTCCCCACCTCAAACTTGTGCTGCCCTGATAGAACCAAGGGAGCCCTACAAACTGACATCAGGAACCTGGACCTGTGAGTTTTCTTTCCCAGGGAAAAGGGACAAAGGATGTGCCCAGGGGTCCCTGGCCCGGGACCCGACTGCAAAAATCCTTATATCGAAGGATGGACCCCAGACCAAAGTTGTCCCCACCTCAATCTTGTGCTACCCTGATAGACCCAAGGGAGCCTTACAAACTGACATCAGGAACCTGGACTGATGAGTTTTTTTTCCCAGGGAAATGGGACAAAGCATGTGCCCAGGGGGACCCTGGTCCAGGACCTGAATGCAAAAAATCCTTATATCGAAGGATGGAGCCCAGACCAAAGTTGTCCCCACCTCAAACTTGTGCTGCCCTGATAGACCCAAGGGAGCTATACAAACTGAAATCAGAAACCTGGACCTGTGAGTTTTCTTTCCCAGGGAAAATGGCCAAAGGATGTGCCCAGGGGCCCCTGGGCTGGGACCTGACTGCAAAAAATCCTTATATCGAAGGATGGAGCCCAGACCAAAGTTGTCCCCACCTCAAACATGTGCTGCCCTGATAGACCCATGGGAGCCCTACAAACTGACATCAGGAACCTGGACCTGTGAGTTTTCTTTCCCAGGGAAAAGGGACAAAGGATGTGCCCAGGGGTCCCAGGCCTGGTACCTGACTGCAAAAAATCCTTATATCGAAGGATGGACCCCAGACCAAAGTTGTCCCCACCTCAAACTTGTGCTGCCCTGATAGACCCAAGGGAGCCCTACAAACTGACATCAGGAACCTGGACCTGTGAGTTTTCTTTCCCAGGGAAAAGGGACAAAGGATGTGCCCAGGGGCCCCTGGCCCGGGACCTGACTGCAAAAATCCTTATATCGAAGGATGGACCCCAGACCAAAGTTGTCCCCACCTCAAACTTGTGCTGCATTGATTGACCCAAGGGAGCCCTACAAACTGACATCAGGAACCTGGACCTGTGAATGTTCTTTCCCAGGGAAAAGGGACAAAGGATGTGCCCAGGGGCCCCTGGGCTGGGACCTGACTGAAAAAAATCCTTATATCGAAGGATGGACCCCAGACCAAAGTTGTCCCCACCTCAAACTTGTGCTGCCCTGATAGACCCAAGGGAGCCCTACAAACTGACATCAGGAACCTGGACCTGTGAGTTTTCTTTCCCAGGGAAAAGGGACAAAGGATGTGCCCAGGGCCTCCAGGGCTGGGACCTGACTGCAAAAAATCCTTATATCGAAGGATGGACCCCAGACCAAAGTTGTCCCCACCTCAAACTTGTGCTGCCCTGATAGACCCAAGGGAGCCCTACAAACTGACATCAGGAACCTGGACCTGTGAGTTTTCTTTCCCAGGGAAAAGGGACAAAGGATGTGCCCAGGGGAACCTGGCCCAGGACCTGATTGCAAAAAATCCTTATATCGAAGGATGGACCCCAGACCAAAGTTGTCCCCACCTCAATTTTTTCCTGCCCTGATAGACCCAAGGGAGCCTTACAAACTGACATCAGGAAACTGGACTGGTGAGTTTTTTTTCCCAGGGAAATTGGCCAAAGGATGTGCCCAGGGGCCCCTGGGCTGGGACCTGAGTGCAAAAAATCCTTATATCGAAGGATGGAGCCCAGACCAAAGTTGTCCCCACCTCAAACTTGTGCTGCCCTGATAGACCCAAGGGAGCCCTACAAACTGACATCAGGAACCTGGACCTGTGAGTTTTCTTTCCCAGGGAAAAGGGACAAAGGATGTGCCCAGGGGCCGCTGGCCCTGAGCTGGGCCCTGGCTGCAAAAAATCCTTATATCGAAGGATGGACCCCAGACCGAAGTTGTCCCCACCTCAAACTTGTGCTGCTCTGATAGAACCAAGGGAGCCCTACAAACTGACATCAGGAACCTGGACCTGTGAGTTTTCTTTCACAGGGAAAAGGGACAAAGGATGTGCCCAGGGGCCCCTGGGCTGGGCCCTGGCTGCAAAAAATCCTTATATCGAAGGATGGACCCCAGACCAAAGTTGTCCCCACCTCAAACTTGTGCTGCCCTGATAGACCCAAGGGAGCCCTACAAACTGACATCAGGAACCTGGACCTGTGAATTTTCTTTCCCAGGGAAAATGGCCAAAGGATGTGCCCAGGGGCCCCTGGGCTGGGACCTGACTGCAAAAAATCCTTATATCGAAGGATGGACCCCAGACCAAAGTTGTCCCCACCTCAAACTTGTGCTGCCCTGATAGACCCAAGGGAGCCCTACAAACTGACATCAGGAACCTGGACCTGTGAATTTTCTTTCCCAGGGAAAAGGGACAAAGGATGTGCCCAGGGGCCCCTGCCCAGGACCTGACTGCAAAAATCCTTATATCGAAGGATGGACCCCAGACCAAAGTTGTCCCCACCTCAATGTTGTGCTACCCTGATAGACTCAAGGGAGCCTTACAAACTGACATCAGGAACCTGGACTGATGAGTTTTTTTTCCCAGGGAAATGGGACAAAGCATGTGCCCAGGGGACCCTGGTCCAGGACCTGAATGCAAAAAATCCTTATATCGAAGGATGGACCCCAGACCAAAGTTGTCCCCACCTCAAACTTGTGCTGCCCTGATAGACCCAAGGGAGCTATACAAACTGACATCAGGAACCTGGACCTGTGAGTTTTCTTTCCCAGGGAAAATGGCCAAAGGATGTGCCCAGGGGCCCCTGGGCTGTGACCTGACTGCAAAAAATCCTTATATCAAACGATGGACCCCAGACCAAAGTTGTCCCCACCTCAAACTTGTGCTGCCCTGATAGACCCAAGGGAGCCCTACAAACTGACATCAGGAACCTGCACCTGTGAGTTTTCTTTCCCAGGGAAAAGGGACAAAGGATGTGCCCAGGGGCCCCTGGCCCAGGACCTGACTGCAAAAAATCCTTATATCGAAGGATGGACCACAGACCAAAGTTGTCCCCACCTCAAACTTGTGCTGCCCTGATAGACCCAAGGGAGCCCTACAAACTGACATCAGGAACCTGGACCTGTGAGTTTTCTTCCCCAGGGGAAATGTCCAAAGTACGTACCCAGGGGCCCCTGGGCTGGGACCTGACTGCAAAAAATCCATATATCGAAGGATGGAGCCCAGACCAAAGTTGTCCCCACCTCAAACTTGTGCTGCCCTGATAGACCCAAGGGAGCCCTACAAACTGACATCAGGAACCTGGACCTGTGAGTTTTCTTTCCCAGGGAAAATGGCCAAAGGATGTGCCCAGGGGCCCCAGGCCTGGGACCTGACTGAAAAAAATCCTTATATCGAAGGATGGAGCCCAGACCAAAGTTGTCCCCACCTCAAACTTGTGCTGCCCTGATAGAACCAAGGGAGCCCTACAAACTGACATCAGGAACCTGGACCTGTGAGTTTTCTTTCCCAGGGAAAAGGGACAAAGGATGTGCCCAGGGGTCCCTGGCCCGGGACCCGACTGCAAAAATCCTTATATCGAAGGATGGACCCCAGACCAAAGTTGTCCCCACCTCAATCTTGTGCTACCCTGATAGACCCAAGGGAGCCTTACAAACTGACATCAGGAACCTGGACTGATGAGTTTTTTTTCCCAGGGAAATGGGACAAAGCATGTGCCCAGGGGGACCCTGGTCCAGGACCTGAATGCAAAAAATCCTTATATCGAAGGATGGAGCCCAGACCAAAGTTGTCCCCACCTCAAACTTGTGCTGCCCTGATAGACCCAAGGGAGCTATACAAACTGAAATCAGAAACCTGGACCTGTGAGTTTTCTTTCCCAGGGAAAATGGCCAAAGGATGTGCCCAGGGGCCCCAGGCCTGGTACCTGACTGCAAAAAATCCTTATATCGAAGGATGGATCACAGACCAAAGTTGTCCCCACCTCAAACATGTGCTGCCCTGATAGACCCATGGGAGCCCTACAAACTGACATCAGGAACCTGGACCTGTGAGTTTTCTTTCCCAGGGTAAAGGGACAAAGGATGTGCCCAGGGGACCCTGGCCCAGGACCTGACTGCAAAAAATCCTTATATCGAAGGATGGAGCCCAGACCAAAGTTGTCCCCACCTCAAATTTGTACTGCCCTGATAGACCCAAGGGAGCCCTACAAACTGACATCAGGAACCTGGACCTGTGAGTTTTCTTTCCCAGGGAAAAGGGACAAAGGATGTGCCCAGGGGCCCCAGGCCTGGTACCTGACTGCAAAAAATCCTTATATCGAAGGATGGACCCCAGACCGAAGTTGTCCCCACCTGAAACTTGTGCTGCTCTGATAGAACCAAGGGAGCCCTACAAACTGACATCAGGAACCTGGACCTGTGAGTTTTCTTTCACAGGGAAAAGGGACAAAGGATGTGCCCAGGGGCCCCTGGGCTGGGACCTGACTGAAAAAAATCCTTATATCGAAGGATGGACCCCAGACCAAAGTTGTCCCCACCTCAAACTTGTGCTGCCCTGATAGACCCAAGGGAGCCCTACAAATTGACATCAGGAACCTGGACCTGTGAATTTTCTTTCCCAGGGAAAATGGCCAAAGGATGTGCCCAGGGTCCCCTGGGCTGGGACCTGACTGCAAAAAATCCTTATATCGAAGGATGGACCCCAGACCAAAGTTGTCCCCACCTCAAACTTGTGCTGCCCTGATAGACCCAAGGGAGCCCTACAAACTGACATCAGGAACCTGGACCTGTGAGTTTTCTTTCCCAGGGAAAAGGGACAAAGGATGTGCCCAGGGGCCCCTGGGCTGTGACCTGACTGCGAAAAATCCTTATATCAAACGATGGACCCCAGACCAAAGTTGTCCCCACCTCAAACTTGTGCTGCCCTGATAGACCCAAGGGAGCCCTACAAACCGACATCAGGAACCTGGACCTGTGAGTTTTCTTTCCCAGGGAAAAGGTACAAAGGATGTGCCCAGGGGCCCCTTGCCCGGGACTTGACGGCAAAAATTCTTATATCGAAGTATGGATCGCAGACCGAAGATGTCCCCACCTCAAAAAAGTGCTGCCCTGATAGACCCAAGAGAGCCCTACAAACTGATATCAGGAACCTGGACCTGTGAGTTTTCTTTCCCAGGGAAAAGGGACAAACGATGTGCCCAGGGGTCCCTGGCCCTGGGCTGGGACCTGAATGAAAAAAATCCTTATATTGAAGGATGGACCCCAGACCAAAGTTGTCCCCACCTCAAACTTGTGCTGCCCTGATAGACCCAAGGGAGCCCTACAAACTGACATCAGGAACCTGGACCTGTGAGTTTTCTTTCCCAGGGAAAAGGGACAAAGGATGTGCCCAGGGGCCCCTGGCCCGGGACCTGACTGCAAAAATCCCTATATCGAAGGATGGACCAAGACCAAAGTTGTCCCCACCTCAAACTTGTGCTGCCCTGATAGATCCAAGACAGCCCTACAAACTGACATCAGGAACCTGGACCTGTGAATTTTCTTTCCCAGGGAAAAGTGAAAAAGCATGTGCCCAGGGGCCCCTGGCCCTGGGCTGGACCCTGACTGCAAAAAATCCTTATATCGAAGGATGGAGCCCAGACCAAAGTTGTCCCCACCTCAAACTTGTGCTGCCCTGATAGACCCAAGGGAGACCTACAAACTGACATCAGGAACCTGGACCTGTGAGTTTTCTTTCCCAGGGAAAAGGGACAAAGGATGTGCCCAGGGGCCGCTGGCCCTGACCTGGGCCCTGGCTGCAAAAAATCCTTATATCAAAGGATGGAGCCCAGACCAAAGTTGTCCCCACCTCAAACTTGTGCTGCCCTGATAGATCCAAGAGAGCCCTACAAACTGACATCAGGAACCTGGACCTGTGAGTTTTCTTTCCCAGGGAAAAGGGACAAAGGATGTGCCCAGGGGCCGCTGGCCCTGACCTGGGCCCTGGCTGCAAAAAATCCTTATATCAAAGGATGGAGCCCAGACCAAAGTTGTCCCCACCTCAAACTTGTGCTGCCCTGATAGACCCAAGAGAGCCCTACAAACTGACATCAGGAACCTGGACCTGTGAGTTTTCTTTCCCAGGGAAAATGGCCAAAGGATGTGCCCAGGGGCCCCTGGGCTGTGACCTGACTGCAAAAAATCCTTATATCAAACGATGGACCCCAGACCAAAGTTGTCCCCACCTCAAACTTGTGCTGCCCTGATAGACCCAAGGGAGCCCTACAAACTGACATCAGGAACCTGCACCTGTGAGTTTTCTTTCCCAGGGAAAAGGGACAAAGGATGTGCCCAGGGGCCCCTGGCCCAGGACCTGACTGCAAAAAATCCTTATATCGAAGGATGGACCACAGACCAAAGTTGTCCCCACCTCAAACTTGTGCTGCCCTGATAGACCCAAGGGAGCCCTACAAACTGACATCAGGAACCTGGACCTGTGAGTTTTCTTCCCCAGGGGAAATGTCCAAAGTACGTACCCAGGGGCCCCTGGGCTGGGACCTGACTGCAAAAAATCCATATATCGAAGGATGGAGCCCAGACCAAAGTTGTCCCCACCTCAAACTTGTGCTGCCCTGATAGACCCAAGGGAGCCCTACAAACTGACATCAGGAACCTGGACCTGTGAGTTTTCTTTCCCAGGGAAAATGGCCAAAGGATGTGCCCAGGGGCCCCTGGGCTGTGACCTGACTGCAAAAAATCCTTATATCAAACGATGGACCCCAGACCAAAGTTGTCCCCACCTCAAACTTGTGCTGCCCTGATAGACCCAAGGGAGCCCTACAAACTGACATCAGGAACCTGCACCTGTGAGTTTTCTTTCCCAGGGAAAAGGGACAAAGGATGTGCCCAGGGGCCCCTGGCCCAGGACCTGACTGCAAAAAATCCTTATATCGAAGGATGGACCACAGACCAAAGTTGTCCCCACCTCAAACTTGTGCTGCCCTGATAGACCCAAGGGAGCCCTACAAACTGACATCAGGAACCTGGACCTGTGAGTTTTCTTCCCCAGGGGAAATGTCCAAAGTACGTACCCAGGGGCCCCTGGGCTGGGACCTGACTGCAAAAAATCCATATATCGAAGGATGGAGCCCAGACCAAAGTTGTCCCCACCTCAAACTTGTGCTGCCCTGATAGACCCAAGGGAGCCCTACAAACTGACATCAGGAACCTGGACCTGTGAGTTTTCTTTCCCAGGGAAAATGGCCAAAGGATGTGCCCAGGGGCCCCAGGCCTGGGACCTGACTGAAAAAAATCCTTATATCGAAGGATGGAGCCCAGACCAAAGTTGTCCCCACCTCAAACTTGTGCTGCCCTGATAGAACCAAGGGAGCCCTACAAACTGACATCAGGAACCTGGACCTGTGAGTTTTCTTTCCCAGGGAAAAGGGACAAAGGATGTGCCCAGGGGTCCCTGGCCCGGGACCCGACTGCAAAAATCCTTATATCGAAGGATGGACCCCAGACCAAAGTTGTCCCCACCTCAATCTTGTGCTACCCTGATAGACCCAAGGGAGCCTTACAAACTGACATCAGGAACCTGGACTGATGAGTTTTTTTTCCCAGGGAAATGGGACAAAGCATGTGCCCAGGGGGACCCTGGTCCAGGACCTGAATGCAAAAAATCCTTATATCGAAGGATGGAGCCCAGACCAAAGTTGTCCCCACCTCAAACTTGTGCTGCCCTGATAGACCCAAGGGAGCTATACAAACTGAAATCAGAAACCTGGACCTGTGAGTTTTCTTTCCCAGGGAAAATGGCCAAAGGATGTGCCCAGGGGCCCCAGGCCTGGTACCTGACTGCAAAAAATCCTTATATCGAAGGATGGATCACAGACCAAAGTTGTCCCCACCTCAAACATGTGCTGCCCTGATAGACCCATGGGAGCCCTACAAACTGACATCAGGAACCTGGACCTGTGAGTTTTCTTTCCCAGGGTAAAGGGACAAAGGATGTGCCCAGGGGACCCTGGCCCAGGACCTGACTGCAAAAAATCCTTATATCGAAGGATGGAGCCCAGACCAAAGTTGTCCCCACCTCAAATTTGTACTGCCCTGATAGACCCAAGGGAGCCCTACAAACTGACATCAGGAACCTGGACCTGTGAGTTTTCTTTCCCAGGGAAAAGGGACAAAGGATGTGCCCAGGGGCCCCAGGCCTGGTACCTGACTGCAAAAAATCCTTATATCGAAGGATGGACCCCAGACCGAAGTTGTCCCCACCTGAAACTTGTGCTGCTCTGATAGAACCAAGGGAGCCCTACAAACTGACATCAGGAACCTGGACCTGTGAGTTTTCTTTCACAGGGAAAAGGGACAAAGGATGTGCCCAGGGGCCCCTGGGCTGGGACCTGACTGAAAAAAATCCTTATATCGAAGGATGGACCCCAGACCAAAGTTGTCCCCACCTCAAACTTGTGCTGCCCTGATAGACCCAAGGGAGCCCTACAAATTGACATCAGGAACCTGGACCTGTGAATTTTCTTTCCCAGGGAAAATGGCCAAAGGATGTGCCCAGGGTCCCCTGGGCTGGGACCTGACTGCAAAAAATCCTTATATCGAAGGATGGACCCCAGACCAAAGTTGTCCCCACCTCAAACTTGTGCTGCCCTGATAGACCCAAGGGAGCCCTACAAACTGACATCAGGAACCTGGACCTGTGAGTTTTCTTTCCCAGGGAAAAGGGACAAAGGATGTGCCCAGGGGCCCCTGGGCTGTGACCTGACTGCGAAAAATCCTTATATCAAACGATGGACCCCAGACCAAAGTTGTCCCCACCTCAAACTTGTGCTGCCCTGATAGACCCAAGGGAGCCCTACAAACCGACATCAGGAACCTGGACCTGTGAGTTTTCTTTCCCAGGGAAAAGGTACAAAGGATGTGCCCAGGGGCCCCTTGCCCGGGACTTGACGGCAAAAATTCTTATATCGAAGTATGGATCGCAGACCGAAGATGTCCCCACCTCAAAAAAGTGCTGCCCTGATAGACCCAAGAGAGCCCTACAAACTGATATCAGGAACCTGGACCTGTGAGTTTTCTTTCCCAGGGAAAAGGGACAAACGATGTGCCCAGGGGTCCCTGGCCCTGGGCTGGGACCTGACTGAAAAAAATCCTTATATTGAAGGATGGACCCCAGACCAAAGTTGTCCCCACCTCAAACTTGTGCTGCCCTGATAGACCCAAGGGAGCCCTACAAACTGACATCAGGAACCTGGACCTGTGAGTTTTCTTTCCCAGGGAAAAGGGACAAAGGATGTGCCCAGGGGCCCCTGGCCCGGGACCTGACTGCAAAAATCCTTAGATCGAAGGATGGACCCCAGAACAAAGTTGTCCCCACCTCAATCTTGTGCTACCCTGATAGACTCAAGGGAGCCTTACAAACTGACATCAGGAACCTGGACTGATGAGTTTTCTTTCCCAGGGAAATGGGACAAAGCATGTGCCCAGGGGACCCTGGTCCAGGACCTGAATGCAAAAAATCCTTATATCGAAGGATGGAGCCCAGACCAAAGTTGTCCCCACCTCAAACTTGTGCTGCCCTGATAGACCCAAGGGAGCTATACAAACAGAAATCAGAAACCTGGACCTGTGAGTTTTCTTTCCCAGGGAAAATGGCCAAAGGATGTGCCCAGGGGCCCCTGGGCTGGGACCTGACTTCAAAAAATCCTTATATCAAAAGATGGACCCCGGACCAAAGTTGTCCCCACCTCAAACTTGTGCTGCCCTGATAGACCCAAGGGAGCCCTACAAACTGACATCAGGAACCTGGACCTGTGAGTTTTCTTTCCCAGGGAAAATGGCCAAAGGA
Source organism: Lonchura striata (assembly GCF_050655825.1). Classification (NCBI taxonomy): domain Eukaryota; kingdom Metazoa; phylum Chordata; class Aves; order Passeriformes; family Estrildidae; genus Lonchura; species Lonchura striata. The sequence goes on along the minus strand of NC_140708.1, from coordinate 9,570,635 downwards.
TGTGCCCAGGGGCCCCTGGCCTGGGACCTGACTGCAAAAAATCCTTATATCGAAGGATGGACCCCAGACCGAAGTTGTCCCCACCTCAAACTTGTGCTGCCCTGACAGACCCAAGGGAGCCCTACAAACTGACATCAGGAACCTGGACCTGTGAATTTTCTTTCCCAGGGAAAAGGGCCAAAGGATGTGCCCAGGAGCCCCTGGCCCAGGACCTGACTGCAAAAAATCCTTATATCGAAGGATGGACCCCAGACCAAAGTTGTCCCCACCTCAAACTTGTGCTGCCCTGATAGACCCAAGGGAGCCCTACAAACTGATATCAGGAACCTGGACCTCTGGGTTTTCTTCCCCAGGGGAAATGTCCAAAGGATGTACCCAGGGGCCTCTGGGCTGGGACCTGACTGCAAAAAATCCATATATCGAAGGATGGACACCAGACCAAAGTTGTCCCCACCTCAAACTTGTGCTGCCCTGATAGACCCAAGGGAGCCCTACAAACTGACATCAGGAACCTGGACCTGTAAGTTTTCTTTCCCTGGGTAAAGGGACAAAGGATGTGCCCAGGGGCCCCAGGCCTGGGACCTGACTGCAAAAATCCTTATATCGAAGGATGGACCCCAGACCAAAGTTCTCTCCACCTCAAACTTGTGCTGCCCTGATAGACCCAAGGGAGCCCTACAAACTGACATCAGGAACCTGGTCCAGTGAGTTTTCTTTCACAGGGAAAAGGGACAAAGGATGTGCCCAGGGGCCCCCTTGGCTGGGACCTGACTGCAAAAAATCCTTATATCGAAGGATGGACCCCAGACCAAAGTTGTCCCCACCTCAAACTTGTGCTGCCCTGATAGACCCAAGGGAGCCCTACAAACTGACATCAGGAACCTGGACCTGTGAATTTTCTTTCCCTGGGAAAAGGGACAAAGGATGTGCCCAGGGGCCCCTGGCCTGGGACCTGACTGAAAAAAATCCTTATATCGAAGGATGGAGGCCAGACCAAAGTTGTCCCCACCTCAAACTTGTGCTGCCCTGATAGAACCAAGGGAGCCCTACAAACTGACATCAGGAACCTGGACCTGTGAATGTTCTTTCCCAGGGAAAAGGGACAAAGGATGTGCCCAGGGGCCCCTGGCCCGGGACCTGACTGCAAAAATCCCTATATCGAAGGATGGACCCAAGACCAAAATTGTCCCCACCTCAAACTTGTGCTGCCCTGATAGACCCAAGGGAGCCCTACAAACTGACATCAGGAACCTGGAACTGCGAATTTTCTTTCGCAGGGAAAAGGGACTAAGCATGGGCCCAGGGGCCGCTGGGCTGTGACCTGACTGCAAAAAATCCTTATATCGAAGGATGGACCCCAGACCAAAGTTGTCCCCACCTCAAACTTGTGCTGCCCTGATAGACCCAAGGGAGCCCTACAAACTGACATCAGAAACCTGGACCTGTGAATTTTCTTTCCCAGGGAAAATGGCCAAAGGATGTGCCCAGGGGCCCCAGGCCCAGGCCCTGACTGCAAAAAATCCTTATATCGAAGGATGGACCCCAGACCAAAGTTGTCCCCACCTCAAACTTGTGCTGCCCTGATAGACCCAAGGGAGCCCTACAAACTGACATCAGGAACCTGGACCTGTGAGTTTTCTTTCCCAGGGAAAAGGGACAAAGGATGTGCCCAGGGGTCCCTGGCCCGGGACCCGACTGCAAAAATCCTTATATCGAAGGATGGACCCCAGACCAAAGTTGTCCCCACCTCAATCTTGTGCTACCCTGATAGACCCAAGGGAGCCTTACAAACTGACATCAGGAACCTGGACTGATGAGTTTTTTTTCCCAGGGAAATGGGACAAAGCATGTGCCCAGGGGACCCTGGTCCAGGACCTGAATGCAAAAAATCCTTATATCGAAGGATGGAGCCCAGACCAAAGTTGTCCCCACCTCAAACTTGTGCTGCCCTGATAGACCCAAGGGAGCTATACAAACTGAAATCAGAAACCTGGACCTGTGAGTTTTCTTTCCCAGGGAAAATGGCCAAAGGATGTGCCCAGGGGCCCCTGGGCTGGGACCTGACTGCAAAAAATCCTTATATCGAAGGATGGATCACAGACCAAAGTTGTCCCCACCTCAAACATGTGCTGCCCTGATAGACCCAAGGGAGCCCTACAAACTGACATCAGGAACCTGGACTGATGAGTTTTCTTTCCCAGGGTAAAGGGACAAAGGATGTGCCCAGGGGACCCTGGCCCAGGACCTGACTGCAAAAAATCCTTATATCGAAGGATGGACCCCAGACCAAAGTTGTCCCCACCTCAAACTTGTGCTGCCCTGATAGACCCAAGGGAGCCCTACAAACCGACATCAGGAACCTGGACCTGTGAGTTTTCTTTCCCAGGGAAAAGGGACAAAGGATGTGCCCAGGGGCCCCTTGCCCGGGACTTGACGGCAAAAATTCTTATATCGAAGTATGGATCGCAGACCGAAGATGTCCCCACCTCAAAATAGTGCTGCCCTGATAGACCCAAGAGAGCCCTACAAACTGATATCAGGAACCTGGACCTGTGAGTTTTCTTTCCCAGGGAAAAGGGACAAAGGATGTGCCCAGGGGTCCCTGGCCCTGGGCTGGGACCTGACTGAAAAAAATCCTTATATTGAAGGATGGACCCCCGACCAAAGTTGTCCCCACCTCAAACTTGTGCTGCCCTGATAGACCCAAGGGAGCCCTACAAACTGACATCAGGAACCTGGAACTGCGAATTTTCTTTCGCAGGGAAAAGGGACTAAGCATGTGCCCAGGGGCCCCTGGGCTGGGACCTGACTGCAAAAAATCCTTATATCGAAGGATGGACCCCAGACCAAAGTTGTCCCCACCTCAAACTTGTGCTGCCCTGATAGACCCAAGGGAGCCCTACAAACTGACATCAGGAACCTGGACCTGTGAGTTTTCTTTCCCAGGGAAAAGGGACAAAGGATGTGCTCAGGGGCCCCTGGCCCGGGACCTGACTGCAAAAATCCTTAGATCGAAGGATGGACCCCAGACCAAAGTTGTCCCCACCTCAATCTTGTGCTACCCTGATAGACTCAAGGGAGCCTTACAAACTGACATCAGGAACCTGGACTGATGAGTTTTCTTTCCCAGGGAAATGGGACAAAGCATGTGCCCAGGGGACCCTGGTCCAGGACCTGAATGCAAAAAATCCTTATATCGAAGGATGGAGCCCAGACCAAAGTTGTCCCCACCTCAAACTTGTGCTGCCCTGATAGACCCAAGGGAGCTATACAAACAGAAATCAGAAACCTGGACCTGTGAGTTTTCTTTCCCAGGGAAAATGGCCAAAGGATGTGCCCAGGGGCCCCTGGGCTGTGACCTGACTTCAAAAAATCCTTATATCAAACGATGGACCCCAGACCAAAGTTGTCCCCACCTCAAACTTGTGCTGCCCTGATAGACCCAAGGGAGCCCTACAAACTGACATCAGGAACCTGGACCTGTGAGTTTTCTTTCCCAGGGAAAATGGCCAAAGGATGTGCCCAGGGGCCCCTGGCCTGGGACCTGACTGCAAAAAATCCTTATATCGAAGGATGGACCCCAGACCAAAGTTGTCCCCACCTCAAACTTGTGCTGCCCTGACAGACCCAAGGGAGCCCTACAAACTGACATCAGGAACCTGGACCTGTGAATTTTCTTTCCCAGGGAAAAGGGCCAAAGGATATGCCCAGGAGCCCCTGGCCCAGGACCTGACTGCAAAAAATCCTTATATCGAAGGATGGACCCCAGACCAAAGTTGTCCCCACCTCAAACTTGTGCTGCCCTGATAGACCCAAGGGAGCCCTACAAACTGATATCAGGAACCTGGACCTGTGGGTTTTCTTCCCCAGGGGAAATGTCCAAAGGATGTACCCAGGGGCCTCTGGGCTGGGACCTGACTGCAAAAAATCCATATATCGAAGGATGGACACCAGACCAAAGTTGTCCCCACCTCAAACTTGTGCTGCCCTGATAGACCCAAGGGAGCCCTACAAACTGACATCAGGAACCTGGACCTGTAAGTTTTCTTTCCCTGGGTAAAGGGACAAAGGATGTGCCCAGGGGCCCCAGGCCTGGCACCTGACTGCAAAAATCCTTATATCGAAGGATGGACCCCAGACCAAAGTTCTCTCCACCTCAAACTTGTGCTGCCCTGATAGACCCAAGGGAGCCCTACAAACTGACATCAGGAACCTGGTCCAGTGAGTTTTCTTTCACAGGGAAAAGGGACAAAGGATGTGCCCAGGGGCCCCCTTGGCTGGGACCTGACTGCAAAAAATCCTTATATCGAAGGATGGACCCCAGACCAAAGTTGTCCCCACCTCAAACTTGTGCTGCCCTGATAGACCCAAGGGAGCCCTACAAACTGACATCAGGAACCTGGACCTGTGAATTTTCTTTCCCTGGGAAAAGGGACAAAGGATGTGCCCAGGGGCCCCTGGCCTGGGACCTGACTGAAAAAAATCCTTATATCGAAGGATGGAGGCCAGACCAAAGTTGTCCCCACCTCAAACTTGTGCTGCCCTGATAGAACCAAGGGAGCCCTACAAACTGACATCAGGAACCTGGACCTGTGAATGTTCTTTCCCAGGGAAAAGGGACAAAGGATGTGCCCAGTGGCCCCTGGCCCGGGACCTGACTGCAAAAATCCCTATATCGAAGGATGGACCCAAGACCAAAATTGTCCCCACCTCAAACTTGTGCTGCCCTGATAGACCCAAGGGAGCCCTACAAACTGACATCAGGAACCTGGAACTGCGAATTTTCTTTCGCAGGGAAAAGGGACTAAGCATGGGCCCAGGGGCCGCTGGGCTGTGACCTGACTGCAAAAAATCCTTATATCGAAGGATGGACCCCAGACTAAAGTTGTCCCCACCTCAAACTTGTGCTGCCCTGATAGACCCAAGGGAGCCCTACAAACTGACATCAGGAACCTGGACCTGTGAGTTTTCTTTCCCAGGGAAAAGGGACAAAGGATGTGCCCAGGGGTCCCTGGCCCGGGACCCGACTGCAAAAATCCTTATATCGAAGGATGGACCCCAGACCAAAGTTGTCCCCACCTCAATCTTGTGCTACCCTGATAGACCCAAGGGAGCCTTACAAACTGACATCAGGAACCTGGACTGATGAGTTTTTTTTCCCAGGGAAATGGGACAAAGCATGTGCCCAGGGGACCCTGGTCCAGGACCTGAATGCAAAAAATCCTTATATCGAAGGATGGAGCCCAGACCAAAGTTGTCCCCACCTCAAACTTGTGCTGCCCTGATAGACCCAAGGGAGCTATACAAACTGAAATCAGAAACCTGGACCTGTGAGTTTTCTTTCCCAGGGAAAATGGCCAAAGGATGTGCCCAGGGGCCCCTTGCCCGGGACTTGACGGCAAAAATTCTTATATCGAAGTATGGATCGCAGACCGAAGATGTCCCCACCTCAAAATAGTGCTGCCCTGATAGACCCAAGAGAGCCCTACAAACTGATATCAGGAACCTGGACCTGTGAGTTTTCTTTCCCAGGGAAAAGGGACAAAGGATGTGCCCAGGGGTCCCTGGCCCTGGGCTGGGACCTGAGTGAAAAAAATCCTTATATCGAAGGATGGAGCCCAGGCCAAAATTGTCCCCATCTCAAACTTGTGCTGCACTGACAGACCCAAGGGAGCCCTACAAACTGACATCAGGAACCTTGACCTGTGAGTTTTCTTTCCCAAGGAAAAGGGACAAAGGATGTGCCCAGGGGACCCTGGCCCAGGACCTGATAGCAAAAAATCCTTATATCGAAGGATGGACCCCAGACCAACGTTGTCCCCACCTCAATCTTGTGCTGCCCTGATAGACCCAAGGGAGCCTTACAAACTGACATCAGGAAACTGGACTGGTGAGTTTTTTTTCCCAGGGAAATGGGACAAAGCATGTGCCCAGGGGACCCTTGCCCAGGACCTGATTTCAAAAAATCCTTATATCGAAGGATGGAGCCCAGACAAAAGTTGTCCCCACCTCAAACTTGTGCTGCCCTGATAGATCCAAGAGAGCCCTACAAACTGACATCAGGAACCTGGACCTGTGAATTTACTTTCCCAGGGAAAATGGCCAAAGGATGTGCCCAGGGGCCCCAGGGCTGGGACCTGACTGAGAAAAATCCTTATATCGAAGGATGGACCCCAGACCAAAGTTGTCCCCACCTCAATCTTGTGCTGCCCTGATAGACCCAAGGGAGCCCTACAAACTGACATCAGGAACCTGGACTGCTGAGTTTTCTTTCCCAGGGAAAAGGGACAAAGGATGTGCCCAGGGGCCCCAGGCCTGGGACCTGACTGCAAAAAATCCTTATATCGAAGGATGGACCCCAGACCAAAGTTGTCGCAACCACAAACTTGTGCTGCCCTGATAGATCCAAGGGAGCCCTACAAACTGACATCAGGAACCTGGTCCAGTGAGTTTTCTTTCCCAGGGAAAATGGCCAAAGGATGTGCCCAGGGGCCCCCTTGGCTGGGACCTGACTGCAAAAAATCCATATATCGAAGGATGGAGCCCAGACCAAAGTTGTCCCCACCTCAAACTTGTGCTGCCCTGATAGACCCAAGGGAGCCCTACAAACTGACATCAGGAACCTGGACCTGTGAATTTTCTTTCCCAGGGAAAATGGCCAAAGGATGTGCCCAGGGGCCCCTGGGCTGGGACCTGACTTCAAAAAATCCTTATATCAAACGATGGACCCCAGACCAAAGTTGTCCCCACCTCAAACTTGTGCTGCCCTGATAGACCCAAGGGAGCCCTACAAACTGACATCAGGAACCTGGACCTGTGAGTTTTCTTTCCCAGGGAAAAGGGACAAAGGATGTGCCCAGGGGCCCCTGGCCTGGGACCTGACTGCAAAAAATCCTTATATCGAAGGATGGACCCCAGACCAAAGTTGTCCCCACCTCAAACTTGTGCTGCCCTGACAGACCCAAGGGAGCCCTACAAACTGACATCAGGAACCTGGACCTGTGAATTTTCTTTCCCAGGGAAAAGGGCCAAAGGATGTGCCCAGGAGCCCCTGGCCCAGGACCTGACTGCAAAAAATCCTTATATCGAAGGATGGACCCCAGACCAAAGTTGTCCCCACCTCAAACTTGTGCTGCCCTGATAGACCCAAGGGAGCCCTACAAACTGATATCAGGAACCTGGACCTGTGGGTTTTCTTCCCCAGGGGAAATGTCCAAAGGATGTACCCAGGGGCCTCTGGGCTGGGACCTGACTGCAAAAAATCCATATATCGAAGGATGGACACCAGACCAAAGTTGTCCCCACCTCAAACTTGTGCTGCCCTGATAGACCCAAGGGAGCCCTACAAACTGACATCAGGAACCTGGACCTGTAAGTTTTCTTTCCCTGGGTAAAGGGACAAAGGATGTGCCCAGGGGCCCCAGGCCTGGGACCTGACTGCAAAAATCCTTATATCGAAGGATGGACCCCAGACCAAAGTTCTCTCCACCTCAAACTTGTGCTGCCCTGATAGACCCAAGGGAGCCCTACAAACTGACATCAGGAACCTGGTCCAGTGAGTTTTCTTTCCCAGGGAAAAGGGACAAAGGATGTGCCCAGGGGCCCCCTTGGCTGGGACCTGACTGCAAAAAATCCTTATATCGAAGGATGGACCCCAGACCAAAGTTGTCCCCACCTCAAACTTGTGCTGCCCTGATAGACCCAAGGGAGCCCTACAAACTGACATCAGGAACCTGGACCTGTGAATGTTCTTTCCCAGGGAAAAGGGACAAAGGATGTGCCCAGGGGCCCCTGGCCCAGGACCTGACTGCAAAAATCCCTATATCGAAGGATGGACCCAAGACCAAAGTTGTCCCCACCTCAAACTTGTGCTGCCCTGATAGACCCAAGGGAGCCCTACAAACTGACATCAGGAACCTGGAACTGCGAATTTTCTTTCGCAGGGAAAAGGGACTAAGCATGGGCCCAGGGGCCGCTGGGCTGTGACCTGACTGCAAAAAATCCTTATATCGAAGGATGGACCCCAGACCAAAGTTGTCCCCACCTCAAACTTGTGCTGCCCTGATAGACCCAAGGGAGCCCTACAAACTGACATGAGAAACCTGGACCTGTGAATTTTCTTTCCCAGGGAAAATGGCCAAAGGATGTGCCCAGGGGCCCCAGGCCCAGGCCCTGACTGCAAAAAATCCTTATATCGAAGGATGGACCCCAGACCAAAGTTGTCCCCACCTCAAACTTGTGCTGCCCTGATAGACCCAAGGGAGCCCTACAAACTGACATCAGGAACCTGGACCTGTGAGTTTTCTTTCCCAGGGAAAAGGGACAAAGGATGTGCCCAGGGGTCCCTGGCCCGGGACCCGACTGCAAAAATCCTTATATCGAAGGATGGACCCCAGACCAAAGTTGTCCCCACCTCAATCTTGTGCTACCCTGATAGACCCAAGGGAGCCTTACAAACTGACATCAGGAACCTGGACTGATGAGTTTTTTTTCCCAGGGAAATGGGACAAAGCATGTGCCCAGGGGACCCTGGTCCAGGACCTGAATGCAAAAAATCCTTATATCGAAGGATGGAGCCCAGACCAAAGTTGTCCCCACCTCAAACTTGTGCTGCCCTGATAGACCCAAGGGAGCTATACAAACTGAAATCAGAAACCTGGACCTGTGAGTTTTCTTTCCCAGGGAAAATGGCCAAAGGATGTGCCCAGGGGCCCCTGGGCTGGGACCTGACTGCAAAAAATCCTTATATCGAAGGATGGATCACAGACCAAAGTTGTCCCCACCTCAAACATGTGCTGCCCTGATAGACCCATGGGAGCCCTACAAACTGACATCAGGAACCTGGACCTGTGAGTTTTCTTTCCCAGGGTAAAGGGACAAAGGATGTGCCCAGGGGACCCTGGCCCAGGACCTGACTGCAAAAAATCCTTATATCGAAGGATGGACCCCAGACCAAAGTTGTCCCCACCTCAAACTTGTGCTGCCCTGATAGACCCAAGGGAGCCCTACAAACCGACATCAGGAACCTGGACCTGTGAGTTTTCTTTCCCAGGGAAAAGGGACAAAGGATGTGCCCAGGGGCCCCTTGCCCGGGACTTGACGGCAAAAATTCTTATATCGAAGTATGGATCGCAGACCGAAGATGTCCCCACCTCAAAATAGTGCTGCCCTGATAGACCCAAGAGAGCCCTACAAACTGATATCAGGAACCTGGACCTGTGAGTTTTCTTTCCCAGGGAAAAGGGACAAAGGATGCGCCCAGGGGTCCCTGGCCCTGGGCTGGGACCTGAGTGAAAAAAATCCTTATATTGAAGGATGGACCCCCGACCAAAGTTGTCCCCACCTCAAACTTGTGCTGCCCTGATAGACCCAAGGGAGCCCTACAAACTGACATCAGGAACCTGGAACTGCGAATTTTCTTTCGCAGGGAAAAGGGACTAAGCATGTGCCCAGGGGCCCCTGGGCTGGGACCTGACTGCAAAAAATCCTTATATCGAAGGATGGACCCCAGACTAAAGTTGTCGCAACCACAAACTTGTGCTGCCCTGATAGACCCAAGAGAGCCCTACAAACTGACATCAGGAACCTGGACCTGTGAGTTTTCTTTCTCAGGGAAAAGGGACAAAGGATGTGCCCAGGGGCCCCAGGGCTGGTCCCTGATTTCAAAAAATCCTTATATCGAAGGATGGACCCCAGACCAAAGTTGTCCCCACCTCAAACTTGTGCTGCCCTGATAGACCCAAGGGAGCCCTACAAACTGACATCAGGAACCTGGACCTGTGAATGTTCTTTCCCAGGGAAAAGGGACAAAGGATGTGCCCAGGGGCCCCTGGGCTGGGACCTGACTGAAAAAAATCCTTATATCGAACGATGGACCCCAGACCAAAGTTGTCCCCAACTCAAACTTGTGCTGCCCTGATATACCCAAGAGAGCCCTACAAACTGACATCAGGAACCTGGACCTGTGAGTTTTCTTTCCCAGGGAAAAGGGACAAAGCATGTGCCCAGGGGCCCCTGGCCCTGGGCTGGGACTTCACTGTAAAAAATCCTTATATCGAAGGATGGAGCCCAGGCCAAAATTGTCCCCATCTCAAACTTGTGCTGCACTGACAGACCCAAGGGAGCCCTACAAACTGACATCAGGAAACTGGACTGGTGAGTTTTTTTTCCCAGGGAAATGGGACAAAGCATGTGCCCAGGGGACCCTTGCCCAGGACCTGATTTCAAAAAATCCTTATATCGAAGGATGGAGCCCAGACAAAAGTTGTCCCCACCTCAAACTTGTGCTGCCCTGATAGATCCAAGAGAGCCCTACAAACTGACATCAGGAACCTGGACCTGTGAATTTACTTTCCCAGGGAAAATGGCCAAAGGATGTGCCCAGGGGCCCCAGGGCTGGGACCTGACTGAGAAAAATCCTTATATCGAAGGATGGACCCCAGACCAAAGTTGTCCCCACCTCAATCTTGTGCTGCCCTGATAGACCCAAGGGAGCCCTACAAACTGACATCAGGAACCTGGACTGCTGAGTTTTCTTTCCCAGGGAAAAGGGACAAAGGATGTGCCCAGGGGCCCCTGGCCTGGGACCTGACTGCAAAAAATCCTTATATCGAAGGATGGACCCCAGACCAAAGTTGTCGCAACCACAAACTTGTGCTGCCCTGATAGATCCAAGGGAGCCCTACAAACTGACATCAGGAACCTGGTCCAGTGAGTTTTCTTTCCCAGGGAAAAGGGACAAAGGATGTGCCCAGGGGCCCCCTTGGCTGGGACCTGACTGCAAAAAATCCTTATATCGAAGGATGGACCCCAGACCAAAGTTGTCCCCACCTCAAACTTGTGCTGCCCTGATAGACCCAAGGGAGCTATACAAACAGAAATCAGAAACCTGGACCTGTGAGTTTTCTTTCCCTGGGAAAATGGCCAAAGGATGTGCCCAGGGGCCCCTGGGCTGGGACCTGACTTCAAAAAATCCTTATATCAAACGATGGACCCCAGACCAAAGTTGTCCCCACCTCAAACTTGTGCTGCCCTGATAGACCCAAGGGAGCCCTACAAACTGACATCAGGAACCTGGACCTGTGAGTTTTCTTTCCCAGGGAAAATGGCCAAAGGATGTGCCCAGGGGCCCCTGGCCTGGGACCTGACTGCAAAAAATCCTTATATCGAAGGATGGACCCCAGACCAAAGTTGTCCCCACCTCAAACTTGTGCTGCCCTGATAGACCCAAGGGAGCCCTACAAACTGACATCAGAAACCTGGACCTGTGAATTTTCTTTCCCAGGGAAAATGGCCAAAGGATGTGCCCAGGGGCCCCAGGCCCAGGCCCTGACTGCAAAAAATCCTTATATCGAAGGATGGACCCCAGACCAAAGTTGTCCCCACCTCAAACTTGTGCTGCCCTGATAGACCCAAGGGAGCCCTACAAACTGACATCAGGAACCTGGACCTGTGAGTTTTCTTTCCCAGGGAAAAGGGACAAAGGATGTGCCCAGGGGTCCCTGGCCCGGGACCCGACTGCAAAAATCCTTATATCGAAGGATGGACCCCAGACCAAAGTTGTCCCCACCTCAATCTTGTGCTACCCTGATAGACCCAAGGGAGCCTTACAAACTGACATCAGGAACCTGGACTGATGAGTTTTTTTTCCCAGGGAAATGGGACAAAGCATGTGCCCAGGGGACCCTGGTCCAGGACCTGAATGCAAAAAATCCTTATATCGAAGGATGGAGCCCAGACCAAAGTTGTCCCCACCTCAAACTTGTGCTGCCCTGATAGACCCAAGGGAGCTATACAAACTGAAATCAGAAACCTGGACCTGTGAGTTTTCTTTCCCAGGGAAAATGGCCAAAGGATGTGCCCAGGGGCCCCTGGGCTGGGACCTGACTGCAAAAAATCCTTATATCGAAGGATGGATCACAGACCAAAGTTGTCCCCACCTCAAACATGTGCTGCCCTGATAGACCCATGGGAGCCCTACAAACTGACATCAGGAACCTGGACCTGTGAGTTTTCTTTCCCAGGGTAAAGGGACAAAGGATGTGCCCAGGGGACCCTGGCCCAGGACCTGACTGCAAAAAATCCTTATATCGAAGGATGGACCCCAGACCAAAGTTGTCCCCACCTCAAACTTGTGCTGCCCTGATAGACCCAAGGGAGCCCTACAAACCGACATCAGGAACCTGGACCTGTGAGTTTTCTTTCCCAGGGAAAAGGGACAAAGGATGTGCCCAGGGGCCCCTTGCCCGGGACTTGACGGCAAAAATTCTTATATCGAAGTATGGATCGCAGACCGAAGATGTCCCCACCTCAAAATAGTGCTGCCCTGATAGACCCAAGAGAGCCCTACAAACTGATATCAGGAACCTGGACCTGTGAGTTTTCTTTCCCAGGGAAAAGGGACAAAGGATGTGCCCAGGGGCCCCTGGCCCTGGGCTGGGACTTCACTGTAAAAAATCCTTATATCGAAGGATGGAGCCCAGGCCAAAATTGTCCCCATCTCAAACTTGTGCTGCACTGACAGACCCAAGGGAGCCCTACAAACTGACATCAGGAACCTTGACCTGTGAGTTTTCTTTCCCAAGGAAAAGGGACAAAGGATGTGCCCAGGGGACCCTGGCCCAGGACCTGATAGCAAAAAACCCTTATATCGAAGGATGGACCCCAGACCAACGTTGTCCCCACCTCAATCTTGTGCTGCCCTGATAGACCCAAGGGAGCCTTACAAACTGACATCAGGAAACTGGACTGGTGAGTTTTTTTTCCCAGGGAAATGGGACAAAGCATGTGCCCAGGGGACCCTTGCCCAGGACCTGATTTCAAAAAATCCTTATATCGAAGGATGGAGCCCAGACCAAAGTTGTCCCCACCTCAAACTTGTGCTGCCCTGATAGATCCAAGAGAGCCCTACAAACTGACATCAGGAACCTGGACCTGTGAATTTACTTTCCCAGGGAAAATGGCCAAAGGATGTGCCCAGGGGCCCCAGGGCTGGGACCTGACTGAGAAAAATCCTTATATCGAAGGATGGACCCCAGACCAAAGTTGTCCCCACCTCAATCTTGTGCTGCCCTGATAGACCCAAGGGAGCCCTACAAACTGACATCAGGAACCTGGACTGCTGAGTTTTCTTTCCCAGGGAAAAGGGACAAAGGATGTGCCCAGGGGCCCCAGGCCTGGGACCTGACTGCAAAAAATCCTTATATCGAAGGATGGACCCCAGACCAAAGTTGTCGCAACCACAAACTTGTGCTGCCCTGATAGATCCAAGGGAGCCCTACAAACTGACATCAGGAACCTGGTCCAGTGAGTTTTCTTTCCCAGGGAAAAGGGACAAAGGATGTGCCCAGGGGCCCCCTTGGCTGGGACCTGACTGCAAAAAATCCTTATATCGAAGGATGGACCCCAGACCAAAGTTGTCCCCACCTCAAACTTGTGCTGCCCTGATAGACCCAAGGGAGCCCTACAAACTGACATCAGGAACCTGGACCTGTGAATTTTCTTTCCCAGGGAAAATGGCCAAAGGATGTGCCCAGGGGCCCCAGGGCTGGGACCTGACTGAGAAAAATCCTTATATCGAAGGATGGACCCCAGACCAAAGTTGTCCCCACCTCAAACTTGTGCTGCCCTGATAGACCCAAGGGAGCCCTACAAACTGACATCAGGAACCTGGACCTGTGAGTTTTCTTTCCCAGGGAAAAGGGACAAAGGATGTGCCCAGGGGCCCCTGGCCCGGGACCTGACTGCAAAAATCCTTAGATCGAAGGATGGACCCCAGACCAAAGTTGTCCCCCCCTCAATCTTGTGCTACCCTGATAGACTCAAGGGAGCCTTACAAACTGACATCAGGAACCTGGACTGATGAGTTTTCTTTCCCAGGGAAATGGGACAAAGCATGTGCCCAGGGGACCCTGGTCCAGGACCTGAATGCAAAAAATCCTTATATCGAAGGATGGACCCCAGACCAAAGTTGTCCCCACCTCAAACTTGTGCTGCCCTGATAGACCCAAGGGAGCCCTACAAACTGATATCAGGAACCTGGACCTGTGGGTTTTCTTCCCCAGGGGAAATGTCCAAAGGATGTACCCAGGGGCCTCTGGGCTGGGACCTGACTGCAAAAAATCCATATATCGAAGGATGGACACCAGACCAAAGTTGTCCCCACCTCAAACTTGTGCTGCCCTGATAGACACAAGGGAGCCCTACAAACTGACATCAGGAACCTGGACCTGTAAGTTTTCTTTCCCTGGGTAAAGGGACAAAGGATGTGCCCAGGGGCCCCAGGCCTGGGACCTGACTGCAAAAATCCTTATATCGAAGGATGGACCCCAGACCAAAGTTCTCTCCACCTCAAACTTGTGCTGCCCTGATAGACCCAAGGGAGCCCTACAAACTGACATCAGGAACCTGGTCCAGTGAGTTTTCTTTCACAGGGAAAAGGGACAAAGGATGTGCCCAGGGGCCCCCTTGGCTGGGACCTGACTGCAAAAAATCCTTATATCGAAGGATGGACCCCAGACCAAAGTTGTCCCCACCTCAAACTTGTGCTGCCCTGATAGAACCAAGGGAGCCCTACAAACTGACATCAGGAACCTGGACCTGTGAATGTTCTTTCCCAGGGAAAAGGGACAAAGGATGTGCCCAGGGGCCCCTGGCCCGGGACCTGACTGTAAAAATCCCTATATCGAAGGATGGACCCAAGACCAAAGTTGTCCCCACCTCAAACTTGTGCTGCCCTGATAGACCCAAGGGAGCCCTACAAACTGACATCAGGAACCTGGAACTGCGAATTTTCTTTCGCAGGGAAAAGGGACTAAGCATGGGCCCAGGGGCCGCTGGGCTGTGACCTGACTGCAAAAAATCCTTATATCGAAGGATGGACCCCAGACCAAAGTTGTCCCCACCTCAAACTTGTGCTGCCCTGATAGACCCAAGGGAGCCCTACAAACTGACATCAGAAACCTGGACCTGTGAATTTTCTTTCCCAGGGAAAATGGCCAAAGGATGTGCCCAGGGGCCCCAGGCCCACGCCCTGACTGCAAAAAATCCTTATATCGAAGGATGGATCACAGACCAAAGTTGTCCCCACCTCAAACATGTGCTGCCCTGATAGACCCATGGGAGCCCTACAAACTGACATCAGGAACCTGGACCTGTGAGTTTTCTTTCCCAGGGTAAAGGGACAAAGGATGTGCCCAGGGGACCCTGGCCCAGGACCTGACTGCAAAAAATCCTTATATCGAAGGATGGACCCCAGACCAAAGTTGTCCCCACCTCAAACTTGTGCTGCCCTGATAGACCCAAGGGAGCCCTACAAACCGACATCAGGAACCTGGACCTGTGAGTTTTCTTTCCCAGGGAAAAGGGACAAAGGATGTGCCCAGGGGCCCCTTGCCCGGGACTTGACGGCAAAAATTCTTATATCGAAGTATGGATCGCAGACCGAAGATGTCCCCACCTCAAAATAGTGCTGCCCTGATAGACCCAAGAGAGCCCTACAAACTGATATCAGGAACCTGGACCTGTGAGTTTTCTTTCCCAGGGAAAAGGGACAAAGGATGTGCCCAGGGGTCCCTGGCCCTGGGCTGGGACCTGAGTGAAAAAAATCCTTATATTGAAGGATGGACCCCCGACCAAAGTTGTCCCCACCTCAAACTTGTGCTGCCCTGATAGACCCAAGGGAGCCCTACAAACTGACATCAGGAACCTGGACCTGTGAATTTTCTTTCCCTGGGAAAAGGGACAAAGGATGTGCCCAGGGGCCCCTGGCCTGGGACCTGACTGAAAAAAATCCTTATATCGAAGGATGGACCCCAGACTAAAGTTGCCGCAACCACAAACTTGTGCTGCCCTGATAGACCCAAGAGAGCCCTACAAACTGACATCAGGAACCTGGACCTGTGAGTTTTCTTTCTCAGGGAAAAGGGACAAAGGATGTGCCCAGGGGCCCCAGGGCTGGGCCCTGATTTCAAAAAATCCTTATATCGAAGGATGGACCCCAGACCAAAGTTGTCCCCACCTCAAACTTGTGCTGCCCTGATAGACCCAAGGGAGCCCTACAAACTGACATCAGGAACCTGGAACTGCGAATTTTCTTTCGCAGGGAAAAGGGACTAAGCATGGGCCCAGGGGCCGCTGGGCTGTGACCTGACTGCAAAAAATCCTTATATCGAAGGATGGACCCCAGACCAAAGTTGTCCCCACCTCAAACTTGTGCTGCCCTGATAGACCCAAGGGAGCCCTACAAACTGACATCAGAAACCTGGACCTGTGAATTTTCTTTCCCAGGGAAAATGGCCAAAGGATGTGCCCAGGGGCCCCAGGCCCAGGCCCTGACTGCAAAAAATCCTTATATCGAAGGATGGACCCCAGACCAAAGTTGTCCCCACCTCAAACTTGTGCTGCCCTGATAGACCCAAGGGAGCCCTACAAACTGACATCAGGAACCTGGACCTGTGAGTTTTCTTTCCCAGGGAAAAGGGACAAAGGATGTGCCCAGGGGTCCCTGGCCCGGGACCCGACTGCAAAAATCCTTATATCGAAGGATGGACCCCAGACCAAAGTTGTCCCCACCTCAATCTTGTGCTACCCTGATAGACCCAAGGGAGCCTTACAAACTGACATCAGGAACCTGGACTGATGAGTTTTTTTTCCCAGGGAAATGGGACAAAGCATGTGCCCAGGGGACCCTGGTCCAGGACCTGAATGCAAAAAATCCTTATATCGAAGGATGGAGCCCAGACCAAAGTTGTCCCCACCTCAAACTTGTGCTGCCCTGATAGACCCAAGGGAGCTATACAAACTGAAATCAGAAACCTGGACCTGTGAGTTTTCTTTCCCAGGGAAAATGGCCAAAGGATGTGCCCAGGGGCCCCTGGGCTGGGACCTGACTGCAAAAAATCCTTATATCGAAGGATGGACCCCAGACCAAAGTTGTCCCCACCTCAAACATGTGCTGCCCTGATAGACCCATGGGAGCCCTACAAACTGACATCAGGAACCTGGACCTGTGAGTTTTCTTTCCCAGGGTAAAGGGACAAAGGATGTGCCCAGGGGACCCTGGCCCAGGACCTGACTGCAAAAAATCCTTATATCGAAGGATGGACCCCAGACCAAAGTTGTCCCCACCTCAAACTTGTGCTGCCCTGATAGACCCAAGGGAGCCCTACAAACCGACATCAGGAACCTGGACCTGTGAGTTTTCTTTCCCAGGGAAAAGGGACAAAGGATGTGCCCAGGGGCCCCTTGCCCGGGACTTGACGGCAAAAATTCTTATATCGAAGTATGGATCGCAGACCGAAGATGTCCCCACCTCAAAATAGTGCTGCCCTGATAGACCCAAGAGAGCCCTACAAACTGATATCAGGAACCTGGACCTGTGAGTTTTCTTTCCCCGGGAAAAGGGACAAAGGATGTGCCCAGGGGTCCCTGGCCCTGGGCTGGGACCTGAGTGAAAAAAATCCTTATATTGAAGGATGGACCCCCGACCAAAGTTGTCCCCACCTCAAACTTGTGCTGCCCTGATAGACCCAAGGGAGCCCTACAAACTGACATCAGGAACCTGGAACTGCGAATTTTCTTTCGCAGGGAAAAGGGACTAAGCATGTGCCCAGGGGCCCCTGGGCTGGGACCTGACTGCAAAAAATCCTTATATCGAAGGATGGACCCCAGACTAAAGTTGTCGCAACCACAAACTTGTGCTGCCCTGATAGACCCAAGAGAGCCCTACAAACTGACATCAGGAACCTGGACCTGTGAGTTTTCTTTCTCAGGGAAAAGGGACAAAGGATGTGCCCAGGGGCCCCAGGGCTGGGCCCTGATTTCAAAAAATCCTTATATCGAAGGATGGACCCCAGACCAAAGTTGTCCCCACCTCAAACTTGTGCTGCCCTGATAGACCCAAGGGAGCCCTACAAACTGACATCAGGAACCTGGACCTGTGAATGTTCTTTCCCAGGGAAAAGGGACAAAGGATGTGCCCAGGGGCCCCTGGGCTGGGACCTGACTGAAAAAAATCCTTATATCGAAGGATGGACCCCAGACCAAAGTTGTCCCCAACTCAAACTTGTGCTGCCCTGATATACCCAAGAGAGCCCTACAAACTGACATCAGGAACCTGGACCTGTGAGTTTTCTTTCCCAGGTTAAAGGGACAAAGGATGTGCCCAGGGGCCACTGGCCCTGGGCTGGGACTTCACTGTAAAAAATCCTTATATCGAAGGATGGAGCCCAGGCCAAAATTGTCCCCATCTCAAACTTGTGCTGCACTGACAGACCCAAGGGAGCCCTACAAACTGACATCAGGAACCTTGACCTGTGAGTTTTCTTTCCCAAGGAAAAGGGACAAAGGATGTGCCCAGGGGACCCTGGCCCAGGACCTGATAGCAAAAAATCCTTATATCGAAGGATGGACCCCAGACCAACGTTGTCCCCACCTCAATCTTGTGCTGCCCTGATAGACCCAAGGGAGCCTTACAAACTGACATCAGGAAACTGGACTGGTGAGTTTTTTTTCCCAGGGAAATGGGACAAAGCATGTGCCCAGGGGACCCTTGCCCAGGACCTGATTTCAAAAAATCCTTATATCGAAGGATGGAGCCCAGACAAAAGTTGTCCCCACCTCAAACTTGTGCTGCCCTGATAGATCCAAGAGAGCCCTACAAACTGACATCAGGAACCTGGACCTGTGAATTTACTTTCCCAGGGAAAATGGCCAAAGGATGTGCCCAGGGGCCCCAGGGCTGGGACCTGACTGAGAAAAATCCTTATATCGAAGGATGGACCCCAGACCAAAGTTGTCCCCACCTCAATCTTGTGCTGCCCTGATAGACCCAAGGGAGCCCTACAAACTGACATCAGGAACCTGGACTGCTGAGTTTTCTTTCCCAGGGAAAAGGGACAAAGGATGTGCCCAGGGGCCCCAGGCCTGGGACCTGACTGCAAAAAATCCTTATATCGAAGGATGGACCCCAGACAAAAGTTGTCGCAACCACAAACTTGTGCTGCCCTGATAGATCCAAGGGAGCCCTACAAACTGACATCAGGAACCTGGTCCAGTGAGTTTTCTTTCCCAGGGAAAAGGGACAAAGGATGTGCCCAGGGGCCCCCTTGGCTGGGACCTGACTGCAAAAAATCCTTATATCGAAGGATGGACCCCAGACCAAAGTTGTCCCCACCTCAAACTTGTGCTGCCCTGATAGACCCAAGGGAGCCCTACAAACTGACATCAGGAACCTGGACCTGTGAATTTTCTTTCCCAGGGAAAATGGCCAAAGGATGTGCCCAGGGGCCCCAGGGCTGGGACCTGACTGAGAAAAATCCTTATATCGAAGGATGGACCCCAGACCAAAGTTGTCCCCACCTCAAACTTGTGCTGCCCTGATAGACCCAAGGGAGCCCTACAAACTGACATCAGGAACCTGGACCTGTGAGTTTTCTTTCCCAGGGAAAAGGGACAAAGGATGTGCCCAGGGGCCCCTGGCCCGGGACCTGACTGCAAAAATCCTTAGATCGAAGGATGGACCCCAGACCAAAGTTGTCCCCACCTCAATCTTGTGCTGCCCTGATAGACTCAAGGGAGCCTTACAAACTGACATCAGGAACCTGGACTGATGAGTTTTCTTTCCCAGGGAAATGGGACAAAGCTTGTGCCCAGGGGACCCTGGTCCAGGACCTGAATGCAAAAAATCCTTATATCGAAGGATGGACCCCAGACCAAAGTTGTCCCCACCTCAAACTTGTGCTGCCCTGACAGACCCAAGGGAGCCCTACAAACTGACATCAGGAACCTGGACCTGTGAATTTTCTTTCCCAGGGAAAAGGGCCAAAGGATGTGCCCAGGAGCCCCTGGCCCAGGACCTGACTGCAAAAAATCCTTATATCGAAGGATGGACCCCAGACCAAAGTTGTCCCCACCTCAAACTTGTGCTGCCCTGATAGACCCAAGGGAGCCCTACAAACTGATATCAGGAACCTGGACCTGTGGGTTTTCTTCCCCAGGGGAAATGTCCAAAGGATGTACCCAGGGGCCTCTGGGCTGGGACCTGACTGCATAAAATCCATATATCGAAGGATGGACACCAGACCAAAGTTGTCCCCACCTCAAACTTGTGCTGCCCTGATAGACACAAGGGAGCCCTACAAACTGACATCAGGAACCTGGTCCAGTGAGTTTTCTTTCACAGGGAAAAGGGACAAAGGATGTGCCCAGGGGCCCCCTTGGCTGGGACCTGACTGCAAAAAATCCTTATATCGAAGGATGGACCCCAGACCAAAGTTGTCCCCACCTCAAACTTGTGCTGCCCTGATAGACCCAAGGGAGCCCTACAAACTGACATCAGGAACCTGGACCTGTGAATGTTCTTTCCCAGGGAAAAGGGACAAAGGATGTGCCCAGGGGCCCCTGGCCCGGGACCTGACTGTAAAAATCCCTATATCGAAGGATGGACCCAAGACCAAAGTTGTCCCCACCTCAAACTTGTGCTGCCCTGATAGACCCAAGGGAGCCCTACAAACTGACATCAGGAACCTGGAACTGCGAATTTTCTTTCGCAGGGAAAAGGGACTAAGCATGGGCCCAGGGGCCGCCTGGCTGTGACCTGACTGCAAAAAATCCTTATATCGAAGGATGGACCCCAGACCAAAGTTGTCCCCACCTCAAACTTGTGCTGCCCTGATAGACCCAAGGGAGCCCTACAAACTGACATCAGAAACCTGGACCTGTGAATTTTCTTTCCCAGGGAAAATGGCCAAAGGATGTGCCCAGGGGCCCCAGGCCCAGGCCCTGACTGCAAAAAATCCTTATATCGAAGGATGGATCACAGACCAAAGTTGTCCCCACCTCAAACATGTGCTGCCCTGATAGACCCATGGGAGCCCTACAAACTGACATCAGGAACCTGGACCTGTGAGTTTTCTTTCCCAGGGTAAAGGGACAGAGGATGTGCCCAGGGGACCCTGGCCCAGGACCTGACTGCAAAAAATCCTTATATCGAAGGATGGACCCCAGACCAAAGTTGTCCCCACCTCAAACTTGTGCTGCCCTGATAGACCCAAGGGAGCCCTACAAACCGACATCAGGAACCTGGACCTGTGAGTTTTCTTTCCCAGGGAAAAGGGACAAAGGATGTGCCCAGGGGCCCCTTGCCCGGGACTTGACAGCAAAAATTCTTATATCGAAGTATGGATCGCAGACCGAAGATGTCCCCACCTCAAAATAGTGCTGCCCTGATAGACCCAAGAGAGCCCTACAAACTGATATCAGGAACCTGGACCTGTGAGTTTTCTTTCCCAGGGAAAAGGGACAAAGGATGTGCCCAGGGGTCCCTGGCCCTGGGCTGGGACCTGAGTGAAAAAAATCCTTATATTGAAGGATGGACCCCCGACCAAAGTTGTCCCCACCTCAAACTTGTGCTGCCCTGATAGACCCAAGGGAGCCCTACAAACTGACATCAGGAACCTGGAACTGCGAATTTTCTTCCGCAGGGAAAAGGGACTAAGCATGTGCCCAGGGGCCCCAGGCCTGGGACCTGACTGCAAAAATCCTTATATCGAAGGATGGACCCCAGACCAAAGTTCTCTCCACCTCAAACTTGTGCTGCCCTGATAGACCCAAGGGAGCCCTACAAACTGACATCAGGAACCTGGTCCAGTGAGTTTTCTTTCACAGGGAAAAGGGACAAAGGATGTGCCCAGGGGCCCCCTTGGCTGGGACCTGACTGCAAAAAATCCTTATATCGAAGGATGGACCCCAGACCAAAGTTGTCCCCACCTCAAACTTGTGCTGCCCTGATAGACCCAAGGGAGCCCTACAAACTGACATCAGGAACCTGGACCTGTGAATGTTCTTTCCCAGGGAAAAGGGACAAAGGATGTGCCCAGGGGCCCCTGGCCCGGGACCTGACTGTAAAAATCCCTATATCGAAGGATGGACCCAAGACCAAAGTTGTCCCCACCTCAAACTTGTGCTGCCCTGATAGACCCAAGGGAGCCCTACAAACTGACATCAGGAACCTGGAACTGCGAATTTTCTTTCGCAGGGAAAAGGGACTAAGCATGGGCCCAGGGGCCGCTGGGCTGTGACCTGACTGCAAAAAATCCTTATATCGAAGGATGGACCCCAGACCAAAGTTGTCCCCACCTCAAACTTGTGCTGCCCTGATAGACCCAAGGGAGCCCTACAAACTGACATCAGAAACCTGGACCTGTGAATTTTCTTTCCCAGGGAAAATGGCCAAAGGATGTGCCCAGGGGCCCCAGGCCCAGGCCCTGACTGCAAAAAATCCTTATATCGAAGGATGGATCACAGACCAAAGTTGTCCCCACCTCAAACATGTGCTGCCCTGATAGACCCATGGGAGCCCTACAAACTGACATCAGGAACCTGGACCTGTGAGTTTTCTTTCCCAGGGTAAAGGGACAGAGGATGTGCCCAGGGGACCCTGGCCCAGGACCTGACTGCAAAAAATCCTTATATCGAAGGATGGACCCCAGACCAAAGTTGTCCCCACCTCAAACTTGTGCTGCCCTGATAGACCCAAGGGAGCCCTACAAACCGACATCAGGAACCTGGACCTGTGAGTTTTCTTTCCCAGGGAAAAGGGACAAAGGATGTGCCCAGGGGCCCCTTGCCCGGGACTTGACGGCAAAAATTCTTATATCGAAGTATGGATCGCAGACCGAAGATGTCCCCACCTCAAAATAGTGCTGCCCTGATAGACCCAAGAGAGCCCTACAAACTGATATCAGGAACCTGGACCTGTGAGTTTTCTTTCCCAGGGAAAAGGGACAAAGGATGTGCCCAGGGGTCCCTGGCCCTGGGCTGGGACCTGAGTGAAAAAAATCCTTATATTGAAGGATGGACCCCCGACCAAAGTTGTCCCCACCTCAAACTTGTGCTGCCCTGATAGACCCAAGGGAGCCCTACAAACTGACATCAGGAACCTGGAACTGCGAATTTTCTTTCGCAGGGAAAAGGGACTAAGCATATGCCCAGGGGCCCCTGGGCTGGGACCTGACTGCAAAAAATCCTTATATCGAAGGATGGACCCCAGACTAAAGTTGTCGCAACCACAAACTTGTGCTGCCCTGATAGACCCAAGGGAGCCCTACAAACTGACATCAGGAACCTGGACTGCTGAGTTTTCTTTCCCAGGGAAAAGGGACAAAGGATGTGCCCAGGGGCCCCAGGCCTGGGACCTGACTGCAAAAAATCCTTATATCGAAGGATGGACCCCAGACCAAAGTTGTCGCAACCACAAACTTGTGCTGCCCTGATAGATCCAAGGGAGCCCTACAAACTGACATCAGGAACCTGGTCCAGTGAGTTTTCTTTCCCAGGGAAAAGGGACAAAGGATGTGCCCAGGGGCCCCCTTGGCTGGGACCTGACTGCAAAAAATCCTTATATCGAAGGATGGACCCCAGACCAAAGTTGTCCCCACCTCAAACTTGTGCTGCCCTGATAGACCCAAGGGAGCCCTACAAACTGACATCAGGAACCTGGACCTGTGAATTTTCTTTCCCAGGGAAAATGGCCAAAGGATGTGCCCAGGGGCCCCAGGGCTGGGACCTGACTGAGAAAAATCCTTATATCGAAGGATGGACCCCAGACCAAAGTTGTCCCCACCTCAAACTTGTGCTGCCCTGATAGACCCAAGGGAGCCCTACAAACTGACATCAGGAACCTGGACCTGTGAGTTTTCTTTCCCAGGGAAAAGGGACAAAGGATGTGCCCAGGGGCCCCTGGCCCGGGACCTGACTGCAAAAATCCTTAGATCGAAGGATGGACCCCAGACCAAAGTTGTCCCCACCTCAATCTTGTGCTGCCCTGATAGACTCAAGGGAGCCTTACAAACTGACATCAGGAACCTGGACTGATGAGTTTTCTTTCCCAGGGAAATGGGACAAAGGATGTGCCCAGGGGACCCTGGTCCAGGACCTGAATGCAAAAAATCCTTATATCGAAGGATGGACCCCAGACCAAAGTTGTCCCCACCTCAAACTTGTGCTGCCCTGACAGACCCAAGGGAGCCCTACAAACTGACATCAGGAACCTGGACCTGTGAATTTTCTTTCCCAGGGAAAAGGGCCAAAGGATATGCCCAGGAGCCCCTGGCCCAGGACCTGACTGCAAAAAATCCTTATATCGAAGGATGGACCCCAGACCAAAGTTGTCCCCACCTCAAACTTGTGCTGCCCTGATAGACCCAAGGGAGCCCTACAAACTGATATCAGGAACCTGGACCTGTGGGTTTTCTTCCCCAGGGGAAATGTCCAAAGGATGTACCCAGGGGCCTCTGGGCTGGGACCTGACTGCAAAAAATCCATATATCGAAGGATGGACACCAGACCAAAGTTGTCCCCACCTCAAACTTGTGCTGCCCTGATAGACACAAGGGAGCCCTACAAACTGACATCAGGAACCTGGACCTGTAAGTTTTCTTTCCCTGGGTAAAGGGACAAAGGATGTGCCCAGGGGCCCCAGGCCTGGGACCTGACTGCAAAAATCCTTATATCGAAGGATGGACCCCAGACCAAAGTTCTCTCCACCTCAAACTTGTGCTGCCCTGATAGACCCAAGGGAGCCCTACAAACTGACATCAGGAACCTGGTCCAGTGAGTTTTCTTTCACAGGGAAAAGGGACAAAGGATGTGCCCAGGGGCCCCCTTGGCTGGGACCTGACTGCAAAAAATCCTTATATCGAAGGATGGACCCCAGACCAAAGTTGTCCCCACCTCAAACTTGTGCTGCCCTGATAGACCCAAGGGAGCCCTACAAACTGACATCAGGAACCTGGACCTGTGAATGTTCTTTCCCAGGGAAAAGGGACAAAGGATGTGCCCAGGGGCCCCTGGCCCGGGACCTGACTGTAAAAATCCCTATATCGAAGGATGGACCCAAGACCAAAGTTGTCCCCACCTCAAACTTGTGCTGCCCTGATAGACCCAAGGGAGCCCTACAAACTGACATCAGGAACCTGGAACTGCGAATTTTCTTTCGCAGGGAAAAGGGACTAAGCATGGGCCCAGGGGCCGCTGGGCTGTGACCTGACTGCAAAAAATCCTTATATCGAAGGATGGACCCCAGACCAAAGTTGTCCCCACCTCAAACTTGTGCTGCCCTGATAGACCCAAGGGAGCCCTACAAACTGACATCAGAAACCTGGACCTGTGAATTTTCTTTCCCAGGGAAAATGGCCAAAGGATGTGCCCAGGGGCCCCAGGCCCAGGCCCTGACTGCAAAAAATCCTTATATCGAAGGATGGATCACAGACCAAAGTTGTCCCCACCTCAAACATGTGCTGCCCTGATAGACCCATGGGAGCCCTACAAACTGACATCAGGAACCTGGACCTGTGAGTTTTCTTTCCCAGGGTAAAGGGACAGAGGATGTGCCCAGGGGACCCTGGCCCAGGACCTGACTGCAAAAAATCCTTATATCGAAGGATGGACCCCAGACCAAAGTTGTCCCCACCTCAAACTTGTGCTGCCCTGATAGACCCAAGGGAGCCCTACAAACCGACATCAGGAACCTGGACCTGTGAGTTTTCTTTCCCAGGGAAAAGGGACAAAGGATGTGCCCAGGGGCCCCTTGCCCGGGACTTGACGGCAAAAATTCTTATATCGAAGTATGGATCGCAGACCGAAGATGTCCCCACCTCAAAATAGTGCTGCCCTGATAGACCCAAGAGAGCCCTACAAACTGATATCAGGAACCTGGACCTGTGAGTTTTCTTTCCCAGGGAAAAGGGACAAAGGATGTGCCCAGGGGTCCCTGGCCCTGGGCTGGGACCTGAGTGAAAAAAATCCTTATATTGAAGGATGGACCCCCGACCAAAGTTGTCCCCACCTCAAACTTGTGCTGCCCTGATAGACCCAAGGGAGCCCTACAAACTGACATCAGGAACCTGGAACTGCGAATTTTCTTTCGCAGGGAAAAGGGACTAAGCATGTGCCCAGGGGCCCCTGGGCTGGGACCTGACTGCAAAAAATCCTTATATCGAAGGATGGACCCCAGACTAAAGTTGTCGCAACCACAAACTTGTGCTGCCCTGATAGACCCAAGAGAGCCCTACAAACTGACATCAGGAACCTGGACCTGTGAGTTTTCTTTCTCAGGGAAAAGGGACAAAGGGTGTGCCCAGGGGCCCCTGGGCTGGGACCTGACTGCAAAAAATCCTTATATCGAAGGATGGACCCCAGACCAAAGTTGTCCCCACCTCAAACTTGTGCTGCCCTGATAGACCCAAGGGAGCCCTACAAACTGACATCAGGAACCTGGACCTGTGAATGTTCTTTCCCAGGGAAAAGGGACAAAGGATGTGCCCAGGGGCCCCTGGGCTGGGACCTGACTGAAAAAAATCCTTATATCGAAGGATGGACCCCAGACCAAAGTTGTCCCCAACTCAAACTTGTGCTGCCCTGATATACCCAAGAGAGCCCTACAAACTGACATCAGGAACCTGGACCTGTGAGTTTTCTTTCCCAGGGAAAAGGGACAAAGCATGTGCCCAGGGACCCCTGGCCCTGGGCTGGGACTTCACTGTAAAAAATCCTTATATCGAAGGATGGAGCCCAGGCCAAAATTGTCCCCATCTCAAACTTGTGCTGCACTGACAGACCCAAGGGAGCCCTACAAACTGACATCAGGAACCTTGACCTGTGAGTTTTCTTTCCCAAGGAAAAGGGACAAAGGATGTGCCCAGGGGACCCTGGCCCAGGTCCTGATAGCAAAAAATCCTTATATCGAAGGATGGACCCCAGACCAACGTTGTCCCCACCTCAATCTTGTGCTGCCCTGATAGACCCAAGGGAGCCTTACAAACTGACATCAGGAAACTGGACTGGTGAGTTTTTTTTCCCAGGGAAATGGGACAAAGCATGTGCCCAGGGGACCCTTGCCCAGGACCTGATTTCAAAAAATCCTTATATCGAAGGATGGAGCCCAGACAAAAGTTGTCGCAACCACAAACTTGTGCTGCCCTGATAGATCCAAGGGAGCCCTACAAACTGACATCAGGAACCTGGACCTGTGAGTTTTCTTTCCCAGGGAAAATGGCCAAAGGATGTGCCCAGGGGCCCCTGGCCTGGGACCTGACTGCAAAAAATCCTTATATCGAAGGATGGACCCCAGACCAAAGTTGTCCCCACCTCAAACTTGTGCTGCCCTGATAGACCCAAGGGAGCCCTACAAACTGACATCAGAAACCTGGACCTGTGAATTTTCTTTCCCAGGGAAAATGGCCAAAGGATGTGCCCAGGGGCCCCAGGCCCAGGCCCTGACTGCAAAAAATCCTTATATCGAAGGATGGACCCCAGACCAAAGTTGTCCCCACCTCAAACTTGTGCTGCCCTGACAGACCCAAGGGAGCCCTACAAACTGACATCAGGAACCTGGACCTGTGAGTTTTCTTTCCCAGGGAAAAGGGACAAAGGATGTGCCCAGGGGTCCCTGGCCCGGGACCCGACTGCAAAAATCCTTATATCGAAGGATGGACCCCAGACCAAAGTTGTCCCCACCTCAATCTTGTGCTACCCTGATAGACCCAAGGGAGCCTTACAAACTGACATCAGGAACCTGGACTGATGAGTTTTTTTTCCCAGGGAAATGGGACAAAGCATGTGCCCAGGGGACCCTGGTCCAGGACCTGAATGCAAAAAATCCTTATATCGAAGGATGGAGCCCAGACCAAAGTTGTCCCCACCTCAAACTTGTGCTGCCCTGATAGACCCAAGGGAGCTATACAAACTGAAATCAGAAACCTGGACCTGTGAGTTTTCTTTCCCAGGGAAAATGGCCAAAGGATGTGCCCAGGGGCCCCTGGGCTGGGACCTGACTGCAAAAAATCCTTATATCGAAGGATGGATCACAGACCAAAGTTGTCCCCACCTCAAACATGTGCTGCCCTGATAGACCCATGGGAGCCCTACAAACTGACATCAGGAACCTGGACCTGTGAGTTTTCTTTCCCAGGGTAAAGGGACAAAGGATGTGCCCAGGGGACCCTGGCCCAGGACCTGACTGCAAAAAATCCTTATATCGAAGGATGGACCCCAGACCAAAGTTGTCCCCACCTCAAACTTGTGCTGCCCTGATAGACCCAAGGGAGCCCTACAAACCGACATCAGGAACCTGGACCTGTGAGTTTTCTTTCCCAGGGAAAAGGGACAAAGGATGTGCCCAGGGGCCCCTTGCCCGGGACTTGACGGCAAAAATTCTTATATCGAAGTATGGATCGCAGACCGAAGATGTCCCCACCTCAAAATAGTGCTGCCCTGATAGACCCAAGAGAGCCCTACAAACTGATATCAGGAACCTGGACCTGTGAGTTTTCTTTCCCAGGGAAAAGGGACAAAGGATGTGCCCAGGGGTCCCTGGCCCTGGGCTGGGACCTGACTGCAAAAAATCCTTATATCGAAGGATGGACCCCAGACTAAAGTTGTCGCAACCACAAACTTGTGCTGCCCTGATAGACCCAAGAGAGCCCTACAAACTGACATCAGGAACCTGGACCTGTGAGTTTTCTTTCTCAGGGAAAAGGGACAAAGGATGTGCCCAGGGGCCCCAGGGCTGGGCCCTGATTTCAAAAAATCCTTATATCGAAGGATGGACCCCAGACCAAAGTTGTCCCCACCTCAAACTTGTGCTGCCCTGATAGACCCAAGGGAGCCCTACAAAGTGACATCAGGAACCTGGACCTGTGAATGTTCTTTCCCAGGGAAAAGGGACAAAGGATGTGCCCAGGGGCACCTGGGCTGGGACCTGACTGAAAAAAATCCTTATATCGAAGGATGGACCCCAGACCAAAGTTGTCCCCAACTCAAACTTGTGCTGCCCTGATATACCCAAGAGAGCCCTACAAACTGACATCAGGAACCTGGACCTGTGAGTTTTCTTTCCCAGGTTAAAGGGACAAAGGATGTGCCCAGGGGCCCCTGGCCCTGGGCTGGGACTTCACTGTAAAAAATCCTTATATCGAAGGATGGAGCCCAGGCCAAAATTGTCCCCATCTCAAACTTGTGCTGCACTGACAGACCCAAGGGAGCCCTACAAACTGACATCAGGAACCTGGACCTGTGAGTTTTCTTTCCCAGGGAAAAGGGACAAAGGATGTGCCCAGGGGACCCTGGCCCAGGACCTGATAGCAAAAAATCCTTATATCGAAGGATGGACCCCAGACCAACGTTGTCCCCACCTCAATCTTGTGCTGCCCTGATAGACCCAAGGGAGCCTTACAAACTGACATCAGGAAACTGGACTGGTGAGTTTTTTTTCCCAGGGAAATGGGACAAAGCATGTGCCCAGGGGACCCTTGCCCAGGACCTGATTTCAAAAAATCCTTATATCGAAGGATGGAGCCCAGACAAAAGTTGTCCCCACCTCAAACTTGTGCTGCCCTGATAGATCCAAGAGAGCCCTACAAACTGACATCAGGAACCTGGACCTGTGAATTTACTTTCCCAGGGAAAATGGCCAAAGGATGTGCCCAGGGGCCCCAGGGCTGGGACCTGACTGAGAAAAATCCTTATATCGAAGGATGGACCCCAGACCAAAGTTGTCCCCACCTCAATCTTGTGCTGCCCTGATAGACCCAAGAGAGCCCTACAAACTGACATCAGGAACCTGGACTGCTGAGTTTTCTTTCCCAGGGAAAAGGGACAAAGGATGTGCCCAGGGGCCCCAGGCCTGGGACCTGACTGCAAAAAATCCTTATATCGAAGGATGGACCCCAGACCAAAGTTGTCGCAACCACAAACTTGTGCTGCCCTGATAGATCCAAGGGAGCCCTACAAACTGACATCAGGAACCTGGTCCAGTGAGTTTTCTTTCCGAGGGAAAAGGGACAAAGGATGTGCCCAGGGGCCCCCTTGGCTGGGACCTGACTGCAAAAAATCCTTATATCGAAGGATGGACCCCAGACCAAAGTTGTCCCCACCTCAAACTTGTGCTGCCCTGATAGACCCAAGGGAGCCCTACAAACTGACATCAGGAACCTGGACCTGTGAATGTTCTTTCCCAGGGAAAAGGGACAAAGGATGTGCCCAGGGGCCCCTGGGCTGGGACCTGACTGAAAAAAATCCTTATATCGAAGGATGGACCCCAGACCAAAGTTGTCCCCAACTCAAACTTGTGCTGCCCTGATATACCCAAGAGAGCCCTACAAACTGACATCAGGAACCTGGACCTGTGAGTTTTCTTTCCCAGGGAAAAGGGACAAAGCATGTGCCCAGGGGCCCCTGGCCCTGGGCTGGGACTTCACTGTAAAAAATCCTTATATCGAAGGATGGAGCCCAGGCCAAAATTGTCCCCATCTCAAACTTGTGCTGCACTGACAGACCCAAGGGAGCCCTACAAACTGACATCAGGAACCTTGACCTGTGAGTTTTCTTTCCCAAGGAAAAGGGACAAAGGATGTGCCCAGGGGACCCTGGCCCAGGACCTGATAGCAAAAAATCCTTATATCGAAGGATGGACCCCAGACCAACGTTGTCCCCACCTCAATCTTGTGCTGCCCTGATAGACCCAAGGGAGCCTTACAAACTGACATCAGGAACCTGGACTGATGAGTTTTCTTTCCCAGGGAAATGGGACAAAGCATGTGCCCAGGGGACCCTGGTCCAGGACCTGAATGCAAAAAATCCTTATATCGAAGGATGGAGCCCAGACCAAAGTTGTCCCCACCTCAAACTTGTGCTGCCCTGATAGACCCAAGGGAGCTATACAAACAGAAATCAGAAACCTGGACCTGTGAGTTTTCTTTCCCAGGGAAAATGGCCAAAGGATGTGCCCAGGGGCCCCTGGGCTGGGACCTGACTTCAAAAAATCCTTATATCAAACGATGGACCCCAGACCAAAGTTGTCCCCACCTCAAACTTGTGCTGCCCTGATAGACCCAAGGGAGCCCTACAAACTGACATCAGGAACCTGGACCTGTGAGTTTTCTTTCCCAGGGAAAATGGCCAAAGGATGTGCCCAGGGGCCCCTGGCCTGGGACCTGACTGCAAAAAATCCTTATATCGAAGGATGGACCCCAGACCAAAGTTGTCCCCACCTCAAACTTGTGCTGCCCTGATAGACCCAAGGGAGCCCTACAAACTGACATCAGAAACCTGGACCTGTGAATTTTCTTTCCCAGGGAAAATGGCCAAAGGATGTGCCCAGGGGCCCCAGGCCCAGGCCCTGACTGCAAAAAATCCTTATATCGAAGGATGGACCCCAGACCAAAGTTGTCCCCACCTCAAACTTGTGCTGCCCTGACAGACCCAAGGGAGCCCTACAAACTGACATCAGGAACCTGGACCTGTGAGTTTTCTTTCCCAGGGAAAAGGGACAAAGGATGTGCCCAGGGGTCCCTGGCCCGGGACCCGACTGCAAAAATCCTTATATCGAAGGATGGACCCCAGACCAAAGTTGTCCCCACCTCAATCTTGTGCTACCCTGATAGACCCAAGGGAGCCTTACAAACTGACATCAGGAACCTGGACTGATGAGTTTTTTTTCCCAGGGAAATGGGACAAAGCATGTGCCCAGGGGACCCTGGTCCAGGACCTGAATGCAAAAAATCCTTATATCGAAGGATGGAGCCCAGACCAAAGTTGTCCCCACCTCAAACTTGTGCTGCCCTGATAGACCCAAGGGAGCTATACAAACTGAAATCAGAAACCTGGACCTGTGAGTTTTCTTTCCCAGGGAAAATGGCCAAAGGATGTGCCCAGGGGCCCCTGGGCTGGGACCTGACTGCAAAAAATCCTTATATCGAAGGATGGATCACAGACCAAAGTTGTCCCCACCTCAAACATGTGCTGCCCTGATAGACCCATGGGAGCCCTACAAACTGACATCAGGAACCTGGACCTGTGAGTTTTCTTTCCCAGGGTAAAGGGACAAAGGATGTGCCCAGGGGACCCTGGCCCAGGACCTGACTGCAAAAAATCCTTATATCGAAGGATGGACCCCAGACCAAAGTTGTCCCCACCTCAAACTTGTGCTGCCCTGATAGACCCAAGGGAGCCCTACAAACCGACATCAGGAACCTGGACCTGTGAGTTTTCTTTCCCAGGGAAAAGGGACAAAGGATGTGCCCAGGGGCCCCTTGCCCGGGACTTGACGGCAAAAATTCTTATATCGAAGTATGGATCGCAGACCGAAGATGTCCCCACCTCAAAATAGTGCTGCCCTGATAGACCCAAGAGAGCCCTACAAACTGATATCAGGAACCTGGACCTGTGAGTTTTCTTTCCCAGGGAAAAGGGACAAAGGATGTGCCCAGGGGTCCCTGGCCCTGGGCTGGGCCCTGACTGCAAAAAATCCTTATATCGAAGGATGGACCCCAGACTAAAGTTGTCGCAACCACAAACTTGTGCTGCCCTGATAGACCCAAGAGAGCCCTACAAACTGACATCAGGAACCTGGACCTGTGAGTTTTCTTTCTCAGGGAAAAGGGACAAAGGATGTGCCCAGGGGCCCCAGGGCTGGGCCCTGATTTCAAAAAATCCTTATATCGAAGGATGGACCCCAGACCAAAGTTGTCCCCACCTCAAACTTGTGCTGCCCTGATAGACCCAAGGGAGCCCTACAAACTGACATCAGGAACCTGGACCTGTGAATGTTCTTTCCCAGGGAAAAGGGACAAAGGATGTGCCCAGGGGCACATGGGCTGGGACCTGACTGAAAAAAATCCTTATATCGAAGGATGGACCCCAGACCAAAGTTGTCCCCAATTCAAACTTGTGCTGCCCTGATATACCCAAGAGAGCCCTACAAACTGACATCAGGAACCTGGACCTGTGAGTTTTCTTTCCCAGGTTAAAGGGACAAAGGATGTGCCCAGGGGCCCCTGGCCCTGGGCTGGGACTTCACTGTAAAAAATCCTTATATCGAAGGATGGAGCCCAGGCCAAAATTGTCCCCATCTCAAACTTGTGCTGCACTGACAGACCCAAGGGAGCCCTACAAACTGACATCAGGAACCTGGACCTGTGAGTTTTCTTTCCCAGGGAAAAGGGACAAAGGATGTGCCCAGGGGACCCTGGCCCAGGACCTGATAGCAAAAAATCCTTATATCGAAGGATGGACCCCAGACCAACGTTGTCCCCACCTCAATCTTGTGCTGCCCTGATAGACCCAAGGGAGCCTTACAAACTGACATCAGGAAACTGGACTGGTGAGTTTTTTTTCCCAGGGAAAAGGGACAAAGGATGTGCCCAGGGGCCCCCTTGGCTGGGACCTGATTTCAAAAAATCCTTATATCGAAGGATGGAGCCCAGACAAAAGTTGTCCCCACCTCAAACTTGTGCTGCCCTGATAGATCCAAGAGAGCCCTACAAACTGACATCAGGAACCTGGACCTGTGAATTTACTTTCCCAGGGAAAATGGCCAAAGGATGTGCCCAGGGGCCCCAGGGCTGGGACCTGACTGAGAAAAATCCTTATATCGAAGGATGGACCCCAGACCAAAGTTGTCCCCACCTCAATCTTGTGCTGCCCTGATAGACCCAAGGGAGCCCTACAAACTGACATCAGGAACCTGGACTGCTGAGTTTTCTTTCCCAGGGAAAAGGGACAAAGGATGTGCCCAGGGGCCCCAGGCCTGGGACCTGACTGCAAAAAATCCTTATATCGAAGGATGGACCCCAGACCAAAGTTGTCGCAACCACAAACTTGTGCTGCCCTGATAGATCCAAGGGAGCCCTACAAACTGACATCAGGAACCTGGTCCAGTGAGTTTTCTTTCCGAGGGAAAAGGGACAAAGGATGTGCCCAGGGGCCCCCTTGGCTGGGACCTGACTGCAAAAAATCCTTATATCGAAGGATGGACCCCAGACCAAAGTTGTCCCCACCTCAAACTTGTGCTGCCCTGATAGACCCAAGGGAGCCCTACAAACTGACATCAGGAACGTGGACCTGTGAATTTTCTTTCCCAGGGAAAATGGCCAAAGGATGTGCCCAGGGGCCCCAGGGCTGGGACCTGACTGAGAAAAATCCTTATATCGAAGGATGGACCCCAGACCAAAGTTGTCCCCACCTCAAACTTGTGCTGCCCTGATAGACCCAAGGGAGCCCTACAAACTGACATCAGGAACCTGGACCTGTGAGTTTTCTTTCCCAGGGAAAAGGGACAAAGGATGTGCCCAGGGGCCCCTGGCCCGGGACCTGACTGCAAAAATCCTTAGATCGAAGGATGGACCCCAGACCAAAGTTGTCCCCACCTCAATCTTGTGCTACCCTGATAGACTCAAGGGAGCCTTACAAACTGACATCAGGAACCTGGACTGATGAGTTTTCTTTCCCAGGGAAATGGGACAAAGCATGTGCCCAGGGGACCCTGGTCCAGGACCTGAATGCAAAAAATCCTTATATCGAAGGATGGAGCCCAGACCAAAGTTGTCCCCACCTCAAACTTGTGCTGCCCTGATAGACCCAAGGGAGCTATACAAACAGAAATCAGAAACCTGGACCTGTGAGTTTTCTTTCCCAGGGAAAATGGCCAAAGGATGTGCCCAGGGGCCCCTGGGCTGGGACCTGACTTCAAAAAATCCTTATATCAAACGATGGACCCCAGACCAAAGTTGTCCCCACCTCAAACTTGTGCTGCCCTGATAGACCCAAGGGAGCCCTACAAACTGACATCAGGAACATGGACCTGTGAGTTTTCTTTCCCAGGGAAAATGGCCAAAGCATGTGCCCAGGGGCCCCTGGCCTGGGACCTGACTGCAAAAAATCCTTATATCGAAGGATGGACCCCAGACCAAAGTTGTCCCCACCTCAAACTTGTGCTGCCCTGACAGACCCAAGGGAGCCCTACAAACTGACATCAGGAACCTGGACCTGTGAATTTTCTTTCCGAGGGAAAAGGGCCAAAGGATGTGCCCAGGAGCCCCTGGCCCAGGACCTGACTGCAAAAAATCCTTATATCGAAGGATGGACCCCAGACCAAAGTTGTCCCCACCTCAAACTTGTGCTGCCCTGATAGACCCAAGGGAGCCCTACAAACTGATATCAGGAACCTGGACCTGTGGGTTTTCTTCCCCCGGGGAAATGTCCAAAGGATGTACCCAGGGGCCTCTGGGCTGGGACCTGACTGCAAAAAATCCATATATCGAAGGATGGACACCAGACCAAAGTTGTCCCCACCTCAAACTTGTGCTGCCCTGATAGACCCAAGGGAGCCCTACAAACTGACATCAGGAACCTGGACCTGTAAGTTTTCTTTCCCTGGGTAAAGGGACAAAGGATGTGCCCAGGGGCCCCAGGCCTGGGACCTGACTGCAAAAATCCTTATATCGACGGATGGACCCCAGACCAAAGTTCTCTCCACCTCAAACTTGTGCTGCCCTGATAGACCCAAGGGAGCCCTACAAACTGACATCAGGAACCTGGACCTGTGAATGTTCTTTCCCAGGGTAAAGGGACAAAGGATGTGCCCAGGGGCCCCTGGCCCGGGACCTGACTGCAAAAATCCCTATATCGAAGGATGGACCCAAGACCAAAGTTGTCCCCACCTCAAACTTGTGCTGCCCTGATAGACCCAAGGGAGCCCTACAAACTGACATCAGGAACCTGGACCTGTGAATGTTCTTTCCCAGGGAAAAGGGACAAAGGATGTGCCCAGGGGCCCCTGGCCCGGGACCTGACTGCAAAAATCCTTATATCGAAGGATGGACCCCAGATCAAAGTTCTCTCCACCTCAAACTAGTGCTGCTCTGATAGACCCAAGGGAGCCTTACAAACTGACATCAGGAACCTGGTCCAGTGAGTTTTCTTTCCCAGGGAAAAGGGACAAAGGATGTGCCCAGGGTCCCCTGGCCCAGGACCTCACTGCAAACAATCCTTATATCGAAGGATGGACCCCAGACCAAAGTTGTCCCCACCTCAAACTTGTGCTGCCCTGATAGACCCAAGGGAGCCCTACAAACTGACATCAGGAACCTGGACCTGTGAGTTTTCTTTCCCAGGGAAAAGGGACAAAGGATGTGCCCAGGGTCCCCTGGCCCAGGACCTCACTGCAAAAATCCTTATATCGAAGGATGGACCCCAGACCAAAGTTGTCCCCACCTCAAACTTGTGCTGCCCTGATAGACCCAAGGGAGCCCTACAAACTGACATCAGGAACCTGGACCTGTGAGTTTTCTTTCCCAGGGAAAAGGGACAAAGGGTGTGCCCAGGGGCCCCTGGGCTGGGACCTGACTGCAAAAAATCCTTATATCGAAGGATGGAGCCCAGACCAAAGTTGTCCCCACCTCAAACTTGTGCTGCCCTGATAGACCCAAGGGAGCCCTACAAACTGACATCAGGAACCTGGACCTGTGAGTTTTCTTTCCAAGGGAAAAGGGACAAAGCATGTGCCCAGGGGCCGCTGGGCTGGGACCTGACTGCAAAAAATCCTTATATCGAAGGATGGACCCCAGACCAAAGTTGTCCCCACCTCAAACTTGTGCTGCCCTGATAGACCCAAGGGAGCCCTACAAACTGACATCAGGAACCTGGTCCAGTGAGTTTTCTTTCCCAGGGAAAAGGGACAAAGCATGTGCCCAGGGGCCCCTGGCCCAGGACCTGACTGAAAAAAATCCTTATATCGAAGGATGGAGCCCAGACCAAAGTTGTCCCCACCTCAAACTTGTGCTGCCCTGATAGACCCAAGGGAGCCCTACAAACTGACATCAGGAACCTGGACTGGTGAGTTCTCTTTCCCAGGGAAAATGGCCAAAGGATGTGCCCAGGGGCCCCTGGCCCAGGACCTGACTGCAAAAAATCCTTATATCGAAGGATGGACCCCAGACCAAAGTTGTCCCCACCTCAAACTTGTGCTGCCCTGATAGACCCAAGGGAGCCCTACAAACTGACATCAGAAACCTGGACCTGTGAATTTTCTTTCCCAGGGAAAATGGCCAAAGGATGTGCCCAGGGGCCCCAGGCCCAGGCCCTGACTGCAAAAAATCCTTATATCGAAGGATGGACCCCAGACCAAAGTTGTCCCCACCTCAAACTTGTGCTGCCCTGATAGACCCAAGACAGCCCTACAAACTGACATCAGGAACCTGGACCTATGAGTTTTCTTTCCAAGGGAAAAGGGACAAAGCATGTGCCCAGGGGCCCCTGGCCCTGGACCTGACTGCAAAAAAACCTTATATCGAAGGATGGACCCCAGACCAAAATTGCCGCCACCTAAAACTTGTGCTGCCCTGATATACCCAAGAGAGCCCTACAAACTGACATCAGGAACCTGGACCTGTGAGTTTTCTTTCCCAGGGAAAAGGGACAAAGGATGTGCCCAGGGGCTCCACGGCTGGTACCTGAGTGCAAACAATCCTTATATCGAAGGATTGATCACAGACCAAAGTTGTCCCCACCTCAAACTTGTGCTGCCCTGATAGACCCAAGGGAGCCCTACAAACTGACATCAGGAACCTGGACCTGTGAGTTTTCTTTCCCAGGGAAAAGGGACAAAGGATGTGCCCAGGGGCCCCAGGCCTGGGACCAGACTGAAAAAAATCCTTATATCGAAGGATGGAGCCCAGACCAAAGTTGTCCCCACCTCAAACTTGTGCTGCCCTGATAGAACCAAGGGAGCCCTACAAACTGACATCAGGAACCTGGACCTGTGAATTTTCTTTCCCAGGGAAAAGGGACAAAGGATGTGCCCAGGGGCCCCTGGCCCGGGACCTGACTGCAAAAATCCTTATATTGAAGGATGGACCCCAGACCAAAGTTGTCCCCACCTCAATCTTGTGCTGCCCTGATAGACCCAAGGGAGCCTTAAAAACTGACATCAGGAACCTGGACTGGTTATTTTTTTTTCCCAGGGATATGGGACAAAGCATGTGCCCAGGGAACCATGGCCCAGGACCTGACTGCAAAAAATCCTTATATCGAAGGATGGACCCCAGACCAAAGTTGTCCCCACCTCAAACTTGTGCTGCCCTGATAGACCCAAGGGAGCCCTACAAACTGACATCAGGAACCTGGACCTGTGAGTTTTCTTTCCAAGGGAAAAGGGACAAAGCATGTGCCCAGGGGCCGCTGGGCTGGGACCTGACTGCAAAAAATCCTTATATCGAAGGATGGAGGCCAGACCAAAGTTGTCCCCACCTCAAACTTGTGCTGCCCTGATAGACCCAAGGGAGCCCTACAAACTGACATCAGGAACCTGGTCCAGTGAGTTTTCTTTCCCAGGGAAAAGGGCCAAAGGATGTGCCCAGGGGCCCCTGGCCCAGGACCTGACTGCAAAAAATCCTTATATCGAAGGATGGAGGCCAGACCAAAGTTGTCCCCACCTCAAATTTGTGCTGCCCTGATAGACCCAAGGGAGCCCTACAAACTGACATCAGGAACCTGGACTGGTGAGTTCTCTTTCCCAGGGAAAATGGCCAAAGGATGTGCCCAGGGGCCCCTGGCCCAGGACCTGACTGAAAAAAATCCTTATATGGAAGGATGGAGCCCAGACCAAAGTTGTCCCCACCTCAATCTTGTGCTGCCCTGATAGACCCAAGGGAGCCCTACAAACTGACATCAGAAACCTGGACCTGTGAATTTTCTTTCCCAGGGAAAATGGCCAAAGGATGTGCCCAGGGGCCCCAGGCCCAGGCCCTGACTGTAAAAAATCCTTATATCGAAGGATGGACCCCAGACCAAAGTTGTCCCCACCTCAAACTTGTGCTGCCCTGATAGACCCAAGGGAGCCCTACAAACTGACATCAGGAACCTGGACCTGTGAGTTTTCTTTCCCAGGGAAAAGGGACAAAGGATGTGCCCAGGGGTCCCTGGGCTGGGACCTGACTGCAAAAAATCCTTATATCGAAGGATGGACCCCAGACCATAGTTGTCCCCACCTCAAACTTGTGCTGCCCTGACAGACCCAAGGGAGCCCTACAAACTGACATCAGGAACCTGGACCTGTGAATTTTCTTTCCCAGGGAAAAGTGACAAAGGATGTGCCCAGGGGCCCCTGGCCCGGGACCTGACTGCAAAAATCCTTATATCGAAGGATGGACCCCAGACCAAAGTTCTCTCCACCTCAAACTAGTGCTGCTCTGATAGACCCAAGGGACCCTTACAAACTGACATCAGGAACCTGGTCCAGTGAGTTTTCTTTCCCAGGGAAAAGGGACAAAGCATGTGCCCAGGGGCCCCTGGGCTGGGACCTGACTGCAAAAAATCCTTATATCGAAGGATGGACCCCAGACCAAAATTGTCCCCACCTCAAATTTGTGCTGCCCTGATAGACCCAAGGGAGCCCTACAAACTGACATCAGGAACCTGGACCTATGAGTTTTCTTTCCCAGGGAAAAGGGACAAAGCATGTGCCCAGGGGCCCCTGGCCCTGGACCTGACTGCAAAAAAACCTTACATCGAAGGATGGACCCCAGACCAAAGTTGTCCCCACCTCAAACTTGTGCTGCCCTGATAGACCCAAGGGAGCCCTACAAACTGACATCAGGAACCTGGACCTGTAAGTTTTCTTTCCCTGGGAAAAGGGACAAAGGATGTGCCCAGGGGCCCCAGGCCTGTTACCTGACTGCAAAAAATCCTTATATCGAAGGATGGAGGCCAGACCAAAGTTGTCCCCACCTCAAACTTGTGCTGCCCTGATAGAACCAAGGGAGCCCTACAAACTGACATCAGGAAGCTGGACCTGTGAATGTTCTTTCCCAGGGAAAAGGGACAAAGGATGTGCCCAGGGGCCCCTGGCCCGGGACCTGACTGCAAAAATCCTTATATCGAAGGATGGACCCCAGACCAAAGTTCTCTCCACCTCAAACTTGTGCTGCCCTGATAGACCCAAGGGAGCCCTACAAACTGACATCAGGAACCTGGTCCAGTGAGTTTTCTTTCCCAGGGAAAAGGGACAAAGCATGTGCCCAGGGGCCCCTGGCCCAGGACCTGACTGCAAAAAATCCTTATATCGAAGGATGGACACCAGACCAAAGTTGTCCCCACCTCAAACTTGTGCTGCCCTGATAGACCCAAGGGAGCCCTACAAACTGACATCAGGAACCTGGACCTGTGAGTTTTCTTTCCCAGGGAAAAGGGACAAAGGATGTGCCCAGGGGCCCCAGGCCTGGGACCTGACTGAAAAAAATCCTTATATCGAAGGATGGAGGCCAGACCAAAGTTGTCCCCACCTCAAACTTGTGCTGCCCTGATAGAACCAAGGGAGCCCTACAAACTGACATCAGGAACCTGGACCTGTGAATGTTCTTTCCCAGGGAAAAGGGACAAAGGATGTGCCCAGGGGCCCCTGGCCCGGGACCTGACTGCAAAAATCCGTATATCGAAGGATGGACCCCAGACCAAAGTTCTCTCCACCTCAAACTAGTGCTGCTCTGATAGACCCAAGGGAGCCTTACAAACTGACATCAGGAACCTGGTCCAGTGAGTTTTCTTTCCCAGGGAAAAGGGACAAAGCATGTGCCCAGGGGCCCCTGGCCCAGGACCTCATTGCAAAAAATCCTTATATCGAAGGATGGAGCCCAGACCAAAGTTGTCCCCACGTCAAACTTGTGCTGCCCTGATAGACCCAAGGGAGCCCTACAAACTGACATCAGGAACCTGGACTGGTGAGTTCTCTTTCCCAGGGAAAATGGCCAAAGGATGTGCCCAGGGGCCCCTGGCCCAGGACCTGACTGAAAAAAATCCTTATATCGAAGGATGGAGCCCAGACCAAAGTTGTCCCCACCTCAAACTTGTGCTGCCCTGATAGACCCAAGGGAGCCCTACAAACTGACATCAGAAACCTGGACCTGTGAATTTTCTTTCCCAGGGAAAATGGCCAAAGGATGTGCCCAGGGGCCCCAGGCCCAGGCCCTGACTGTAAAAAATCCTTATATCGAAGGATGTACCCCAGACCAAAGTTGTCCCCACCTCAAACTTGTGCTGCCCTGATAGACCCAAGGGAGCCCTACAAACTGACATCAGGAACCTGGTCAAGTGAGTTTTCTTTCCCAGGGAAAAGGGACAAAGCATGTGCCCAGGGGCCCCTGGCCCAGGACCTGACTGAAAAAAATCCTTATATCGAAGGATGGACCCCAGACCAAAATTGTCGCCACCTAAAACTTGTGCTGCCCTGATATATCCAAGAGAGCCGTACAAACTGACATCAGGAACCTGGACCTGTGAGTTTTCTTTCCCAGGGAAAAGGGCCAAAGGATGTGCCCAGGGGCCCCTGGCCCAGGACCTCACTGCAAAAAATCCTTATATCGAAGGATGGAGCGCAGACCAAAGTTGTCCCCACCTCAAACTTGTGCTGCCCTGATAGACCCAAGGGAGCCCTACAAACTGACATCAGGAACCTGGACCTGTGAGTTTTCTCCCCCAGGGGAAATGTCCAAAGGATGTACCCAGGGGCCCCTGGGCTGGGACCTGACTGCAAAAAATCCATATATCGAAGGATGGACACCAGAAGGAATTTGTCCCCACCTCAAACTTGTGCTGCCCTGATAGACCCAAGGGAGCCCTACAAACTGACATCAGGAACCTGGACCTGTGAGTTTTCTTTCCCAGGGAAAAGGGACAAAGGATGTGCCCAGGGGCCGCAGGCCTGGGACCTGACTGAAAAAAATCCTTATATCGAAGGATGGAGGCCAGACCAAAGTTGTCCCCACCTCAAACTTGTGCTGCCCTGATAGACCCAAGGGAGCCCTACAAACTGACATCAGGAACCTGGACCTGTGAGTTTTCTTTCCCTGGGAAAAGGGACAAAGGATGTGCCCAGGGGCCCCAAGCCTGGGACCTGACTGCAAAAAATCCTTATATCGAAGGATGGACCCCAGACCAAAGTTGTCCCCACCTCAAACTTGTGCTGCCCTGATAGAACCAAGGGAGCCCTACAAACTGACATCAGGAACCTGGACCTGTGAATGTTCTTTCCCAGGGAAAAGGGACAAAGGATGTGCCCAGGGGCCCCTGGCCCGGGACCTGACTGTAAAAATCCTTATATCGAAGGATGGACCCCAGACCAAAGTTGTCCCCACCTCAATCTTGTCCTGCCCTGATAGACCCAAGGGAGCCTTAAAAACTGACATCAGGAACCTGGACTGGTTATTTTTTTTTCCCAGGGATCTGGGACAAAGCATGTGCCCAGGGAACCATGTCCCAGGACCTGACTGCAAAAAATCCTTATATCGAAGGATGGACCCCAGACCAAAGTTGTCCCCACCTCAAACTTGTGCTGCCCTGATAGATCCAAGAGAGCCCTACAAACTGACATCAGGAACCTGGACCTGTGAATTTTCTTTCCCAGGGAAAATGGCCAAAGGATGTGCCCAGGGGCCCCTGGCCCGGGACCTGACTGCAAAAAATCCTTATATCGAAGGATGGAGCCCAGACCAAAGTTGTCCCCACCTCAAACTTGTGCTGCCCTGATAGACCCAAGGGAGCCCTACAAACTGACATCAGGAACCTGGAACTGCGAATTTTCTTTCGCAGGGAAAAGGGACTAAGCATGGGCCCAGGGGCCGCTGGGCTGGGACCTGACTGCAAAAAATCCTTATATCGAAGGATGGACCCCAGACCAAAGTTGTCCCCACCTCAATCTTGTGCTGCCCTGATAGACCCAAGGGAGCCTTAAAAACTGACATCAGGAACCTGGACTGGTTATTTTTTTTTCCCAGGGATATGGGACAAAGCATGTGCCCAGGGAACCATGGCCCAGGACCTGACTGCAAAAAATCCTTACATCGAAGGATGGACCCCAGACCAAAGTTGTCCCCACCTCAAACTTGTGCTGCCCTGATAGACCCAAGGGAGCCCTACAAACTGACATCAGGAACCTGGACCTGTGAGTTTTCTTTCC
The DNA here is from genome assembly GCF_050655825.1 of Lonchura striata. Lineage (NCBI taxonomy): Eukaryota > Metazoa > Chordata > Aves > Passeriformes > Estrildidae > Lonchura > Lonchura striata. Next base: position 9,527,848 of record NC_140708.1, on the reverse strand, counting down.
AAGGGAAAAGAGACAAAGCATGTGCCCAGGGGCCGCTGGGCTGGGACCTGACTGCAAAAAATCCTTATATCGAAGGATGGACCCCAGACCAAAGTTGTCCCCACCTCAAACTTGTGCTGCCCTGATAGACCCAAGGGAGCCCTACAAACTGACATCAGGAACCTGGTCCAGTGAGTATTCTTTCCCAGGGAAAAGGGCCAAAGGATGTGCCCAGGGGCCCCTGGCCCAGGACCTGACTGCAAAAAATCCTTATATCGAAGGATGGAGGCCAGACCAAAGTTGTCCCCACCTCAAATTTGTGCTGCCCTGATAGACCCAAGGGAGCCCTACAAACTGACATCAGGAACCTGGACTGGTGAGTTCTCTTTCCCAGGGAAAATGGCCAAAGGATGTGCCCAGGGGCCCCTGGCCCAGGACCTGACTGAAAAAAATCCTTATATGGAAGGATGGAGCCCAGACCAAAGTTGTCCCCACCTCAATCTTGTGCTGCCCTGATAGACCCAAGGGAGCCCTACAAACTGACATCAGAAACCTGGACCTGTGAATTTTCTTTCCCAGGGAAAATGGCCAAAGGATGTGCCCAGGGGCCCCTGGCCCAGGCCCTGACTTTAAAAAATCCTTATATCGAAGGATGGACCCCAGACCAAAGTTGTCCCCACCTCAAACTTGTGCTGCCCTGATTGACCCAAGGGAGCCCTACAAACTGACATCAGGAACCTGGTCCAGTGAGTTTTCTTTCCCAGGGAAAAGGGACAAAGCATGTGCCCAGGGGCCCCTGGCCCAGGACCTGACTGCAAAAAATCCTTATATCGAAGGATGGACCCCAGACCAAAATTGTCACCACCTAAAACTTGTGCTGCCCTGATATACCCAAGAGAGCCCTACAAACTGACATCAGGAACCTGGACCTGTGAGTTTTCTTTCCCAGGGAAAAGGGACAAAGGATGTGCCCAGGGGCTCCACGGCTGGTACCTGACTGCAAAAAATCCTTATATCGAAGGATGGACCCCAGACCAAAGTTGTCCCCACCTCAAACTTGTGCTGCCCTGATAGACCCAAGGGAGCCCTACAAACTGACATCAGGAACCTGGACCTGTGAGTTTTCTTTCCCTGGGAAAAGGGACAAAGGATGTGCCCAGGGGCCCCAAGCCTGGGACCTGACTGCAAAAAATCCTTATATCGAAGGATGGACCCCAGACCAAAGTTGTCCCCACCTCAAACTTGTGCTGCCCTGATAGAACCAAGGGAGCCCTACAAACTGACATCAGGAACCTGGACCTGTGAATGTTCTTTCCCAGGGAAAAGGGACAAAGGATGTGCCCAGGGGCCCCTGGCCCGGGACCTGACTGTAAAAATCCTTATATCGAAGGATGGACCCCAGACCAAAGTTGTCCCCACCTCAATCTTGTCCTGCCCTGATAGACCCAAGGGAGCCTTAAAAACTGACATCAGGAACCTGGACTGGTTATTTTTTTTTCCCAGGGATCTGGGACAAAGCATGTGCCCAGGGAACCATGTCCCAGGACCTGACTGCAAAAAATCCTTATATCGAAGGATGGACCCCAGACCAAAGTTGTCCCCACCTCAAACTTGTGCTGCCCTGATAGATCCAAGAGAGCCCTACAAACTGACATCAGGAACCTGGACCTGTGAATTTTCTTTCCCAGGGAAAATGGCCAAAGGATGTGCCCAGGGGCCCCTGGCCCGGGACCTGACTGCAAAAAATCCTTATATCGAAGGATGGAGCCCAGACCAAAGTTGTCCCCACCTCAAACTTGTGCTGCCCTGATAGACCCAAGGGAGCCCTACAAACTGACATCAGGAACCTGGAACTGCGAATTTTCTTTCGCAGGGAAAAGGGACTAAGCATGGGCCCAGGGGCCGCTGGGCTGGGACCTGACTGCAAAAAATCCTTATATCGAAGGATGGACCCCAGACCAAAGTTGTCCCCACCTCAATCTTGTGCTGCCCTGATAGACCCAAGGGAGCCTTAAAAACTGACATCAGGAACCTGGACTGGTTATTTTTTTTTCCCAGGGATATGGGACAAAGCATGTGCCCAGGGAACCATGGCCCAGGACCTGACTGCAAAAAATCCTTACATCGAAGGATGGACCCCAGACCAAAGTTGTCCCCACCTCAAACTTGTGCTGCCCTGATAGACCCAAGGGAGCCCTACAAACTGACATCAGGAACCTGGACCTGTGAGTTTTCTTTCCAAGGGAAAAGAGACAAAGCATGTGCCCAGGGGCCGCTGGGCTGGGACCTGACTGCAAAAAATCCTTATATCGAAGGATGGACCCCAGACCAAAGTTGTCCCCACCTCAAACTTGTGCTGCCCTGATAGACCCAAGGGAGCCCTACAAACTGACATCAGGAACCTGGTCCAGTGAGTATTCTTTCCCAGGGAAAAGGGCCAAAGGATGTGCCCAGGGGCCCCTGGCCCAGGACCTGACTGCAAAAAATCCTTATATCGAAGGATGGAGGCCAGACCAAAGTTGTCCCCACCTCAAATTTGTGCTGCCCTGATAGACCCAAGGGAGCCCTACAAACTGACATCAGGAACCTGGACTGGTGAGTTCTCTTTCCCAGGGAAAATGGCCAAAGGATGTGCCCAGGGGCCCCTGGCCCAGGACCTGACTGAAAAAAATCCTTATATGGAAGGATGGAGCCCAGACCAAAGTTGTCCCCACCTCAATCTTGTGCTGCCCTGATAGACCCAAGGGAGCCCTACAAACTGACATCAGAAACCTGGACCTGTGAATTTTCTTTCCCAGGGAAAATGGCCAAAGGATGTGCCCAGGGGCCCCAGGCCCAGGCCCTGACTGTAAAAAATCCTTATATCGAAGGATGGACCCCAGACCAAAGTTGTCCCCACCTCAAACTTGTGCTGCCCTGATTGACCCAAGGGAGCCCTACAAACTGACATCAGGAACCTGGTCCAGTGAGTTTTCTTTCCCAGGGAAAAGGGACAAAGCATGTGCCCAGGGGCCCCTGGCCCAGGACCTGACTGCAAAAAATCCTTATATCGAAGGATGGACCCCAGACCAAAATTGTCACCACCTAAAACTTGTGCTGCCCTGATAGACCCAAGAGAGCCCTACAAACTGACATCAGGAACCTGGACCTGTGAGTTTTCTTTCCCAGGGAAAAGGGACAAAGCATGTGCCCAGGGGTCCCTGGGCTGGGACCTGACTGCAAAAAATCCTTATATCGAAGGATGGACCCCAGACCATAGTTGTCCCCACCTCAAACTTGTGCTGCCCTGACAGACCCAAGGGAGCCCTACAAACTGACATCAGGAACCTGGACCTGTGAATTTTCTTTCCCAGGGAAAAGGGACAAAGCATGTGCCCAGGGGCGCCAGGCCCAGGCCCTGACTGCAAAAAATCCTTATATCGAAGGATGGAGGCCAGACCAAAGTTGTCCCCACCTCAAACTTGTGCTGCCCTGATAGACCCAAGGGAGCCCTACAAACTGACATCAGGAACCTGGTCCAGTGAGTTTTCTTTCCCAGGGAAAAGGGACAAAGCATGTGCCCAGGGGCCCCTGGGCTGGGACCTGACTGCAAAAAATCCTTATATCGAAGGATGGACCCCAGACCAAAATTGTCCCCACCTCAAATTTGTGCTGCCCTGATAGACCCAAGGGAGCCCTACAAACTGACATCAGGAACCTGGACCTATGAGTTTTCTTTCCAAGGGAAAAGGGACAAAGCATGTGCCCAGGGGCCCCTGGCCCTGGACCTGACTGCAAAAAAACCTTATATCGAAGGATGGACCCCAGACCAAAATTGTCGCCACCTAAAACTTGTGCTGCCCTGATATACCCAAGAGAGCCCTACAAACTGACATCAGGAACCTGGACCTGTGAGTTTTCTTTCCCAGGGAAAAGGGACAAAGGATGTGCCCAGGGGCTCCACGGCTGGTACCTGACTGCAAACAATCCTTATATCGAAGGATGGACCCCAGACCAAAGTTGTCCCCACCTCAAACTTGTGCTGCCCTGATAGACCCAAGGGAGCCCTACAAACTGACATCAGGAAGCTGGACCTGTGAATGTTCTTTCCCAGGGAAAAGGGACAAAGGATGTGCCCAGGGGCCCCTGGCCCGGGACCTGACTGCAAAAATCCTTATATTGAAGGATGGACCCCAGACCAAAGTTGTCCCCACCTCAATCTTGTGCTGCCCTGATAGACCCAAGGGAGCCTTAAAAACTGACATCAGGAACCTGGACTGGTTATTTTTTTTTCCCAGGGATATGGGACAAAGCATGTGCCCAGGGAACCATGGCCCAGGACCTGACTGCAAAAAATCCTTATATCGAAGGATGGACCCCAGACCAAAGTTGTCCCCACCTCAAACTTGTGCTGCCCTGATAGATCCAAGAGAGCCCTACAAACTGACATCAGGAACCTGGACCTGTGAATTTTCTTTCCCAGGGAAAATGGCCAAAGGATGTGCCTAGGGGCCCCTGGCCCGGGACCTGAATGCAAAAAATCCTTATATCGAAGGATGGACCCCAGACCAAAGTTGTCCCCACCTCAAACTTGTGCTGCCCTGATAGACCCAAGGGAGCCCTACAAACTGACATCAGGAACCTGGACCTGTGAGTTTTCTTTCCCAGGGAAAAGGGACAAAGGATGTGCCCAGGGGCTCCACGGCTGGTACCTGACTGCAAACAATCCTTATATCGAAGGATGGACCCCAGACCAAAGTTGTCCCCACCTCAAACTTGTGCTGCCCTGATAGACCCAAGGGAGCCCTACAAACTGACATCAGGAACCTGGACCTGTGAGTTTTCTTTCCCAGGGAAAAGGGACAAAGGTTGTGCCCAGGCGCCCCAGGCCTGGGACCTGACTGAAAAAAATCCTTATATCGAAGGATGGAGCCCAGACCAAAGTTGTCCCCACCTCAAACTTGTGCTGCCCTGATAGAACCAAGGGAGCCCTACAAACTGACATCAGGAACCTGGACCTGTGAATGTTCTTTCCCAGGGAAAAGGGACAAAGGATGTGCCCAGGGGCCCCTGGCCCGGGACCTGACTGCAAAAATCCTTATATTGAAGGATGGACCCCAGACCAAAGTTGTCCCCACCTCAATCTTGTGGTGCCCTGATAGACCCAAGGGAGCCTTAAAAACTGACATCAGGAACCTGGACTGGTTATTTTTTTTTCCCAGGGATATGGGACAAAGCAGGTGCCCAGGGAACCATGGCCCAGGACCTGACTGCAATAAATCCTTATATCGAAGGATGGACCCCAGACCAAAGTTGTCCCCACCTCAAACTTGTGCTGCCCTGATAGACCCAAGGAACCCTACAAACTGACATCAGGAACCTGGACCTGTGAGTTTTCTTTCCAAGGGAAAAGGGACAAAGGATGTGCCCAGGGGCCCCTGGCCCGGGACCTGAATGCAAAAAATCCTTATATCGAAGGATGGACCCCAGACCAAAGTTGTCCCCACCTCAAACTTGTGCTGCCCTGATAGACCCAAGGGAGCCCTACAAACTGACATCAGGAACCTGGACCTGTGAGTTTTCTTTCCCAGGGAAAAGGGACAAAGGATGTGCCCAGGGGCTCCACGGCTGGTACCTGACTGCAAACAATCCTTATATCGAAGGATGGACCCCAGACCAAAGTTGTCCCCACCTCAAACTGGTGCTGCCCTGATAGACCCAAGGGAGCCCTACAAACTGACATCAGGAACCTGGACCTGTGAATGTTCTTTCCCAGGGAAAAGGGACAAAGGATGTGCCCAGGGGCCCCTGGCCCGGGACCTGACTGCAAAAATCCTTATATTGAAGGATGGACCCCAGACCAAAGTTGTCCCCACCTCAATCTTGTGCTGCCCTGATAGACCCAAGGGAGCCTTAAAAACTGACATCAGGAACCTGGACTGGTTATTTTTTTTTCCCAGGGATATGGGACAAAGCATGTGCCCAGGGAACCATGGCCCAGGACCTGACTGCAAAAAATCCTTATATCGAAGGATGGACCCCAGACCAAAGTTGTCCCCACCTCAAACTTGTGCTGCCCTGATAGATCCAAGAGAGCCCTACAAACTGACATCAGGAACCTGGACCTGTGAATTTTCTTTCCCAGGGAAAATGGCCAAAGGATTTGCCCAGGGGCCCCTGGCCCGGGACCTGAATGCAAAAAATCCTTATATCGAAGGATGGACCCCAGACCAAAGTTGTCCCCACCTCAAACTTGTGCTGCCCTGATAGACCCAAGGGAGCCCTACAAACTGACATCAGGAACCTGGTCCAGTGAGTTTTCTTTCCCAGGGAAAAGGGACAAAGCATGTGCCCAGGGGCCCCTGGCCCAGGAACTGACTGCAAAAAATCCTTATATCGAAGGATGGACCCCAGACCAAAGTTGTCCCCACCTCAAATTTGTGCTGCCCTGATAGACCCAAAGGAGCCCTACAAACTGACATCAGGAACCTGGACTGGTGAGTTCTCTTTCCCAGGGAAAATGGCCAAAGGATGTGCCCAGGGGCCCCTGGCCCAGGACCTGACTGAAAAAAATCCTTATATCGAAGGATGGACCCCAGACCAAAGTTGTCCCCACCTCAAACTTGTGCTGCCCTGATAGACCCAAGGGAGCCCTACAAACTGACATCAGGAACCTGGACCTGTGAGTTTTCTTTCCAAGGGAAAAGGGACAAAGCATGTGCCCAGGGGCCCCTGGCCCTGGACCTGACTGCAAAAAAAACTTATATCGAAGGATGGACCCCAGACCAAAATTGTCGCCACCTAAAACTTGTGCTGCCCTGATATACCCAAGAGAGCCCTACAAACTGACATCAGGAACCTGGACCTGTGAGTTTTCTTTCCCAGGGAAAAGGGACAAAGGATGTGCCCAGGGGCTCCACGGCTGGTACCTGACTGCAAACAATCCTTATATCGAAGGATGGACCCCAGACCAAAGTTGTCCCCACCTCAAACTTGTGCTGCCCTGATAGACCCAAGGGAGTCCTACAAACTGACATCAGGAACCTGGACCTGTGAGTTTTCTTTCCCAGGGAAAAGGAACAAAGGATGTGCCCAGGGGCCCCTGGCCCGAGACCTGACTGCAAAAATCCCTATATCGAAGGATGGACCCAAGACCAAAGTTGTCCCCACCTCAAACTTGTGCTGCCCTGATAGACCCAAGGGAGCCCTACAAACTGACATCAGGAACCTGGAACTGCGAATTTTCTTTCGCAGGGAAAAGGGACTAAGCATGGGCCCAGGGGCCGCTGGGCTGGGACCTGACTGCAAAAAATCCTTATATCGAAGGATGGACCCCAGAGTAAAGTTGTCCCAACCACAAACTTGTGCTGCCCTGATATACCTAAGAGAGCCCTACAAACTGACATCAGGAACCTGGACCTGTGAGTTTTCTTTCCAAGGGAAAATTGACAAAGGGTGTGCCCAGGGGCCCCAGGCCTGGGACCTGACTGCAAAAAATCCTTATATCGAAGGATGGACCCCAGACCAAAGTTGTCCCCACCTCAAACTTGTGCTGCCCTGATAGACCCAAGGGAGCCCTACAAACTGACATCAGAAACCTGGACCTGTGAATTTTCTTTCCCAGGGAAAAGGGACAAAGGATGTGCCCAGGGGCTCCACGGCTGGTACCTGACTGCAAACAATCCTTATATCGAAGGATGGACCCCAGACCAAAGTTGTCCCCACCTCAAACTGGTGCTGCCCTGATAGACCCAAGGGAGCCCTACAAACTGACATCAGGAACCTGGACCTGTGAATGTTCTTTCCCAGGGAAAAGGGACAAAGCATGTGCCCAGGGGCCCCTGGCCCAGGACCTGACTGAAAAAAATCCTTATATCGAAGGATGGACCCCAGACCAAAGTTGTCCCCACCTCAAACTTGTGCTGCCCTGATAGACCCAAGGGAGCCCTACAAACTGACATCAGGAACCTGGACCTGTGAGTTTTCTTTCCAAGGGAAAAGGGACAAAGCATGTGCCCAGGGGCCCCTGGCCCTGGACCTGACTGCAAACAATCCTTATATCGAAGGATGGACCCCAGACCAAAGTTGTCCCCACCTCAAACTGGTGCTGCCCTGATAGACCCAAGGGAGCCCTACAAACTGACATCAGGAACCTGGACCTGTGAGTTTTCTTTCCCAGGGAAAAGGGACAAAGGATGTGCCCAGGGGCCCCTGGCCCGGGACCTGACTGCAAAAATCCCTATATCGAAGGATGGACCCAAGACCAAAGTTGTCCCCACCTCAAACTTGTGCTGCCCTGATAGACCCAAGGGAGCCCTACAAACTGACATCAGGAACCTGGAACTGCGAATTTTCTTTCGCAGGGAAAAGGGACTAAGCATGGTCCCAGGGGCCGCTGGGCTGGGACCTGACTGCAAAAAATCCTTATATCGAAGGATGGACCCCAGAGTAAAGTTGTCCCAACCACAAACTTGTGCTGCCCTGATATACCTAAGAGAGCCCTACAAACTGACATCAGGAACCTGGACCTGTGAGTTTTCTTTCCAAGGGAAAATTGACAAAGGGTGTGCCCAGGGGCCCCAGGCCTGGGACCTGACTGCAAAAAATCCTTATATCGAAGGATGGACCCCAGACCAAAGTTGTCCCCACCTCAAACTTGTGCTGCCCTGATAGACCCAAGGGAGCCCTACAAACTGACATCAGAAACCTGGACCTGTGAATTTTCTTTCCCAGGGAAAAGGGACAAAGGATGTGCCCAGGGGCTCCACGGCTGGTACCTGACTGCAAACAATCCTTATATCGAAGGATGGACCCCAGACCAAAGTTGTCCCCACCTCAAACTGGTGCTGCCCTGATAGACCCAAGGGAGCCCTACAAACTGACATCAGGAACCTGGACCTGTGAATGTTCTTTCCCAGGGAAAAGGGACAAAGGATGTGCCCAGGGGCCCCTGGCCCGGGACCTGACTGCAAAAATCCTTATATTGAAGGATGGACCCCAGACCAAAGTTGTCCCCACCTCAATCTTGTGCTGCCCTGATAGACCCAAGGGAGCCTTAAAAACTGACATCAGGAACCTGGACTGGTTATTTTTTTTTCCCAGGGATATGGGACAAAGCATGTGCCCAGGGAACCATGGCCCAGGACCTGACTGCAAAAAATCCTTATATCGAAGGATGGACCCCAGACCAAAGTTGTCCCCACCTCAAACTTGTGCTGCCCTGATAGATCCAAGAGAGCCCTACAAACTGACATCAGGAACCTGGACCTGTGAATTTTCTTTCCCAGGGAAAATGGCCAAAGGATTTACCCAGGGGCCCCTGGCCCGGGACCTGAATGCAAAAAATCCTTATATCGAAGGATGGACCCCAGACCAAAGTTGTCCCCACCTCAAACTTGTGCTGCCCTGATAGACCCAAGGGAGCCCTACAAACTGACATCAGGAACCTGGACCTGTGAGTTTTCTTTCCCAGGGAAAAGGGACAAAGGATGTGCCCAGGGGCCCCTGGCCCGGGACCTCACTGCAAAAATCCCTATATCGAAGGATGGACCCAAGACCAAAGTTGTCCCCACCTCAAACTTGTGCTGCCCTGATAGACCCAAGGGAGCCCTACAAACTGACATCAGGAACCTGGAACTGCGAATTTTCTTTCGCAGGGAAAAGGGACTAAGCATGGGCCCAGGGGCCGCTGGGCTGGGACCTGACTGCAAAAAATCCTTATATCGAAGGATGGACCCCAGACCAAAGTTGTCCCCACCTCAAACTTGTGCTGCCCTGATTGACCCAAGGAAGCCCTACAAACTGACATCAGAAACCTGGACCTGTGAATTTTCTTTCCCAGGGAAAATGGCCAAAGGATGTGCCCAGGGGCCCCAGGCCCAGGCCCTGACTGCAAAAAATCCTTATATCAAAGGATGGACCCCAGACCAAAGTTGTCCCCACCTCAAACTTGTGCTGCCCTGATAGACCCAAGGGAGCCCTACAAACTGACATCAGGAACCTGGACCTGTGAGTTTTCTTTCCAAGGGAAAAGGGACAAAGCATGTGCCCAGGGGCCCCTGGCCCTGGACCTGACTGCAAAAAAACCTTATATCGAAGGATGGACCCCAGACCAAAATTGTCGCCACCTAAAACTTGTGCTGCCCTGATATACCCAAGAGAGCCCTACAAACTGACATCAGGAACCTGGACCTGTGAGTTTTCTTTCCCAGGGAAAAGGGACAAAGCATGTGCCCAGGGGCCCCTGGCCCAGGAACTGACTGCAAAAAATCCTTATATCGAAGGATGGACCCCAGACCAAAGTTGTCCCCACCTCAAATTTGTGCTGCCCTGATAGACCCAAAGGAGCCCTACAAACTGACATCAGGAACCTGGACTGGTGAGTTCTCTTTCCCAGGGAAAATGGCCAAAGGATGTGCCCAGGGGCCCCTGGCCCAGGACCTGACTGCAAAAAATCCTTATATCGAAGGATGGACCCCAGACCAAAGTTGTCCCCACCTCAAACTTGTGCTGCCCTGATAGACCCAAGGGAGCCCTACAAACTGACATCAGGAACCTGGACCTGTGAGTTTTCTTTCCAAGGGAAAAGGGACAAAGCATGTGCCCAGGGGCCCCTGGCCCTGGACCTGACTGCAAAAAAAACTTATATCGAAGGATGGACCCCAGACCAAAATTGTCGCCACCTAAAACTTGTGCTGCCCTGATATACCCAAGAGAGCCCTACAAACTGACATCAGGAACCTGGACCTGTGAGTTTTCTTTCCCAGGGAAAAGGGACAAAGGATGTGCCCAGGGGCTCCACGGCTGGTACCTGACTGCAAACAATCCTTATATCGAAGGATGGACCCCAGACCAAAGTTGTCCCCACCTCAAACTTGTGCTGCCCTGATAGACCCAAGGGAGTCCTACAAACTGACATCAGGAACCTGGACCTGTGAGTTTTCTTTCCCAGGGAAAAGGAACAAAGGATGTGCCCAGGGGCCCCTGGCCCGGGACCTGACTGCAAAAATCCCTATATCGAAGGATGGACCCAAGACCAAAGTTGTCCCCACCTCAAACTTGTGCTGCCCTGATAGACCCAAGGGAGCCCTACAAACTGACATCAGGAACCTGGAACTGCGAATTTTCTTTCGCAGAGAAAAGGGACTAAGCATGGGCCCAGGGGCCGCTGGGCTGGGACCTGACTGCAAAAAATCCTTATATCGAAGGATGGACCCCAGAGTAAAGTTGTCCCAACCACAAACTTGTGCTGCCCTGATATACCTAAGAGAGCCCTACAAACTGACATCAGGAACCTGGACCTGTGAGTTTTCTTTCCAAGGGAAAATTGACAAAGGGTGTGCCCAGGGGCCCCAGGCCTGGGACCTGACTGCAAAAAATCCTTATATCGAAGGATGGACCCCAGACCAAAGTTGTCCCCACCTCAAACTTGTGCTGCCCTGATAGACCCAAGGGAGCCCTACAAACTGACATCAGAAACCTGGACCTGTGAATTTTCTTTCCCAGGGAAAAGGGACAAAGGATGTGCCCAGGGGCTCCACGGCTGGTACCTGACTGCAAACAATCCTTATATCGAAGGATGGACCCCAGACCAAAGTTGTCCCCACCTCAAACTGGTGCTGCCCTGATAGACCCAAGGGAGCCCTACAAACTGACATCAGGAACCTGGACCTGTGAATGTTCTTTCCCAGGGAAAAGGGACAAAGGATGTGCCCAGGGGCCCCTGGCCCAGGACCTGACTGCAAAAAATCCTTATATCGAAGGATGGACCCCAGACCAAAGTTGTCCCCACCTCAAACTTGTGCTGCCCTGATAGACCCAAGGGAGCCCTACAAACTGACATCAGGAACCTGGACCTGTGAGTTTTCTTTCCAAGGGAAAAGGGACAAAGCATGTGCCCAGGGGCCCCTGGCCCTGGACCTGACTGCAAAAAAAACTTATATCGAAGGATGGACCCCAGACCAAAATTGTCGCCACCTAAAACTTGTGCTGCCCTGATATACCCAAGAGAGCCCTACAAACTGACATCAGGAACCTGGACCTGTGAGTTTTCTTTCCCAGGGAAAAGGGACAAAGGATGTGCCCAGGGGCTCCACGGCTGGTACCTGACTGCAAACAATCCTTATATCGAAGGATGGACCCCAGACCAAAGTTGTCCCCACCTCAAACTTGTGCTGCCCTGATAGACCCAAGGGAGTCCTACAAACTGACATCAGGAACCTGGACCTGTGAGTTTTCTTTCCCAGGGAAAAGGAACAAAGGATGTGCCCAGGGGCCCCTGGCCCGGGACCTGACTGCAAAAATCCCTATATCGAAGGATGGACCCAAGACCAAAGTTGTCCCCACCTCAAACTTGTGCTGCCCTGATAGACCCAAGGGAGCCCTACAAACTGACATCAGGAACCTGGAACTGCGAATTTTCTTTCGCAGGGAAAAGGGACTAAGCATGGGCCCAGGGGCCGCTGGGCTGGGACCTGACTGCAAAAAATCCTTATATCGAAGGATGGACCCCAGAGTAAAGTTGTCCCAACCACAAACTTGTGCTGCCCTGATATACCTAAGAGAGCCCTACAAACTGACATCAGGAACCTGGACCTGTGAGTTTTCTTTCCAAGGGAAAATTGACAATGGGTGTGCCCAGGGGCCCCAGGCCTGGGACCTGACTGCAAAAAATCCTTATATCGAAGGATGGACCCCAGACCAAAGTTGTCCCCACCTCAAACTTGTGCTGCCCTGATAGACCCAAGGGAGCCCTACAAACTGACATCAGAAACCTGGACCTGTGAATTTTCTTTCCCAGGGAAAAGGGACAAAGGATGTGCCCAGGGGCTCCACGGCTGGTACCTGACTGCAAACAATCCTTATATCGAAGGATGGACCCCAGACCAAAGTTGTCCCCACCTCAAACTGGTGCTGCCCTGATAGACCCAAGGGAGCCCTACAAACTGACATCAGGAACCTGGACCTGTGAATGTTCTTTCCCAGGGAAAAGGGACAAAGGATGTGCCCAGGGGCCCCTGGCCCGGGACCTGACTGCAAAAATCCTTATATTGAAGGATGGACCCCAGACCAAAGTTGTCCCCACCTCAATCTTGTGCTGCCCTGATAGACCCAAGGGAGCCTTAAAAACTGACATCAGGAACCTGGACTGGTTATTTTTTTTTCCCAGGGATATGGGACAAAGCATGTGCCCAGGGAACCATGGCCCAGGACCTGACTGCAAAAAATCCTTATATCGAAGGATGGACCCCAGACCAAAGTTGTCCCCACCTCAAACTTGTGCTGCCCTGATAGATCCAAGAGAGCCCTACAAACTGACATCAGGAACCTGGACCTGTGAATTTTCTTTCCCAGGGAAAATGGCCAAAGGATTTACCCAGGGGCCCCTGGCCCGGGACCTGAATGCAAAAAATCCTTATATCGAAGGATGGATCACAGACCGAAGTTGTCCCCACCTCAAACATGTGCTGCCCTGATAGATCCAAGAGAGCCCTACAAACTGACATCAGGAACCTGGACCTGCGAATTTTCTTTCCCAGGGAAAAGTGAAAAAGCATGTGCCTAGGGGCCCCTGGCCCTGGGCTGGGACCTGACTGCAAAAAATCCTTATATCGAAGGATGGAGCCCAGACCAAAGTTGTCCCCACCTCAAACTTGTGCTGCCCTGATAGACCCAAGGGAGCCCTACAAACTGACATCAGGAACCTGGACCTGTGAATTTTCTTTCCCAGGGAAAATGGCCAAAGGATGTGCCCAGGGGCCCCTGGCCCGGGACCTGAATGCAAAAAATCCTTATATCGAAGGATGGACCCCAGACCAAAGTTGTCCCCACCTCAAACTTGTGCTGCCCTGATAGACCCAAGGGAGCCCTACAAACTGACATCAGGAACCTGGACCTGTGAGTTTTCTTTCCCAGGGAAAAGGGACAAAGGATGTGCCCAGGGGCCCCTGGCCCGGGACCTGACTGCAAAAATCCCTATATCGAAGGATGGACCCAAGACCAAAGTTGTCCCCACCTCAAACTTGTGCTGCCCTGATAGACCCAAGGGAGCCCTACAAACTGACATCAGGAACCTGGAACTGCGAATTTTCTTTCGCAGGGAAAAGGGACTAAGCATGGGCCCAGGGGCCGCTGGGCTGGGACCTGACTGCAAAAAATCCTTATATCGAAGGATGGACCCCAGACCAAAGTTGTCCCCACCTCAAACTTGTGCTGCCCTGATAGACCCAAGGGAGCCCTACAAACTGACATCAGAAACCTGGACCTGTGAATTTTCTTTCCCAGGGAAAATGGCCAAAGGATGTGCCCAGGGGCCCCAGGCCCAGGCCCTGACTGCAAAAAATCCTTATATCGAAGGATGGACCCCAGACCAAAGTTGTCCCCACCTCAAACTTGTGCTGCATTGATTGACCCAAGGGAGCCCTACAAACTGACATCAGGAACCTGGACCTGTGAGTTTTCTTTCCCAGGGAAAATGGCCAAAGGATGTGCCCAGGGGCCCCTGGGCTGGGACCTGACTGCAAAAAATCCTTATATCGAAGGATGGACCCCAGATCAAAGTTGTCCCCACCTCAAACTTGTGCTGCCCTGATAGACCCAAGAGAGCCCTACAAACTGACATCAGGAACCTGGACCTGTGAGTTTTCTTTCCCAGGGAAAAGGGACAAAGGATGGGCATAGGGACACCTGGGCTGGGCCCTGACTTCAAAAAATCCTTATATCGAAGGATGGACCCCAGACCAAAGTTGTCCCCACCTCAAACTTGTGCTGCCCTGACAGACCCAAGGGAGCCCTACAAACTGACATCAGGAACCTGGACCTGTGAATTTTCTTTCCCAGGGAAAAGGGACAAAGGATGTGCCCAGGGGCCCCTGGCCCAGGACCTGACTGCAAAAAATCCTTATATCGAAGGATGGACCCCAGACCAAAGTTGTCCCCACCTCAAACTTGTGCTGCCCTGATAGACCCAAGGGAGCCCTACAAACTGACATCAGGAACCTGGACCTGTGAGTTTTCTTTCCCAGGGAAAAGGGACAAAGGATGTGCCCAGGGGCCCCTTGCCGGGGACTTGACTGCAAAAAATCCTTATATCGAAATATGGATCGCCGGCCGAAGATGTCCCCACCTCAAAATAGTGCTGCCCTGATAGACGCAAGAGAGCCCTACAAACTGACATCAGGAACTTGGACCTGTGAATTTACTTTCCCAGGGAAAAGGGATAAAGGATGTGCCCAGGGGTCCCTGGCCCTGGGCTGGGACCTGAGTGAAAAAAATGCTTATATCGAAGGATGGACCCCCGAACAAAGTTGTCCCCACCTCAAACTTGTGCTGCCCTGATAGACCCAAGGGAGCCCTACAAACTGACATCAGGAACCTGGAACTGTGAATTTTCTTTCCCAGGGAAAATGGCCAAAGGGTGTGGCCAGGGGCCCCAGGCCCAGGCCCTGACTGTAAAAAATCCTTATATCGAAGGATGGACCCCAGACCAAAGTTGTCCCCACCTCAAACTTGTGCTGCCCTGATAGACCCAAGGGAGCCCTACAAACTGACATCAGGAACCTGGACCTGTGAGTTTTCTTTCCCAGGGAAAAGGGACAAAGGATGTGCCCAGGGGCCGCTGGCCCTGGGCTGTAACCTGACTGAAAAAAATCCTTATATCGAAGGATGGATCGCAGACCAAAGTTGTCCCCTCCTCAAACGTGTTCAGCCCTGATAGATCCAAGGGAGCCCTACAAACTGACATCAGGAACCTGGACCTGTGAGTTTCTTTCCCAGGGAAAAGGGACAAAGGATGTGCCCAAGGGCCCCTGGCCCGCGACCTGTCTTCAAAAAATCCTTATATCGAAGGATCGATCACAGACCAAAGTTGTCCCCACCTCAAACTTGTGCTGCCCTGATAGACCCAAGGGAGCCCTACAAACTGACATCAGGAACCTGGACCTGTGAGTTTTCTTTCCCAGGGAAAAGGGACAAAGGATGTGCCCAGGGGCCCCTGGGCTGGGACCTGACTGCAAAAAATCCTTATATCGAAGGATGGACCCCAGACCAAAGTTGTCCCCACCTCAAAATAGTGCTGCCCTGATAGACCCAAGAGAGCCCTACAAACTGACATCAGGAACTTGGACCTGTGAATTTTCTTTCCCAGGGAAAATGGCCTAAGGATGTGCCCAGGGGCCCCAGGCCCAGGCCCTGTCTTCAAAAAATCCTTATATCGAAGGATGGAGCCCAGACCAAAGTTGTCCCCACCTCAAACTTGTGCTGCCCTGATAGACCCAAGGGAGCCCTACAAACTGACATCAGGAACCTGGACCTGTGAGTTTTCTTTCCCAGGGAAAAGGGAGAAGGATGTGCCGAGGGGCCCCTGGCCCAGGACCTGACTGCAAAAAATCCTTATATCGAAGGATGGACCCCCGACCAAAGTTGTCCCCACCTCAAACTTGTGCTGCCCTGATAGACCCAAGAGAGCCCTACAAACTGACATAAGGAACCTGGACCTGTGAGTTTTCTTTCCCAGGGGAAATGTCCAAAGAATGTGCCCAGGGGCCCCAGGCCCAGGACCTGACTGCAAAAAATCCTTATATCGAAGGATGGACCCCAGACCAAAGTTGTCCCCACCTCAAACTTGTGCTGCCCTGATAGACCCAAGGGAGCCCTACAAACTGACATCAGGAACCTGGACCTGTGAGTTTTCTTTCCCAGGGAAAAGGGACAAAGGATGTGCCCAGGGGCCCCTGGGCTGGGACCTGACTGCAAAAAATCCTTATATCAAAGGATGGACCCCAGACCAAAGTTGTCCCCACCTCAAACTTGTGCTGCCCTGATAGACCCAAGAGACCTATACAAACTGAAATCAGGAACCTGGACCTGTGAGTTTTCTTTCCCAGGGAAAAGGATAAATGATGTGCCCAGGGGCCCCTGGCCAAGGACCTGACTGAAAAAAATCCTTATATCGAAGGATGGACCCCAGACCAAAGTTGTCCCCACCTCAAACTTGTGCTGCCTTGATAAACCCAAGGGAGCCCTACAAACTGACATTAGGAACCTGGACCTGTGAGTTTTCTTTCCCAGGGAAAAGGGACAAAGGATGTGCCCAGGGACCCCTGGGCTGGGCCCTGACTGCAAAAAATCCTTATATCGAAGGATGGAGCCCAGACCAAAGTTGTCCCCACCTCAAACTTGTGCTGCCCTGACAGACCCAAGGGAGCCCTACAAACTGACATCAGGAACCTGGACCTGTGAGTTTTCTTTCCCAGGGAAAAGGGACAAAGGATGTGCCCAGGGGCCCCTGGCCCAGGACCTGACTGCAAAAAATCCTTATATCGAAGGATGGACCCCAGACCAAAGTTGTCCCCACCTCAAACTTGTGCTGCCATGATAGACCCAAGGGAGCCCTACAAACTGACATCAGGAACCTGGACCTGTGAGTTTTCTTTCCCAGGGAAAAGGGACAAAGGATGTGCCCAGGAGCCCCTTGCCTGGGACTTGACTGCAAAAAATCCTTATATCGAAGTATGGATCGCCGACCGAAGATGTCCCCACCTCAAAATAGTGCTGCCCTGATAGACCCCAGAGAGCCCTACAAACTGACATCAGGAACCTGGACCTGTGAATTTTCTTTCCCAGGGAAAAGGGATAAAGGATGTGCCCAGGGGTCCCTGGCCCTGGGCTGTGACCTGACTGAAAAAAATCCTTATATCGAAGGATGGACCCCCGACCAAAGTTGTCCCCACCTCAAACTTGTGCTGCCCTGATAGACCCAATGGAGCCCTACAAACTGACATCAGGAACCTGGAACTGTGAATTTTCTTTCCCAGGGAAAATGGCCTAAGGATGTGCCCAGGGGCCCCAGGCCCAGGCCCTGACTGTAAAAAATCCTTATATCGAAGGATGGACCCCAGACCAAAGTTGTCCCCACCTCAAACTTGTGCTGCCCTGATAGACCCAAGGGAGCCCTACAAACTGACATCAGGAACCTGGACCTGTGAGTTTCCTTTCCCAGGAAAAAAGGGACAAAGGATGTGCCCAGGGGCCGCTGGCCCTGGGCTGTGACCTGACTGAAAAAAATCCTTATATCGAAGGATGGATCGCAGACCAAAGTGGTCCCCTAATCAAACTTGTGCAGCCCTGATAGATCCAAGGGAGCCCTACAAACTGACATCAGGAACCTGGACCTGTGAGTTTCTTTCCCTGGGAAAAGGGACAAAGGATGTGCCCAAGGGCCCCTGGCCCGCGACCTGTCTTCAAAAAATCCTTATATCGAAGGATCGATCACAGACCAAAGTTGTCCCCACCTCAAACTTGTGCTGCCCTGATAGATCCAAGAGAGCCCTACAAACTGACATCAGGAACCTGGACTGGTTATTTTTTTTTCCCAGGGATATGGGACAAAGCATGTGCCCAGGGAACCATGGCCCAGGACCTGACTGCAAAAAATCCTTATATCGAAGGATGGACCCCAGACCAAAGTTGTCCCCACCTCAAACTTGTGCTGCCCTGATAGATCCAAGAGAGCCCTACAAACTGACATCAGGAACCTGGACCTGTGAATTTTCTTTCTCAGGGAAAATGGCCAAAGGATGTGCCCAGGGGCCCCTGGCCCGGGACCTGAATGCAAAAAATCCTTATATCAAAGGATGGACCCCAGACCAAAGTTGTCCCCACCTCAAACTTGTGCTGCCCTGATAGACCCAAGGGAGCCCTACAAACTGACATCAGGAACCTGGACCTGTGAGTTTTCTTTCCCAGGGAAAAGGGACAAAGGATGTGCCCAGGGGCCCCTGGGCTGGGACCTGACTGCAAAAAATCCTTATATCGAAGGATCGATCACAGACCAAAGTTGTCCCCACCTCAAACTTGTGCTGCCCTGATAGTCCCAAGGGAGCCCTACAAACTGACATCAGGAACCTGGACCTGTGAATTTTCTTTCCCAGGGAAAAGGGAGAAGGATGTGCCCAGGGGCCCCTGGCCCAGGACCTGACTGCAAAAAATCCTTATATCGAAGGATGGACCCCAGACCAAAGTTGTCCCCACCTCAAACTTGTGCTGCCCTGATAGACCCAAGGGAGCCCTACAAACTGACATAAGGAACCTGGACCTGTGAGTTTTCTTTCCCAGGGAAAAGGGACAAAGGATGTGCCCAGGGGCCCCAGGCCCAGGACCTGACTGCAAAAAATCCTTATATCGAAGGATGGAGCCCAGACCAAAGTTGTCCCCACCTCAAACTTGTGCTGCCCTGATAGACCCAAGGGAGCCCTACAAACTGACATCAGGAACCTGGACCTGTGAGTTTTCTTTCCCAGGGAAAAGGGACAAAGGATGTGCCCAGGGGCCCCTGGGCTGGGACCTGACTGCAAAAAATCCTTATATCGAAGGATGGACCCCAGACCAAAGTTGTCCCCACCTAAAACTTGTGCTGCCCTGACAGACCCAAGAGACCTATAGAAACTGAAATCAGGAACCTGGACCTGTGAGTTTTCTCTCCCAGGGAAAAGGACAAATGATGTGCCCAGGGGCCCCTGGCCCGGGACTTGACTGCAAAAAATCCTTATATCGAAGTATGGATCGCCGACCGAAGATGTCCCCACCTCAAAATAGTGCTGCCCTGATAGACCCAAGAGAGCCCTACAAACTGACATCAGGAACCTGGACCTGTGAATTTTCTTTCCCAGGGAAAAGGGATAAAGGATGTGCCCAGGGGCCCCAGGCCCAGGCCCTGACTTTAAAAATCCTTATATCGAAGGATGGATCGCAGACCAAAGTTGTCCCCTAATCAAACTTGTGCAGCCCTGATAGATCCAAGGGAGCCCTACAAACTGACATCAGGAACCTGGACCTGTGAGTTTCTTTCCCTGGGAAAAGGGACAAAGGATGTGCCCAGGGGCCCCAGGCCCAGGCCCTGACTGTAAAAAATCCTTATATCGAAGGATGGACCCCAGACCAAAGTTGTCCCCACCTCAAACTTGTGCTGCCCTGATAGACCCAAGGGAGCCCTACAAACTGACATCAGGAACCTGGACCTGTGAGTTTTCTTTCCCAGGGAAAAGGGAGAAGGATGTGCCCAGGGGCCCCTGGGCTGGGACCTGACTGAAAAAAATCCTTATATCGAAGGATGGACCCCCGACCAAAGTTCTCCCCACCTCAAACTTGTGCTGCCCTTATAGACCCAAGGCAGCCCTACAAACTGACATCAGGAACCTGGACCTGTGAGTTTTCTTTCCAAGGGGAAATTGCCAAAGGATGTGCCCAGGGTCCCCTGGCCCGGGACCTGACTGCAATAAATCCTTATATCGAAGGATGGACCCCAGACCAAAGTTGTCCCCACCTCAAACATGTGCTACCCTGATAGATCCAAGACAGCCCTACAAACTGACATCAGGAACCTGCACCTGTGAATTTTCTTTCCCTTGGAAAAGTGAAAAAGCATATGCACAGGGGCCCCTGGTCCTGGGCTGGGATCTGACTGAAAAAAATCCTTATATTGAAGGATGGACCCCAGACCAGAGTTGTCCCCACCTCAAACTTCTGCTGCCCTGATAGACCCAAGGGAGCCCTACAAACTGACATCAGGAACCTGGACTGGTGAGTTTTCTTTCCAAGGGAAAATGGCCAAAGGATGTGCCCAGGGGCCGCTGGGATGGGACCTGACTGCAAAAAATCCTTATATCGAAGGATGGACCCCAGACCAAAGTTGTCCCCACTTCAAACTTGTGCTGCCCTGATAGACCCAAGGGAGCCCTACAAACTGACATCAGGAACCTGGACCTGTGAGTTTTCTTTTCCAGGGGAAATGTCCAGACGATGTAACCAGGGGCCCCTGGCCCGGGACCTGAGTGAGGAAAATCCTTATATCGAAGGATGGACCCCAGACCTAAACTGTCCCCACCTGAAACTTTTGCTGCCTTCATAGACCCAAGGGAGCCCTACAAATTGACATCAGGAACCTGGACCTGTGAGTTTTTTTTCCCAGGGAAAATGGCCAAAGGATGTGCCCAGGGGCCCCAGGGCTGCGACCTGACTGCAAAAAACCCTTATATTGAAGGATGGACCCCAGACCAAAGTTGTCCCCACCTCAAACTTGTGCTGCCCTGATAGACCCAAGGGAGCCCTACAAACTGACATCAGGAACCTGGACCTGTGAGTTTTCTTTCCAAGGGAAAAGGGACAAAGCATGTGCCCAGGGGCCCCTGGCCCTGGACCTGACTGCAAAAAATCCTTATATCGAAGGATGGACCCCAGACCAAAGTTGTCCCCACCTCAAACTTGTGCTGCCCTGATATACCCAAGAGAGCCCTACAAACTGACATCAGGAACCTGGACCTGTGAGTTTTCTTTCCCAGGGAAAAGGGACAAAGCATGTGACCAAGGGCCCCTGGCCCAGGACCTGACTGCAAAAAATCCTTATATCGAAGGATGGACCCCAGACCAAAGGTGTCCCCACCTCAAACTTGTGCTGCCATGATAGACCCAAGGGAGCCCTACAAACTGACATCAGGAACCTGGACCTGTGAGTTTTCTTTCTCAGGGAAAAGGGACAAAGGATGTGCCCAGGGGCCCCTGGCCCGGGACTTGACTGCAAAAAATCCTTATATCGAAGTATGGATCGCCGACCGAAGATGTCCCCACCTCAAAATAGTGCTGCCCTGATAGACCCAAGAGAGCCCTACAAACTGACGTCAGGAACCTGGACCTGTGAATTTTCTTTCCCAGGGAAAAGGGATAAAGGATGTGCCCAGGTGTCCCTGGCCCTGGGCTGGGACCAGACTGCAATAAATCCTTATATCGAAGGATGGACCCCCGACCAAAGTTGTCCCCACCTCAAACTTGTGCTGCCCTGATAGACCCAAGGGAGCCCTACAAACTGACATCAGGAACCTGGAACTGTGAATTTTCTTTCCCAGGGAAAATGGCCTAAGGATGTGCCCAGGGGCCCCAGGCCCAGGCCCTGACTTTAAAAAATCCTTATATCGAAGGATGGATCGCAGACCAAAGTTGTCCCCTAATCAAACTTGTGCAGCCCTGATAGATCCAAGGGAGCCCTACAAACTGACATCAGGAACCTGGACCTGTGAGTTTTCTTTCCCTGGGAAAAGGGACAAAGGATGTGCCCAGGGGCCCCAGGCCCAGGACCTGACTGCAAAAAATCCTTATATCGAAGGATGGAGCCCAGACCAAAGTTGTCCCCACCTCAAACTTGTGCTGCCCTGATAGACCCAAGGGAGCCCTACAAACTGACATCAGGAACCTGGACCTGTGAGTTTTCTTTCCCAGGGAAAAGGGACAAAGGATGTGCCCAGGGGCCCCTGGGCTGGGACCTGACTGCAAAAAATCCTTATATCGAAGGATGGACCCCAGACCAAAGTTGTCCCCACCTAAAACTTGTGCTGCCCTGACAGACCCAAGAGACCTATAGAAACTGAAATCAGGAACCTGGACCTGTGAGTTTTCTCTCCCAGGGAAAAGGACAAATGATGTGCCCAGGGGCCCCTGGGCTGGGACCTGACTGCAAAAAATCCTTATATCGAAGGATGGAGCCCAGACCAAAGTTGTCCCCACCTCAAACTTGTGCTGCCCTGATAGACCCAAGGGAGCCCTACAAACTGACATCAGGAACCTGGACCTGTGAGTTTTCTTTCCCAGGGAAAAGGGACAAAGGATGTGCCCAGGGACCCCTGGCCTGGGCCCTGACTGCAAAAAATCCTTATATCGAAGGATGGACCCCAGACCAAAGTTGTCCCCACCTCAAACTTGTGCTGCCCTGACAGACCCAAGGGAGCCCTACAAACTGACATCAGGAACCTGGACCTGTGAATTTTCTTTCCCAGGGAAAAGGGACAAAGCATTTGACCAAGGGCCCCTGGCCCAGGACCTGACTGCAAAAAATCCTTATATCGAAGGATGGACCCCAGACCAAAGGTGTCCCCACCTCAAACTTGTGCTGCCATGATAGACCCAAGGGAGCCCTACAAACTGACATCAGGAACCTGGACCTGTGAGTTTTCTTTCTCAGGGAAAAGGGACAAAGGATGTGCCCAGGGGCCCCTGGCCCGGGACTTGACTGCAAAAAATCCTTATATCGAAGTATGGATCGCCGACCGAAGATGTCCCCACCTCAAAATAGTGCTGCCCTGATAGACCCAAGAGAGCCCTACAAACTGACATCAGGAACCTGGACCTGTGAATTTTCTTTCCCAGGGAAAAGGGATAAAGGATGTGCCCAGGGGCCCCAGGCCCAGGCCCTGACTTTAAAAAATCCTTATATCGAAGGATGGATCGCAGACCAAAGTTGTCCCCTAATCAAACTTGTGCAGCCCTGATAGATCCAAGGGAGCCCTACAAACTGACATCAGGAACCTGGACCTGTGAGTTTCTTTCCCTGGGAAAAGGGACAAAGGATGTGCCCAGGGGCCCCAGGCCCAGGCCCTGACTGTAAAAAATCCTTATATCGAAGGATGGACCCCAGACCAAAGTTGTCCCCACCTCAAACTTGTGCTGCCCTGATAGACCCAAGGGAGCCCTACAAACTGACATCAGGAACCTGGACCTGTGAGTTTTCTTTCCCAGGGAAAAGGGAGAAGGATGTGCCCAGGGGCCCCTGGGCTGGGACCTGACTGAAAAAAATCCTTATATCGAAGGATGGACCCCCGACCAAAGTTCTCCCCACCTCAAACTTGTGCTGCCCTTATAGACCCAAGGCAGCCCTACAAACTGACATCAGGAACCTGGACCTGTGAGTTTTCTTTCCAAGGGGAAATTGCCAAAGGATGTGCCCAGGGTCCCCTGGCCCGGGACCTGACTGCAATAAATCCTTATATCGAAGGATGGACCCCAGACCAAAGTTGTCCCCACCTCAAACATGTGCTACCCTGATAGATCCAAGACAGCCCTACAAACTGACATCAGGAACCTGCACCTGTGAATTTTCTTTCCCTTGGAAAAGTGAAAAAGCATATGCACAGGGGCCCCTGGTCCTGGGCTGGGATCTGACTGAAAAAAATCCTTATATTGAAGGATGGACCCCAGACCAGAGTTGTCCCCACCTCAAACTTCTGCTGCCCTGATAGACCCAAGGGAGCCCTACAAACTGACATCAGGAACCTGGACTGGTGAGTTTTCTTTCCAAGGGAAAATGGCCAAAGGATGTGCCCAGGGGCCGCTGGGATGGGACCTGACTGCAAAAAATCCTTATATCGAAGGATGGACCCCAGACCAAAGTTGTCCCCACTTCAAACTTGTGCTGCCCTGATAGACCCAAGGGAGCCCTACAAACTGACATCAGGAACCTGGACCTGTGAGTTTTCTTTCTCAGGGAAAAGGGACAAAGGATGTGCCCAGGGGCCCCTGGCCCGGGACTTGACTGCAAAAAATCCTTATATCGAAGTATGGATCGCCGACCGAAGATGTCCCCACCTCAAAATAATGCTGCCCTGATAGACCCAAGAGAGCCCTACAAACTGACGTCAGGAACCTGGACCTGTGAATTTTCTTTCCCAGGGAAAAGGGATAAAGGATGTGCCCAGGGGTCCCTGGCCCTGGGCTGGGACCAGACTGCAATAAATCCTTATATCGAAGGATGGACCCCCGACCAAAGTTGTCCCCACCTCAAACTTGTGCTGCCCTGATAGACCCAAGGGAGCCCTACAAACTGACATCAGGAACCTGGAACTGTGAATTTTCTTTCCCAGGGAAAATGGCCTAAGGATGTGCCCAGGGGCCCCAGGCCCAGGCCCTGACTTTAAAAAATCCTTATATCGAAGGATGGATCGCAGACCAAAGTTGTCCCCTAATCAAACTTGTGCAGCCCTGATAGATCCAAGGGAGCCCTACAAACTGACATCAGGAACCTGGACCTGTGAGTTTTCTTTCCCTGGGAAAAGGGACAAAGGATGTGCCCAGGGGCCCCAGGCCCAGGCCCTGACTGTAAAAAATCCTTATATCGAAGGATGGACCCCAGACCAAAGTTGTCCCCACCTCAAACTTGTGCTGCCCTGATAGACCCAAGGGAGCCCTACAAACTGACATCAGGAACCTGGACCTGTGAGTTTTCTTTCCCAGGGAAAAGGGAGAAGGATGTGCCCAGGGGCCCCTGGGCTGGGACCTGACTGAAAAAAATCCTTATATCGAAGGATCGATCACAGACCAAAGTTGTCCCCACCTCAAACTAGTGCTGCCCTGATAGACCCAAGGGAGCCCTACAAACTGACATCAGGAACCTGGACCTGTGAGTTTTCTTTCCCAGGGAAAAGGGAGAAGGATGTGCCCAGGGGCCCCTGGGCTGGGACCTGACTGAAAAAAATCCTTATATCGAAGGATGGACCCCCGACCAAAGTTCTCCCCACCTCAAACTTTTGCTGCCCTTATAGACCCAAGGCAGCCCTACAAACTGACATCAGGAACCTGGACCTGTGAGTTTTCTTTCCAAGGGGAAATTGCCAAAGGATGTGCCCAGGGTCCCCTGGCCCGGGACCTGACTGCAATAAATCCTTATATCGAAGGATGGACCCCAGACCAAAGTTGTCCCCACCTCAAACTTGTGCTACCCTGACAGACCCAAGGGAGCCCTACAAACTGACATCAGGAACCTGGACCTGTGAGTTTTCTTTCCCAGGGAAAAGGGACAAAGGATGTGCCCAGGGGCCCCTGGCCCTGGACCTGACTGCAAAAAATCCTTATATCGAAGGATGGAGCCCAGACCAAAGTTTTCCCCACCTCAAACTTGTGCTGCCCTGATAGACCCAAGGGAGCTATACAAACTGACATCAGGAACCTGGACTGGTGAGTTTTCTTTCCCTGGGAAAATGGCCAAAGGATGTGCCCAGGTGGCCCTGGCCCTGGGCTGGGACTTCACTGTATAAAATCCTTATATCGAAGGATGGACCCCAGACCAAAGTTGTCCCCACCTCAAACTTGTGCTGCCCTGATAGACCCAAGGGAGCCCTAAAAACTGAAATAAGGAACCTGGACCTGTGAGTTTTCTTTCCCAGGGGAAATGTCCAATGGATGTGCCCAGGCTCCCCTGGGCTGGACCTGACTGCAAAAAATCCTTATATCGAAGGATGGATCGTAGACGTAAGTTGTCCCTACCTCAAACTTGTGCTGCCCTGATAGACCCAAGGGAGCTATACAAACTGACATCAGGAAGCTGGACTGGAGAGTATTCTTTCTCAGGGAAAATGGCCAAAGGATGTGCCCAGGGGCCCCAGGCCCTGGGCTGGGCCCTGACTGCAAAAAATCCTTATATCGAAGGATGGACCCCAGACCAAAGTTGTCCCCTCCTAAAACTTGTGCTGCTCTGATAGACCCAAGGGAGCCTTACAAACTGACATCAGGAACCTGGACCTGTGAGTTTTCTTTCCCAGGGAAAAGGGACAAAGGATGTGCCCAGGGGCCCCTGGGCTGGGACCTGACTGCAAAAAATCCTTATATCGAAGGATGGACCCCAGACCAAAGTTGTCCCCACCTCAAACTTGTGCTGCCCAGATCGACCCAAGGGAGCCCTACAAACTGACATCAGGAACCTGGACCTGTGAATTTTCTTTCCCAGGGAAAAGGGACAAAGCATGTGCCCAGGGGCCACTGGCCCTGGGCTGGGCCCTGACTTCAAAAAATCCATATATCGAAGGATGGACCCCAGACCAAAGTTGTCCCCACCTCAAACTTGTGCTGTCCTGATTGACCCAAGGGAGCCCTACAAACTGACATCAGGAACCTGGACTGGTGAGTTTTCCATCCAAGGGAAAAAGGACAAAGGATGTGCCCAGGGGCTCCAGGGCTGGGACCTGACTGCAAAAAATCCTTATATCGAAGGATGGACCCCAGACCAAAGTTGTCCCCACCTCAAACTTGTGCTGCCCTGATAGACCCAAGGGAGCCCTACAAACTGACATCAGGAACCTGGACCTGTGAGTTTTCTTTCCAAGGGAAAAGGGACAAAGCATGTGCCCAGGGGCCCCTGGCCCTGGACCTGACTGCAAAAAAACCTTATATCGAAGGATGGACCGCAGACCAAAATTGTCGCCACCTAAAACTTGTGCTGCCCTGATAGACCCAAGAGAGCCCTACAAACTGACATCAGGAACCTGGACCTGTGAGTTTTCTTTCCCAGGGAAAAGGGACAAAGGATGTGCCCAGGGGCTCCATGGCTGGGACCTGACTGCAAAAAATCCTTATGTCGAAGGAGGGACCCCAGACCAAAGTTATCCCCACCTCAAACTTGTGCTGCCCTGATAAACCCAAGGGAGCCCTACAAACTGACATCAGGAACCTGGACCTGTGAGTTTTCTTTCCCAGGGAAAAAAGAAAAAAGGATGTGCCCAGGGACCCCTGGGCTGGGCCCTGACTGCAAAAAATCCTTATATCGAAGGATGGACCCCAGACCAAAGTTGTACCCACCTCAAACTTGTGCTGCCCTGACAGACCCAAGGGAGCCCTACAAACTGACATCAGGAACCTGGACCTGTGAATTTTCTTTCCCAGGGAAAAGGGACAAAGCATGTGCCCAGGGGCCCCTGGCCCAGGACCAGACTGCAAAAAATCCTTATATCGAAGGATGGACCCCAGACCAAAGGTGTCCCCACCTCAAACTTGTGCTGCCATGATAGACCCAAGGGAGCCCTACAAACTGACATCAGGAACCTGGACCTGTGAGTTTTCTTTCCCAGGGAAAAGGGACAAAGGATGTGCCCAGGGGCCCCTTGCCGGGGACTTGACTGCAAAAAATCCTTATATCGAAGTATGGACCACCGACCGAAGATGTCCCCACCTCAAAATAGTGCTGCCCTGATAGACCCAAGAGAGCCCTACAAACTGACATCAGGAACCTGGACCTGTGAATTTTCTTTCCCAGGGAAAAGGGATAAAGGATGTGCCCAGGGGTCCCTGGCCCTGGGCTGTGACCTGACTGAAAAAAATCCTTATATCGAAGGATGGACCCCAGACCAAAGTTGTCCCCACCTCAAACTTGTGCTGCCCTGATAGACCCAAGGGAGCCCTACAAACTGACATCAGGAACCTGGACCTGTGAGTTTTCTTTCCCAGGGAAAATGGCCTAAGGATGTGCCCAGGGGCCCCAGGCCCAGGCCCTGACTGTAAAAAATCCTTATATCGAAGGATGGACCCCAGACCAAAGTTGTCCCCACCTCAAACTTGTGCTGCCCTGATAGACCCAAGGGAGCCCTACAAACTGACATCAGGAACCTGGACCTGTGAGTTTCCTTTCCCAGGAAAAAGGGACAAAGGATGTGCCCAGGGGCCGCACTCCCTGGGCTGGGACCTGATTGAAAAAAATACTTATATCGAAGGATGGATCGCAGACCAAAGTGGTCCCCTAATCAAACTTGTGCAGCCCTGATAGATCCAAGGGAGCCCTACAAACTGACATCAGGAACCTGGACCTGTGAGTTTCTTTCCCTGGGAAAAGGGACAAAGGATGTGCCCAGAGGCCCCTGGCCCGCGACCTGTCTTCAAAAAATCCTTATATCGAAGGATCGATCACAGACCAAAGTTGTCCCCACCTCAAACTTGTGCTGCCCTATAGACCCAAGAGAGCCCTACAAACTGACATCAGGAACCTGGACCTGTGAGTTTTCTTTCCCAGGGAAAAGGGACAAAGGATGTGCCCAGGGGCCCCTGGGCTGGGACCTGACTGCAAAAAATCCTTATATCGAAGGATGGACCCCAGACCAAAGTTGTCCCCACCTCAAAATAGTGCTGCCCTGATAGACCCAAGAGAGCCCTACAAACTGACATCAGGAACTTGGACCTGTGAATTTTCTTTCCCAGGGAAAATGGCCTAAGGATGTGCCCAGGGGCCCCAGGCCCGGGCCCTGACTGTAAAAAATCCTCATATCGAAGGATGGAGCCCAGACCAAAGTTGTCCCCACCTCAAACTTGTGCTGCCCTGATAGACCCAAGGGAGCCCTACAAACTGACATCAGGAACCTGGACCTGTGAGTTTTCTTTCCCAGGGAAAAGGGACAAAGGATGTGCCCAGGGGCCCCTGGGCTGGGACCTGACTGCAAAAAATCCTTATATCGAAGGATGGACCCCAGACCAAAGTTGTCCCCACCTCAAACTTGTGCTGCCCTGATAGACCCAAGAGACCTATACAAACTGAAATCAGGAACCTGGACCTGTGAGTTTTCTTTCCCAGGGAAAAGGATAAATGATGTGCCCAGGGGCCCCTGGCCCAGGACCTGACTGAAAAAAATCCTTATATCGAAGGATGGACCCCAGACCAAAGTTGTCCCCACCTCAAACTTGTGCTACCCTGATAAACCCAAGGGAGCCCTACAAACTGACATCAGGAACCTGGACCTGTGAGTTTTCTTTCCCAGGGAAAAGGGACAAAGGATGTGCCCAGGGACCCCTGGGCTGGGCCCTGACTGCAAAAAATCCTTATATCGAAGGATGGACCCCAGACCAAAGTTGTCCCCACCTCAAACTTGTGCTGCCCTGACAGACCCAAGGGAGCCCTACAAACTGACATCAGGAACCTGGACCTGTGAGTTTTCTTTCCCAGGGAAAAGGGACAAAGCATGTGCCCAGGGGCCCCTGGCCCAGGACCTGACTGCAAAAAATCCTTATATCGAAGGATGGACCCCAGACCAAAGTTGTCCCCACCTCAAACTTGTGCTGCCCTGATAGACCCAAGGGAGCCCTACAAACTGACATCAGGAACCTGGACCTGTGAGTTTTCTTTCCCAGGGAAAAGGGACAAAGGATGTGCCCAGGGGCCCCTTGCCGGGGACTTGACTGCAAAAAATCCTTATATCGAAGTATGGATCGCCGACCGAAGATGTCCCCACCTCAAAATAGTGCTGCCCTGATAGACCCAAGAGAGCCCTACAAACTGACATCAGGAACCTGGACCTGTGAATTTTCTTTCCCAGGAAAAAGGGACAAAGGATGTGCCCAGGGGCCGCTGGCCCTGGGCTGGAACCTGACTGAAAAAAATCCTTATATCGAAGGATGGATCGCAGACCAAAGTGGTCCCCTAATCAAACTTGTGCAGCCCTGATAGATCCAAGGGAGCCCTACAAACTGACATCAGGAACCTGGACCTGTGAGTTTCTTTCCCTGGGAAAAGGGACAAAGGATGTGCCCAAGGGCCCCTGGCCCGCGACCTGTCTTCAAAAAATCCTTATATCGAAGGATCGATCACAGACCAAAGTTGTCCCCACCTCAAACTTGTGCTGCCCTGATAGACCCAAGGGAGCCCTACAAACTGACATCAGGAACCTGGACCTGTGAGTTTTCTTTCCCAGGGAAAAGGGACAAAGGATGTGCCCAGGGGCCCCAGGCCTGGGATCTGACTGAATAAAATCCTTATATCGAAGGATGGACCCCAGACCAAAGTTGTCCCCACCTCAAACTTGTGCTGCCCTGATAGACCCAAGAGAGCCCTACAAACTGACATAAGGAACCTGGACCTGTGAGTTTTCTTTCCCAGGGGAAATGTCCAAAGAATGTGCCCAGGGTCCCCAGGCCCAGGACCTGACTGCAAAAAATCCTTATATCGAAGGATGGACCCCAGACCAAAGTTGTCCCCACCTCAAACTTGTGCTGCCCTGATAGACCCAAGGGAGCCCTACAAACTGACATCAGGAACCTGGTCCAGTGAGTTTTCTTTCCCAGGGAAAAGGGACAAAGCATGTGCCCAGGGGCCCCTGGCACTGGACCTGATTGCAAAAAAACCTTATATCGAAGGATGGACCCCAGACCAAAATTGTCCCCACCTAAAACTTGTGCTGCCCTGATATACCCAAGAGAGCCCTACAAACTGACATCAGGAACCTGGACCTGTGAGTTTTCTTTCCCAGGGAAAAGGGACAAAGGATGTGCCCAGGGGCTCCACGGCTGGTACCTGACTGCAAACAATCCTTATATCGAAGGATGGACCCCAGACCAAAGTTGTCCCCACCTCAAACTTGTGCTGCCCTGATAGACCCAAGGGAGCCCTACAAACTGACATCAGGAACCTGGACCTGTGAGTTTTCTTTCCCTGGGAAAAGGGACAAAGGATGTGCCCAGGGGCCCCAAGCCTGGGACCTGACTGCAAAAAATCCTTATATCGAAGGATGGACCCCAGACCAAAGTTGTCCCCACCTCAATCTTGTCCTGCCCTGATAGACCCAAGGGAGCCTTAAAAACTGACATCAGGAACCTGGACTGGTTATTTTTTTTTCCCAGGGATCTGGGACAAAGCATGTGCCCAGGGAACCATGTCCCAGGACCTGACTGCAAAAAATCCTTATATCGAAGGATGGACCCCAGACCAAAGTTGTCCCCACAACAAACTTGTGCTGCCCTGATAGATCCAAGAGAGCCCTACAAACTGACATCAGGAACCTGGACCTGTGAATTTTCTTTCCCAGGGAAAATGGCCAAAGGATGTGCCCAGGGGCCCCTGGCCCGGGACCTGACTGCAAAAAATCCTTATATCGAAGGATGGAGCCCAGACCAAAGTTGTCCCCACCTCAAACTTGTGCTGCCCTGATAGACCCAAGGGAGCCCTACAAACTGACATCAGGAACCTGGAACTGCGAATTTTCTTTCACAGGGAAAAGGGACTAAGCATGGGCCCAGGGGCCGCTGGGCTGGGACCTGACTGCAAAAAATCCTTATATCGAAGGATGGACCCCAGACCAAAGTTGTCCCCACCTCAATCTTGTGCTGCCCTGATAGACCCAAGGGAGCCTTAAAAACTGACATCAGGAACCTGGACTGGTTATTTTTTTTTCCCAGGGATATGGGACAAAGCATGTGCCCAGGGAACCATGGCCCAGGACCTGACTGCAAAAAATCCTTACATCGAAGGATGGACCCCAGACCAAAGTTGTCCCCACCTCAAACTTGTGCTGCCCTGATAGACCCAAGGGAGCCCTACAAACTGACATCAGGAACCTGGACCTGTGAGTTTTCTTTCCAAGGGAAAAGAGACAAAGCATGTGCCCAAGGGCCGCTGGGCTGGGACCAGACTGCAAAAAATCCTTATATCGAAGGATGGACCCCAGACCAAAGTTGTCCCCACCTCAAACTTGTGCTGCCCTGATAGACCCAAGGGAGCCCTACAAACTGACATCAGGAACCTGGTCCAGTGAGTATTCTTTCCCAGGGAAAAGGGCCAAAGGATGTGCCCAGGGGCCCCTGGCCCAGGACCTGACTGCAAAAAATCCTTATATCGAAGGATGGAGGCCAGACCAAAGTTGTCCCCACCTCAAATTTGTGCTGCCCTGATAGACCCAAGGGAGCCCTACAAACTGACATCAGGAACCTGGACTGGTGAGTTCTCTTTCCCAGGGAAAATGGCCAAAGGATGTGCCCAGGGGCCCCTGGCCCAGGACCTGACTGAAAAAAATCCTTATATGGAAGGATGGAGCCCAGACCAAAGTTGTCCCCACCTCAATCTTGTGCTGCCCTGATAGACCCAAGGGAGCCCTACAAACTGACATCAGAAACCTGGACCTGTGAATTTTCTTTCCCAGGGAAAATGGCCAAAGGATGTGCCCAGGGGCCCCAGGCCCAGGCCCTGACTGTAAAAAATCCTTATATCGAAGGATGGACCCCAGACCAAAGTTGTCCCCACCTCAAACTTGTGCTGCCCTGATTGACCCAAGGGAGCCCTAAAAACTGACATCAGGAACCTGGTCCAGTGAGTTTTCTTTCCCAGGGAAAAGGGACAAAGCATGTGCCCAGGGGCCCCTGGCCCAGGACCTGACTGCAAAAAATCCTTATATCGAAGGATGGACCCCAGACCAAAATTATCACCACCTAAAACTTGTGCTGCCCTGATATACCCAAGAGAGCCCTACAAACTGACATCAGGAACCTGGACCTGTGAGTTTTCTTTCCCAGGGAAAAGGGACAAAGGATGTGCCCAGGGGCTCCACGGCTGGTACCTGACTGCAAACAATCCTTATATCGAAGGATGGACCCCAGACCAAAGTTGTCCCCACCTCAAACTTGTGCTGCCCTGATAGACCCAAGGGAGCCCTACAAACTGACATCAGGAACCTGGACCTGTGAGTTTTCTTT
Organism: Lonchura striata; assembly: GCF_050655825.1. Taxonomy (NCBI): domain Eukaryota; kingdom Metazoa; phylum Chordata; class Aves; order Passeriformes; family Estrildidae; genus Lonchura; species Lonchura striata. The sequence continues at coordinate 9,494,860 of NC_140708.1, read as the reverse complement.
CCCTGGGAAAAGGGACAAAGGATGTGCCCAGGGGCCCCAAGCCTGGGACCTGACTGCAAAAAATCCTTATATCGAAGGATGGACCCCAGACCAAAGTTGTCCCCACCTCAAACTTGTGCTGCCCTGATAGAACCAAGGGAGCCCTACAAACTGACATCAGGAACCTGGACCTGTGAATGTTCTTTCCCAGGGAAAAGGGACAAAGGATGTGCCCAGGGGCCCCTGGCCCGGGACCTGACTGTAAAAATCCTTATATCGAAGGATGGACCCCAGACCAAAGTTGTCCCCACCTCAATCTTGTCCTGCCCTGATAGACCCAAGGGAGCCTTAAAAACTGACATCAGGAACCTGGACTGGTTATTTTTTTTTCCCAGGGATCTGGGACAAAGCATGTGCCCAGGGAACCATGTCCCAGGACCTGACTGCAAAAAATCCTTATATCGAAGGATGGACCCCAGACCAAAGTTGTCCCCACCTCAAACTTGTGCTGCCCTGATAGATCCAAGAGAGCCCTACAAACTGACATCAGGAACCTGGACCTGTGAATTTTCTTTCCCAGGGAAAATGGCCAAAGGATGTGCCCAGGGGCCCCTGGCCCGGGACCTGACTGCAAAAAATCCTTATATCGAAGGATGGAGCCCAGACCAAAGTTGTCCCCACCTCAAACTTGTGCTGCCCTGATAGACCCAAGGGAGCCCTACAAACTGACATCAGGAACCTGGAACTGCGAATTTTCTTTCGCAGGGAAAAGGGACTAAGCATGGGCCCAGGGGCCGCTGGGCTGGGACCTGACTGCAAAAAATCCTTATATCGAAGGATGGACCCCAGACCAAAGTTGTCCCCACCTCAATCTTGTGCTGCCCTGATAGACCCAAGGGAGCCTTAAAAACTGACATCAGGAACCTGGACTGGTTATTTTTTTTTCCCAGGGATATGGGACAAAGCATGTGCCCAGGGAACCATGGCCCAGGACCTGACTGCAAAAAATCCTTACATCGAAGGATGGACCCCAGACCAAAGTTGTCCCCACCTCAAACTTGTGCTGCCCTGATAGACCCAAGGGAGCCCTACAAACTGACATCAGGAACCTGGACCTGTGAGTTTTCTTTCCAAGGGAAAAGAGACAAAGCATGTGCCCAGGGGCCGCTGGGCTGGGACCTGACTGCAAAAAATCCTTATATCGAAGGATGGACCCCAGACCAAAGTTGTCCCCACCTCAAACTTGTGCTGCCCTGATAGACCCAAGGGAGCCCTACAAACTGACATCAGGAACCTGGTCCAGTGAGTATTCTTTCCCAGGGAAAAGGGCCAAAGGATGTGCCCAGGGGCCCCTGGCCCAGGACCTGACTGCAAAAAATCCTTATATCGAAGGATGGAGGCCAGACCAAAGTTGTCCCCACCTCAAATTTGTGCTGCCCTGATAGACCCAAGGGAGCCCTACAAACTGACATCAGGAACCTGGACTGGTGAGTTCTCTTTCCCAGGGAAAATGGCCAAAGGATGTGCCCAGGGGCCCCTGGCCCAGGACCTGACTGAAAAAAATCCTTATATGGAAGGATGGAGCCCAGACCAAAGTTGTCCCCACCTCAATCTTGTGCTGCCCTGATAGACCCAAGGGAGCCCTACAAACTGACATCAGAAACCTGGACCTGTGAATTTTCTTTCCCAGGGAAAATGGCCAAAGGATGTGCCCACGGGCCCCAGGCCCAGGCCCTGACTGTAAAAAATCCTTATATCGAAGGATGGACCCCAGACCAAAGTTGTCGCCACCTCAAACTTGTGCTGCCCTGATTGACCCAAGGGAGCCCTACAAACTGACATCAGGAACCTGGTCCAGTGAGTTTTCTTTCCCAGGGAAAAGGGACAAAGCATGTGCCCAGGGGCCCCTGGCCCAGGACCTGACTGCAAAAAATCCTTATATCGAAGGATGGACCCCAGACCAAAATTGTCACCACCTAAAACTTGTGCTGCCCTGATAGACCCAAGGGAGCCCTACAAACTGACATCAGGAACCTGGACCTGTGAGTTTTCTTTCCCAGGGAAAAGGGACAAAGGATGTGCCCAGGGGTCCCTGGGCTGGGACCTGACTGCAAAAAATCCTTATATCGAAGGATGGACCCCAGACCATAGTTGTCCCCACCTCAAACTTGTGCTGCCCTGACAGACCCAAGGGAGCCCTACAAACTGACATCAGGAACCTGGACCTGTGAATTTTCTTTCCCAGGGAAAAGGGACAAAGCATGTGCCCAGGGGCGCCAGGCCCAGGCCCTGACTGCAAAAAATCCTTATATCGAAGGATGGAGGCCAGACCAAAGTTGTCCCCACCTCAAACTTGTGCTGCCCTGATAGACCCAAGGGAGCCCTACAAACTGACATCAGGAACCTGGTCCAGTGAGTTTTCTTTCCCAGGGAAAAGGGACAAAGCATGTGCCCAGGGGCCCCTGGGCTGGGACCTGACTGCAAAAAATCCTTATATCGAAGGATGGACCCCAGACCAAAATTGTCCCCACCTCAAATTTGTGCTGCCCTGATAGACCCAAGGGAGCCCTACAAACTGACATCAGGAGCCTGGACCTATGAGTTTTCTTTCCCAGGGAAAAGGGACAAAGCATGTGCCCAGGGGCCCCTGGCCCTGGACCTGACTGCAAAAAAACCTTATATCGAAGGATGGACCCCAGACCAAAGTTGTCCCCACCTCAAACTTGTGCTGCCCTGATAGATCCAAGAGAGCCCTACAAACTGACATCAGGAACCTGGACCTGTGAATTTTCTTTCCCAGGGAAAATGGCCAAAGGATGTGCCTAGGGGCCCCTGGCCCGGGACCTGAATGCAAAAAATCCTTATATCGAAGGATGGACCCCAGACCAAAGTTGTCCCCACCTCAAACTTGTGCTGCCCTGATAGACCCAAGGGAGCCCTACAAACTGACATCAGGAACCTGGACCTGTGAGTTTTCTTTCCCAGGGAAAAGGGACAAAGGATGTGCCCAGGGGCTCCACGGCTGGTACCTGACTGCAAACAATCCTTATATCGAAGGATGGACCCCAGACCAAAGTTGTCCCCACCTCAAACTTGTGCTGCCCTGATAGACCCAAGGGAGCCCTACAAACTGACATCAGGAACCTGGACCTGTGAGTTTTCTTTCCCAGGGAAAAGGGACAAAGGTTGTGCCCAGGCGCCCCAGGCCTGGGACCTGACTGAAAAAAATCCTTATATCGAAGGATGGAGCCCAGACCAAAGTTGTCCCCACCTCAAACTTGTGCTGCCCTGATAGAACCAAGGGAGCCCTACAAACTGACATCAGGAACCTGGACCTGTGAATGTTCTTTCCCAGGGAAAAGGGACAAAGGATGTGCCCAGGGGCCCCTGGCCCGGGACCTGACTGCAAAAATCCTTATATTGAAGGATGGACCCCAGACCAAAGCTGTCCCCACCTCAATCTTGTGGTGCCCTGATAGACCCAAGGGAGCCTTAAAAACTGACATCAGGAACCTGGACTGGTTATTTTTTTTTCCCAGGGATATGGGACAAAGCAGGTGCCCAGGGAACCATGGCCCAGGACCTGACTGCAATAAATCCTTATATCGAAGGATGGACCCCAGACCAAAGTTGTCCCCACCTCAAACTTGTGCTGCCCTGATAGACCCAAGGGAGCCCTACAAACTGACATCAGGAACCTGGACCTGTGAGTTTTCTTTCCAAGGGAAAAGGGACAAAGGATGTGCCCAGGGGCCCCTGGCCCGGGACCTGAATGCAAAAAATCCTTATATCGAAGGATGGACCCCAGACCAAAGTTGTCCCCACCTCAAACTTGTGCTGCCCTGATAGACCCAAGGGAGCCCTACAAACTGACATCAGGAACCTGGACCTGTGAGTTTTCTTTCCCAGGGAAAAGGGACAAAGGATGTGCCCAGGGGCTCCACGGCTGGTACCTGACTGCAAACAATCCTTATATCGAAGGATGGACCCCAGACCAAAGTTGTCCCCACCTCAATCTTGTGCTGCCCTGATAGACCCAAGGGAGCCTTAAAAACTGACATCAGGAACCTGGACTGGTTATTTTTTTTTCCCAGGGATATGGGACAAAGCATGTGCCCAGGGAACCATGGCCCAGGACCTGACTGCAAAAAATCCTTATATCGAAGGATGGACCCCAGACCAAAGTTGTCCCCACCTCAAACTTGTGCTGCCCTGATAGATCCAAGAGAGCCCTACAAACTGACATCAGGAACCTGGACCTGTGAATTTTCTTTCCCAGGGAAAATGGCCAAAGGATTTGCCCAGGGGCCCCTGGCCCGGGACCTGAATGCAAAAAATCCTTATATCGAAGGATGGACCCCAGACCAAAGTTGTCCCCACCTCAAACTTGTGCTGCCCTGATAGACCCAAGGGAGCCCTACAAACTGACATCAGGAACCTGGTCCAGTGAGTTTTCTTTCCCAGGGAAATGGGACAAAGCATGTGCCCAGGGGCCCCTGGCCCAGGACCTGACTGCAAAAAATCCTTATATCGAAGGATGGACCCCAGACCAAAGTTGTCCCCACCTCAAATTTGTGCTGCCCTGATAGACCCAAAGGAGCCCTACAAACTGACATCAGGAACCTGGACTGGTGAGTTCTCTTTCCCAGGGAAAATGGCCAAAGGATGTGCCCAGGGGCCCCTGGCCCAGGACCTGACTGAAAAAAATCCTTATATCGAAGGATGGACCCCAGACCAAAGTTGTCCCCACCTCAAACTTGTGCTGCCCTGATAGACCCAAGGGAGCCCTACAAACTGACATCAGGAACCTGGACCTGTGAGTTTTCTTTCCAAGGGAAAAGGGACAAAGCATGTGCCCAGGGGCCCCTGGCCCTGGACCTGACTGCAAAAAAAACTTATATCGAAGGATGGACCCCAGACCAAAATTGTCGCCACCTAAAACTTGTGCTGCCCTGATATACCCAAGAGAGCCCTACAAACTGACATCAGGAACCTGGACCTGTGAGTTTTCTTTCCCAGGGAAAAGGGACAAAGGATGTGCCCAGGGGCTCCACGGCTGGTACCTGACTGCAAACAATCCTTATATCGAAGGATGGACCCCAGACCAAAGTTGTCCCCACCTCAAACTTGTGCTGCCCTGATAGACCCAAGGGAGTCCTACAAACTGACATCAGGAACCTGGACCTGTGAGTTTTCTTTCCCAGGGAAAAGGAACAAAGGATGTGCCCAGGGGCCCCTGGCCCGGGACCTGACTGCAAAAATCCCTATATCGAAGGATGGACCCAAGACCAAAGTTGTCCCCACCTCAAACTTGTGCTGCCCTGATAGACCCAAGGGAGCCCTACAAACTGACATCAGGAACCTGGAACTGCGAATTTTCTTTCGCAGGGAAAAGGGACTAAGCATGGGCCCAGGGGCCGCTGGGCTGGGACCTGACTGCAAAAAATCCTTATATCGAAGGATGGACCCCAGAGTAAAGTTGTCCCAACCACAAACTTGTGCTGCCCTGATATACCTAAGAGAGCCCTACAAACTGACATCAGGAACCTGGACCTGTGAGTTTTCTTTCCAAGGGAAAATTGACAAAGGGTGTGCCCAGGGGCCCCAGGCCTGGGACCTGACTGCAAAAAATCCTTATATCGAAGGATGGACCCCAGACCAAAGTTGTCCCCACCTCAAACTTGTGCTGCCCTGATAGACCCAAGGGAGCCCTACAAACTGACATCAGAAACCTGGACCTGTGAATTTTCTTTCCCAGGGAAAAGGGACAAAGGATGTGCCCAGGGGCTCCACGGCTGGTACCTGACTGCAAACAATCCTTATATCGAAGGATGGACCCCAGACCAAAGTTGTCCCCACCTCAAACTGGTGCTGCCCTGATAGACCCAAGGGAGCCCTACAAACTGACATCAGGAACCTGGACCTGTGAATGTTCTTTCCCAGGGAAAAGGGACAAAGGATGTGCCCAGGGGCCCCTGGCCCGGAACCTGACTGCAAAAATCCTTATATTGAAGGATGGACCCCAGACCAAAGTTGTCCCCACCTCAATCTTGTGCTGCCCTGATAGACCCAAGGGAGCCTTAAAAACTGACATCAGGAACCTGGACTGGTTATTTTTTTTTCCCAGGGATATGGGACAAAGCATGTGCCCAGGGAACCATGGCCCAGGACCTGACTGCAAAAAATCCTTATATCGAAGGATGGACCCCAGACCAAAGTTGTCCCCACCTCAAACTTGTGCTGCCCTGATAGATCCAAGAGAGCCCTACAAACTGACATCAGGAACCTGGACCTGTGAATTTTCTTTCCCAGGGAAAATGGCCAAAGGATTTACCCAGGGGCCCCTGGCCCGGGACCTGAATGCAAAAAATCCTTATATCGAAGGATGGACCCCAGACCAAAGTTGTCCCCACCTCAAACTTGTGCTGCCCTGATAGACCCAAGGGAGCCCTACAAACTGACATCAGGAACCTGGACCTGTGAGTTTTCTTTCCCAGGGAAAAGGGACAAAGGATGTGCCCAGGGGCCCCTGGCCCGGGACCTGACTGCAAAAATCCCTATATCGAAGGATGGACCCAAGACCAAAGTTGTCCCCACCTCAAACTTGTGCTGCCCTGATAGACCCAAGGGAGCCCTACAAACTGACATCAGGAACCTGGAACTGCGAATTTTCTTTCGCAGGGAAAAGGGACTAAGCATGGGCCCAGGGGCCGCTGGGCTGGGACCTGACTGCAAAAAATCCTTATATCGAAGGATGGACCCCAGACCAAAGTTGTCCCCACCTCAAACTTGTGCTGCCCTGATTGACCCAAGGAAGCCCTACAAACTGACATCAGAAACCTGGACCTGTGAATTTTCTTTCCCAGGGAAAATGGCCAAAGGATGTGCCCAGGGGCCCCAGGCCCAGGCCCTGACTGCAAAAAATCCTTATATCGAAGGATGGACCCCAGACCAAAGTTCTCTCCACCTCAAACTTGTGCTGCCCTGATAGACCCAAGGGAGCCCTACAAACTGACATCAGGAACCTGGTCCAGTGAGTTTTCTTTCCCAGGGAAAAGGGACAAAGCATGTGCCCAGGGGCCCCTGGCCCAGGACCTGACTGCAAAAAATCCTTATATCGAAGGATGGACCCCAGACCAAAGTTGTCCCCACCTCAAATTTGTGCTGCCCTGATAGACCCAAGGGAGCCCTACAAACTGACATCAGGAACCTGGACTGGTGAGTTCTCTTTCCCAGGGAAAATGGCCAAAGGATATGCCCAGGGGCCCCTGGCCCAGGACCTGACTGAAAAAAATCCTTATATCGAAGGATGGACCCCAGACCAAAGTTGTCCCCACCTCAAACTTGTGCTGCCCTGATAGACCCAAGGGAGCCCTACAAACTGACATCAGGAACCTGGACCTGTGAGTTTTCTTTCCAAGGGAAAAGGGACAAAGCATGTGCCCAGGGGCCCCTGGCCCTGGACCTGACTGCAAAAAAACCTTATATCGAAGGATGGACCCCAGACCAAAATTGTCGCCACCTAAAACTTGTGCTGCCCTGATATACCCAAGAGAGCCCTACAAACTGACATCAGGAACCTGGTCCAGTGAGTTTTCTTTCCCAGGGAAAAGGGACAAAGGATGTGCCCAGGGGCTCCACGGCTGGTACCTGACTGCAAACAATCCTTATATCGAAGGATGGACCCCAGACCAAAGTTGTCCCCACCTCAAACTTGTGCTGCCCTGATAGACCCAAGGGAGTCCTACAAACTGACATCAGGAACCTGGACCTGTGAGTTTTCTTTCCCAGGGAAAAGGAACAAAGGATGTGCCCAGGGGCCCCTGGCCCGGGACCTGACTGCAAAAATCCCTATATCGAAGGATGGACCCAAGACCAAAGTTGTCCCCACCTCAAACTTGTGCTGCCCTGATAGACCCAAGGGAGCCCTACAAACTGACATCAGGAACCTGGAACTGCGAATTTTCTTTCGCAGGGAAAAGGGACTAAGCATGGGCCCAGGGGCCGCTGGGCTGGGACCTGACTGCAAAAAATCCTTATATCGAAGGATGGACCCCAGAGTAAAGTTGTCCCAACCACAAACTTGTGCTGCCCTGATATACCTAAGAGAGCCCTACAAACTGACATCAGGAACCTGGACCTGTGAGTTTTCTTTCCAAGGGAAAATTGACAAAGGGTGTGCCCAGGGGCCCCAGGCCTGGGACCTGACTGCAAAAAATCCTTATATCGAAGGATGGACCCCAGACCAAAGTTGTCCCCACCTCAAACTTGTGCTGCCCTGATAGACCCAAGGGAGCCCTACAAACTGACATCAGAAACCTGGACCTGTGAATTTTCTTTCCCAGGGAAAAGGGACAAAGGATGTGCCCAGGGGCCCCAGGCCCAGGCCCTGACTGCAAAAAATCCTTATATCGAAGAATGGACCCCAGACAAAAGTTGTCCCCACCTCAAACTTGTGCTGCCCTGATAGACCCAAGGGAGCCCTACAAACTGACATCCGGAACCTGGACCTGTGAGTTTTCTTTCCCAGGGAAAAGGGAGAAGGATGTGCCCAGGGGCCTCCAGGGCCCAGGACCTGACTGCAAAATATCCTTATATCGAAGGATGGATCACAGACCGAAGTTGTCCCCACCTCAAACATGTGCTGCCCTGATAGATCCAAGAGAGCCCTACAAACTGACATCAGGAACCTGGACCTGCGAATTTTCTTTCCCAGGGAAAATAGAAAAAGCATGTGCCTAGGGGCCCCTGGCCCTGGGCTGGGCCCTGACTGCAAAAAATCCTTATATCGAAGGATGGAGCCCAGACCAAAGTTGTCCCCACCTCAAACTTGTGCTGCCCTGATAGACCCAAGGGAGCCCTACAAACTGACATCAGGAACCTGGACCTGTGAATTTTCTTTCCCAGGGAAAATGGCCAAAGGATGTGCCCAGGGGCCCCTGGCCCGGGACCTGAATGCAAAAAATCCTTATATCGAAGGATGGACCCCAGACCAAAGTTGTCCCCACCTCAATCTTGTGCTGCCCTGATAGACCCAAGGGAGCCCTACAAACTGACATCAGGAACCTGGACCTGTGAGTTTTCTTTCCCAGGGAAAAGGGACAAAGGATGTGCCCAGGGGCCCCTGGCCCGGGACCTGACTGCAAAAATCCCTATATCGAAGGATGGACCCAAGACCAAAGTTGTCCCCACCTCAAACTTGTGCTGCCCTGATAGACCCAAGGGAGCCCTACAAACTGACATCAGGAACCTGGAACTGCGAATTTTCTTTCGCAGGGAAAAGGGACTAAGCATGGGCCCAGGGGCCGCTGGGCTGGGACCTGACTGCAAAAAATCCTTATATCGAAGGATGGACCCCAGACCAAAGTTGTCCCCACCTCAAACTTGTGCTGCCCTGATAGACCCAAGGGAGCCCTACAAACTGACATCAGAAACCTGGACCTGTGAATTTTCTTTCCCAGGGAAAATGGCCAAAGGATGTGCCCAGGGGCCCCAGGCCCAGGCCCTGACTGCAAAAAATCCTTATATCGAAGGATGGACCCCAGACCAAAGTTGTCCCCACCTCAAACTTGTGCTGCCCTGATAGACCCAAGGGAGCCCTACAAACTGACATCAGGAACCTGGACCTGTGAGTTTTCTTTCCCAGGGAAAAGGGACAAAGGATGTGCCCAGGGGCCGCTGGCCCTGGGCTGTGACCTGACTGAAAAAAATCCTTATATCGAAGGATGGATCGCAGACCAAAGTTGTCCCCTCCTCAAACGTGTTCAGCCCTGATAGATCCAAGGGAGCCCTACAAACTGACATCAGGAACCTGGACCTGTGAGTTTCTTTCCCAGGGAAAAGGGACAAAGGATGTGCCCAAGGGCCCCTGGCCCGCGACCTGTCTTCAAAAAATCCTTATATCGAAGGATCGATCACAGACCAAAGTTGTCCCCACCTCAAACTTGTGCTGCCCTGATAGACCCAAGGGAGCCCTACAAACTGACATCAGGAACCTGGACCTGTGAGTTTTCTTTCCCAGGGAAAAGGGACAAAGGATGTGCCCAGGGGCCCCTGGGCTGGGACCTGACTGCAAAAAATCCTTATATCGAAGGATGGACCCCAGACCAAAGTTGTCCCCACCTCAAAATAGTGCTGCCCTGATAGACCCAAGAGAGCCCTACAAACTGACATCAGGAACTTGGACCTGTGAATTTTCTTTCCCAGGGAAAATGGCCTAAGGATGTGCCCAGGGGCCCCAGGCCCAGGCCCTGTCTTCAAAAAATCCTTATATCGAAGGATGGAGCCCAGACCAAAGTTGTCCCCACCTCAAACTTGTGCTGCCCTGATAGACCCAAGGGAGCCCTACAAACTGACATCAGGAACCTGGACCTGTGAGTTTTCTTTCCCAGGGAAAAGGGAGAAGGATGTGCCGAGGGGCCCCTGGCCCAGGACCTGACTGCAAAAAATCCTTATATCGAAGGATGGACCCCAGACCAAAGTTGTCCCCACCTCAAACTTGTGCTGCCCTGATAGACCCAAGAGAGCCCTACAAACTGACATAAGGAACCTGGACCTGTGAGTTTTCTTTCCCAAAGGAAATGTCCAAAGAATGTGCCCAGGGGCCCCAGGCCCAGGACCTGACTGCAAAAAATCCTTATATCGAAGGATGGAGCCCAGACCAAAGTTGTCCCCACCTCAAACTTGTGCTGCCCTGATAGACCCAAGGGAGCCCTACAAACTGACATCAGGAACCTGGACCTGTGAGTTTTCTTTCCCAGGGAAAAGGGACAAAGGATGTGCCCAGGGGCCCCTGGGCTGGGACCTGACTGCAAAAAATCCTTATATCGAAGGATGGACCCCAGACCAAAGTTGTCCCCACCTCAAACTTGTGCTGCCCTGATAGACCCAAGAGACCTATACAAACTGAAATCAGGAACCTGGACCTGTGAGTTTTCTTTCCCAGGGAAAAGGATAAATGATGTGCCCAGGGGCCCCTGGCCAAGGACCTGACTGCAAAAAATCCTTATATCGAAGGATGGACCCCAGACCAAAGTTGTCCCCACCTCAAACTTGTGCTGCCTTGATAAACCCAAGGGAGCCCTACAAACTGACATTAGGAACCTGGACCTGTGAGTTTTCTTTCCCAGGGAAAAGGGACAAAGGATGTGCCCAGGGACCCCTGGGCTGGGCCCTGACTGCAAAAAATCCTTATATCGAAGGATGGAGCCCAGACCAAAGTTGTCCCCACCTCAAACTTGTGCTGCCCTGACAGACCCAAGGGAGCCCTACAAACTGACATCAGGAACCTGGACCTGTGAGTTTTCTTTCCCAGGGAAAAGGGACAAAGGATGTGCCCAGGGGCCCCTGGCCCAGGACCTGACTGCAAAAAATCCTTATATCGAAGGATGGACCCCAGACCAAAGTTGTCCCCACCTCAAACTTGTGCTGCCATGATAGACCCAAGGGAGCCCTACAAACTGACATCAGGAACCTGGACCTGTGAGTTTTCTTTCCCAGGGAAAAGGGACAAAGGATGTGCCCAGGGGCCCCTTGCCTGGGACTTGACTGCAAAAAATCCTTATATCGAAGTATGGATCGCCGACCGAAGATGTCCCCACCTCAAAATAGTGCTGCCCTGATAGACCCAAGAGAGCCCTACAAACTGACATCAGGAACCTGGACCTGTGAATTTTCTTTCCCAGGGAAAAGGGATAAAGGATGTGCCCAGGGGTCCCTGGCCCTGGGCTGTGACCTGACTGAAAAAAATCCTTATATCGAAGGATGGACCCCCGACCAAAGTTGTCCCCACCTCAAACTTGTGCTGCCCTGATAGACCCAATGGAGCCCTACAAACTGACATCAGGAACCTGGAACTGTGAATTTTCTTTCCCAGGGAAAATGGCCTAAGGATGTGCCCAGGGGCCCCAGGCCCAGGCCCTGACTGTAAAAAATCCTTATATCGAAGGATGGACCCCAGACCAAAGTTGTCCCCACCTCAAACTTGTGCTGCCCTGATAGACCCAAGGGAGCCCTACAAACTGACATCAGGAACCTGGACCTGTGAGTTTCTTTCCCTGGGAAAAGGGACAAAGGATGTGCCCAAGGGCCCCTGGCCCGCGACCTGTCTTCAAAAAATCCTTATATCGAAGGATCGATCACAGACCAAAGTTGTCCCCACCTCAAACTTGTGCTGCCCTGATAGATCCAAGAGAGCCCTACAAACTGACATCAGGAACCTGGACTGGTTATTTTTTTTTCCCAGGGATATGGGACAAAGCATGTGCCCAGGGAACCATGGCCCAGGACCTGACTGCAAAAAATCCTTATATCGAAGGATGGACCCCAGACCAAAGTTGTCCCCACCTCAAACTTGTGCTGCCCTGATAGATCCAAGAGAGCCCTACAAACTGACATCAGGAACCTGGACCTGTGAATTTTCTTTCTCAGGGAAAATGGCCAAAGGATGTGCCCAGGGGCCCCTGGCCCGGGACCTGAATGCAAAAAATCCTTATATCAAAGGATGGACCCCAGACCAAAGTTGTCCCCACCTCAAACTTGTGCTGCCCTGATAGACCCAAGGGAGCCCTACAAACTGACATCAGGAACCTGGACCTGTGAGTTTTCTTTCCCAGGGAAAAGGGACAAAGGATGTGCCCAGGGGCCCCTGGGCTGGGACCTGACTGCAAAAAATCCTTATATCGAAGGATCGATCACAGACCAAAGTTGTCCCCACCTCAAACTTGTGCTGCCCTGATAGACCCAAGGGAGCCCTACAAACTGACATCAGGAACCTGGACCTGTGAATTTTCTTTCCCAGGGAAAAGGGAGAAGGATGTGCCCAGGGGCCCCTGGCCCAGGACCTGACTGCAAAAAATCCTTATATCGAAGGATGGACCCCAGACCAAAGTTGTCCCCACCTCAAACTTGTGCTGCCCTGATAGACCCAAGGGAGCCCTACAAACTGACATAAGGAACCTGGACCTGTGAGTTTTCTTTCCCTGGGAAAAGGGACAAAGGATGTGCCCAGGGGCCCCTGGCCCAGGACCTGACTGCAAAAAATCCTTATATCGAAGGATGGAGCCCAGACCAAAGTTGTCCCCACCTCAAACTTGTGCTGCCCTGATAGACCCAAGGGAGCCCTACAAACTGACATCAGGAACCTGGACCTGTGAGTTTTCTTTCCCAGGGAAAAGGGACAAAGGATGTGCCCAGGGGCCCCTGGGCTGGGACCTGACTGCAAAAAATCCTTATATCGAAGGATGGACCCCAGACCAAAGTTGTCCCCACCTAAAACTTGTGCTGCCCTGACAGACCCAAGAGACCTATAGAAACTGAAATCAGGAACCTGGACCTGTGAGTTTTCTCTCCCAGGGAAAAGGACAAATGATGTGCCCAGGGGCCCCTGGGCTGGGACCTGACTGCAAAAAATCCTTATATCGAAGGATGGAGCCCAGACCAAAGTTGTCCCCACCTCAAACTTGTGCTGCCCTGATAGACCCAAGGGAGCCCTACAAACTGACATCAGGAACCTGGACCTGTGAATTTTCTTTCCCAGGGAAAAGGGACAAAGCATGTGACCAAGGGCCCCTGGCCCAGGACCTGACTGCAAAAAATCCTTATATCGAAGGATGGACCCCAGACCAAAGGTGTCCCCACCTCAAACTTGTGCTGCCATGATAGACCCAAGGGAGCCCTACAAACTGACATCAGGAACCTGGACCTGTGAGTTTTCTTTCCCAGGGAAAAGGGACAAAGGATGTGCCCAGGGGCCCCTGGCCCGGGACTTGACTGCAAAAAATCCTTATATCGAAGTATGGATCGCCGACCGAAGATGTCCCCACCTCAAAATAGTGCTGCCCTGATAGACCCAAGAGAGCCCTACAAACTGACATCAGGAACCTGGACCTGTGAATTTTCTTTCCCAGGGAAAAGGGATAAAGGATGTGCCCAGGGGCCACTGGCCCTGGGCTGGGCCCTGACTTCAAAAAATCCATATATCGAAGGATGGACCCCAGACCAAAGTTGTCCCCACCTCAAACTTGTGCTGTCCTGATTGACCCAAGGGAGCCCTACAAACTGACATCAGGAACCTGGACTGGTGAGTTTTCCATCCAAGGGAAAAAGGACAAAGGATGTGCCCAGGGGCTCCAGGGCTGGGACCTGACTGCAAAAAATCCTTATATCGAAGGATGGACCCCAGACCAACGTTGTCCCCACCTCAAACTTGTGCTGCCCTGATAGACCCAAGGGAGCCCTACAAACTGACATCAGGAACCTGGACCTGTGAGTTTTCTTTCCCAGGGAAAAGGGAGAAGGATGTGCCCAGGGGCCCCTGGGCTGGGACCTGACTGAAAAAAATCCTTATATCGAAGGATGGACCCCCGACCAAAGTTCTCCCCACCTCAAACTTGTGCTGCCCTTATAGACCCAAGGCAGCCCTACAAACTGACATCAGGAACATGGACCTGTGAGTTTTCTTTCCAAGGGGAAATTGCCAAAGGATGTGCCCAGGGTCCCCTGGCCCGGGACCTGACTGCAATAAATCCTTATATCGAAGGATGGACCCCAGACCAAAGTTGTCCCCACCTCAAACATGTGCTACCCTGATAGATCCAAGACAGCCCTACAAACTGACATCAGGAACCTGCACCTGTGAATTTTCTTTCCCTTGGAAAAGTGAAAAAGCATATGCACAGGGGCCCCTGGTCCTGGGCTGGGACCTGACTGCAAAAAATCCTTATATCGAAGGATGGACCCCAGACCAGAGTTCTCCCCACCTCAAACTTGTGCTGCCCTGATAGACCCAAGGGAGCTATACAAACTGACATCAGGAAGCTGGACTGGAGAGTATTCTTTCTCAGGGAAAATGGCCAAAGGATGTGCCCAGGGGCCCCAGGCCCTGGGCTGGGCCCTGACTGCAAAAAATCCTTATATCGAAGGATGGACCCCAGACCAAAGTTGTCCCCTCCTAAAACTTGTGCTGCTCTGATAGACCCAAGGGAGCCTTACAAACTGACATCAGGAACCTGGACCTGTGAGTTTTCTTTCCCAGGGAAAAGGGACAAAGGATGTGCCCAGGGGCCCCTGGGCTGGGACCTGACTGCAAAAAATCCTTATATCGAAGGATGGACCCCAGACCAAAGTTGTCCCCACCTCAAACTTGTGCTGCCCAGATCGACCCAAGGGAGCCCTACAAACTGACATCAGGAACCTGGACCTGTGAATTTTCTTTCCCAGGGAAAAGGGACAAAGCATGTGCCCAGGGGCCACTGGCCCTGGGCTGGGCCCTGACTTCAAAAAATCCATATATCGAAGGATGGACCCCAGACCAAAGTTGTCCCCACCTCAAACTTGTGCTGTCCTGATTGACCCAAGGGAGCCCTACAAACTGACATCAGGAACCTGGACTGGTGAGTTTTCCATCCAAGGGAAAAAGGACAAAGGATGTGCCCAGGGGCTCCAGGGCTGGGACCTGACTGCAAAAAATCCTTATATCGAAGGATGGACCCCAGACCAAAGTTGTCCCCACCTCAAACTTGTGCTGCCCTGATAGACCCAAGGGAGCCCTACAAACTGACATCAGGAACCTGGACCTGTGAGTTTTCTTTCCAAGGGAAAAGGGACAAAGCATGTGCCCAGGGGCCCCTGGCCCTGGACCTGACTGCAAAAAAACCTTATATCGAAGGATGGACCGCAGACCAAAATTGTCGCCACCTAAAACTTGTGCTGCCCTGATAGAGCCAAGAGAGCCCTACAAACTGACATCAGGAACCTGGACCTGTGAGTTTTCTTTCCCAGGGAAAAGGGACAAAGGATGTGCCCAGGGGCTCCATGGCTGGGACCTGACTGCAAAAAATCCTTATGTCGAAGGAGGGACCCCAGACCAAAGTTATCCCCACCTCAAACTTGTGCTGCCCTGATAAACCCAAGGGAGCCCTACAAACTGACATCAGGAACCTGGACCTGTGAGTTTTCTTTCCCAGGGAAAAGGGACAAAGGATGTGCCCAGGGGCCCCTGGCCGGGGACTTGACTGCAAAAAATCCTTATATCGAAGTATGGACCAACGACCGAAGATGTCCCCACCTCAAAATAGTGCTGCCCTGATAGACCCAAGAGAGCCCTACAAACTGACATCAGGAACCTGGACCTGTGAATTTTCTTTCCCAGGGAAAAGGGATAAAGGATGTGCCCAGGGGTCCCTGGCCCTGGGCTGTGACCTGACTGAAAAAAATCCTTATATCGAAGGATGGACCCCAGACCAAAGTTGTCCCCACCTCAAACTTGTGCTGCCCTGATAGACCCAAGGGAGCCCTACAAACTGACATCAGGAACCTGGAACTGTGAATTTTCTTTCCCAGGGAAAATGGCCTAAGGATGTGCCCAGGGGCCCCAGGCCCAGGCCCTGACTGTAAAAAATCCTTATATCGAAGGATGGACCCCAGACCAAAGTTGTCCCCACCTCAAACTTGTGCTGCCCTGATAGACCCAAGGGAGCCCTACAAACTGACATCAGGAACCTGGACCTGTGAGTTTCCTTTCCCAGGAAAAAGGGACAAAGGATGTGCCCAGGGGCCGCACTCCCTGGGCTGGGACCTGATTGAAAAAAATCCTTATATCGAAGGATGGATCGCAGACCAAAGTGGTCCCCTAATCAAACTTGTGCAGCCCTGATAGATCCAAGGGAGCCCTACAAACTGACATCAGGAACCTGGACCTGTGAGTTTCTTTCCCTGGGAAAAGGGACAAAGGATGTGCCCAGAGGCCCCTGGCCCGCGACCTGTCTTCAAAAAATCCTTATATCGAAGGATCGATCACAGACCAAAGTTGTCCCCACCTCAAACTTGTGCTGCCCTATAGACCCAAGAGAGCCCTACAAACTGACATCAGGAACCTGGACCTGTGAGTTTTCTTTCCCAGGGAAAAGGGACAAAGGATGTGCCCAGGGGCCCCTGGCCCAGGCCATGACTGCAAAAAATCCTTATATCGAAGGATGGACCCCAGACCAAAGTTGTCCCCATCTCAAACTTGTGCTGCCCTGATAGACCCAAGGGAGCCCTACAAACTGACATCAGGAACCTGGACCTGTGAGTTTTCTTTCCCAGGGAAAAGGGACAAAGGATGTGCCCAGGGGCCCCTGGGCTGGGACCTGACTGCAAAAAATCCTTATATCGAAGGATGGACCCCAGACCAAAGTTGTCCCCACCTCAAAATAGTGCTGCCCTGATAGACCCAAGAGAGCCCTACAAACTGACATCAGGAACTTGGACCTGTGAATTTTCTTTCCCAGGGAAAATGGCCTAAGGATGTGCCCAGGGGCCCCAGGCCCGGGCCCTGACTGTAAAAAATCCTCATATCGAAGGATGGAGCCCAGACCAAAGTTGTCCCCACCTCAAACTTGTGCTGCCCTGATAGACCCAAGGGAGCCCTACAAACTGACATCAGGAACCTGGACCTGTGAGTTTTCTTTCCCAGGGAAAAGGGACAAAGGATGTGCCCAGGGGCCCCTGGGCTGGGACCTGACTGCAAAAAATCCTTATATCGAAGGATGGACCCCAGACCAAAGTTGTCCCCACCTCAAACTTGTGCTGCCCTGATAGACCCAAGAGACCTATACAAACTGAAATCAGGAACCTGGACCTGTGAGTTTTCTTTCCCAGGGAAAAGGATAAATGATGTGCCCAGGGGCCCCTGGCCCAGGACCTGACTGCAAAAAATCCTTATATCGAAGGATGGACCCCAGACCAAAGTTGTCCCCACCTCAAACTTGTGCTACCCTGATAAACCCAAGGGAGCCCTACAAACTGACATCAGGAACCTGGACCTGTGAGTTTTCTTTCCCAGGGAAAAGGGACAAAGGATGTGCCCAGGGACCCCTGGGCTGGGCCCTGACTGCAAAAAATCCTTATATCGAAGGATGGACCCCAGACCAAAGTTGTCCCCACCTCAAACTTGTGCTGCCCTGACAGACCCAAGGGAGCCCTACAAACTGACATCAGGAACCTGGACCTGTGAGTTTTCTTTCCCAGGGAAAAGGGACAAAGCATGTGCCCAGGGGCCCCTGGCCCAGGACCTGACTGCAAAAAATCCTTATATCGAAGGATGGACCCCAGACCAAAGTTGTCCCCACCTCAAACTTGTGCTGCCCTGATAGACCCAAGGGAGCCCTACAAACTGACATCAGGAACCTGGACCTGTGAGTTTTCTTTCCCAGGGAAAAGGGACAAAGGATGTGCCCAGGGGCCCCTTGCCGGGGACTTGACTGCAAAAAATCCTTATATCGAAGTATGGATCGCCGACCGAAGATGTCCCCACCTCAAAATAGTGCTGCCCTGATAGACCCAAGAGAGCCCTACAAACTGACATCAGGAACCTGGACCTGTGAATTTTCTTTCCCAGGGAAAAGGGATAAAGGATGTGCCCAGGGGTCCCTGGCCCTGGGCTGTGACCTGACTGAAAAAAATCCTTATATCGAAGGATGGACCCCCGACCAAAGTTGTCCCCACCTCAAACTTGTGCTGCCCTGATAGACCCAATGGAGCCCTACAAACTGACATCAGGAACCTGGAACTGTGAATTTTCTTTCCCAGGGAAAATGGCCTAAGGATGTGCCCAGGGGCCCCAGGCCCAGGCCCTGACTGTAAAAAATCCTTATATCGAAGGATGGACCCCAGACCAAAGTTGTCCCCACCTCAAACTTGTGCTGCCCTGATAGACCCAAGGGAGCCCTACAAACTGACATCAGGAACCTGGACCTGTGAGTTTCCTTTCCCAGGAAAAAGGGACAAAGGATGTGCCCAGGGGCCGCTGGCCCTGGGCTGGAACCTGACTGAAAAAAATCCTTATATCGAAGGATGGATCGCAGACCAAAGTGGTCCCCTAATCAAACTTGTGCAGCCCTGATAGATCCAAGGGAGCCCTACAAACTGACATCAGGAACCTGGACCTGTGAGTTTCTTTCCCTGGGAAAAGGGACAAAGGATGTGCCCAAGGGCCCCTGGCCCGCGACCTGTCTTCAAAAAATCCTTATATCGAAGGATCGATCACAGACCAAAGTTGTCCCCACCTCAAACTTGTGCTGCCCTGATAGACCCAAGGGAGCCCTACAAACTGACATCAGGAACCTGGACCTGTGAGTTTTCTTTCCCAGGGAAAAGGGACAAAGGATGTGCCCAGGGGCCCCAGGCCTGGGATCTGACTGAAAAAAATCCTTATATCGAAGGATGGACCCCAGACCAAAGTTGTCCCCACCTCAAACTTGTGCTGCCCTGATAGACCCAAGAGAGCCCTACAAACTGACATAAGGAACCTGGACCTGTGAGTTTTCTTTCCCAGGGGAAATGTCCAAAGAATGTGCCCAGGGTCCCCAGGCCCAGGACCTGACTGCAAAAAATCCTTATATCGAAGGATGGACCCCAGACCAAAGTTGTCCCCACCTCAAACTTGTGCTGCCCTGATAGACCCAAGGGAGCCCTACAAACTGACATCAGGAACCTGGACCTGTGAGTTTTCTTTCCCAGGGAAAAGGGACAAAGGATGTGCCCAGGGGCCCCTGGGCTGGGACCTGACTGCAAAAAATCCTTATATCGAAGGATGGACCCCAGACCAAAGTTGTCCCCACCTCAAACTTGTGCTGCCCTGATAGACCCAAGAGACCTATACAAACTGACATCAGAAACCTGGACCTGTGAGTTTTCTTTCCCAGGGAAAAGGATAAATGATGTGCCCAGGGGCCCCTGGGCTGGGACCTGACTGAAAAAAATCCTTATATCGAAGGATGGAGCCCAGACCAAAGTTGTCCCCACCTCAAACTTGTGCTGCCCTGATAAACCCAAGGGAGCCCTACAAACTGACATCAGGAACCTGGACCTGTGAGTTTTCTTTCCCAGGGAAAAGGGACAAAGGATGTGCCCAGGGACCCCTGGGCTGGGCCCTGACTGCAAAAAATCCTTATATCGAAGGATGGACCCCAGACCAAAGTTGTCCCCACCTCAAACTTGTGCTGCCCTGACAGACCCAAGGGAGCCCTACAAACTGACATCAGGAACCTGGACCTGTGAGTTTTCTTTCCCAGGAAAAAGGGACAAAGCATGTGCCCAGGGGCTCCTGGCCCAGGACCTGACTGCAAAAAATCCTTATATCGAAGGATGGACCCCAGACCAAAGTTGTCCCCACCTCAAACTTGTGCTGCCATGATAGACCCAAGGGAGCCATACAAACTGACATCAGGAACCTGGACCTGTGAGTTTTCTTTCCCAGGGAAAAGGGACAAAGGATGTGCCCAGGGGCCCCTTGCCGGGGACTTGACTGCAAAAAATCCTTATATCGAAGTATGGATCGCCGACCGAAGATGTCCCCACCTCAAAATAGTGCTGCCCTGATAGACCCAAGAGAGCCCTACAAACTGACATCAGGAACCTGGACCTGTGAATTTTCTTTCCCAGGGAAAAGGGATAAAGGATGTGCCCAGGGGTCCCTGGCCCTGGGCTGTGACCTGACTGCAAAAAATCCTTATATCGAAGGATGGACCCCCGACCAAAGTTGTCCCCACCTCAAACTTGTGCTGCCCTGATAGACCCAAGGGAGCCCTACAAACTGACATCAGGAACCTGGACCTGTGAGTTTCCTTTCCCAGGAAAAAGGGACAAAGGATGTGCCCAGGGGCCGCTGGCCCTGGGCTGGAACCTGACTGAAAAAAATCCTTATATCGAAGGATGGATCGCAGACCAAAGTGGTCCCCTAATCAAACTTGTGCAGCCCTGATAGATCCAAGGGA
Organism: Lonchura striata; assembly: GCF_050655825.1. Taxonomy (NCBI): domain Eukaryota; kingdom Metazoa; phylum Chordata; class Aves; order Passeriformes; family Estrildidae; genus Lonchura; species Lonchura striata. Next base: position 9,474,125 of record NC_140708.1, on the reverse strand, counting down.
GCCCTACAAACTGACATCAGGAACCTGGACCTGTGAGTTTCTTTCCCTGGGAAAAGGGACAAAGGATGTGCCCAAGGGCCCCTGGCCCGCGACCTGTCTTCAAAAAATCCTTATATCGAAGGATGGAGCCCAGACCAAAGTTGTCCCCACCTCAAACTTGTGCTGCCCTGATAGACCCAATGGAGCCCTACAAACTGACATCAGGAACCTGGAACTGTGAGTTTTCTTTCCCAGGGAAAAGGGACAAAGGATGTGCCCAGGGGCCCCAGGCCTGGGATCTGACTGAAAAAAATCCTTATATCGAAGGATGGACCCCAGACCAAAGTTGTCCCCACCTCAAACTTGTGCTGCCCTGATAGAACCAAGGGAGCCCTACAAACTGACATCAGGAACCTGGACCTGTGAATGTTCTTTCCCAGGGAAAAGGGACAACGGATGTGCCCAGGGGCCCCTGGCCCGGGACCTGACTGCAAAAATCCTTATATCGAAGGATGGACCCCAGACCAAAGTTGTCCCCACCTCAATCTTGTGCTGCCCTGATAGACCCAAGGGAGCCCTACAAACTGACATCAGGAACCTGGACCTGTGAATTTTCTTTCCCAGGGAAAATGGCCAAAGGATGTGCCCAGGGGCCCCTGGCCCGGGACCTGAATGCAAAAAATCCTTATATCGAAGGATGGACCCCAGACCAAAGTTGTCCCCACCTCAAACTTGTGCTGCCCTGATAGACCCAAGGGAGCCCTACAAACTGACATAAGGAACCTGGACCTGTGAGTTTTCTTTCCCAGGGGAAATGTCCAAAGAATGTGCCCAGGGGCCCCAGGCCCAGGACCTGACTGCAAAAAATCCTTATATCGAAGGATGGACCCCAGACCAAAGTTGTCCCCACCTCAAACTTGTGCTGCCCTGATAGACCCAAGGGAGCCCTACAAACTGACATCAGGAACCTGGACCTGTGAGTTTTCTTTCCCAGGGAAAAGGGACAAAGGATGTGCCCAGGGGCCCCTGGGCTGGGACCTGACTGCAAAAAATCCTTATATCGAAGGATGGACCCCAGACCAAAGTTGTCCCCACCTAAAACTTGTGCTGCCCTGACAGACCCAAGAGACCTATAGAAACTGAAATCAGGAACCTGGACCTGTGAGTTTTCTTTCCCAGGGAAAAGGATAAATGATGTGCCCAGGGGCCCCTGGCCCAGGACCTGACTGCAAAAAATCCTTATATCGAAGGATGGACCCCAGACCAAAGTTGTCCCCACCTCAAACTTGTGCTACCCTGATAAACCCAAGGGAGCCCTACAAACTGACATCAGGAACCTGGACCTGTGAGTTTTCTTTCCCAGGGAAAAGGGACAAAGGATGTGCCCAGGGACCCCTGGGCTGGGCCCTGACTGCAAAAAATCCTTATATCGAAGGATGGACCCCAGACCAAAGTTGTCCCCACCTCAAACTTGTGCTGCCCTGACAGACCCAAGGGAGCCCTACAAACTGACATCAGGAACCTGGACCTGTGAGTTTTCTTTCCCAGGGAAAAGGGACAAAGCATGTGCCCAGGGGCCCCTGGCCCAGGACCTGACTGCAAAAAATCCTTATATCGAAGGATGGACCCCAGACCAAAGTTGTCCCCACCTCAAACTTGTGCTGCCCTGATAGACCCAAGGGAGCCCTACAAACTGACATCAGGAACCTGGACCTGTGAGTTTTCTTTCCCAGGGAAAAGGGACAAAGGATGTGCCCAGGGGCCCCTTGCCGGGGACTTGACTGCAAAAAATCCTTATATCGAAGTATGGATCGCCGACCGAAGATGTCCCCACCTCAAAATAGTGCTGCCCTGATAGACCCAAGAGAGCCCTACAAACTGACATCAGGAACATGGACCTGTGAATTTTCTTTCCCAGGGAAAAGGGATAAAGGATGTGCCCAGGGGTCCCTGGCCCTGGGCTGTGACCTGACTGAAAAAAATCCTTATATCGAAGGATGGACCCCCGACCAAAGTTGTCCCCACCTCAAACTTGTGCTGCCCTGATAGACCCAATGGAGCCCTACAAACTGACATCAGGAACCTGGAACTGTGAATTTTCTTTCCCAGGGAAAATGGCCTAAGGATGTGCCCAGGGGCCCCAGGCCCAGGCCCTGACTGTAAAAAATCCTTATATCGAAGGATGGACCCCAGACCAAAGTTGTCCCCACCTCAAACTTGTGCTGCCCTGATAGACCCAAGGGAGCCCTACAAACTGACATCAGGAACCTGGACCTGTGAGTTTCCTTTCCCAGGAAAAAGGGACAAAGGATGTGCCCAGGGGCCGCTGGCCCTGGGCTGGAACCTGACTGAAAAAAATCCTTATATCGAAGGATGGATCGCAGACCAAAGTGGTCCCCTAATCAAACTTGTGCAGCCCTGATAGATCCAAGGGAGCCCTACAAACTGACATCAGGAACCTGGACCTGTGAGTTTCTTTCCCTGGGAAAAGGGACAAAGGATGTGCCCAAGGGCCCCTGGCCCGCGACCTGTCTTCAAAAAATCCTTATATCGAAGGATCGATCACAGACCAAAGTTGTCCCCACCTCAAACTTGTGCTGCCCTGATAGACCCAAGGGAGCCCTACAAACTGACATCAGGAACCTGGACCTGTGAGTTTTCTTTCCCAGGGAAAAGGGACAAAGGATGTGCCCAGGGGCCCCAGGCCTGGGATCTGACTGAAAAAAATCCTTATATCGAAGGATGGACCCCAGACCAAAGTTGTCCCCACCTCAAACTTGTGCTGCCCTGATAGACCCAAGAGAGCCCTACAAACTGACATAAGGAACCTGGACCTGTGAGTTTTCTTTCCCAGGGGAAATGTCCAAAGAATGTGCCCAGGGTCCCCAGGCCCAGGACCTGACTGCAAAAAATCCTTATATCGAAGGATGGACCCCAGACCAAAGTTGTCCCCACCTCAAACTTGTGCTGCCCTGATAGACCCAAGGGAGCCCTACAAACTGACATCAGGAACCTGGACCTGTGAGTTTTCTTTCCCAGGGAAAAGGGACAAAGGATGTGCCCAGGGGCCCCTGGGCTGGGACCTGACTGCAAAAAATCCTTATATCGAAGGATGGACCCCAGACCAAAGTTGTCCCCACCTCAAACTTGTGCTGCCCTGATAGACCCAAGAGACCTATACAAACTGACATCAGAAACCTGGACCTGTGAGTTTTCTTTCCCAGGGAAAAGGATAAATGATGTGCCCAGGGGCCCCTGGGCTGGGACCTGACTGAAAAAAATCCTTATATCGAAGGATGGAGCCCAGACCAAAGTTGTCCCCACCTCAAACTTGTGCTGCCCTGATAAACCCAAGGGAGCCCTACAAACTGACATCAGGAACCTGGACCTGTGAGTTTTCTTTCCCAGGGAAAAGGGACAAAGGATGTGCCCAGGGACCCCTGGGCTGGGCCCTGACTGCAAAAAATCCTTATATCGAAGGATGGACCCCAGACCAAAGTTGTCCCCACCTCAAACTTGTGCTGCCCTGACAGACCCAAGGGAGCCCTACAAACTGACATCAGGAACCTGGACCTGTGAGTTTTCTTTCCCAGGAAAAAGGGACAAAGCATGTGCCCAGGGGCTCCTGGCCCAGGACCTGACTGCAAAAAATCCTTATATCGAAGGATGGACCCCAGACCAAAGTTGTCCCCACCTCAAACTTGTGCTGCCATGATAGACCCAAGGGAGCCATACAAACTGACATCAGGAACCTGGACCTGTGAGTTTTCTTTCCCAGGGAAAAGGGACAAAGGATGTGCCCAGGGGCCCCTTGCCGGGGACTTGACTGCAAAAAATCCTTATATCGAAGTATGGATCGCCGACCGAAGATGTCCCCACCTCAAAATAGTGCTGCCCTGATAGACCCAAGAGAGCCCTACAAACTGACATCAGGAACCTGGACCTGTGAATTTTCTTTCCCAGGGAAAAGGGATAAAGGATGTGCCCAGGGGTCCCTGGCCCTGGGCTGTGACCTGACTGCAAAAAATCCTTATATCGAAGGATGGACCCCCGACCAAAGTTGTCCCCACCTCAAACTTGTGCTGCCCTGATAGACCCAAGGGAGCCCTACAAACTGACATCAGGAACCTGGACCTGTGAGTTTCCTTTCCCAGGAAAAAGGGACAAAGGATGTGCCCAGGGGCCGCTGGCCCTGGGCTGGAACCTGACTGAAAAAAATCCTTATATCGAAGGATGGATCGCAGACCAAAGTGGTCCCCTAATCAAACTTGTGCAGCCCTGATAGATCCAAGGGAGCCCTACAAACTGACATCAGGAACCTGGACCTGTGAGTTTCTTTCCCTGGGAAAAGGGACAAAGGATGTGCCCAAGGGCCCCTGGCCCGCGACCTGTCTTCAAAAAATCCTTATATCGAAGGATGGAGCCCAGACCAAAGTTGTCCCCACCTCAAACTTGTGCTGCCCTGATAGACCCAATGGAGCCCTACAAACTGACATCAGGAACCTGGAACTGTGAGTTTTCTTTCCCAGGGAAAAGGGACAAAGGATGTGCCCAGGGGCCCCAGGCCTGGGATCTGACTGAAAAAATCCTTATATCGAAGGATGGACCCCAGACCAAAGTTGTCCCCACCTCAAACTTGTGCTGCCCTGATAGAACCAAGGGAGCCCTACAAACTGACATCAGGAACCTGGACCTGTGAATGTTCTTTCCCAGGGAAAAGGGACAACGGATGTGCCCAGGGGCCCCTGGCCCGGGACCTGACTGCAAAAATCCTTATATCGAAGGATGGACCCCAGACCAAAGTTGTCCCCACCTCAATCTTGTGCTGCCCTGATAGACCCAAGGGAGCCCTACAAACTGACATCAGGAACCTGGACCTGTGAATTTTCTTTCCCAGGGAAAATGGCCAAAGGATGTGCCCAGGGGCCCCTGGCCCGGGACCTGAATGCAAAAAATCCTTATATCGAAGGATGGACCCCAGACCAAAGTTGTCCCCACCTCAAACTTGTGCTGCCCTGATAGACCCAAGGGAGCCCTACAAACTGACATAAGGAACCTGGACCTGTGAGTTTTCTTTCCCAGGGGAAATGTCCAAAGAATGTGCCCAGGGGCCCCAGGCCCAGGACCTGACTGCAAAAAATCCTTATATCGAAGGATGGACCCCAGACCAAAGTTGTCCCCACCTCAAACTTGTGCTGCCCTGATAGACCCAAGGGAGCCCTACAAACTGACATCAGGAACCTGGACCTGTGAGTTTTCTTTCCCAGGGAAAAGGGACAAAGGATGTGCCCAGGGGCCCCTGGGCTGGGACCTGACTGCAAAAAATCCTTATATCGAAGGATGGACCCCAGACCAAAGTTGTCCCCACCTCAAACTTGTGCTGCCCTGACAGACCCAAGAGACCTATACAAACTGAAATCAGGAACCTGGACCTGTGAGTTTTCTTTCCCAGGGAAAAGGGACAAAGGATGTGCCCAGGGACACCTGGGCTGGGCCCTGACTGCAAAAAATCCTTATATCGAAGGATGGACCCCAGACCAAAGTTGTCCCCACCTCAAACTTGTGCTGCCCTGACAGACCCAAGAGACCTATACAAACTGAAATCAGGAACCTGGACCTGTGAATTTTCTTTCCCAGGGAAAAGGGACAAAGCATATGACCAAGGGCCCCTGGCCCAGGACCTGACTGCAAAAAATCCTTATATCGAAGGATGGAGCCCAGACCAAAGGTGTCCCCACCTCAAACTTGTGCTGCCATGATAGACCCAAGGGAGCCCTACAAACTGACATCAGGAACCTGGACCTGTGAGTTTTCTTTCTCCGGGAAAAGGGACAAAGGATGTGCCCAGGGGCCCCTGGCCCGGGACTTGACTGCAAAAAATCCTTATATCGAAGTATGGATCGCCGACCGAAGATGTCCCCACCTCAAAATAGTGCTGCCCTGATAGACCCAAGAGAGCCCTACAAACTGACATCAGGAACCTGGACCTGTGAGTTTTCTTTCCCAGGGAAAAGGGATAAAGGATGTGCCCAGGGGTCCCTGGCCCTGGGCTGGGACCAGACTGCAATAAATCCTTATATCGAAGGATGGACCCCCGACCAAAATTGTCCCCACCTCAAACTTGTGCTGCCCTGATAGACCCAAGGGAGCCCTACAAACTGACATCAGGAACCTGGAACTGTGAATTTTCTTTCCCAGGGAAAATGGCCTAAGGATGTGCCCAGGGGCCCCAGGCCCAGGCCCTGACTTTAAAAAATCCTTATATCGAAGGATGGATCGCAGACCAAAGTTGTCCCCTAATCAAACTTGTGCAGCCCTGATAGACCCAAGGGAGCCCTACAAACTGACATCAGGAACCTGGACCTGTGAGTTTTCTTTCCCAGGAAAAAGGGAGAAGGATGTGCCCAGGGGCCCCTGGGCTGGGACCTGACTGAAAAAAATCCTTATATCGAAGGATGGACCCCCGACCAAAGTTCTCCCCACCTCAAACTTTTGCTGCCCTTATAGACCCAAGGCAGCCCTACAAACTGACATCAGGAACCTGGACCTGTGAGTTTTCTTTCCAAGGGGAAATTGCCAAAGGATGTGCCCAGGGTCCCCTGGCCCGGGACCTGACTGCAATAAATCCTTATATCGAAGGATGGACCCCAGACCAAAGTTGTCCCCACCTCAAACATGTGCTACCCTGATAGATCCAAGAGAGCCCTACAAACTGACATCAGGAACCTGGACCTGTGAATTTTCTTTCCCTTGGAAAAGTGAAAAAGCATATGCACAGGGGCCCCTGGCCCTGGGCTGGGACCTGACTGAAAAAAATCCTTATATCGAAGGATGGACCCCAGACCAAAGTTGTCCCCACTTCAAACTTGTGCTGCCCTGATAGACCCAAGGGAGCCCTACAAACTGACATCAGGAACCTGGACCTGTGAGTTTTCTTTTCCAGGGGAAATGTCCAGACGATGTACCCAGGGGCCCCTGGCCCGGGACCTGAGTGAGGAAAATCCTTATATCGAAGGATGGAGCCAAGACCAAAGTTGTCCCCACCTCAAACTTGTGCTGCCCTGATAGAACCAAGGGAGCCCTACAAACTGACATCAGGAACCTGGACCTGTGAATGTTCTTTCCCAGGGAAAAGGGACAACGGATGTGCCCAGGGGCCCCTGGCCCGGGACCTGACTGCAAAAATCCTTATATCGAAGGATGGACCCCAGACCAAAGTTGTCCCCACCTCAATCTTGTGCTGCCCTGATAGACCCAAGGGAGCCTTAAAAACTGACATCAGGAACCTGGACTGGTTATTTTTTTTTCCCAGGGATATGGGACAAAGCATGTGCCCAGGGAACCATGGCCCAGGACCTGACTGCAAAAAATCCTTATATCAAAGGATGGACCCCAGACCAAAGTTGTCCCCACCTCAAACTTGTGCTGCCCTGATAGACCCAAGGGAGCCCTACAAACTGACATCAGGAACCTGGACCTGTGAGTTTTCTTTCCCAGGGAAAAGGGAGAAGGATGTGCCCAGGGGCCCCTGGCCCAGGACCTGACTGCAAAAAATCCTTATATCGAAGGATGGACCCCAGACCAAAGTTGTCCCCACCTCAAACTTGTGCTGCCCTGATAGACCCAAGGGAGCCCTACAAACTGACATAAGGAACCTGGACCTGTGAGTTTTCTTTCCCAGGGGAAATGTCCAAAGAATGTGCCCAGGGGCCCCAGGCCCAGGACCTGACTGCAAAAAATCCTTATATCGAAGGATGGACCCCAGACCAAAGTTGTCCCCACCTCAAACTTGTGCTGCCCTGATAGACCCAAGGGAGCCCTACAAACTGACATCAGGAACCTGGACCTGTGAGTTTTCTTTCCCAGGGAAAAGGGACAAAGGATGTGCCCAGGGGCCCCTGGGCTGGGACCTGACTGCAAAAAATCCTTATATCGAAGGATGGACCCCAGACCAAAGTTGTCCCCACCTCAAACTTGTGCTGCCCTGACAGACCCAAGAGACCTATACAAACTGAAATCAGGAACCTGGACCTGTGAGTTTTCTTTCCCAGGGAAAAGGACAAATGATGTGCCCAGGGGCCCCTGGGCTGGGACCTGACTGCAAAAAATCCTTATATCGAAGGATGGACCCCAGACCAAAGTTGTCCCCACCTCAAACTTGTGCTGCCCTGACAGACCCAAGAGACCTATACAAACTGAAATCAGGTACCTGGACCTGTGAATTTTCTTTCCCAGGGAAAAGGGACAAAGCATGTGACCAAGGGCCCCTGGCCCAGGACCTGACTGCAAAAAATCCTTATATCGAAGGATGGACCCCAGACCAAAGGTGTCCCCACCTCAAACTTGTGCTGCCATGATAGACCCAAGGGAGCCCTACAAACTGACATCAGGAACCTGGACCTGTGAGTTTTCTTTCTCCGGGAAAAGGGACAAAGGATGTGCCCAGGGGCCCCTGGCCCGGGACTTGACTGCAAAAAATCCTTATATCGAAGTATGGATCGCCGACCGAAGATGTCCCCACCTCAAAATAGTGCTGCCCTGATAGACCCAAGAGAGCCCTACAAACTGACATCAGGAACCTGGACCTGTGAATTTTCTTTCCCAGGGAAAAGGGATAAAGGATGTGCCCAGGGGTCCCTGGCCCTGGGCTGGGACCAGACTGCAATAAATCCTTATATCGAAGGATGGACCCCCGACCAAAGTTGTCCCCACCTCAAACTTGTGCTGCCCTGATAGACCCAAGGGAGCCCTACAAACTGACATCAGGAACCTGGAACTGTGAATTTTCTTTCCCAGGGAAAATGGCCAAAGGATGTGCCCAGGGGCCCCAGGGCTGCGACCTGACTGCAAAAAATCCTTATATTGAAGGATGGACCCCAGACCAAAGTTGTCCCCACCTCAAACTTGTGCTGCCCTGATAGACCCAAGGGAGCCCTACAAACTGACATCAGGAACCTGGACCTGTGAGTTTTCTTTCCAAGGGAAAAGGGACAAAGCATGTGCCCAGGGGCCCCTGGCCCTGGACCTGACTGCAATAAATCCTTATATCGAAGGATGGAACCCAGACCAAAGTTGTCGCCACCTAAAACTTGTGCTGCCCTGATATACCCAAGAGAGCCCTACAAACTGACATCAGGAACCTGGACCTGTGAGTTTTCTTTCCCAGGGAAAAGGGACAAAGGATGTGCCCAGGGGCCCCTGGGCTGGGACCTGACTGCAAAAAATCCATATATCGAAGCATGGACCCCAGACAAAAGTTGTCCCCACCTCAAACTTGTGCTGCCCTGACAGACCCAAGGGAGCCCTACAAACTGACATCAGGAACCTGGACCTGTGAGTTTTCTTTCCCAGGGAAAAGGGACAAAGGATGTGCCCAGGGACACCTGGGCTGGGCCCTGACTGCAAAAAATCCTTATATCGAAGGATGGACCCCAGACCAAAGTTGTCCCCACCTCAAACTTGTGCTGCCCTGATAGACCCAAGAGACCTATACAAACTGAAATCAGGAACCTGGACCTGTGAGTTTTCTTTCCCAGGGAAAAGGACAAATGATGTGCCCAGGGGCCCCTGGGCTGGGACCTGACTGCAAAAAATCCTTATATCGAAGGATGGACCCCAGACCAAAGTTGTCCCCACCTCAAACTTGTGCTGCCCTGACAGAACCAAGGGAGCCCTACAAACTGACATCAGGAACCTGGACCTGTGAGTTTTCTTTCCCAGGGAAAAGGGAGAAGGATGTGCCCAGGGGCCCCTGGGCTGGGACCTGACTGAAAAAAATCCTTATATCGAAGGATCGATCACAGACCAAAGTTGTCCCCACCTCAAACTAGTGCTGCCCTGATAGACCCAAGGGAGCCCTACAAACTGACATCAGGAACCTGGACCTGTGAGTTTTCTTTCCCAGGGAAAAGGGAGAAGGATGTGCCCAGGGGCCCCTGGGCTGGGACCTGACTGAAAAAAATCCTTATATCGAAGGATGGACCCCCGACCAAAGTTCTCCCCACCTCAAACTTTTGCTGCCCTTATAGACCCAAGGCAGCCCTACAAACTGACATCAGGAACCTGGACCTGTGAGTTTTCTTTCCAAGGGGAAATTGCGAAAGGATGTGCCCAGGGTCCCCTGGCCCAGGACCTGACTGCAATAAATCCTTATATCGAAGGATGGACCCCAGACCAAAGTTGTCCCCACCTCAAACTTGTGCTGCCCTGATAGACCCAAGGGAGCCCTACAAACTGACATCAGGAACCTGGACCTGTGAGTTTTCTTTCCCAGGGAAAAGGGACAAAGGATGTGCCCAGGGGCCCCTGGGCTGGGACCTGACTGCAAAAAATCCTTATATCGAAGGATAGACCCCAGACCAAAGTTGTCCCCACCTCAAACTTGTGCTGCCCTGATAGACCCAAGGGAGCCCTACAAACTGACATCAGGAACCTGGACTGCTGAGTTTTCTTTCCCAGGAAAAAGGGACAAAGCATGTGCCCAGGGGCCCCTGGCCCAGGACCTGACTGCAAAAAATCCTTATATCGAAGGATGGACCCCCGACCAAAGTTGTCCCCACCTCAAACTTGTGCTGCCATGATAGACCCAAGGGAGCCCTACAAACTGACATCAGGAACCTGGACCTGTGAGTTTTCTTTCCCAGGGAAAAGGGACAAAGGATGTGCCCAGGGGCCCCTTGCCGGGGACTTGACTGCAAAAAATCCTTATATCGAAGTATGGATCGCCGACCGAAGATGTCCCCACCTCAAAATAGTGCTGCCCTGATAGACCCAAGAGAGCCCTACAAACTGACATCAGGAACCTGGACCTGTGAATTTTCTTTCCCAGGGAAAAGGGATAAAGGATGTGCCCAGGGGTCCCTGGCCCTGGGCTGTGACCTGACTGAAAAAAATCCTTATATCGAAGGATGGATCCCCGACCAAAGTTGTCCCCACCTCAAACTTGTGCTGCCCTGATAGACCCAATGGAGCCCTACAAACTGACATCAGGAACCTGGAACTGTGAATTTTCTTTCCCAGGGAAAATGGCCTAAGGATGTGCCCAGGGGCCCCAGGCCCAGGCCCTGACTGTAAAAAATCCTTATATCGAAGGATGGACTCCAGACCAAAGTTGTCCCCACCTCAAACTTGTGCTGCCCTGATAGACCCAAGGGAGCCCTACAAACTGACATCAGGAACCTGGACCTGTGAGTTTCCTTTCCCAGGAAAAAGGGACAAAGGATGTGCCCAGGGGCCGCTGGCCCTGGGCTGGAACCTGACTGAAAAAAATCCTTATATCGAAGGATGGATCGCAGACCAAAGTGGTCCCCTAATCAAACTTGTGCAGCCCTGATAGATCCAAGGGAGCCCTACAAACTGACATCAGGAACCTGGACCTGTGAGTTTCTTTCCCTGGGAAAAGGGACAAAGGATGCGCCCAAGGGCCCCTGGCCCGCGACCTGTCTTCAAAAAATCCTTATATCGAAGGATCGATCACAGACCAAAGTTGTCCCCACCTCAAACTTGTGCTGCCCTGATAGACCCAAGGGAGCCCTACAAACTGACATCAGGAACCTGGACCTTTGAGTTTTCTTTCCCAGGGAAAAGGGACAAAGGATGTGCCCAGGGGCCCCAGGCCTGGGATCTGACTGAAAAAAATCCTTATATCGAAGGATGGAGCCCAGACCAAAGTTGTCCCCACCTCAAACTTGTGCTGCCCTGATAGAACCAAGGGAGCCCTACAAACTGACATCAGGAACCTGGACCTGTGAATGTTCTTTCCCAGGGAAAAGGGACAACGGATGTGCCCAGGGGCCCCTGGCCCGGGACCTGACTGCAAAAATCCTTATATCGAAGGATGGACCCCAGACCAAAGTTGTCCCCACCTCAATCTTGTGCTGCCCTGATAGACCCAAGGGAGCCTTAAAAACTGACATCAGGAACCTGGACTGGTTATTTTTTTTTCCCAGGGATATGGGACAAAGCATGTGCCCAGGGAACCATGGCCCAGGACCTGACTGCAAAAAATCCTTATATCGAAGGATGGACCCCAGACCAAAGTTGTCCCCACCTCAAACTTGTGCTGCCCTGATAGATCCAAGGGAGCCCTACAAACTGACATCAGGAACCTGGACCTGTGAATTTTCTTTCCCAGGGAAAATGGCCAAAGGATGTGCCCAGGGGCCCCTGGGCTGGGACCTGACTGCAAAAAATCCTTATATCGAAGGATCGATCACAGACCAAAGTTGTCCCCACCTCAAACTTGTGCTGCCCTGATAGACCCAAGGGAGCCCTACAAACTGACATCAGGAACCTGGACCTGTGAGTTTTCTTTCCCAGGGAAAAGGGAGAAGGATGTGCCCAGGGGCCCCTGGCCCAGGACCTGACTGCAAAAAATCCTTATATCGAAGGATGGACCCCAGACCAAAGTTGTCCCCACCTCAAACTTGTGCTGCCCTGACAGACCCAAAAGACCTATACAAACTGAAATCACGTACCTGGACCTGTGAATTTTCTTTCCCAGGGAAAAGGGACAAAGCATGTGACCAAGGGCCCCTGGCCCAAGACCTGACTGCAAAAAATCCTTATATCGAAGGATGGACCCCAGACCAAAGGTGTCCCCACCTCAAACTTGTGCTGCCATGATAGACCCAAGGGAGCCCTACAAACTGACATCAGGAACCTGGACCTGTGAGTTTTCTTTCTCCGGGAAAAGGGACAAAGGATGTGCCCAGGGGCCCCTGGCCCGGGACTTGACTGCAAAAAATCCTTATATCGAAGTATGGATCGCCGACCGAAGATGTCCCCACCTCAAAATAGTGCTGCCCTGATAGACCCAAGGGAGCCCTACAAACTGACATCAGGAACCTGGACCTGTGAGTTTTCTTTGCCAGGGGAAATGTCCAGACGATGTACCCAGGGGCCCCTGGCCCGGGACCTGAGTGAGGAAAATCCTTATATCGAAGGATGGACCCCAGACCAAAGTTGTCCCCACCTGAAACTTTTGCTGCCTTCATAGACCCAAGGGAGCCCTACAAATTGACATCAGGAACCTGGACCTGTGAGTTTTTTTTCCCAGGGAAAATGGCCAAAGGATGTGCCCAGGGGCCCCAGGGCTGCGACCTGACTGCAAAAATCCTTATATTGAAGGATGGACCCCAGACCAAAGTTGTCCCCACCTCAAACTTGTGCTGCCCTGATAGACCCAAGGGAGCCCTACAAACTGACATCAGGAACCTGGACCTGTGAGTTTTCTTTCCAAGGGAAAAGGGACAAAGCATGTGCCCAGGGGCCCCTGGCCCTGGACCTGACTGCAAAAAAACCTTAAATCGAAGGATGGAACCCGGACCAAAGTTGTCGCCACCTAAAACTTGTGCTGCCCTGGTATACCCAAGAGAGCCCTACAAACTGACATCAGGAACCTGGACTTGTGAGTTTTCTTTCCCAGGGAAAAGGGACAAAGGATGTGCCCAGGGGCCCCTGGGCTGGGACCTGACTGCAAAAAATCCATATATCGAAGCATGGACCCCAGACAAAAGTTGTCCCCACCTCAAACTTGTGCTGCCCTGACAGACCCAAGGGAGCCCTACAAACTGACATCAGGAACCTGGACCTGTGAGTTTTCTTTCCCAGGGAAAAGGGACAAAGCATGTGCCAAGGGGCCCCTGGCCCAGGACCTGACTGCAAAAAATCCTTATATCGAAGGATGGACCCCAGACCAAAGTTGTCCCCACCTCAAACTTGTGCTGCCATGATAGACCCAAGGGAGCCCTACAAACTGACATCAGGAACCCGGACCTGTGAGTTTTCTTTCCCATGGAAAAGGGACAAAGGATGTGTCCAGGGGCCCCTGGGCTGGGACCTGACTGCAAAATTCTTTATATCGAAGGATGGACCCCAGGCCGAAGTTGCCCCCACCTCAGAATCGTGCTGCCCGGATTGACCCAAGGGAGCCCTACAAACTGACATCTGGAACCTGGACCTGTGAGTTTTCTTTCCCAGGGAAAAGGGACAAAGGATGTGCCCAGGGGCCCCTGGCCCTTGGCTGGACCCTGACTGAGAAAAATCCTTATATCGAAGGATGGACCCCAGACCAAAGTTGTCCCCACCTCAAATTTATGCTGCCCTGATAGACCCAAGAGAGCCCTACAAACTGACATAAGGAACCTGGACCTGTGAGTTTTCTTTCCCAGGGGAAATGTCCAAAGAATGTGCCCAGGGGCCCCTGGCCCAGGACCTGACTGCAAAAATCCTTATATCGAAGGATGGACCCCAGACCAAAGTTGTCCCCACCTCAAACTTGTGCTGCCCTGATAGACCCAAGGGAGCTATATAAACTGACATCAGGAACCTGGACTGGTGAGTTTTCTTTCCCTGGGAAAATGGCGAAAGGATGTGCCCAGGGGGCCCTGGCCCTGGGCTGGGACTTCACTGTAAAAAATCCTTATATCGAAGGATGGAGCCCAGACCAAAGTTGTCCCCACCTCAAACTTGTGCTGCCCTGATAGACCCAAGGGAGCCCTAAAAACTGAAATAAGGAACCTGGACCTGTGAGTTTTCTTTCCCAGGGGAAATGTCCAATGGATGTGCCCAGGCTCCCCTGGGCTGGACCTGACTGCAAAAAATCCTTATATCGAAGGATGGATCGTAGACGTAAGTTGTCCCTACCTCAAACTTGTGCTGCCCTGATAGACCCAAGGGAGCTATACAAACTGACATCAGGAACCTGGAGTGGAGAGTATTCTTTCCCAGGGAAAATGGCCAAAGGATGTGCCCAGGGGCCCCAGGCCCTGGGCTGGGCCCTGACTGCAAAAAATCCTTATATCAAAGGATGGACCCCAGACCAAAATTGTCCCCACCTAAAACTTGTGCTGCTCTGATAGACCCAAGGGAGCCTTACAAACTGACATCAGGAACCTGGTCCAGTGAGTTTTCTTTCCCAGGGAAAAGGGACAAAGCATGTGCCCCGGGGCCCCTGGCCCAGGACCTGACTGCAAAAAATCCTTATATCGAAGGATGGATCACAGACCAAAGTTGTCCCCACCTCAAACTTGTGCTGCCCTGATAGACCCAAGGGAGCCCTACAAACTGACATCAGGAACCTGGACCTGTGAGTTTTCTTTCCAAGGGGAAATTGCCAAAGGATGTGCCCAGGGTCCCCTGGCCCGGGACCTGACTGCAAAAAATCCTTATATCGAAGGATGGATCACAGACCGAAGTTGTCCCCACTTCAAACATCTGCTGCCCTGATAGATCCAAGACAGCCCTACAAACTGACATCAGGAACCTGGACCTGTGAATTTTCTTTCCCAGGGAAAAGTTAAAAAGCATGTGCCCAGGGGCCCCTGGCCCTGGGCTGGGCCCTGACTGCAAAAAATCCTTATATCGAAGGATGGACCCCAGACCAAAGATGTCCCCACCTCAACCTTGTGCTGCCCTGATAGACCCAAGGGAGCCCTACAAACTGACATCAGGAACCTGGACTGGTGAGTTTTCTTTCCAAGGGAAAATGGCCAAAGGATGTGCCCAGGGGCCGCTGGGATGGGACCTGACTGCAAAAAATCCTTATATCGAAGGATGGACCCCAGACCAAAGTTGTCCCCACTTCAAACTTGTGCTGCCCTGATAGACCCAAGGGAGCCCTACAAACTGACATCAGGAACCTGGACCTGTGAGTTTTCTTATCCAGGGGAAATGTCCAGACGATGTACCCAGGGGCCCCTGGCCCGGGACCTGAGTGAGGAAAATCCTTATATCGAAGGATGGACCCCAGACCAAAGTTGTCCCCACCTGAAACTTTTGCTGCCTTGATAGACCCAAGGGAGCCCTACAAATTGACATCAGGAACCTGGACCTGTGAGTTTTCTTTCCCAGGGAAAAGGGACAAAGGATGTGCCCAGGGGCCCCAGGCCCTGGGCTGGGCCCTGACTGCAAAAAATCCTTATATCGAAGGATGGACCCCAGACCAAAGTTGTCCCCTCCTAAAACTTGTGCTGCTCTGATAGACCCAAGGAGCCTTACAAACTGACATCAGGAACCTGGACCTGTGAATTTTCTTTCCCAGGGAAAAGGGACAAAGCATGTGCCCAGGGGCCCCTAGCCCAGGACCTGACTGCAAAAAATCCTTATATCAAAGGATGGACCCCAGACCAAAGTTGTCCCCACCTCAAATTTATGCTGCCCTGATAGACCCAAGGGAGCCCTACAAACTGACATCAGGAACCTGGACCTGTGAGTTTTCTTTCCCAGGGAAAAGGGACAAAGGATGTGCCCAGGGGCCCCTGGCCCAGGACCTGACTGCAAAAAATCCTTATATCGAAGGATGGACCCCAGACCAAAGTTGTCCCCACCTCAAACTTGTGCTGCCCAGATCGACCCAAGGGAGCCCTACAAACTGACATCAGGAACCTGGACTGGTGAGTTTTCCATCCAAGGGAAAAAGGACAAAGGATGTGCCCAGGGGCTCCAGGGCTGGGACCTGACTGCAAAAAATCCTTATATCGAAGGATGGACCCCAGACCAAAGTTGTCCCCACCTCAATCTTGTGCTGCCCTGATAGACCCAAGGGAGCCCTACAAACTGACATCAGGAACCTGGACCTGTGAATATTCTTTCCCAGGGTAAATGTCCAAAGGATGTGCCCACGGGCTCCTGGCCCAGGACCTGACTGCAAAAAATCCTTATATCAATGGATGGATCGCAGACCAAAGTTGTCCCCACCTCAAACTTGTGCAGCCCTGATAGACCCAAGGGAGCCCTACAAACTCACATCAGGAACCTGCACTAGTGAGATTTCTTTCCCAGGGAAAAGGGACAAAGGATGTGCCCAGGGGCCCCTGGGCTGGGACCTGACTGCAAAAAATCCTTATATCGAAGTATGGATCGCAGACCAAAGCCCTCCCCACCTCAGTCTTGTGCTGCCCTGATAGACCCAGAGAGCCCTACAAACTGACATCAGGAACCTGGACCTGTGAGTTTTCTTTCCCAGGGAAAATGGCCAAAGGATGTGCCCAGGGGCCCCAGGCCCTGGGCTGGGACCTGACTGAAAAAAATCCTTATATTGAAGGATGGACCCCAGAAGTAAGTTGTCCCCACCTCAAACTTGTGCTGCCCTGATAGACCCAAGAGAGCCCTACAAACTCACATCAGGAACCTGGACCTGTGAATTTTCTTTCCCAGGGAAAAGGGACAAAGCATGTGCCAAGGGGAGCCCGGCTCTGGGCTGGGCTCTGACTGCAAAAAATCCTTATATCGAAGGATGGACCCCAGACCAAAGTTGTCCCCATCTCAAACTTGTGCTGCCTGATAGACCGAAGGGAGCCCTACAAACTGACATCAGGAACCTGGACCTGTGAGTTTTCTTTCCCAGGGAAAATGGCCAAAGGATGTGCCCAGGGGCCCCTGGCCTGGGACCTGACTGCAAAAAATCCTTATATCGAAGGATGGACGCCAGACCAAAACTGTCCCCACCTCAAACTTGTGCTGCCCTGATTGACCCAAGGGAGCCCTAAAAACTGACATCAGGAACCTGGACCTGTGAGTTTTCTTTCCCAGGGAAAATAGCCAAAGGATGTGCCCAGGGGCCCTGGCCCAGAACCTGACTGCAAAAAATCCTTATATCGAAGGTTGGACCCCAGACCAAAGTTGTCCCCACCTCAAACTTGTGCTGCCCTGATAGACCCAAGGGAGCCCTACAAACTGACATCAGGAACCTGGACCTGTGAGTTTTCTTTCCCTGGGAAAATGGCCAAAGGATGTGCCCAGGGGCCCTGGCCCAGAACCTGACTTCAAAAAATCCTTATATCGAAGGTTGGACCCCAGACCAAAGTTGTCCCCACCTCAAACTTGTGCTGCCCAGATCGACCCAAGGGAGCCCTACAAACTGACATCAGGAACCTGGACCTGTGAGTTTTCTTTCCCAGGGAAAAGGGAGAAGGATGTGCCCAGGGGCCCCTGGGCTGGGACCTGACTGAAAAAAATCCTTATATCGAAGGATCGATCACAGACCAAAGTTGTCCCCACCTCAAACTAGTGCTGCCCTGATAGACCCAAGGGAGCCCTACAAACTGACATCAGGAACCTGGACCTGTGAGTTTTCTTTCCCAGGGAAAAGGGAGAAGGATGTGCCCAGGGGCCCCTGGGCTGGGACCTGACTGAAAAAAATCCTTATATCGAAGGATGGACCCCCGACCAAAGTTCTCCCCACCTCAAACTTTTGCTGCCCTTATAGACCCAAGGCAGCCCTACAAACTGACATCAGGAACCTGGACCTGTGAGTTTTCTTTCCAAGGGGAAATTGCGAAAGGATGTGCCCAGGGTCCCCTGGCCCAGGACCTGACTGCAATAAATCCTTATATCGAAGGATGGACCCCAGACCAAAGTTGTCCCCACCTCAAACTTGTGCTGCCCTGATAGACCCAAGGGAGCCCTACAAACTGACATCAGGAACCTGGACCTGTGAGTTTTCTTTCCCAGGGAAAAGGGACAAAGGATGTGCCCAGGGGCCCCTGGGCTGGGACCTGACTGCAAAAAATCCTTATATCGAAGGATAGACCCCAGACCAAAGTTGTCCCCACCTCAAACTTGTGCTGCCCTGATAGACCCAAGGGAGCCCTACAAACTGACATCAGGAACCTGGACCTGTGAGTTTTCTTTTCCAGGGGAAATGTCCAGACGATGTACCCAGGGGCCCCTGGCCCGGGACCTGAGTGAGGAAAATCCTTATATCGAAGGATGGACCCCAGACCAAAGTTGTCCCCACCTGAAACTTTTGCTGCCTTCATAGACCGAAGGGAGCCCTACAAATTGACATCAGGAACCTGGACCTGTGAGTTTTTTTTCCCAGGGAAATTGGCCAAAGGATGTGCCCAGGGGCCCCAGGGCTGCGACCTGACTGCAAAAATCCTTATATCGAAGGATGGACCCCAGACCAAAGTTGTCCCCACCTCAAACTTGTGCTGCCCTGATAGACCCAAGGGAGCTATACAAACTGACATCAGGAACCTGGACTGGTGAGTTTTCTTTCCCTGGGAAAATGGCGAAAGGATGTGCCCAGGGGGCCCTGGCCCTGGGCTGGGACTTCACTGTAAAAAATCCTTATATCGAAGGATGGAGCCCAGACCAAAGTTGTCCCCACCTCAAACTTGTGCTGCCCTGATAAACCCAAGGGAGCCCTACAAACTGACATCAGGAACCTGGACCTGTGAGTTTTCTTTCCCAGGGAAAAGGGACAAAGGATGTGCCCAGGGACCCCTGGGCTGGGCCCTGACTGCAAAAAATCCTTATATCGAAGGATGGACCCCAGACCAAAGTTGTCCCCACCTCAAACTTGTGCTGCCCTGACAGACCCAAGGGAGCCCTACAAACTGACATCAGGAACCTGGACCTGTGAGTTTTCTTTCCCAGGAAAAAGGGACAAAGCATGTGCCCAGGGGCCCCTGGCCTGGGACCTGACTGCAAAAAATCCTTATATCGAAGGATGGACCCCCGACGAAAGTTGTCCCCACCTCAAACTTGTGCTGCCATGATAGACCCAAGGGAGCCCTACAAACTGACATCAGGAACCTGGACCTGTGAGTTTTCTTTCCCAGGGAAAAGGGACAAAGGATGTGCCCATGGGCCCCTTGCCGGGGACTTGACTGCAAAAAATCCTTATATCGAAGTATGGATCGCCGACCGAAGATGTCCCCACCTCAAAATAGTGCTGCCCTGATAGACCCAAGAGAGCCCTACAAACTGACATCAGGAACCTGGACCTGTGAATTTTCTTTCCCAGGGAAAAGGGATAAAGGATGTGCCCAGGGGTCCCTGGCCCTGGGCTGTGACCTGACTGAAAAAAATCCTTATATCGAAGGATGGATCCCCGACCAAAGTTGTCCCCACCTCAAACTTGTGCTGCCCTGATAGACCCAATGGAGCCCTACAAACTGACATCAGGAACCTGGAACTGTGAATTTTCTTTCCCAGGGAAAATGGCCTAAGGATGTGCCCAGGGGCCCCAGGCCCAGGCCCTGACTGTAAAAAATCCTTATATCGAAGGATGGACTCCAGACCAAAGTTGTCCCCACCTCAAACTTGTGCTGCCCTGATAGACCCAAGGGAGCCCTACAAACTGACATCAGGAACCTGGACCTGTGAGTTTCTTTCCCTGGGAAAAGGGACAAAGGATGTGCCCAAGGGCCCCTGGCCCGCGACCTGTCTTCAAAAAATCCTTATATCGAAGGATCGATCACAGACCAAAGTTGTCCCCACCTCAAACTTGTGCTGCCCTGATAGACCCAAGGGAGCCCTACAAACTGACATCAGGAACCTGGACCTTTGAGTTTTCTTTCCCAGGGAAAAGGGACAAAGGATGTGCCCAGGGGCCCCAGGCCTGGGATCTGACTGAAAAAAATCCTTATATCGAAGGATCGATCACAGACCAAAGTTGTCCCCACCTCAAACTTGTGCTGCCCTGATAGACCCAAGGGAGCCCTACAAACTGACATCAGGAACCTGGACCTGTGAGTTTTCTTTCCCAGGGAAAAGGGAGAAGGATGTGCCCAGGGGCCCCTGGCCCAGGACCTGACTGCAAAAAATCCTTATATCGAAGGATGGACCCCAGACCAAAGTTGTCCCCACCTCAAACTTGTGCTGCCCTGACAGACCCAAGAGACCTATACAAACTGAAATCAGGAACCTGGACCTGTGAGTTTTCTTTCCCAGGGAAAAGGACAAATGATGTGCCCAGGGGCCCCTGGGCTGGGACCTGACTGCAAAAAATCCTTATATCGAAGGATGGACCCCAGACCAAAGTTGTCCCCACCTCAAACTTGTGCTGCCCTGACAGACCCAAAAGACCTATACAAACTGAAATCAGGTACCTGGACCTGTGAATTTTCTTTCCCAGGGAAAAGGGACAAAGCATGTGACCAAGGGCCCCTGGCCCAAGACCTGACTGCAAAAAATCCTTATATCGAAGGATGGACCCCAGACCAAAGGTGTCCCCACCTCAAACTTGTGCTGCCATGATAGACCCAAGGGAGCCCTACAAACTGACATCAGGAACCTGGACCTGTGAGTTTTCTTTCTCCGGGAAAAGGGACAAAGGATGTGCCCAGGGGCCCCTGGCCCGGGACTTGACTGCAAAAAATCCTTATATCGAAGTATGGATCGCCGACCGAAGATATCCCCACCTCAAAATAGTGCTGCCCTGATAGACCCAAGGGAGCCCTACAAACTGACATCAGGAACCTGGACCTGTGAGTTTTCTTTGCCAGGGGAAATGTCCAGACGATGTACCCAGGGGCCCCTGGCCCGGGACCTGAGTGAGGAAAATCCTTATATCGAAGGATGGACCCCAGACCAAAGTTGTCCCCACCTGAAACTTTTGCTGCCTTCATAGACCCAAGGGAGCCCTACAAATTGACATCAGGAACCTGGACCTGTGAGTTTTTTTTCCCAGGGAAAATGGCCAAAGGATGTGCCCAGGGGCCCCAGGGCTGCGACCTGACTGCAAAAATCCTTATATTGAAGGATGGACCCCAGACCAAAGTTGTCCCCACCTCAAACTTGTGCTGCCCTGATAGACCCAAGGGAGCCCTACAAACTGACATCAGGAACCTGGACCTGTGAGTTTTCTTTCCAAGGGAAAAGGGACAAAGCATGTGCCCAGGGGCCCCTGGCCCTGGACCTGACTGCAAAAAAACCTTATATCGAAGGATGGAACCCGGACCAAAGTTGTCGCCACCTAAAACTTGTGCTGCCCTGGTATACCCAAGAGAGCCCTACAAACTGACATCAGGAACCTGGACCTGTGAGTTTTCTTTCCCAGGGAAAAGGGACAAAGGATGTGCCCAGGGGCCCCTGGGCTGGGACCTGACTGCAAAAAATCCATATATCGAAGCATGGACCCCAGACAAAAGTTGTCCCCACCTCAAACTTGTGCTGCCCTGACAGACCCAAGGGAGCCCTACAAACTGACATCAGGAACCTGGACCTGTGAATTTTCTTTCCCAGGGAAAAGGGACAAAGCATGTGCCAAGGGGCCCCTGGCCCAGGACCTGACTGCAAAAAATCCTTATATCGAAGGATGGACCCCAGACCAAAGTTGTCCCCACCTCAAACTTGTGCTGCCATGATAGACCCAAGGGAGCCCTACAAACTGACATCAGGAACCCGGACCTGTGAGTTTTCTTTCCCATGGAAAAGGGACAAAGGATGTGTCCAGGGGCCCCTGGGCTGGGACCTGACTGCAAAATTCTTTATATCGAAGGATGGACCCCAGGCCGAAGTTGCCCCCACCTCAGAATCGTGCTGCCCGGATTGACCCAAGGGAGCCCTACAAACTGACATCTGGAACCTGGACCTGTGAGTTTTCTTTCCCAGGGAAAAGGGACAAAGGATGTGCCCAGGGGCCCCTGGCCCTTGGCTGGACCCTGACTGAGAAAAATCCTTATATCGAAGGATGGACCCCAGACCAAAGTTGTCCCCACCTCAAATTTATGCTGCCCTGATAGACCCAAGAGAGCCCTACAAACTGACATAAGGAACCTGGACCTGTGAGTTTTCTTTCCCAGGGGAAATGTCCAAAGAATGTGCCCAGGGGCCCCTGGCCCAGGACCTGACTGCAAAAATCCTTATATCGAAGGATGGACCCCAGACCAAAGTTGTCCCCACCTCAAACTTGTGCTGCCCTGATAGACCCAAGGGAGCTATACAAACTGACATCAGGAACCTGGACTGGTGAGTTTTCTTTCCCTGGGAAAATGGCGAAAGGATGTGCCCAGGGGGCCCTGGCCCTGGGCTGGGACTTCACTGTAAAAAATCCTTATATCGAAGGATGGAGCCCAGACCAAAGTTGTCCCCACCTCAAACTTGTGCTGCCCTGATAGACCCAAGGGAGCCCTAAAAACTGAAATAAGGAACCTGGACCTGTGAGTTTTCTTTCCCAGGGGAAATGTCCAATGGATGTGCCCAGGCTCCCCTGGGCTGGACCTGACTGCAAAAAATCCTTATATCGAAGGATGGATCGTAGACGTAAGTTGTCCCTACCTCAAACTTGTGCTGCCCTGATAGACCCAAGGGAGCTATACAAACTGACATCAGGAACCTGGAGTGGAGAGTATTCTTTCCCAGGGAAAATGGCCAAAGGATGTGCCCAGGGGCCCCAGGCCCTGGGCTGGGCCCTGACTGCAAAAAATCCTTATATCAAAGGATGGACCCCAGACCAAAATTGTCCCCACCTAAAACTTGTGCTGCTCTGATAGACCCAAGGGAGCCTTACAAACTGACATCAGGAACCTGGTCCAGTGAGTTTTCTTTCCCAGGGAAAAGGGACAAAGCATGTGCCCCGGGGCCCCTGGCCCAGGAACTGACTGCAAAAAATCCTTATATCGAAGGATGGATCACAGACCAAAGTTGTCCCCACCTCAAACTTGTGCTGCCCTGATAGACCCAAGGGAGCCCTACAAACTGACATCAGGAACCTGGACCTGTGAGTTTTCTTTCCAAGGGGAAATTGCCAAAGGATGTGCCCAGGGTCCCCTGGCCCGGGACCTGACTGCAAAAAATCCTTATATCGAAGGATGGATCACAGACCGAAGTTGTCCCCACTTCAAACATCTGCTGCCCTGATAGATCCAAGACAGCCCTACAAACTGACATCAGGAACCTGGACCTGTGAATTTTCTTTCCCAGGGAAAAGTTAAAAAGCATGTGCCCAGGGGCCCCTGGCCCTGGGCTGGGCCCTGACTGCAAAAAATCCTTATATCGAAGGATGGACCCCAGACCAAAGATGTCCCCACCTCAACCTTGTGCTGCCCTGATAGACCCAAGGGAGCCCTACAAACTGACATCAGGAACCTGGACTGGTGAGTTTTCTTTCCAAGGGAAAATGGCCAAAGGATGTGCCCAGGGGCCGCTGGGATGGGACCTGACTGCAAAAAATCCTTATATCGAAGGATGGACCCCAGACCAAAGTTGTCCCCACTTCAAACTTGTGCTGCCCTGATAGACCCAAGGGAGCCCTACAAACTGACATCAGGAACCTGGACCTGTGAGTTTTCTTATCCAGGGGAAATGTCCAGACGATGTACCCAGGGGCCCCTGGCCCGGGACCTGAGTGAGGAAAATCCTTATATCGAAGGATGGACCCCAGACCAAAGTTGTCCCCACCTGAAACTTTTGCTGCCTTGATAGACCCAAGGGAGCCCTACAAATTGACATCAGGAACCTGGACCTGTGAGTTTTCTTTCCCAGGGAAAAGGGACAAAGGATGTGCCCAGGGGCCCCAGGCCCTGGGCTGGGCCCTGACTGCAAAAAATCCTTATATCGAAGGATGGACCCCAGACCAAAGTTGTCCCCTCCTAAAACTTGTGCTGCTCTGATAGACCCAAGGAGCCTTACAAACTGACATCAGGAACCTGGACCTGTGAATTTTCTTTCCCAGGGAAAAGGGACAAAGCATGTGCCCAGGGGCCCCTAGCCCAGGACCTGACTGCAAAAAATCCTTATATCAAAGGATGGACCCCAGACCAAAGTTGTCCCCACCTCAAATTTATGCTGCCCTGATAGACCCAAGGGAGCCCTACAAACTGACATCAGGAACCTGGACCTGTGAGTTTTCTTTCCCAGGGAAAAGGGACAAAGGATGTGCCCAGGGGCCCCTGGCCCAGGACCTGACTGCAAAAAATCCTTATATCGAAGGATGGACCCCAGACCAAAGTTGTCCCCACCTCAAACTTGTGCTGCCCAGATCGACCCAAGGGAGCCCTACAAACTGACATCAGGAACCTGGACTGGTGAGTTTTCCATCCAAGGGAAAAAGGACAAAGGATGTGCCCAGGGGCTCCAGGGCTGGGACCTGACTGCAAAAAATCCTTATATCGAAGGATGGACCCCAGACCAAAGTTGTCCCCACCTCAATCTTGTGCTGCCCTGATAGACCCAAGGGAGCCCTACAAACTGACATCAGGAACCTGGACCTGTGAATTTTCTTTCCCAGGGTAAATGTCCAAAGGATGTGCCCACGGGCTCCTGGCCCAGGACCTGACTGCAAAAAATCCTTATATCAATGGATGGATCGCAGACCAAAGTTGTCCCCACCTCAAACTTGTGCAGCCCTGATAGACCCAAGGGAGCCCTACAAACTCACATCAGGAACCTGCACTAGTGAGATTTCTTTCCCAGGGAAAAGGGACAAAGGATGTGCCCAGGGGCCCCTGGGCTGGGACCTGACTGCAAAAAATCCTTATATCGAAGTATGGATCGCAGACCAAAGCCCTCCCCACCTCAGTCTTGTGCTGCCCTGATAGACCCAGAGAGCCCTACAAACTGACATCAGGAACCTGGACCTGTGAGTTTTCTTTCCCAGGGAAAATGGCCAAAGGATGTGCCCAGGGGCCCCAGGCCCTGGGCTGGGACCTGACTGAAAAAAATGCTTATATTGAAGGATGGACCCCAGACCAAAGTTGTCCCCACCTCAAACTTGTGCTGCCCTGATAGACCCAAGAGAGCCCTACAAACTCACATCAGGAACCTGGACCTGTGAATTTTCTTTCCCAGGGAAAAGGGACAAAGCATGTGCCAAGGGGAGCCCGGCTCTGGGCTGGGCTCTGACTGCAAAAAATCCTTATATCGAAGGATGGACCCCAGACCAAAGTTGTCCCCATCTCAAACTTGTGCTGCCTGATAGACCGAAGGGAGCCCTACAAACTGACATCAGGAACCTGGACCTGTGAGTTTTCTTTCCCAGGGAAAATGGCCAAAGGATGTGCCCAGGGGCCCCTGGCCTGGGACCTGACTGCAAAAAATCCTTATATCGAAGGATGGACGCCAGACCAAAACTGTCCCCACCTCAAACTTGTGCTGCCCTGATTGACCCAAGGGAGCCCTAAAAACTGACATCAGGAACCTGGACCTGTGAGTTTTCTTTCCCAGGGAAAATGGCCAAAGGATGTGCCCAGGGGCCCTGGCCCAGAACCTGACTGCAAAAAATCCTTATATCGAAGGTTGGACCCCAGACCAAAGTTGTCCCCACCTCAAACTTGTGCTGCCCTGATAGACCCAAGGGAGCCCTACAAACTGACATCAGGAACCTGGACTGGTGAGTTTTCTTTCCCTGGGAAAATGGCCAAAGGATGTGCCCAGGGGCCCTGGCCCAGAACCTGACTTCAAAAAATCCTTATATCGAAGGTTGGACCCCAGACCAAAGTTGTCCCCGCCTCAGTCTTGTGCTGCCCTGATAGACCCAGAGAGCCCTACAAACTGACATCAGGAACCTGGACCTGTGAGTTTTCTTTCCCAGGCAAAAGGGTCAAAGGATGTGCCCAGGGGCACCTGGGCTGGGACCTGACTGGAAAAAATCCATATATCGAAGGATGGACCCCAGATCAAAGTTGTCCCCACTTCAAACTTGTGCTGCCCTGATAGAACCAAGGAAGCCCTACAAACTGACATCAGGAACCTGAACCTGTGAGTTTTCTTTCCCAGGGAAAATGTCCAAAGGATGTGCCCAGGGGCCCCAGGCCCTGGGCTGGGACCTGACTGAAAAAAATCCTTATATCGAAGGATGGACCCCAGACCAAAGTTGTCCCCACCTCAAACTTGTGCTGCCCTGATAGAACCAAGGGAGCCCTACAAACTGACATCAGGAACCTGGACTGGTGAGGTTTCTTTCCCAGGGAAAAGGGACAAAGGATGTGCCCAGGGGCACCTTGGCTGGGACCTGACTGAAAAAAATCCTTATATCGAAGGATGGACCCCAGAACAAAGTTGTCCCCACCTCAAACTTGTGCTGCCCTGATTGACCCAAGGGAGCCCTACAAACTGACATCAGGAACCTGGACTGGTGAGTTTTCCATCCAAGGGAAAAAGGACAAAGGATGTGCCCAGGGGCTCCAGGGCTGGGACCTGACTGCAAAAAATCCTTATATCGAAGGATGGACCCCAGACCAAAGTTGTCCCCACCTCAATCTTGTGCTGCCCTGATAGACCCAAGGGAGCCCTACAAATTGACATCAGGAACCTGGACCTGTGAATTTTCTTTCCCAGGGTAAATGTCCAAAGGATGTGCCCACGGGCTCCTGGCCCAGGACCTGACTGCAAAAAATCCTTATATCAATGGATGGATCGCAGACCAAAGTTGTCCCCACCTCAAACTTGTGCAGCCCTGATAGACCCAAGGGAGCCCTACAAACTCACATCAGGAACCTGCACTAGTGAGATTTCTTTCCCAGGGAAAAGGGACAAAGGATGTGCCCAGGGGCCCCTGGGCTGGGACCTGACTGCAAAAAATCCTTATATCGAAGTATGGATCGCAGACCAAAGCCCTCCCCACCTCAGTCTTGTGCTGCCCTGATAGACCCAGAGAGCCCTACAAACTGACATCAGGAACCTGGACCTGTGAGTTTTCTTTCCCAGGGAAAATGGCCAAAAGATGTGCCCAGGGGCCCCAGGCCCTGGGCTGGGACCTGACTGAAAAAAATGCTTATATTGAAGGATGGACCCCAGACCAAAGTTGTCCCCACCTCAAACTTGTGCTGCCCTGATAGACCCAAGAGAGCCCTACAAACTCACATCAGGAACCTGGACCTGTGAATTTTCTTTCCCAGGGAAAAGGGACAAAGCATGTGCCAAGGGGAGCCCGGCTCTGGGCTGGGCTCTGACTGCAAAAAATCCTTATATCGAAGGATGGACCCCAGACCAAAGTTGTCCCCATCTCAAACTTGTGCTGCCTGATAGACCGAAGGGAGCCCTACAAACTGACATCAGGAACCTGGACCTGTGAGTTTTCTTTCCAAGGGGAAATTGCCAAAGGATGTGCCCAGGGTCCCCTGGCCCGGGACCTGACTGCAAAAAATCCTTATATCGAAGGATGGATCACAGACCGAAGTTGTCCCCACTTCAAACATCTGCTGCCCTGATAGATCCAAGACAGCCCTACAAACTGACATCAGGAACCTGGACCTGTGAATTTTCTTTCCCAGGGAAAAGTTAAAAAGCATGTGCCCAGGGGCCCCTGGCCCTGGGCTGGGCCCTGACTGCAAAAAATCCTTATATCGAAGGATGGACCCCAGACCAAAGATGTCCCCACCTCAACCTTGTGCTGCCCTGATAGACCCAAGGGAGCCCTACAAACTGACATCAGGAACCTGGACTGGTGAGTTTTCTTTCCAAGGGAAAATGGCCAAAGGATGTGCCCAGGGGCCGCTGGGATGGGACCTGACTGCAAAAAATCCTTATATCGAAGGATGGACCCCAGACCAAAGTTGTCCCCACTTCAAACTTGTGCTGCCCTGATAGACCCAAGGGAGCCCTACAAACTGACATCAGGAACCTGGACCTGTGAGTTTTCTTATCCAGGGGAAATGTCCAGACGATGTACCCAGGGGCCCCTGGCCCGGGACCTGAGTGAGGAAAATCCTTATATCGAAGGATGGACCCCAGACCAAAGTTGTCCCCACCTGAAACTTTTGCTGCCTTGATAGACCCAAGGGAGCCCTACAAATTGACATCAGGAACCTGGACCTGTGAGTTTTCTTTCCCAGGGAAAAGGGACAAAGGATGTGCCCAGGGGCCCCAGGCCCTGGGCTGGGCCCTGACTGCAAAAAATCCTTATATCGAAGGATGGACCCCAGACCAAAGTTGTCCCCTCCTAAAACTTGTGCTGCTCTGATAGACCCAAGGAGCCTTACAAACTGACATCAGGAACCTGGACCTGTGAATTTTCTTTCCCAGGGAAAAGGGACAAAGCATGTGCCCAGGGGCCCCTAGCCCAGGACCTGACTGCAAAAAATCCTTATATCAAAGGATGGACCCCAGACCAAAGTTGTCCCCACCTCAAATTTATGCTGCCCTGATAGACCCAAGGGAGCCCTACAAACTGACATCAGGAACCTGGACCTGTGAGTTTTCTTTCCCAGGGAAAAGGGACAAAGGATGTGCCCAGGGGCCCCTGGCCCAGGACCTGACTGCAAAAAATCCTTATATCGAAGGATGGACCCCAGACCAAAGTTGTCCCCACCTCAAACTTGTGCTGCCCAGATCGACCCAAGGGAGCCCTACAAACTGACATCAGGAACCTGGACTGGTGAGTTTTCCATCCAAGGGAAAAAGGACAAAGGATGTGCCCAGGGGCTCCAGGGCTGGGACCTGACTGCAAAAAATCCTTATATCGAAGGATGGACCCCAGACCAAAGTTGTCCCCACCTCAATCTTGTGCTGCCCTGATAGACCCAAGGGAGCCCTACAAACTGACATCAGGAACCTGGACCTGTGAATTTTCTTTCCCAGGGTAAATGTCCAAAGGATGTGCCCACGGGCTCCTGGCCCAGGACCTGACTGCAAAAAATCCTTATATCAATGGATGGATCGCAGACCAAAGTTGTCCCCACCTCAAACTTGTGCAGCCCTGATAGACCCAAGGGAGCCCTACAAACTCACATCAGGAACCTGCACTAGTGAGATTTCTTTCCCAGGGAAAAGGGACAAAGGATGTGCCCAGGGGCCCCTGGGCTGGGACCTGACTGCAAAAAATCCTTATATCGAAGTATGGATCGCAGACCAAAGCCCTCCCCACCTCAGTCTTGTGCTGCCCTGATAGACCCAGAGAGCCCTACAAACTGACATCAGGAACCTGGACCTGTGAGTTTTCTTTCCCAGGGAAAATGGCCAAAGGATGTGCCCAGGGGCCCCAGGCCCTGGGCTGGGACCTGACTGAAAAAAATGCTTATATTGAAGGATGGACCCCAGACCAAAGTTGTCCCCACCTCAAACTTGTGCTGCCCTGATAGACCCAAGAGAGCCCTACAAACTCACATCAGGAACCTGGACCTGTGAATTTTCTTTCCCAGGGAAAAGGGACAAAGCATGTGCCAAGGGGAGCCCGGCTCTGGGCTGGGCTCTGACTGCAAAAAATCCTTATATCGAAGGATGGACCCCAGACCAAAGTTGTCCCCATCTCAAACTTGTGCTGCCTGATAGACCGAAGGGAGCCCTACAAACTGACATCAGGAACCTGGACCTGTGAGTTTTCTTTCCCAGGGAAAATGGCCAAAGGATGTGCCCAGGGGCCCCTGGCCTGGGACCTGACTGCAAAAAATCCTTATATCGAAGGATGGACGCCAGACCAAAACTGTCCCCACCTCAAACTTGTGCTGCCCTGATTGACCCAAGGGAGCCCTAAAAACTGACATCAGGAACCTGGACCTGTGAGTTTTCTTTCCCAGGGAAAATGGCCAAAGGATGTGCCCAGGGGCCCTGGCCCAGAACCTGACTGCAAAAAATCCTTATATCGAAGGTTGGACCCCAGACCAAAGTTGTCCCCACCTCAAACTTGTGCTGCCCTGATAGACCCAAGGGAGCCCTACAAACTGACATCAGGAACCTGGACTGGTGAGTTTTCTTTCCCTGGGAAAATGGCCAAAGGATGTGCCCAGGGGCCCTGGCCCAGAACCTGACTTCAAAAAATCCTTATATCGAAGGTTGGACCCCAGACCAAAGTTGTCCCCGCCTCAGTCTTGTGCTGCCCTGATAGACCCAGAGAGCCCTACAAACTGACATCAGGAACCTGGACCTGTGAGTTTTCTTTCCCAGGCAAAAGGGTCAAAGGATGTGCCCAGGGGCACCTGGGCTGGGACCTGACTGGAAAAAATCCATATATCGAAGGATGGACCCCAGATCAAAGTTGTCCCCACTTCAAACTTGTGCTGCCCTGATAGAACCAAGGAAGCCCTACAAACTGACATCAGGAACCTGAACCTGTGAGTTTTCTTTCCCAGGGAAAATGTCCAAAGGATGTGCCCAGGGGCCCCAGGCCCTGGGCTGGGACCTGACTGAAAAAAATCCTTATATCGAAGGATGGACCCCAGACCAAAGTTGTCCCCACCTCAAACTTGTGCTGCCCTGATAGAACCAAGGGAGCCCTACAAACTGACATCAGGAACCTGGACTGGTGAGGTTTCTTTCCCAGGGAAAAGGGACAAAGGATGTGCCCAGGGGCACCTTGGCTGGGACCTGACTGAAAAAAATCCTTATATCGAAGGATGGACCCCAGAACAAAGTTGTCCCCACCTCAAACTTGTGCTGCCCTGATTGACCCAAGGGAGCCCTACAAACTGACATCAGGAACCTGGACTGGTGAGTTTTCCATCCAAGGGAAAAAGGACAAAGGATGTGCCCAGGGGCTCCAGGGCTGGGACCTGACTGCAAAAAATCCTTATATCGAAGGATGGACCCCAGACCAAAGTTGTCCCCACCTCAATCTTGTGCTGCCCTGATAGACCCAAGGGAGCCCTACAAATTGACATCAGGAACCTGGACCTGTGAATTTTCTTTCCCAGGGTAAATGTCCAAAGGATGTGCCCACGGGCTCCTGGCCCAGGACCTGACTGCAAAAAATCCTTATATCAATGGATGGATCGCAGACCAAAGTTGTCCCCACCTCAAACTTGTGCAGCCCTGATAGACCCAAGGGAGCCCTACAAACTCACATCAGGAACCTGCACTAGTGAGATTTCTTTCCCAGGGAAAAGGGACAAAGGATGTGCCCAGGGGCCCCTGGGCTGGGACCTGACTGCAAAAAATCCTTATATCGAAGTATGGATCGCAGACCAAAGCCCTCCCCACCTCAGTCTTGTGCTGCCCTGATAGACCCAGAGAGCCCTACAAACTGACATCAGGAACCTGGACCTGTGAGTTTTCTTTCCCAGGGAAAATGGCCAAAAGATGTGCCCAGGGGCCCCAGGCCCTGGGCTGGGACCTGACTGAAAAAAATGCTTATATTGAAGGATGGACCCCAGACCAAAGTTGTCCCCACCTCAAACTTGTGCTGCCCTGATAGACCCAAGAGAGCCCTACAAACTCACATCAGGAACCTGGACCTGTGAATTTTCTTTCCCAGGGAAAAGGGACAAAGCATGTGCCAAGGGGAGCCCGGCTCTGGGCTGGGCTCTGACTGCAAAAAATCCTTATATCGAAGGATGGACCCCAGACCAAAGTTGTCCCCATCTCAAACTTGTGCTGCCTGATAGACCGAAGGGAGCCCTACAAACTGACATCAGGAACCTGGACCTGTGAGTTTTCTTTCCCAGGGAAAATGGCCAAAGGATGTGCCCAGGGGCCCCTGGCCTGGGACCTGACTGCAAAAAATCCTTATATCGAAGGATGGACGCCAGACCAAAACTGTCCCCACCTCAAACTTGTGCTGCCCTGATTGACCCAAGGGAGCCCTAAAAACTGACATCAGGAACCTGGACCTGTGAGTTTTCTTTCCCAGGGAAAATGGCCAAAGGATGTGCCCAGGGGCCCTGGCCCAGAACCTGACTGCAAAAAATCCTTATATCGAAGGTTGGACCCCAGACCAAAGTTGTCCCCACCTCAAACTTGTGCTGCCCTGATAGACCCAAGGGAGCCCTACAAACTGACATCAGGAACCTGGACTGGTGAGTTTTCTTTCCCTGGGAAAATGGCCAAAGGATGTGCCCAGGGGCCCTGGCCCAGAACCTGACTTCAAAAAATCCTTATATCGAAGGTTGGACCCCAGACCAAAGTTGTCCCCGCCTCAGTCTTGTGCTGCCCTGATAGACCCAGAGAGCCCTACAAACTGACATCAGGAACCTGGACTGGTGAGGTTTCTTTCCCAGGGAAAAGGGACAAAGGATGTGCCCAGGGGCACCTTGGCTGGGACCTGACTGAAAAAAATCCTTATATCGAAGGATGGACCCCAGAACAAAGTTGTCCCCACCTCAAACTTGTGCTGCCCTGATTGACCCAAGGGAGCCCTACAAACTGACATCAGGAACCTGGACTGGTGAGTTTTCCATCCAAGGGAAAAAGGACAAAGGATGTGCCCAGGGGCTCCAGGGCTGGGACCTGACTGCAAAAAATCCTTATATCGAAGGATGGACCCCAGACCAAAGTTGTCCCCACCTCAATCTTGTGCTGCCCTGATAGACCCAAGGGAGCCCTACAAATTGACATCAGGAACCTGGACCTGTGAATTTTCTTTCCCAGGGTAAATGTCCAAAGGATGTGCCCACGGGCTCCTGGCCCAGGACCTGACTGCAAAAAATCCTTATATCAATGGATGGATCGCAGACCAAAGTTGTCCCCACCTCAAACTTGTGCAGCCCTGATAGACCCAAGGGAGCCCTACAAACTCACATCAGGAACCTGCACTAGTGAGATTTCTTTCCCAGGGAAAAGGGACAAAGGATGTGCCCAGGGGCCCCTGGGCTGGGACCTGACTGCAAAAAATCCTTATATCGAAGTATGGATCGCAGACCAAAGCCCTCCCCACCTCAGTCTTGTGCTGCCCTGATAGACCCAGAGAGCCCTACAAACTGACATCAGGAACCTGGACCTGTGAGTTTTCTTTCCCAGGGAAAATGGCCAAAGGATGTGCCCAGGGGCCCCAGGCCCTGGGCTGGGACCTGACTGAAAAAAATGCTTATATTGAAGGATGGACCCCAGACCAAAGTTGTCCCCACCTCAAACTTGTGCTGCCCTGATAGACCCAAGAGAGCCCTACAAACTCACATCAGGAACCTGGACCTGTGAATTTTCTTTCCCAGGGAAAAGGGACAAAGCATGTGCCAAGGGGAGCCCGGCTCTGGGCTGGGCTCTGACTGCAAAAAATCCTTATATCGAAGGATGGACCCCAG
Source organism: Lonchura striata (assembly GCF_050655825.1). Classification (NCBI taxonomy): domain Eukaryota; kingdom Metazoa; phylum Chordata; class Aves; order Passeriformes; family Estrildidae; genus Lonchura; species Lonchura striata. The sequence goes on along the minus strand of NC_140708.1, from coordinate 9,440,526 downwards.
ACCAAAGTTGTCCCCATCTCAAACTTGTGCTGCCTGATAGACCGAAGGGAGCCCTACAAACTGACATCAGGAACCTGGACCTGTGAGTTTTCTTTCCCAGGGAAAATGGCCAAAGGATGTGCCCAGGGGCCCCTGGCCTGGGACCTGACTGCAAAAAATCCTTATATCGAAGGATGGACGCCAGACCAAAACTGTCCCCACCTCAAACTTGTGCTGCCCTGATTGACCCAAGGGAGCCCTAAAAACTGACATCAGGAACCTGGACCTGTGAGTTTTCTTTCCCAGGGAAAATGGCCAAAGGATGTGCCCAGGGGCCCTGGCCCAGAACCTGACTGCAAAAAATCCTTATATCGAAGGTTGGACCCCAGACCAAAGTTGTCCCCACCTCAAACTTGTGCTGCCCTGATAGACCCAAGGGAGCCCTACAAACTGACATCAGGAACCTGGACTGGTGAGTTTTCTTTCCCTGGGAAAATGGCCAAAGGATGTGCCCAGGGGCCCTGGCCCAGAACCTGACTTCAAAAAATCCTTATATCGAAGGTTGGACCCCAGACCAAAGTTGTCCCCGCCTCAGTCTTGTGCTGCCCTGATAGAACCAAGGGAGCCCTACAAACTGACATCAGGAACCTGGACTGGTGAGGTTTCTTTCCCAGGGAAAAGGGACAAAGGATGTGCCCAGGGGCACCTTGGCTGGGACCTGACTGAAAAAAATCCTTATATCGAAGGATGGACCCCAGAACAAAGTTGTCCCCACCTCAAACTTGTGCTGCCCTGATTGACCCAAGGGAGCCCTACAAACTGACATCAGGAACCTGGACTGGTGAGTTTTCCATCCAAGGGAAAAAGGACAAAGGATGTGCCCAGGGGCTCCAGGGCTGGGACCTGACTGCAAAAAATCCTTATATCGAAGGATGGACCCCAGACCAAAGTTGTCCCCACCTCAATCTTGTGCTGCCCTGATAGACCCAAGGGAGCCCTACAAATTGACATCAGGAACCTGGACCTGTGAATTTTCTTTCCCAGGGTAAATGTCCAAAGGATGTGCCCACGGGCTCCTGGCCCAGGACCTGACTGCAAAAAATCCTTATATCAATGGATGGATCGCAGACCAAAGTTGTCCCCACCTCAAACTTGTGCAGCCCTGATAGACCCAAGGGAGCCCTACAAACTCACATCAGGAACCTGCACTAGTGAGATTTCTTTCCCAGGGAAAAGGGACAAAGGATGTGCCCAGGGGCCCCTGGGCTGGGACCTGACTGCAAAAAATCCTTATATCGAAGTATGGATCGCAGACCAAAGCCCTCCCCACCTCAGTCTTGTGCTGCCCTGATAGACCCAGAGAGCCCTACAAACTGACATCAGGAACCTGGACCTGTGAGTTTTCTTTCCCAGGGAAAATGGCCAAAGGATGTGCCCAGGGGCCCCAGGCCCTGGGCTGGGTCCTGACTGAAAAAAATGCTTATATTGAAGGATGGACCCCAGACCAAAGTTGTCCCCACCTCAAACTTGTGCTGCCCTGATAGACCCAAGAGAGCCCTACAAACTTACATCAGGAACCTGGACCTGTGAATTTTCTTTCCCAGGGAAAAGGGACAAAGCATGTGCCAAGGGGAGCCCGGCTCTGGGCTGGGCTCTGACTGCAAAAAATCCTTATATCGAAGGATGGACCCCAGACCAAAGTTGTCCCCATCTCAAACTTGTGCTGCCTGATAGACCGAAGGGAGCCCTACAAACTGACATCAGGAACCTGGACCTGTGAGTTTTCTTTCCCAGGGAAAATGGCCAAAGGATGTGCCCAGGGGCCCCTGGCCTGGGACCTGACTGCAAAAAATCCTTATATCGAAGGATGGACGCCAGACCAAAACTGTCCCCACCTCAAACTTGTGCTGCCCTGATTGACCCAAGGGAGCCCTAAAAACTGACATCAGGAACCTGGACCTGTGAGTTTTCTTTCCCAGGGAAAATGGCCAAAGGATGTGCCCAGGGGCCCTGGCCCAGAACCTGACTGCAAAAAATCCTTATATCGAAGGTTGGACCCCAGACCAAAGTTGTCCCCACCTCAAACTTGTGCTGCCCTGATAGACCCAAGGGAGCCCTACAAACTGACATCAGGAACCTGGACTGGTGAGTTTTCTTTCCCTGGGAAAATGGCCAAAGGATGTGCCCAGGGGCCCTGGCCCAGAACCTGACTTCAAAAAATCCTTATATCGAAGGTTGGACCCCAGACCAAAGTTGTCCCCGCCTCAGTCTTGTGCTGCCCTGATAGACCCAGAGAGCCCTACAAACTGACATCAGGAACCTGGACCTGTGAGTTTTCTTTCCCAGGGAAAAGGGTCAAAGGATGTGCCCAGGGGCACCTGGGCTGGGACCTGACTGGAAAAAATCCATATATCGAAGGATGGACCCCAGACCAAAGTTGTCCCCACCTCAAACTTGTGCTGCCCTGATAGAACCAAGGAAGCCCTACAAACTGACATCAGGAACCTGAACCTGTGAGTTTTCTTTCCCAGGGAAAATGTCCAAAGGATGTGCCCAGGGGCCCCAGGCCCTGGGCTGGGACCTGACTGCAAAAAATCCTTATATCGAAGGATGGACCCCAGACCAAAGTTGTCCCCACCTCAAACTTGTGCTGCCCTGATAGAACCAAGGGAGCCCTACAAACTGACATCAGGAACCTGGACTGGTGAGGTTTCTTTCCCAGGGAAAAGGGACAAAGGATGTGCCCAGGGGCACCTTGGCTGGGACCTGACTGAAAAAAATCCTTATATCGAAGGATGGACCCCAGAACAAAGTTGTCCCCACCTCAAACTTGTGCTGCCCTGATAGACCCAAGGGAGCCCTACAAACTGACATCAGGAACCTGGACCTGTGAGTTTTCTTTCCAAGGGAAAAGGGACAAAGCATGTGCCCAGGGGCCCCTGGCCCTGGACCTGACTGCAAAAAATCCTTATATCGAAGGATGGAACCCAGATCAAAGTTGTCGCCACCTAAAACTTGTGCTGCCCTGATATACCCAAGAGAGCCCTACAAACTGACATCAGGAACCCTGACCTGTGAGTTTTCTTTCCCAGGGAAAAGGGACAAAGGATGTGCCCGGAGGCCCCTGTCCCTGGGCTGGGCTCGAACTGCAAAAAATCCGTATATTGAAGGATTGATCGTAGACCGAAGTTATCCCCACCTCAAAATAGTGCTGCCCTGATAGACCCAAGGTAGCCCTGCAAACTCACATCAGGAACCTGGACCTGTGAGTTTTCTTTCCCAGGGAAAAGGGACAAAGGATGTGCCCAGGGGCCCCTGGCCCTGGGCTGGGCCCTGACTTCAAAAAATCCTTATATCGAAGGATGGACCCCAGACCAAAGTTGTCCCCACCTCAAACTTTTGCTGCCCTGATTGACCCAAGGGAGCCCTACAAACTGACATCAGGAACCTGGACCTGTGAGTTTTCTTTCCCAGGGAAAATGGCCAAAGGATGTGCCCAGGGGCCCTGGCCCAGAACCTGACGGCAAAAAATCCTTATATCGAAGGATGGATCACAGACCGAAGTTGTCCCCACCTCAAACATATGCTGCCCTGATAGATCCAAGACAGCCCTACAAACTGACATCAGGAACCTGGACCTGTGAATTTTCTTTCCCAGGGAAAAGTGAAAAAGCATGTGCCCAGGGGCCCCAGGCCCTGGGCTGGGCCCTGACTGCAAAAAATCCTTATATCGAAGGATGGACCCCAGACCAAAGTTGTCCCCACCTGAAACTTTTGCTGCCTTGATAGATCCAAGGGAGCCCTAAAAATTGACATCAGGAACCTGGACCTGTGAGTTTTCTTTCCCAGGGAAAAGGGACAAAGGATGTGCCCAGGGGCCCCTAGCCCGGGACCTGACTGCAAAAAATCCTTATATCGAAGGATGGAGCCCAGACCAAAGTTGTCCCCACCTCAAACTTGTGCTGCCCTGATAGACCCAAGGGAGCCCTACAAACTGACATCAGGAACCTGGACCTGTGAGTTTTCTTTCCCAGGGAAAAGGGACAAAGGATGTGCCCAGGGGCCCCTGGCCCTGGGCTGGGCCCTGACTGCAAAAAATCCTTACATCGAAGGATGGATCCCAGACCAAAGTTGTCCCCACCTCAAACTTGTGCTGCCCTGGTAGACCCAAGAGAGCCCTACAAACTGACATCAGGAACCTGGACCTGTGAGTTTTCTTTCCCAGGGAAAAGAGAAAAAGGCTGTGCCCTAAGGCCTCTGGCCCGCGACCTGTCTTCAAACAATCCTTATATCGAAGGATGGACCCCAGACCAAAGTTGTCCCCACCTCAAATTTATGCTGCCCTGATAGACCGAAGGGAGCCCTACAAACTGACATCAGGAACCTGGACCTGTGAGTTTTCTTTCCCAGGGAAAATGGCCAAAGGATGTGCCCAGGGGCCCCTGGCCCAGGACCTGACTGCAAAAAATCCTTATATCGAAGGATGGACCCCAGACCAAAGTTGTCCCCACCTCAAACTTGTGCTGCCCAGATCGACCCAAGGGAGCCCTACAAACTGACATCAGGAACCTGGACCTGTGAATTTTCTTTCCCAGGGAAAAGGGACAAAGCATGTGCCCAGGGGCCACTGGCCCTGGGCTGGGCCCTGACTTCAAAAAATCCTTATAACGAAGGATGGACCCCAGACCAAAGTTGTCCCCACCTCAAACTTGTGCTGTCCTGATTGACCCAAGGGAGCCCTACAAACTGACATCAGGAACCTGGACTGGTGAGTTTTCCATCCAAGGGAAAAAGGACAAAGGATGTGCCCAGGGGCTCCAGGGCTGGGACCTGACTGCAAAAAATCCTTATATCGAAGGATGGACCCCAGACCAAAACTGTCCCCACCTCAAACTTGTGCTGCCCTGATTGACCCAAGGGAGCCCTAAAAACTGACATCAGGAACCTGGACCTGTGAGTTTTCTTTCCCAGGGAAAATGGCCAAAGGATGTGCCCAGGGGCCCTGGCCCAGAACCTGACTGCAAAAAATCCTTATATCGAAGGTTGGACCCCAGACCAAAGTTGTCCCCACCTCAAACTTGTGCTGCCCTGATAGACCCAAGGGAGCCCTACAAACTGACATCAGGAACCTGGACTGGTGAGTTTTCTTTCCCTGGGAAAATGGCCAAACGATGTGCCCAGGGGCCCTGGCCCAGAACCTGACTTCAAAAAATCCTTATATCGAAGGTTGGACCCCAGACCAAAGTTGTCCCCGCCTCAGTCTTGTGCTGCCCTGATAGACCCAGAGAGCCCTACAAACTGACATCAGGAACCTGGACCTGTGAGTTTTCTTTCCCAGGGAAAAGGGTCAAAGGATGTGCCCAGGGGCACCTGGGCTGGGACCTGACTGGAAAAAATCCATATATCGAAGGATGGACCCCAGACCAAAGTTGTCCCCAACTCAAACTTGTGCTGCCCTGATAGAACCAAGGAAGCCCTACAAACTGACATCAGGAACCTGAACCTGTGAGTTTTCTTTCCCAGGGAAAATGTCCAAAGGATGTGCCCAGGGGCCCCAGGCCCTGGGCTGGGACCTGACTGGAAAAAATCCATATATCGAAGGATGGACCCCAGACCAAAGTTGTCCCCACCTCAAACTTGTGCTGCCCTGATAGAACCAAGGGAGCCCTACAAACTCACATCAGGAACCTGGACTGGTGAGTTTTCTTTCCCAGGGAAAAGGGACAAAGGATGTGCCCAGGGGCACCTTGGCTGGGACCTGACTGTAAAAAATCCTTATATCGAAGGATGGACCCCAGAACAAAGTTGTCCCCACCTCAAACTTGTGCTGCCCTGATAGACCCAAGGGAGCCCTACAAACTGACATCAGGAACCTGGACCTGTGAGTTTTCTTTCCAAGGGAAAAGGGACAAAGCATGTGCCCAGGGGCCCCTGGCCCTGGACCTGACTGCAAAAAATCCTTATATCGAAGGATGGAACCCAGACCAAAGTTGTCGCCACCTAAAACTTGTTCTGCCCTGATAGACCCAAGACAGCCCTACAAACTGACATCAGGAACCCTGACCTGTGAGTTTTCTTTCCCAGGGAAAAGGGACAAAGGATGTGCCCGGAGGCCCCTGTCCCTGGGCTGGGCTCGAACTGCAAAAAATCCGTATATTGAAGGACTGATCGTAGACCGAAGTTATCCCCACCTCAAAATAGTGCTGCCCTGATAGACCCAAGGTAGCCCTGCAAACTCACATCAGGAACCTGGACCTGTGAGTTTTCTTTCCCAGGGAAAAGGGACAAAGGATGTGCCCAGGGGCCACTGGCCCTGGGCTGGGCCCTGACTTCAAAAAATCCTTATATCGAAGGATGGACCCCAGACCAAAGTTGTCCCCACCTCAAACTTTTGCTGCCCTGATTGACCCAAGGGAGCCCTACAAACTGACATCAGGAACCTGGACCTGTGAGTTTTCTTTCCCAGGGAAAATGGCCAAAGGATGTGCCCAGGGGCCCTGGCCCAGAACCTGACGGCAAAAAATCCTTATATCGAAGGATGGATCACAGACCGAAGTTGTCCCCACCTCAAACATATGCTGCCCTGATAGATCCAAGACAGCCCTACAAACTGACATCAGGAACCTGGACCTGTGAATTTTCTTTCCCAGGGAAAAGTGAAAAAGCATGTGCCCAGGGGCCCCAGGCCCTGGGCTGGGCCCTGACTGCAAAAAATCCTTAGATCGAAGGATGGACCCCAGACCAAAGTTGTCCCCACCTGAAACTTTTGCTGCCTTGATAGATCCAAGGGAGCCCTACAAATTGACATCAGGAACCTGGACCTGTGAGTTTTCTTTCCCAGGGTAAATGTCCAAAGGATGTGCCCACGGGCTCCTGACCCAGGACCTGACCGCAAAAAATCCTTATATCAATGGATGGAGCCCAGACCAAAGTTGTCCCCACCTCAAACTTGTGCTGCCCTGATAGACCCAAGGGAGCCCTACAAACTCACATCAGGAACCTGCACTAGTGAGATTTCTTTCCCAGGGAAAAGGGACAAAGGATGTGCCCAGGGGCCCCTGGGCTGGGACCTGACTGCAAAAAATCCTTATATCGAAGGATGGATCGCAGACCAAAGCCCTCCCCACCTCAGTCTTGTGCTGCCCTGATAGACCCAGAGAGCCCTACAAACTGACATCAGGAACCTGGACCTGTGAGTTTTCTTTCCCAGGGAAAATGGCCAAAGGATGTGCCCAGGGGCCCCAGGCCCTGGGCTGGGACCTGACTGAAAAAAATGCTTATATTGAAGGATGGACCCCAGACCAAAGTTGTCCCCACCTCAAACTTGTGCTGCCCTGATAGACCCAAGAGAGCCCTACAAACTCACATCAGGAACCTGGACCTGTGAATTTTCTTTCCCAGGGAAAAGGGACAAAGCATGTGCCAAGGGGAGCCCGGCTCTGGGCTGGGCTCTGACTGCAAAAAATCCTTATATCGAAGGATGGACCCCAGACCAAAGTTGTCCCCATCTCAAACTTGTGCTGCCTGATAGACCGAAGGGAGCCCTACAAACTGACATCAGGAACCTGGACCTGTGAGTTTTCTTTCCCAGGGAAAATGGCCAAAGGATGTGCCCAGGGGCCCCTGGCCTGGGACCTGACTGCAAAAAATCCTTATATCGAAGGATGGACGCCAGACCAAAACTGTCCCCACCTCAAACTTGTGCTGCCCTGATTGACCCAAGGGAGCCCTAAAAACTGACATCAGGAACCTGGACCTGTGAGTTTTCTTTCCCAGGGAAAATGGCCAAAGGATGTGCCCAGGGGCCCTGGCCCAGAACCTGACTGCAAAAAATCCTTATATCGAAGGTTGGACCCCAGACCAAAGTTGTCCCCACCTCAAACTTGTGCTGCCCTGATAGACCCAAGGGAGCCCTACAAACTGACATCAGGAACCTGGACTGGTGAGTTTTCTTTCCCTGGGAAAATGGCCAAAGGATGTGCCCAGGGGCCCTGGCCCAGAACCTGACTTCAAAAAATCCTTATATCGAAGGTTGGACCCCAGACCAAAGTTGTCCCCGCCTCAGTCTTGTGCTGCCCTGATAGACCCAGAGAGCCCTACAAACTGACATCAGGAACCTGGACTGGTGAGGTTTCTTTCCCAGGGAAAAGGGACAAAGGATGTGCCCAGGGGCACCTTGGCTGGGACCTGACTGAAAAAAATCCTTATATCGAAGGATGGACCCCAGAACAAAGTTGTCCCCACCTCAAACTTGTGCTGCCCTGATTGACCCAAGGGAGCCCTACAAACTGACATCAGGAACCTGGACTGGTGAGTTTTCCATCCAAGGGAAAAAGGACAAAGGATGTGCCCAGGGGCTCCAGGGCTGGGACCTGACTGCAAAAAATCCTTATATCGAAGGATGGACCCCAGACCAAAGTTGTCCCCACCTCAATCTTGTGCTGCCCTGATAGACCCAAGGGAGCCCTACAAATTGACATCAGGAACCTGGACCTGTGAATTTTCTTTCCCAGGGTAAATGTCCAAAGGATGTGCCCACGGGCTCCTGGCCCAGGACCTGACTGCAAAAAATCCTTATATCAATGGATGGATCGCAGACCAAAGTTGTCCCCACCTCAAACTTGTGCAGCCCTGATAGACCCAAGGGAGCCCTACAAACTCACATCAGGAACCTGCACTAGTGAGATTTCTTTCCCAGGGAAAAGGGACAAAGGATGTGCCCAGGGGCCCCTGGGCTGGGACCTGACTGCAAAAAATCCTTATATCGAAGTATGGATCGCAGACCAAAGCCCTCCCCACCTCAGTCTTGTGCTGCCCTGATAGACCCAGAGAGCCCTACAAACTGACATCAGGAACCTGGACCTGTGAGTTTTCTTTCCCAGGGAAAATGGCCAAAGGATGTGCCCAGGGGCCCCAGGCCCTGGGCTGGGACCTGACTGAAAAAAATGCTTATATTGAAGGATGGACCCCAGACCAAAGTTGTCCCCACCTCAAACTTGTGCTGCCCTGATAGACCCAAGAGAGCCCTACAAACTCACATCAGGAACCTGGACCTGTGAATTTTCTTTCCCAGGGAAAAGGGACAAAGCATGTGCCAAGGGGAGCCCGGCTCTGGGCTGGGCTCTGACTGCAAAAAATCCTTATATCGAAGGATGGACCCCAGACCAAAGTTGTCCCCATCTCAAACTTGTGCTGCCTGATAGACCGAAGGGAGCCCTACAAACTGACATCAGGAACCTGGACCTGTGAGTTTTCTTTCCCAGGGAAAATGGCCAAAGGATGTGCCCAGGGGCCCCTGGCCTGGGACCTGACTGCAAAAAATCCTTATATCGAAGGATGGACGCCAGACCAAAACTGTCCCCACCTCAAACTTGTGCTGCCCTGATTGACCCAAGGGAGCCCTAAAAACTGACATCAGGAACCTGGACCTGTGAGTTTTCTTTCCCAGGGAAAATGGCCAAAGGATGTGCCCAGGGGCCCTGGCCCAGAACCTGACTGCAAAAAATCCTTATATCGAAGGTTGGACCCCAGACCAAAGTTGTCCCCACCTCAAACTTGTGCTGCCCTGATAGACCCAAGGGAGCCCTACAAACTGACATCAGGAACCTGGACTGGTGAGTTTTCTTTCCCTGGGAAAATGGCCAAAGGATGTGCCCAGGGGCCCTGGCCCAGAACCTGACTTCAAAAAATCCTTATATCGAAGGTTGGACCCCAGACCAAAGTTGTCCCCGCCTCAGTCTTGTGCTGCCCTGATAGAACCAAGGGAGCCCTACAAACTGACATCAGGAACCTGGACTGGTGAGGTTTCTTTCCCAGGGAAAAGGGACAAAGGATGTGCCCAGGGGCACCTTGGCTGGGACCTGACTGAAAAAAATCCTTATATCAAAGGATGGACCCCAGAACAAAGTTGTCCCCACCTCAAACTTGTGCTGCCCTGATTGACCCAAGGGAGCCCTACAAACTGACATCAGGAACCTGGACTGGTGAGTTTTCCATCCAAGGGAAAAAGGACAAAGGATGTGCCCAGGGGCTCCAGGGCTGGGACCTGACTGCAAAAAATCCTTATATCGAAGGATGGACCCCAGACCAAAGTTGTCCCCACCTCAATCTTGTGCTGCCCTGATAGACCCAAGGGAGCCCTACAAATTGACATCAGGAACCTGGACCTGTGAATTTTCTTTCCCAGGGTAAATGTCCAAAGGATGTGCCCACGGGCTCCTGGCCCAGGACCTGACTGCAAAAAATCCTTATATCAATGGATGGATCGCAGACCAAAGTTGTCCCCACCTCAAACTTGTGCAGCCCTGATAGACCCAAGGGAGCCCTACAAACTCACATCAGGAACCTGCACTAGTGAGATTTCTTTCCCAGGGAAAAGGGACAAAGGATGTGCCCAGGGGCCCCTGGGCTGGGACCTGACTGCAAAAAATCCTTATATCGAAGTATGGATCGCAGACCAAAGCCCTCCCCACCTCAGTCTTGTGCTGCCCTGATAGACCCAGAGAGCCCTACAAACTGACATCAGGAACCTGGACCTGTGAGTTTTCTTTCCCAGGGAAAATGGCCAAAGGATGTGCCCAGGGGCCCCAGGCCCTGGGCTGGGACCTGACTGAAAAAAATGCTTATATTGAAGGATGGACCCCAGACCAAAGTTGTCCCCACCTCAAACTTGTGCTGCCCTGATAGACCCAAGAGAGCCCTACAAACTCACATCAGGAACCTGGACCTGTGAATTTTCTTTCCCAGGGAAAAGGGACAAAGCATGTGCCAAGGGGAGCCCGGCTCTGGGCTGGGCTCTGACTGCAAAAAATCCTTATATCGAAGGATGGACCCCAGACCAAAGTTGTCCCCATCTCAAACTTGTGCTGCCTGATAGACCGAAGGGAGCCCTACAAACTGACATCAGGAACCTGGACCTGTGAGTTTTCTTTCCCAGGGAAAATGGCCAAAGGATGTGCCCAGGGGCCCCTGGCCTGGGACCTGACTGCAAAAAATCCTTATATCGAAGGATGGACGCCAGACCAAAACTGTCCCCACCTCAAACTTGTGCTGCCCTGATTGACCCAAGGGAGCCCTAAAAACTGACATCAGGAACCTGGACCTGTGAGTTTTCTTTCCCAGGGAAAATGGCCAAAGGATGTGCCCAGGGGCCCTGGCCCAGAACCTGACTGCAAAAAATCCTTATATCGAAGGTTGGACCCCAGACCAAAGTTGTCCCCACCTCAAACTTGTGCTGCCCTGATAGACCCAAGGGAGCCCTACAAACTGACATCAGGAACCTGGACTGGTGAGTTTTCTTTCCCTGGGAAAATGGCCAAAGGATGTGCCCAGGGGCCCTGGCCCAGAACCTGACTTCAAAAAATCCTTATATCGAAGGTTGGACCCCAGACCAAAGTTGTCCCCGCCTCAGTCTTGTGCTGCCCTGATAGACCCAGAGAGCCCTACAAACTGACATCAGGAACCTGGACCTGTGAGTTTTCTTTCCCAGGGAAAAGGGTCAAAGGATGTGCCCAGGGGCACCTGGGCTGGGACCTGACTGGAAAAAATCCATATATCGAAGGATGGACCCCAGACCAAAGTTGTCCCCACCTCAAACTTGTGCTGCCCTGATAGAACCAAGGAAGCCCTACAAACTGACATCAGGAACCTGAACCTGTGAGTTTTCTTTCCCAGGGAAAATGTCCAAAGGATGTGCCCAGGGGCCCCAGGCCCTGGGCTGGGACCTGACTGCAAAAAATCCTTATATCGAAGGATGGACCCCAGACCAAAGTTGTCCCCACCTCAATCTTGTGCTGCCCTGATAGAACCAAGGGAGCCCTACAAACTGACATCAGGAACCTGGACTGGTGAGGTTTCTTTCCCAGGGAAAAGGGACAAAGGATGTGCCCAGGGGCACCTTGGCTGGGACCTGACTGAAAAAAATCCTTATATCGAAGGATGGACCCCAGAACAAAGTTGTCCCCACCTCAAACTTGTGCTGCCCTGATAGACCCAAGGGAGCCCTACAAACTGACATCAGGAACCTGGACCTGTGAGTTTTCTTTCCAAGGGAAAAGGGACAAAGCATGTGCCCAGGGGCCCCTGGCCCTGGACCTGACTGCAAAAAATCCTTATATCGAAGGATGGAACCCAGATCAAAGTTGTCGCCACCTCAAACTTGTGCTGCCCTGATATACCCAAGAGAGCCCTACAAACTGACATCAGGAACCCTGACCTGTGAGTTTTCTTTCCCAGGGAAAATGGCCAAAGGATGTGCCCAGGGGCCCTGGCCCAGAACCTGACGGCAAAAAATCCTTATATCGAAGGATGGATCACAGACCGAAGTTGTCCCCACCTCAAACATATGCTGCCCTGATAGATCCAAGACAGCCCTACAAACTGACATCAGGAACCTGGACCTGTGAATTTTCTTTCCCAGGGAAAAGTGAAAAAGCATGTGCCCAGGGGCCCCAGGCCCTGGGCTGGGCCCTGACTGCAAAAAATCCTTATATCGAAGGATGGACCCCACCTGAAACTTTTGCTGCCTTGATAGATCCAAGGGAGCCCTACAAATTGACATCAGGAACCTGGACCTGTGAGTTTTCTTTCCCAGGGAAAAGGGACAAAGGATGTGCCCAGGGGCCCCTAGCCCGGGACCTGACTGCAAAAAATCCTTATATCGAAGGATGGACCCCAGACCAAAGTTGTCCCCACCTGAAACTTTTGCTGCCTTGATAGATCCAAGGGAGCCCTAAAAATTGACATCAGGAACCTGGACCTGTGAGTTTTCTTTCCCAGGGAAAAGGGACAAAGGATGTGCCCAGGGGCCCCTAGCCCGGGACCTGACTGCAAAAAATCCTTATATCGAAGGATGGAGCCCAGACCAAAGTTGTCCCCACCTCAAACTTGTGCTGCCCTGATAGACCCAAGGGAGCCCTACAAACTGACATCAGGAACCTGGACCTGTGAGTTTTCTTTCCCAGGGAAAAGGGACAAAGGATGTGCCCAGGGGCCCCTGGCCCTGGGCTGGGCCCTGACTGCAAAAAATCCTTACATCGAAGGATGGATCCCAGACCAAAGTTGTCCCCACCTCAAACTTGTGCTGCCCTGGTAGACCCAAGAGAGCCCTACAAACTGACATCAGGAACCTGGACCTGTGAGTTTTCTTTCCCAGGGAAAAGAGAAAAAGGCTGTGCCCTAAGGCCTCTGGCCCGCGACCTGTCTTCAAACAATCCTTATATCGAAGGATGGACCCCAGACCAAAGTTGTCCCCACCTCAAATTTATGCTGCCCTGATAGACCGAAGGGAGCCCTACAAACTGACATCAGGAACCTGGACCTGTGAGTTTTCTTTCCCAGGGAAAATGGCCAAAGGATGTGCCCAGGGGCCCCTGGCCCAGGACCTGACTGCAAAAAATCCTTATATCGAAGGATGGACCCCAGACCAAAGTTGTCCCCACCTCAAACTTGTGCTGCCCAGATCGACCCAAGGGAGCCCTACAAACTGACATCAGGAACCTGGACCTGTGAATTTTCTTTCCCAGGGAAAAGGGACAAAGCATGTGCCCAGGGGCCACTGGCCCTGGGCTGGGCCCTGACTTCAAAAAATCCTTATAACGAAGGATGGACCCCAGACCAAAGTTGTCCCCACCTCAAACTTGTGCTGTCCTGATTGACCCAAGGGAGCCCTACAAACTGACATCAGGAACCTGGACTGGTGAGTTTTCCATCCAAGGGAAAAAGGACAAAGGATGTGCCCAGGGGCTCCAGGGCTGGGACCTGACTGCAAAAAATCCTTATATCGAAGGATGGACCCCAGACCAAAACTGTCCCCACCTCAAACTTGTGCTGCCCTGATTGACCCAAGGGAGCCCTAAAAACTGACATCAGGAACCTGGACCTGTGAGTTTTCTTTCCCAGGGAAAATGGCCAAAGGATGTGCCCAGGGGCCCTGGCCCAGAACCTGACTGCAAAAAATCCTTATATCGAAGGTTGGACCCCAGACCAAAGTTGTCCCCACCTCAAACTTGTGCTGCCCTGATAGACCCAAGGGAGCCCTACAAACTGACATCAGGAACCTGGACTGGTGAGTTTTCTTTCCCTGGGAAAATGGCCAAACGATGTGCCCAGGGGCCCTGGCCCAGAACCTGACTTCAAAAAATCCTTATATCGAAGGTTGGACCCCAGACCAAAGTTGTCCCCGCCTCAGTCTTGTGCTGCCCTGATAGACCCAGAGAGCCCTACAAACTGACATCAGGAACCTGGACCTGTGAGTTTTCTTTCCCAGGGAAAAGGGTCAAAGGATGTGCCCAGGGGCACCTGGGCTGGGACCTGACTGGAAAAAATCCATATATCGAAGGATGGACCCCAGACCAAAGTTGTCCCCAACTCAAACTTGTGCTGCCCTGATAGAACCAAGGAAGCCCTACAAACTGACATCAGGAACCTGAACCTGTGAGTTTTCTTTCCCAGGGAAAATGTCCAAAGGATGTGCCCAGGGGCCCCAGGCCCTGGGCTGGGACCTGACTGGAAAAAATCCATATATCGAAGGATGGACCCCAGACCAAAGTTGTCCCCACCTCAAACTTGTGCTGCCCTGATAGAACCAAGGGAGCCCTACAAACTCACATCAGGAACCTGGACTGGTGAGTTTTCTTTCCCAGGGAAAAGGGACAAAGGATGTGCCCAGGGGCACCTTGGCTGGGACCTGACTGTAAAAAATCCTTATATCGAAGGATGGACCCCAGAACAAAGTTGTCCCCACCTCAAACTTGTGCTGCCCTGATAGACCCAAGGGAGCCCTACAAACTGACATCAGGAACCTGGACCTGTGAGTTTTCTTTCCAAGGGAAAAGGGACAAAGCATGTGCCCAGGGGCCCCTGGCCCTGGACCTGACTGCAAAAAATCCTTATATCGAAGGATGGAACCCAGACCAAAGTTGTCGCCACCTAAAACTTGTTCTGCCCTGATATACCCAAGAGAGCCCTACAAACTGACATCAGGAACCCTGACCTGTGAGTTTTCTTTCCCAGGGAAAAGGGACAAAGGATGTGCCCGGAGGCCCCTGTCCCTGGGCTGGGCTCGAACTGCAAAAAATCCGTATATTGAAGGACTGATCGTAGACCGAAGTTATCCCCACCTCAAAATAGTGCTGCCCTGATAGACCCAAGGTAGCCCTGCAAACTCACATCAGGAACCTGGACCTGTGAGTTTTCTTTCCCAGGGAAAAGGGACAAAGGATGTGCCCAGGGGCCACTGGCCCTGGGCTGGGCCCTGACTTCAAAAAATCCTTATATCGAAGGATGGACCCCAGACCAAAGTTGTCCCCACCTCAAACTTTTGCTGCCCTGATTGACCCAAGGGAGCCCTACAAACTGACATCAGGAACCTGGACCTGTGAGTTTTCTTTCCCAGGGAAAATGGCCAAAGGATGTGCCCAGGGGCCCTGGCCCAGAACCTGACGGCAAAAAATCCTTATATCGAAGGATGGATCACAGACCGAAGTTGTCCCCACCTCAAACATATGCTGCCCTGATAGATCCAAGACAGCCCTACAAACTGACATCAGGAACCTGGACCTGTGAATTTTCTTTCCCAGGGAAAAGTGAAAAAGCATGTGCCCAGGGGCCCCAGGCCCTGGGCTGGGCCCTGACTGCAAAAAATCCTTAGATCGAAGGATGGACCCCAGACCAAAGTTGTCCCCACCTGAAACTTTTGCTGCCTTGATAGATCCAAGGGAGCCCTAAAAATTGACATCAGGAACCTGGACCTGTGAGTTTTCTTTCCCAGGGTAAATGTCCAAAGGATGTGCCCACGGGCTCCTGGCCCAGGACCTGACCGCAAAAAATCCTTATATCAATGGATGGAGCCCAGACCAAAGTTGTCCCCACCTCAAACTTGTGCTGCCCTGATAGACCCAAGAGAGCCCTACAAACTCACATCAGGAACCTGCACTAGTGAGATTTCTTTCCCAGGGAAAAGGGACAAAGGATGTGCCCAGGGGCCCCTGGGCTGGGACCTGACTGCAAAAAATCCTTATATCGAAGGATGGATTGCAGACCAAAGTTGTCCCCACCTCAAACTTGTGCTGCCCTGATAGAACCAAGGGAGCCCTACAAACTCACATCAGGAACCTGGACTGGTGAGTTTTCTTTCCCAGGGAAAAGGGACAAAGGATGTGCCCAGGGGCACCTTGGCTGGGACCTGACTGTAAAAAATCCTTATATCGAAGGATGGACCCCAGAACAAAGTTGTCCCCACCTCAAACTTGTGCTGCCCTGATAGACCCAAGGGAGCCCTACAAACTGACATCAGGAACCTGGACCTGTGAGTTTTCTTTCCAAGGGAAAAGGGACAAAGCATGTGCCCAGGGGCCCCTGGCCCTGGACCTGACTGCAAAAAATCCTTATATCGAAGGATGGAACCCAGACCAAAGTTGTCGCCACCTAAAACTTGTTCTGCCCTGATATACCCAAGAGAGCCCTACAAACTGACATCAGGAACCCTGACCTGTGAGTTTTCTTTCCCAGGGAAAAGGGACAAAGGATGTGCCCGGAGGCCCCTGTCCCTGGGCTGGGCTCGAACTGCAAAAAATCCGTATATTGAAGGACTGATCGTAGACCGAAGTTATCCCCACCTCAAAATAGTGCTGCCCTGATAGACCCAAGGTAGCCCTGCAAACTCACATCAGGAACCTGGACCTGTGAGTTTTCTTTCCCAGGGAAAAGGGACAAAGGATGTGCCCAGGGGCCACTGGCCCTGGGCTGGGCCCTGACTTCAAAAAATCCTTATATCGAAGGATGGACCCCAGACCAAAGTTGTCCCCACCTCAAACTTTTGCTGCCCTGATTGACCCAAGGGAGCCCTACAAACTGACATCAGGAACCTGGACCTGTGAGTTTTCTTTCCCAGGGAAAATGGCCAAAGGATGTGCCCAGGGGCCCTGGCCCAGAACCTGACGGCAAAAAATCCTTATATCGAAGGATGGATCACAGACCGAAGTTGTCCCCACCTCAAACATATGCTGCCCTGATAGATCCAAGACAGCCCTACAAACTGACATCAGGAACCTGGACCTGTGAATTTTCTTTCCCAGGGAAAAGTGAAAAAGCATGTGCCCAGGGGCCCCAGGCCCTGGGCTGGGCCCTGACTGCAAAAAATCCTTAGATCGAAGGATGGACCCCAGACCAAAGTTGTCCCCACCTGAAACTTTTGCTGCCTTGATAGATCCAAGGGAGCCCTACAAATTGACATCAGGAACCTGGACCTGTGAGTTTTCTTTCCCAGGGTAAATGTCCAAAGGATGTGCCCACGGGCTCCTGGCCCAGGACCTGACCGCAAAAAATCCTTATATCAATGGATGGAGCCCAGACCAAAGTTGTCCCCACCTCAAACTTGTGCTGCCCTGATAGACCCAAGGGAGCCCTACAAACTCACATCAGGAACCTGCACTAGTGAGATTTCTTTCCCAGGGAAAAGGGACAAAGGATGTGCCCAGGGGCCCCTGGGCTGGGACCTGACTGCAAAAAATCCTTATATCGAAGGATGGATCGCAGACCAAAGCCCTCCCCACCTCAGTCTTGTGCTGCCCTGATAGACCCAGAGAGCCCTACAAACTGACATCAGGAACCTGGACCTGTGAGTTTTCTTTCCCAGGGAAAATGGCCAAAGGATGTGCCCAGGGGCCCCAGGCCCTGGGCTGGGTCCTGACTGAAAAAAATGCTTATATTGAAGGATGGACCCCAGACCAAAGTTGTCCCCACCTCAAACTTGTGCTGCCCTGATAGACCCAAGAGAGCCCTACAAACTCACATCAGGAACCTGGACCTGTGAATTTTCTTTCCCAGGGAAAAGGGACAAAGCATGTGCCAAGGGGAGCCCGGCTCTGGGCTGGGCTCTGACTGCAAAAAATCCTTATATCGAAGGATGGACCCCAGACCAAAGTTGTCCCCATCTCAAACTTGTGCTGCCTGATAGACCGAAGGGAGCCCTACAAACTGACATCAGGAACCTGGACCTGTGAGTTTTCTTTCCCAGGGAAAATGGCCAAAGGATGTGCCCAGGGGCCCCTGGCCTGGGACCTGACTGCAAAAAATCCTTATATCGAAGGATGGACGCCAGACCAAAACTGTCCCCACCTCAAACTTGTGCTGCCCTGATTGACCCAAGGGAGCCCTAAAAACTGACATCAGGAACCTGGACCTGTGAGTTTTCTTTCCCAGGGAAAATGGCCAAAGGATGTGCCCAGGGGCCCTGGCCCAGAACCTGACTGCAAAAAATCCTTATATCGAAGGTTGGACCCCAGACCAAAGTTGTCCCCACCTCAAACTTGTGCTGCCCTGATAGACCCAAGGGAGCCCTACAAACTGACATCAGGAACCTGGACTGGTGAGTTTTCTTTCCCTGGGAAAATGGCCAAAGGATGTGCCCAGGGGCCCTGGCCCAGAACCTGACTTCAAAAAATCCTTATATCGAAGGTTGGACCCCAGACCAAAGTTGTCCCCGCCTCAGTCTTGTGCTGCCCTGATAGACCCAGAGAGCCCTACAAACTGACATCAGGAACCTGGACCTGTGAGTTTTCTTTCCCAGGGAAAAGGGTCAAAGGATGTGCCCAGGGGCACCTGGGCTGGGACCTGACTGGAAAAATCCATATATCGAAGGATGGACCCCAGACCAAAGTTGTCCCCACCTCAAACTTGTGCTGCCCTGATAGAACCAAGGAAGCCCTACAAACTGACATCAGGAACCTGAACCTGTGAGTTTTCTTTCCCAGGGAAAATGTCCAAAGGATGTGCCCAGGGGCCCCAGGCCCTGGGCTGGGACCTGACTGCAAAAAATCCTTATATCGAAGGATGGACCCCAGACCAAAGTTGTCCCCACCTCAAACTTGTGCTGCCCTGATAGAACCAAGGGAGCCCTACAAACTGACATCAGGAACCTGGACTGGTGAGG
The DNA here is from genome assembly GCF_050655825.1 of Lonchura striata. Taxonomy (NCBI): domain Eukaryota; kingdom Metazoa; phylum Chordata; class Aves; order Passeriformes; family Estrildidae; genus Lonchura; species Lonchura striata. Next base: position 9,421,616 of record NC_140708.1, on the reverse strand, counting down.
TTTCTTTCCCAGGGAAAAGGGACAAAGGATGTGCCCAGGGGCACCTTGGCTGGGACCTGACTGAAAAAAATCCTTATATCGAAGGATGGACCCCAGAACAAAGTTGTCCCCACCTCAAACTTGTGCTGCCCTGATAGACCCAAGGGAGCCCTACAAACTGACATCAGGAACCTGGACCTGTGAGTTTTCTTTCCAAGGGAAAAGGGACAAAGCATGTGCCCAGGGGCCCCTGGCCCTGGACCTGACTGCAAAAAATCCTTATATCGAAGGATGGAACCCAGATCAAAGTTGTCGCCACCTAAAACTTGTGCTGCCCTGATATACCCAAGAGAGCCCTACAAACTGACATCAGGAACCCTGACCTGTGAGTTTTCTTTCCCAGGGAAAAGGGACAAAGGATGTGCCCGGAGGCCCCTGTCCCTGGGCTGGGCTCGAACTGCAAAAAATCCGTATATTGAAGGATTGATCGTAGACCGAAGTTATCCCCACCTCAAAATAGTGCTGCCCTGATAGACCCAAGGTAGCCCTGCAAACTCACATCAGGAACCTGGACCTGTGAGTTTTCTTTCCCAGGGAAAAGGGACAAAGGATGTGCCCAGGGGCCCCTGGCCCTGGGCTGGGCCCTGACTTCAAAAAATCCTTATATCGAAGGATGGACCCCAGACCAAAGTTGTCCCCACCTCAAACTTTTGCTGCCCTGATTGACCCAAGGGAGCCCTACAAACTGACATCAGGAACCTGGACCTGTGAGTTTTCTTTCCCAGGGAAAATGGCCAAAGGATGTGCCCAGGGGCCCTGGCCCAGAACCTGACGGCAAAAAATCCTTATATCGAAGGATGGATCACAGACCGAAGTTGTCCCCACCTCAAACATATGCTGCCCTGATAGATCCAAGACAGCCCTACAAACTGACATCAGGAACCTGGACCTGTGAATTTTCTTTCCCAGGGAAAAGTGAAAAAGCATGTGCCCAGGGGCCCCAGGCCCTGGGCTGGGCCCTGACTGCAAAAAATCCTTATATCGAAGGATGGACCCCAGACCAAAGTTGTCCCCACCTGAAACTTTTGCTGCCTTGATAGATCCAAGGGAGCCCTACAAATTGACATCAGGAACCTGGACCTGTGAGTTTTCTTTCCCAGGGAAAAGGGACAAAGGATGTGCCCAGGGGCCCCTAGCCCGGGACCTGACTTCAAAAAATCCTTATATCGAAGGATGGACCCCAGACCAAAGTTGTCCCCACCTGAAACTTTTGCTGCCTTGATAGATCCAAGGGAGCCCTACAAATTGACATCAGGAACCTGGACCTGTGAGTTTTCTTTCCCAGGGAAAAGGGACAAAGGATGTGCCCAGGGGCCCCTAGCCCGGGACCTGACTGCAAAAAATCCTTATATCGAAGGATGGAGCCCAGACCAAAGTTGTCCCCACCTCAAACTTGTGCTGCCCTGATAGACCCAAGGGAGCCCTACAAACTGACATCAGGAACCTGGACCTGTGAGTTTTCTTTCCCAGGGAAAAGGGACAAAGGATGTGCCCAGGGGCCCCTGGCCCTGGGCTGGGCCCTGACTGCAAAAAATCCTTACATCGAAGGATGGATCCCAGACCAAAGTTGTCCCCACCTCAAACTTGTGCTGCCCTGGTAGACCCAAGAGAGCCCTACAAACTGACATCAGGAACCTGGACCTGTGAGTTTTCTTTCCCAGGGAAAAGAGAAAAAGGCTGTGCCCTAAGGCCTCTGGCCCGCGACCTGTCTTCAAACAATCCTTATATCGAAGGATGGACCCCAGACCAAAGTTGTCCCCACCTCAAATTTATGCTGCCCTGATAGACCGAAGGGAGCCCTACAAACTGACATCAGGAACCTGGACCTGTGAGTTTTCTTTCCCAGGGAAAATGGCCAAAGGATGTGCCCAGGGGCCCCTGGCCCAGGACCTGACTGCAAAAAATCCTTATATCGAAGGATGGACCCCAGACCAAAGTTGTCCCCACCTCAAACTTGTGCTGCCCAGATCGACCCAAGGGAGCCCTACAAACTGACATCAGGAACCTGGACCTGTGAATTTTCTTTCCCAGGGAAAAGGGACAAAGCATGTGCCCAGGGGCCACTGGCCCTGGGCTGGGCCCTGACTTCAAAAAATCCTTATATCGAAGGATGGACCCCAGACCAAAGTTGTCCCCACCTCAAACTTGTGCTGTCCTGATTGACCCAAGGGAGCCCTACAAACTGACATCAGGAACCTGGACTGGTGAGTTTTCCATCCAAGGGAAAAAGGACAAAGGATGTGCCCAGGGGCTCCAGGGCTGGGACCTGACTGCAAAAAATCCTTATATCGAAGGATGGACCCCAGACCAAAACTGTCCCCACCTCAAACTTGTGCTGCCCTGATTGACCCAAGGGAGCCCTAAAAACTGACATCAGGAACCTGGACCTGTGAGTTTTCTTTCCCAGGGAAAATGGCCAAAGGATGTGCCCAGGGGCCCTGGCCCAGAACCTGACTGCAAAAAATCCTTATATCGAAGGTTGGACCCCAGACCAAAGTTGTCCCCACCTCAAACTTGTGCTGCCCTGATAGACCCAAGGGAGCCCTACAAACTGACATCAGGAACCTGGACTGGTGAGTTTTCTTTCCCTGGGAAAATGGCCAAACGATGTGCCCAGGGGCCCTGGCCCAGAACCTGACTTCAAAAAATCCTTATATCGAAGGTTGGACCCCAGACCAAAGTTGTCCCCGCCTCAGTCTTGTGCTGCCCTGATAGACCCAGAGAGCCCTACAAACTGACATCAGGAACCTGGACCTGTGAGTTTTCTTTCCCAGGGAAAAGGGTCAAAGGATGTGCCCAGGGGCACCTGGGCTGGGACCTGACTGGAAAAAATCCATATATCGAAGGATGGACCCCAGACCAAAGTTGTCCCCAACTCAAACTTGTGCTGCCCTGATAGAACCAAGGAAGCCCTACAAACTGACATCAGGAACCTGAACCTGTGAGTTTTCTTTCCCAGGGAAAATGTCCAAAGGATGTGCCCAGGGGCCCCAGGCCCTGGGCTGGGACCTGACTGGAAAAAATCCATATATCGAAGGATGGACCCCAGACCAAAGTTGTCCCCACCTCAAACTTGTGCTGCCCTGATAGAACCAAGGGAGCCCTACAAACTCACATCAGGAACCTGGACTGGTGAGTTTTCTTTCCCAGGGAAAAGGGACAAAGGATGTGCCCAGGGGCACCTTGGCTGGGACCTGACTGTAAAAAATCCTTATATCGAAGGATGGACCCCAGAACAAAGTTGTCCCCACCTCAAACTTGTGCTGCCCTGATAGACCCAAGGGAGCCCTACAAACTGACATCAGGAACCTGGACCTCTGAGTTTTCTTTCCAAGGGAAAAGGGACAAAGCATGTGCCCAGGGGCCCCTGGCCCTGGACCTGACTGCAAAAAATCCTTATATCGAAGGATGGAACCCAGACCAAAGTTGTCGCCACCTAAAACTTGTTCTGCCCTGATATACCCAAGAGAGCCCTACAAACTGACATCAGGAACCCTGACCTGTGAGTTTTCTTTCCCAGGGAAAAGGGACAAAGGATGTGCCCGGAGGCCCCTGTCCCTGGGCTGGGCTCGAACTGCAAAAAATCCGTATATTGAAGGACTGATCGTAGACCGAAGTTATCCCCACCTCAAAATAGTGCTGCCCTGATAGACCCAAGGTAGCCCTGCAAACTCACATCAGGAACCTGGACCTGTGAGTTTTCTTTCCCAGGGAAAAGGGACAAAGGATGTGCCCAGGGGCCACTGGCCCTGGGCTGGGCCCTGACTTCAAAAAATCCTTATATCGAAGGATGGACCCCAGACCAAAGTTGTCCCCACCTCAAACTTTTGCTGCCCTGATTGACCCAAGGGAGCCCTACAAACTGACATCAGGAACCTGGACCTGTGAGTTTTCTTTCCCAGGGAAAATGGCCAAAGGATGTGCCCAGGGGCCCTGGCCCAGAACCTGACGGCAAAAAATCCTTATATCGAAGGATGGATCACAGACCGAAGTTGTCCCCACCTCAAACATATGCTGCCCTGATAGATCCAAGACAGCCCTACAAACTGACATCAGGAACCTGGACCTGTGAATTTTCTTTCCCAGGGAAAAGTGAAAAAGCATGTGCCCAGGGGCCCCAGGCCCTGGGCTGGGCCCTGACTGCAAAAAATCCTTAGATCGAAGGATGGACCCCAGACCAAAGTTGTCCCCACCTCAAACTTTTGCTGCCTTGATAAATCCAAGGGAGCCCTACAAATTGACATCAGGAACCTGGACCTGTGAGTTTTCTTTCCCAGGGTAAATGTCCAAAGGATGTGCCCACGGGCTCCTGGCCCAGGACCTGACTGCAAAAAATCCTTATATCAATGGATGGAGCCCAGACCAAAGTTGTCCCCACCTCAAACTTGTGCTGCCCTGATAGACCCAAGGGAGCCCTACAAACTCACATCAGGAACCTGCACTAGTGAGATTTCTTTCCCAGGGAAAAGGGACAAAGGATGTGCCCAGGGGCCCCTGGGCTGGGACCTGACTGCAAAAAATCCTTATATCGAAGTATGGATCGCAGACCAAAGCCCTCCCCACCTCAGTCTTGTGCTGCCCTGATAGACCCAGAGAGCCCTACAAACTGACATCAGGAACCTGGACCTGTGAGTTTTCTTTCCCAGGGAAAATGGCCAAAGGATGTGCCCAGGGGCCCCAGGCCCTGGGCTGGGTCCTGACTGAAAAAAATGCTTATATTGAAGGATGGACCCCAGACCAAAGTTGTCCCCACCTCAAACTTGTGCTGCCCTGATAGACCCAAGAGAGCCCTACAAACTCACATCAGGAACCTGGACCTGTGAATTTTCTTTCCCAGGGAAAAGGGACAAAGCATGTGCCAAGGGGAGCCCGGCTCTGGGCTGGGCTCTGACTGCAAAAAATCCTTATATCGAAGGATGGACCCCAGACCAAAGTTGTCCCCATCTCAAACTTGTGCTGCCTGATAGACCGAAGGGAGCCCTACAAACTGACATCAGGAACCTGGACCTGTGAGTTTTCTTTCCCAGGGAAAATGGCCAAAGGATGTGCCCAGGGGCCCCTGGCCTGGGACCTGACTGCAAAAAATCCTTATATCGAAGGATGGACGCCAGACCAAAACTGTCCCCACCTCAAACTTGTGCTGCCCTGATTGACCCAAGGGAGCCCTAAAAACTGACATCAGGAACCTGGACCTGTGAGTTTTCTTTCCCAGGGAAAATGGCCAAAGGATGTGCCCAGGGGCCCTGGCCCAGAACCTGACTGCAAAAAATCCTTATATCGAAGGTTGGACCCCAGACCAAAGTTGTCCCCACCTCAAACTTGTGCTGCCCTGATAGACCCAAGGGAGCCCTACAAACTGACATCAGGAACCTGGACTGGTGAGTTTTCTTTCCCTGGGAAAATGGCCAAAGGATGTGCCCAGGGGCCCTGGCCCAGAACCTGACTTCAAAAAATCCTTATATCGAAGGTTGGACCCCAGACCAAAGTTGTCCCCGCCTCAGTCTTGTGCTGCCCTGATAGACCCAGAGAGCCCTACAAACTGACATCAGGAACCTGGACCTGTGAGTTTTCTTTCCCAGGGAAAAGGGTCAAAGGATGTGCCCAGGGGCACCTGGGCTGGGACCTGACTGGAAAAAATCCATATATCGAAGGATGGACCCCAGACCAAAGTTGTCCCCACCTCAAACTTGTGCTGCCCTGATAGAACCAAGGAAGCCCTACAAACTGACATCAGGAACCTGAACCTGTGAGTTTTCTTTCCCAGGGAAAATGTCCAAAGGATGTGCCCAGGGGCCCCAGGCCCTGGGCTGGGACCTGACTGCAAAAAATCCTTATATCGAAGGATGGACCCCAGACCAAAGTTGTCCCCACCTCAAACTTGTGCTGCCCTGATAGAACCAAGGGAGCCCTACAAACTGACATCAGGAACCTGGACTGGTGAGGTTTCTTTCCCAGGGAAAAGGGACAAAGGATGTGCCCAGGGGCACCTTGGCTGGGACCTGACTGAAAAAAATCCTTATATCGAAGGATGGACCCCAGAACAAAGTTGTCCCCACCTCAAACTTGTGCTGCCCTGATAGACCCAAGGGAGCCCTACAAACTGACATCAGGAACCTGGACCTGTGAGTTTTCTTTCCAAGGGAAAAGGGACAAAGCATGTGCCCAGGGGCCCCTGGCCCTGGACCTGACTGCAAAAAATCCTTATATCGAAGGATGGAACCCAGATCAAAGTTGTCGCCACCTAAAACTTGTGCTGCCCTGATATACCCAAGAGAGCCCTACAAACTGACATCAGGAACCCTGACCTGTGAGTTTTCTTTCCCAGGGAAAAGGGACAAAGGATGTGCCCGGAGGCCCCTGTCCCTGGGCTGGGCTCGAACTGCAAAAAATCCGTATATTGAAGGATTGATCGTAGACCGAAGTTATCCCCACCTCAAAATAGTGCTGCCCTGATAGACCCAAGGTAGCCCTGCAAACTCACATCAGGAACCTGGACCTGTGAGTTTTCTTTCCCAGGGAAAAGGGACAAAGGATGTGCCCAGGGGCCACTGGCCCTGGGCTGGGCCCTGACTTCAAAAAATCCTTATATCGAAGGATGGACCCCAGACCAAAGTTGTCCCCACCTCAAACTTTTGCTGCCCTGATTGACCCAAGGGAGCCCTACAAACTGACATCAGGAACCTGGACCTGTGAGTTTTCTTTCCCAGGGAAAATGGCCAAAGGATGTGCCCAGGGGCCCTGGCCCAGAACCTGACTGCAAAAAATCCTTATATCGAAGGATGGATCACAGACCGAAGTTGTCCCCACCTCAAACATATGCTGCCCTGATAGATCCAAGACAGCCCTACAAACTGACATCAGGAACCTGGACCTGTGAATTTTCTTTCCCAGGGAAAAGGGACAAAGGATGTGCCCAGGGGCCCCTAGCCCGGGACCTGACTGCAAAAAATCCTTATATCGAAGGATGGACCCCAGACCAAAGTTGTCCCCACCTGAAACTTTTGCTGCCTTGATAGATCCAAGGGAGCCCTACAAATTGACATCAGGAACCTGGACCTGTGAGTTTTCTTTCCCAGGGAAAAGGGACAAAGGATGTGCCCAGGGGCCCCTAGCCCGGGACCTGACTGCAAAAAATCCTTATATCGAAGGATGGAGCCCAGACCAAAGTTGTCCCCACCTCAAACTTGTGCTGCCCTGATAGACCCAAGGGAGCCCTACAAACTGACATCAGGAACCTGGACCTGTGAGTTTTCTTTCCCAGGGAAAAGGGACAAAGGATGTGCCCAGGGGCCCCTGGCCCTGGGCTGGGCCCTGACTGCAAAAAATCCTTACATAGAAGGATGGATCCCAGACCAAAGTTGTCCCCACCTCAAACTTGTGCTGCCCTGGTAGACCCAAGAGAGCCCTACAAACTGACATCAGGAACCTGGACCTGTGAGTTTTCTTTCCCAGGGAAAAGAGAAAAAGGCTATGCCCTAAGGCCTCTGGCCCGCGACCTGTCTTCAAACAATCCTTATATCGAAGGATGGACCCCAGACCAAAGTTGTCCCCACCTCAAATTTATGCTGCCCTGATAGACCCAAGGGAGCCCTACAAACTGACATCAGGAACCTGGACCTGTGAGTTTTCTTTCCCAGGGAAAATGGCCAAAGGATGTGCCCAGGGGCCCCTGGCCCAGGACCTGACTGCAAAAAATCCTTATATCGAAGGATGGACCCCAGACCAAAGTTGTCCCCACCTCAAACTTGTGCTGCCCAGATCGACCCAAGGGAGCCCTACAAACTGACATCAGGAACCTGGACCTGTGAATTTTCTTTCCCAGGGAAAAGGGACAAAGCATGTGCCCAGGGGCCACTGGCCCTGGGCTGGGCCCTGACTTCAAAAAATCCTTATATCGAAGGATGGACCCCAGACCAAAGTTGTCCCCACCTCAAACTTGTGCTGTCCTGATTGACCCAAGGGAGCCCTACAAACTGACATCAGGAACCTGGACTGGTGAGTTTTCCATCCAAGGGAAAAAGGACAAAGGATGTGCCCAGGGGCTCCAGGGCTGGGACCTGACTGCAAAAAATCCTTATATCGAAGGATGGACCCCAGACCAAAGTTGTCCCCACCTCAATCTTGTGCTGCCCTGATAGACCCAAGGGAGCCCTACAAACTGACATCAGGAACCTGGACCTGTGAATTTTCTTTCCCAGGGTAAATGTCCAAAGGATGTGCCCACGGGCTCCTGGCCCAGGACCTGACTGCAAAAAATCCTTATATCAATGGATGGATCGCAGACCAAAGTTGTCCCCACCTCAAACTTGTGCAGCCCTGATAGACCCAAGGGAGCCCTACAAACTCACATCAGGAACCTGCACTAGTGAGATTTCTTTCCCAGGGAAAATGGCCAAAGGATGTGCCCAGGGGCCCCAGGCCTGGGACCTGACTGCAAAAAATCCTTATATCGAAGGATGGACCCCAGACCAAAGTTGTCCCCATCTCAAACTTGTGCTGCCTGATAGACCGAAGGGAGCCCTACAAACTGACATCAGGAACCTGGACCTGTGAGTTTTCTTTCCCAGGGAAAATGGCCAAAGGATGTGCCCAGGGGCCCCTGGCCTGGGACCTGACTGCAAAAAATCCTTATATCGAAGGATGGACCCCAGACCAAAACTGTCCCCACCTCAAACTTGTGCTGCCCTGATTGACCCAAGGGAGCCCTAAAAACTGACATCAGGAACCTGGACCCGTGAGTTTTCTTTCCCAGGGAAAATGGCCAAAGGATGTGCCCAGGGGCCCTGGCCCAGAACCTGACTGCAAAAAATCCTTATATCGAAGGTTGGACCCCAGACCAAAGTTGTCCCCACCTCAAACTTGTGCTGCCCTGATAGACCCAAGGGAGCCCTACAAACTGACATCAGGAACCTGGACTGGTGAGTTTTCTTTCCCTGGGAAAATGGCCAAACGATGTGCCCAGGGGCCCTGGCCCAGAACCTGACTTCAAAAAATCCTTATATCGAAGGTTGGACCCCAGACCAAAGTTGTCCCCGCCTCAGTCTTGTGCTGCCCTGATAGACCCAGAGAGCCCTACAAACTGACATCAGGAACCTGGACCTGTGAGTTTTCTTTCCCAGGGAAAAGGGTCAAAGGATGTGCCCAGGGGCACCTGGGCTGGGACCTGACTGGAAAAAATCCATATATCGAAGGATGGACCCCAGACCAAAGTTGTCCCCACCTCAAACTTGTGCTGCCCCGATAGAACCAAGGAAGCCCTACAAACTGACATCAGGAACCTGGACCTGTGAGTTTTCTTTCCCAGGGAAAATGTCCAAAGGATGTGCCCAGGGGCCCCAGGCCCTGGGCTGGGACCTGACTGGAAAAAATCCATATATCGAAGGATGGACCCCAGACCAAAGTTGTCCCCACCTCAAACTTGTGCTGCCCTGATAGAACCAAGGGAGCCCTACAAACTCACATCAGGAACCTGGACTGGTGAGTTTTCTTTCCCAGGGAAAAGGGACAAAGGATGTGCCCAGGGGCACCTTGGCTGGGACCTGACTGTAAAAAATCCTTATATCGAAGGATGGACCCCAGAACAAAGTTGTCCCCACCTCAAACTTGTGCTGCCCTGATAGACCCAAGGGAGCCCTACAAACTGACATCAGGAACCTGGACCTGTGAGTTTTCTTTCCAAGGGAAAAGGGACAAAGCATGTGCCCAGGGGCCCCTGGCCCTGGACCTGACTGCAAAAAATCCTTATATCGAAGGATGGAACCCAGACCAAAGTTGTCGCCACCTAAAACTTGTTCTGCCCTGATATACCCAAGAGAGCCCTACAAACTGACATCAGGAACCCTGACCTGTGAGTTTTCTTTCCCAGGGAAAAGGGACAAAGGATGTGCCCGGAGGCCCCTGTCCCTGGGCTGGGCTCGAACTGCAAAAAATCCGTATATTGAAGGACTGATCGTAGACCGAAGTTATCCCCACCTCAAAATAGTGCTGCCCTGATAGACCCAAGGTAGCCCTGCAAACTCACATCAGGAACCTGGACCTGTGAGTTTTCTTTCCCAGGGAAAAGGGACAAAGGATGTGCCCAGGGGCCACTGGCCCTTGGCTGGGCCCTGACTTCAAAAAATCCTTATATCGAAGGATGGACCCCAGACCAAAGTTGTCCCCACCTCAAACTTTTGCTGCCCTGATTGACCCAAGGGAGCCCTACAAACTGACATCAGGAACCTGGACCTGTGAGTTTTCTTTCCCAGGGAAAATGGCCAAAGGATGTGCCCAGGGGCCCTGGCCCAGAACCTGACGGCAAAAAATCCTTATATCGAAGGATGGATCACAGACCGAAGTTGTCCCCACCTCAAACATATGCTGCCCTGATAGATCCAAGACAGCCCTACAAACTGACATCAGGAACCTGGACCTGTGAATTTTCTTTCCCAGGGAAAAGTGAAAAAGCATGTGCCCAGGGGCCCCAGGCCCTGGGCTGGGCCCTGACTGCAAAAAATCCTTATATCGAAGGATGGACCCCAGACCAAAGTTGTCCCCACCTGAAACTTTTGCTGCCTTGATAGATCCAAGGGAGCCCTACAAATTGACATCAGGAACCTGGACCTGTAAGTTTTCTTTCCCAGGGAAAAGGGACAAAGGATGTGCCCAGGGGCCCCTAGCCCGGGACCTGACTGCAAAAAATCCTTATATCGAAGGATGGACCCCAGACCAAAGTTGTCCCCACCTGAAACTTTTGCTGCCTTGATAGATCCAAGGGAGCCCTACAAATTGACATCAGGAACCTGGACCTGTGAGTTTTCTTTCCCAGGGAAAAGGGACAAAGGATGTGCCCAGGGGCCCCTAGCCCGGGACCTGACTGCAAAAAATCCTTATATCGAAGGATGGAGCCCAGACCAAAGTTGTCCCCACCTCAAACTTGTGCTGCCCTGATAGACCCAAGGGAGCCCTACAAACTGACATCAGGAACCTGGACCTGTGAGTTTTCTTTCCCAGGGAAAAGGGACAAAGGATGTGCCCAGGGGCCCCTGGCCCTGGGCTGGACCCTGACTGCAAAAAATCCTTACATCGAAGGATGGATCCCAGACCAAAGTTGTCCCCATCTCAAACTTGTGCTGCCCTGGTAGACCCAAGAGAGCCCTACAAACTCACATCAGGAACCTGGACCTGTGAGTTTTCTTTCCCAGGGAAAAGAGAAAAAGGCTGTGCCCTAAGGCCTCTGGCCCGCGACCTGTCTTCAAACAATCCTTATATCGAAGGATGGACCCCAGACCAAAGTTGTCCCCACCTCAAATTTGTGCTGCCCTGATAGACCCAAGGGAGCCCTACAAACTGACATCAGAAACCTGGACCTGTGAGTTTTCTTTCCCAGGGAAAGGGACAAAGGATGTGCCCAAGGGGCCCTGGCCCTTGACCTGTCTGCAAAAACTCCTTATATCGAAGGATGGACCCCAGACCAAAGTTGTCCCCACCTCAAACTTGTGCTGCCCTGATAGACCTAAGGGAGCCCTACAAACTGACATCAGGAACCTGGGCTTCTGAATTTGCTTTCACCATTTAGATATCCCTCATTCTTTCCCAGGGCCCTGCAATTCCCCTCGTTTGTCAGGTCCCATGTTTCCTTTTGCCTTCTCAATGTCAAAACGGCACAGGATTTTTCTCATCTTGCATCTCCCACCCCAAAGTACTCAGGGATTTTTTTTCATGCTGAATACGTGTTGCAATCTGAGAGTACAAAACTTGGGGCTTGTTTTTTTTCTGTGCTGGATTTGTCCTCGAGAAATCTGCAACCATATAACCCTAACCACAACCACTTTGCTTTGCTCAGAAATCACAACCTTCAGAACAGCATCATGGCACCTCACCCACTGGCACCTTCCCAAAGCATTCCACTAATACTCCACATTTTCAGTGGGCATCCTGTCTCACCCTCATCCTGACCCTAAAAATGTACCAAGTAATTCTAAAATAGCCATTAGGAATGTATAACAATTCTCTAAAAGACACCAGAGACTGCCTTCAAAAAGCCCCTAAATATTCCTAATAGCCCTGCAAAAAAAAAAAAAAAAACACTCAAGGAAGCCTGCTCAGCCTCCAAGCCCCTTCCTCTTGCTCTCTAGCCCACAGATGTCATCCCTACCTTTTTGCAGCGGGTCCTGTTGTCCTCTGAGGGTTCTGGCATTGTCCTGGTGCGAAGGTCATTGCCCTGTCCCACTGGGAGGCTTCCGGTGTGGTCTCGCTGTCAGGCTTGCTGTGCTGTGCTGCTGTTGTCGGGGGTGAAAAGGGAAAAGGCTGCTTAGGGTGAGGTTAGCATTGGGGTGAGGGGTGCTGCACCTGTACCCTAACTTGCCTCCGAAGCTGTACCCTGTAGCCCTGATCCCCACTGGACTGTCCAGCCCTCAGACCCTCTCCCTTCACCCCTGACCCCTCCCTCTGCCCCCCAGCCCTCAGGCTCTGGCTGTCACCCTCGAGCCCCCCTTTGCCCCTCAAGCCCGCTCTCAGCTGCCCCTCAGCTCCTGTGTGCCACCCTTAATCCCTCTCCTCTGCCCCTCAGCCCCCAGCTTCTCTGTCACCCTCCAGCTGCCCCTGCCCCCCTCAGCATCTCTCTGTGCCACCCACTGTCCCCTCCCCTGTTCCTCCCTCAGCTCCCAGCCTCTGTCACCCTGAAGCCCCCACAGTGCCCCTCAAGCTGTCCCTCAGCCTCTATGCCATGAAAAGACCCTAAAAAAACATTAAAATGCCCTAAAAAAACCCCTCGTCTTCAAAATGACTTAAAACCCCCACAAAAAACATACAAATAGCCTCAGAATGCCCTTAAAATACAATAAAAATACCCTACATTAAAGCACCCCTAAAACACCCCTAAAAACCGCCGAAGAACTTTTAAAAAAATCCCTAAATATTCCTAAAAGATCTCTAAAAATAGCCCCAAAATCCTTAAAACACATTGATAAGACCCTAAAAAAACACCGCAGCGAGGGAGGCTGGAAGATGCGAAGCCGCGCTCCTGGCCCCGGGCGCAGCGCGGCTCCGGCAGGAAAGCGGCTCCTCCGGCAGGCAGAGGCGGCGCCGCGCCGGGAGACCCCCGCCCGCTGCTCCCGGCCCGGCGGGGCCGGCACCGCGCCCGGGGGGCCCCGGTGGCGCCCAAGCCCCGCGCCCGGAGCGGCGGCACCGGCCGGCACAGGCCCTGCCCGCGCCGCCTCCCCCGCCCGCCGGCCCGGCCAAAGCTCCGCTCGGCTCCGCACGGCTCGCACCGGCGTGGCTCCGGCAGGCCCGCGGCAGCCCAGCCGCGCCCAGCTCCCCTTCCGCCCCGGCCAGCCCCGGCACTGCCGGCAGGGCTCCGCGCCGGACCCTTCGCTGCCGGGCCGGGGGCAGAAGAAGCGCCCCGAATGCAGCGGCACAGCCCGATCCCCGCCCTGCCAGCGCTGCCACGGCTGCAGCTCCCTTCCTCTGAAGCCCCGACACTGACGCCACCCTCCGGCGCTCACCTCACCCCAACGAGGGCACAGAAACGTGGGCTCCCCTTCAACTGCGTCCCCTAGAAGAGCAGAAAAGAAGCGGCTTTCCTCAAATGATGGCAAAAGGGAGCTTTTTACCTCAATCCAAACCTCTTAAAAGGCGGGACCACAGGACTGCCCCCTCCAATTCAACCTCAGGATGACGAAATTTCAAAGGGAAAGGGGAAAAGTCCCCGCTACGCTTTGAGCAATGCTCCACGTATCCAAGTGTGTATCCAGGTGATTCCCCGGACCCTGTCCGAGGTGCTCACCATCCTTCCAGGAGACAGCCCCGGGAGCCCCCCATAAACTCCTCTTCTCCAGCAGCTCCATGCAAAAGCCAGCAAAGGTAAACCCTCGCCCTTAAATAACCTCCCCCGGCAGGACCCCGCCCCTCCTCATCATCCTAACAGCTCACACCTGTGGCTGCTCTGAGCCCTCATCATCTTAACAACTCACACCTGGGGCTACTCTGAGCCCTCATTATCCTAATAGCTCACACCTGTGGCTGCTCTGAGCCCTCATCATCTTAACAACTCACACCTGGGGCTGCTCTGAGCCCTCATCATGCTAACAGCTCACACCTGGGGCTGCTCTGAGTCCTCATCATCCTCACAGCTCACACCTGCTGCTGTTGCCACTCTCCAACAGCGTATCTCCCTCTCCAGCACACAGCCCACTTCTCACAGACACAGATCCAACAAAAATCTGCTGCAGGTGTTGGCTTTTCTTAATCCACCTGGTTACACGATTAAAACGCATACATGCATTGATTGTCATTGAGAGAAAGCTTTCCCCTGGACAAAACAGTCCTTTTGCTGGCACGCTTTGATACACCTTCGGAAAAAGCAGAATCTGCACCAACTCCTAAGACCCCTGCCGAGGAACCCAGCCCTGCTTGGGACACCCAAAGCAGCAGACCTTGAAAAAGGAGGGGAAAAGTCAAGCTTGGAGTGGAAAAAGAGGACAGAAGTACAGCAGCCTTTAAAAATGCCTGCACGGAGCAATAGTGGGAACCAGTCACATTTCTTCTTTCCTTGCTTTCTGTGATGACATAAAAAGGAAGTAAGAACACGTTAAACAAAAGGCAGAGCTAGGATTTGACAGGTCTTTATTTTGGTAGGCTGCATGACAAATGCCTCTTCCGGGACTGCAAGCCTTTTGGGGAATGGCAGAGAACAGAGGCAAAAGGTGCCGGGGAGCCCTTTCTGTTCCCTTCAGCCCCTGCAGCTGCTCCGCTGGTTTCAGGGCACTTGCTTGGTTCGTCCCTAGAGAAAAAGGCTAGGGCATGATTTTCAAAACTACTGCCCGTCCCCAGTCAGAGTTTCCTACATTCCTGGGTACAAATGAGTGGATGGAGAGAGTGGATGGATGCTGTCCAGCAGTGTCCCCAGGGGCATCTGGAGTGTTCACACTGCTGAGCTGAGAAAAACTCACCAAACCCAGCCCAGGGGCCTGTGATCCCCCACCCACCCGGGGGAACTCTGGGCGCTGTAAACAGAGGCCACAGCACACACCAGGCTCTGCTGTGCCTGCTGAGGAGTCTCTGTATGAGCCCTGAGCCCTGGCATCGCCTCCCAAACACCACAGAGACCTCTTGTGTCATCAGAGAAAAGCCCTGGAGCAAACGTGTGTCCCCAGCATGATCAACAAGAGATGCAGAATTACCTCCCCAATAAAAACGCTGTTTCTGATGGAAATGTTACCTCTGTCGACTGCGAGGATTTTATAGGAATACTGGCTCAAGAATTCAGTGACTTCAGGGATTCCATACCACAGGTTCCTGGGACTGCTTGGGCATCCAGAGCCTATAGTATCGGTTAAACTGGTAGAGCTGAGGATACTTAGCAGCTTTGTCACAGAGCTGGAACATCAAGCAGGGAGCAAGGGGTTCTCTCAGAGAGTGCAGGAGGCCAGTGAAAACAGCACCAAGGTCCTCCACGACATCTGCTCCTAGAAAAGCCAAATAAATTAAACTATTGACATGAGCACGGACACTGGGGCAACCTTCCTTACTTTGGGCCTGGCCAGCAGCCCGCAGAGCCTCACGCAGAAAAGGACTGAACGAGATCAAAAAGTGTTCCAAGTGACCTAGACACGTGCTCCTGGCCGCTGAGGTACCTAAAAAACCCATCAGACATCATCAGCTCTTGCTGAAGCAAATAATCCACCTTCACCGTGTTGTGCCAAAAACACGCCCAGCCCTTAACAGGGAGAGACCCTGCCAGGCACCGCCTCAGAGAAGAACCGAGCTGTACTGGGGGGACACACCCAGCCAACGTGTACGAGTTAAAAAGAATTTTCTCTCAGAACTGGGACTTTCAGAACCCCCCAGGTGCTACTAGACTGCAACAGACACACAGAGGGCTTCGTGAGGTGCTCTGGGGTTGGCCAGTCCTGCCCCAAGCCCTGCTGATGCCCCGGTGGTTTTAACGCTGTCCTCAAGGAGACACCTTGCGCCCACCACAAACTTGTGCTGCCCTGATAGACCCAAGGGAGCCCTACAAACTGACATCAGTGACCTGGACCTGTGAGTTTTCTTTCCCAGGGAAAAGGGACAAAGGATGTGCCCAGGGGCCCCTGGCCGTCGGCTGGAACCAGAGTGCAAAAAATCCTTATATCGAAGGATGGACCCCAGACCGAAGTTGTCCCCTCCTAAAAATTGTGATGCCCTAATACACCCAAGGGAGCTCTACAAACTGACATCAGGAACCTGGACTGGTGAGTTTTCTTTCCCAGGGAAAAGGGACAAAGGATGTGCCCAGGGGCCCCAGGGCTGGGACCTGACTGAGAAAAATCCTTATATCGAAGGATGGAGGCCAGACCAAAATTGTCCCCACCTGAAACTTGTACTGCCCTGATAGACCCAAGGGAGCCCTACAAACTGACATCAGGAACCTGGACCTGTGAGTTTTCTTTCCCAGGGAAAAGGGACAAAGGATGTACCCAGGCTCCCCTGGGCTGGACTTGACTGGAAAAACTCCTTATATCGAAGGATGGATCGTAGACGGAAGTTGTCCCCACCTCAAACTTGTGCTGCCCTGATAGACCCAAGGGAGCCCTACAAACTGACATCAGGAACCTGGACCTGAGAGTTTTCTTTCCCAGGGAAAATGGCCAAAGGATGTGCCCAGGGGCCCCTGCGCTGGGACCTGACTGCAAAAAATCCTTATATCGAAGGATGGAACCCAGACCAAAGTTGTCCCCACCTCAAACTTGTGCTGCCCTGATTGACCCAAGGGAGCCCTACAAACTGATATCAGGAACCTGGACTGGTGAGTTTTCCTTCCAAGGGAAAATGGCCAAAGGATGTGCCCAGGGGCTCCAGGGCCGGGACCTGACTGGAAAAAATGCTTATATCGAAGGATGGACCCCAGACCAAAGTTGTCCCCACCTCAAACTTGTGCTGCCCTGATAGACCCAAGGGAGCCCTACAAACTGACATCAGGAACCTGGACCTGTGAGTTTTCTTTCCCAGGGAAACAGGACAAAGGATGTGCCCAGGGGCCCCTGGCCCTGGGCTGGGACCTGACTGCAAAAAATCCTTACATCGAAGGATGGATCCCAGACCAAAGTTGTCCCCATCTCAAACTTGTGCTGCCCTGGGAGACCCAAGAGAGCCCTACAAACTGACATCAGGAACCTGGACCTGTGAGTTTTCTTTCCCAGGGAAAAGAGAAAAAGGCTGTGCCCTAAGGCCTCTGGCCCGCGACCTGTCTTCAAAAAATCCTTATATCGAAGGATGGACCCCAGACCAAAGTTCTCCCCACCTCAATCTTGTGCTGCCCTGATAGACCCAAGGGAGCCCTACAAACTGGCATCAGGAACCTGGAACTGTGAGTTTTCTTTCCCAGGGAAAAGGGACAAAGGATGCGCCCAGGGACCCCTGGGCTGGGACCTGACTGCAAAATTCTTTATATCGAAGGATGGACCCCAGACCGAAGTTGTCCCCACCTCAAAATTGTGCTGCCCTGATAGATCCAAGAGAGCCCTACAAACTGACATCAGGAACCTGGACTGGTGAGTTTTCTTTCCTAGGGAAAAGGGACAAAGGATGTGCCCAGGGGCCCCTGGGCTGGGACCTGACTGGAAAAAATCCTTATATCGAAGGATGGACCCCAGACCAAAGTTGTCCCCACCTCAAACTTGTGCTGCCCTGAGAGACCCAAGGGAGCCCTACAAACTGACATCAGGAACCTGGACCTGTGAGGTTTCTTTCCCAGGGAAAAGGGACAAAGGATGTGCCCAGGGGCCCCAGGGCTGGGACCTGACCGCAAAAAATCCTTATATCGAAGGATGGACCCCAGACCAAAGTTGTCCCCACCTCAAACTTGTGCTGCCCTGATAGATCCAAGAGAGCCCTACAAACTGACATCAGGAACCTGGACCTTTGAATTTTCTTTCCCAGGGAAAAGGGACAAAGCATGTGCCCAGGGGCCCCTGGCCCAGGACCTGACTGCAAAAAATGCTTATAAAGAAGGTTGGACCCCAGAATAAATTAGTCCCCACCTCAAACTTGTGTTGCCCTGATAGAACCAAGGGAGCCCTACAAACTGACATCAGGAACCTGGACCTGTGAGTTTTCTTTCCCAGGGGAAATGTTTAAAGGATGTGCCCAGGGGCCCCAGGCTCAGGACCTGACTGCAAAAAATCCTTATATCGAAGGATGGACCCCAGACCGAAGTTGTCCCCACCTCAAACTTGTGTTGCCCTGATAGATCCAAGAGAGCCCTACAAACTGACATCAGGAACCTGGACCTGTGAGTTTTCTTTCCCAGGGAACATTGCCAAAGGATGTGCCCAGGGGCCCCTGGGCTGGGACCTGACTGCAAAAAATCCTTATATCGAAGGATGGGCCCTAGACCGAAGCTGTCCCCACCTCAAACTTGTGCTTCCCTGATAGACCCAAGGGAGCCATACAAACTGACATCAGGAACCTGGACCTGTGAATTTTCTTTCCCAGGGAAAAGTGACAAAGCATGTGCCCAGGGGCCGCTGACCCTGGGCTGGGCCCTGACTGCAAAAAATCCTTATATCGAAGGATGGACCCCAGACCAAAGTTGTCCCTACCTCAAACTTTTGCTGCCCTGATAGACCCAAGGGAGCCCTACAAACTGATATCAGGAACCTGGACTGGTGAGTTTTCTTTCCCAGGGAAAAGGGACAAAGGATGTGCCCAAGGGAACCTGGACCGCGAACTGTCTTCAAAAAATCCTTATATCGAAGGATGGACCGCAGACCAAAGTTGTCCCCACCTCAAACTTGTGCTGCCCTGATAGACCCAAGGGAGCCCTACAAACTGACATCAGGAACCTGGACCTGTGAGTTTTCTTTCCCAGGGAAAATGGCCAAAGGATGTGCCCAGGGGCCCCTGGGCTGGGACCTGACTGGAAAAAATGCTTATATCGAAGGATGGACCCCAGACCAAAGTTGCCCCACCTCAAACTTGTGCTGCCCTGATAGACCCAAGGAAGTCCTACAAACTCACATCAGGAACCTGGACCTGTGAGTTTTCTTTCCCAGGGAAAATGGCCAAAGGATGTTCCCAGGGGTCCGTGACTCAGGACCTGTCGGCAAAAAATCCTTATATGGAAGGATGGACCCCAGAACAAAGTTGTCCCACCTCAAACTTGTGCTGCCCTGATAGACCCAAGGGAGCCCTACAAACTGACATCAGGAACCTGGACCTGTGAATTTTCTTTCCCAAGTAAAAGGGACAAAGCATGTGCCCAGGGGCCCCTGGCCCAGGACCTGACTGGAAAAAATCCCTATATCGAAGGATGGATCGCAGACCAAAGTTGTCCCCACCTCAAACTTGTTCTGCCCTGATAGACCCAAGGGAGCCCTACAAAATGACATCAGGAACCTGGACCTGTGAGTTTTCTTTCCCAGGGAAAAGGGACAAAGGATGTGCACAGGGGTCGCTGGGATGGGCCCTGACTGCAAAAAATCCTTATATCGAAGAATGGACCCCAGATCAAAGTTGTCCCCACCTCAAACTTGTGCTGCCCTGATAGAACCAAGGGAGCCCTACAAACTGACATCAGGAACCTGGACCTGTGAGCTTTCTTTCCCAGGGCAAATGTCCAAAGGATGTGCCCAGGGGCCCCTGGCCCGGGACCTGACTGAGGAAAATCCTTATATCGAAGGATGGACCCCAGACCAAAGTTGTCCCCACCTCAAAATTGTGCTGCCCTGATAGACCCAAGAGAGCCCTACAAACTGACATCAGGAACCTG
Source organism: Lonchura striata (assembly GCF_050655825.1). Taxonomy (NCBI): domain Eukaryota; kingdom Metazoa; phylum Chordata; class Aves; order Passeriformes; family Estrildidae; genus Lonchura; species Lonchura striata. Next base: position 9,401,845 of record NC_140708.1, on the reverse strand, counting down.
GACTGGTGAGTTTTCTTTCCCAGGGAAAATGGCCAAAGGATGTGCCCAGGGGCCCCTGGGCTGGGACCTGACTGCAAAAAATCCCTATATCGAAGGATGGACCCCAGAAGTAAGTTGTCCCCACCTCAAACTTGTGCTGCCCTGATATACCCAAGAGAGCCCTACAAACTGACATCAGGAACCTGGACCTGTGAGTTTTCTTTCCCAGGGAAAAGGGACAAAGGATGTGCCCAGGGGCCGCTGGCCCTGGGCTGGGCCCTGACTTCAAAAAATCCTTATATCGAAGGATGGACCCCAGAACTAAGTTGTCCCCACCTCAAACTTGTGCTGCCCTGATAGACCCAAGGGAGCCCTAGAAACTGACATCAGGGACCTGGACATGTGAGTTTTCCTTCCCAGGGAAAAGGGGCAAAGGGTGTGCACAGGTGTCCCTGGCCCAGGCCATGACTGCAAAAAATCCATATATCGAAGGATGGATCACAGACCAAAGTTGTCCCCACCTCAAACTTGTGCTGCCCTCATAGACCCAAGAGAGCCCTACAAACTGACATCAGGAACCTGGACCTGTGAGTTCTCTTTCCCAGGGAAAAGGGACAAAGGATGTGCCCAGGGGGCCCTGGCACTGGCCCAGGCTTTGACTGCAAAAAATCCTTATATCGAAGGATGGATCAAAGAACAAAGTAGTACCAAGGTCAAACTTGTGCTGCCCAGATCGACCCAAGGGAGCCCTACAAACTGACATCAGAAACCTGGACCTGTGAGTTTTCTTTCCCAGGGAAAAGGGACAAAGGATGTGCCCAGGGGCCCCTGGCCCGGGACCTGACTGCAAAAAATCCTTATATCGAAGGATGGACCCCAGACCAAAATTGTCCCCACCTCAAACTTGTTCTGCCCTGATAGACCCAAGACAGCCCTACAAACTGACATCAGGAACCTGGACCTGTGAGTTTTCTTTCCCAGGGAAAAGGGACAAAGGATGTGCCCAAGGGCCCCTGGGCCGCGAACTATCTTCAAAAAATCCTTATATCGAAGGATGGAGCCCAGACCAAAGTTGTCCCCACCTCAAAATTGTGCTGCCCTGATAGACCCAAAGAGCCCTACAAACTGACATCAGGAACCTGGACTGGTGAGTTTTCTTTCCCAGGGAAAAGGGACAAAGGATGTGCACAGTGGCTCCAGGGCCGGGACCTGACTGCAAAAAATCCTTATATCAAAGGATGGACCCCAGACCAAAGTTGTCCCCACCTCAAACTTGTGCTGCCCTGATAGACCCAAGGGAGCCCTACAAACTGACATCAGGAACCTGGACCTGTGAGATTTATTTCCCAGGGAAAAGGGACAAAGGATGTGCCCAGGGGCCCCTGGCCCTGGACCTGACTGCAAAAAATCCCTATATCGAAGGATGGACCCCAGAAGTAAGTTGTCCCCACCTCAAACTTGTGCTGCCCTGATATACCCAAGAGAGCCCTACAAACTGACATCAGGAACCTGGACCTGTGAGTTTTCTTTCCCAGGGAAAAGGGACAAAGGATGTGCCCGGGGGCCGCTGGCCCTGGGCTGGGCCCTGACTTCAAAAAATCCTTATATCGAAGGATGGACCCCAGAACTAAGTTGTCCCCACCTCAAACTTGTGCTGCCCTGATTGACCCAAGGGAGCCCTACAAACTGACATCAGGGACCTGGACATGTGAGTTTTCCTTCCCAGGGAAAAGGGGCAAAGGGTGTGCACAGGTGTCCCTGGCCCAGGCCATGACTGCAAAAAATCATTATATCGAAGGATGGATCACAGACCAAAGTTGTCCCCACCTCAAACTTGTGCTGCCCTCATAGACCCAAGAGAGCCCTACCAACTGACATCAGGAACCTGGACCTGTGAGTTTTCTTTCCCAGGGAAAAGGGACAAAGGATGTGCCCAAGGGCCCCTGGGCCGCGAACTATCTTCAAAAAATCCTTATATCGAAGGATGGAGCCCAGACCAAAGTTGTCCCCACCTCAAACTTGTGCAGCCCTGATAGACCCATGGGAGACCTACAAACTGGCATCAGGAACCTGGACCTGTGAGTTTTCTTTCCCCGGGAAAAGGGACAAAGGATGTGCCCAGGGGCCCGTGGCACTGGCCCAGGCTTTGACTGCAAAAAATCCTTATATCGAAGGATGGATCGCAGACCGAAGTTGTCGCCACCTCAAAATTGTGCTGCCCTGATAGACCCAAAGAGCCCTACAAACTGACATCAGGAACCTGGACCTTTGAGTTTTCTTTCCCAGGGAAAAGGGACAAAGGATGTGCACAGTGGCTCCAGGGCCGGGACCTGACTGCAAAAAATCCTTATATCAAACGATGGACCCCAGACCAAAGTTGTCCCCACCTCAAAATTGTGCTGCCCTGATAGACCCAAGGGAGCCCTACAAACTGACATCAGGAACCTGGACCTGTGAGATTTATTTCCAAGGGAAAAGGGACAAAGCATGTGCCCAGGGGCCCCTGGCCCTGGACCTGACTGCAAAAAATCCTTATATCGAAGGACGGACCCCAGACCAAAGTTGTCGCCACCTCAAACTTGTGCTGCCCTGATAGACCCAAGAGAGCCCTACAAACTGACATCAGGAACCTGGACCTGTGAGTTTTCTTTCCCAGGGAAAAGGGACAAAGGATGTGCCCAGCGGCTCCAGGGCCGGGACGTGAATGCAAAAAATCCTTATATCAAAGGATGGACCCCAGACCAAAGCTGTCCCCACCTCAAACTTGTGCTGCCCTGATAGACCCAAGGGAGCCCTACCAAATGACATCAGGAACCTGGACCTGTGAGTTTTCTTTCCCAGGGAAAAGGGACAAAGCATGTGCCCAGAGGTCGCTGGGATGGGCCCTGACTGCAAAAAATCCTTATATGGAAGGATGGACCCCAGATCAAAGTTGTCCCCACTTCAAACTTGAGCTGCCCTGATAGAACCAAGGAAGCCCTACAAACTGACATCAGGAACCTGGACCTGTGAGTTTTCTTTCCCAGGGAAAAGGGACAAAGGATGTGCCCAGGGGCCCCTGGCCCAGGACCTGACTGGAAAAAATCCTTATATCGAAGGATGGATCGCAGACCAAAGTTGTCCCCACCTCAAACTTGTTCTGCCCTGATAGACCCAAGACAGCCCTAAAAACTGACATCAGGAACCTGGACCTGTGAGTATTCTTTCCCAGGGAAAAGGGACAAAGGATGTGCCCAGGGGTCGCTGGGATGGGCCCTGACTGCAAAAAATCCTTATATCGAAGAATGGACCCCAGATCAAAGTTGTCCCCACCTCAAACTTGTGCTGCCCTGATAGAACCAAGGAAGCCCTACAAAGTCACATCAGGAACCTGGACCTGTGAGTTTTCTTTCCCAGGGAAAAGGGACAAAGGATGTGCCCAGAGGCCCCTGGGCTGGGACCTGACTGCAAAAAATCCTTATATCGAAAGATTGATCACAGACCAAAGTTGTCCCCACCTCAAACTTGTGCTGCCCTGATAGACCCAAGGGAGCCCTACAAACTGACATCAGGAACCTGGACTGGTGAGTTTTCTTTCCCAGGGAAAAGGGACAAAGGATGTGCCCAGGGGCCCCTGGGCTGGGACCTGACTGGAAAAAATCCTTATATCGAAGGATGGACCCCAAACCAAAGTTGTCCCCACCTCAAACTTGTGCTGCCCTGATAGACCCAAGGGAGCCCTACAAACTGACATCAGGAACCTGGACCTGTGAGTTTTCTTTCCCAGGGAAAAGGGACAAAGGATGTGCCCAGCGGCTCCAGGGCCGGGACGTGAATGCAAAAAATCCTTATATCAAAGGATGGACCCCAGACCAAAGCTGTCCCCACCTCAAACTTGTGCTGCCCTGATAGACCCAAGGGAGCCCTACCAACTGACATCAGGAACCTGGACCTGTGAGTTTTCTTTCCCAGGGAAAAGGGACAAAGCATGTGCCCAGAGGTCGCTGGGATGGGCCCTGACTGCAAAAAATCCTTATATGGAAGGATGGACCCCAGATCAAAGTTGTCCCCACTTCAAACTTGAGCTGCCCTGATAGAACCAAGGAAGCCCTACAAACTCACATCAGGAACCTGGACCTGTGAGTTTTCTTTCCCAGGGAAAAGGGACAAAGGATGTGCCCACGGGCCCCTGGCCCAGGCCATGACTGCAAAAAATCCTTATATCGAAGGATGGATCACAGACCAAAGTTGTCCCCACCTCAAACTTGTGCTGCCCTCATAGACCCAAGAGAGCCCTACCAACTGACATCAGGAACCTGGACCTGTGAGTTTTCTTTCCCAGGGAAAAGGGACAAAGGATGTGCCCAAGGGCCCCTGGGCCGCGAACTATCTTCAAAAAATCCTTATATCGAAGGATGGAGCCCAGACCAAAGTTGTCCCCACCTCAAACTTGTGCAGCCCTGATAGACCCATGGGAGACCTACAAACTGGCATCAGGAACCTGGACCTGTGAGTTTTCTTTCCCCGGGAAAAGGGACAAAGGATGTGCCCAGGGGCCCGTGGCACTGGCCCAGGCTTTGACTGCAAAAAATCCTTATATCGAAGGATGGATCGCAGACCGAAGTTGTCGCCACCTCAAAATTGTGCTGCCCTGATAGACCCAAAGAGCCCTACAAACTGACATCAGGAACCTGGACCTTTGAGTTTTCTTTCCCAGGGAAAAGGGACAAAGGATGTGCACAGTGGCTCCAGGGCCGGGACCTGACTGCAAAAAATCCTTATATCAAACGATGGACCCCAGACCAAAGTTGTCCCCACCTCAAAATTGTGCTGCCCTGATAGACCCAAGGGAGCCCTACAAACTGACATCAGGAACCTGGACCTGTGAGATTTATTTCCAAGGGAAAAGGGACAAAGCATGTGCCCAGGGGCCCCTGGCCCTGGACCTGACTGCAAAAAATCCTTATATCGAAGGACGGACCCCAGACCAAAGTTGTCGCCACCTCAAACTTGTGCTGCCCTGATAGACCCAAGAGAGCCCTACAAACTGACATCAGGAACCTGGACCTGTGAGTTTTCTTTCCCAGGGAAAAGGGACAAAGGATGTGCCCAGCGGCTCCAGGGCCGGGACGTGAATGCAAAAAATCCTTATATCAAAGGATGGACCCCAGACCAAAGCTGTCCCCACCTCAAACTTGTGCTGCCCTGATAGACCCAAGGGAGCCCTACCAAATGACATCAGGAACCTGGACCTGTGAGTTTTCTTTCCCAGGGAAAAGGGACAAAGCATGTGCCCAGAGGTCGCTGGGATGGGCCCTGACTGCAAAAAATCCTTATATGGAAGGATGGACCCCAGATCAAAGTTGTCCCCACTTCAAACTTGAGCTGCCCTGATAGAACCAAGGAAGCCCTACAAACTGACATCAGGAACCTGGACCTGTGAGTTTTCTTTCCCAGGGAAAAGGGACAAAGGATGTGCCCAGGGGCCCCTGGCCCAGGACCTGACTGGAAAAAATCCTTATATCGAAGGATGGATCGCAGACCAAAGTTGTCCCCACCTCAAACTTGTTCTGCCCTGATAGACCCAAGACAGCCCTAAAAACTGACATCAGGAACCTGGACCTGTGAGTATTCTTTCCCAGGGAAAAGGGACAAAGGATGTGCCCAGGGGTCGCTGGGATGGGCCCTGACTGCAAAAAATCCTTATATCGAAGAATGGACCCCAGATCAAAGTTGTCCCCACCTCAAACTTGTGCTGCCCTGATAGAACCAAGGAAGCCCTACAAAGTCACATCAGGAACCTGGACCTGTGAGTTTTCTTTCCCAGGGAAAAGGGACAAAGGATGTGCCCAGAGGCCCCTGGGCTGGGACCTGACTGCAAAAAATCCTTATATCGAAAGATTGATCACAGACCAAAGTTGTCCCCACCTCAAACTTGTGCTGCCCTGATAGACCCAAGGGAGCCCTACAAACTGACATCAGGAACCTGGACTGGTGAGTTTTCTTTCCCAGGGAAAAGGGACAAAGGATGTGCCCAGGGGCCCCTGGGCTGGGACCTGACTGGAAAAAATCCTTATATCGAAGGATGGACCCCAAACCAAAGTTGTCCCCACCTCAAACTTGTGCTGCCCTGATAGACCCAAGGGAGCCCTACAAACTGACATCAGGAACCTGGACCTGTGAGTTTTCTTTCCCAGGGAAAAGGGACAAAGGATGTGCCCAGCGGCTCCAGGGCCGGGACGTGAATGCAAAAAATCCTTATATCAAAGGATGGACCCCAGACCAAAGCTGTCCCCACCTCAAACTTGTGCTGCCCTGATAGACCCAAGGGAGCCCTACCAACTGACATCAGGAACCTGGACCTGTGAGTTTTCTTTCCCAGGGAAAAGGGACAAAGCATGTGCCCAGAGGTCGCTGGGATGGGCCCTGACTGCAAAAAATCCTTATATGGAAGGATGGACCCCAGATCAAAGTTGTCCCCACTTCAAACTTGAGCTGCCCTGATAGAACCAAGGAAGCCCTACAAACTCACATCAGGAACCTGGACCTGTGAGTTTTCTTTCCCAGGGAAAAGGGACAAAGGATGTGCCCACGGGCCCCTGGCCCAGGCCATGACTGCAAAAAATCCTTATATCGAAGGATGGATCACAGACCAAAGTTGTCCCCACCTCAAACTTGTGCTGCCCTCATAGACCCAAGAGAGCCCTACCAACTGACATCAGGAACCTGGACCTGTGAGTTTTCTTTCCCAGGGAAAAGGGACAAAGGATGTGCCCAAGGGCCCCTGGGCCGCGAACTATCTTCAAAAAATCCTTATATCGAAGGATGGAGCCCAGACCAAAGTTGTCCCCACCTCAAACTTGTGCAGCCCTGATAGACCCATGGGAGACCTACAAACTGGCATCAGGAACCTGGACCTGTGAGTTTTCTTTCCCCGGGAAAAGGGACAAAGGATGTGCCCAGGGGCCCGTGGCACTGGCCCAGGCTTTGACTGCAAAAAATCCTTATATCGAAGGATGGATCGCAGACCGAAGTTGTCGCCACCTCAAAATTGTGCTGCCCTGATAGACCCAAAGAGCCCTACAAACTGACATCAGGAACCTGGACCTTTGAGTTTTCTTTCCCAGGGAAAAGGGACAAAGGATGTGCACAGTGGCTCCAGGGCCGGGACCTGACTGCAAAAAATCCTTATATCAAACGATGGACCCCAGACCAAAGTTGTCCCCACCTCAAAATTGTGCTGCCCTGATAGACCCAAGGGAGCCCTACAAACTGACATCAGGAACCTGGACCTGTGAGATTTATTTCCAAGGGAAAAGGGACAAAGCATGTGCCCAGGGGCCCCTGGCCCTGGACCTGACTGCAAAAAATCCTTATATCGAAGGACGGACCCCAGACCAAAGTTGTCGCCACCTCAAACTTGTGCTGCCCTGATAGACCCAAGAGAGCCCTACAAACTGACATCAGGAACCTGGACCTGTGAGTTTTCTTTCCCAGGGAAAAGGGACAAAGGATGTGCCCAGCGGCTCCAGGGCCGGGACGTGAATGCAAAAAATCCTTATATCAAAGGATGGACCCCAGACCAAAGCTGTCCCCACCTCAAACTTGTGCTGCCCTGATAGACCCAAGGGAGCCCTACCAACTGACATCAGGAACCTGGACCTGTGAGTTTTCTTTCCCAGGGAAAAGGGACAAAGCATGTGCCCAGAGGTCGCTGGGATGGGCCCTGACTGCAAAAAATCCTTATATGGAAGGATGGACCCCAGATCAAAGTTGTCCCCACTTCAAACTTGAGCTGCCCTGATAGAACCAAGGAAGCCCTACAAACTGACATCAGGAACCTGGACCTGTGAGTTTTCTTTCCCAGGGAAAAGGGACAAAGGATGTGCCCAGGGGCCCCTGGCCCAGGACCTGACTGGAAAAAATCCTTATATCGAAGGATGGATCGCAGACCAAAGTTGTCCCCACCTCAAACTTGTTCTGCCCTGATAGACCCAAGACAGCCCTAAAAACTGACATCAGGAACCTGGACCTGTGAGTATTCTTTCCCAGGGAAAAGGGACAAAGGATGTGCCCAGGGGTCGCTGGGATGGGCCCTGACTGCAAAAAATCCTTATATCGAAGAATGGACCCCAGATCAAAGTTGTCCCCACCTCAAACTTGTGCTGCCCTGATAGAACCAAGGAAGCCCTACAAAGTCACATCAGGAACCTGGACCTGTGAGTTTTCTTTCCCAGGGAAAAGGGACAAAGGATGTGCCCAGAGGCCCCTGGGCTGGGACCTGACTGCAAAAAATCCTTATATCGAAAGATTGATCACAGACCAAAGTTGTCCCCACCTCAAACTTGTGCTGCCCTGATAGACCCAAGGGAGCCCTACAAACTGACATCAGGAACCTGGACTGGTGAGTTTTCTTTCCCAGGGAAAAGGGACAAAGGATGTGCCCAGGGGCCCCTGGGCTGGGACCTGACTGGAAAAAATCCTTATATCGAAGGATGGACCCCAAACCAAAGTTGTCCCCACCTCAAACTTGTGCTGCCCTGATAGACCCAAGGGAGCCCTACAAACTGACATCAGGAACCTGGACCTGTGAGTTTTCTTTCCCAGGGAAAAGGGACAAAGGATGTGCCCAGCGGCTCCAGGGCCGGGACGTGAATGCAAAAAATCCTTATATCAAAGGATGGACCCCAGACCAAAGCTGTCCCCACCTCAAACTTGTGCTGCCCTGATAGACCCAAGGGAGCCCTACCAACTGACATCAGGAACCTGGACCTGTGAGTTTTCTTTCCCAGGGAAAAGGGACAAAGCATGTGCCCAGAGGTCGCTGGGATGGGCCCTGACTGCAAAAAATCCTTATATGGAAGGATGGACCCCAGATCAAAGTTGTCCCCACTTCAAACTTGAGCTGCCCTGATAGAACCAAGGAAGCCCTACAAACTCACATCAGGAACCTGGACCTGTGAGTTTTCTTTCCCAGGGAAAAGGGACAAAGGATGTGCCCAGGGGCCCCTGGCCCAGGACCTGACTGGAAAAAATCCTTATATCGAAGGATGGATCGCAGACCAAAGTTGTCCCCACCTCAAACTTGTTCTGCCCTGATAGACCCAAGACAGCCCTAAAAACTGACATCAGGAACCTGGACCTGTGAGTATTCTTTCCCAGGGAAAAGGGACAAAGGATGTGCCCAGGGGTCGCTGGGATGGGCCCTGACTGCAAAAAATCCTTATATCGAAGAATGGACCCCAGATCAAAGTTGTCCCCACCTCAAACTTGTGCTGCCCTGATAGAACCAAGGAAGCCCTACAAAGTCACATCAGGAACCTGGACCTGTGAGTTCTCTTTCCCAGGGAAAAGGGACAAAGGATGTGCCCAGAGGCCCCTGGGCTGGGACCTGACTGCAAAAAATCCTTATATCGAAAGATTGATCACAGACCAAAGTTGTCCCCACCTCAAACTTGTGCTGCCCTGATAGACCCAAGGGAGCCCTACAAACTGACATCAGGAACCTGGACTGGTGAGTTTTCTTTCCCAGGGAAAAGGGACAAAGGATGTGCCCAGGGGCCCCTGGGCTGGGACCTGACTGCAAAAAATCCTTATATCGAAGGATGGACCCCAGACCAAAGTTGTCCCCACCTCAAACTTGTGCTGCCCTGATAGACCCAAGGGAGCCCTACAAACTGACATCAGGAACCTGGACCTGTGAGATTTATTTCCAAGGGAAAAGGGACAAAGGATGTGCCCAGGGGCCCCTGGCCCTGGACCTGACTGCAAAAAATCCCTATATCGAAGGATGGACCCCAGAAGTAAGTTGTCCCCACCTCAAACTTGTGCTGCCCTGATATACCCAAGAGAGCCCTACAAACTGACATCAGGAACCTGGACCTGTGAGTTTTCTTTCCCAGGGAAAAGGGACAAAGGATGTGCCCAGGGGCCGCTGGCCCTGGGCTGGGCCCTGACTTCAAAAAATCCTTATATCGAAGGATGGACCCCAGAACTAAGTTGTCCCCACCTCAAACTTGTGCTGCCCTGATTGACCCAAGGGAGCCCTACAAACTGACATCAGGGACCTGGACATGTGAGTTTTCCTTCCCAGGGAAAAGGGGCAAAGGGTGTGCACAGGTGTCCCTGGCCCAGGCCATGACTGCAAAAAATCCTTATATCGAAGGATGGATCACAGACCAAAGTTGTCCCCACCTCAAACTTGTGCTGCCCTCATAGACCCAAGAGAGCCCTACCAACTGACATCAGGAACCTGGACCTGTGAGTTTTCTTTCCCAGGGAAAAGGGACAAAGCATGTGCCCAGAGGTCGCTGGGATGGGCCCTGACTGCAAAAAATCCTTATATGGAAGGATGGACCCCAGATCAAAGTTGTCCCCACTTCAAACTTGAGCTGCCCTGATAGAACCAAGGAAGCCCTACAAACTCACATCAGGAACCTGGACCTGTGAGTTTTCTTTCCCAGGGAAAAGGGACAAAGGATGTGCCCAGGGGCCCCTGGCCCAGGACCTGACTGGAAAAAATCCTTATATCGAAGGATGGATCGCAGACCAAAGTTGTCCCCACCTCAAACTTGTTCTGCCCTGATAGACCCAAGACAGCCCTAAAAACTGACATCAGGAACCTGGACCTGTGAGTATGCTTTCCCAGGGAAAAGGGACAAAGGATGTGCCCAGGGGTCGCTGGGATGGGCCCTGACTGCAAAAAATCCTTATATCGAAGAATGGACCCCAGATCAAAGTTGTCCCCACCTCAAACTTGTGCTGCCCTGATAGAACCAAGGAAGCCCTACAAAGTCACATCAGGAACCTGGACCTGTGAGTTTTCTTTCCCAGGGAAAAGGGACAAAGGATGTGCCCAGAGGCCCCTGGGCTGGGACCTGACTGCAAAAAATCCTTATATCGAAAGATTGATCACAGACCAAAGTTGTCCCCACCTCAAACTTGTGCTGCCCTGATAGACCCAAGGGAGCCCTACAAACTGACATCAGGAACCTGGACTGGTGAGTTTTCTTTCCCAGGGAAAAGGGACAAAGGATGTGCCCAGGGGCCCCTGGGCTGGGACCTGACTGCAAAAAATCCTTATATCGAAGGATGGACCCCAGACCAAAGTTGTCCCCACCTCAAACTTGTGCTGCCCTGATAGACCCAAGGGAGCCCTACAAACTGACATCAGGAACATGGACCTGTGAGTTTTCTTTCCCAGGGAAAAGGGACAAAGGATGTGCCCAGGGGCCGCTGGCCCTGGGTTGGGCCCTGAGTTCAAAAATCCTTATATCGAAGGATGGACCCAAGACCAAAGTTGTCCGCACCTCAAACTTGTCTGCCCTGATTGACCCAAGGGAGCCCTACAAACTGATATCAGGAACCTGGACTGGTGAGTTTTCTTTCCTAGGGAAAAGGGACAAAGCATGTGCCCAGGGGCCGCTGGGATGGGCCCTGACTGCAAAAAATCCTTATATCGAAGGATTGATCTTCGACCAAAGTTGTCCCCACCTCAACCTTGTGCTGCCCTGATAGACCCAAGGGAGCCCTACAAACTGACATCAGGAACCTGGACCTGTGAATTTTCTTTCCCAGGGAAAAGGGACAAAGGATGTGCCCAGGGGCCCCTGGGCTGGGACCAGACTGCAAAAAATCCTTATATCGAAGGATGGATTACAGAACAAAGTTGTCCCCACGTCAAACTTGTGCTGCCCTGATAGACCCAAGGGAGCCCTACAAACTGATATCAGGAACCTGGACCTCTGAATTTTTTTTCCAAGGCAAAAGGGACAAAGGATGTGCCCAGGGGCCCCTGGCCCGGGACCAGACTGCAATAAATCCTTATATCGAAGGATGGATCGCAGACCGAAGTTGTCGCCACCTGAAACTTGTGCTGCCCTGATATACCCAAGAGAGCCCTACAAACTGACATCAGGAACCTGGACCTGTGAGTTTTCTTTCCCAGGGAAAAGGGACAAAGCATGTGCCCAGGGGCCCCTGGCCCTGGACCTGACTGCAAAAAATCCTTATATCGAAGGACGGACCCCAGACCAAAGTTGTCGCCACCTCAAACTTGTGCTGCCCTGATAGACCCAAGAGAGCCCTACAAACTGACATCAGGAACCTGGACCTGTGAGTTTTCTTTCCCAGGGAAAAGGGACAAAGGATGTGCCCAGCGGCTCCAGGGCCGGGACGTGAATGCAAAAAATCCTTATATCAAAGGATGGACCCCAGACCAAAGCTGTCCCCACCTCAAACTTGTGCTGCCCTGATAGACCCAAGAGAGCCCTACCAACTGACATCAGGAACCTGGACCTGTGAGTTTTCTTTCCCAGGGAAAAGGGACAAAGCATGTGCCCAGAGGTCGCTGGGATGGGCCCTGACTGCAAAAAATCCTTATATGGAAGGATGGACCCCAGATCAAAGTTGTCCCCACTTCAAACTTGAGCTGCCCTGATAGAACCAAGGAAGCCCTACAAACTCACATCAGGAACCTGGACCTGTGAGTTTTCTTTCCCAGGGAAAAGGGACAAAGGATGTGCCCAGGGGCCCCTGGCCCAGGACCTGACTGGAAAAAATCCTTATATCGAAGGATGGATCGCAGACCAAAGTTGTCCCCACCTCAAACTTGTTCTGCCCTGATAGACCCAAGACAGCCCTAAAAACTGACATCAGGAACCTGGACCTGTGAGTATTCTTTCCCAGGGAAAAGGGACAAAGGATGTGCCCAGGGGTCGCTGGGATGGGCCCTGACTGCAAAAAATCCTTATATCGAAGAATGGACCCCAGACCAAAGTTGTCCCCACCTCAAACTTGTGCTGCCCTGATAGAACCAAGGAAGCCCTACAAAGTCACATCAGGAACCTGGACCTGTGAGTTTTCTTTCCCAGGGAAAAGGGACAAAGGATGTGCCCAGAGGCCCCTGGGCTGGGACCTGACTGCAAAAAATCCTTATATCGAAAGATTGATCACAGACCAAAGTTGTCCCCACCTCAAACTTGTGCTGCCCTGATAGACCCAAGGGAGCCGTACAAACTGACATCAGGAACCTGGACTGGTGAGTTTTCTTTCCCAGGGAAAAGGGACAAAGGATGTGCCCAGGGGCCCCTGGGCTGGGACCTGACTGCAAAAAATCCTTATATCGAAGGATGGACCCCAGACCAAAGTTGTCCCCACCTCAAACTTGTGCTGCCCTGATAGACCCAAGGGAGCCCTACAAACTGACATCAGGAACATGGACCTGTGAGTTTTCTTTCCCAGGGAAAAGGGACAAAGGATATGCCCAGGGGCCGCTGGCCCTGGGTTGGGCCCTGAGTTCAAAAATCCTTATATCGAAGGATGGACCCCAGACCAAAATTGTCCCCACCTCAAACTTGTTCTGCCCTGATAGACCCAAGACAGCCCTACAAACTGACATCAGGAACCTGGACCTGTGAGTTTTCTTTCCCAGGGAAAAGGGACAAAGGATGTGCCCAAGGGCCCCTGGGCCGCGAACTATCTTCAAAAAATCCTTATATCGAAGGATGGAGCCCAGACCAAAGTTGTCCCCACCTCAAAATTGTGCTGCCCTGATAGACCCAAGAGAGCCCTAAAAACTGACATCAGGAACCTGGACCTGTGAGTTTTCTTTCCCAGGGAAAAGGGACAAAGGATGTGCACAGTGGCTCCAGGGCCGGGACCTGACTGCAAAAAATCCTTATATCAAAGGATGGACCCCAGACCAAAGTTGTCCCCACCTCAAACTTGTGCTGCCCTGATAGACCCAAGGGAGCCCTACAAACTGACATCAGGAACCTGGACCTGTGAGATTTATTTCCAAGGGAAAAGGGACAAAGGATGTGCCCAGGGGCCCCTGGCCCTGGACCTGACTGCAAAAAATCCCTATATCGAAGGATGGACCCCAGACCAAAGTTGTCCCCACCTCAAACTTGTGCTGCCCTGATTGACCCAAGGGAGCCCTACAAACTGACATCAGGGACCTGGACATGTGAGTTTTCCTTCCCAGGGAAAAGGGGCAAAGGGTGTGCACAGGTGTCCCTGGCCCAGGCCATGACTGCAAAAAATCCTTATATCGAAGGATGGATCACAGACCAAAGTTGTCCCCACCTCAAACTTGTGCTGCCCTCATAGACCCAAGAGAGCCCTACCAACTGACATCAGGAACCTGGACCTGTGAGTTTTCTTTCCCAGGGAAAAGGGACAAAGCATGTGCCCAGAGGTCGCTGGGATGGGCCCTGACTGCAAAAAATCCTTATATGGAAGGATGGACCCCAGATCAAAGTTGTCCCCACTTCAAACTTGAGCTGCCCTGATAGAACCAAGGAAGCCCTACAAACTCACATCAGGAACCTGGACCTGTGAGTTTTCTTTCCCAGGGAAAAGGGACAAAGGATGTGCCCAGGGGCCCCTGGCCCAGGACCTGACTGGAAAAAATCCTTATATCGAAGGATGGATCGCAGACCAAAGTTGTCCCCACCTCAAACTTGTTCTGCCCTGATAGACCCAAGACAGCCCTAAAAACTGACATCAGGAACCTGGACCTGTGAGTATTCTTTCCCAGGGAAAAGGGACAAAGGATGTGCCCAGAGGCCCCTGGGCTGGGACCTGACTGCAAAAAATCCTTATATCGAAAGATTGATCACAGACCAAAGTTGTCCCCACCTCAAACTTGTGCTGCCCTGATAGACCCAAGGGAGCCCTACAAACTGACATCAGGAACCTGGACTGGTGAGTTTTCTTTCCCAGGGAAAAGGGACAAAGGATGTGCCCAGGGGCCCCTGGGCTGGGACCTGACTGCAAAAAATCCTTATATCGAAGGATGGACCCCAGACCAAAGTTGTCCCCACCTCAAACTTGTGCTGCCCTGATAGACCCAAGGGAGCCCTACAAACTGACATCAGGAACATGGACCTGTGAGTTTTCTTTCCCAGGGAAAAGGGACAAAGGATATGCCCAGGGGCCGCTGGCCCTGGGTTGGGCCCTGAGTTCAAAAATCCTTATATCGAAGGATGGACCCAAGACCAAAGTTGTCCGCACCTCAAACTTGTCTGCCCTGATTGACCCAAGGGAGCCCTACAAACTGATATCAGGAACCTGGACTGGTGAGTTTTCTTTCCCAGGGAAAAGGGACAAAGCATGTGCCCAGGGGCCGCTGGGATGGGCCCTGACTGCAAAAAATCCTTATATCGAAGGATTGATCTTCGACCAAAGTTGTCCCCACCTCAACCTTGTGCTGCCCTGATAGACCCAAGGGAGCCCTACAAACTGACATCAGGAACCTGGACCTGTGAATTTTCTTTCCCAGGGAAAAGGGACAAAGGATGTGCCCAGGGGCCCCTGGGCTGGGACCAGACTGCAAAAAATCCTTATATCGAAGGATGGATTACAGAACAAAGTTGTCCCCACGTCAAACTTGTGCTGCCCTGATAGACCCAAGGGAGCCCTACAAACTGATATCAGGAACCTGGACCTCTGAATTTTTTTTCCAAGGCAAAAGGGACAAAGGATGTGCCCAGGGGCCCCTGGCCCGGGACCAGACTGCAATAAATCCTTATATCGAAGGATGGATCGCAGACCAAAGTTGTCGCCCACTGAAACTTGTGCTGCCCTGATATACCCAAGAGAGCCCTACAAACTGACATCAGGAACCTGGACCTGTGAGTTTTCTTTCCCAGGGAAAAGGGACAAAGCATGTGCCCAGGGGCCCCTGGCCCTGGACCTGACTGCAAAAAATCCTTATATCGAAGGACGGACCCCAGACCAAAGTTGTCGCCACCTCAAACTTGTGCTGCCCTGATAGACCCAAGAGAGCCCTACAAACTGACATCAGGAACCCGGACCTGTGAGTTTTCTTTCCCAGGGAAAAGGGACAAAGGATGTGCCCAGCGGCTCCAGGGCCGGGACGTGAATGCAAAAAATCCTTATATCAAAGGATGGACCCCAGACCAAAGCTGTCCCCACCTCAAACTTGTGCTGCCCTGATAGAACCAAGAGAGCCCTACCAACTGACATCAGGAACCTGGACCTGTGAGTTTTCTTTCCCAGGGAAAAGGGACAAAGCATGTGCCCAGAGGTCGCTGGGATGGGCCCTGACTGCAAAAAATCCTTATATGGAAGGATGGACCCCAGATCAAAGTTGTCCCCACTTCAAACTTGAGCTGCCCTGATAGAACCAAGGAAGCCCTACAAACTCACATCAGGAACCTGGACCTGTGAGTTTTCTTTCCCAGGGAAAAGGGACAAAGGATGTGCCCAGGGGCCCCTGGCCCAGGACCTGACTGGAAAAAATCCTTATATCGAAGGATGGATCGCAGACCAAAGTTGTCCCCACCTCAAACTTGTTCTGCCCTGATAGACCCAAGACAGCCCTAAAAACTGACATCAGGAACCTGGACCTGTGAGTATTCTTTCCCAGGGAAAAGGGACAAAGGATGTGCCCAGGGGTCGCTGGGATGGGCCCTGACTGCAAAAAATCCTTATATCGAAGAATGGACCCCAGACCAAAGTTGTCCCCACCTCAAACTTGTGCTGCCCTGATAGAACCAAGGAAGCCCTACAAAGTCACATCAGGAACCTGGACCTGTGAGTTTTCTTTCCCAGGGAAAAGGGACAAAGGATGTGCCCAGAGGCCCCTGGGCTGGGACCTGACTGCAAAAAATCCTTATATCGAAAGATTGATCACAGACCAAAGTTGTCCCCACCTCAAACTTGTGCTGCCCTGATAGACCCAAGGGAGCCGTACAAACTGACATCAGGAACCTGGACTGGTGAGTTTTCTTTCCCAGGGAAAAGGGACAAAGGATGTGCCCAGGGGCCCCTGGGCTGGGACCTGACTGCAAAAAATCCTTATATCGAAGGATGGACCCCAGACCAAAGTTGTCCCCACCTCAAACTTGTGCTGCCCTGATAGACCCAAGGGAGCCCTACAAACTGACATCAGGAACATGGACCTGTGAGTTTTCTTTCCCAGGGAAAAGGGACAAAGGATATGCCCAGGGGCCGCTGGCCCTGGGTTGGGCCCTGAGTTCAAAAATCCTTATATCGAAGGATGGATCACAGACCAAAGTTGTCCCCACCTCAAACTTGTTCTGCCCTGATAGACCCAAGACAGCCCTACAAACTGACATCAGGAACCTGGACCTGTGAGTTTTCTTTCCCAGGGAAAAGGGACAAAGGATGTGCCCAAGGGCCCCTGGGCCGCGAACTATCTTCAAAAAATCCTTATATCGAAGGATGGAGCCCAGACCAAAGTTGTCCCCACCTCAAAATTGTGCTGCCCTGATAGACCCAAAGAGCCCTACAAACTGACATCAGGAACCTGGACTGGTGAGTTTTCTTTCCCAGGGAAAAGGGACAAAGGATGTGCACAGTGGCTCCAGGGCCGGGACCTGACTGCAAAAAATCCTTATATCAAAGGATGGACCCCAGACCAAAGTTGTCCCCACCTCAAACTTGTGCTGCCCTGATAGACCCAAGGGAGCCCTACAAACTGACATCAGGAACCTGGACCTGTGAGATTTATTTCCAAGGGAAAAGGGACAAAGGATGTGCCCAGGGGCCCCTGGCCCTGGACCTGACTGCAAAAAATCCCTATATCGAAGGATGGACCCCAGAAGTAAGTTGTCCCCACCTCAAACTTGTGCTGCCCTGATATACCCAAGAGAGCCCTACAAACTGACATCAGGAACCTGGACCTGTGAGTTTTCTTTCCCAGGGAAAAGGGACAAAGGATGTGCCCAGGGGCCGCTGGCCCTGGGCTGGGCCCTGACTTCAAAAAATCCTTATATCGAAGGATGGACCCCAGAACTAAGTTGTCCCCACCTCAAACTTGTGCTGCCCTGATTGACCCAAGGGAGCCCTACAAACTGACATCAGGGACCTGGACATGTGAGTTTTCCTTCCCAGGGAAAAGGGGCAAAGGGTGTGCACAGGTGTCCCTGGCCCAGGCCATGACTGCAAAAAATCCTTATATCGAAGGATGGATCACAGACCAAAGTTGTCCCCACCTCAAACTTGTGCTGCCCTCATAGACCCAAGAGAGCCCTACCAACTGACATCAGGAACCTGGACCTGTGAGTTTTCTTTCCCAGGGAAAAGGGACAAAGCATGTGCCCAGAGGTCGCTGGGATGGGCCCTGACTGCAAAAAATCCTTATATGGAAGGATGGACCCCAGATCAAAGTTGTCCCCACTTCAAACTTGAGCTGCCCTGATAGAACCAAGGAAGCCCTACAAACTCACATCAGGAACCTGGACCTGTGAGTATTCTTTCCCAGGGAAAAGGGACAAAGGATGTGCCCAGGGGCCCCTGGCCCAGGACCTGACTGGAAAAAATCCTTATATCGAAGGATGGATCGCAGACCAAAGTTGTCCCCACCTCAAACTTGTTCTGCCCTGATAGACCCAAGACAGCCCTAAAAACTGACATCAGGAACCTGGACCTGTGAGTATTCTTTCCCAGGGAAAAGGGACAAAGGATGTGCCCAGAGGCCCCTGGGCTGGGACCTGACTGCAAAAAATCCTTATATCGAAAGATTGATCACAGACCAAAGTTGTCCCCACCTCAAACTTGTGCTGCCCTGATAGACCCAAGGGAGCCCTACAAACTGACATCAGGAACCTGGACTGGTGAGTTTTCTTTCCCAGGGAAAAGGGACAAAGGATGTGCCCAGGGGCCCCTGGGCTGGGACCTGACTGCAAAAAATCCTTATATCGAAGGATGGACCCCAGACCAAAGTTGTCCCCACCTCAAACTTGTGCTGCCCTGATAGACCCAAGGGAGCCCTACAAACTGACATCAGGAACATGGACCTGTGAGTTTTCTTTCCCAGGGAAAAGGGACAAAGGATATGCCCAGGGGCCGCTGGCCCTGGGTTGGGCCCTGAGTTCAAAAATCCTTATATCGAAGGATGGACCCAAGACCAAAGTTGTCCGCACCTCAAACTTGTCTGCCCTGATTGACCCAAGGGAGCCCTACAAACTGATATCAGGAACCTGGACTGGTGAGTTTTCTTTCCCAGGGAAAAGGGACAAAGCATGTGCCCAGGGGCCGCTGGGATGGGCCCTGACTGCAAAAAATCCTTATATCGAAGGATTGATCTTCGACCAAAGTTGTCCCCACCTCAACCTTGTGCTGCCCTGATAGACCCAAGGGAGCCCTACAAACTGACATCAGGAACCTGGACCTGTGAATTTTCTTTCCCAGGGAAAAGGGACAAAGGATGTGCCCAGGGGCCCCTGGGCTGGGACCAGACTGCAAAAAATCCTTATATCGAAGGATGGATTACAGAACAAAGTTGTCCCCACGTCAAACTTGTGCTGCCCTGATAGACCCAAGGGAGCCCTACAAACTGATATCAGGAACCTGGACCTCTGAATTTTTTTTCCAAGGCAAAAGGGACAAAGGATGTGCCCAGGGGCCCCTGGCCCGGGACCAGACTGCAATAAATCCTTATATCGAAGGATGGATCGCAGACCGAAGTTGTCGCCCACTGAAACTTGTGCTGCCCTGATATACCCAAGAGAGCCCTACAAACTGACATCAGGAACCTGGACCTGTGAGTTTTCTTTCCCAGGGAAAAGGGACAAAGCATGTGCCCAGGGGCCCCTGGCCCTGGACCTGACTGCAAAAAATCCTTATATCGAAGGACGGACCCCAGACCAAAGTTGTCGCCACCTCAAACTTGTGCTGCCCTGATAGACCCAAGAGAGCCCTACAAACTGACATCAGGAACCTGGACCTGTGAGTTTTCTTTCCCAGGGAAAAGGGACAAAGGATGTGCCCAGCGGCTCCAGGGCCAGGACGTGAATGCAAAAAATCCTTATATCAAAGGATGGACCCCAGACCAAAGCTGTCCCCACCTCAAACTTGTGCTGCCCTGATAGACCCAAGAGAGCCCTACCAACTGACATCAGGAACCTGGACCTGTGAGTTTTCTTTCCCAGGGAAAAGGGACAAAGCATGTGCCCAGAGGTCGCTGGGATGGGCCCTGACTGCAAAAAATCCTTATATGGAAGGATGGACCCCAGATCAAAGTTGTCCCCACTTCAAACTTGAGCTGCCCTGATAGAACCAAGGAAGCCCTACAAACTCACATCAGGAACCTGGACCTGTGAGTTTTCTTTCCCAGGGAAAAGGGACAAAGGATGTGCCCAGGGGCCCCTGGCCCAGGACCTGACTGGAAAAAATCCTTATATCGAAGGATGGATCGCAGACCAAAGTTGTCCCCACCTCAAACTTGTTCTGCCCTGATAGACCCAAGACAGCCCTAAAAACTGACATCAGGAACCTGGACCTGTGAGTATTCTTTCCCAGGGAAAAGGGACAAAGGATGTGCCCAGGGGTCGCTGGGATGGGCCCTGACTGCAAAAAATCCTTATATCGAAGAATGGACCCCAGACCAAAGTTGTCCCCACCTCAAACTTGTGCTGCCCTGATAGAACCAAGGAAGCCCTACAAAGTCACATCAGGAACCTGGACCTGTGAGTTTTCTTTCCCAGGGAAAAGGGACAAAGGATGTGCCCAGAGGCCCCTGGGCTGGGACCTGACTGCAAAAAATCCTTATATCGAAAGATTGATCACAGACCAAAGTTGTCCCCACCTCAAACTTGTGCTGCCCTGATAGACCCAAGGGAGCCCTACAAACTGACATCAGGAACCTGGACTGGTGAGTTTTCTTTCCCAGGGAAAAGGGACAAAGGATGTGCCCAGGGGCCCCTGGGCTGGGACCTGACTGCAAAAAATCCTTATATCGAAGGATGGACCCCAGACCAAAGTTGTCCCCACCTCAAACTTGTGCTGCCCTGATAGACCCAAGGGAGCCCTACAAACTGACATCAGGAACATGGACCTGTGAGTTTTCTTTCCCAGGGAAAAGGGACAAAGGATATGCCCAGGGGCCGCTGGCCCTGGGTTGGGCCCTGAGTTCAAAAATCCTTATATCGAAGGATGGACCCCAGACCAAAATTGTCCCCACCTCAAACTTGTTCTGCCCTGATAGACCCAAGACAGCCCTACAAACTGACATCAGGAACCTGGACCTGTGAGTTTTCTTTCCCAGGGAAAAGGGACAAAGGATGTGCCCAAGGGCCCCTGGGCCGCGAACTATCTTCAAAAAATCCTTATATCGAAGGATGGAGCCCAGACCAAAGTTGTCCCCACCTCAAAATTGTGCTGCCCTGATAGACCCAAAGAGCCCTACAAACTGACATCAGGAACCTGGACCTGTGAGTTTTCTTTCCCAGGGAAAAGGGACAAAGGATGTGCACAGTGGCTCCAGGGCCGGGACCTGACTGCAAAAAATCCTTATATCAAAGGATGGACCCCAGACCAAAGTTGTCCCCACCTCAAACTTGTGCTGCCCTGATAGACCCAAGGGAGCCCTACAAACTGACATCAGGAACCTGGACCTGTGAGATTTATTTCCAAGGGAAAAGGGACAAAAGAATGTGCCCAGGGGCCCCTGGCCCTGGACCTGACAGCAAAAAATCCCTATATCGAAGGATGGACCCCAGAAGTAAGTTGTCCCCACCTCAAACTTGTGCTGCCCTGATATACCCAAGAGAGCCCTACAAACTGACATCAGGAACCTGGACCTGTGAGTTTTCTTTCCCAGGGAAAAGGGACAAAGGATGTGCCCAGGGGCCGCTGGCCCTGGGCTGGGCCCTGACTTCAAAAAATCCTTATATCGAAGGATGGACCCCAGAACTAAGTTGTCCCCACCTCAAACTTGTGCTGCCCTGATTGACCCAAGGGAGCCCTACAAACTGACATCAGGGACCTGGACATGTGAGTTTTCCTTCCCAGGGAAAAGGGGCAAAGGGTGTGCACAGGTGTCCCTGGCCCAGGCCATGACTGCAAAAAATCCTTATATCGAAGGATGGATCACAGACCAAAGTTGTCCCCACCTCAAACTTGTGCTGCCCTCATAGACCCAAGAGAGCCCTACCAACTGACATCAGGAACCTGGACCTGTGAGTTTTCTTTCCCAGGGAAAAGGGACAAAGCATGTGCCCAGAGGTCGCTGGGATGGGCCCTGACTGCAAAAAATCCTTATATGGAAGGATGGACCCCAGATCAAAGTTGTCCCCACTTCAAACTTGAGCTGCCCTGATAGAACCAAGGAAGCCCTACAAACTGACATCAGGAACCTGGACCTGTGAGTTTTCTTTCCCAGGGAAAAGGGACAAAGGATGTGCCCAGGGGCCCCTGGCCCAGGACCTGACTGGAAAAAATCCTTATATCGAAGGATGGATCGCAGACCAAAGTTGTCCCCACCTCAAACTTGTTCTGCCCTGATAGACCCAAGACAGCCCTAAAAACTGACATCAGGAACCTGGACCTGTGAGTATTCTTTCCCAGGGAAAAGGGACAAAGGATGTGCCCAGGGGTCGCTGGGATGGGCCCTGACTGCAAAAAATCCTTATATCGAAGAATGGACCCCAGATCAAAGTTGTCCCCACCTCAAACTTGTGCTGCCCTGATAGAACCAAGGAAGCCCTACAAAGTCACATCAGGAACCTGGACCTGTGAGTTTTCTTTCCCAGGGAAAAGGGACAAAGGATGTGCCCAGAGGCCCCTGGGCTGGGACCTGACTGCAAAAAATCCTTATATCGAAAGATTGATCACAGACCAAAGTTGTCCCCACCTCAAACTTGTGCTGCCCTGATAGACCCAAGGGAGCCCTACAAACTGACATCAGGAACCTGGACTGGTGAGTTTTCTTTCCCAGGGAAAAGGGACAAAGGATGTGCCCAGGGGCCCCTGGGCTGGGACCTGACTGCAAAAAATCCTTATATCGAAGGATGGACCCCAGACCAAAGTTGTCCCCACCTCAAACTTGTGCTGCCCTGATAGACCCAAGGGAGCCCTACAAACTGACATCAGGAACATGGACCTGTGAGTTTTCTTTCCCAGGGAAAAGGGACAAAGGATATGCCCAGGGGCCGCTGGCCCTGGGTTGGGCCCTGAGTTCAAAAATCCTTATATCGAAGGATGGACCCAAGACCAAAGTTGTCCGCACCTCAAACTTGTCTGCCTTGATTGACCCAAGGGAGCCCTACAAACTGATATCAGGAACCTGGACTGGTGAGTTTTCTTTCCCAGGGAAAAGGGACAAAGCATGTGCCCAGGGGCCGCTGGGATGGGCCCTGACTGCAAAAAATCCTTATATCGAAGGATTGATCTTCGACCAAAGTTGTCCCCACCTCAACCTTGTGCTGCCCTGATAGACCCAAGGGAGCCCTACAAACTGACATCAGGAACCTGGACCTGTGAATTTTCTTTCCCAGGGAAAAGGGACAAAGGATGTGCCCAGGGGCCCCTGGGCTGGGACCAGACTGCAAAAAATCCTTATATCGAAGGATGGATTACAGAACAAAGTTGTCCCCACGTCAAACTTGTGCTGCCCTGATAGACCCAAGGGAGCCCTACAAACTGATATCAGGAACCTGGACCTCTGAATTTTTTTTCCAAGGCAAAAGGGACAAAGGATGTGCCCAGGGGCCCCTGGCCCGGGACCAGACTGCAATAAATCCTTATATCGAAGGATGGATCGCAGACCGAAGTTGTCGCCCACTGAAACTTGTGCTGCCCTGATATACCCAAGAGAGCCCTACAAACTGACATCAGGAACCTGGACCTGTGAGTTTTCTTTCCCAGGGAAAAGGGACAAAGCATGTGCCCAGGGGCCCCTGGCCCTGGACCTGACTGCAAAAAATCCTTATATCGAAGGACGGACCCCAGACCAAAGTTGTCGCCACCTCAAACTTGTGCTGCCCTGATAGACCCAAGAGAGCCCTACAAACTGACATCAGGAACCTGGACCTGTGAGTTTTCTTTCCCAGGGAAAAGGGACAAAGGATGTGCCCAGCGGCTCCAGGGCCAGGACGTGAATGCAAAAAATCCTTATATCAAAGGATGGACCCCAGACCAAAGCTGTCCCCACCTCAAACTTGTGCTGCCCTGATAGACCCAAGAGAGCCCTACCAACTGACATCAGGAACCTGGACCTGTGAGTTTTCTTTCCCAGGGAAAAGGGACAAAGCATGTGCCCAGAGGTCGCTGGGATGGGCCCTGACTGCAAAAAATCCTTATATGGAAGGATGGACCCCAGATCAAAGTTGTCCCCACTTCAAACTTGAGCTGCCCTGATAGAACCAAGGAAGCCCTACAAACTCACATCAGGAACCTGGACCTGTGAGTTTTCTTTCCCAGGGAAAAGGGACAAAGGATGTGCCCAGGGGCCCCTGGCCCAGGACCTGACTGGAAAAAATCCTTATATCGAAGGATGGATCGCAGACCAAAGTTGTCCCCACCTCAAACTTGTTCTGCCCTGATAGACCCAAGACAGCCCTAAAAACTGACATCAGGAACCTGGACCTGTGAGTATTCTTTCCCAGGGAAAAGGGACAAAGGATGTGCCCAGGGGTCGCTGGGATGGGCCCTGACTGCAAAAAATCCTTATATCGAAGAATGGACCCCAGACCAAAGTTGTCCCCACCTCAAACTTGTGCTGCCCTGATAGAACCAAGGAAGCCCTACAAAGTCACATCAGGAACCTGGACCTGTGAGTTTTCTTTCCCAGGGAAAAGGGACAAAGGATGTGCCCAGAGGCCCCTGGGCTGGGACCTGACTGCAAAAAATCCTTATATCGAAAGATTGATCACAGACCAAAGTTGTCCCCACCTCAAACTTGTGCTGCCCTGATAGACCCAAGGGAGCCCTACAAACTGACATCAGGAACCTGGACTGGTGAGTTTTCTTTCCCAGGGAAAAGGGACAAAGGATGTGCCCAGGGGCCCCTGGGCTGGGACCTGACTGCAAAAAATCCTTATATCGAAGGATGGACCCCAGACCAAAGTTGTCCCCACCTCAAACTTGTGCTGCCCTGATAGACCCAAGGGAGCCCTACAAACTGACATCAGGAACATGGACCTGTGAGTTTTCTTTCCCAGGGAAAAGGGACAAAGGATATGCCCAGGGGCCGCTGGCCCTGGGTTGGGCCCTGAGTTCAAAAATCCTTATATCGAAGGATGGACCCCAGACCAAAATTGTCCCCACCTCAAACTTGTTCTGCCCTGATAGACCCAAGACAGCCCTACAAACTGACATCAGGAACCTGGACCTGTGAGTTTTCTTTCCCAGGGAAAAGGGACAAAGGATGTGCCCAAGGGCCCCTGGGCCGCGAACTATCTTCAAAAAATCCTTATATCGAAGGATGGAGCCCAGACCAAAGTTGTCCCCACCTCAAAATTGTGCTGCCCTGATAGACCCAAAGAGCCCTACAAACTGACATCAGGAACCTGGACCTGTGAGTTTTCTTTCCCAGGGAAAAGGGACAAAGGATGTGCACAGTGGCTCCAGGGCCGGGACCTGACTGCAAAAAATCCTTATATCAAAGGATGGACCCCAGACCAAAGTTGTCCCCACCTCAAACTTGTGCTGCCCTGATAGACCCAAGGGAGCCCTACAAACTGACATCAGGAACCTGGACCTGTGAGATTTATTTCCAAGGGAAAAGGGACAAAAGAATGTGCCCAGGGGCCCCTGGCCCTGGACCTGACTGCAAAAAATCCCTATATCGAAGGATGGACCCCAGAAGTAAGTTGTCCCCACCTCAAACTTGTGCTGCCCTGATATACCCAAGAGAGCCCTACAAACTGACATCAGGAACCTGGACCTGTGAGTTTTCTTTCCCAGGGAAAAGGGACAAAGGATGTGCCCAGGGGCCGCTGGCCCTGGGCTGGGCCCTGACTTCAAAAAATCCTTATATCGAAGGATGGACCCCAGAACTAAGTTGTCCCCACCTCAAACTTGTGCTGCCCTGATTGACCCAAGGGAGCCCTACAAACTGACATCAGGGACCTGGACATGTGAGTTTTCCTTCCCAGGGAAAAGGGGCAAAGGGTGTGCACAGGTGTCCCTGGCCCAGGCCATGACTGCAAAAAATCCTTATATCGAAGGATGGATCACAGACCAAAGTTGTCCCCACCTCAAACTTGTGCTGCCCTCATAGACCCAAGAGAGCCCTACCAACTGACATCAGGAACCTGGACCTGTGAGTTTTCTTTCCCAGGGAAAAGGGACAAAGCATGTGCCCAGAGGTCGCTGGGATGGGCCCTGACTGCAAAAAATCCTTATATGGAAGGATGGACCCCAGATCAAAGTTGTCCCCACTTCAAACTTGAGCTGCCCTGATAGAACCAAGGAAGCCCTACAAACTGACATCAGGAACCTGGACCTGTGAGTTTTCTTTCCCAGGGAAAAGGGACAAAGGATGTGCCCAGGGGCCCCTGGCCCAGGACCTGACTGGAAAAAATC
This sequence comes from Lonchura striata, assembly GCF_050655825.1. Lineage (NCBI taxonomy): Eukaryota > Metazoa > Chordata > Aves > Passeriformes > Estrildidae > Lonchura > Lonchura striata. Next base: position 9,375,586 of record NC_140708.1, on the reverse strand, counting down.
CTTATATCGAAGGATGGATCGCAGACCAAAGTTGTCCCCACCTCAAACTTGTTCTGCCCTGATAGACCCAAGACAGCCCTAAAAACTGACATCAGGAACCTGGACCTGTGAGTATTCTTTCCCAGGGAAAAGGGACAAAGGATGTGCCCAGGGGTCGCTGGGATGGGCCCTGACTGCAAAAAATCCTTATATCGAAGAATGGACCCCAGATCAAAGTTGTCCCCACCTCAAACTTGTGCTGCCCTGATAGAACCAAGGAAGCCCTACAAAGTCACATCAGGAACCTGGACCTGTGAGTTTTCTTTCCCAGGGAAAAGGGACAAAGGATGTGCCCAGAGGCCCCTGGGCTGGGACCTGACTGCAAAAAATCCTTATATCGAAAGATTGATCACAGACCAAAGTTGTCCCCACCTCAAACTTGTGCTGCCCTGATAGACCCAAGGGAGCCCTACAAACTGACATCAGGAACCTGGACTGGTGAGTTTTCTTTCCCAGGGAAAAGGGACAAAGGATGTGCCCAGGGGCCCCTGGGCTGGGACCTGACTGCAAAAAATCCTTATATCGAAGGATGGACCCCAGACCAAAGTTGTCCCCACCTCAAACTTGTGCTGCCCTGATAGACCCAAGGGAGCCCTACAAACTGACATCAGGAACATGGACCTGTGAGTTTTCTTTCCCAGGGAAAAGGGACAAAGGATATGCCCAGGGGCCGCTGGCCCTGGGTTGGGCCCTGAGTTCAAAAATCCTTATATCGAAGGATGGACCCAAGACCAAAGTTGTCCGCACCTCAAACTTGTCTGCCCTGATTGACCCAAGGGAGCCCTACAAACTGATATCAGGAACCTGGACTGGTGAGTTTTCTTTCCCAGGGAAAAGGGACAAAGCATGTGCCCAGGGGCCGCTGGGATGGGCCCTGACTGCAAAAAATCCTTATATCGAAGGATTGATCTTCGACCAAAGTTGTCCCCACCTCAACCTTGTGCTGCCCTGATAGACCCAAGGGAGCCCTACAAACTGACATCAGGAACCTGGACCTGTGAATTTTCTTTCCCAGGGAAAAGGGACAAAGGATGTGCCCAGGGGCCCCTGGGCTGGGACCAGACTGCAAAAAATCCTTATATCGAAGGATGGATTACAGAACAAAGTTGTCCCCACGTCAAACTTGTGCTGCCCTGATAGACCCAAGGGAGCCCTACAAACTGATATCAGGAACCTGGACCTCTGAATTTTTTTTCCAAGGCAAAAGGGACAAAGGATGTGCCCAGGGGCCCCTGGCCCGGGACCAGACTGCAATAAATCCTTATATCGAAGGATGGATCGCAGACCGAAGTTGTCGCCACCTGAAACTTGTGCTGCCCTGATATACCCAAGAGAGCCCTACAAACTGACATCAGGAACCTGGACCTGTGAGTTTTCTTTCCCAGGGAAAAGGGACAAAGGATGTGCCCAGCGGCTCCAGGGCCGGGACGTGAATGCAAAAAATCCTTATATCAAAGGATGGACCCCAGACCAAAGCTGTCCCCACCTCAAACTTGTGCTGCCCTGATAGACCCAAGAGAGCCCTACCAACTGACATCAGGAACCTGGACCTGTGAGTTTTCTTTCCCAGGGAAAAGGGACAAAGGATGTGCCCAGAGGTCGCTGGGATGGGCCCTGACTGCAAAAAATCCTTATATGGAAGGATGGACCCCAGATCAAAGTTGTCCCCACTTCAAACTTGAGCTGCCCTGATAGAACCAAGGAAGCCCTACAAACTCACATCAGGAACCTGGACCTGTGAGTTTTCTTTCCCAGGGAAAAGGGACAAAGGATGTGCCCAGGGGCCCCTGGCCCAGGACCTGACTGGAAAAAATCCTTATATCGAAGGATGGATCGCAGACCAAAGTTGTCCCCACCTCAAACTTGTTCTGCCCTGATAGACCCAAGACAGCCCTAAAAACTGACATCAGGAACCTGGACCTGTGAGTATTCTTTCCCAGGGAAAAGGGACAAAGGATGTGCCCAGGGGTCGCTGGGATGGGCCCTGACTGCAAAAAATCCTTATATCGAAGAATGGACCCCAGACCAAAGTTGTCCCCACCTCAAACTTGTGCTGCCCTGATAGAACCAAGGAAGCCCTACAAAGTCACATCAGGAACCTGGACCTGTGAGTTTTCTTTCCCAGGGAAAAGGGACAAAGGATGTGCCCAGAGGCCCCTGGGCTGGGACCTGACTGCAAAAAATCCTTATATCGAAAGATTGATCACAGACCAAAGTTGTCCCCACCTCAAACTTGTGCTGCCCTGATAGACCCAAGGGAGCCGTACAAACTGACATCAGGAACCTGGACTGGTGAGTTTTCTTTCCCAGGGAAAAGGGACAAAGGATGTGCCCAGGGGCCCCTGGGCTGGGACCTGACTGCAAAAAATCCTTATATCGAAGGATGGACCCCAGACCAAAGTTGTCCCCACCTCAAACTTGTGCTGCCCTGATAGACCCAAGGGAGCCCTACAAACTGACATCAGGAACATGGACCTGTGAGTTTTCTTTCCCAGGGAAAAGGGACAAAGGATATGCCCAGGGGCCGCTGGCCCTGGGTTGGGCCCTGAGTTCAAAAATCCTTATATCGAAGGATGGACCCCAGACCAAAATTGTCCCCACCTCAAACTTGTTCTGCCCTGATAGACCCAAGACAGCCCTACAAACTGACATCAGGAACCTGGACCTGTGAGTTTTCTTTCCCAGGGAAAAGGGACAAAGGATGTGCCCAAGGGCCCCTGGGCCGCGAACTATCTTCAAAAAATCCTTATATCGAAGGATGGAGCCCAGACCAAAGTTGTCCCCACCTCAAAATTGTGCTGCCCTGATAGACCCAAAGAGCCCTACAAACTGACATCAGGAACCTGGACTGGTGAGTTTTCTTTCCCAGGGAAAAGGGACAAAGGATGTGCACAGTGGCTCCAGGGCCGGGACCTGACTGCAAAAAATCCTTATATCAAAGGATGGACCCCAGACCAAAGTTGTCCCCACCTCAAACTTGTGCTGCCCTGATAGACCCAAGGGAGCCCTACAAACTGACATCAGGAACCTGGACCTGTGAGATTTATTTCCAAGGGAAAAGGGACAAAGGATGTGCCCAGGGGCCCCTGGCCCTGGACCTGACTGCAAAAAATCCCTATATCGAAGGATGGACCCCAGAAGTAAGTTGTCCCCACCTCAAACTTGTGCTGCCCTGATATACCCAAGAGAGCCCTACAAACTGACATCAGGAACCTGGACCTGTGAGTTTTCTTTCCCAGGGAAAAGGGACAAAGGATGTGCCCAGGGGCCGCTGGCCCTGGGCTGGGCCCTGACTTCAAAAAATCCTTATATCGAAGGATGGACCCCAGAACTAAGTTGTCCCCACCTCAAACTTGTGCTGCCCTGATTGACCCAAGGGAGCCCTACAAACTGACATCAGGGACCTGGACATGTGAGTTTTCCTTCCCAGGGAAAAGGGGCAAAGGGTGTGCACAGGTGTCCCTGGCCCAGGCCATGACTGCAAAAAATCCTTATATCGAAGGATGGATCACAGACCAAAGTTGTCCCCACCTCAAACTTGTGCTGCCCTCATAGACCCAAGAGAGCCCTACCAACTGACATCAGGAACCTGGACCTGTGAGTTTTCTTTCCCAGGGAAAAGGGACAAAGCATGTGCCCAGGGGCCCCTGGCCCTGGACCTGACTGCAAAAAATCCTTATATGGAAGGATGGACCCCAGATCAAAGTTGTCCCCACTTCAAACTTGAGCTGCCCTGATAGAACCAAGGAAGCCCTACAAACTCACATCAGGAACCTGGACCTGTGAGTTTTCTTTCCCAGGGAAAAGGGACAAAGGATGTGCCCAGGGGCCCCTGGCCCAGGACCTGACTGGAAAAAATCCTTATATCGAAGGATGGATCGCAGACCAAAGTTGTCCCCACCTCAAACTTGTTCTGCCCTGATAGACCCAAGAGAGCCCTAAAAACTGACATCAGGAACCTGGACCTGTGAGTATTCTTTCCCAGGGAAAAGGGACAAAGGATGTGCCCAGGGGTCGCTGGGATGGGCCCTGACTGCAAAAAATCCTTATATCGAAGAATGGACCCCAGATCAAAGTTGTCCCCACCTCAAACTTGTGCTGCCCTGATAGAACCAAGGAAGCCCTACAAAGTCACATCAGGAACCTGGACCTGTGAGTTTTCTTTCCCAGGGAAAAGGGACAAAGGATGTGCCCAGAGGCCCCTGGGCTGGGACCTGACTGCAAAAAATCCTTATATCGAAAGATTGATCACAGACCAAAGTTGTCCCCACCTCAAACTTGTGCTGCCCTGATAGACCCAAGGGAGCCCTACAAACTGACATCAGGAACCTGGACTGGTGAGTTTTCTTTCCCAGGGAAAAGGGACAAAGGATGTGCCCAGGGGCCCCTGGGCTGGGACCTGACGGCAAAAAATCCTTATATCGAAGGATGGACCCCAGACCAAAGTTGTCCCCACCTCAAACTTGTGCTGCCCTGATAGACCCAAGGGAGCCCTACAAACTGACATCAGGAACATGGACCTGTGAGTTTTCTTTCCCAGGGAAAAGGGACAAAGGATATGCCCAGGGGCCGCTGGCCCTGGGTTGGGCCCTGAGTTCAAAAATCCTTATATCGAAGGATGGACCCCAGACCAAAGTTGTCCGCACCTCAAACTTGTCTGCCCTGATTGACCCAAGGGAGCCCTACAAACTGATATCAGGAACCTGGACTGGTGAGTTTTCTTTCCCAGGGAAAAGGGACAAAGGATGTGCCCAGGGGCCCCTGGGCTGGGACCAGACTGCAAAAAATCCTTATATCGAAGGATGGATTACAGAACAAAGTTGTCCCCACGTCAAACTTGTGCTGCCCTGATAGACCCAAGGGAGCCCTACAAACTGATATCAGGAACCTGGACCTCTGAATTTTTTTTCCAAGGCAAAAGGGACAAAGGATGTGCCCAGGGGCCCCTGGCCCGGGACCAGACTGCAATAAATCCTTATATCGAAGGATGGATCGCAGACCGAAGTTGTCGCCACCTGAAACTTGTGCTGCCCTGATATACCCAAGAGAGCCCTACAAACTGACATCAGGAACCTGGACCTGTGAGTTTTCTTTCCCAGGGAAAAGGGACAAAGCATGTGCCCAGGGGCCCCTGGCCCTGGACCTGACTGCAAAAAATCCTTATATCGAAGGACGGACCCCAGACCAAAGTTGTCGCCACCTCAAACTTGTGCTGCCCTGATAGACCCAAGAGAGCCCTACAAACTGACATCAGGAACCTGGACCTGTGAGTTTTCTTTCCCAGGGAAAAGGGACAAAGGATGTGCCCAGCGGCTCCAGGGCCGGGACGTGAATGCAAAAAATCCTTATATCGAAGGATGGATCGCAGACCAAAGCTGTCCCCACCTCAAACTTGTGCTGCCCTGATAGACCCAAGAGAGCCCTACCAACTGACATCAGGAACCTGGACCTGTGAGTTTTCTTTCCCAGGGAAAAGGGACAAAGCATGTGCCCAGAGGTCGCTGGGATGGGCCCTGACTGCAAAAAATCCTTATATGGAAGGATGGACCCCAGATCAAAGTTGTCCCCACTTCAAACTTGAGCTGCCCTGATAGAACCAAGGAAGCCCTACAAACTCACATCAGGAACCTGGACCTGTGAGTTTTCTTTCCCAGGGAAAAGGGACAAAGGATGTGCCCAGGGGCCCCTGGCCCAGGACCTGACTGGAAAAAATCCTTATATCGAAGGATGGATCGCAGACCAAAGTTGTCCCCACCTCAAACTTGTTCTGCCCTGATAGACCCAAGACAGCCCTAAAAACTGACATCAGGAACCTGGACCTGTGAGTATTCTTTCCCAGGGAAAAGGGACAAAGGATGTGCCCAGGGGTCGCTGGGATGGGCCCTGACTGCAAAAAATCCTTATATCGAAGAATGGACCCCAGACCAAAGTTGTCCCCACCTCAAACTTGTGCTGCCCTGATAGAACCAAGGAAGCCCTACAAAGTCACATCAGGAACCTGGACCTGTGAGTTTTCTTTCCCAGGGAAAAGGGACAAAGGATGTGCCCAGAGGCCCCTGGGCTGGGACCTGACTGCAAAAAATCCTTATATCGAAAGATTGATCACAGACCAAAGTTGTCCCCACCTCAAACTTGTGCTGCCCTGATAGACCCAAGGGAGCCCTACAAACTGACATCAGGAACCTGGACTGGTGAGTTTTCTTTCCCAGGGAAAAGGGACAAAGGATGTGCCCAGGGGCCCCTGGGCTGGGACCTGACTGCAAAAAATCCTTATATCGAAGGATGGACCCCAGACCAAAGTTGTCCCCACCTCAAACTTGTGCTGCCCTGATAGACCCAAGGGAGCCCTACAAACTGACATCAGGAACATGGACCTGTGAGTTTTCTTTCCCAGGGAAAAGGGACAAAGGATATGCCCAGGGGCCGCTGGCCCTGGGTTGGGCCCTGAGTTCAAAAATCCTTATATCGAAGGATGGACCCAAGACCAAAGTTGTCCGCACCTCAAACTTGTCTGCCCTGATTGACCCAAGGGAGCCCTACAAACTGATATCAGGAACCTGGACTGGTGAGTTTTCTTTCCCAGGGAAAAGGGACAAAGGATGTGCCCAGGGGCCGCTGGCCCTGGGCTGGGCCCTGACTTCAAAAAATCCTTATATCGAAGGATGGACCCCAGAACTAAGTTGTCCCCACCTCAAACTTGTGCTGCCCTGATTGACCCAAGGGAGCCCTACAAACTGACATCAGGGACCTGGACATGTGAGTTTTCCTTCCCAGGGAAAAGGGGCAAAGGGTGTGCACAGGTGTCCCTGGCCCAGGCCATGACTGCAAAAAATCCTTATATCGAAGGATGGATCACAGACCAAAGTTGTCCCCACCTCAAACTTGTGCTGCCCTCATAGACCCAAGAGAGCCCTACCAACTGACATCAGGAACCTGGACCTGTGAGTTTTCTTTCCCAGGGAAAAGGGACAAAGCATGTGCCCAGAGGTCGCTGGGATGGGCCCTGACTGCAAAAAATCCTTATATGGAAGGATGGACCCCAGATCAAAGTTGTCCCCACTTCAAACTTGAGCTGCCCTGATAGAACCAAGGAAGCCCTACAAACTCACATCAGGAACCTGGACCTGTGAGTTTTCTTTCCCAGGGAAAAGGGACAAAGGATGTGCCCAGGGGCCCCTGGCCCAGGACCTGACTGGAAAAAATCCTTATATCGAAGGATGGATCGCAGACCAAAGTTGTCCCCACCTCAAACTTGTTCTGCCCTGATAGACCCAAGACAGCCCTAAAAACTGACATCAGGAACCTGGACCTGTGAGTATTCTTTCCCAGGGAAAAGGGACAAAGGATGTGCCCAGAGGCCCCTGGGCTGGGACCTGACTGCAAAAAATCCTTATATCGAAAGATTGATCACAGACCAAAGTTGTCCCCACCTCAAACTTGTGCTGCCCTGATAGACCCAAGGGAGCCCTACAAACTGACATCAGGAACCTGGACTGGTGAGTTTTCTTTCCCAGGGAAAAGGGACAAAGGATGTGCCCAGGGGCCCCTGGGCTGGGACCTGACTGCAAAAAATCCTTATATCGAAGGATGGACCCCAGACCAAAGTTGTCCCCACCTCAAACTTGTGCTGCCCTGATAGACCCAAGGGAGCCCTACAAACTGACATCAGGAACATGGACCTGTGAGTTTTCTTTCCCAGGGAAAAGGGACAAAGGATATGCCCAGGGGCCGCTGGCCCTGGGTTGGGCCCTGAGTTCAAAAATCCTTATATCGAAGGATGGACCCAAGACCAAAGTTGTCCGCACCTCAAACTTGTCTGCCCTGATTGACCCAAGGGAGCCCTACAAACTGATATCAGGAACCTGGACTGGTGAGTTTTCTTTCCCAGGGAAAAGGGACAAAGCATGTGCCCAGGGGCCGCTGGGATGGGCCCTGACTGCAAAAAATCCTTATATCGAAGGATTGATCTTCGACCAAAGTTGTCCCCACCTCAACCTTGTGCTGCCCTGATAGACCCAAGGGAGCCCTACAAACTGACATCAGGAACCTGGACCTGTGAATTTTCTTTCCCAGGGAAAAGGGACAAAGGATGTGCCCAGGGGCCCCTGGGCTGGGACCAGACTGCAAAAAATCCTTATATCGAAGGATGGATTACAGAACAAAGTTGTCCCCACGTCAAACTTGTGCTGCCCTGATAGACCCAAGGGAGCCCTACAAACTGATATCAGGAACCTGGACCTCTGAATTTTTTTTCCAAGGCAAAAGGGACAAAGGATGTGCCCAGGGGCCCCTGGCCCGGGACCAGACTGCAATAAATCCTTATATCGAAGGATGGATCGCAGACCGAAGTTGTCGCCCACTGAAACTTGTGCTGCCCTGATATACCCAAGAGAGCCCTACAAACTGACATCAGGAACCTGGACCTGTGAGTTTTCTTTCCCAGGGAAAAGGGACAAAGCATGTGCCCAGGGGCCCCTGGCCCTGGACCTGACTGCAAAAAATCCTTATATCGAAGGACGGACCCCAGACCAAAGTTGTCGCCACCTCAAACTTGTGCTGCCCTGATAGACCCAAGAGAGCCCTACAAACTGACATCAGGAACCTGGACCTGTGAGTTTTCTTTCCCAGGGAAAAGGGACAAAGGATGTGCCCAGCGGCTCCAGGGCCAGGACGTGAATGCAAAAAATCCTTATATCAAAGGATGGACCCCAGACCAAAGCTGTCCCCACCTCAAACTTGTGCTGCCCTGATAGACCCAAGAGAGCCCTACCAACTGACATCAGGAACCTGGACCTGTGAGTTTTCTTTCCCAGGGAAAAGGGACAAAGCATGTGCCCAGAGGTCGCTGGGATGGGCCCTGACTGCAAAAAATCCTTATATGGAAGGATGGACCCCAGATCAAAGTTGTCCCCACTTCAAACTTGAGCTGCCCTGATAGAACCAAGGAAGCCCTACAAACTCACATCAGGAACCTGGACCTGTGAGTTTTCTTTCCCAGGGAAAAGGGACAAAGGATGTGCCCAGGGGCCCCTGGCCCAGGACCTGACTGGAAAAAATCCTTATATCGAAGGATGGATCGCAGACCAAAGTTGTCCCCACCTCAAACTTGTTCTGCCCTGATAGACCCAAGACAGCCCTAAAAACTGACATCAGGAACCTGGACCTGTGAGTATTCTTTCCCAGGGAAAAGGGACAAAGGATGTGCCCAGGGGTCGCTGGGATGGGCCCTGACTGCAAAAAATCCTTATATCGAAGAATGGACCCCAGACCAAAGTTGTCCCCACCTCAAACTTGTGCTGCCCTGATAGAACCAAGGAAGCCCTACAAAGTCACATCAGGAACCTGGACCTGTGAGTTTTCTTTCCCAGGGAAAAGGGACAAAGGATGTGCCCAGAGGCCCCTGGGCTGGGACCTGACTGCAAAAAATCCTTATATCGAAAGATTGATCACAGACCAAAGTTGTCCCCACCTCAAACTTGTGCTGCCCTGATAGACCCAAGGGAGCCCTACAAACTGACATCAGGAACCTGGACTGGTGAGTTTTCTTTCCCAGGGAAAAGGGACAAAGGATGTGCCCAGGGGCCCCTGGGCTGGGACCTGACTGCAAAAAATCCTTATATCGAAGGATGGACCCCAGACCAAAGTTGTCCCCACCTCAAACTTGTGCTGCCCTGATAGACCCAAGGGAGCCCTACAAACTGACATCAGGAACATGGACCTGTGAGTTTTCTTTCCCAGGGAAAAGGGACAAAGGATATGCCCAGGGGCCGCTGGCCCTGGGTTGGGCCCTGAGTTCAAAAATCCTTATATCGAAGGATGGACCCCAGACCAAAATTGTCCCCACCTCAAACTTGTTCTGCCCTGATAGACCCAAGACAGCCCTACAAACTGACATCAGGAACCTGGACCTGTGAGTTTTCTTTCCCAGGGAAAAGGGACAAAGGATGTGCCCAAGGGCCCCTGGGCCGCGAACTATCTTCAAAAAATCCTTATATCGAAGGATGGAGCCCAGACCAAAGTTGTCCCCACCTCAAAATTGTGCTGCCCTGATAGACCCAAAGAGCCCTACAAACTGACATCAGGAACCTGGACCTGTGAGTTTTCTTTCCCAGGGAAAAGGGACAAAGGATGTGCACAGTGGCTCCAGGGCCGGGACCTGACTGCAAAAAATCCTTATATCAAAGGATGGACCCCAGACCAAAGTTGTCCCCACCTCAAACTTGTGCTGCCCTGATAGACCCAAGGGAGCCCTACAAACTGACATCAGGAACCTGGACCTGTGAGATTTATTTCCAAGGGAAAAGGGACAAAAGAATGTGCCCAGGGGCCCCTGGCCCTGGACCTGACAGCAAAAAATCCCTATATCGAAGGATGGACCCCAGAAGTAAGTTGTCCCCACCTCAAACTTGTGCTGCCCTGATATACCCAAGAGAGCCCTACAAACTGACATCAGGAACCTGGACCTGTGAGTTTTCTTTCCCAGGGAAAAGGGACAAAGGATGTGCCCAGGGGCCGCTGGCCCTGGGCTGGGCCCTGACTTCAAAAAATCCTTATATCGAAGGATGGACCCCAGAACTAAGTTGTCCCCACCTCAAACTTGTGCTGCCCTGATTGACCCAAGGGAGCCCTACAAACTGACATCAGGGACCTGGACATGTGAGTTTTCCTTCCCAGGGAAAAGGGGCAAAGGGTGTGCACAGGTGTCCCTGGCCCAGGCCATGACTGCAAAAAATCCTTATATCGAAGGATGGATCACAGACCAAAGTTGTCCCCACCTCAAACTTGTGCTGCCCTCATAGACCCAAGAGAGCCCTACCAACTGACATCAGGAACCTGGACCTGTGAGTTTTCTTTCCCAGGGAAAAGGGACAAAGCATGTGCCCAGAGGTCGCTGGGATGGGCCCTGACTGCAAAAAATCCTTATATGGAAGGATGGACCCCAGATCAAAGTTGTCCCCACTTCAAACTTGAGCTGCCCTGATAGAACCAAGGAAGCCCTACAAACTGACATCAGGAACCTGGACCTGTGAGTTTTCTTTCCCAGGGAAAAGGGACAAAGGATGTGCCCAGGGGCCCCTGGCCCAGGACCTGACTGGAAAAAATCCTTATATCGAAGGATGGATCGCAGACCAAAGTTGTCCCCACCTCAAACTTGTTCTGCCCTGATAGACCCAAGACAGCCCTAAAAACTGACATCAGGAACCTGGACCTGTGAGTATTCTTTCCCAGGGAAAAGGGACAAAGGATGTGCCCAGGGGTCGCTGGGATGGGCCCTGACTGCAAAAAATCCTTATATCGAAGAATGGACCCCAGATCAAAGTTGTCCCCACCTCAAACTTGTGCTGCCCTGATAGAACCAAGGAAGCCCTACAAAGTCACATCAGGAACCTGGACCTGTGAGTTTTCTTTCCCAGGGAAAAGGGACAAAGGATGTGCCCAGAGGCCCCTGGGCTGGGACCTGACTGCAAAAAATCCTTATATCGAAAGATTGATCACAGACCAAAGTTGTCCCCACCTCAAACTTGTGCTGCCCTGATAGACCCAAGGGAGCCCTACAAACTGACATCAGGAACCTGGACTGGTGAGTTTTCTTTCCCAGGGAAAAGGGACAAAGGATGTGCCCAGGGGCCCCTGGGCTGGGACCTGACTGCAAAAAATCCTTATATCGAAGGATGGACCCCAGACCAAAGTTGTCCCCACCTCAAACTTGTGCTGCCCTGATAGACCCAAGGGAGCCCTACAAACTGACATCAGGAACATGGACCTGTGAGTTTTCTTTCCCAGGGAAAAGGGACAAAGGATATGCCCAGGGGCCGCTGGCCCTGGGTTGGGCCCTGAGTTCAAAAATCCTTATATCGAAGGATGGACCCAAGACCAAAGTTGTCCGCACCTCAAACTTGTCTGCCTTGATTGACCCAAGGGAGCCCTACAAACTGATATCAGGAACCTGGACTGGTGAGTTTTCTTTCCCAGGGAAAAGGGACAAAGCATGTGCCCAGGGGCCGCTGGGATGGGCCCTGACTGCAAAAAATCCTTATATCGAAGGATTGATCTTCGACCAAAGTTGTCCCCACCTCAACCTTGTGCTGCCCTGATAGACCCAAGGGAGCCCTACAAACTGACATCAGGAACCTGGACCTGTGAATTTTCTTTCCCAGGGAAAAGGGACAAAGGATGTGCCCAGGGGCCCCTGGGCTGGGACCAGACTGCAAAAAATCCTTATATCGAAGGATGGATTACAGAACAAAGTTGTCCCCACGTCAAACTTGTGCTGCCCTGATAGACCCAAGGGAGCCCTACAAACTGATATCAGGAACCTGGACCTCTGAATTTTTTTTCCAAGGCAAAAGGGACAAAGGATGTGCCCAGGGGCCCCTGGCCCGGGACCAGACTGCAATAAATCCTTATATCGAAGGATGGATCGCAGACCGAAGTTGTCGCCCACTGAAACTTGTGCTGCCCTGATATACCCAAGAGAGCCCTACAAACTGACATCAGGAACCTGGACCTGTGAGTTTTCTTTCCCAGGGAAAAGGGACAAAGCATGTGCCCAGGGGCCCCTGGCCCTGGACCTGACTGCAAAAAATCCTTATATCGAAGGACGGACCCCAGACCAAAGTTGTCGCCACCTCAAACTTGTGCTGCCCTGATAGACCCAAGAGAGCCCTACAAACTGACATCAGGAACCTGGACCTGTGAGTTTTCTTTCCCAGGGAAAAGGGACAAAGGATGTGCCCAGCGGCTCCAGGGCCAGGACGTGAATGCAAAAAATCCTTATATCAAAGGATGGACCCCAGACCAAAGCTGTCCCCACCTCAAACTTGTGCTGCCCTGATAGACCCAAGAGAGCCCTACCAACTGACATCAGGAACCTGGACCTGTGAGTTTTCTTTCCCAGGGAAAAGGGACAAAGCATGTGCCCAGAGGTCGCTGGGATGGGCCCTGACTGCAAAAAATCCTTATATGGAAGGATGGACCCCAGATCAAAGTTGTCCCCACTTCAAACTTGAGCTGCCCTGATAGAACCAAGGAAGCCCTACAAACTCACATCAGGAACCTGGACCTGTGAGTTTTCTTTCCCAGGGAAAAGGGACAAAGGATGTGCCCAGGGGCCCCTGGCCCAGGACCTGACCTGAAAAAATCCTTATATCGAAGGATGGATCGCAGACCAAAGTTGTCCCCACCTCAAACTTGTTCTGCCCTGATAGACCCAAGACAGCCCTAAAAACTGACATCAGGAACCTGGACCTGTGAGTATTCTTTCCCAGGGAAAAGGGACAAAGGATGTGCCCAGGGGTCGCTGGGATGGGCCCTGACTGCAAAAAATCCTTATATCGAAGAATGGACCCCAGACCAAAGTTGTCCCCACCTCAAACTTGTGCTGCCCTGATAGAACCAAGGAAGCCCTACAAAGTCACATCAGGAACCTGGACCTGTGAGTTTTCTTTCCCAGGGAAAAGGGACAAAGGATGTGCCCAGAGGCCCCTGGGCTGGGACCTGACTGCAAAAAATCCTTATATCGAAAGATTGATCACAGACCAAAGTTGTCCCCACCTCAAACTTGTGCTGCCCTGATAGACCCAAGGGAGCCCTACAAACTGACATCAGGAACCTGGACTGGTGAGTTTTCTTTCCCAGGGAAAAGGGACAAAGGATGTGCCCAGGGGCCCCTGGGCTGGGACCTGACTGCAAAAAATCCTTATATCGAAGGATGGACCCCAGACCAAAGTTGTCCCCACCTCAAACTTGTGCTGCCCTGATAGACCCAAGGGAGCCCTACAAACTGACATCAGGAACATGGACCTGTGAGTTTTCTTTCCCAGGGAAAAGGGACAAAGGATATGCCCAGGGGCCGCTGGCCCTGGGTTGGGCCCTGAGTTCAAAAATCCTTATATCGAAGGATGGACCCCAGACCAAAATTGTCCCCACCTCAAACTTGTTCTGCCCTGATAGACCCAAGACAGCCCTACAAACTGACATCAGGAACCTGGACCTGTGAGTTTTCTTTCCCAGGGAAAAGGGACAAAGGATGTGCCCAAGGGCCCCTGGGCCGCGAACTATCTTCAAAAAATCCTTATATCGAAGGATGGAGCCCAGACCAAAGTTGTCCCCACCTCAAAATTGTGCTGCCCTGATAGACCCAAAGAGCCCTACAAACTGACATCAGGAACCTGGACCTGTGAGTTTTCTTTCCCAGGGAAAAGGGACAAAGGATGTGCACAGTGGCTCCAGGGCCGGGACCTGACTGCAAAAAATCCTTATATCAAAGGATGGACCCCAGACCAAAGTTGTCCCCACCTCAAACTTGTGCTGCCCTGATAGACCCAAGGGAGCCCTACAAACTGACATCAGGAACCTGGACCTGTGAGATTTATTTCCAAGGGAAAAGGGACAAAAGAATGTGCCCAGGGGCCCCTGGCCCTGGACCTGACAGCAAAAAATCCCTATATCGAAGGATGGACCCCAGAAGTAAGTTGTCCCCACCTCAAACTTGTGCTGCCCTGATATACCCAAGAGAGCCCTACAAACTGACATCAGGAACCTGGACCTGTGAGTTTTCTTTCCCAGGGAAAAGGGACAAAGGATGTGCCCAGGGGCCGCTGGCCCTGGGCTGGGCCCTGACTTCAAAAAATCCTTATATCGAAGGATGGACCCCAGAACTAAGTTGTCCCCACCTCAAACTTGTGCTGCCCTGATTGACCCAAGGGAGCCCTACAAACTGACATCAGGGACCTGGACATGTGAGTTTTCCTTCCCAGGGAAAAGGGGCAAAGGGTGTGCACAGGTGTCCCTGGCCCAGGCCATGACTGCAAAAAATCCTTATATCGAAGGATGGATCACAGACCAAAGTTGTCCCCACCTCAAACTTGTGCTGCCCTCATAGACCCAAGAGAGCCCTACCAACTGACATCAGGAACCTGGACCTGTGAGTTTTCTTTCCCAGGGAAAAGGGACAAAGCATGTGCCCAGAGGTCGCTGGGATGGGCCCTGACTGCAAAAAATCCTTATATGGAAGGATGGACCCCAGATCAAAGTTGTCCCCACTTCAAACTTGAGCTGCCCTGATAGAACCAAGGAAGCCCTACAAACTGACATCAGGAACCTGGACCTGTGAGTTTTCTTTCCCAGGGAAAAGGGACAAAGGATGTGCCCAGGGGCCCCTGGCCCAGGACCTGACTGGAAAAAATCCTTATATCGAAGGATGGATCGCAGACCAAAGTTGTCCCCACCTCAAACTTGTTCTGCCCTGATAGACCCAAGACAGCCCTAAAAACTGACATCAGGAACCTGGACCTGTGAGTATTCTTTCCCAGGGAAAAGGGACAAAGGATGTGCCCAGGGGTCGCTGGGATGGGCCCTGACTGCAAAAAATCCTTATATCGAAGAATGGACCCCAGATCAAAGTTGTCCCCACCTCAAACTTGTGCTGCCCTGATAGAACCAAGGAAGCCCTACAAAGTCACATCAGGAACCTGGACCTGTGAGTTTTCTTTCCCAGGGAAAAGGGACAAAGGATGTGCCCAGAGGCCCCTGGGCTGGGACCTGACTGCAAAAAATCCTTATATCGAAAGATTGATCACAGACCAAAGTTGTCCCCACCTCAAACTTGTGCTGCCCTGATAGACCCAAGGGAGCCCTACAAACTGACATCAGGAACCTGGACTGGTGAGTTTTCTTTCCCAGGGAAAAGGGACAAAGGATGTGCCCAGGGGCCCCTGGGCTGGGACCTGACTGCAAAAAATCCTTATATCGAAGGATGGACCCCAGACCAAAGTTGTCCCCACCTCAAACTTGTGCTGCCCTGATAGACCCAAGGGAGCCCTACAAACTGACATCAGGAACATGGACCTGTGAGTTTTCTTTCCCAGGGAAAAGGGACAAAGGATATGCCCAGGGGCCGCTGGCCCTGGGTTGGGCCCTGAGTTCAAAAATCCTTATATCGAAGGATGGACCCAAGACCAAAGTTGTCCGCACCTCAAACTTGTCTGCCTTGATTGACCCAAGGGAGCCCTACAAACTGATATCAGGAACCTGGACTGGTGAGTTTTCTTTCCCAGGGAAAAGGGACAAAGCATGTGCCCAGGGGCCGCTGGGATGGGCCCTGACTGCAAAAAATCCTTATATCGAAGGATTGATCTTCGACCAAAGTTGTCCCCACCTCAACCTTGTGCTGCCCTGATAGACCCAAGGGAGCCCTACAAACTGACATCAGGAACCTGGACCTGTGAATTTTCTTTCCCAGGGAAAAGGGACAAAGGATGTGCCCAGGGGCCCCTGGGCTGGGACCAGACTGCAAAAAATCCTTATATCGAAGGATGGATTACAGAACAAAGTTGTCCCCACGTCAAACTTGTGCTGCCCTGATAGACCCAAGGGAGCCCTACAAACTGATATCAGGAACCTGGACCTCTGAATTTTTTTTCCAAGGCAAAAGGGACAAAGGATGTGCCCAGGGGCCCCTGGCCCGGGACCAGACTGCAATAAATCCTTATATCGAAGGATGGATCGCAGACCGAAGTTGTCGCCCACTGAAACTTGTGCTGCCCTGATATACCCAAGAGAGCCCTACAAACTGACATCAGGAACCTGGACCTGTGAGTTTTCTTTCCCAGGGAAAAGGGACAAAGCATGTGCCCAGGGGCCCCTGGCCCTGGACCTGACTGCAAAAAATCCTTATATCGAAGGACGGACCCCAGACCAAAGTTGTCGCCACCTCAAACTTGTGCTGCCCTGATAGACCCAAGAGAGCCCTACAAACTGACATCAGGAACCTGGACCTGTGAGTTTTCTTTCCCAGGGAAAAGGGACAAAGGATGTGCCCAGCGGCTCCAGGGCCAGGACGTGAATGCAAAAAATCCTTATATCAAAGGATGGACCCCAGACCAAAGCTGTCCCCACCTCAAACTTGTGCTGCCCTGATAGACCCAAGAGAGCCCTACCAACTGACATCAGGAACCTGGACCTGTGAGTTTTCTTTCCCAGGGAAAAGGGACAAAGCATGTGCCCAGAGGTCGCTGGGATGGGCCCTGACTGCAAAAAATCCTTATATGGAAGGATGGACCCCAGATCAAAGTTGTCCCCACTTCAAACTTGAGCTGCCCTGATAGAACCAAGGAAGCCCTACAAACTCACATCAGGAACCTGGACCTGTGAGTTTTCTTTCCCAGGGAAAAGGGACAAAGGATGTGCCCAGGGGCCCCTGGCCCAGGACCTGACCTGAAAAAATCCTTATATCGAAGGATGGATCGCAGACCAAAGTTGTCCCCACCTCAAACTTGTTCTGCCCTGATAGACCCAAGACAGCCCTAAAAACTGACATCAGGAACCTGGACCTGTGAGTATTCTTTCCCAGGGAAAAGGGACAAAGGATGTGCCCAGGGGTCGCTGGGATGGGCCCTGACTGCAAAAAATCCTTATATCGAAGAATGGACCCCAGACCAAAGTTGTCCCCACCTCAAACTTGTGCTGCCCTGATAGAACCAAGGAAGCCCTACAAAGTCACATCAGGAACCTGGACCTGTGAGTTTTCTTTCCCAGGGAAAAGGGACAAAGGATGTGCCCAGAGGCCCCTGGGCTGGGACCTGACTGCAAAAAATCCTTATATCGAAAGATTGATCACAGACCAAAGTTGTCCCCACCTCAAACTTGTGCTGCCCTGATAGACCCAAGGGAGCCCTACAAACTGACATCAGGAACCTGGACTGGTGAGTTTTCTTTCCCAGGGAAAAGGGACAAAGGATGTGCCCAGGGGCCCCTGGGCTGGGACCTGACTGCAAAAAATCCTTATATCGAAGGATGGACCCCAGACCAAAGTTGTCCCCACCTCAAACTTGTGCTGCCCTGATAGACCCAAGGGAGCCCTACAAACTGACATCAGGAACATGGACCTGTGAGTTTTCTTTCCCAGGGAAAAGGGACAAAGGATATGCCCAGGGGCCGCTGGCCCTGGGTTGGGCCCTGAGTTCAAAAATCCTTATATCGAAGGATGGACCCCAGACCAAAATTGTCCCCACCTCAAACTTGTTCTGCCCTGATAGACCCAAGACAGCCCTACAAACTGACATCAGGAACCTGGACCTGTGAGTTTTCTTTCCCAGGGAAAAGGGACAAAGGATGTGCCCAAGGGCCCCTGGGCCGCGAACTATCTTCAAAAAATCCTTATATCGAAGGATGGAGCCCAGACCAAAGTTGTCCCCACCTCAAAATTGTGCTGCCCTGATAGACCCAAAGAGCCCTACAAACTGACATCAGGAACCTGGACCTGTGAGTTTTCTTTCCCAGGGAAAAGGGACAAAGGATGTGCACAGTGGCTCCAGGGCCGGGACCTGACTGCAAAAAATCCTTATATCAAAGGATGGACCCCAGACCAAAGTTGTCCCCACCTCAAACTTGTGCTGCCCTGATAGACCCAAGGGAGCCCTACAAACTGACATCAGGAACCTGGACCTGTGAGATTTATTTCCAAGGGAAAAGGGACAAAAGAATGTGCCCAGGGGCCCCTGGCCCTGGACCTGACTGCAAAAAATCCCTATATCGAAGGATGGACCCCAGAAGTAAGTTGTCCCCACCTCAAACTTGTGCTGCCCTGATATACCCAAGAGAGCCCTACAAACTGACATCAGGAACCTGGACCTGTGAGTTTTCTTTCCCAGGGAAAAGGGACAAAGGATGTGCCCAGGGGCCGCTGGCCCTGGGCTGGGCCCTGACTTCAAAAAATCCTTATATCGAAGGATGGACCCCAGAACTAAGTTGTCCCCACCTCAAACTTGTGCTGCCCTGATTGACCCAAGGGAGCCCTACAAACTGACATCAGGGACCTGGACATGTGAGTTTTCCTTCCCAGGGAAAAGGGGCAAAGGGTGTGCACAGGTGTCCCTGGCCCAGGCCATGACTGCAAAAAATCCTTATATCGAAGGATGGATCACAGACCAAAGTTGTCCCCACCTCAAACTTGTGCTGCCCTCATAGACCCAAGAGAGCCCTACCAACTGACATCAGGAACCTGGACCTGTGAGTTTTCTTTCCCAGGGAAAAGGGACAAAGCATGTGCCCAGAGGTCGCTGGGATGGGCCCTGACTGCAAAAAATCCTTATATGGAAGGATGGACCCCAGATCAAAGTTGTCCCCACTTCAAACTTGAGCTGCCCTGATAGAACCAAGGAAGCCCTACAAACTGACATCAGGAACCTGGACCTGTGAGTTTTCTTTCCCAGGGAAAAGGGACAAAGGATGTGCCCAGGGGCCCCTGGCCCAGGACCTGACTGGAAAAAATCCTTATATCGAAGGATGGATCGCAGACCAAAGTTGTCCCCACCTCAAACTTGTTCTGCCCTGATAGACCCAAGACAGCCCTAAAAACTGACATCAGGAACCTGGACCTGTGAGTATTCTTTCCCAGGGAAAAGGGACAAAGGATGTGCCCAGGGGTCGCTGGGATGGGCCCTGACTGCAAAAAATCCTTATATCGAAGAATGGACCCCAGATCAAAGTTGTCCCCACCTCAAACTTGTGCTGCCCTGATAGAACCAAGGAAGCCCTACAAAGTCACATCAGGAACCTGGACCTGTGAGTTTTCTTTCCCAGGGAAAAGGGACAAAGGATGTGCCCAGAGGCCCCTGGGCTGGGACCTGACTGCAAAAAATCCTTATATCGAAAGATTGATCACAGACCAAAGTTGTCCCCACCTCAAACTTGTGCTGCCCTGATAGACCCAAGGGAGCCCTACAAACTGACATCAGGAACCTGGACTGGTGAGTTTTCTTTCCCAGGGAAAAGGGACAAAGGATGTGCCCAGGGGCCCCTGGGCTGGGACCTGACTGCAAAAAATCCTTATATCGAAGGATGGACCCCAGACCAAAGTTGTCCCCACCTCAAACTTGTGCTGCCCTGATAGACCCAAGGGAGCCCTACAAACTGACATCAGGAACATGGACCTGTGAGTTTTCTTTCCCAGGGAAAAGGGACAAAGGATATGCCCAGGGGCCGCTGGCCCTGGGTTGGGCCCTGAGTTCAAAAATCCTTATATCGAAGGATGGACCCAAGACCAAAGTTGTCCGCACCTCAAACTTGTCTGCCCTGATTGACCCAAGGGAGCCCTACAAACTGATATCAGGAACCTGGACTGGTGAGTTTTCTTTCCCAGGGAAAAGGGACAAAGCATGTGCCCAGGGGCCGCTGGGATGGGCCCTGACTGCAAAAAATCCTTATATCGAAGGATTGATCTTCGACCAAAGTTGTCCCCACCTCAACCTTGTGCTGCCCTGATAGACCCAAGGGAGCCCTACAAACTGACATCAGGAACCTGGACCTGTGAATTTTCTTTCCCAGGGAAAAGGGACAAAGGATGTGCCCAGGGGCCCCTGGGCTGGGACCAGACTGCAAAAAATCCTTATATCGAAGGATGGATTACAGAACAAAGTTGTCCCCACGTCAAACTTGTGCTGCCCTGATAGACCCAAGGGAGCCCTACAAACTGATATCAGGAACCTGGACCTCTGAATTTTTTTTCCAAGGCAAAAGGGACAAAGGATGTGCCCAGGGGCCCCTGGCCCGGGACCAGACTGCAATAAATCCTTATATCGAAGGATGGATCGCAGACCAAAGTTGTCCCCACCTCAAACTTGTGCTGCCCTGATATACCCAAGAGAGCCCTACAAACTGACATCAGGAACCTGGACCTGTGAGTTTTCTTTCCCAGGGAAAAGGGACAAAGCATGTGCCCAGCGGCTCCAGGGCCGGGACGTGAATGCAAAAAATCCTTATATCAAAGGATGGACCCCAGACCAAAGCTGTCCCCACCTCAAACTTGTGCTGCCCTGATAGACCCAAGAGAGCCCTACCAACTGACATCAGGAACCTGGACCTGTGAGTTTTCTTTCCCAGGGAAAAGGGACAAAGGATGTGCCCAGAGGTCGCTGGGATGGGCCCTGACTGCAAAAAATCCTTATATGGAAGGATGGACCCCAGATCAAAGTTGTCCCCACTTCAAACTTGAGCTGCCCTGATAGAACCAAGGAAGCCCTACAAACTCACATCAGGAACCTGGACCTGTGAGTTTTCTTTCCCAGGGAAAAGGGACAAAGGATGTGCCCAGGGGCCCCTGGCCCAGGACCTGACTGGAAAAAATCCTTATATCGAAGGATGGATCGCAGACCAAAGTTGTCCCCACCTCAAACTTGTTCTGCCCTGATAGACCCAAGACAGCCCTAAAAACTGACATCAGGAACCTGGACCTGTGAGTATTCTTTCCCAGGGAAAAGGGACAAAGGATGTGCCCAGGGGTCGCTGGGATGGGCCCTGACTGCAAAAAATCCTTATATCGAAGAATGGACCCCAGACCAAAGTTGTCCCCACCTCAAACTTGTGCTGCCCTGATAGAACCAAGGAAGCCCTACAAAGTCACATCAGGAACCTGGACCTGTGAGTTTTCTTTCCCAGGGAAAAGGGACAAAGGATGTGCCCAGAGGCCCCTGGGCTGGGACCTGACTGCAAAAAATCCTTATATCGAAAGATTGATCACAGACCAAAGTTGTCCCCACCTCAAACTTGTGCTGCCCTGATAGACCCAAGGGAGCCGTACAAACTGACATCAGGAACCTGGACTGGTGAGTTTTCTTTCCCAGGGAAAAGGGACAAAGGATGTGCCCAGGGGCCCCTGGGCTGGGACCTGACTGCAAAAAATCCTTATATCGAAGGATGGACCCCAGACCAAAGTTGTCCCCACCTCAAACTTGTGCTGCCCTGATAGACCCAAGGGAGCCCTACAAACTGACATCAGGAACATGGACCTGTGAGTTTTCTTTCCCAGGGAAAAGGGACAAAGGATATGCCCAGGGGCCGCTGGCCCTGGGTTGGGCCCTGAGTTCAAAAATCCTTATATCGAAGGATGGACCCCAGACCAAAATTGTCCCCACCTCAAACTTGTTCTGCCCTGATAGACCCAAGACAGCCCTACAAACTGACATCAGGAACCTGGACCTGTGAGTTTTCTTTCCCAGGGAAAAGGGACAAAGGATGTGCCCAAGGGCCCCTGGGCCGCGAACTATCTTCAAAAAATCCTTATATCGAAGGATGGAGCCCAGACCAAAGTTGTCCCCACCTCAAAATTGTGCTGCCCTGATAGACCCAAAGAGCCCTACAAACTGACATCAGGAACCTGGACTGGTGAGTTTTCTTTCCCAGGGAAAAGGGACAAAGGATGTGCACAGTGGCTCCAGGGCCGGGACCTGACTGCAAAAAATCCTTATATCAAAGGATGGACCCCAGACCAAAGTTGTCCCCACCTCAAACTTGTGCTGCCCTGATAGACCCAAGGGAGCCCTACAAACTGACATCAGGAACCTGGACCTGTGAGATTTATTTCCAAGGGAAAAGGGACAAAGGATGTGCCCAGGGGCCCCTGGCCCTGGACCTGACTGCAAAAAATCCCTATATCGAAGGATGGACCCCAGAAGTAAGTTGTCCCCACCTCAAACTTGTGCTGCCCTGATATACCCAAGAGAGCCCTACAAACTGACATCAGGAACCTGGACCTGTGAGTTTTCTTTCCCAGGGAAAAGGGACAAAGGATGTGCCCAGGGGCCGCTGGCCCTGGGCTGGGCCCTGACTTCAAAAAATCCTTATATCGAAGGATGGACCCCAGAACTAAGTTGTCCCCACCTCAAACTTGTGCTGCCCTGATTGACCCAAGGGAGCCCTACAAACTGACATCAGGGACCTGGACATGTGAGTTTTCCTTCCCAGGGAAAAGGGGCAAAGGGTGTGCACAGGTGTCCCTGGCCCAGGCCATGACTGCAAAAAATCCTTATATCGAAGGATGGATCACAGACCAAAGTTGTCCCCACCTCAAACTTGTGCTGCCCTCATAGACCCAAGAGAGCCCTACCAACTGACATCAGGAACCTGGACCTGTGAGTTTTCTTTCCCAGGGAAAAGGGACAAAGCATGTGCCCAGAGGTCGCTGGGATGGGCCCTGACTGCAAAAAATCCTTATATGGAAGGATGGACCCCAGATCAAAGTTGTCCCCACTTCAAACTTGAGCTGCCCTGATAGAACCAAGGAAGCCCTACAAACTCACATCAGGAACCTGGACCTGTGAGTTTTCTTTCCCAGGGAAAAGGGACAAAGGATGTGCCCAGGGGCCCCTGGCCCAGGACCTGACTGGAAAAAATCCTTATATCGAAGGATGGATCGCAGACCAAAGTTGTCCCCACCTCAAACTTGTTCTGCCCTGATAGACCCAAGAGAGCCCTAAAAACTGACATCAGGAACCTGGACCTGTGAGTATTCTTTCCCAGGGAAAAGGGACAAAGGATGTGCCCAGGGGTCGCTGGGATGGGCCCTGACTGCAAAAAATCCTTATATCGAAGAATGGACCCCAGATCAAAGTTGTCCCCACCTCAAACTTGTGCTGCCCTGATAGAACCAAGGAAGCCCTACAAAGTCACATCAGGAACCTGGACCTGTGAGTTTTCTTTCCCAGGGAAAAGGGACAAAGGATGTGCCCAGAGGCCCCTGGGCTGGGACCTGACTGCAAAAAATCCTTATATCGAAAGATTGATCACAGACCAAAGTTGTCCCCACCTCAAACTTGTGCTGCCCTGATAGACCCAAGGGAGCCCTACAAACTGACATCAGGAACCTGGACTGGTGAGTTTTCTTTCCCAGGGAAAAGGGACAAAGGATGTGCCCAGGGGCCCCTGGGCTGGGACCTGACTGCAAAAAATCCTTATATCGAAGGATGGACCCCAGACCAAAGTTGTCCCCACCTCAAACTTGTGCTGCCCTGATAGACCCAAGGGAGCCCTACAAACTGACATCAGGAACATGGACCTGTGAGTTTTCTTTCCCAGGGAAAAGGGACAAAGGATATGCCCAGGGGCCGCTGGCCCTGGGTTGGGCCCTGAGTTCAAAAATCCTTATATCGAAGGATGGACCCAAGACCAAAGTTGTCCGCACCTCAAACTTGTCTGCCCTGATTGACCCAAGGGAGCCCTACAAACTGATATCAGGAACCTGGACTGGTGAGTTTTCTTTCCCAGGGAAAAGGGACAAAGGATGTGCCCAGGGGCCCCTGGGCTGGGACCAGACTGCAAAAAATCCTTATATCGAAGGATGGATTACAGAACAAAGTTGTCCCCACGTCAAACTTGTGCTGCCCTGATAGACCCAAGGGAGCCCTACAAACTGATATCAGGAACCTGGACCTCTGAATTTTTTTTCCAAGGCAAAAGGGACAAAGGATGTGCCCAGGGGCCCCTGGCCCGGGACCAGACTGCAATAAATCCTTATATCGAAGGATGGATCGCAGACCGAAGTTGTCGCCACCTGAAACTTGTGCTGCCCTGATATACCCAAGAGAGCCCTACAAACTGACATCAGGAACCTGGACCTGTGAGTTTTCTTTCCCAGGGAAAAGGGACAAAGCATGTGCCCAGGGGCCCCTGGCCCTGGACCTGACTGCAAAAAATCCTTATATCGAAGGACGGACCCCAGACCAAAGTTGTCGCCACCTCAAACTTGTGCTGCCCTGATAGACCCAAGAGAGCCCTACAAACTGACATCAGGAACCTGGACCTGTGAGTTTTCTTTCCCAGGGAAAAGGGACAAAGGATGTGCCCAGCGGCTCCAGGGCCGGGACGTGAATGCAAAAAATCCTTATATCAAAGGATGGACCCCAGACCAAAGCTGTCCCCACCTCAAACTTGTGCTGCCCTGATAGACCCAAGAGAGCCCTACCAACTGACATCAGGAACCTGGACCTGTGAGTTTTCTTTCCCAGGGAAAAGGGACAAAGCATGTGCCCAGAGGTCGCTGGGATGGGCCCTGACTGCAAAAAATCCTTATATGGAAGGATGGACCCCAGATCAAAGTTGTCCCCACTTCAAACTTGAGCTGCCCTGATAGAACCAAGGAAGCCCTACAAACTCACATCAGGAACCTGGACCTGTGAGTTTTCTTTCCCAGGGAAAAGGGACAAAGGATGTGCCCAGGGGCCCCTGGCCCAGGACCTGACTGGAAAAAATCCTTATATCGAAGGATGGATCGCAGACCAAAGTTGTCCCCACCTCAAACTTGTTCTGCCCTGATAGACCCAAGACAGCCCTAAAAACTGACATCAGGAACCTGGACCTGTGAGTATTCTTTCCCAGGGAAAAGGGACAAAGGATGTGCCCAGGGGTCGCTGGGATGGGCCCTGACTGCAAAAAATCCTTATATCGAAGAATGGACCCCAGACCAAAGTTGTCCCCACCTCAAACTTGTGCTGCCCTGATAGAACCAAGGAAGCCCTACAAAGTCACATCAGGAACCTGGACCTGTGAGTTTTCTTTCCCAGGGAAAAGGGACAAAGGATGTGCCCAGAGGCCCCTGGGCTGGGACCTGACTGCAAAAAATCCTTATATCGAAAGATTGATCACAGACCAAAGTTGTCCCCACCTCAAACTTGTGCTGCCCTGATAGACCCAAGGGAGCCCTACAAACTGACATCAGGAACCTGGACTGGTGAGTTTTCTTTCCCAGGGAAAAGGGACAAAGGATGTGCCCAGGGGCCCCTGGGCTGGGACCTGACTGCAAAAAATCCTTATATCGAAGGATGGACCCCAGACCAAAGTTGTCCCCACCTCAAACTTGTGCTGCCCTGATAGACCCAAGGGAGCCCTACAAACTGACATCAGGAACATGGACCTGTGAGTTTTCTTTCCCAGGGAAAAGGGACAAAGGATGTGCCCAGCGGCTCCAGGGCCGGGACGTGAATGCAAAAAATCCTTATATCAAAGGATGGACCCCAGACCAAAGCTGTCCCCACCTCAAACTTGTGCTGCCCTGATAGACCCAAGAGAGCCCTACAAACTCACATCAGGAACCTGGACCTGTGAGTTTTCTTTCCCAGGGAAAAGGGACAAAGGATGTGCCCAAGGGCCCCTGGGCCGCAAACTATCTTCAAAAAATCCTTATATCGAAGGATGGAGCCCAGACCAAAGTTGTCCCCACCTCAAAATTGTGCTGCCCTGATAGACCCAAAGAGCCCTACAAACTGACATCAGGAACCTGGACCTGTGAGTTTTCTTTCCCAGGGAAAAGGGACAAAGGATGTGCACAGTGGCTCCAGGGCCGGGACCTGACTGCAAAAAATCCTTATATCAAAGGATGGACCCCAGACCAAAGTTGTCCCCACCTCAAACTTGTGCTGCCCTGATAGACCCAAGGGAGCCCTACAAACTGACATCAGGAACCTGGACCTGTGAGATTTATTTCCAAGGGAAAAGGGACAAAGGATGTGCCCAGGGGCCCCTGGCCCTGGACCTGACTGCAAAAAATCCCTATATCGAAGGATGGACCCCAGAAGTAAGTTGTCCCCACCTCAAACTTGTGCTGCCCTGATATACCCAAGAGAGCCCTACAAACTGACATCAGGAACCTGGACCTGTGAGTTTTCTTTCCCAGGGAAAAGGGACAAAGGATGTGCCCAGGGGCCGCTGGCCCTGGGCTGGGCCCTGACTTCAAAAAATCCTTATATCGAAGGATGGACCCCAGAACTAAGTTGTCCCCACCTCAAACTTGTGCTGCCCTGATTGACCCAAGGGAGCCCTACAAACTGACATCAGGGACCTGGACATGTGAGTTTTCCTTCCCAGGGAAAAGGGGCAAAGGGTGTGCACAGGTGTCCCTGGCCCAGGCCATGACTGCAAAAAATCCTTATATCGAAGGATGGATCACAGACCAAAGTTGTCCCCACCTCAAACTTGTGCTGCCCTCATAGACCCAAGAGAGCCCTACCAACTGACATCAGGAACCTCGACCTGTGAGTTTTCTTTCCCAGGGAAAAGGGACAAAGCATGTGCCCAGAGGTCGCTGGGATGGGCCCTGACTGCAAAAAATCCTTATATGGAAGGATGGACCCCAGATCAAAGTTGTCCCCACTTCAAACTTGAGCTGCCCTGATAGAACCAAGGAAGCCCTACAAACTGACATCAGGAACCTGGACCTGTGAGTTTTCTTTCCCAGGGAAAAGGGACAAAGGATGTGCCCAGGGGCCCCTGGCCCAGGACCTGACTGGAAAAAATCCTTATATCGAAGGATGGATCGCAGACCAAAGTTGTCCCCACCTCAAACTTGTTCTGCCCTGATAGACCCAAGACAGCCCTAAAAACTGACATCAGGAACCTGGACCTGTGAGTATTCTTTCCCAGGGAAAAGGGACAAAGGATGTGCCCAGGGGTCGCTGGGATGGGCCCTGACTGCAAAAAATCCTTATATCGAAGAATGGACCCCAGACCAAAGTTGTCCCCACCTCAAACTTGTGCTGCCCTGATAGAACCAAGGAAGCCCTACAAAGTCACATCAGGAACCTGGACCTGTGAGTTTTCTTTCCCAGGGAAAAGGGACAAAGGATGTGCCCAGAGGCCCCTGGGCTGGGACCTGACTGCAAAAAATCCTTATATCGAAAGATTGATCACAGACCAAAGTTGTCCCCACCTCAAACTTGTGCTGCCCTGATAGACCCAAGGGAGCCCTACAAACTGACATCAGGAACCTGGACTGGTGAGTTTTCTTTCCCAGGGAAAAGGGACAAAGGATGTGCCCAGGGGCCCCTGGGCTGGGACCTGACTGCAAAAAATCCTTATATCGAAGGATGGACCCCAGACCAAAGTTGTCCCCACCTCAAACTTGTGCTGCCCTGATAGACCCAAGGGAGCCCTACAAACTGACATCAGGAACATGGACCTGTGAGTTTTCTTTCCCAGGGAAAAGGGACAAAGGATATGCCCAGGGGCCGCTGGCCCTGGGTTGGGCCCTGAGTTCAAAAATCCTTATATCGAAGGATGGACCCAAGACCAAAGTTGTCCGCACCTCAAACTTGTCTGCCCTGATTGACCCAAGGGAGCCCTACAAACTGATATCAGGAACCTGGACTGGTGAGTTTTCTTTCCCAGGGAAAAGGGACAAAGCATGTGCCCAGGGGCCGCTGGGATGGGCCCTGACTGCAAAAAATCCTTATATCGAAGGATTGATCTTCGACCAAAGTTGTCCCCACCTCAACCTTGTGCTGCCCTGATAGACCCAAGGGAGCCCTACAAACTGACATCAGGAACCTGGACCTGTGAATTTTCTTTCCCAGGGAAAAGGGACAAAGGATGTGCCCAGGGGCCCCTGGGCTGGGACCAGACTGCAAAAAATCCTTATATCGAAGGATGGATTACAGAACAAAGTTGTCCCCACGTCAAACTTGTGCTGCCCTGATAGACCCAAGGGAGCCCTACAAACTGATATCAGGAACCTGGACCTCTGAATTTTTTTTCCAAGGCAAAAGGGACAAAGGATGTGCCCAGGGGCCCCTGGCCCGGGACCAGACTGCAATAAATCCTTATATCGAAGGATGGATCGCAGACCGAAGTTGTCGCCACCTGAAACTTGTGCTGCCCTGATATACCCAAGAGAGCCCTACAAACTGACATCAGGAACCTGGACCTGTGAGTTTTCTTTCCCAGGGAAAAGGGACAAAGCATGTGCCCAGGGGCCCCTGGCCCTGGACCTGACTGCAAAAAATCCTTATATCGAAGGACGGACCCCAGACCAAAGTTGTCGCCACCTCAAACTTGTGCTGCCCTGATAGACCCAAGAGAGCCCTACCAACTGACATCAGGAACCTGGACCTGTGAGTTTTCTTTCCCAGGGAAAAGGGACAAAGCATGTGCCCAGAGGTCGCTGGGATGGGCCCTGACTGCAAAAAATCCTTATATCGAAGGATGGACCCCAGATCAAAGTTGTCCCCACTTCAAACTTGAGCTGCCCTGATAGAACCAAGGAAGCCCTACAAACTCACATCAGGAACCTGGACCTGTGAGTTTTCTTTCCCAGGGAAAAGGGACAAAGGATGTGCCCAGGGGCCCCTGGCCCAGGACCTGACTGGAAAAAATCCTTATATCGAAGGATGGATCGCAGACCAAAGTTGTCCCCACCTCAAACTTGTTCTGCCCTGATAGACCCAAGACAGCCCTAAAAACTGACATCAGGAACCTGGACCTGTGAGTATTCTTTCCCAGGGAAAAGGGACAAAGGATGTGCCCAGGGGTCGCTGGGATGGGCCCTGACTGCAAAAAATCCTTATATCGAAGGATTGATCTTCGACCAAAGTTGTCCCCACCTCAACCTTGTGGTGCCCTGATAGACCCAAGGGAGCCCTACAAACTGACATCAGGAACATGGACCTGTGAGTTTTCTTTCCCAGGGAAAAGGGACAAAGGATATGCCCAGGGGCCGCTGGCCCTGGGTTGGGCCCTGAGTTCAAAAATCCTTATATCGAAGGATGGACCCCAGACCAAAATTGTCCCCACCTCAAACTTGTGCTGCCCTGATAGACCCAAGACAGCCCTACAAACTGACATCAGGAACCTGGACCTGTGAGTTTTCTTTCCCAGGGAAAAGGGACAAAGAATGTGCCCAAGGGCCCCTGGGCCGCGAACTATCTTCAAAAAATCCTTATATCGAAGGATGGAGCCCAGACCAAAGTTGTCCCCACCTCAAAATTGTGCTGCCCTGATAGACCCAAGAGAGCCCTACAAACTGACATCAGGAACCTGGACTGGTGAGTTTTCTTTCCCAGGGAAAAGGGACAAAGGATGTGCACAGTGGCTCCAGGGCCGGGACCTGACTGCAAAAAATCCTTATATCAAAGGATGGACCCCAGACCAAAGTTGTCCCCACCTCAAACTTGTGCTGCCCTGATAGACCCAAGGGAGCCCTACAAACTGACATCAGGAACCTGGACCTGTGAGATTTATTTCCAAGGGAAAAGGGACAAAGGATGTGCCCAGGGGCCCCTGGCCCTGGACCTGACTGCAAAAAATCCCTATATCGAAGGATGGACCCCAGAAGTAAGTTGTCCCCACCTCAAACTTGTGCTGCCCTGATATACCCAAGAGAGCCCTACAAACTGACATCAGGAACCTGGACCTGTGAGTTTTCTTTCCCAGGGAAAAGGGACAAAGGATGTGCCCAGGGGCCGCTGGCCCTGGGCTGGGCCCTGACTTCAAAAAATCCTTATATCGAAGGATGGACCCCAGAACTAAGTTGTCCCCACCTCAAACTTGTGCTGCCCTGATTGACCCAAGGGAGCCCTACAAACTGACATCAGGGACCTGGACATGTGAGTTTTCCTTCCCAGGGAAAAGGGGCAAAGGGTGTGCACAGGTGTCCCTGGCCCAGGCCATGACTGCAAAAAATCCTTATATCGAAGGATGGATCACAGACCAAAGTTGTCCCCACCTCAAACTTGTGCTGCCCTCATAGACCCAAGAGAGCCCTACCAACTGACATCAGGAACCTGGACCTGTGAGTTTTCTTTCCCAGGGAAAAGGGACAAAGCATGTGCCCAGAGGTCGCTGGGATGGGCCCTGACTGCAAAAAATCCTTATATGGAAGGATGGACCCCAGATCAAAGTTGTCCCCACTTCAAACTTGAGCTGCCCTGATAGAACCAAGGAAGCCCTACAAACTCACATCAGGAACCTGGACCTGTGAGTTTTCTTTCCCAGGGAAAAGGGACAAAGGATGTGCCCAGGGGCCCCTGGCCCAGGACCTGACTGGAAAAAATCCTTATATCGAAGGATGGATCGCAGACCAAAGTTGTCCCCACCTCAAACTTGTTCTGCCCTGATAGACCCAAGACAGCCCTAAAAACTGACATCAGGAACCTGGACCTGTGAGTATTCTTTCCCAGGGAAAAGGGACAAAGGATGTGCCCAGGGGTCGCTGGGATGGGCCCTGACTGCAAAAAATCCTTATATCGAAGAATGGACCCCAGATCAAAGTTGTCCCCACCTCAAACTTGTGCTGCCCTGATAGAACCAAGGAAGCCCTACAAAGTCACATCAGGAACCTGGACCTGTGAGTTTTCTTTCCCAGGGAAAAGGGACAAAGGATGTGCCCAGAGGCCCCTGGGCTGGGACCTGACTGCAAAAAATCCTTATATCGAAAGATTGATCACAGACCAAAGTTGTCCCCACCTCAAACTTGTGCTGCCCTGATAGACCCAAGGGAGCCCTACAAACTGACATCAGGAACATGGACCTGTGAGTTTTCTTTCCCAGGGAAAAGGGACAAAGGATATGCCCAGGGGCCGCTGGCCCTGGGTTGGGCCCTGAGTTCAAAAATCCTTATATCGAAGGATGGACCCAAGACCAAAGTTGTCCGCACCTCAAACTTGTCTGCCCTGATTGACCCAAGGGAGCCCTACAAACTGATATCAGGAACCTGGACTGGTGAGTTTTCTTTCCCAGGGAAAAGGGACAAAGCATGTGCCCAGGGGCCGCTGGGATGGGCCCTGACTGCAAAAAATCCTTATATCGAAGGATTGATCTTCGACCAAAGTTGTCCCCACCTCAAACTTGTGCTGCCCTGATAGACCCAAGGGAGCCCTACAAACTGACATCAGGAACCTGGACCTGTGAATTTTCTTTCCCAGGGAAAAGGGACAAAGGATGTGCCCAGGGGCCCCTGGGCTGGGACCAGACTGCAAAAAATCCTTATATCGAAGGATGGATTACAGAACAAAGTTGTCCCCACGTCAAACTTGTGCTGCCCTGATAGACCCAAGGGAGCCCTACAAACTGATATCAGGAACCTGGACCTCTGAATTTTTTTTCCAAGGCAAAAGGGACAAAGGATGTGCCCAGGGGCCCCTGGCCCGGGACCAGACTGCAATAAATCCTTATATCGAAGGATGGATCGCAGACCGAAGTTGTCGCCACCTGAAACTTGTGCTGCCCTGATATACCCAAGAGAGCCCTACAAACTGACATCAGGAACCTGGACCTGTGAGTTTTCTTTCCCAGGGAAAAGGGACAAAGCATGTGCCCAGGGGCCCCTGGCCCTGGACCTGACTGCAAAAAATCCTTATATCGAAGGACGGACCCCAGACCAAAGTTGTCGCCACCTCAAACTTGTGCTGCCCTGATAGACCCAAGAGAGCCCTACAAACTGACATCAGGAACCTGGACCTGTGAGTTTTCTTTCCCAGGGAAAAGGGACAAAGGATGTGCCCAGCGGCTCCAGGGCCGGGACGTGAATGCAAAAAATCCTTATATCAAAGGATGGACCCCAGACCAAAGCTGTCCCCACCTCAAACTTGTGCTGCCCTGATAGACCCAAGAGAGCCCTACCAACTGACATCAGGAACCTGGACCTGTGAGTTTTCTTTCCCAGGGAAAAGGGACAAAGCATGTGCCCAGAGGTCGCTGGGATGGGCCCTGACTGCAAAAAATCCTTATATGGAAGGATGGACCCCAGATCAAAGTTGTCCCCACTTCAAACTTGAGCTGCCCTGATAGAACCAAGGAAGCCCTACAAACTCACATCAGGAACCTGGACCTGTGAGTTTTCTTTCCCAGGGAAAAGGGACAAAGGATGTGCCCAGGGGCCCCTGGCCCAGGACCTGACCTGAAAAAATCCTTATATCGAAGGATGGATCGCAGACCAAAGTTGTCCCCACCTCAAACTTGTTCTGCCCTGATAGACCCAAGACAGCCCTAAAAACTGACATCAGGAACCTGGACCTGTGAGTATTCTTTCCCAGGGAAAAGGGACAAAGGATGTGCCCAGGGGTCGCTGGGATGGGCCCTGACTGCAAAAAATCCTTATATCGAAGAATGGACCCCAGACCAAAGTTGTCCCCACCTCAAACTTGTGCTGCCCTGATAGAACCAAGGAAGCCCTACAAAGTCACATCAGGAACCTGGACCTGTGAGTTTTCTTTCCCAGGGAAAAGGGACAAAGGATGTGCCCAGAGGCCCCTGGGCTGGGACCTGACTGCAAAAAATCCTTATATCGAAAGATTGATCACAGACCAAAGTTGTCCCCACCTCAAACTTGTGCTGCCCTGATAGACCCAAGGGAGCCCTACAAACTGACATCAGGAACCTGGACTGGTGAGTTTTCTTTCCCAGGGAAAAGGGACAAAGGATGTGCCCAGGGGCCCCTGGGCTGGGACCTGACTGCAAAAAATCCTTATATCGAAGGATGGACCCCAGACCAAAGTTGTCCCCACCTCAAACTTGTGCTGCCCTGATAGACCCAAGGGAGCCCTACAAACTGACATCAGGAACATGGACCTGTGAGTTTTCTTTCCCAGGGAAAAGGGACAAAGGATATGCCCAGGGGCCGCTGGCCCTGGGTTGGGCCCTGAGTTCAAAAATCCTTATATCGAAGGATGGACCCCAGACCAAAATTGTCCCCACCTCAAACTTGTTCTGCCCTGATAGACCCAAGACAGCCCTACAAACTGACATCAGGAACCTGGACCTGTGAGTTTTCTTTCCCAGGGAAAAGGGACAAAGGATGTGCCCAAGGGCCCCTGGGCCGCGAACTATCTTCAAAAAATCCTTATATCGAAGGATGGAGCCCAGACCAAAGTTGTCCCCACCTCAAAATTGTGCTGCCCTGATAGACCCAAGAGAGCCCTACAAACTGACATCAGGAACCTGGACTGGTGAGTTTTCTTTCCCAGGGAAAAGGGACAAAGGATGTGCACAGTGGCTCCAGGGCCGGGACTTGACTGCAAAAAATCCTTATATCAAAGGATGGACCCCAGACCAAAGTTGTCCCCACCTCAAACTTGTGCTGCCCTGATAGAACCAAGGAAGCCCTACAAAGTCACATCAGGAACCTGGACCTGTGAGTTTTCTTTCCCAGGGAAAAGGGACAAAGGATGTGCCCAGAGGCCCCTGGGCTGGGACCTGACTGCAAAAAATCCTTATATCGAAAGATTGATCACAGACCAAAGTTGTCCCCACCTCAAACTTGTGCTGCCCTGATAGACCCAAGGGAGCCCTACAAACTGACATCAGGAACCTGGACTGGTGAGTTTTCTTTCCCAGGGAAAAGGGACAAAGGATGTGCCCAGGGGCCCCTGGGCTGGGACCTGACTGCAAAAAATCCTTATATCGAAGGATGGACCCCAGACCAAAGTTGTCCCCACCTCAAACTTGTGCTGCCCTGATAGACCCAAGGGAGCCCTACAAACTGACATCAGGAACATGGACCTGTGAGTTTTCTTTCCCAGGGAAAAGGGACAAAGGATATGCCCAGGGGCCGCTGGCCCTGGGTTGGGCCCTGAGTTCAAAAATCCTTATATCGAAGGATGGACCCCAGACCAAAATTGTCCCCACCTCAAACTTGTTCTGCCCTGATAGACCCAAGACAGCCCTACAAACTGACATCAGGAACCTGGACCTGTGAGTTTTCTTTCCCAGGGAAAAGGGACAAAGGATGTGCCCAAGGGCCCCTGGGCCGCGAACTATCTTCAAAAAATCCTTATATCGAAGGATGGAGCCCAGACCAAAGTTGTCCCCACCTCAAAATTGTGCTGCCCTGATAGACCCAAGAGAGCCCTACAAACTGACATCAGGAACCTGGACTGGTGAGTTTTCTTTCCCAGGGAAAAGGGACAAAGGATGTGCACAGTGGCTCCAGGGCCGGGACCTGACTGCAAAAAATCCTTATATCAAAGGATGGACCCCAGACCAAAGTTGTCCCCACCTCAAACTTGTGCTGCCCTGATAGACCCAAGGGAGCCCTACAAACTGACATCAGGAACCTGGACCTGTGAGTTTTCTTTCCCAGGGAAAAGGGACAAAGGATGTGCCCAGGGGCCGCTGGCCCTGGGCTGGGCCCTGACTTCAAAAAATCCTTATATCGAAGGATGGACCCCAGAACTAAGTTGTCCCCACCTCAAACTTGTGCTGCCCTGATTGACCCAAGGGAGCCCTACAAACTGACATCAGGGACCTGGACATGTGAGTTTTCCTTCCCAGGGAAAAAGGGGCAAAGGGTGTGCACAGGTGTCCCTGGCCCAGGCCATGACTGCAAAAAATCCTTATATCGAAGGATGGATCACAGACCAAAGTTGTCCCCACCTCAAACTTGTGCTGCCCTCATAGACCCAAGAGAGCCCTACCAACTGACATCAGGAACCTGGACCTGTGAGTTTTCTTTCCCAGGGAAAAGGGACAAAGCATGTGCCCAGAGGTTGCTGGGATGGGCCCTGACTGCAAAAAATCCTTATATGGAAGGATGGACCCCAGATCAAAGTTGTCCCCACTTCAAACTTGAGCTGCCCTGATAGAACCAAGGAAGCCCTACAAACTCACATCAGGAACCTGGACCTGTGAGTTTTCTTTCCCAGGGAAAAGGGACAAAGGATGTGCCCAGGGGCCCCTGGCCCAGGACCTGACTGGAAAAAATCCTTATATCGAAGGATGGATCGCAGACCAAAGTTGTCCCCACCTCAAACTTGTTCTGCCCTGATAGACCCAAGACAGCCCTAAAAACTGACATCAGGAACCTGGACCTGTGAGTATTCTTTCCCAGGGAAAAGGGACAAAGGATGTGCCCAGGGGTCGCTGGGATGGGCCCTGACTGCAAAAAATCCTTATATCGAAGAATGGACCCCAGACCAAAGTTGTCCCCACCTCAAACTTGTGCTGCCCTGATAGAACCAAGGAAGCCCTACAAAGTCACATCAGGAACCTGGACCTGTGAGTTTTCTTTCCCAGGGAAAAGGGACAAAGGATGTGCCCAGAGGCCCCTGGGCTGGGACCTGACTGCAAAAAATCCTTATATCGAAAGATTGATCACAGACCAAAGTTGTCCCCACCTCAAACTTGTGCTGCCCTGATAGACCCAAGGGAGCCCTACAAACTGACATCAGGAACCTGGACTGGTGAGTTTTCTTTCCCAGGGAAAAGGGACAAAGGATGTGCCCAGGGGCCCCTGGGCTGGGACCTGACTGCAAAAAATCCTTATATCGAAGGATGGACCCCAGACCAAAGTTGTCCCCACCTCAAACTTGTGCTGCCCTGATAGACCCAAGGGAGCCCTACAAACTGACATCAGGAACCTGGACTGCTGAGTTTTCTTTCCCAGGGAAAAGGGACAAAGGATATGCCCAGGGGCCGCTGGCCCTGGGTTGGGCCCTGAGTTCAAAAATCCTTATATCGAAGGATGGACCCAAGACCAAAGTTGTCCGCACCTCAAACTTGTCTGCCCTGATTGACCCAAGGGAGCCCTACAAACTGATATCAGGAACCTGGACTGGTGAGTTTTCTTTCCCAGGGAAAAGGCACAAAGCATGTGCCCAGGGGCCGCTGGGATGGGCCCTGACTGCAAAAAATCCTTATATCGAAGGATTGATCTTCGACCAAAGTTGTCCCCACCTCAACCTTGTGCTGCCCTGATAGACCCAAGGGAGCCCTACAAACTGACATCAGGAACCTGGACCTGTGAATTTTCTTTCCCAGGGAAAAGGGACAAAGGATGTGCCCAGGGGCCCCTGGGCTGGGACCAGACTGCAAAAAATCCTTATATCGAAGGATGGATTACAGAACAAAGTTGTCCCCACGTCAAACTTGTGCTGCCCTGATAGACCCAAGGGAGCCCTACAAACTGATATCAGGAACCTGGACCTCTGAATTTTTTTTCCAAGGCAAAAGGGACAAAGGATGTGCCCAGGGGCCCCTGGCCCGGGACCAGACTGCAATAAATCCTTATATCGAAGGATGGATCGCAGACCGAAGTTGTCGCCACCTGAAACTTGTGCTGCCCTGATATACCCAAGAGAGCCCTACAAACTGACATCAGGAACCTGGACCTGTGAGTTTTCTTTCCCAGGGAAAAGGGACAAAGCATGTGCCCAGGGGCCCCTGGCCCTGGACCTGACTGCAAAAAATCCTTATATCGAAGGACGGACCCCAGACCAAAGTTGTCGCCACCTCAAACTTGTGCTGCCCTGATAGACCCAAGAGAGCCCTACAAACTGACATCAGGAACCTGGACCTGTGAGTTTTCTTTCCCAGGGAAAAGGGACAAAGGATGTGCCCAGCGGCTCCAGGGCCGGGACGTGAATGCAAAAAATCCTTATATCAAAGGATGGACCCCAGACCAAAGCTGTCCCCACCTCAAACTTGTGCTGCCCTGATAGACCCAAGAGAGCCCTAAAAACTGACATCAGGAACCTGGACCTGTGAGTATTCTTTCCCAGGGAAAAGGGACAAAGGATGTGCCCAGGGGTCGCTGGGATGGGCCCTGACTGCAAAAAATCCTTATATCGAAGAATGGACCCCAGACCAAAGTTGTCCCCACCTCAAACTTGTGCTGCCCTGATAGAACCAAGGAAGCCCTACAAAGTCACATCAGGAACCTGGACCTGTGAGTTTTCTTTCCCAGGGAAAAGGGACAAAGGATGTGCCCAGAGGCCCCTGGGCTGGGACCTGACTGCAAAAAATCCTTATATCGAAAGATTGATCACAGACCAAAGTTGTCCCCACCTCAAACTTGTGCTGCCCTGATAGACCCAAGGGAGCCCTACAAACTGACATCAGGAACCTGGACTGGTGAGTTTTCTTTCCCAGGGAAAAGGGACAAAGGATGTGCCCAGGGGCCCCTGGGCTGGGACCTGACTGCAAAAAATCCTTATATCGAAGGATGGACCCCAGACCAAAGTTGTCCCCACCTCAAACTTGTGCTGCCCTGATAGACCCAAGGGAGCCCTACAAACTGACATCAGGAACATGGACCTGTGAGTTTTCTTTCCCAGGGAAAAGGGACAAAGGATATGCCCAGGGGCCGCTGGCCCTGGGTTGGGCCCTGAGTTCAAAAATCCTTATATCGAAGGATGGACCCAAGACCAAAGTTGTCCGCAACTCAAACTAGTGCTGCCCTGATTGACCCAAGGGAGCCCTACAAACTGACATCAGGAACCTGGACTGGTGAGTTTTCTTTCCAAGGGAAAAGGGACAAAGCATGTGCCCAGGGGCCCCTGGCCCTGGACCTGACAGCAAAAAAATCCTTATATAGAAAGATGGACCCCAGACCGAAGTTGTCCCCACCTCAAACTTGTCTGCCCTGATTGACCCAAGGGAGCCCTACAAACTGA
The DNA here is from genome assembly GCF_050655825.1 of Lonchura striata. Classification (NCBI taxonomy): domain Eukaryota; kingdom Metazoa; phylum Chordata; class Aves; order Passeriformes; family Estrildidae; genus Lonchura; species Lonchura striata. The sequence continues at coordinate 9,337,616 of NC_140708.1, read as the reverse complement.
TATCAGGAACCTGGACTGGTGAGTTTTCTTTCCCAGGGAAAAGGGACAAAGCATGTGCCCAGGGGCCGCTGGGATGGGCCCTGACTGCAAAAAATCCTTATATCGAAGGATTTATCTTCGACCAAAGTTGTCCCCACCTCAACCTTGTGCTGCCCTGATAGACCCAAAGGAGCCCTACAAACTGACATCAGGAACCTGGACCTGTGAATTTTCTTTCCCAGGGAAAAGGGACAAAGGATGTGCCCAGGGGCCCCTGGGCTGGGACCAGACTGCAAAAAATCCTTATATCGAAGGATGGATTACAGAACAAAGTTGTCCCCACGTCAAACTTGTGCTGCCCTGATAGACCCAAGGGAGCCCTACAAACTGATATCAGGAACCTGGACCTCTGAATTTTTTTTCCAAGGCAAAAGGGACAAAGGATGTGCCCAGGGGCCCCTGGCCCGGGACCAGACTGCAATAAATCCTTATATCGAAGGATGGATCGCAGACCGAAGTTGGCGCAACCTGAAACTTGTGCTGCCCTGATATACCCAAGAGAGCCCTACAAACTGACATCAGGAACCTGGACCTGTGAGTTTTCTTTCCCAGGGAAAAGGGACAAAGCATGTGCCCAGGGGCCCCTGGCCCTGGACCTGACTGCAAAAAATCCTTATATCGAAGGACGGACCCCAGACCAAAGTTGTCGCCACCTCAAACTTGTGCTGCCCTGATATACCCAAGAGAGCCCTACAAACTGACATGAGGAACCTGGACCTGTGAGTTTTCTTTCCCAGGGAAAAGGGACAAAGGATGTGCCCAGCGGCTCCAGGGCCGGGACGTGAATGCAAAAAATCCTTATATCAAAGGATGGACCCCAGACCAAAGCTGTCCCCACCTCAAACTTGTGCTGCCCTGATATACCCAAGAGAGCCCGACAAACTGACATCAGGAACCTGGACCTGTGAGTTTTCTTTCCCAGGGAAAAGGGACAAAGCATGTGCCCAGAGGTCGCTGGGATGGGCCCTGACTGCAAAAAATCCTTATATGGAAGGATGGACCCCAGATCAAAGTTGTCCCCACTTCAAACTTGAGCTGCCCTGATAGAACCAAGGAAGCCCTACAAACTCACATCAGGAACCTGGACCTGTGAGTTTTCTTTCCCAGGGAAAAGGGACAAAGGATGTGCCCAGGGGCCCCTGGCCCAGGACCTGACTGGAAAAAATCCTTATATCGAAGGATGGATCGCAGACCAAAGTTGTCCCCACCTCAAACTTGTTCTGCCCTGATAGACCCAAGACAGCCCTAAAAACTGACATCAGGAACCTGGACCTGTGAGTATTCTTTCCCAGAAAAAGGGGACAAAGGATGTGCCCAGGGGTCGCTGGGATGGGCCCTGACTGCAAAAAATCCTTATATCGAAGAATGGACCCCAGATCAAAGTTGTCCCCACCTCAAACTTGTGCTGCCCTGATAGAACCAGGGAAGCTTTACAAAGTCACATCAGGAACCTGGACTGGTGAGTTTTCTTTCCCAGGGAAAAGGGACAAAGGATGTGCCCAGAGGCCCCTGGGCTGGGACCTGACTGCAAAAAATCCTTATATCGAAAGATTGATCACAGACCAAAGTTGTCCCCACCTCAAACTTGTGCTGCCCTGATAGACCCAAGGGAGCCCTACAAACTGACATCAGGAACCTGGACTGGTGAGTTTTCTTTCCCAGGGAAAAGGGACAAAGGATGTGCCCAGGGGCCCCTGGGCTGGGACCTGACTGCAAAAAATCCTTATATCGAAGGATGGACCCCAGACCAAAGTTGTCCCCACCTCAAACTTGTGCTGCCCTGATAGACCCAAGGGAGCCCTACAAACTGACATCAGGAACATGGACCTGTGAGTTTTCTTTCCCAGGGAAAAGGGACAAAGGATATGCCCAGGGGCCGCTGGCCCTGGGTTGGGCCCTGAGTTCAAAAATCCTTATATCGAAGGATGGACCCCAGACCAAAGTTGTCCCCACCTCAAACTTTTGCTGCCCTGATTGACCCAAGGGAGCCCTACAAACTGATATCAGGAACCTGGACTGGTGAGTTTTCTTTCCCAGGGAAAAGGGACAAAGCATGTGCCCAGGGGCCGCTGGGATGGGCCCTGACTGCAAAAAATCCTTATATCGAAGGATTGATCTTCGACCAAAGTTGTCCCCACCTCAACCTTGTGCTGCCCTGATAGACCCAAGGAAGCCCTACAAACTGACATCAGGAACCTGGACCTGTGAATTTTCTTTCCCAGGGAAAAGGGACAAAGGATGTGCCCAGGGGCCCCTGGGCTGGGACCAGACTGCAAAAAATCCTTATATCGAAGGATGGATTACAGAACAAAGTTGTCCCCACGTCAAACTTGTGCTGCCCTGATAGACCCAAGGGAGCCCTACAAACTGATATCAGGAACCTGGACCTCTGAATTTTTTTTCCAAGGCAAAAGTGACAAAGGATGTGCCCAGGGGCCCCTGGCCCGGGACCAGACTGCAATAAATCCTTATATCGAAGGATGGATCGCAGACCGAAGTTGTCGCCACCTGAAACTTGTGCTGCCCTGATATACCCAAGAGAGCCCTACAAACTGACATCAGGAACCTGGACCTGTGAGTTTTCTTTCCCAGGGAAAAGGGACAAAGCATGTGCCCAGGGGCCCCTGGCCCTGGACCTGACTGCAAAAAATCCTTATATCGAAGGACGGACCCCAGACCAAAGTTGTCGCCACCTCAAACTTGTGCTGCCCTGATAGACCCAAGAGAGCCCTACAAACTGACATCAGGAACCTGGACCTGTGAGTTTTCTTTCCCAGGGAAAAGGGACAAAGGATGTGCCCAGCGGCTCCAGGGCCGGGACGTGAATGCAAAAAATCCTTATATCAAAGGATGGACCCCAGACCAAAGCTGTCCCCACCTCAAACTTGTGCTGCCCTGATAGACCCAAGAGAGCCCTACCAACTGACATCAGGAACCTGGACCTGTGAGTTTTCTTTCCCAGGGAAAAGGGACAAAGCATGTGCCCAGAGGTCGCTGGGATGGGCCCTGACTGCAAAAAATCCTTATATGGAAGGATGGACCCCAGATCAAAGTTGTCCCCACTTCAAACTTGAGCTGCCCTGATAGAACCAAGGAAGGCCTACAAACTCACATCAGGAACCTGGACCTGTGAGTTTTCTTTCCCAGGGAAAAGGGACAAAGGATGTGCCCAGGGGCCCCTGGCCCAGGACCTGACTGGAAAAAATCCTTATATCGAAGGATGGATCGCAGACCAAAGTTGTCCCCACCTCAAACTTGTTCTGCCCTGATAGACCCAAGACAGCCCTAAAAACTGACATCAGGAACCTGGACCTGTGAGTATTCTTTCCCAGGGAAAAGGGACAAAGGATGTGCCCAGGGGTCGCTGGTATGGGCCCTGACTGCAAAAAATCCTTATATCGAAGAATGGACCCCAGACCAAAGTTGTCCCCACCTCAAACTTGTGCTGCCCTGATAGAACCAAGGAAGCCCTACAAAGTCACATCAGGAACCTGGACCTGTGAGTTTTCTTTCCCAGGGAAAAGGGACAAAGGATGTGCCCAGAGGCCCCTGGGCTGGGACCTGACTGCAAAAAATCCTTATATCGAAAGATTGATCACAGACCAAAGTTGTCCCCACCTCAAACTTGTGCTGCCCTGATAGACCCAAGGGAGCCCTACAAACTGACATCAGGAACCTGGACTGGTGAGTTTTCTTTCCCAGGGAAAAGGGACAAAGGATGTGCCCAGGGGCCCCTGGGCTGAGACCTGACTGCAAAAAATCCTTATATCGAAGGATGGACCCCAGACCAAAGTTGTCCGCACCTCAATCTTGTGCTGCCCTGATTGACCCAAGGGAGCCCTACAAACTGACATCAGGAACCTGGACTGGTGAGTTTTCTTTCCAAGGGAAAAGGGACAAAGCATGTGCCCAGGGGCCCCTGGCCCTGGACCTGACATCAAAAAAATCCTTATATAGAAAGATGGACCCCAGACCGAAGTTGTCCCCACCTCAAACTTGTCTGCCCTGATTGACCCAAGGGAGCCCTACAAACTGATATCAGGAACCTGGACTGGTGAGTTTTCTTTCCCAGGGAAAAGGGACAAAGCATGTGCCCAGGGGCCGCTGGGATGGGCCCTGACTGCAAAAAATCCTTATATCGAAGGATTTATCTTCGACCAAAGTTGTCCCCACCTCAACCTTGTGCTGCCCTGATAGACCCAAGGGAGCCCTACAAACTGATATCAGGAACCTGGACCTCTGAATTTTTTTTCCAAGGCAAAAGTGACAAAGGATGTGCCCAGGGGCCCCTGGCCCGGGACCAGACTGCAATAAATCCTTATATCGAAGGATGGATCGCAGACCGAAGTTGTCGCCACCTGAAACTTGTGCTGCCCTGATATACCCAAGAGAGCCCTACAAACTGACATCAGGAACCTGGACCTGTGAGTTTTCTTTCCCAGGGAAAAGGGACAAAGCATGTGCCCAGGGGCCCCTGGCCCTGGACCTGACTGCAAAAAATCCTTATATCGAAGGACGGACCCCAGACCAAAGTTGTCGCCACCTCAAACTTGTGCTGCCCTGATAGACCCAAGAGAGCCCTACAAACTGACATCAGGAACCTGGACCTGTGAGTTTTCTTTCCCAGGGAAAAGGGACAAAGGATGTGCCCAGCGGCTCCAGGGCCGGGACGTGAATGCAAAAAATCCTTATATCAAAGGATGGACCCCAGACCAAAGCTGTCCCCACCTCAAACTTGTGCTGCCCTGATAGACCCAAGAGAGCCCTACCAACTGACATCAGGAACCTGGACCTGTGAGTTTTCTTTCCCAGGGAAAAGGGACAAAGCATGTGCCCAGAGGTCGCTGGGATGGGCCCTGACTGCAAAAAATCCTTATATGGAAGGATGGACCCCAGATCAAAGTTGTCCCCACTTCAAACTTGAGCTGCCCTGATAGAACCAAGGAAGGCCTACAAACTCACATCAGGAACCTGGACCTGTGAGTTTTCTTTCCCAGGGAAAAGGGACAAAGGATGTGCCCAGGGGCCCCTGGCCCAGGACCTGACTGGAAAAAATCCTTATATCGAAGGATGGATCGCAGACCAAAGTTGTCCCCACCTCAAACTTGTTCTGCCCTGATAGACCCAAGACAGCCCTAAAAACTGACATCAGGAACCTGGACCTGTGAGTATTCTTTCCCAGGGAAAAGGGACAAAGGATGTGCCCAGGGGTCGCTGGTATGGGCCCTGACTGCAAAAAATCCTTATATCGAAGAATGGACCCCAGACCAAAGTTGTCCCCACCTCAAACTTGTGCTGCCCTGATAGAACCAAGGAAGCCCTACAAAGTCACATCAGGAACCTGGACCTGTGAGTTTTCTTTCCCAGGGAAAAGGGACAAAGGATGTGCCCAGAGGCCCCTGGGCTGGGACCTGACTGCAAAAAATCCTTATATCGAAAGATTGATCACAGACCAAAGTTGTCCCCACCTCAAACTTGTGCTGCCCTGATAGACCCAAGGGAGCCCTACAAACTGACATCAGGAACCTGGACTGGTGAGTTTTCTTTCCCAGGGAAAAGGGACAAAGGATGTGCCCAGGGGCCCCTGGGCTGAGACCTGACTGCAAAAAATCCTTATATCGAAGGATGGACCCCAGACCAAAGTTGTCCGCACCTCAATCTTGTGCTGCCCTGATTGACCCAAGGGAGCCCTACAAACTGACATCAGGAACCTGGACTGGTGAGTTTTCTTTCCAAGGGAAAAGGGACAAAGCATGTGCCCAGGGGCCCCTGGCCCTGGACCTGACATCAAAAAAATCCTTATATAGAAAGATGGACCCCAGACCGAAGTTGTCCCCACCTCAAACTTGTCTGCCCTGATTGACCCAAGGGAGCCCTACAAACTGATATCAGGAACCTGGACTGGTGAGTTTTCTTTCCCAGGGAAAAGGGACAAAGCATGTGCCCAGGGGCCGCTGGGATGGGCCCTGACTGCAAAAAATCCTTATATCGAAGGATTTATCTTCGACCAAAGTTGTCCCCACCTCAACCTTGTGCTGCCCTGATAGACCCAAGGGAGCCCTACAAACTGATATCAGGAACCTGGACCTCTGAATTTTTTTTCCAAGGCAAAAGGGACAAAGGATGTGCCCAGGGGCCCCTGGCCCGGGACCAGACTGCAATAAATCCTTATATCGAAGGATGGATCTCAGACCGAAGTTGGCGCCACCTGAAACTTGTGCTGCCCTGATATACCCAAGAGAGCCCTACAAACTGACATCAGGAACCTGGACCTGTGAGTTTTCTTTCCCAGGGAAAAGGGACAAAGCATGTGCCCAGGGGCCCCTGGCCCTGGACCTGACTGCAAAAAATCCTTATATCGAAGGACGGACCCCAGACCAAAGTTGTCGCCACCTCAAACTTGTGCTGCCCTGATATACCCAAGAGAGCCCTACAAACTGACATGAGGAACCTGGACCTGTGAGTTTTCTTTCCCAGGGAAAAGGGACAAAGGATGTGCCCAGCGGCTCCAGGGCCGGGACGTGAATGCAAAAAATCCTTATATCAAAGGATGGACCCCAGACCAAAGCTGTCCCCACCTCAAACTTGTGCTGCCCTGATATACCCAAGAGAGCCCGACAAACTGACATCAGGAACCTGGACCTGTGAGTTTTCTTTCCCAGGGAAAAGGGACAAAGCATGTGCCCAGAGGTCGCTGGGATGGGCCCTGACTGCAAAAAATCCTTATATGGAAGGATGGACCCCAGATCAAAGTTGTCCCCACTTCAAACTTGAGCTGCCCTGATAGAACTAAGGAAGCCCTACAAACTCACATCAGGAACCTGGACCTGTGAGTTTTCTTTCCCAGGGAAAAGGGACAAAGCATGTGCCCAGGGGCCCCTGGCCCAGGACCTGACTGGAAAAAATCCTTATATCGAAGGATGGATCGCAGACCAAAGTTGTCCCCACCTCAAACTTGTTCTGCCCTGATAGACCCAAGACAGCTCTACAAACTGACATCAGGAACCTGGACCTGTGAGTATTCTTTCCCAGGGAAAAGGGACAAAGGATGTGCCCAGGGGTCGCTGGGATGGGCCCTGACTGCAAAAAATCCTTATATCGAAGAATGGACGCCAGATCAAAGTTGTCCCCACCTCAAACTTGTGCTGCCCTGATAGAACCAAGGAAGCCCTACAAACTCACATCAGGAACCTGGACCTGTGAGTTTTCTTTCCCAGGGAAAAGGGACAAAGGATGTGCCCAGAGGCCCCTGGGCTGGGACCTGACTGCAAAAAATCCTTATATCGAAAGATTGATCACAGACCAAAGTTGTCCCCACCTCAAACTTGTGCTGCCCTGATAGACCCAAGGGAGCCCTACAAACTGACATCAGGAACCTGGACTGGTGAGTTTTCTTTCCCAGGGAAAAGGGACAAAGGATGTGCCCAGGGGCCCCTGGGCTGGGCCCTGACTGGAAAAAATCCTTATATCGAAGGATGGACCCCAGACCAAAGTTGTCCCCACCTCAAACTTGTGCTGCCCTGATAGACCCAAGGGAGCCCTACAAACTGACATCAGGAACCTGGACCTGTGAGTTTTCTTTCCCAGGGAAAAGGGACAACGGATATGCCCAGGGGCCGCTGGCCCTGGGTTGGGCCCTGAGTTCAAAAATCCTTATATCGAAGGATGGACCCAAGACCAAAGTTGTCCGCACCTCAATCTTGTGCTGCCCTGATTGACCCAAGGGAGCCCTACAAACTGACATCAGGAACCTGGACCTGTGAGTTTTCTTTCCCAGGGAAAAGGGACAAAGCATGTGCCCAGTGGCCCCTGGCCCTGGACCTGACAGCAAAAAAATCCTTATATCGAAGGACGGACCCCAGACCAAAGTTGTCGCCACCTCAAACTTGTGCTGCCCTGATATACCCAAGAGAGCCCTACAAACTGACATGAGGAACCTGGACCTGTGAGTTTTCTTTCCCAGGGAAAAGGGACAAAGGATGTGCCCAGCGGCTCCAGGGCCGGGACGTGAATGCAAAAAATCCTTATATCAAAGGATGGACCCCAGACCAAAGCTGTCCCCACCTCAAACTTGTGCTGACCTGATATACCCAAGAGAGCCCTACAAACTGACATCAGGAACCTGGACCTGTGAGTTTTCTTTCCCAGGGAAAAGGGACAAAGCATGTGCCCAGAGGTCGCTGGGATGGGCCCTGACTGCAAAAAATCCTTATATGGAAGGATGGACCCCAGATCAAAGTTGTCCCCACTTCAAACTTGAGCTGCCCTGATAGAACTAAGGAAGCCCTACAAACTCACATCAGGAACCTGGACCTGTGAGTTTTCTTTCCCAGGGAAAAGGGACAAAGCATGTGCCCAGGGGCCCCTGGCCCAGGACCTGACTGGAAAAAATCCTTATATCGAAGGATGGATCGCAGACCAAAGTTGTCCCCACCTCAAACTTGTTCTGCCCTGATAGACCCAAGACAGCTCTACAAACTGACATCAGGAACCTGGACCTGTGAGTATTCTTTCCCAGGGAAAAGGGACAAAGGATGTGCCCAGGGGTTGCTGGGATGGGCCCTGACTGCAAAAAATCCTTATATCGAAGAATGGACGCCAGATCAAAGTTGTCCCCACCTCAAACTTGTGCTGCCCTGATAGAACCAAGGAAGCCCTACAAACTCACATCAGGAACCTGGACCTGTGAGTTTTCTTTCCCAGGGAAAAGGGACAAAGGATGTGCCCAGAGGCCCCTGGGCTGGGACCTGACTGCAAAAATCCTTATATCGAAAGATTGATCACAGACCAAAGTTGTCCCCACCTCAAACTTGTGCTGCCCTGATAGACCCAAGGGAGCCCTACAAACTGACATCAGGAACCTGGACTGGTGAGTTTTCTTTCCCAGGGAAAAGGGACAAAGGATGTGCCCAGGGGCCCCTGGGCTGCGCCCCGACTGGAAAAAATCCTTATATCGAAGGATGGACCCCAGACCAAAGTTGTCCCCACCTCAAACTTGTGCTGCCCTGATAGACCCAAGGGAGCCCTACAAACTGACATCAGGAACCTGGACCTGTGAGTTTTCTTTCCCAGGGAAAAGGGACAAAGGATATGCCCAGGGGCCGCTGGCCCTGGGTTGGGCCCTGAGTTCAAAAATCCTTATATCGAAGGATGGACCCAAGACCAAAGTTGTCCGCACCTCAATCTTGTGCTGCCCTGATTGACCCAAGGGAGCCCTACAAACTGATATCAGGAACCTGGACTGGTGAGTTTTCTTTCCCAGGGAAAAGGGACAAAGGATGTGCCCAGGGGCCCCTGGCGCAGGACCTGACTGCAATAAATCCTTATATCGAAGGATGGATCGCAGACCGAAGTTGGCGCCACCTGAAACTTGTGCTGCCCTGATATACCCAAGAGAGCCCTACAAACTGACATCAGGAACCTGGACCTGTGAGTTTTCTTTCCCAGGGAAAAGGGACAAAGCATGTGCCCAGGGGCCCCTGGCCCTGGACCTGACTGCAAAAAATCCTTATATCGAAGGACGGACCCCAGACCAAAGTTGTCGCCACCTCAAACTTGTGCTGCCCTGATAGACCCAAGAGAGCCCTACAAACTGACATCAGGAACCTGGACCTGTGAGTTTTCTTTCCCAGGGAAAAGGGACAAAGGATGTGCCCAGCGGCTCCAGGGCCGGGACGTGAATGCAAAAAATCCTTATATCAAAGGATGGAGCCCAGACCAAAGCTGTCCCCACCTCAAACTTGTGCTGACCTGATATACCCAAGAGAGCCCTACAAACTGACATCAGGAACCTGGACCTGTGAGTTTTCTTTCCCAGGGAAAAGGGACAAAGCATGTGCCCAGAGGTTGCTGGGATGGGCCCTGACTGCAAAAAATCCTTATATGGAAGGATGGACCCCAGATCAAAGTTGTCCCCACTTCAAACTTGAGCTGCCCTGATAGAACTACGGAAGCCCTACAAACTGACATCAGGAACCTGGACCTGTGAGTTTTCTTTCCCAGGGAAAAGGGACAAAGCATGTGCCCAGGGGCCCCTGGCCTAGGACCTGACTGGAAAAAATCCTTATATCGAAGGATGGATCGCAGACCAAAGTTGTCCCCACCTCAAACTTGTTCTGCCCTGATAGACCCAAGACAGCTCTACAAACTGACATCAGGAACCTGGACCTGTGAGTATTCTTTCCCAGGGAAAAGGGACAAAGGATGTGCCCAGGGGTTGCTGGGATGGGCCCTGACTGCAAAAAATCCTTATATCAAAGAATGGACGCCAGATCAAAGTTGTCCCCACCTCAAACTTGTGCTGCCCTGATAGAACCAAGGAAGCCCTACAAACTCACATCAGGAACCTGGACCTGTGAGTTTTCTTTCCCAGGGAAAAGGGACAAAGGATGTGCCCAGAGGCCCCTGGGCTGGGACCTGACTGCAAAAATCCTTATATCGAAAGATTGATCACAGACCAAAGTTGTCCCCACCTCAAACTTGTGCTGCCCTGATAGACCCAAGGGAGCCCTACAAACTGACATCAGGAACCTGGACTGGTGAGTTTTCTTTCCCAGGGAAAAGGGACAAAGGATGTGCCCAGGGGCCCCTGGGCTGGGCCCTGACTGGAAAAAATCCTTATATCGAAGGATGGACCCCAGACCAAAGTTGTCCCCACCTCAAACTTGTGCTGCCCTGATAGACCCAAGGGAGCCCTACAAACTGACATCAGGAACCTGGACCTGTGAGTTTTCTTTCCCAGGGAAAAGGGACAAAGGATATGCCCAGGGGCCGCTGGCCCTGGGTTGGGCCCTGAGTTCAAAAATCCTTATATCGAAGGATGGACCCAAGACCAAAGTTGTCCGCACCTCAATCTTGTGCTGCCCTGATTGACCCAAGGGAGCCCTACAAACTGATATCAGGAACCTGGACTGGTGAGTTTTCTTTCCCAGGGAAAAGGGACAAAGGATGTGCCCAGGGGCCCCTGGCGCAGGACCTGACTGCAAAAAATCCTTATATCGAAGGATTGATCGTCGACCAAAGTTGTCTCCACCTCAACCTTGTGCTGCCCTGATAGACCCAAGGGAGCCCTACAAACTGACATCAGGAACCTGGACCTGTGAGTTTTCTTTCCCAGGGAAAAGGGACAAAGCATGTGCCCAGGGGCTCCAGGGCCGGGACCTGACTGCAAAAAATCCTTATATCGAAGGATGGACCCCAGACCAAAGTTGTCCCCACCTCAAACTTGTGCTGCCCTGATAGACCCAAGGGAGCCCTACAAACTGACATCAGGAACCTGGACCTGTGAATTTTCTTTCCCAGGGAAAAGCGACAAAGGATGTGCCCAGGGGCCCCTGGGCTGGGACCAGACTGCAAAAAATCCTTATATCGAAGGATGGATTACAGAACAAAGTTGTCCCCACGTCAAACTTGTGCTGCCCTGATAGACCCAAGGGAGCCCTACAAACTGATATCAGGAACCTGGACCTCTGAATTTTTTTTCCAAGGCAAAAGGGACAAAGGATGTGCCCAGGGGCCCCTGGCCCGGGACCAGACTGCAATAAATCCTTATATCGAAGGATGGATCGCAGACCGAAGTTGTCGCCACCTGAAACTTGTGCTGCCCTGATATACCCAAGAGAGCCCTACAAACTGACATCAGGAACCTGGACCTGTGAGTTTTCTTTCCCAGGTAAAAGGGACAAAGCATGTGCCCAGGGGCCCCTGGCCCTGGACCTGACTGCAAAAAATCCTTATATCGAAGGACGGACCCCAGACCAAAGTTGTCGCCACCTCAAACTTGTGCTGCCCTGATATACCCAAGAGAGCCCTACAAACTGACATGAGGAACCTGGACCTGTGAGTTTTCTTTCCCAGGGAAAAGGGACAAAGCATGTGCCCAGAGGTCGCTGGGATGGGCCCTGACTGCAAAAAATCCTTATATGGAAGGATGGACCCCAGATCAAAGTTGTCCCCACTTCAAACTTGAGCTGCCCTGATAGAACTAAGGAAGCCCTACAAACTCACATCAGGAACCTGGACCTGTGAGTTTTCTTTCCCAGGGAAAAGGGACAAAGCATGTGCCCAGGGGCCCCTGGCCCAGGACCTGACTGGAAAAAATCCTTATATCGAAGGATGGATCGCAGACCAAAGTTGTCCCCACCTCAAACTTGTTCTGCCCTGATAGACCCAAGACAGCTCTACAAACTGACATCAGGAACCTGGACCTGTGAGTATTCTTTCCCAGGGAAAAGGGACAAAGGATGTGCCCAGGGGTCGCTGGGATGGGCCCTGACTGCAAAAAATCCTTATATCGAAGAATGGACGCCAGATCAAAGTTGTCCCCACCTCAAACTTGTGCTGCCCTGATAGAACCAAGGAAGCCCTACAAACTCACATCAGGAACCTGGACCTGTGAGTTTTCTTTCCCAGGGAAAAGGGACAAAGGATGTGCCCAGAGGCCCCTGGGCTGGGACCTGACTGCAAAAAATCCTTATATCGAAAGATTGATCACAGACCAAAGTTGTCCCCACCTCAAACTTGTGCTGCCCTGATAGACCCAAGGGAGCCCTACAAACTGACATCAGGAACCTGGACTGGTGAGTTTTCTTTCCCAGGGAAAAGGGACAAAGGATGTGCCCAGGGGCCCCTGGGCTGGGCCCTGACTGGAAAAAATCCTTATATCGAAGGATGGACCCCAGACCAAAGTTGTCCCCACCTCAAACTTGTGCTGCCCTGATAGACCCAAGGGAGCCCTACAAACTGACATCAGGAACCTGGACCTGTGAGTTTTCTTTCCCAGGGAAAAGGGACAAAGGATATGCCCAGGGGCCGCTGGCCCTGGGTTGGGCCCTGAGTTCAAAAATCCTTATATCGAAGGATGGACCCAAGACCAAAGTTGTCCGCACCTCAATCTTGTGCTGCCCTGATTGACCCAAGGGAGCCCTACAAACTGACATCAGGAACCTGGACTGGTGAGTTTTCTTTCCAAGGGAAAAGGGACAAAGCATGTGCCCAGTGGCCCCTGGCCCTGGACCTGACAGCAAAAAAATCCTTATATCGAAGGACGGACCCCAGACCAAAGTTGTCGCCACCTCAAACTTGTGCTGCCCTGATATACCCAAGAGAGCCCTACAAACTGACATGAGGAACCTGGACCTGTGAGTTTTCTTTCCCAGGGAAAAGGGACAAAGGATGTGCCCAGCGGCTCCAGGGCCGGGACGTGAATGCAAAAAATCCTTATATCAAAGGATGGACCCCAGACCAAAGCTGTCCCCACCTCAAACTTGTGCTGACCTGATATACCCAAGAGAGCCCTACAAACTGACATGAGGAACCTGGACCTGTGAGTTTTCTTTCCCAGGGAAAAGGGACAAAGGATGTGCCCAGAGGTCACTGGGATGGGCCCTGACTGCAAAAAATCCTTATATGGAAGGATGGACCCCAGATCAAAGTTGTCCCCACTTCAAACTTGAGCTGCCCTGATAGAACTAAGGAAGCCCTACAAACTCACATCAGGAACCTGGACCTGTGAGTTTTCTTTCCCAGGGAAAAGGGACAAAGCATGTGCCCAGGGGCCCCTGGCCCAGGACCTGACTGGAAAAAATCCTTATATCGAAGGATGGATCGCAGACCAAAGTTGTCCCCACCTCAAACTTGTTCTGCCCTGATAGACCCAAGACAGCTCTACAAACTGACATCAGGAACCTGGACCTGTGAGTATTCTTTCCCAGCGAAAAGGGACAAAGGATGTGCCCAGGGGTCGCTGGGATGGGCCCTGACTGCAAAAAATCCTTATATCGAAGAATGGACGCTAGATCAAAGTTGTCCCCACCTCAAACTTGTGCTGCCCTGATAGAACCAAGGAAGCCCTACAAACTCACATCAGGAACCTGGACCTGTGAGTTTTCTTTCCCAGGGAAAAGGGACAAAGGATGTGCCCAGAGGCCCCTGGGCTGGGACCTGACTGCAAAAAATCCTTATATCGAAAGATTGATCACAGACCAAAGTTGTCCCCACCTCAAACTTGTGCTGCCCTGATAGACCCAAGGGAGCCCTACAAACTGACATCAGGAACCTGGACTGGTGAGTTTTCTTTCCCAGGGAAAAGGGACAAAGGATGTGCCCAGGGGCCCCTGGGCTGGGCCCTGACTGGAAAAAATCCTTATATCGAAGGATGGACCCCAGACCAAAGTTGTCCCCACCTCAAACTTGTGCTGCCCTGATAGACCCAAGGGAGCCCTACAAACTGACATCAGGAACCTGGACCTGTGAGTTTTCTTTCCCAGGGAAAAGGGATAAAGGATATGCCCAGGGGCCGCTGGGCCTGGGTTGGGCCCTGAGTTCAAAAATCCTTATATCGAAGGATGGACCCAAGACCAAAGTTGTCCGCACCTCAATCTTGTGCTGCCCTGATTGACCCAAGGGAGCCCTACAAACTGACATCAGGAACCTGGACTGGTGAGTTTTCTTTCCAAGGGAAAAGGGACAAAGCATGTGCCCAGGGGCCCCTGGCCCTGGACCTGACAGCAAAAAAATCCTTATATCGAAGGACGGACCCCAGACCAAAGTTGTCGCCACCTCAAACTTGTGCTGCCCTGATATACCCAAGAGAGCCCTACAAACTGACATGAGGAACCTGGACCTGTGAGTTTTCTTTCCCAGGGAAAAGGGACAAAGGATGTGCCCAGCAGCTCCAGGGCCGGGACGTGAATGCAAAAAATCCTTATATCAAAGGATGGACCCCAGACCAAAGCTGTCCCCACCTCAAACTTGTGCTGACCTGATATACCCAAGAGAGCCCTACAAACTGACATCAGGAACCTGGACCTGTGAGTTTTCTTTCCCAGGGAAAAGGGACAAAGCATGTGCCCAGAGGTCGCTGGGATGGGCCCTGACTGCAAAAAATCCTTATATGGAAGGATGGACCCCAGATCAAAGTTGTCCCCACTTCAAACTTGAGCTGCCCTGATAGAACTAAGGAAGCCCTACAAACTCACATCAGGAACCTGGACCTGTGAGTTTTCTTTCCCAGGGAAAAGGGACAAAGCATGTGCCCAGGGGCCCCTGGCCCAGGACCTGACTGGAAAAAATCCTTATATCGAAGGATGGATCGCAGACCAAAGTTGTCCCCACCTCAAACTTGTTCTGCCCTGATAGACCCAAGACAGCTCTACAAACTGACATCAGGAACCTGGACTGGTGAGTTTTCTTTCCCAGGGAAAAGGGACAAAGGATGTGCCCAGGGGCCCCTGGGCTGGGACCTGACTGCAAAAAATCCTTATATCGAAAGATTGATCACAGACCAAAGTTGTCCCCACCTCAAACTTGTGCTGCCCTGATAGACCCAAGGGAGCCCTACAAACTGACATCAGGAACCTGGACTGGTGAGTTTTCTTTCCCAGGGAAAAGGGACAAAGGATGTGCCCAGGGGCCCCTGGGCTGGGCCCTGACTGGAAAAAATCCTTATATCGAAGGATGGACCCCAGACCAAAGTTGTCCCCACCTCAAACTTGTGCTGCCCTGATAGACCCAAGGGAGCCCTACAAACTGACATCAGGAACCTGGACCTGTGAGTTTTCTTTCCCAGGGAAAAGGGACAAAGGATATGCCCAGGGGCCGCTGGCCCTGGGTTGGGCCCTGAGTTCAAAAATCCTTATATCGAAGGATGGACCCAAGACCAAAGTTGTCCGCACCTCAATCTTGTGCTGCCCTGATTGACCCAAGGGAGCCCTACAAACTGATATCAGGAACCTGGACTGGTGAGTTTTCTTTCCCAGGGAAAAGGGACAAAGGATGTGCCCAGGGGCCCCTGGGCTGGGACCAGACTGCAAAAAATCCTTATATCGAAGTATGGATCGCCGACCGAAGATGTCCCCACCTCAAAATAGTGCTGCCCTGATAGACCCAAGAGAGCCCTACAAACTGACATCAGGAACCTGGACCTGTGAATTTTCTTTCCCAGGGAAAAGGGACAAAGGATGTGCCCAGGGGCCCCTGGGCTGGGACCAGACTGCAAAAAATCCTTATATCGAAGGATGGATTACAGAACAAAGTTGTCCCCACGTCAAACTTGTGCTGCCCTGATAGACCCAAGGGAGCCCTACAAACTGACATCAGGAACCTGGACCTGTGAGTTTTCTTTCCCAGGGAAAAGGGACAAAGGATGTGCCCAGAGGTCACTGGGATGGGCCCTGACTGCAAAAAATCCTTATATGGAAGGATGGACCCCAGATCAAAGTTGTCCCCACTTCAAACTTGAGCTGCCCTGATAGAACTAAGGAAGCCCTACAAACTCACATCAGGAACCTGGACCTGTGAGTTTTCTTTCCCAGGGAAAAGGGACAAAGCATGTGCCCAGGGGCCCCTGGCCCAGGACCTGACTGGAAAAAATCCTTATATCGAAGGATGGATCGCAGACCAAAGTTGTCCCCACCTCAAACTTGTTCTGCCCTGATAGACCCAAGACAGCTCTACAAACTGACATCAGGAACCTGGACCTGTGAGTATTCTTTCCCAGGGAAAAGGGACAAAGGATGTGCCCAGGGGTCGCTGGGATGGGCCCTGACTGCAAAAAATCCTTATATCGAAGAATGGACGCCAGATCAAAGTTGTCCCCACCTCAAACTTGTGCTGCCCTGATAGACCCAAGGGAGCCCTACAAACTGACATCAGGAACCTGGACTGGTGAGTTTTCTTTCCCAGGGAAAAGGGACAAAGGATGTGCCCAGGGGCCCCTGGGCTGGGCCCTGACTGGAAAAAATCCTTATATCGAAGGATGGACCCCAGACCAAAGTTGTCCCCACCTCAAACTTGTGCTGCCCTGATAGACCCAAGGGAGCCCTACAAACTGACATCAGGAACCTGGACCTGTGAGTTTTCTTTCCCAGGGAAAAGGGACAAAGGATATGCCCAGGGGCCGCTGGCCCTGGGTTGGGCCCTGAGTTCAAAAATCCTTATATCGAAGGATGGACCCAAGACCAAAGTTGTCCGCACCTCAATCTTGTGCTGCCCTGATTGACCCAAGAGAGCCCTACAAACTGACATGAGGAACCTGGACCTGTGAGTTTTCTTTCCCAGGGAAAAGGGACAAAGGATGTGCCCAGCGGCTCCAGGGCCGGGACGTGAATGCAAAAAATCCTTATATCAAAGGATGGACCCCAGACCAAAGCTGTCCCCACCTCAAACTTGTGCTGACCTGATATACCCAAGAGAGCCCTACAAACTGACATCAGGAACCTGGACCTGTGAGTTTTCTTTCCCAGGGAAAAGGGACAAAGCATGTGCCCAGAGGTCGCTGGGATGGGCCCTGACTGCAAAAAATCCTTATATGGAAGGATGGACCCCAGATCAAAGTTGTCCCCACTTCAAACTTGAGCTGCCCTGATAGAACTAAGGAAGCCCTACAAAACTCACATCAGGAACCTGGACCTGTGAGTTTTCTTTCCCAGGGAAAAGGGACAAAGCATGTGCCCAGGGGCCCCTGGCCCAGGACCTGACTGGAAAAAATCCTTATATCGAAGGATGGATCGCAGACCAAAGTTGTCCCCACCTCAAACTTGTTCTGCCCTGATAGACCCAAGACAGCTCTACAAACTGACATCAGGAACCTGGACCTGTGAGTATTCTTTCCCAGGGAAAAGGGACAAAGGATGTGCCCAGGGGTCGCTGGGATGGGCCCTGACTGCAAAAAATCCTTATATCGAAGAATGGACGCCAGATCAAAGTTGTCCCCACCTCAAACTTGTGCTGCCCTGATAGAACCAAGGAAGCCCTACAAACTCACATCAGGAACCTGGACCTGTGAGTTTTCTTTCCCAGGGAAAAGGGACAAAGGATGTGCCCAGAGGCCCCTGGGCTGGGACCTGACTGCAAAAAATCCTTATATCGAAAGATTGATCACAGACCAAAGTTGTCCCCACCTCAACCTTGTGCTGCCCTGATAGACCCAAGGGAGCCCTACAAACTGACATCAGGAACCTGGACTGGTGAGTTTTCTTTCCCAGGGAAAAGGGACAAAGGATGTGCCCAGGGGCCCCTGGGCTGGGCCCTGACTGGAAAAAATCCTTATATCGAAGGATGGACCCCAGACCAAAGTTGTCCCCACCTCAAACTTGTGCTGCCCTGATAGACCCAAGGGAGCCCTACAAACTGACATCAGGAACCTGGACCTGTGAGTTTTCTTTCCCAGGGAAAAGGGACAAAGGATATGCCCAGGGGCCGCTGGCCCTGGGTTGGGCCCTGAGTTCAAAAATCCTTATATCGAAGGATGGACCCAAGACCAAAGTTGTCCGCACCTCAATCTTGTGCTGCCCTGATTGACCCAAGGGAGCCCTACAAACTGACATCAGGAACCTGGACTGGTGAGTTTTCTTTCCAAGGGAAAAGGGACAAAGCATGTGCCCAGGGGCCCCTGGCCCTGGACCTGACAGCAAAAAAATCCTTATATCGAAGGACGGACCCCAGACCAAAGTTGTCGCCACCTCAAACTTGTGCTGCCCTGATATACCCAAGAGAGCCCTACAAACTGACATGAGGAACCTGGACCTGTGAGTTTTCTTTCCCAGGGAAAAGGGACAAAGGATGTGCCCATCGGCTCCAGGGCCGGGAGGTGAATGCAAAAAATCCTTATATCAAAGGATGGACCCCAGACCAAAGCTGTCCCCACCTCAAACTTGTGCTGCCCTGATAGACCCAAGAGAGCCCTACCAACTGACATCAGGAACCTGGACCTGTGAGTTTTCTTTCCCAGGGAAAAGGGACAAAGCATGTGCCCAGAGGTCGCTGGGATGGGCCCTGACTGCAAAAAATCCTTATATGGAAGGATGGACCCCAGATCAAAGTTGTCCCCACTTCAAACTTGAGCTGCCCTGATAGAACTAAGGAAGCCCTACAAACTCACATCAGGAACCTGGACCTGTGAGTTTTCTTTCCCAGGGAAAAGGGACAAAGCATGTGCCCAGGGGCCCCTGGCCCAGGACCTGACTGGAAAAAATCCTTATATCGAAGGATGGATCGCAGACCAAAGTTGTCCCCACCTCAAACTTGTTCTGCCCTGATAGACCCAAGACAGCTCTACAAACTGACATCAGGAACCTGGACCTGTGAGTATTCTTTCCCAGGGAAAAGGGACAAAGGATGTGCCCAGGGGTCGCTGGGATGGGCCCTGACTGCAAAAAATCCTTATATCGAAGAATGGACGCCAGATCAAAGTTGTCCCCACCTCAAACTTGTGCTGCCCTGATAGAACCAAGGAAGCCCTACAAACTCACATCAGGAACCTGGACCTGTGAGTTTTCTTTCCCAGGGAAAAGGGACAAAGGATGTGCCCAGAGGCCCCTGGGCTGGGACCTGACTGCAAAAAATCCTTATATCGAAGAATGGACGCCAGACCAAAGTTGTCCCCACCTCAAACTTGTGCTGCCCTGATAGACCCAAGGGAGCCCTACAAACTGACATCAGGAACCTGGACCTGTGAGTTTTCTTTCCCAGGGAAAAGGGACAAAGGATATGCCCAGGGGCCGCTGGCCCTGGGTTGGGCCCTGAGTTCAAAAATCCTTATATCGAAGGATGGACCCAAGACCAAAGTTGTCCGCACCTCAATCTTGTGCTGCCCTGATTGACCCAAGGGAGCCCTACAAACTGACATCAGGAACCTGGACCTGTGAGTTTTCTTTCCCAGGGAAAAGGGACAAAGCATGTGCCCAGGGGCTCCAGGGCCGGGACCTGACTGCAAAAAATCCTTATATCGAAGGATGGACCCCAGACCAAAGTTGTCCCCACCTCAAACTTGTGCTGCCCTGATAGACCCAAGGGAGCCCTACAAACTGACATCAGGAACCTGGACCTGTGAATTTTCTTTCCCAGGGAAAAGGGACAAAGGATGTGCCCAGGGGCCCCTGGGCTGGGACCAGACTGCAAAAAATCCTTATATCGAAGGATGGATTACAGAACAAAGTTGTCCCCACGTCAAACTTGTGCTGCCCTGATAGACCCAAGGGAGCCCTACAAACTGATATCAGGAACCTGGACCTCTGAATTTTTTTTCCAAGGGAAAAGGGACAAAGGATGTGCCCATGGGCCCCTGGCCCGGGACCAGACTGCAATAAATCCTTATATCGAAGGATGGATCGCAGACCGAAGTTGTCGCCACCTGAAACTTGTGCTGCCCTGATATACCCAAGAGAGCCCTACAAACTGACATCAGGAACCTGGACCTGTGAGTTTTCTTTCCCAGGGAAAAGGGACAAAGCATGTGCCCAGGGGCCCCTGGCCCTGGACCTGACTGCAAAAAATCCTTATATCGAAGGACGGACCCCAGACCAAAGTTGTCGCCACCTCAAACTTGTGCTGCCCTGATATACCCAAGAGAGCCCTACAAACTGACATGAGGAACCTGGACCTGTGAGTTTTCTTTCCCAGGGAAAAGGGACAAAGGATGTGCCCAGCGGCTCCAGGGCCGGGACGTGAATGCAAAAAATCCTTATATCAAAGGATGGACCCCAGACCAAAGCTGTCCCCACCTCAAACTTGTGCTGCCCTGATATACCCAAGAGAGCCCTACAAACTGACATCAGGAACCTGGACTGCTGAGTTTTCTTTCCCAGGGAAAAGGGACAAAGCATGTGCCCAGAGGTCGCTGGGATGGGCCCTGACTGCAAAAAATCCTTATATGGAAGGATGGACCCCAGATCAAAGTTGTCCCCACTTCAAACTTGAGCTGCCCTGATAGAACCAAGGAAGCCCTACAAAGTCACATCAGGAACCTGGACCTGTGAGTTTTCTTTCCCAGGGAAAAGGGACAAAGCATGTGCCCAGGGGCCCCTGTCCCAGGACCTGACTGGAAAAAATCCTTATATCGAAGGATGGATCGCAGACCAAAGTTGTCCCCACCTCAAACTTGTTCTGCCCTGATAGAACCAAGGAAGCCCTATAAACTCACATCAGGAACCTGGACTGGTGAGTTTTCTTTCCCAGGGAAAAGGGACAAAGGATGTGCCCAGAGGCCCCTGGGCTGGGACCTGACTGCAAAAAATCCTTATATCGAAAGATTGATCACAGACCAAAGTTGTCCCCACCTCAAACTTGTGCTGCCCTGATAGACCCAAGGGAGCCCTACAAACTGACATCAGGAACCTGGACTGGTGAGTTTTCTTTCCCAGGGAAAAGGGACAAAGGATGTGCCCAGGGGCCCCTGGGCTGGGCCCTGACTGCAAAAAATCCTTATATCGAAGGATGGACCCCAGACCAAAGTTGTCCCCACCTCAAACTTGTGCTGCCCTGATTAACCCAAGGGAGCCCTACAAACTGACATCAGGAACCTGGACCTGTGAGTTTTCTTTCCCAGGGAAAAGGGACAAAGGATATGCCCAGGGGCCGCTGGCCCTGGGTTGGGCCCTGAGTTCAAAAATCCTTATATCGAAGGATGGACCCAAGACCAAAGTTGTCCGCACCTCAATCTTGTGCTGCCCTGATTGACCCAAGGGAGCCCTACAAACTGACATCAGGAACCTGGACTGGTGAGTTTTCTTTCCCAGGGAAAAGGGACAAAGCATGTGCCCAGGGGCCCCTGGCCCTGGACCTGACAGCAAAAAAATCCTTATATAGAAGGATGGACCCCAGACCGAAGTTGTCCCCACCTCAAACTTGTCTGCCCTGATTGACCCAAGGGAGCCCTACAAACTGATATCAGGAACCTGGACTGGTGAGTTTTCTTTCCCAGGGAAAAGGGACAAAGGATGTGCCCAGGGGCCCCTGGCCCAGGACCTGACTGCAAAAAATCCTTGTATCGAAGGATTGATCGTCGACCAAAGTTGTCTCCACCTCAACCTTGTGCTGCCCTGATAGACCCAAGGGAGCCCTACAAACTGACATCAGGAACCTGGACCTGTGAGTTTTCTTTCCCAGGGAAAAGGGACAAAGCATGTGCCCAGGGGCTCCAGGGCCGGGACCTGACTGCAAAAAATCCTTATATCGAAGGATGGACCCCAGACCAAAGTTGTCCCCACCTCAAACTTGTGCTGCCCTGATTGACCCAAGGGAGCCCTACAAACTGATATCAGGAACCTGGACCTCTGAATTTTCTTTCCAAGGGAAAAGGGACAAAGGATGTGCCCAGGGGCCCCTGGCCCGGGACCAGACTGCAATAAATCCTTATATCGAAGGATGGATCGCAGACCGAAGTTGTCGCCACCTGAAACTTGTGCTGCCCTGATATACCCAAGAGAGCCCTACAAACTCACATCAGGAACCTGGACCTGTGAGTTTTCTTTCCCAGGGAAAAGGGACAAAGGATCTGCCCAGCGGCTCCAGGGCCGGGACCTGACTGCAAAAAATCCTTATATCAAAGGATGGACCCCAGACCAAAGTTGTCCCCACCTCAAACTTGTGCTGCCCTGATAGACCCAAGGGAGCCCTACAAACTGACATCAGGAACCTGGACCTGTGAGTTTTCTTTCCCGGGGAAAAGGGACAAAGCATGTGCCCAGAGGTCACTGGGATGGGCCCTGACTGCAAAAAATCCTTATATGGAAGGATGGACCCCAGATCAAAGTTGTCCCCACTTCAAACTTGTGCTGCCCTCATAGAACCAAGGAAGCCCTACAAACTCACATCAGGAACCTGGACCTGTCAGTTTTCTTTCCCAGGGGAAATGTCCAAAGGATGTGCCCAGGGGCCCCTGGCCCGGGACCTGACTGAGGAAAATCCTTATATCGAAGGATGGACGCCAGACCAAAGTTCTCCGCACATCAATCTTCTGCTGCCCTGATAGACCCAAGAGAGCCCTACAAACTGACATCAGGAACCTGGACCTGTGAGTTTTCTTTCCAAGGGAAAAGTGACAAAGCATGTGCCCAGGGGCCCCTGCCCCTGGACCTGACTGCAAAAAATCCTTATATCGAAGGATGGATCACAGACCAAAGTTGTCCCCACCTCAAACTTGTGCTGCATTGATTGACCCAAGGGAGCCGTACAATCTGACATCAGGAACCTGGACTGTTGAGTTTTCTTTCCCAGGGAAAATGGCCAAAGGATGTGCCCAGAGGCCGCTGGGATGGGCCCTGACTGCAAAAAATCCTTATATCGAAGGATGGACCCCAGACCAAAGTTGTCCCCACCTCAAAATTGTGCTGCCCTCATATACCCAAGAGAGCCCTACAAACTCACATCAGGAACCTGGACCTGTGAGTTTTCTTTCCCCGGGAAAAGGGACAAAGGATGTGCCCAGGGTCCCCTGGGATGGGACCTGACTGCAAAAAATCCTTATATCGAAGGATGGACCCCAGACCAAAGTTGTCCCCACCACAAACTTGTGCTGCCCTGATAGACCCAAGAGAGCCCTACAAACTGACATCAGGAACCTGGACCTGTGAGTTTTCTTTCCCAGGGAAAAGGGACAAACGATGTGCCCAGAGGCCCCTGGGCTGGGACCTGACTGCAAAAAATACTTATATCGAAAGATTGATCACAGACCAAAGTTGTCCCCACCTCAACCTTGTGCTGCCCTGATAGACCCAAGGGAGCCCTACAAACTGACATCAGGAACCTGGACTGGTGAGTTTTCTTTCCCAGGGAAAAGGGACAAAGGATGTGCCCAGGGGCCCCTGGGCTGGGCCCTGACTGGAAAAAATCCTTATATCGAAGGATGGACGCTAGACCGAAGTTGTCCCCAGCTCAAACTTGTGCTGCCCTGATAGACCCAAGGGAGCCCTACAAACTGACATCAGGAACCTGGACCTGTGAGTTTTCTTTCCCAGGGAAAAGGGACAAAGCATGTGCCCAGGGGCCCCTGGCCCAGGACCTGACTGGAAAAATTCCCTATATCGAAGTATGGATCGCAGACCAAAGTTGTCCCCACCTCAAACTTGTTCTGCCCTGATAGACCCAAGGGAGCCCTACAAAATGACATCAGGAACCTGGACCTGTGAGTTTTCTTTCCCAGGGAAAACGGACAAAGGATGTGCCCAGGGGTCGCTGGGATGGGCCCTGACTGCAAAAAATCCTTATATCGAAGGATGGACCCCAGATCAAAGTTGTCCCCACCTCAAACTTGTGCTGCCCTGATAGAACCAAGGGAGCCCTACAAACTGACATCAGGAACCTGGACCTGTGAGTTTTCTTTCTCAGGGGAAATGTCCAAAGGATGTGCCCAGGGGCCCCTGGCCCGGGACCTGACTGAGGAAAATCCTTATATCGAAGGATGGACCCCAGACCAAAGTTGTCCCCACCTCAAACTTGTGCTGCCCTGATTGACCAAAGGGAGCCCTACAAACTGACATCAGGGACCTGGACAAGTGAGTTTTCCTTCCCAGGGAAAAGGGGCAAAGGGTGTGCACAGGTGTCCCTGGCCGAGGCCATGACTGCAAAAAATCCTTATATCGAAGGATGGATCACAGACCAAAGTTGTCCCCACCTCAAACTTGTGCTGCCCTGATAGACCCAAGAGAGCCCTACAAACTGACATCAGGAACCTGGACCTGTGAGTTTTCTTTCCCAGGGAAAAGGGACAAAAGATGTGCCCAGGGGGCCCTGGCACTGGCCCAGGCTTTGACTGCAAAAAATCCTTATATCGAAGGATGGATCAAAGAACAAAGTAGTACCAAGGTCAAACTTGTGCTGCCCAGATCGACTCAAGGGAGCCCTACAAACTGACATCAGAAACCTGGACCTGTGAGTTTTCTTTCCCAGGGAAAAGGGACAAAGGTTGTGCCCAAGGGCCCCTGGGCCGCGAACTATCTTCAAAAAATCCTTATATCGAAGGATGGACCCCAGACCAAAGTTGTCCCCACCTCAAACTTGTGCTGCCCTGATAGACCCATGGGAGACCTACAAACTGGCATCAGGAACCTGGACCTGTGAGTTTTCTTTCCCCGGGAAAAGGGACAAAGGTTGTGCCCAGGGGCCCGTGGCACTGGCCCAGGCTTTGACTGCAAAAAATCCTTATATCGAAGGAAGGATCGCAGACCGAAGTTGTCGCCACCTCAAAATTGTGCTGCCCTGATAGACCCAAAGAGCCCTACAAACTGACATCAGGAACCTGGACCTGTGAGTTTTCTTTCCCAGGGAAAAGTGACAAAGGATGCGCACAGTGGCTCCAGGGCCGGGACCTGACTGCAAAAAATCCTTATATCAAAGGATGGACCCCAGACCAAAGTTGTCCCCACCTCAAACTTGTGCTGCCCTGATAGACCCAAGGGAGCCCTACAAACTGACATCAGGAGCCTGGACCTGTGAGATTTATTTCCAAGGGAAAAGGGACAAAGCATGTGCCCAAGGGCCCCTGGCCCTGGACCTGACTGCAAAAAATCCTTATATCGAAGGACGGACCCCAGACCAAAGTTGTCGCCACCTCAAACTTGTGCTGCCCTGATATACCCAAGAGAGCCCTACAAACTGACATCAGGAACCTGGACCTGTGAGTTTTCTTTCCCAGGGAAAAGGGACAAAGGATGTGCCCAGCGGCTCCAGGGCCGGGACGTGAATGCAAAATATCCTTATATCAAAGTTTGGACCCCAGACCTAAGCTGTCCCCACCTCAAACTTGTGCTGCCCTGATAGACCCAAGAGAGCCCTACCAACTGACATCAGGAACCTGGACCTGTGAGTTTTCTTTCCCAGGGAAAAGGGACAAAGCATGTGCCCAGAGGTCGCTGGGATGGGCCCTGACTGCAAAAAATCCTTATATGGAAGGATGGACCCCAGATCAAAGTTGTCCCCACTTCAAACTTGAGCTGCCCTGATAGAACCAAGGAAGCCCTACAAACTCACATCAGGAACCTGGACCTGTGAGTTTTCTTTCCCAGGTAAAAGGGACAAAGCATGTGCCCAGGGGCCCCTGGCCGAGGACCTGACTGGAAAAAATCCTTATATCGAAGGATGGGTCGCAGACCAAAGTTGTCCCCACCTCAAACTTGTTCTGCCCTGATAGACCCAAGACAGCCCTACAAACTGACATCAGGAACCTGGACCTGTGAGTTTTCTTTCCCAGGGAAAAGGGACAAAGGATATGCCCAGGGGCCGCTGGCCCTGGGTTGGGCCCTGAGTTCAAAAATCCTTATATCGAAGGATGGACCCCAGACCAAAGTTGTCCGCACCTCAAACTTGTGCTGCCCTGATTGACCCAAGGGAGCCCTACAAACTGACATCAGGAACCTGGACTGGTGAGTTTTCTTTCCAAGGGAAAAGGGGCAAAGCATGTGCCCAGGGGCCCCTGGCCCTGGACCTGACAGCAAAAAAATCCTTATATAGAAGGATGGACCCCAGACCGAAGTTGTCCCCACCTCAAACTTGTGCTGCCCTGATTGACCCAAGGGAGCCCTACAAACTGATGTCAGGAACCTGGACTGGTGAGTTTTCTTTCCCAGGGAAAAGGGACAAAGCATGTGCCCAGGGGCCGCTGGGATGGGCCCTGACTGCAAAAAATCCTTATATCGAAGGATGGACCCCAGACCAAAGTTGTCCCCACCTCAAACTTGTGCTGCCCTGATAGACCCAAGGGAGCCCTACAAACTGACATCAGGAACCTGGACCTGTGAATTTTCTTTCCCAGGGAAAAGGGACAAAGGATGTGCCCAGGGGCCCCTGGGCTGGGACCAGACTGCAAAAAATCCTTATATCGAAGGATGGATTACAGAACAAAGTTGTCCCCACGTCAAACTTGTGCTGCCCTGATAGACCCAAGGGAGCCCTACAAACTGATATCAGGAACCTGGACCTCTGAATTTTCTTTCCAAGGGAAAAGGGACAAAGGATGTGCCCAGGGGCCCCTGGCCCGGGACCAGACTGCAATAAATCCTTATATCGAAGGATGGATCGCAGACCGAAGTTGTCGCCACCTCAAACTTGTGCTGCCCTGATATACCCAAGAGAGCCCTACAAACTGACATCAGGAACCTGGACCTGTGAGTTTTCTTTCCCAGGGAAAAGGGACAAAGGATGTGCCCAGCGGCTCCAGGGCCGGGACCTGACTGCAAAAAATCCTTATATCAAAGGATGGAGGCCAGACCAAAGTTGTCCCCACCTCAAACTTGTGCTGCCCTGATAGACCCAAGAGAGCCCTACAAACTGACATCAGGAACCTGGACCTGTGAGTTTTCTTTCCCGGGGTAAAGGGACAAAGCATGTGCCCAGAGGTCGCTGGGATGGGCCCTGACTGCAAAAAATCCTTATATGGAAGGATGGACCCCAGACCAAAGTTGTCCCCACTTCAAACTTGTGCTGCCCTCATAGAACCAAGGAAGCCCTACAAACTCACATCAGGAACCTGGACCTGTGAGTTTTCTTTCCCAGGGGAAATGTCCAAAGGATGTGCCCAGGGGCCCCTGGCCCGGGACCTGACTGGGGAAAATCCTTATATCGAAGGATGGACGCCAGACCAAAGTTCTCCCCACCTCAATCTTGTGCTGCCCTGATAGACCCAAGAGAGCCCTACAAACTGACATCAGGAACCTGGACCTGTGAGTTTTCTTTCCCAGGGAAAAGGGACAAAGGATGTGCCCAGGGGCCCCTGGGCTGGGATCTGACTGCAAAAACTCCATATATCGAAGGATTGATCACAGACCAAAGTTGTCCCCACCTCAAACTTGTGCTGCCCTGATAGACCCAAGGGAGCCCTACAAACTGACATCAGGAACCTGGACCTGTGAGTTTTCTTTCCAAGGGAAAAGTGACAAAGCATGTGCCCAGGGGCCCCTGCCCCTGGACCTGACTGCAAAAAATCCTTATATCGAAGGATGGATCACAGACCAAAGTTGTCCCCACCTCAAACTTGTGCTGCACTGATTGACCCAAGGGAGCCGTACAAACTGACATCAGGAACCTGGACTGTTGATGTTTCTTCCCCAGGGAAAATGGCCAAAGGATGTGCCCAGGGGACCCTGGCCCAGGACCTGAATGCAAAAAATCCTTATATCGAAGGATTGATCACAGACCAAAGTTGTCCCCACCACAAACTTGTGCTGCCCTGATAGACCCAAGAGAGCCCTACAAACTGACATCAGGAACCTGGACCTGTGAGTTTTCTTTCCAAGGGAAAAGGGACAAAGGATGTGCCCAGGTGCTCCAGGGCCGGGACCTGATTGCAAAAAATCCTTATATCGAAGGATGGACCCCAGACCAAAGTTGTCCCCACCTCAAACTTGTGCTGCCCTGATAGACCCAAGGGAGCCCTACAAACTGATATCAGGAACCTGGACTGGTGAGTTTTCTTTCCCAGGGAAAATGGCCAAAGGATGTGCCCAGGGGCCGCTGGGATGGGCCCTGACTGCAAAAAATCCTTATATCGAAGGATTGATCGTCGACCAAAGTTGTCCCCACCTCAAACTTGTGCTGCCCTCATAGACCCAAGGGAGCCCTACAAACTGACATCAGGAACCTGGACCTGTGAGTTTTCTTTCCCAGGGAAAAGGGACAAAGGATGTGCCCAGGGGCTCCAGGGCTGGGACCTGACTGCAATAAATCCTTATATCGACGGATGGACCCCAGACCAAAGTTGTCCCCACCTCAAACTTGTGCTGCCCTGATAGAGCCAAGGAAGCCCTACAAACTGACATCAGGAACCTGGACCTGTGAGTTTTCTTTCCCAGGTAAAAGGGACAAAGGATGTGCCCAGGGTCCCCTGGGATGGGACCTGACTGGAAAAAATCCTTATATCGAAGGATGGATCGCAGACCAAAGTTGTCCCCACCTCAAACTTGTTCTGCCCTGATAGACCCAAGACAGCTCTACAAACTGACATCAGGAACCTGGACCTGTGAGTATTCTTTCCCAGGGAAAAGGGACAAAGGATGTGCCCAGGGGTCGCTGGGATGGGCCCTGACTGCAAAAAATCCTTATATCGAAGAATGGACGCCAGATCAAAGTTGTCCCCACCTCAAACTTGTGCTGCCCTGATAGAACCAAGGAAGCCCTACAAACTCACATCAGGAACCTGGACCTGTGAGTTTTCTTTCCCAGGGAAAAGGGACAAAGGATGTGCCCAGAGGCCCCTGGGCTGGGACCTGACTGCAAAAAATCCTTATATCGAAAGATTGATCACAGACCAAAGTTGTCCCCACCTCAAACTTGTGCTGCCCTGATAGACCCAAGGGAGCCCTACAAACTGACATCAGGAACCTGGACTGGTGAGTTTTCTTTCCCAGGGAAAAGGGACAAAGGATGTGCCCAGGGGCCCCTGGGCTGGGCCCTGACTGGAAAAAATCCTTATATCGAAGGATGGACCCCAGACCAAAGTTGTCCCCACCTCAAACTTGTGCTGCCCTGATAGACCCAAGGGAGCCCTACAAACTGACATCAGGAACCTGGACCTGTGAGTTTTCTTTCCCAGGGAAAAGGGACAAAGGATATGCCCAGGGGCCGCTGGCCCTGGGTTGGGCCCTGAGTTCAAAAATCCTTATATCGAAGGATGGACCCAAGACCAAAGTTGTCCGCACCTCAATCTTGTGCTGCCCTGATTGACCCAAGGGAGCCCTACAAACTGACATCAGGAACCTGGACTGGTGAGTTTTCTTTCCAAGGGAAAAGGGACAAAGCATGTGCCCAGGGGCCCCTGGCCCTGGACCTGACAGCAAAAAAATCCTTATATAGAAGGATGGACCCCAGACCGAAGTTGTCCCCACCTCAAACTTGTCTGCCCTGATTGACCCAAGGGAGCCCTACAAACTGATATCAGGAACCTGGACTGGTGAGTTTTCTTTCCCAGGGGAAATGTCCAAAGGATGTGCCCAGGGGCCCCTGGCGCAGGACCTGACTGCAAAAAATCCTTATATCGAAGGATTGATCGTCGACCAAAGTTGTCTCCACCTCAACCTTGTGCTGCCCTGATAGACCCAAGGGAGCCCTACAAACTGACATCAGGAACCTGGACCTGTGAGTTTTCTTTCCCAGGGAAAAGGGACAAAGGATGTGCCCAGGGGCTCCAGGGCCGGGACCTGACTGCAAAAAATCCTTATATCGAAGGATGGACCCCAGACCAAAGTTGTCCCCACCTCAAACTTGTGCTGCCCTGATAGACCCAAGGGAGCCCTACAAACGGACATCAGGAACCTGGACCTGTGAATTTTCTTTCCCTGGGAAAAGGGACAAAGGATGTGCCCAGGGGCCCCCGGGCTGGGACCAGACTGCAAAAAATCCTTATATCGAAGGATGGATTACAGAACAAAGTTGTCCCCACGTCAAACTTGTGCTGCCCTGATAGACCCAAGGGAGCCCTACA
Source organism: Lonchura striata (assembly GCF_050655825.1). Classification (NCBI taxonomy): domain Eukaryota; kingdom Metazoa; phylum Chordata; class Aves; order Passeriformes; family Estrildidae; genus Lonchura; species Lonchura striata. The sequence goes on along the minus strand of NC_140708.1, from coordinate 9,307,387 downwards.
AACTGATATCAGGAACCTGGACCTCTGAATTTTTTTTCCAAGGGAAAAGGGACAAAGGATGTGCCCATGGGCCCCTGGCCCGGGACCAGACTGCAAAAAATCCTTATATCGAAGGATGGATCGCAGACCGAAGTTGTCGCCACCTGAAACTTGTGCTGCCCTGATATACCCAAGAGAGCCCTACAAACTGACATCAGGAACCTGGACCTGTCAGTTTTCTTTCCCAGGGAAAAGGGACAAAGCATGTGCCCAGGGGCCCCTGGCCCTGGACCTGACTGCAAAAAATCCTTATATCGAAGGACGGACCCCAGACCAAATTTGTCGCCACCTCAAACTTGTGCTGCCCTGATATACCCAAGAGAGCCCTACAAACTGACATGAGGAACCTGGACCTGTGAGTTTTCTTTCCCAGGGAAAAGGGACAAAGGATGTGCCCAGCGGCTCCAGGGCCGGGACGTGAATGCAAAAAATCCTTATATCAAAGGATGGACCCCAGACCAAAGCTGTCCCCACCTCAAACTTGTGCTGCCCTGATATACCCAAGAGAGCCCTACAAACTGACATCAGGAACCTGGACCTGTGAGTTTTCTTTCCCAGGGAAAAGGGACAAAGCATGTGCCCAGATGTCGCTGGGATGGGCCCTGACTGCAAAAAATCCTTATATGGAAGGATGGACCCCAGATCAAAGTTGTCCCCACTTCAAACTTGAGCTGCCCTGATAGAACCAAGGAAGTCCTACAAAGTCACATCAGGAACCTGGACCTGTGAGTTTTCTTTCCCAGGGAAAAGGGACAAAGCATGTGCCCAGGGGCCCCTGGCCCAGGACCTGACTGGAAAAAATCCTTATATCGAAGGATGGATCGCAGACCAAAGTTGTCCCCACCTCAAACTTGTTCTGCCCTGATAGACCCAAGACAGCTCTACAAACTGACATCAGGAACCTGGACCTGTGAGTATTCTTTCCCAGGGAAAAGGGACAAAGGATGTGCCCAGGGGTCGCTGGGATGGGCCCTGACTGCAAAAAATCCTTATATCGAAGAATGGACGCCAGATCAAAGTTGTCCCCACCTCAAACTTGTGCTGCCCTGATAGAACCAAGGAAGCCCTATAAACTCACATCAGGAACCTGGACCTGTGAGTTTTCTTTCCCAGGGAAAAGGGACAAAGGATGTGCCCAGAGGCCCCTGGGCTGGGACCTGACTGCAAAAAATCCTTATATCGAAAGATTGATCACAGACCAAAGTTGTCCCCACCTCAAACTTGTGCTGCCCTGATAGACCCAAGGGAGCCCTACAAACTGACATCAGGAACCTGGACTGGTGAGTTTTCTTTCCCAGGGAAAAGGGACAAAGGATGTGCCCAGGGGCCCCTGGGCTGGGCCCTGACTGGAAAAAATCCTTATATCGAAGGATGGACCCCAGACCAAAGTTGTCCCCACCTCAAACTTGTGCTGCCCTGATTAACCCAAGGGAGCCCTACAAACTGACATCAGGAACCTGGACCTGTGAGTTTTCTTTCCCAGGGAAAAGGGACAAAGGATATGCCCAGGGGCCGCTGGCCCTGGGTTGGGCCCTGAGTTCAAAAATCCTTATATCGAAGGATGGACCCCAGACCAAAGTTGTCCCCACCTCAAACTTGTGCTGCCCTGATAGACCCAAGGGAGCCCTACAAACTGACATCAGGAACCTGGACCTGTGAGTTTTCTTTCCCAGGGAAAAGGGACAAAGGATGTGCCCAGGGGCCCCTGGCGCAGGACCTGACTGCAAAAAATCCTTATATCGAAGGATTGATCGTCGACCAAAGTTGTCTCCACCTCAACCTTGTGCTGCCCTGATAGACCCAAGGGAGCCCTACAAACTGACATCAGGAACCTGGACCTGTGAGTTTTCTTTCCCAGGGAAAAGGGACAAAGGATGTGCCCAGGGGCCCCTGGGCTGGGACCAGACTGCAAAAAATCCTTATATCGAAGGATGGATTACAGAACAAAGTTGTCCCCACGTCAAACTTGTGCTGCCCTGATAGACCCAAGGGAGCCCTACAAACTGATATCAGGAACCTGGACCTCTGAATTTTTTTTCCAAGGGAAAAGGGACAAAGGATGTGCCCATGGGCCCCTGGCCCGGGACCAGACTGCAATAAATCCTTATATCGAAGGATGGATCGCAGACCGAAGTTGTCGCCACCTGAAACTTGTGCTGCCCTGATATACCCAAGAGAGCCCTACAAACTGACATCAGGAACCTGGACCTGTGAGTTTTCTTTCCCAGGGAAAAGGGACAAAGCATGTGCCCAGGGGCCCCTGGCCCTGGACCTGACTGCAAAAAATCCTTATATCGAAGGACGGACCCCAGACCAAAGTTGTCGCCACCTCAAACTTGTGCTGCCCTGATATACCCAAGAGAGCCCTACAAACTGACATGAGGAACCTGGACCTGTGAGTTTTCTTTCCCAGGGAAAAGGGACAAAGGATGTGCCCAGCGGCTCCAGGGCCGGGACGTGAATGCAAAAAATCCTTATATCAAAGGATGGACCCCAGACCAAAGCTGTCCCCACCTCAAACTTGTGCTGCCCTGATATACCCAAGAGAGCCCTACAAACTGACATCAGGAACCTGGACTGCTGAGTTTTCTTTCCCAGGGAAAAGGGACAAAGCATGTGCCCAGAGGTCGCTGGGATGGGCCCTGACTGCAAAAAATCCTTATATGGAAGGATGGACCCCAGATCAAAGTTGTCCCCACTTCAAACTTGTGCTGCCCTCATAGAACCAAGGAAGCCCTACAAACTCACATCAGGAACCTGGACCTGTCAGTTTTCTTTCCCAGGGGAAATGTCCAAAGGATGTGCCCAGGGGCCCCTGGCCCGGGACCTGACTGAGGAAAATCCTTATATCGAAGGATGGACGCCAGACCAAAGTTCTCCGCACATCAATCTTCTGCTGCCCTGATAGACCCAAGAGAGCCCTACAAACTGACATCAGGAACCTGGACCTGTGAGTTTTCTTTCCAAGGGAAAAGTGACAAAGCATGTGCCCAGGGGCCCCTGCCCCTGGACCTGACTGCAAAAAATCCTTATATCGAAGGATGGATCACAGACCAAAGTTGTCCCCACCTCAAACTTGTGCTGCATTGATTGACCCAAGGGAGCCGTACAAACTGACATCAGGAACCTGGACTGTTGAGTTTTCTTTCCCAGGGAAAATGGCCAAAGGATGTGCCCAGAGGCCGCTGGGATGGGCCCTGACTGCAAAAAATCCTTATATCGAAGGATGGACCCCAGACCAAAGTTGTCCCCACCTCAAAATTGTGCTGCCCTCATATACCCAAGAGAGCCCTACAAACTCACATCAGGAACCTGGACCTGTGAGTTTTCTTTCCCCGGGAAAAGGGACAAAGGATGTGCCCAGGGTCCCCTGGGATGGGACCTGACTGCAAAAAATCCTTATATCGAAGGATGGACCCCAGACCAAAGTTGTCCCCACCACAAACTTGTGCTGCCCTGATAGACCCAAGAGAGCCCTACAAACTGACATCAGGAACCTGGACCTGTGAGTTTTCTTTCCCAGGGAAAAGGGACAAACGATGTGCCCAGAGGCCCCTGGGCTGGGACCTGACTGCAAAAAATACTTATATCGAAAGATTGATCACAGACCAAAGTTGTCCCCACCTCAACCTTGTGCTGCCCTGATAGACCCAAGGGAGCCCTACAAACTGACATCAGGAACCTGGACTGGTGAGTTTTCTTTCCCAGGGAAAAGGGACAAAGGATGTGCCCAGGGGCCCCTGGGCTGGGCCCTGACTGGAAAAAATCCTTATATCGAAGGATGGACGCTAGACCGAAGTTGTCCCCAGCTCAAACTTGTGCTGCCCTGATAGACCCAAGGGAGCCCTACAAACTGACATCAGGAACCTGGACCTGTGAGTTTTCTTTCCCAGGGAAAAGGGACAAAGCATGTGCCCAGGGGCCCCTGGCCCAGGACCTGACTGGAAAAATTCCCTATATCGAAGTATGGATCGCAGACCAAAGTTGTCCCCACCTCAAACTTGTTCTGCCCTGATAGACCCAAGGGAGCCCTACAAAATGACATCAGGAACCTGGACCTGTGAGTTTTCTTTCCCAGGGAAAACGGACAAAGGATGTGCCCAGGGGTCGCTGGGATGGGCCCTGACTGCAAAAAATCCTTATATCGAAGGATGGACCCCAGATCAAAGTTGTCCCCACCTCAAACTTGTGCTGCCCTGATAGAACCAAGGGAGCCCTACAAACTGACATCAGGAACCTGGACCTGTGAGTTTTCTTTCTCAGGGGAAATGTCCAAAGGATGTGCCCAGGGGCCCCTGGCCCGGGACCTGACTGAGGAAAATCCTTATATCGAAGGATGGACCCCAGACCAAAGTTGTCCCCACCTCAAACTTGTGCTGCCCTGATTGACCAAAGGGAGCCCTACAAACTGACATCAGGGACCTGGACAAGTGAGTTTTCCTTCCCAGGGAAAAGGGGCAAAGGGTGTGCACAGGTGTCCCTGGCCGAGGCCATGACTGCAAAAAATCCTTATATCGAAGGATGGATCACAGACCAAAGTTGTCCCCACCTCAAACTTGTGCTGCCCTGATAGACCCAAGAGAGCCCTACAAACTGACATCAGGAACCTGGACCTGTGAGTTTTCTTTCCCAGGGAAAAGGGACAAAAGATGTGCCCAGGGGGCCCTGGCACTGGCCCAGGCTTTGACTGCAAAAAATCCTTATATCGAAGGATGGATCAAAGAACAAAGTAGTACCAAGGTCAAACTTGTGCTGCCCAGATCGACTCAAGGGAGCCCTACAAACTGACATCAGAAACCTGGACCTGTGAGTTTTCTTTCCCAGGGAAAAGGGACAAAGGTTGTGCCCAAGGGCCCCTGGGCCGCGAACTATCTTCAAAAAATCCTTATATCGAAGGATGGACCCCAGACCAAAGTTGTCCCCACCTCAAACTTGTGCTGCCCTGATAGACCCATGGGAGACCTACAAACTGGCATCAGGAACCTGGACCTGTGAGTTTTCTTTCCCCGGGAAAAGGGACAAAGGTTGTGCCCAGGGGCCCGTGGCACTGGCCCAGGCTTTGACTGCAAAAAATCCTTATATCGAAGGAAGGATCGCAGACCGAAGTTGTCGCCACCTCAAAATTGTGCTGCCCTGATAGGCCCAAAGAGCCCTACAAACTGACATCAGGAACCTGGACCTGTGAGTTTTCTTTCCCAGGGAAAAGTGACAAAGGATGCGCACAGTGGCTCCAGGGCCGGGACCTGACTGCAAAAAATCCTTATATCAAAGGATGGACCCCAGACCAAAGTTGTCCCCACCTCAAACTTGTGCTGCCCTGATAGACCCAAGGGAGCCCTACAAACTGACATCAGGAGCCTGGACCTGTGAGATTTATTTCCAAGGGAAAAGGGACAAAGCATGTGCCCAAGGGCCCCTGGCCCTGGACCTGACTGCAAAAAATCCTTATATCGAAGGACGGACCCCAGACCAAAGTTGTCGCCACCTCAAACTTGTGCTGCCCTGATATACCCAAGAGAGCCCTACAAACTGACATCAGGAACCTGGACCTGTGAGTTTTCTTTCCCAGGGAAAAGGGACAAAGGATGTGCCCAGCGGCTCCAGGGCCGGGACGTGAATGCAAAATATCCTTATATCAAAGTTTGGACCCCAGACCTAAGCTGTCCCCACCTCAAACTTGTGCTGCCCTGATAGACCCAAGAGAGCCCTACCAACTGACATCAGGAACCTGGACCTGTGAGTTTTCTTTCCCAGGGAAAAGGGACAAAGCATGTGCCCAGAGGTCGCTGGGATGGGCCCTGACTGCAAAAAATCCTTATATGGAAGGATGGACCCCAGATCAAAGTTGTCCCCACTTCAAACTTGAGCTGCCCTGATAGAACCAAGGAAGCCCTACAAACTCACATCAGGAACCTGGACCTGTGAGTTTTCTTTCCCAGGTAAAAGGGACAAAGCATGTGCCCAGGGGCCCCTGGCCGAGGACCTGACTGGAAAAAATCCTTATATCGAAGGATGGGTCGCAGACCAAAGTTGTCCCCACCTCAAACTTGTTCTGCCCTGATAGACCCAAGACAGCCCTACAAACTGACATCAGGAACCTGGACCTGTGAGTTTTCTTTCCCAGGGAAAAGGGACAAAGGATATGCCCAGGGGCCGCTGGCCCTGGGTTGGGCCCTGAGTTCAAAAATCCTTATATCGAAGGATGGACCCCAGACCAAAGTTGTCCGCACCTCAAACTTGTGCTGCCCTGATTGACCCAAGGGAGCCCTACAAACTGACATCAGGAACCTGGACTGGTGAGTTTTCTTTCCAAGGGAAAAGGGGCAAAGCATGTGCCCAGGGGCCCCTGGCCCTGGACCTGACAGCAAAAAAATCCTTATATAGAAGGATGGACCCCAGACCGAAGTTGTCCCCACCTCAAACTTGTGCTGCCCTGATTGACCCAAGGGAGCCCTACAAACTGATGTCAGGAACCTGGACTGGTGAGTTTTCTTTCCCAGGGAAAAGGGACAAAGCATGTGCCCAGGGGCCGCTGGGATGGGCCCTGACTGCAAAAAATCCTTATATCGAAGGATGGACCCCAGACCAAAGTTGTCCCCACCTCAAACTTGTGCTGCCCTGATAGACCCAAGGGAGCCCTACAAACTGACATCAGGAACCTGGACCTGTGAATTTTCTTTCCCAGGGAAAAGGGACAAAGGATGTGCCCAGGGGCCCCTGGGCTGGGACCAGACTGCAAAAAATCCTTATATCGAAGGATGGATTACAGAACAAAGTTGTCCCCACGTCAAACTTGTGCTGCCCTGATAGACCCAAGGGAGCCCTACAAACTGATATCAGGAACCTGGACCTCTGAATTTTCTTTCCAAGGGAAAAGGGACAAAGGATGTGCCCAGGGGCCCCTGGCCCGGGACCAGACTGCAATAAATCCTTATATCGAAGGATGGATCGCAGACCGAAGTTGTCGCCACCTCAAACTTGTGCTGCCCTGATATACCCAAGAGAGCCCTACAAACTGACATCAGGAACCTGGACCTGTGAGTTTTCTTTCCCAGGGAAAAGGGACAAAGGATGTGCCCAGCGGCTCCAGGGCCGGGACCTGACTGCAAAAAATCCTTATATCAAAGGATGGACCCCAGACCAAAGTTGTCCCCACCTCAAACTTGTGCTGCCCTGATAGACCCAAGAGAGCCCTACAAACTGACATCAGGAACCTGGACCTGTGAGTTTTCTTTCCCGGGGTAAAGGGACAAAGCATGTGCCCAGAGGTCGCTGGGATGGGCCCTGACTGCAAAAAATCCTTATATGGAAGGATGGACCCCAGACCAAAGTTGTCCCCACTTCAAACTTGTGCTGCCCTCATAGAACCAAGGAAGCCCTACAAACTCACATCAGGAACCTGGACCTGTGAGTTTTCTTTCCCAGGGGAAATGTCCAAAGGATGTGCCCAGGGGCCCCTGGCCCGGGACCTGACTGGGGAAAATCCTTATATCGAAGGATGGACGCCAGACCAAAGTTCTCCCCACCTCAATCTTGTGCTGCCCTGATAGACCCAAGAGAGCCCTACAAACTGACATCAGGAACCTGGACCTGTGAGTTTTCTTTCCCAGGGAAAAGGGACAAAGGATGTGCCCAGGGGCCCCTGGGCTGGGATCTGACTGCAAAAACTCCATATATCGAAGGATTGATCACAGACCAAAGTTGTCCCCACCTCAAACTTGTGCTGCCCTGATAGACCCAAGGGAGCCCTACAAACTGACATCAGGAACCTGGACCTGTGAGTTTTCTTTCCAAGGGAAAAGTGACAAAGCATGTGCCCAGGGGCCCCTGCCCCTGGACCTGACTGCAAAAAATCCTTATATCGAAGGATGGATCACAGACCAAAGTTGTCCCCACCTCAAACTTGTGCTGCACTGATTGACCCAAGGGAGCCGTACAAACTGACATCAGGAACCTGGACTGTTGATGTTTCTTCCCCAGGGAAAATGGCCAAAGGATGTGCCCAGGGGACCCTGGCCCAGGACCTGAATGCAAAAAATCCTTATATCGAAGGATTGATCACAGACCAAAGTTGTCCCCACCACAAACTTGTGCTGCCCTGATAGACCCAAGAGAGCCCTACAAACTGACATCAGGAACCTGGACCTGTGAGTTTTCTTTCCAAGGGAAAAGGGACAAAGGATGTGCCCAGGTGCTCCAGGGCCGGGACCTGATTGCAAAAAATCCTTATATCGAAGGATGGACCCCAGACCAAAGTTGTCCCCACCTCAAACTTGTGCTGCCCTGATAGACCCAAGGGAGCCCTACAAACTGATATCAGGAACCTGGACTGGTGAGTTTTCTTTCCCAGGGAAAATGGCCAAAGGATGTGCCCAGGGGCCGCTGGGATGGGCCCTGACTGCAAAAAATCCTTATATCGAAGGATTGATCGTCGACCAAAGTTGTCCCCACCTCAAACTTGTGCTGCCCTCATAGACCCAAGGGAGCCCTACAAACTGACATCAGGAACCTGGACCTGTGAGTTTTCTTTCCCAGGGAAAAGGGACAAAGGATGTGCCCAGGGGCTCCAGGGCTGGGACCTGACTGCAATAAATCCTTATATCGACGGATGGACCCCAGACCAAAGTTGTCCCCACCTCAAACTTGTGCTGCCCTGATAGAGCCAAGGAAGCCCTACAAACTGACATCAGGAACCTGGACCTGTGAGTTTTCTTTCCCAGGTAAAAGGGACAAAGGATGTGCCCAGGGTCCCCTGGGATGGGACCTGACTGGAAAAAATCCTTATATCGAAGGATGGATCGCAGACCAAAGTTGTCCCCACCTCAAACTTGTTCTGCCCTGATAGACCCAAGACAGCTCTACAAACTGACATCAGGAACCTGGACCTGTGAGTATTCTTTCCCAGGGAAAAGGGACAAAGGATGTGCCCAGGGGTCGCTGGGATGGGCCCTGACTGCAAAAAATCCTTATATCGAAGAATGGACGCCAGATCAAAGTTGTCCCCACCTCAAACTTGTGCTGCCCTGATAGAACCAAGGAAGCCCTACAAACTCACATCAGGAACCTGGACCTGTGAGTTTTCTTTCCCAGGGAAAAGGGACAAAGGATGTGCCCAGAGGCCCCTGGGCTGGGACCTGACTGCAAAAAATCCTTATATCGAAAGATTGATCACAGACCAAAGTTGTCCCCACCTCAAACTTGTGCTGCCCTGATAGACCCAAGGGAGCCCTACAAACTGACATCAGGAACCTGGACTGGTGAGTTTTCTTTCCCAGGGAAAAGGGACAAAGGATGTGCCCAGGGGCCCCTGGGCTGGGCCCTGACTGGAAAAAATCCTTATATCGAAGGATGGACCCCAGACCAAAGTTGTCCCCACCTCAAACTTGTGCTGCCCTGATAGACCCAAGGGAGCCCTACAAACTGACATCAGGAACCTGGACCTGTGAGTTTTCTTTCCCAGGGAAAAGGGACAAAGGATATGCCCAGGGGCCGCTGGCCCTGGGTTGGGCCCTGAGTTCAAAAATCCTTATATCGAAGGATGGACCCAAGACCAAAGTTGTCCGCACCTCAATCTTGTGCTGCCCTGATTGACCCAAGGGAGCCCTACAAACTGACATCAGGAACCTGGACTGGTGAGTTTTCTTTCCAAGGGAAAAGGGACAAAGCATGTGCCCAGGGGCCCCTGGCCCTGGACCTGACAGCAAAAAAATCCTTATATAGAAGGATGGACCCCAGACCGAAGTTGTCCCCACCTCAAACTTGTCTGCCCTGATTGACCCAAGGGAGCCCTACAAACTGATATCAGGAACCTGGACTGGTGAGTTTTCTTTCCCAGGGAAAAGGGACAAAGGATGTGCCCAGGGGCCCCTGGCGCAGGACCTGACTGCAAAAAATCCTTATATCGAAGGATTGATCGTCGACCAAAGTTGTCTCCACCTCAACCTTGTGCTGCCCTGATAGACCCAAGGGAGCCCTACAAACTGACATCAGGAACCTGGACCTGTGAGTTTTCTTTCCCAGGGAAAAGGGACAAAGGATGTGCCCAGGGGCTCCAGGGCCGGGACCTGACTGCAAAAAATCCTTATATCGAAGGATGGACCCCAGACCAAAGTTGTCCCCACCTCAAACTTGTGCTGCCCTGATAGACCCAAGGGAGCCCTACAAACGGACATCAGGAACCTGGACCTGTGAATTTTCTTTCCCTGGGAAAAGGGACAAAGGATGTGCCCAGGGGCCCCCGGGCTGGGACCAGACTGCAAAAAATCCTTATATCGAAGGATGGATTACAGAACAAAGTTGTCCCCACGTCAAACTTGTGCTGCCCTGATAGACCCAAGGGAGCCCTACAAACTGATATCAGGAACCTGGACCTCTGAATTTTTTTTCCAAGGGAAAAGGGACAAAGGATGTGCCCATGGGCCCCTGGCCCGGGACCAGACTGCAAAAAATCCTTATATCGAAGGATGGATCGCAGACCGAAGTTGTCGCCACCTGAAACTTGTGCTGCCCTGATATACCCAAGAGAGCCCTACAAACTGACATCAGGAACCTGGACCTGTCAGTTTTCTTTCCCAGGGAAAAGGGACAAAGCATGTGCCCAGGGGCCCCTGGCCCTGGACCTGACTGCAAAAAATCCTTATATCGAAGGACGGACCCCAGACCAAATTTGTCGCCACCTCAAACTTGTGCTGCCCTGATATACCCAAGAGAGCCCTACAAACTGACATGAGGAACCTGGACCTGTGAGTTTTCTTTCCCAGGGAAAAGGGACAAAGGATGTGCCCAGCGGCTCCAGGGCCGGGACGTGAATGCAAAAAATCCTTATATCAAAGGATGGACCCCAGACCAAAGCTGTCCCCACCTCAAACTTGTGCTGCCCTGATATACCCAAGAGAGCCCTACAAACTGACATCAGGAACCTGGACCTGTGAGTTTTCTTTCCCAGGGAAAAGGGACAAAGCATGTGCCCAGATGTCGCTGGGATGGGCCCTGACTGCAAAAAATCCTTATATGGAAGGATGGACCCCAGATCAAAGTTGTCCCCACTTCAAACTTGAGCTGCCCTGATAGAACCAAGGAAGTCCTACAAAGTCACATCAGGAACCTGGACCTGTGAGTTTTCTTTCCCAGGGAAAAGGGACAAAGCATGTGCCCAGGGGCCCCTGGCCCAGGACCTGACTGGAAAAAATCCTTATATCGAAGGATGGATCGCAGACCAAAGTTGTCCCCACCTCAAACTTGTTCTGCCCTGATAGACCCAAGACAGCTCTACAAACTGACATCAGGAACCTGGACCTGTGAGTATTCTTTCCCAGGGAAAAGGGACAAAGGATGTGCCCAGGGGTCGCTGGGATGGGCCCTGACTGCAAAAAATCCTTATATCGAAGAATGGACGCCAGATCAAAGTTGTCCCCACCTCAAACTTGTGCTGCCCTGATAGAACCAAGGAAGCCCTATAAACTCACATCAGGAACCTGGACCTGTGAGTTTTCTTTCCCAGGGAAAAGGGACAAAGGATGTGCCCAGAGGCCCCTGGGCTGGGACCTGACTGCAAAAAATCCTTATATCGAAAGATTGATCACAGACCAAAGTTGTCCCCACCTCAAACTTGTGCTGCCCTGATAGACCCAAGGGAGCCCTACAAACTGACATCAGGAACCTGGACTGGTGAGTTTTCTTTCCCAGGGAAAAGGGACAAAGGATGTGCCCAGGGGCCCCTGGGCTGGGCCCTGACTGGAAAAAATCCTTATATCGAAGGATGGACCCCAGACCAAAGTTGTCCCCACCTCAAACTTGTGCTGCCCTGATTAACCCAAGGGAGCCCTACAAACTGACATCAGGAACCTGGACCTGTGAGTTTTCTTTCCCAGGGAAAAGGGACAAAGGATATGCCCAGGGGCCGCTGGCCCTGGGTTGGGCCCTGAGTTCAAAAATCCTTATATCGAAGGATGGACCCCAGACCAAAGTTGTCCCCACCTCAAACTTGTGCTGCCCTGATAGACCCAAGGGAGCCCTACAAACTGACATCAGGAACCTGGACCTGTGAGTTTTCTTTCCCAGGGAAAAGGGACAAAGGATGTGCCCAGGGGCCCCTGGCGCAGGACCTGACTGCAAAAAATCCTTATATCGAAGGATTGATCGTCGACCAAAGTTGTCTCCACCTCAACCTTGTGCTGCCCTGATAGACCCAAGGGAGCCCTACAAACTGACATCAGGAACCTGGACCTGTGAGTTTTCTTTCCCAGGGAAAAGGGACAAAGCATGTGCCCAGGGGCTCCAGGGCCGGGACCTGACTGCAAAAAATCCTTATATCGAAGGATGGACCCCAGACCAAAGTTGTCCCCACCTCAAACTTGTGCTGCCCTGATAGACCCAAGGGAGCCCTACAAACTGACATCAGGAACCTGGACCTGTGAATTTTCTTTCCCAGGGAAAAGGGACAAAGGATGTGCCCAGGGGCCCCTGGGCTGGGACCAGACTGCAAAAAATCCTTATATCGAAGGATGGATTACAGAACAAAGTTGTCCCCACGTCAAACTTGTGCTGCCCTGATAGACCCAAGGGAGCCCTACAAACTGATATCAGGAACCTGGACCTCTGAATTTTTTTTCCAAGGGAAAAGGGACAAAGGATGTGCCCATGGGCCCCTGGCCCGGGACCAGACTGCAATAAATCCTTATATCGAAGGATGGATCGCAGACCGAAGTTGTCGCCACCTGAAACTTGTGCTGCCCTGATATACCCAAGAGAGCCCTACAAACTGACATCAGGAACCTGGACCTGTGAGTTTTCTTTCCCAGGGAAAAGGGACAAAGCATGTGCCCAGGGGCCCCTGGCCCTGGACCTGACTGCAAAAAATCCTTATATCGAAGGACGGACCCCAGACCAAAGTTGTCGCCACCTCAAACTTGTGCTGCCCTGATATACCCAAGAGAGCCCTACAAACTGACATGAGGAACCTGGACCTGTGAGTTTTCTTTCCCAGGGAAAAGGGACAAAGGATGTGCCCAGCGGCTCCAGGGCCGGGACGTGAATGCAAAAAATCCTTATATCAAAGGATGGACCCCAGACCAAAGCTGTCCCCACCTCAAACTTGTGCTGCCCTGATATACCCAAGAGAGCCCTACAAACTGACATCAGGAACCTGGACTGCTGAGTTTTCTTTCCCAGGGAAAAGGGACAAAGCATGTGCCCAGAGGTCGCTGGGATGGGCCCTGACTGCAAAAAATCCTTATATGGAAGGATGGACCCCAGATCAAAGTTGTCCCCACTTCAAACTTGAGCTGCCCTGATAGAACCAAGGAAGCCCTACAAAGTCACATCAGGAACCTGGACCTGTGAGTTTTCTTTCCCAGGGAAAAGGGACAAAGCATGTGCCCAGGGGCCCCTGTCCCAGGACCTGACTGGAAAAAATCCTTATATCGAAGGATGGATCGCAGACCAAAGTTGTCCCCACCTCAAACTTGTTCTGCCCTGATAGACCCAAGACAGCTCTACAAACTGACATCAGGAACCTGGACCTGTGAGTTTTCTTTCCCAGGGAAAAGGGACAAAGGATGTGCCCAGGGGTCGCTAGGATGGGCCCTGACTGCAAAAAATCCTTATATCGAAGAATGGACGCCAGATCAAAGTTGTCCCCACCTCAAACTTGTGCTGCCCTGATAGAACCAAGGAAGCCCTATAAACTCACATCAGGAACCTGGACTGGTGAGTTTTCTTTCCCAGGGAAAAGGGACAAAGGATGTGCCCAGAGGCCCCTGGGCTGGGACCTGACTGCAAAAAATCCTTATATCGAAAGATTGATCACAGACCAAAGTTGTCCCCACCTCAAACTTGTGCTGCCCTGATAGACCCAAGGGAGCCCTACAAACTGACATCAGGAACCTGGACTGGTGAGTTTTCTTTCCCAGGGAAAAGGGACAAAGGATGTGCCCAGGGGCCCCTGGGCTGGGCCCTGACTGCAAAAAATCCTTATATCGAAGGATGGACCCCAGACCAAAGTTGTCCCCACCTCAAACTTGTGCTGCCCTGATTAACCCAAGGGAGCCCTACAAACTGACATCAGGAACCTGGACCTGTGAGTTTTCTTTCCCAGGGAAAAGGGACAAAGGATATGCCCAGGGGCCGCTGGCCCTGGGTTGGGCCCTGAGTTCAAAAATCCTTATATCGAAGGATGGACCCAAGACCAAAGTTGTCCCCACCTCAATCTTGTGCTGCCCTGATTGACCCAAGGGAGCCCTACAAACTGACATCAGGAACCTGGACTGGTGAGTTTTCTTTCCCAGGGAAAAGGGACAAAGCATGTGCCCAGGGGCCCCTGGCCCTGGACCTGACAGCAAAAAAATCCTTATATAGAAGGATGGACCCCAGACCGAAGTTGTCCCCACCTCAAACTTGTCTGCCCTGATTGACCCAAGGGAGCCCTACAAACTGATATCAGGAACCTGGACTGGTGAGTTTTCTTTCCCAGGGAAAAGGGACAAAGGATGTGCCCAGGGGCCCCTGGCCCAGGACCTGACTGCAAAAAATCCTTGTATCGAAGGATTGATCGTCGACCAAAGTTGTCTCCACCTCAACCTTGTGCTGCCCTGATAGACCCAAGGGAGCCCTACAAACTGACATCAGGAACCTGGACCTGTGAGTTTTCTTTCCCAGGGAAAAGGGACAAAGCATGTGCCCAGGGGCTCCAGGGCCGGGACCTGACTGCAAAAAATCCTTATATCGAAGGATGGACCCCAGACCAAAGTTGTCCCCACCTCAAACTTGTGCTGCCCTGATTGACCCAAGGGAGCCCTACAAACTGATATCAGGAACCTGGACCTCTGAATTTTCTTTCCAAGGGAAAAGGGACAAAGGATGTGCCCAGGGGCCCCTGGCCCGGGACCAGACTGCAATAAATCCTTATATCGAAGGATGGATCGCAGACCGAAGTTGTCGCCACCTGAAACTTGTGCTGCCCTGATATACCCAAGAGAGCCCTACAAACTCACATCAGGAACCTGGACCTGTGAGTTTTCTTTCCCAGGGAAAAGGGACAAAGGATCTGCCCAGCGGCTCCAGGGCCGGGACCTGACTGCAAAAAATCCTTATATCAAAGGATGGACCCCAGACCAAAGTTGTCCCCACCTCAAACTTGTGCTGCCCTGATAGACCCAAGGGAGCCCTACAAACTGACATCAGGAACCTGGACCTGTGAGTTTTCTTTCCCGGGGAAAAGGGACAAAGCATGTGCCCAGAGGTCACTGGGATGGGCCCTGACTGCAAAAAATCCTTATATGGAAGGATGGACCCCAGATCAAAGTTGTCCCCACTTCAAACTTGTGCTGCCCTCATAGAACCAAGGAAGCCCTACAAACTCACATCAGGAACCTGGACCTGTCAGTTTTCTTTCCCAGGGGAAATGTCCAAAGAATGTGCCCAGGGGCCCCTGGCCCGGGACCTGACTGAGGAAAATCCTTATATCGAAGGATGGACGCCAGACCAAAGTTCTCCGCACATCAATCTTCTGCTGCCCTGATAGACCCAAGAGAGCCCTACAAACTGACATCAGGAACCTGGACCTGTGAGTTTTCTTTCCAAGGGAAAAGTGACAAAGCATGTGCCCAGGGGCCCCTGCCCCTGGACCTGACTGCAAAAAATCCTTATATCGAAGGATGGATCACAGACCAAAGTTGTCCCCACCTCAAACTTGTGCTGCATTGATTGACCCAAGGGAGCCGTACAAACTGACATCAGGAACCTGGACTGTTGAGTTTTCTTTCCCAGGGAAAATGGCCAAAGGATGTGCCCAGAGGCCGCTGGGATGGGCCCTGACTGCAAAAAATCCTTATATCGAAGGATGGACCCCAGACCAAAGTTGTCCCCACCTCAAAATTGTGCTGCCCTCATATACCCAAGAGAGCCCTACAAACTCACATCAGGAACCTGGACCTGTGAGTTTTCTTTCCCCGGGAAAAGGGACAAAGGATGTGCCCAGGGTCCCCTGGGATGGGACCTGACTGCAAAAAATCCTTATATCGAAGGATGGACCCCAGACCAAAGTTGTCCCCACCACAAACTTGTGCTGCCCTGATAGACCCAAGAGAGCCCTACAAACTGACATCAGGAACCTGGACCTGTGAGTTTTCTTTCCCAGGGAAAAGGGACAAACGATGTGCCCAGAGGCCCCTGGGCTGGGACCTGACTGCAAAAAATACTTATATCGAAAGATTGATCACAGACCAAAGTTGTCCCCACCTCAACCTTGTGCTGCCCTGATAGACCCAAGGGAGCCCTACAAACTGACATCAGGAACCTGGACTGGTGAGTTTTCTTTCCCAGGGAAAAGGGACAAAGGATGTGCCCAGGGGCCCCTGGGCTGGGCCCTGAC
The DNA here is from genome assembly GCF_050655825.1 of Lonchura striata. Classification (NCBI taxonomy): domain Eukaryota; kingdom Metazoa; phylum Chordata; class Aves; order Passeriformes; family Estrildidae; genus Lonchura; species Lonchura striata. Next base: position 9,290,979 of record NC_140708.1, on the reverse strand, counting down.
TGGAAAAAATCCTTATATCGAAGGATGGACGCTAGACCGAAGTTGTCCCCAGCTCAAACTTGTGCTGCCCTGATAGACCCAAGGGAGCCCTACAAACTGACATCAGGAACCTGGACCTGTGAGTTTTCTTTCCCAGGGAAAAGGGACAAAGCATGTGCCCAGGGGCCCCTGGCCCAGGACCTGACTGGAAAAATTCCCTATATCGAAGTATGGATCGCAGACCAAAGTTGTCCCCACCTCAAACTTGTTCTGCCCTGATAGACCCAAGGGAGCCCTACAAAATGACATCAGGAACCTGGACCTGTGAGTTTTCTTTCCCAGGGAAAACGGACAAAGGATGTGCCCAGGGGTCGCTGGGATGGGCCCTGACTGCAAAAAATCCTTATATCGAAGGATGGACCCCAGATCAAAGTTGTCCCCACCTCAAACTTGTGCTGCCCTGATAGAACCAAGGGAGCCCTACAAACTGACATCAGGAACCTGGACCTGTGAGTTTTCTTTCTCAGGGGAAATGTCCAAAGGATGTGCCCAGGGGCCCCTGGCCCGGGACCTGACTGAGGAAAATCCTTATATCGAAGGATGGACCCCAGACCAAAGTTGTCCCCACCTCAAACTTGTGCTGCCCTGATTGACCAAAGGGAGCCCTACAAACTGACATCAGGGACCTGGACAAGTGAGTTTTCCTTCCCAGGGAAAAGGGGCAAAGGGTGTGCACAGGTGTCCCTGGCCGAGGCCATGACTGCAAAAAATCCTTATATCGAAGGATGGATCACAGACCAAAGTTGTCCCCACCTCAAACTTGTGCTGCCCTGATAGACCCAAGAGAGCCCTACAAACTGACATCAGGAACCTGGACCTGTGAGTTTTCTTTCCCAGGGAAAAGGGACAAAAGATGTGCCCAGGGGGCCCTGGCACTGGCCCAGGCTTTGACTGCAAAAAATCCTTATATCGAAGGATGGATCAAAGAACAAAGTAGTACCAAGGTCAAACTTGTGCTGCCCAGATCGACTCAAGGGAGCCCTACAAACTGACATCAGAAACCTGGACCTGTGAGTTTTCTTTCCCAGGGAAAAGGGACAAAGGTTGTGCCCAAGGGCCCCTGGGCCGCGAACTATCTTCAAAAAATCCTTATATCGAAGGATGGACCCCAGACCAAAGTTGTCCCCACCTCAAACTTGTGCTGCCCTGATAGACCCATGGGAGACCTACAAACTGGCATCAGGAACCTGGACCTGTGAGTTTTCTTTCCCCGGGAAAAGGGACAAAGGTTGTGCCCAGGGGCCCGTGGCACTGGCCCAGGCTTTGACTGCAAAAAATCCTTATATCGAAGGAAGGATCGCAGACCGAAGTTGTCGCCACCTCAAAATTGTGCTGCCCTGATAGACCCAAAGAGCCCTACAAACTGACATCAGGAACCTGGACCTGTGAGTTTTCTTTCCCAGGGAAAAGTGACAAAGCATGCGCACAGTGGCTCCAGGGCCGGGACCTGACTGCAAAAAATCCTTATATCAAAGGATGGACCCCAGACCAAAGTTGTCCCCACCTCAAACTTGTGCTGCCCTGATAGACCCAAGGGAGCCCTACAAACTGACATCAGGAGCCTGGACCTGTGAGATTTATTTCCAAGGGAAAAGGGACAAAGCATGTGCCCAAGGGCCCCTGGCCCTGGACCTGACTGCAAAAAATCCTTATATCGAAGGACGGACCCCAGACCAAAGTTGTCGCCACCTCAAACTTGTGCTGCCCTGATATACCCAAGAGAGCCCTACAAACTGACATCAGGAACCTGGACCTGTGAGTTTTCTTTCCCAGGGAAAAGGGACAAAGGATGTGCCCAGCGGCTCCAGGGCCGGGACGTGAATGCAAAATATCCTTATATCAAAGTTTGGACCCCAGACCTAAGCTGTCCCCACCTCAAACTTGTGCTGCCCTGATAGACCCAAGAGAGCCCTACCAACTGACATCAGGAACCTGGACCTGTGAGTTTTCTTTCCCAGGGAAAAGGGACAAAGCATGTGCCCAGAGGTCGCTGGGATGGGCCCTGACTGCAAAAAATCCTTATATGGAAGGATGGACCCCAGATCAAAGTTGTCCCCACTTCAAACTTGAGCTGCCCTGATAGAACCAAGGAAGCCCTACAAACTCACATCAGGAACCTGGACCTGTGAGTTTTCTTTCCCAGGTAAAAGGGACAAAGCATGTGCCCAGGGGCCCCTGGCCGAGGACCTGACTGGAAAAAATCCTTATATCGAAGGATGGGTCGCAGACCAAAGTTGTCCCCACCTCAAACTTGTTCTGCCCTGATAGACCCAAGACAGCCCTACAAACTGACATCAGGAACCTGGACCTGTGAGTTTTCTTTCCCAGGGAAAAGGGACAAAGGATGTGCCCAGGGGTCGCTGGGATGGGCCCTGACTGCAAAAAATCCTTATATCGAAGAATGGATCCCAGATCAAAGTTGTCCCCACCTCAAACTTGTGCTGCCCTGATAGAACCAAGGAAGCCCTACAAAGTCACATCAGGAACCTGGACCTGTGAGTTTTCTTTCCCAGGGAAAAGGGACAAAGGATATGCCCAGGGGCCGCTGGCCCTGGGTTGGGCCCTGAGTTCAAAAATCCTTATATCGAAGGATGGACCCCAGACCAAAGTTGTCCGCACCTCAAACTTGTGCTGCCCTGATTGACCCAAGGGAGCCCTACAAACTGACATCAGGAACCTGGACTGGTGAGTTTTCTTTCCAAGGGAAAAGGGGCAAAGCATGTGCCCAGGGGCCCCTGGCCCTGGACCTGACAGCAAAAAAATCCTTATATAGAAGGATGGACCCCAGACCGAAGTTGTCCCCACCTCAAACTTGTGCTGCCCTGATTGACCCAAGGGAGCCCTACAAACTGATGTCAGGAACCTGGACTGGTGAGTTTTCTTTCCCAGGGAAAAGGGACAAAGCATGTGCCCAGGGGCCGCTGGGATGGGCCCTGACTGCAAAAAATCCTTATATCGAAGGATGGACCCCAGACCAAAGTTGTCCCCACCTCAAACTTGTGCTGCCCTGATAGACCCAAGGGAGCCCTACAAACTGACATCAGGAACCTGGACCTGTGAATTTTCTTTCCCAGGGAAAAGGGACAAAGGATGTGCCCAGGGGCCCCTGGGCTGGGACCAGACTGCAAAAAATCCTTATATCGAAGGATGGATTACAGAACAAAGTTGTCCCCACGTCAAACTTGTGCTGCCCTGATAGACCCAAGGGAGCCCTACAAACTGATATCAGGAACCTGGACCTCTGAATTTTCTTTCCAAGGGAAAAGGGACAAAGGATGTGCCCAGGGGCCCCTGGCCCGGGACCAGACTGCAATAAATCCTTATATCGAAGGATGGATCGCAGACCGAAGTTGTCGCCACCTCAAACTTGTGCTGCCCTGATATACCCAAGAGAGCCCTACAAACTGACATCAGGAACCTGGACCTGTGAGTTTTCTCTCCCAGGGAAAAGGGACAAAGGATGTGCCCAGCGGCTCCAGGGCCGGGACCTGACTGCAAAAAATCCTTATATCAAAGGATGGACCCCAGACCAAAGTTGTCCCCACCTCAAACTTGTGCTGCCCTGATAGACCCAAGAGAGCCCTACAAACTGACATCAGGAACCTGGACCTGTGAGTTTTCTTTCCCGGGGTAAAGGGACCAAGCATGTGCCCAGAGGTCGCTGGGATGGGCCCTGACTGCAAAAAATCCTTATATGGAAGGATGGACCCCAGACCAAAGTTGTCCCCACTTCAAACTTGTGCTGCCCTCATAGAACCAAGGAAGCCCTACAAACTCACATCAGGAACCTGGACCTGTGAGTTTTCTTTCCCAGGGGAAATGTCCAAAGGATGTGCCCAGGGGCCCCTGGCCCGGGACCTGACTGGGGAAAATCCTTATATCGAAGGATGGACGCCAGACCAAAGTTCTCCCCACCTCAATCTTGTGCTGCCCTGATAGACCCAAGAGAGCCCTACAAACTGACATCAGGAACCTGGACCTGTGAGTTTTCTTTCCCAGGGAAAAGGGACAAAGGATGTGCCCAGGGGCCCCTGGGCTGGGATCTGACTGCAAAAACTCCATATATCGAAGGATTGATCACAGACCAAAGTTGTCCCCACCTCAAACTTGTGCTGCCCTGATAGACCCAAGGGAGCCCTACAAACTGACATCAGGAACCTGGACTTGTGAGTTTTCTTTCCAAGGGAAAAGGGACAAAGGATGTGCCCAGGTGCTCCAGGGCCGGGACCTGATTGCAAAAAATCCTTATATCGAAGGATGGACCCCAGACCAAAGTTGTCCCCACCTCAAACTTGTGCTGCCCTGATAGACCCAAGGGAGCCCTACAAACTGATATCAGGAACCTGGACTGGTGAGTTTTCTTTCCCAGGGAAAATGGCCAAAGGATGTGCCCAGGGGCCGCTGGGATGGGCCCTGACTGCAAAAAATCCTTATATCGAAGAATGGACGCCAGATCAAAGTTGTCCCCACCTCAAACTTGTGCTGCCCTGATAGAACCAAGGAAGCCCTACAAACTCACATCAGGAACCTGGACCTGTGAGTTTTCTTTCCCAGGGAAAAGGGACAAAGGATGTGCCCAGAGGCCCCTGGGCTGGGACCTGACTGCAAAAAATCCTTATATCGAAAGATTGATCACAGACCAAAGTTGTCCCCACCTCAAACTTGTGCTGCCCTGATAGACCCAAGGGAGCCCTACAAACTGACATCAGGAACCTGGACTGGTGAGTTTTCTTTCCCAGGGAAAAGGGACAAAGGATGTGCCCAGGGGCCCCTGGGCTGGGCCCTGACTGGAAAAAATCCTTATATCGAAGGATGGACCCCAGACCAAAGTTGTCCCCACCTCAAACTTGTGCTGCCCTGATAGACCCAAGGGAGCCCTACAAACTGACATCAGGAACCTGGACCTGTGAGTTTTCTTTCCCAGGGAAAAGGGACAAAGGATATGCCCAGGGGCCGCTGGCCCTGGGTTGGGCCCTGAGTTCAAAAATCCTTATATCGAAGGATGGACCCAAGACCAAAGTTGTCCGCACCTCAATCTTGTGCTGCCCTGATTGACCCAAGGGAGCCCTACAAACTGACATCAGGAACCTGGACTGGTGAGTTTTCTTTCCAAGGGAAAAGGGACAAAGCATGTGCCCAGGGGCCCCTGGCCCTGGACCTGACAGCAAAAAAATCCTTATATAGAAGGATGGACCCCAGACCGAAGTTGTCCCCACCTCAAACTTGTCTGCCCTGATTGACCCAAGGGAGCCCTACAAACTGATATCAGGAACCTGGACTGGTGAGTTTTCTTTCCCAGGGAAAAGGGACAAAGGATGTGCCCAGGGGCCCCTGGCGCAGGACCTGACTGCAAAAAATCCTTATATCGAAGGATTGATCGTCGACCAAAGTTGTCTCCACCTCAACCTTGTGCTGCCCTGATAGACCCAAGGGAGCCCTACAAACTGACATCAGGAACCTGGACCTGTGAGTTTTCTTTCCCAGGGAAAAGGGACAAAGGATGTGCCCAGGGGCTCCAGGGCCGGGACCTGACTGCAAAAAATCCTTATATCGAAGGATGGACCCCAGACCAAAGTTGTCCCCACCTCAAACTTGTGCTGCCCTGATAGACCCAAGGGAGCCCTACAAACGGACATCAGGAACCTGGACCTGTGAATTTTCTTTCCCTGGGAAAAGGGACAAAGGATGTGCCCAGGGGCCCCCGGGCTGGGACCAGACTGCAAAAAATCCTTATATCGAAGGATGGATTACAGAACAAAGTTGTCCCCACGTCAAACTTGTGCTGCCCTGATAGACCCAAGGGAGCCCTACAAACTGATATCAGGAACCTGGACCTCTGAATTTTTTTTCCAAGGGAAAAGGGACAAAGGATGTGCCCATGGGCCCCTGGCCCGGGACCAGACTGCAAAAAATCCTTATATCGAAGGATGGATCGCAGACCGAAGTTGTCGCCACCTGAAACTTGTGCTGCCCTGATATACCCAAGAGAGCCCTACAAACTGACATCAGGAACCTGGACCTGTCAGTTTTCTTTCCCAGGGAAAAGGGACAAAGCATGTGCCCAGGGGCCCCTGGCCCTGGACCTGACTGCAAAAAATCCTTATATCGAAGGACGGACCCCAGACCAAATTTGTCGCCACCTCAAACTTGTGCTGCCCTGATATACCCAAGAGAGCCCTACAAACTGACATGAGGAACCTGGACCTGTGAGTTTTCTTTCCCAGGGAAAAGGGACAAAGGATGTGCCCAGCGGCTCCAGGGCCGGGACGTGAATGCAAAAAATCCTTATATCAAAGGATGGACCCCAGACCAAAGCTGTCCCCACCTCAAACTTGTGCTGCCCTGATATACCCAAGAGAGCCCTACAAACTGACATCAGGAACCTGGACCTGTGAGTTTTCTTTCCCAGGGAAAAGGGACAAAGCATGTGCCCAGATGTCGCTGGGATGGGCCCTGACTGCAAAAAATCCTTATATGGAAGGATGGACCCCAGATCAAAGTTGTCCCCACTTCAAACTTGAGCTGCCCTGATAGAACCAAGGAAGTCCTACAAAGTCACATCAGGAACCTGGACCTGTGAGTTTTCTTTCCCAGGGAAAAGGGACAAAGCATGTGCCCAGGGGCCCCTGGCCCAGGACCTGACTGGAAAAAATCCTTATATCGAAGGATGGATCGCAGACCAAAGTTGTCCCCACCTCAAACTTGTTCTGCCCTGATAGACCCAAGACAGCTCTACAAACTGACATCAGGAACCTGGACCTGTGAGTATTCTTTCCCAGGGAAAAGGGACAAAGGATGTGCCCAGGGGTCGCTGGGATGGGCCCTGACTGCAAAAAATCCTTATATCGAAGAATGGACGCCAGATCAAAGTTGTCCCCACCTCAAACTTGTGCTGCCCTGATAGAACCAAGGAAGCCCTATAAACTCACATCAGGAACCTGGACCTGTGAGTTTTCTTTCCCAGGGAAAAGGGACAAAGGATGTGCCCAGAGGCCCCTGGGCTGGGACCTGACTGCAAAAAATCCTTATATCGAAAGATTGATCACAGACCAAAGTTGTCCCCACCTCAAACTTGTGCTGCCCTGATAGACCCAAGGGAGCCCTACAAACTGACATCAGGAACCTGGACTGGTGAGTTTTCTTTCCCAGGGAAAAGGGACAAAGGATGTGCCCAGGGGCCCCTGGGCTGGGCCCTGACTGGAAAAAATCCTTATATCGAAGGATGGACCCCAGACCAAAGTTGTCCCCACCTCAAACTTGTGCTGCCCTGATTAACCCAAGGGAGCCCTACAAACTGACATCAGGAACCTGGACCTGTGAGTTTTCTTTCCCAGGGAAAAGGGACAAAGGATATGCCCAGGGGCCGCTGGCCCTGGGTTGGGCCCTGAGTTCAAAAATCCTTATATCGAAGGATGGACCCAAGACCAAAGTTGTCCGCACCTCAATCTTGTGCTGCCCTGATTGACCCAAGGGAGCCCTACAAACTGACATCAGGAACCTGGACTGGTGAGTTTTCTTTCCAAGGGAAAAGGGACAAAGCATGTGCCCAGGGGCCCCTGGCCCTGGACCTGACAGCAAAAAAATCCTTATATAGAAGGATGGACCCCAGACCGAAGTTGTCCCCACCTCAAACTTGTCTGCCCTGATTGACCCAAGGGAGCCCTACAAACTGATATCAGGAACCTGGACTGGTGAGTTTTCTTTCCCAGGGAAAAGGGACAAAGGATGTGCCCAGGGGCCCCTGGCGCAGGACCTGACTGCAAAAAATCCTTATATCGAAGGATTGATCGTCGACCAAAGTTGTCTCCACCTCAACCTTGTGCTGCCCTGATAGACCCAAGGGAGCCCTACAAACTGACATCAGGAACCTGGACCTGTGAGTTTTCTTTCCCAGGGAAAAGGGACAAAGCATGTGCCCAGGGGCTCCAGGGCCGGGACCTGACTGCAAAAAATCCTTATATCGAAGGATGGACCCCAGACCAAAGTTGTCCCCACCTCAAACTTGTGCTGCCCTGATAGACCCAAGGGAGCCCTACAAACTGATATCAGGAACCTGGACCTCTGAATTTTCTTTCCAAGGGAAAAGGGACAAAGGATGTGCCCAGGGGCCCCTGGCCCGGGACCAGACTGCAATAAATCCTTATATCGAAGGATGGATCGCAGACCGAAGTTGTCGCCACCTGAAACTTGTGCTGCCCTGATATACCCAAGAGAGCCCTACAAACTGACATCAGGAACCTGGACCTGTGAGTTTTCTTTCCCAGGGAAAAGGGACAAAGCATGTGCCCAGCGGCTCCAGGGCCGGGACCTGACTGCAAAAAATCCTTATATCAAAGGATGGACCCCAGACCAAAGTTGTCCCCACCTCAAACTTGTGCTGCCCTGATAGACCCAAGGGAGCCCTACAAACTGACATCAGGAACCTGGACCTGTGAGTTTTCTTTCCCGGGGAAAAGGGACAAAGCATGTGCCCAGAGGTCACTGGGATGGGCCCTGACTGCAAAAAATCCTTATATGGAAGGATGGACCCCAGATCAAAGTTGTCCCCACTTCAAACTTGTGCTGCCCTCATAGAACCAAGGAAGCCCTACAAACTCACATCAGGAACCTGGACCTGTCAGTTTTCTTTCCCAGGGGAAATGTCCAAAGGATGTGCCCAGGGGCCCCTGGCCCGGGAGCTGACTGAGGAAAATCCTTATATCGAAGGATGGACGCCAGACCAAAGTTCTCCCCACCTCAATCTTCTGCTGCCCTGATAGACCCAAGAGAGCCCTACAAACTGACATCAGGAACCTGGACCTGTGAGTTTTCTTTCCCAGGGAAAATGGCCAAAGGATGTGCCCAGAGGCCGCTGGGATGGGCCCTGACTGCAAAAAATCCTTATATCGAAGGATGGACCCCAGACCAAAGTTGTCCCCACCTCAAAATTGTGCTGCCCTCATATACCCAAGAGAGCCCTACAAACTCACATCAGGAACCTGGACCTGTGAGTTTTCTTTCCCCGGGAAAAGGGACAAAGGATGTGCCCAGGGTCCCCTGGGATGGGACCTGACTGCAAAAAATCCTTATATCGAAGGATGGACCCCAGACCAAAGTTGTCCCCACCACAAACTTGTGCTGCCCTGATAGACCCAAGAGAGCCCTACAAACTGACATCAGGAACCTGGACCTGTGAGTTTTCTTTCCCAGGGTAAAGGGACAAACGATGTGCCCAGAGGCCCCTGGGCTGGGACCTGACTGCAAAAAATACTTATATCGAAAGATTGATCACAGACCAAAGTTGTCCCCACCTCAACCTTGTGCTGCCCTGATAGACCCAAGGGAGCCCTACAAACTGACATCAGGAACCTGGACTGGTGAGTTTTCTTTCCCAGGGAAAAGGGACAAAGGATGTGCCCAGGGGCCCCTGGGCTGGGCCCTGACTGGAAAAAATCCTTATATCGAAGGATGGACGCTAGACCGAAGTTGTCCCCACCTCAAACTTGTGCTGCCCTGATAGACCCAAGGGAGCCCTACAAACTGACATCAGGAACCTGGACCTGTGAGTTTTCTTTCCCAGGGAAAAGGGACAAAGCATGTGCCCAGGGGCCCCTGGCCCAGGACCTGACTGGAAAAATTCCCTATATCGAAGTATGGATCGCAGACCAAAGTTGTCCCCACCTCAAACTTGTTCTGCCCTGATAGACCCAAGGGAGCCCTACAAAATGACATCAGGAACCTGGACCTGTGAGTTTTCTTTCCCAGGGAAAACGGACAAAGGATGTGCCCAGGGGCCCCTGGGATGGGCCCTGACTGCAAAAAATCCTTATATCGAAGGATGGACCCCAGATCAAAGTTGTCCCCACCTCAAACTTGTGCTGCCCTGATAGAACCAAGGGAGCCCTACAAACTGACATCAGGAACCTGGACCTGTGAGTTTTCTTTCTCAGGGGAAATGTCCAAAGGATGTGCCCAGGGGCCCCTGGCCCGGGACCTGACTGAGGAAAATCCTTATATCGAAGGATGGACCCCAGACCAAAGTTGTCCCCACCTCAAACTTGTGCTGCCCTGATTGACCAAAGGGAGCCCTACAAACTGACATCAGGGACCTGGACAAGTGAGTTTTCCTTCCCAGGGAAAAGGGGCAAAGGGTGTGCACAGGTGTCCCTGGCCGAGGCCATGACTGCAAAAAATCCTTATATCGAAGCATGGATCACAGACCAAAGTTGTCCCCACCTCAAACTTGTGCTGCCCTGATAGACCCAAGAGAGCCCTACAAACTGACATCAGGAACCTGGACCTGTGAGTTTTCTTTCCCAGGGAAAAGGGACAAAAGGTGTGCCCAGGGGGCCCTGGCACTGGCCCAGGCTTTGACTGCAAAAAATCCTTATATCGAAGGATGGATCAAAGAACAAAGTAGTACCAAGGTCAAACTTGTGCTGCCCAGATCGACTCAAGGGAGCCCTACAAACTGACATCAGAAACCTGGACCTGTGAGTTTTCTTTCCCAGGGAAAAGGGACAAAGGTTGTGCCCAAGGGCCCCTGGGCCGCGAACTATCTTCAAAAAATCCTTATATCGAAGGATGGACCCCAGACCAAAGTTGTCCCCACCTCAAACTTGTGCTGCCCTGATAGACCCATGGGAGACCTACAAACTGGCATCAGGAACCTGGACCTGTGAGTTTTCTTTCCCCGGGAAAAGGGACAAAGGTTGTGCCCAGGGGCCCGTGGCACTGGCCCAGGCTTTGACTGCAAAAAATCCTTATATCGAAGGAAGGATCGCAGACCGAAGTTGTCGCCACCTCAAAATTGTGCTGCCCTGATAGACCCAAAGAGCCCTACAAACTGACATCAGGAACCTGGACCTGTGAGTTTTCTTTCCCAGGGAAAAGTGACAAAGGATGCGCACAGTGGCTCCAGGGCCGGGACCTGACTGCAAAAAATCCTTATATCAAAGGATGGACCCCAGACCAAAGTTGTCCCCACCTCAAACTTGTGCTGCCCTGATAGACCCAAGGGAGCCCTACAAACTGACATCAGGAGCCTGGACCTGTGAGATTTATTTCCAAGGGAAAAGGGACAAAGCATGTGCCCAAGGGCCCCTGGCCCTGGACCTGACTGCAAAAAATCCTTATATCGAAGGACGGACCCCAGACCAAAGTTGTCGCCACCTCAAACTTGTGCTGCCCTGATATACCCAAGAGAGCCCTACAAACTGACATCAGGAACCTGGACCTGTGAGTTTTCTTTCCCAGGGAAAAGGGACAAAGGATGTGCCCAGCGGCTCCAGGGCCGGGACGTGAATGCAAAATATCCTTATATCAAAGTTTGGACCCCAGACCTAAGCTGTCCCCACCTCAAACTTGTTCTGCCCTGATAGACCCAAGAGAGCCCTACCAACTGACATCAGGAACCTGGACCTGTGAGTTTTCTTTCCCAGGGAAAAGGGACAAAGCATGTGCCCAGAGGTCGCTGGGATGGGCCCTGACTGCAAAAAATCCTTATATGGAAGGATGGACCCCAGATCAAAGTTGTCCCCACTTCAAACTTGAGCTGCCCTGATAGAACCAAGGAAGCCCTACAAACTCACATCAGGAACCTGGACCTGTGAGTTTTCTTTCCCAGGTAAAAGGGACAAAGCATGTGCCCAGGGGCCCCTGGCCGAGGACCTGACTGGAAAAAATCCTTATATCGAAGGATGGGTCGCAGACCAAAGTTGTCCCCACCTCAAACTTGTTCTGCCCTGATAGACCCAAGACAGCCCTACAAACTGACATCAGGAACCTGGACCTGTGAGTTTTCTTTCCCAGGGAAAAGGGACAAAGGATGTGCCCAGGGGTCGCTGGGATGGGCCCTGACTGCAAAAAATCCTTATATCGAAGAATGGATCCCAGATCAAAGTTGTCCCCACCTCAAACTTGTGCTGCCCTGATAGAACCAAGGAAGCCCTACAAAGTCACATCAGGAACCTGGACCTGTGAGTTTTCTTTCCCAGGGAAAAGGGACAAAGGATATGCCCAGGGGCCGCTGGCCCTGGGTTGGGCCCTGAGTTCAAAAATCCTTATATCGAAGGATGGACCCCAGACCAAAGTTGTCCGCACCTCAAACTTGTGCTGCCCTGATTGACCCAAGGGAGCCCTACAAACTGACATCAGGAACCTGGACTGGTGAGTTTTCTTTCCAAGGGAAAAGGGGCAAAGCATGTGCCCAGGGGCCCCTGGCCCTGGACCTGACAGCAAAAAAATCCTTATATAGAAGGATGGACCCCAGACCGAAGTTGTCCCCACCTCAAACTTGTGCTGCCCTGATTGACCCAAGGGAGCCCTACAAACTGATGTCAGGAACCTGGACTGGTGAGTTTTCTTTCCCAGGGAAAAGGGACAAAGCATGTGCCCAGGGGCCGCTGGGATGGGCCCTGACTGCAAAAAATCCTTATATCGAAGGATGGACCCCAGACCAAAGTTGTCCCCACCTCAAACTTGTGCTGCCCTGATAGACCCAAGGGAGCCCTACAAACTGACATCAGGAACCTGGACCTGTGAGTTTTCTTTCCCAGGGAAAAGGGACAAAGGATGTGCCCAGGGGCCCCTGGGCTGGGACCAGACTGCAAAAAATCCTTATATCGAAGGATGGATTACAGAACAAAGTTGTCCCCACGTCAAACTTGTGCTGCCCTGATAGACCCAAGGGAGCCCTACAAACTGATATCAGGAACCTGGACCTCTGAATTTTCTTTCCAAGGGAAAAGGGACAAAGGATGTGCCCAGGGGCCCCTGGCCCGGGACCAGACTGCAATAAATCCTTATATCGAAGGATGGATCGCAGACCGAAGTTGTCGCCACCTCAAACTTGTGCTGCCCTGATATACCCAAGAGAGCCCTACAAACTGACATCAGGAACCTGGACCTGTGAGTTTTCTTTCCCAGGGAAAAGGGACAAAGGATGTGCCCAGCGGCTCCAGGGCCGGGACCTGACTGCAAAAAATCCTTATATCAAAGGATGGACCCCAGACCAAAGTTGTCCCCACCTCAAACTTGTGCTGCCCTGATAGACCCAAGAGAGCCCTACAAACTGACATCAGGAACCTGGACCTGTGAGTTTTCTTTCCCGGGGTAAAGGGACAAAGCATGTGCCCAGAGGTCGCTGGGATGGGCCCTGACTGCAAAAAATCCTTATATGGAAGGATGGACCCCAGACCAAAGTTGTCCCCACTTCAAACTTGTGCTGTCCTCATAGAACCAAGGAAGCCCTACAAACTCACATCAGGAACCTGGACCTGTGAGTTTTCTTTCCCAGGGGAAATGTCCAAAGGATGTGCCCAGGGGCCCCTGGCCCGGGACCTGACTGGGGAAAATCCTTATATCGAAGGATGGACGCCAGACCAAAGTTCTCCCCACCTCAATCTTGTGCTGCCCTGATAGACCCAAGAGAGCCCTACAAACTGACATCAGGAACCTGGACCTGTGAGTTTTCTTTCCCAGGGAAAAGGGACAAAGGATGTGCCCAGGGGCCCCTGGGCTGGGATCTGACTGCAAAAACTCCATATATCGAAGGATTGATCACAGACCAAAGTTGTCCCCACCTCAAACTTGTGCTGCCCTGATTGACCCAAGGGAGCCCTACAAACTGACATCAGGAACCTGGACCTGTGAGTTTTCTTTCCAAGGGAAAAGGGACAAAGGATGTGCCCAGGTGCTCCAGGGCCGGGACCTGATTGCAAAAAATCCTTATATCGAAGGATGGACCCCAGACCAAAGTTGTCCCCACCTCAAACTTGTGCTGCCCTGATAGACCCAAGGGAGCCCTACAAACTGATATCAGGAACCTGGACTGGTGAGTTTTCTTTCCCAGGGAAAATGGCCAAAGGATGTGCCCAGGGGCCGCTGGGATGGGCCCTGACTGCAAAAAATCCTTATATCGAAGGATTGATCGTCGACCAAAGTTGTCCCCACCTCAAACTTGTGCTGCCCTCATAGACCCAAGGGAGCCCTACAAACTGACATCAGGAACCTGGACCTGTGAGTTTTCTTTCCCAGGGAAAAGGGACAAAGGATGTGCCCAGGGGCTCCAGGGCTGGGACCTGACTGCAATAAATCCTTATATCGACGGATGGACCCCAGACCAAAGTTGTCCCCACCTCAAACTTGTGCTGCCCTGATAGAGCCAAGGAAGCCCTACAAACTGACATCAGGAACCTGGACCTGTGAGTTTTCTTTCCCAGGTAAAAGGGACAAAGGATGTGCCCAGGGTCCCCTGGGATGGGACCTGACTGGAAAAAATCCTTATATCGAAGGATGGATCGCAGACCAAAGTTGTCCCCACCTCAAACTTGTTCTGCCCTGATAGACCCAAGACAGCTCTACAAACTGACATCAGGAACCTGGACCTGTGAGTATTCTTTCCCAGGGAAAAGGGACAAAGGATGTGCCCAGGGGTCGCTGGGATGGGCCCTGACTGCAAAAAATCCTTATATCGAAGAATGGACGCCAGATCAAAGTTGTCCCCACCTCAAACTTGTGCTGCCCTGATAGAACCAAGGAAGCCCTACAAACTCACATCAGGAACCTGGACCTGTGAGTTTTCTTTCCCAGGGAAAAGGGACAAAGGATGTGCCCAGAGGCCCCTGGGCTGGGACCTGACTGCAAAAAATCCTTATATCGAAAGATTGATCACAGACCAAAGTTGTCCCCACCTCAAACCTCTGCTGCCCTGATAGACCCAAGGGAGCCCTACAAACTGACATCAGGAACCTGGACTGGTGAGTTTTCTTTCCCAGGGAAAAGGGACAAAGGATGTGCCCAGGGGCCCCTGGGCTGGGCCCTGACTGGAAAAAATCCTTATATCGAAGGATGGACCCCAGACCAAAGTTGTCCCCACCTCAAACTTGTGCTGCCCTGATAGACCCAAGGGAGCCCTACAAACTGACATCAGGAACCTGGACCTGTGAGTTTTCTTTCCCAGGGAAAAGGGACAAAGGATATGCCCAGGGGCCGCTGGCCCTGGGTTGGGCCCTGAGTTCAAAAATCCTTATATCGAAGGATGGACCCAAGACCAAAGTTGTCCGCACCTCAATCTTGTGCTGCCCTGATTGACCCAAGGGAGCCCTACAAACTGACATCAGGAACCTGGACTGGTGAGTTTTCTTTCCAAGGGAAAAGGGACAAAGCATGTGCCCAGGGGCCCCTGGCCCTGGACCTGACAGCAAAAAAATCCTTATATAGAAGGATGGACCCCAGACCGAAGTTGTCCCCACCTCAAACTTGTCTGCCCTGATTGACCCAAGGGAGCCCTACAAACTGATATCAGGAACCTGGACTGGTGAGTTTTCTTTCCCAGGGAAAAGGGACAAAGGATGTGCCCAGGGGCCCCTGGCGCAGGACCTGACTGCAAAAAATCCTTATATCGAAGGATTGATCGTCGACCAAAGTTGTCTCCACCTCAACCTTGTGCTGCCCTGATAGACCCAAGGGAGCCCTACAAACTGACATCAGGAACCTGGACCTGTGAGTTTTCTTTCCCAGGGAAAAGGGACAAAGGATGTGCCCAGGGGCTCCAGGGCCGGGACCTGACTGCAAAAAATCCTTATATCGAAGGATGGACCCCAGACCAAAGTTGTCCCCACCTCAAACTTGTGCTGCCCTGATAGACCCAAGGGAGCCCTACAAACGGACATCAGGAACCTGGACCTGTGAATTTTCTTTCCCTGGGAAAAGGGACAAAGGATGTGCCCAGGGGCCCCCGGGCTGGGACCAGACTGCAAAAAATCCTTATATCGAAGGATGGATTACAGAACAAAGTTGTCCCCACGTCAAACTTGTGCTGCCCTGATAGACCCAAGGGAGCCCTACAAACTGATATCAGGAACCTGGACCTCTGAATTTTTTTTCCAAGGGAAAAGGGACAAAGGATGTGCCCATGGGCCCCTGGCCCGGGACCAGACTGCAAAAAATCCTTATATCGAAGGATGGATCGCAGACCGAAGTTGTCGCCACCTGAAACTTGTGCTGCCCTGATATACCCAAGAGAGCCCTACAAACTGACATCAGGAACCTGGACCTGTCAGTTTTCTTTCCCAGGGAAAAGGGACAAAGCATGTGCCCAGGGGCCCCTGGCCCTGGACCTGACTGCAAAAAATCCTTATATCGAAGGACGGACCCCAGACCAAATTTGTCGCCACCTCAAACTTGTGCTGCCCTGATATACCCAAGAGAGCCCTACAAACTGACATGAGGAACCTGGACCTGTGAGTTTTCTTTCCCAGGGAAAAGGGACAAAGGATGTGCCCAGCGGCTCCAGGGCCGGGACGTGAATGCAAAAAATCCTTATATCAAAGGATGGACCCCAGACCAAAGCTGTCCCCACCTCAAACTTGTGCTGCCCTGATATACCCAAGAGAGCCCTACAAACTGACATCAGGAACCTGGACCTGTGAGTTTTCTTTCCCAGGGAAAAGGGACAAAGCATGTGCCCAGATGTCGCTGGGATGGGCCCTGACTGCAAAAAATCCTTATATGGAAGGATGGACCCCAGATCAAAGTTGTCCCCACTTCAAACTTGAGCTGCCCTGATAGAACCAAGGAAGTCCTACAAAGTCACATCAGGAACCTGGACCTGTGAGTTTTCTTTCCCAGGGAAAAGGGACAAAGCATGTGCCCAGGGGCCCCTGGCCCAGGACCTGACTGGAAAAAATCCTTATATCGAAGGATGGATCGCAGACCAAAGTTGTCCCCACCTCAAACTTGTTCTGCCCTGATAGACCCAAGACAGCTCTACAAACTGACATCAGGAACCTGGACCTGTGAGTATTCTTTCCCAGGGAAAAGGGACAAAGGATGTGCCCAGGGGTCGCTGGGATGGGCCCTGACTGCAAAAAATCCTTATATCGAAGAATGGACCCCAGATCAAAGTTGTCCCCACCTCAAACTTGTGCTGCCCTGATAGAACCAAGGAAGCCCTATAAACTCACATCAGGAACCTGGACCTGTGAGTTTTCTTTCCCAGGGAAAAGGGACAAAGGATGTGCCCAGAGGCCCCTGGGCTGGGACCTGACTGCAAAAAATCCTTATATCGAAAGATTGATCACAGACCAAAGTTGTCCCCACCTCAAACTTGTGCTGCCCTGATAGACCCAAGGGAGCCCTACAAACTGACATCAGGAACCTGGACTGGTGAGTTTTCTTTCCCAGGGAAAAGGGACAAAGGATGTGCCCAGGGGCCCCTGGGCTGGGCCCTGACTGGAAAAAATCCTTATATCGAAGGATGGACCCCAGACCAAAGTTGTCCCCACCTCAAACTTGTGCTGCCCTGATTAACCCAAGGGAGCCCTACAAACTGACATCAGGAACCTGGACCTGTGAGTTTTCTTTCCCAGGGAAAAGGGACAAAGGATATGCCCAGGGGCCGCTGGCCCTGGGTTGGGCCCTGAGTTCAAAAATCCTTATATCGAAGGATGGACCCAAGACCAAAGTTGTCCGCACCTCAATCTTGTGCAGCCCTGATTGACCCAAGGGAGCCCTACAAACTGACATCAGGAACCTGGACTGGTGAGTTTTCTTTCCAAGGGAAAAGGGACAAAGCATGTGCCCAGGGGCCCCTGGCCCTGGACCTGACAGCAAAAAAATCCTTATATAGAAGGATGGACCCCAGACCGAAGTTGTCCCCACCTCAAACTTGTCTGCCCTGATTGACCCAAGGGAGCCCTACAAACTGATATCAGGAACCTGGACTGGTGAGTTTTCTTTCCCAGGGAAAAGGGACAAAGGATGTGCCCAGGGGCCCCTGGCGCAGGACCTGACTGCAAAAAATCCTTATATCGAAGGATTGATCGTCGACCAAAGTTGTCTCCACCTCAACCTTGTGCTGCCCTGATAGACCCAAGGGAGCCCTACAAACTGACATCAGGAACCTGGACCTGTGAGTTTTCTTTCCCAGGGAAAAGGGACAAAGCATGTGCCCAGGGGCTCCAGGGCCGGGACCTGACTGCAAAAAATCCTTATATCGAAGGATGGACCCCAGACCAAAGTTGTCCCCACCTCAAACTTGTGCTGCCCTGATAGACCCAAGGGAGCCCTACAAACTGATATCAGGAACCTGGACCTCTGAATTTTCTTTCCAAGGGAAAAGGGACAAAGGATGTGCCCAGGGGCCCCTGGCCCGGGACCAGACTGCAATAAATCCTTATATCGAAGGATGGATCGCAGACCGAAGTTGTCGCCACCTGAAACTTGTGCTGCCCTGATATACCCAAGAGAGCCCTACAAACTCACATCAGGAACCTGGACCTGTGAGTTTTCTTTCCCAGGGAAAAGGGACAAAGCATGTGCCCAGCGGCTCCAGGGCCGGGACCTGACTGCAAAAAATCCTTATATCAAAGGATGGACCCCAGACCAAAGTTGTCCCCACCTCAAACTTGTGCTGCCCTGATAGACCCAAGGGAGCCCTACAAACTGACATCAGGAACCTGGACCTGTGAGTTTTCTTTCCCGGGGAAAAGGGACAAAGCATGTGCCCAGAGGTCACTGGGATGGGCCCTGACTGCAAAAAATCCTTATATGGAAGGATGGACCCCAGATCAAAGTTGTCCCCACTTCAAACTTGTGCTGCCCTCATAGAACCAAGGAAGCCCTACAAACTCACATCAGGAACCTGGACCTGTCAGTTTTCTTTCCCAGGGGAAATGTCCAAAGGATGTGCCCAGGGGCCCCTGGCCCGGGACCTGACTGAGGAAAATCCTTATATCGAAGGATGGACGCCAGACCAAAGTTGTCCCCACCTCAAACTTGTGCTGCCCTGATAGACCCAAGAGAGCCCTACAAACTGACATCAGGAACCTGGACCTGTGAGTTTTCTTTCCCAGGGAAAAGGGACAAAGGATGTGCCCAGGGGCCCCTGGGCTGGGATCTGACTGCAAAAAATCCTTATATCGAAGGATTGATCACAGACAAAAGTTGTCCCCACCTCAAACTTGTGCTGCCCTGATAGACCCAAGGCAGCCCTACAAACTGACATCAGGAACCTGGACCTGTGAGTTTTCTTTCCAAGGGAAAAGTGACAAAGCATGTGCCCAGGGGCCCCTGCCCCTGGACCTGACTGCAAAAAATCCTTATATCGAAGGATGGATCACAGACCAAAGTTGTCCCCACCTCAAACTTGTGCTGCATTGATTGACCCAAGGGAGCCGTACAAACTGACATCAGGAACCTGGACTGTTGAGTTTTCTTTCCCAGGGAAAATGGCCAAAGGATGTGCCCAGAGGCCGCTGGGATGGGCCCTGACTGCAAAAAATCCTTATATCGAAGGATGGACCCCAGACCAAAGTTGTCCCCACCTCAAAATTGTGCTGCCCTCATATACCCAAGAGAGCCCTACAAACTCACATCAGGAACCTGGACCTGTGAGTTTTCTTTCCCAGGGAAAAGGGACAAAGGATGTGCCCAGGGTCCCCTGGGATGGGACCTGACTGCAAAAAATCCTTATATCGAAGGATGGACCCCAGACCAAAGTTGTCCCCACCACAAACTTGTGCTGCCCTGATAGACCCAAGAGAGCCCTACAAACTGACATCAGGAACGTGGACCTGTGAGTTTTCTTTCCCAGGGAAAAGGGACAAACGATGTGCCCAGAGGCCCCTGGGCTGGGACCTGACTGCAAAAAATACTTATATCGAAAGATTGATCACAGACCAAAGTTGTCCCCACCTCAACCTTGTGCTGCCCTGATAGACCCAAGGGAGCCCTACAAACTGACATCAGGAACCTGGACTGGTGAGTTTTCTTTCCCAGGGAAAAGGGACAAAGGATGTGCCCAGGGGCCCCTGGGCTGGGCCCTGACTGGAAAAAATCCTTATATCGAAGGATGGACGCTAGACCGAAGTTGTCCCCAGCTCAAACTTGTGCTGCCCTGATAGACCCAAGGGAGCCCTACAAACTGACATCAGGAACCTGGACCTGTGAGTTTTCTTTCCAAGGGAAAAGGGACAAAGCATGTGCCCAGGGGCCCCTGGCCCAGGACCTGACTGGAAAAAATCCCTATATCGAAGTATGGATCGCAGACCAAAGTTGTCCCCACCTCAAACTTGTTCTGCCCTGATAGACCCAAGGGAGCCCTACAAAATGACATCAGGAACCTGGACCTGTGAGTTTTCTTTCCCAGGGAAAAGGGACAAAGGATGTGCCCAGGGGTCGCTGGGATGGGCCCTGACTGCAAAAAATCCTTATATCGAAGAATGGACCCCAGATCAAAGTTGTCCCCACCTCAAACTTGTGCTGCCCTGATAGAACCAAGGGAGCCCTACAAACTGACATCAGGAACCTGGACCTGTGAGTTTTCTTTCTCAGGGGAAATGTCCAAAGGATGTGCCCAGGGGCCCCTGGCCCGAGACCTGACTGAGGAAAATCCTTATATCGAAGGAAGGACCCCAGACCAAAGTTGTCCCCACCTCAAACTTGTGCTGCCCTGATATACCCAAGAGAGCCCTACAAACTCACATCAGGAAGCTGGACCTGTGAGTTTTCTTTCCCAGGGAAAAGGGACAAAGGATGTGCCCAGGGGCCGCTGGCCCTGGGCTGGGCCCTGACTTCAAAAAATCCTTATATCGAAGGATGGACCCCAGAACTAAGTTGTCCCCACCTCAAACTTGTGCTGCCCTGATTGACCCAAGAGAGCCCTACCAACTGACATCAGGAACCTGGACCTGTGAGTTTTCTTTCCCAGGGAAAAGGGACAAAGGATGTGCCCAGGGGGCCCTGGCACTGGCCCAGGCTTTGACTGCAAAAAATCCTTATATCGAAGGATGGATCAAAGAACAAAATTGTACCAAGGTCAAACTTGTGCTGCCCAGATCGACTCAAGGGAGCCCTACAAACTGACATCAGAAACCTGGACCTGTGAGTTTTCTTTCCCAGGGAAAAGGGACAAAGGTTGTGCCCAAGGGCCCCTGGGCCGCGAACTATCTTCAAAAAATCCTTATATCGAAGGATGGAGCCCAGACCAAAGTTGTCCCCACCTCAAATTTGTGCTGCCCTGATAGACCCATGGGAGACCTACAAACTGGCATCAGGAACCTGGACCTGTGAGTTTTCTTTCCCCGGGAAAAGGGACAAAGGATGTGCCCAGGGGCCCGTGGCACTGGCCCAGGCTTTGACTGCCAAAAATCATTATATCGAAGGATGGATCGCAGACCGAAGTTGTCGCCACCTCAAAATTGTGCTGCCCTGATAGACCCAAAGAGCCCTACAAACTGACATCAGGAACCTGGACCTGTGAGATTTATTTCCAAGGGAAAAGGGACAAAGCATGTGCCCAAGGGCCCCTGGCCCTGAACCTGACTGCAAAAAATCCTTATATCGAAGGACGGACCCCAGACCAAAGTTGTCGCCACCTCAAACCTGTGCTGCCCTGATATACCCAAGAGAGCCCTACAAACTGACATCAGGAACCTGGACCTGTGAGTTTTCTTTCCCAGGGAAAAGGGACAAAGGATGTGCCCAGCGGCTCCAGGGCCGGGACGTGAATGCAAAATATCCTTATATCAAAGTTTGGACCCCAGACCAAAGCTGTCCCCACCTCAAACTTGTGCTGCCCTGATAGACCCAAGAGAGCCCTACCAACTGACATCAGGAACCTGGACCTGTGAGTTTTCTTTCCCAGGGAAAAGGGACAAAGCATGTGCCCAGAGGTCGCTGGGATGGGCCCTGACTGCAAAAAATCCTTATATGGAAGGATGGACCCCAGATCAAAGTTGTCCCCACTTCAAACTTGAGCTGCCCTGATAGAACCAAGGAAGCCCTACAAACTCACATCAGGAACCTGGACCTGTGAGTTTTCTTTCCCAGGTAAAAGGGACAAAGCATGTGCCCAGGGGCCCCTGGCCGAGGACCTGACTGGAAAAAATCCTTATATCGAAGGATGGATCGCAGACCAAAGTTGTCCCCACCTCAAACTTGTTCTGCCCTGATAGACCCAAGACAGCCCTACAAACTGACATCAGGAACCTGGACCTGTGAGTTTTCTTTCCCAGGGAAAAGGGACAAAGGATGTGCCCAGAGGCCCCTGGGCTGGGACCTGACTGCAAAAAATCCTTATATCGAAAGATTGATCACAGACCAAAGTTGTCCCCACCTCAAACTTGTGCTGCCCTGATAGACCCAAGGGAGCCCTACAAACTGACATCAGGAACCTGGACTGGTGAGTTTTCTTTCCCAGGGAAAAGGGACAAAGGATGTGCCCAGGGGCCCCTGGGCTGGGCCCTGACTGGAAAAAATCCTTATATCGAAGGATGGACCCCAGACCAAAGTTGTCCCCACCTCAAACTTGTGCTGCCCTGATAGACCCAAGGGAGCCCTACAAACTGACATCAGGAACCTGGACCTGTGAGTTTTCTTTCCCAGGGAAAAGGGAAAAAGGATATGCCCAGGGGCCGCTGGCCCTGGGTTGGGCCCTGAGTTCAAAAATCCTTATATCGAAGGATGGACCCCAGACCAAAGTTGTCCGCACCTCAAACTTGTGCTGCCCTGATTGACCCAAGGGAGCCCTACAAACTGACATCAGGAACCTGGACCTGTGAATTTTCTTTCCCAGGGAAAAGGGACAAAGCATGTGCCCAGGGGCCCCTGGGCTGGGACCAGACTGCAAAAAATCCTTATATCGAAGGATGGGTTACAGAACAAAGTTGTCCCCACGTCAAACTTGTGCTGCCCTGATAGACCCAAGGGAGCCCTACAAACTGATATCAGGAACCTGGACCTCTGTATTTTCTTTCCAAGGGAAAAGGGACAAAGGATGTGCCCAGGGGCCCCTGGCCCGGGACCAGACTGCAATAAATCCTTATATCGAAGGATGGATCGCAGACCGAAGTTGTCGCCACCTCAAACTTGTGCTGCCCTGATATACCCAAGAGAGCCCTACAAACTGACATCAGGAACCTGGACCTGTGAGTTTTCTTTCCCGGGGTAAAGGGACAAAGCATGTGCCCAGAGGTCGCTGGGATGGGCCCTGACTGCAAAAAATCCTTATATCGAAGGATGGACCCCAGACCAAAGTTTTCCCCACCTCAAAATTGTGCTGCCCTCATAGAACCAAGGAAGCCCTACAAACTCACATCAGGAACCTGGACCTGTGAGTTTTCTTTCCCAGGGAAAATGTCCAAAGGATGTGCCCAGGGGCCCCTGGCCCGGGACCTGACTGAGGAAAATCCTTATATCGAAGGATGGACGCCAGACCAAAGTTCTCCCCACCTCAATCTTGTGCTGCCCTGATAGACCCAAGAGAGCCCTACAAACTGACATCAGGAACCTGGACCTGTGAGTTTTCTTTCCCAGGGAAAAGGGACAAAGGATGTGCCCAGGGGCCCCTGGGCTGGGATCTGACTGCAAAAACTCCATATATCGAAGGATTGATCACAGACCAAAGTTGTCCCCACCTCAAACTTGTGCTGCCCTGATAGACCCAAGGAAGCCCTACAAACTGACATCAGGAACCTGGACCTGTGAGTTTTCTTTCCCAGGTAAAATGGCCAAAGGATGTGCCCAGGGTCCCCTGGGATGGGACCTGACTGGAAAAAATCCTTATATCGAAGGATGGATCGCAGACCAAAGTTGTCCCCACCTCAAACTTGTTCTGCCCTGATTGACCCAAGGGAGCTCTACAAACTGACATCAGGAACCTAGACTGGTGAGTTTTCTTTCCAAGGGAAAAGGGACAAAGCATGTGCCCAGGGGCCCCTGGCCCTGGACCTGACAGCAAAAAAATCCTTATATAGAAGGATGGACCCCAGACCGAAGTTGTCCCCACCTCAAACTTGTGCTGCCCTGATTGACCCAAGGGAGCCCTACAAACTGATGTCAGGAACCTGGACTGGTGAGTTTTCTTTCCCAGGGAAAAGGGACAAAGCATGTGCCCAGGGGCCGCTGGGATGGGCCCTGACTGCAAAAAATCCTTATATCGAAGGATTGATCGTCGACCAAAGTTGTCCCCACCTCAACCTTGTGCTGCCCTGATAGACCCAAGGGAGCCCTACAAACTGACATCAGGAACCTGGACCTGTGAGTTTTCTTTCCCAGGGAAAAGGGACAAAGCATGTGCCCAGGGGCTCCAGGGCCGGGACCTGACTGCAAAAAATCCTTATATCGAAGGATGGACCCCAGACCAAAGTTGTCCCCACCTCAAACTTGTGCTGCCCTGATAGACCCAAGGGAGCCCTACAAACTGACATCAGGAACCTGGACCTGTGAATTTTCTTTCCCAGGGAAAAGGGACAAAGGATGTGCCCAGGGGCCCCTGCCCCTGGACCTGACTGCAAAAAATCCTTATATCGAAGGATGGATCACAGACCAAAGTTGTCCCCACCTCAAACTTGTGCTGCATTGATTGACCCAAGGGAGCCGTACAAACTGACATCAGGAACCTGGACTGTTGAGTTTTCTTTCCCAGGGAAAATGGCCAAAGGATGTGCCCAGAGGCTGCTGGGATGGGCCCTGACGGCAAAAAATCCTTATATCGAAGGATGGACCCCAGACCAAAGTTGTCCCCACCTCAAAATTGTGCTGCCCTCATATACCCAAGAGAGCCCTACAAATTGATATCAGGAACCTGGACCTGTGAGTTTTCTTTCCCAGGGAAAAGGGACAAAGCATGTGCCCAGGGTCCCCTGGGATGGGACCTGACTGCAAAAAATCCTTATATCGAAGGATGGACCCCAGACCAAAGTTGTCCCCACCACAAACTTGTGCTGCCCTGATAGACCCAAGAGAGCCCTACAAACTGACATCAGGAACCTGGACCTGTGAGTTTTCTTTCCCAGGGAAAAGGGACAAACGATGTGCCCAGAGGCCCCTGGGCTGGGACCTGACTGCAAAAAATACTTATATCGAAAGATTGATCACAGACCAAAGTTGTCCCCACCTCAAACTTGTGCTGCCCTGATAGACCCAAAGGAGCCCTACAAACTGACATCAGGAACCTGGACTGGTGAGTTTTCTTTCCCAGGGAAAAGGGACAAAGGATGTGCCCAGGGGCCCCTGGGCTGGGCCCTGACTGGAAAAAATCCTTATATCGAATGATGGACGATAGACCGAAGTTGTCCCCAGCTCAAACTTGTGCTGCCCTGATAGACCCAAGGGAGCCCTACAAACTGACATCAGGAACCTGGACCTGTGAGTTTTCTTTCCCAGGGAAAAGGGACAAAGGATGTGCCCAGGGGACCCTGGCCCGGGACCAGACTGCAAAAAATCCTTATATCGAAGGATGGACCCCAGACCAAAGTTGTCCCCACCACAAACTTGTGCTGCCCTGATAGACCCAAGGGAGCCCTACAAACTGATATCAGGAACCTGGACTGGTGAGTTTTCTTTCCCAGGGAAAATGGCCAAAGGATGTGCCCAGGGGCCGCTGGGATGGGCCCTGACTGCAAAAAATCCTTATATCGAAGGATTGATCGTCGACCAAAGTTGTCCCCACCTCAAACTTGTGCTGCCCTGATAGACCCAAGGGAGCCCTACAAACTGACATCAGGAACCTGGACCTGTGAGTTTTCTTTCCCAGGGAAAAGGGACAAAGCATGTGCCCAGGGGCTCCAGGGCCGGGACCTGACTGCAAAAAATCCTTATATCGAAGGATGGACCCCAGACCAAAGTTGTCCCCACCTCAAACTTGTGCTGCCCTGATAGACCCAAGGGAGCCCTACAAACTGACATCAGGAACCTGGACCTGTGAGTTTTCTTTCCCAGGGAAAAGGGACAAAGGATGTGCCCAGGGGCCGCTGGGATGGGCCCTGACTGCAAAAAGTCCTTATATCGAAGGATGGATTACAGAACAAAGTTGTCCCCACGTCAAACTTGTGCTGCCCTGATAGACCCAAGGGAGCCCTACAAACTGACATCAGGAACCTGGACCTGTGAGTTTTCTTTCCCAGGGAAAAGGGACAAAGGATGTGCCCAGGGGACCCTGGCCCGGGACCAGACTGCAATAAATCCTTATATCGAAGGATGGACCCCAGACCAAAGTTGTCCCCACCTCAAACTTGTGCTTCATTGATTGACCCAAGGGAGCCCTACAAACTGACATCAGGAACCTGGACTGCTGAGTTTTCTTTCCCAGGGAAAAGGGACAAAGGATGTGCACAGGGGTCCCTGGCCCAGGCCATGACTGCAAAAATCCTTATATCGAAGGATGGATCACAGACCGAAGTTGTACCCACCTCAAACTTGTGCTGCCCTGATATACCAAAGGGAGCCCTACAAACTGACATCAGGAACCTGGACCTGTGAGTTTTCTTTCCCAGGGAAAAGGGACAAAGGATGTGCCCAGGGGCCCGTGGGTTGGGACCTGACTGCAAAAAATCCTTATATCGAATGATTGATCACAGACCAAAGTTGTCCCCAACTCAAACTTGTGCTGCCCTGATAGACCCAAGGGAGCCCTACAAACTGACATCAGGAACCTGGACCTGTGAGTTTCCTTTCCCAGGGAAAAGGGACAAAGGATGTGCCCAGGGGACGGTGGGATGGGCCCTGACTGCAAAAAATCCTTATATCGAAGGATTGATCGTCGACCAAAGTTGTCCCCACCTCAAACTTGTGCTGCCCTGATAGACCCAAGGGAGCCCTACAAACTGACGTCAGGAACCTGGACCTGTGAGTTTTCTTTCCCAGGGAAAAGGGACAAAGCATGTGCCCAGGGGCTCCAGGGCCGGGACCTGACTGCAAAAAATCCTTATATCGAAGGATGGACCCCAGACCAAAGTTGTCCCCACCTCAAACTTGTGCTGCCCTGATAGACCCAAGGGAGCCCTACAAACTGACATCAGGAACCTGGACCTGTGAATTTTCTTTCCAAGGGAAAAGGGACAAAGGATGTGCCCAGGGGCCCCTGGCCCGGGACCAGACTGCAATAAATCCTTATATCGAAGGATGGATCGAAGACCGAAGTTGTCGCCGTCTCAAACTTGTGCTGCCTTGATATACCCAAGAGAGCCCTAAAAACTGACATCAGGAACCTGGACTGCTGAGTTTTCTTTCCCAGGGAAAAGGGACAAAGGATGTGCCCAGAGGTCGCTGGGATGGGCCCTGACTGCAAAAAATCCTTATATGGAAGGATGGACCCCAGATCAAAGTTGTCCCCACTTCAAACTTGTGCTGCCCTGATAGAACCTAGGAAGCCCTACAAACTCACATCAGGAACCTGGACCTGTGAGTTTTCTTTCCCAGGGGAAATGTCCAAAGGATGTGCCCAAAGGCCCCTGGCCCGGGACCTGACTGAGGAAAATCCTTATATCGAAGGATGGACCCCAGACCAAAGTTCTCCCCACCTCAATCTTGTGCTGCCCTGATAGACCCAAGGGAGCCCTACAAACTGACATCAGGAACCTGGACCTGTGAGTTTTCTTTCCCAGGGAAAAGGGACAAAGGATGTGCCCAGGGGCCCCTGGGCTGGGATCTGACTGCAAAAAATCCTTATATCGAAGGATTGATCACAGACCAAAGTTGTCCCCACCTCAAACTTGTGCTGCCCTGATAGACCCAAAGGAGCCCTACAAACTGACATCAGGAACCTGGACCTGTGAGTTTTCTTTCCAAGGGAAAAGTGACAAAGCATGTGCCCAGGGGCCCCTGGGCTGGGCCCTGACTGGAAAAAATCCTTATATCGAATGATGGATGCTAGACCGAAGTTGTCCCCACGTCAAACTTGTGCTGCCCTGATAGACCCAAGGGAGCCCTACAAACTGACATCAGGAACCTGGACCTGTGAGTTTTCTTTCCCAGGGAAAAGGGACAAAGGATGTGCCCAGGGGCCCCTGGGCTGGGATCTGACTGCAAAAAAATCCTTATATCGAAGGATTGATCACAGACCAAAGTTGTCCCCACCTCAAACTTGTGCTGCCCTGATAGACCGAAGGGAGCCCTACAAACTGACATCAGGAACCTGGACTGTTGAGTTTTCTTTCCCAGGGAAAATGGCCAAAGGATGTGCCCAGAGGCCGCTGGGATGGGCCCTGACTGCAAAAAATCCTTATATCAAAGGATGGACCCCATACCAAAGTTGTCCCCACTTCAAACTTGTGCTGCCCTGATAGAACCAAGGAAGCCCTACAAACTGACATCAGGAACCTGGACCTGTGAGTTTTCTTTCCCAGGAAAACGGGACAAAGGATGTGCCCAGGGGCCCCTGGGCTGGGACCTGACTGCAAAAAATCCTTATATCGAAGGATGGACCCCAGACCAAAGTTGTCCCCACCTCAAAATTGTGCTGCCCTCATATACCCAAGAGAGCCATACAAATTGACATCAGGAACCTGGACCTGTGAGTTTTCTTTCCCAGGGAAAAGGGACAAAGGATGTGCCCAGGGGCCCCTGGGCTGGGACCTGACTGGAAAAAATCCTTATATCGAAGGATGGACCCCAGACCAAAGTTGTCCCCACCACAAACTTGTGCTGCCCTGATAGACCCAAGAGAGCCCTACAAACTGACATCAGGAACCTGGACTGCTGAGTTTTCTTTCCCAGGGAAAAGGGACAAACGATGTGCCCAGAGGCCCCTGGGCTGGGACCTGACTGCAAAAAATACTTATATCGAAAGATTGATCACAGACCGAAGTTGTCCCCAGCTCAAACTTGTGCTGCCCTGATAGACCCAAGGGAGCCCTACAAACTGACATCAGGTACCTGGACCTGTGAATTTTCTTTCCAAGGGAAAAGGGACAAAGGATGTGCCCAGGTGCTCCAGGGCCGGGACCTGATTGCAAAAAATCCTTATATCGAAGGATGGACCCCAGACCAAAGTTGTCCCCACCACAAACTTGTGCTGCCCTGATAGACCCAAGGGAGCCCTACAAATTGATATCAGGAACCTGGACTGGTGAGTTTTCTTTCCCAGGGAAAATGGCCGAAGGATGTGCCCAGGGGCCGCTGGGATGGGCCCTGACTGCAAAAAATCCTTATATCGAAGGATTGATCGTCGACCAAAGTTGTCCCCACCTCAAACTTGTGCTGCCCTGATAGACCCAAGGGAGCCCTACAAACTGATATCAGGAACCTGGACTGGTGAGTTTTCTTTCCCAGGGAAAAGGGACAAAGGATGTGCCCAGGGGCCGCTGGGATGGGCCCTGACTGTAAAAAATCCTTATATCGAAGGATTGATCGTCGACCAAAGTTGTCCCCACCTCAAACTTGTGCTGCCCTGATAGACCCAAGGGAGCCCTACAAACTGACATCAGGAACCTGGACCTGTGAGTTTTCTTTCCCAGGGAAAAGGGACAAAGGATGTGCCCAGGGGCCCCTGGGCTGGGATCTGACTGCAAAAAATACTTATATCGAAGGATTGATCACAGACCAAAGTTGTCCCCACCTCAAACTTGTGCTGCCCTGATAGACCCAAGGGAGCCCTACAAACTGACATCAGGAACCTGGACCTGTGAGTTTTCTTTCCAAGGGTAAAGTGACAAAGCATGTGCCCAGGGGCCCCTGCCCCTGGACCTGACTGCAAAAAATCCTTATATCGAAGGATGGACCTCAGAAGGAAGTTGTCCCCACCTCTAGCTTGTGCTGCATTGATTGACCCAAGGGAGCCGTACAAACTGACATCAGGAACCTGGACTGTTGAGTTTTCTTTCCCAGGGAAAATTGCCAAAGGATGTGCCCAGAGGCCGCTGGGATGGGCCCTGACTGCAAAAAATCCTTATATCGAAGGATGGACCCCATACCAAAGTTGTCCCCATTTCAAACTTGTGCTGCCCTGATAGAACCAAGGAAGCCCTACAAACTGACATGAGGAACCTGGACCTGTGAGTTTTCTTTCCCAGGAAAAAGGGACAAAGGATGTGCCCAGGGGCCCCTGGGCTGGGACCTGACTGCAAAAAATCCTTATATCGAAGGATGGACCCCAGACCAAAGTTGTCCCCACCTCAAATTTGTGCTGCCCTCATATACCCAAGAGAGCCCTACAAATTGACATCAGGAACCTGGACCTGTGAGTTTTCTTTCCCAGGGAAAAGGGACAAAGGATGTGCCCAGGGTCCCCTGGGCTGGGACCTGACTGGAAAAAATCCTTATATCGAAGGATGGATCGCAGACCAAAGTTGTCCCCACCTCAAACTTGTTCTGCCCTGATTGACCCAAGGGAGCTCTACAAACTGACATCAGGAACCTAGACTGGTGAGTTTTCTTTCCAAGGGAAAAGGGACAAAGCATGTGCCCAGGGGCCCCTGGCCCTGGACCTGACAGCAAAAAAATCCTTATATAGAAGGATGGACCCCAGACCGAAGTTGTCCCCACCTCAAACTTGTGCTGCCCTGATTGACCCAAGGGAGCCCTACAAACTGATGTCAGGAACCT
This sequence comes from Lonchura striata, assembly GCF_050655825.1. Taxonomy (NCBI): domain Eukaryota; kingdom Metazoa; phylum Chordata; class Aves; order Passeriformes; family Estrildidae; genus Lonchura; species Lonchura striata. The sequence continues at coordinate 9,260,634 of NC_140708.1, read as the reverse complement.
GGACTGGTGAGTTTTCTTTCCCAGGGAAAAGGGACAAAGCATGTGCCCAGGGGCCGCTGGGATGGGCCCTGACTGCAAAAAATCCTTATATCGAAGGATTGATCGTCGACCAAAGTTGTCCCCACCTCAACCTTGTGCTGCCCTGATAGACCCAAGGGAGCCCTACAAACTGACATCAGGAACCTGGACCTGTGAGTTTTCTTTCCCAGGGAAAAGGGACAAAGCATGTGCCCAGGGGCTCCAGGGCCGGGACCTGACTGCAAAAAATCCTTATATCGAAGGATGGACCCCAGACCAAAGTTGTCCCCACCTCAAACTTGTGCTGCCCTGATAGACCCAAGGGAGCCCTACAAACTGACATCAGGAACCTGGACCTGTGAATTTTCTTTCCCAGGGAAAAGGGACAAAGGATGTGCCCAGGGGCCCCTGCCCCTGGACCTGACTGCAAAAAATCCTTATATCGAAGGATGGATCACAGACCAAAGTTGTCCCCACCTCAAACTTGTGCTGCATTGATTGACCCAAGGGAGCCGTACAAACTGACATCAGGAACCTGGACTGTTGAGTTTTCTTTCCCAGGGAAAATGGCCAAAGGATGTGCCCAGAGGCTGCTGGGATGGGCCCTGACGGCAAAAAATCCTTATATCGAAGGATGGACCCCAGACCAAAGTTGTCCCCACCTCAAAATTGTGCTGCCCTCATATACCCAAGAGAGCCCTACAAATTGATATCAGGAACCTGGACCTGTGAGTTTTCTTTCCCAGGGAAAAGGGACAAAGCATGTGCCCAGGGTCCCCTGGGATGGGACCTGACTGCAAAAAATCCTTATATCGAAGGATGGACCCCAGACCAAAGTTGTCCCCACCACAAACTTGTGCTGCCCTGATAGACCCAAGAGAGCCCTACAAACTGACATCAGGAACCTGGACCTGTGAGTTTTCTTTCCCAGGGAAAAGGGACAAACGATGTGCCCAGAGGCCCCTGGGCTGGGACCTGACTGCAAAAAATACTTATATCGAAAGATTGATCACAGACCAAAGTTGTCCCCACCTCAAACTTGTGCTGCCCTGATAGACCCAAAGGAGCCCTACAAACTGACATCAGGAACCTGGACTGGTGAGTTTTCTTTCCCAGGGAAAAGGGACAAAGGATGTGCCCAGGGGCCCCTGGGCTGGGCCCTGACTGGAAAAAATCCTTATATCGAATGATGGACGATAGACCGAAGTTGTCCCCAGCTCAAACTTGTGCTGCCCTGATAGACCCAAGGGAGCCCTACAAACTGACATCAGGAACCTGGACCTGTGAGTTTTCTTTCCCAGGGAAAAGGGACAAAGGATGTGCCCAGGGGACCCTGGCCCGGGACCAGACTGCAAAAAATCCTTATATCGAAGGATGGACCCCAGACCAAAGTTGTCCCCACCACAAACTTGTGCTGCCCTGATAGACCCAAGGGAGCCCTACAAACTGATATCAGGAACCTGGACTGGTGAGTTTTCTTTCCCAGGGAAAATGGCCAAAGGATGTGCCCAGGGGCCGCTGGGATGGGCCCTGACTGCAAAAAATCCTTATATCGAAGGATTGATCGTCGACCAAAGTTGTCCCCACCTCAAACTTGTGCTGCCCTGATAGACCCAAGGGAGCCCTACAAACTGACATCAGGAACCTGGACCTGTGAGTTTTCTTTCCCAGGGAAAAGGGACAAAGCATGTGCCCAGGGGCTCCAGGGCCGGGACCTGACTGCAAAAAATCCTTATATCGAAGGATGGACCCCAGACCAAAGTTGTCCCCACCTCAAACTTGTGCTGCCCTGATAGACCCAAGGGAGCCCTACAAACTGACATCAGGAACCTGGACCTGTGAGTTTTCTTTCCCAGGGAAAAGGGACAAAGGATGTGCCCAGGGGCCGCTGGGATGGGCCCTGACTGCAAAAAGTCCTTATATCGAAGGATGGATTACAGAACAAAGTTGTCCCCACGTCAAACTTGTGCTGCCCTGATAGACCCAAGGGAGCCCTACAAACTGACATCAGGAACCTGGACCTGTGAGTTTTCTTTCCCAGGGAAAAGGGACAAAGGATGTGCCCAGGGGACCCTGGCCCGGGACCAGACTGCAATAAATCCTTATATCGAAGGATGGACCCCAGACCAAAGTTGTCCCCACCTCAAACTTGTGCTTCATTGATTGACCCAAGGGAGCCCTACAAACTGACATCAGGAACCTGGACTGCTGAGTTTTCTTTCCCAGGGAAAAGGGACAAAGGATGTGCACAGGGGTCCCTGGCCCAGGCCATGACTGCAAAAATCCTTATATCGAAGGATGGATCACAGACCGAAGTTGTACCCACCTCAAACTTGTGCTGCCCTGATATACCAAAGGGAGCCCTACAAACTGACATCAGGAACCTGGACCTGTGAGTTTTCTTTCCCAGGGAAAAGGGACAAAGGATGTGCCCAGGGGCCCGTGGGTTGGGACCTGACTGCAAAAAATCCTTATATCGAATGATTGATCACAGACCAAAGTTGTCCCCAACTCAAACTTGTGCTGCCCTGATAGACCCAAGGGAGCCCTACAAACTGACATCAGGAACCTGGACCTGTGAGTTTCCTTTCCCAGGGAAAAGGGACAAAGGATGTGCCCAGGGGACGGTGGGATGGGCCCTGACTGCAAAAAATCCTTATATCGAAGGATTGATCGTCGACCAAAGTTGTCCCCACCTCAAACTTGTGCTGCCCTGATAGACCCAAGGGAGCCCTACAAACTGACGTCAGGAACCTGGACCTGTGAGTTTTCTTTCCCAGGGAAAAGGGACAAAGCATGTGCCCAGGGGCTCCAGGGCCGGGACCTGACTGCAAAAAATCCTTATATCGAAGGATGGACCCCAGACCAAAGTTGTCCCCACCTCAAACTTGTGCTGCCCTGATAGACCCAAGGGAGCCCTACAAACTGACATCAGGAACCTGGACCTGTGAATTTTCTTTCCAAGGGAAAAGGGACAAAGGATGTGCCCAGGGGCCCCTGGCCCGGGACCAGACTGCAATAAATCCTTATATCGAAGGATGGATCGAAGACCGAAGTTGTCGCCGTCTCAAACTTGTGCTGCCTTGATATACCCAAGAGAGCCCTAAAAACTGACATCAGGAACCTGGACTGCTGAGTTTTCTTTCCCAGGGAAAAGGGACAAAGGATGTGCCCAGAGGTCGCTGGGATGGGCCCTGACTGCAAAAAATCCTTATATGGAAGGATGGACCCCAGATCAAAGTTGTCCCCACTTCAAACTTGTGCTGCCCTGATAGAACCTAGGAAGCCCTACAAACTCACATCAGGAACCTGGACCTGTGAGTTTTCTTTCCCAGGGGAAATGTCCAAAGGATGTGCCCAAAGGCCCCTGGCCCGGGACCTGACTGAGGAAAATCCTTATATCGAAGGATGGACCCCAGACCAAAGTTCTCCCCACCTCAATCTTGTGCTGCCCTGATAGACCCAAGGGAGCCCTACAAACTGACATCAGGAACCTGGACCTGTGAGTTTTCTTTCCCAGGGAAAAGGGACAAAGGATGTGCCCAGGGGCCCCTGGGCTGGGATCTGACTGCAAAAAATCCTTATATCGAAGGATTGATCACAGACCAAAGTTGTCCCCACCTCAAACTTGTGCTGCCCTGATAGACCCAAAGGAGCCCTACAAACTGACATCAGGAACCTGGACCTGTGAGTTTTCTTTCCAAGGGAAAAGTGACAAAGCATGTGCCCAGGGGCCCCTGGGCTGGGCCCTGACTGGAAAAAATCCTTATATCGAATGATGGATGCTAGACCGAAGTTGTCCCCACGTCAAACTTGTGCTGCCCTGATAGACCCAAGGGAGCCCTACAAACTGACATCAGGAACCTGGACCTGTGAGTTTTCTTTCCCAGGGAAAAGGGACAAAGGATGTGCCCAGGGGCCCCTGGGCTGGGATCTGACTGCAAAAAAATCCTTATATCGAAGGATTGATCACAGACCAAAGTTGTCCCCACCTCAAACTTGTGCTGCCCTGATAGACCGAAGGGAGCCCTACAAACTGACATCAGGAACCTGGACTGTTGAGTTTTCTTTCCCAGGGAAAATGGCCAAAGGATGTGCCCAGAGGCCGCTGGGATGGGCCCTGACTGCAAAAAATCCTTATATCAAAGGATGGACCCCATACCAAAGTTGTCCCCACTTCAAACTTGTGCTGCCCTGATAGAACCAAGGAAGCCCTACAAACTGACATCAGGAACCTGGACCTGTGAGTTTTCTTTCCCAGGAAAACGGGACAAAGGATGTGCCCAGGGGCCCCTGGGCTGGGACCTGACTGCAAAAAATCCTTATATCGAAGGATGGACCCCAGACCAAAGTTGTCCCCACCTCAAAATTGTGCTGCCCTCATATACCCAAGAGAGCCATACAAATTGACATCAGGAACCTGGACCTGTGAGTTTTCTTTCCCAGGGAAAAGGGACAAAGGATGTGCCCAGGGGCCCCTGGGCTGGGACCTGACTGGAAAAAATCCTTATATCGAAGGATGGACCCCAGACCAAAGTTGTCCCCACCACAAACTTGTGCTGCCCTGATAGACCCAAGAGAGCCCTACAAACTGACATCAGGAACCTGGACTGCTGAGTTTTCTTTCCCAGGGAAAAGGGACAAACGATGTGCCCAGAGGCCCCTGGGCTGGGACCTGACTGCAAAAAATACTTATATCGAAAGATTGATCACAGACCGAAGTTGTCCCCAGCTCAAACTTGTGCTGCCCTGATAGACCCAAGGGAGCCCTACAAACTGACATCAGGTACCTGGACCTGTGAATTTTCTTTCCAAGGGAAAAGGGACAAAGGATGTGCCCAGGTGCTCCAGGGCCGGGACCTGATTGCAAAAAATCCTTATATCGAAGGATGGACCCCAGACCAAAGTTGTCCCCACCACAAACTTGTGCTGCCCTGATAGACCCAAGGGAGCCCTACAAACTGATATCAGGAACCTGGACTGGTGAGTTTTCTTTCCCAGGGAAAATGGCCGAAGGATGTGCCCAGGGGCCGCTGGGATGGGCCCTGACTGCAAAAAATCCTTATATCGAAGGATTGATCGTCGACCAAAGTTGTCCCCACCTCAAACTTGTGCTGCCCTGATAGACCCAAGGGAGCCCTACAAACTGATATCAGGAACCTGGACTGGTGAGTTTTCTTTCCCAGGGAAAAGGGACAAAGGATGTGCCCAGGGGCCGCTGGGATGGGCCCTGACTGTAAAAAATCCTTATATCGAAGGATTGATCGTCGACCAAAGTTGTCCCCACCTCAAACTTGTGCTGCCCTGATAGACCCAAGGGAGCCCTACAAACTGACATCAGGAACCTGGACCTGTGAGTTTTCTTTCCCAGGGAAAAGGGACAAAGGATGTGCCCAGGGGCCCCTGGGCTGGGATCTGACTGCAAAAAATACTTATATCGAAGGATTGATCACAGACCAAAGTTGTCCCCACCTCAAACTTGTGCTGCCCTGATAGACCCAAGGGAGCCCTACAAACTGACATCAGGAACCTGGACCTGTGAGTTTTCTTTCCAAGGGTAAAGTGACAAAGCATGTGCCCAGGGGCCCCTGCCCCTGGACCTGACTGCAAAAAATCCTTATATCGAAGGATGGACCTCAGAAGGAAGTTGTCCCCACCTCTAGCTTGTGCTGCATTGATTGACCCAAGGGAGCCGTACAAACTGACATCAGGAACCTGGACTGTTGAGTTTTCTTTCCCAGGGAAAATTGCCAAAGGATGTGCCCAGAGGCCGCTGGGATGGGCCCTGACTGCAAAAAATCCTTATATCGAAGGATGGACCCCATACCAAAGTTGTCCCCATTTCAAACTTGTGCTGCCCTGATAGAACCAAGGAAGCCCTACAAACTGACATGAGGAACCTGGACCTGTGAGTTTTCTTTCCCAGGAAAAAGGGACAAAGGATGTGCCCAGGGGCCCCTGGGCTGGGACCTGACTGCAAAAAATCCTTATATCGAAGGATGGACCCCAGACCAAAGTTGTCCCCACCTCAAATTTGTGCTGCCCTCATATACCCAAGAGAGCCCTACAAATTGACATCAGGAACCTGGACCTGTGAGTTTTCTTTCCCAGGGAAAAGGGACAAAGGATGTGCCCAGGGTCCCCTGGGCTGGGACCTGACTGGAAAAAATCCTTATATCGAAGGATGGACCCCAGACCAAAGTTGTCCCCACCACAAACTTGTGCTGCCCTGATAGACCCAAGAGAGCCCTACAAACTGACATCAGGAACCTGGACCTGTGAGTTTTCTTTCCCAGGGAAAAGGGACAAACGATGTGCCCAGAGGCCGCTGGGATGAGCCCTGACTGCAAAAAATCCTTATATCGAAGGATGGACCCCAGACCAAAGTTCTCCCCACTTCAAACTTGTGCTGCCCTGATAGAACCAAGGAAGCCCTACAAACTGACATCAGGAACCTGGACCTGTGAGTTTTCTTTCCCAGTAAAAAGGGACAAAGGATGTGCCCAGGGGCCCCTGGGCTGGGACCTGACTGCAAAAAATCCTTATATCGAAGGATGGACCCCAGACCAAAGTTGTCCCCACCTCAAAATTGTGCTGCCCTCATATACCCAAGAGAGCCGTACAAATTGACATCAGGAACCTGGACCTGTGAGTTTTCTTTCCCAGGGAAAAGGGACAAAGCATGTGCCCAGGGTCCCTTGGGATGGGACCTGACTGCAAAAAATCCTTATATCGAAGGATGGACCCCAGACCAAAGTTGTCCCCACCACAAACTTGTGCTGCCCTGATAGACCCAAGAGAGCCCTACAAACTGACATGAGGAACCTGGACCTGTGAGTTTTCTTTCCCAGGGAAAAGGGACAAACGATGTGCCCAGAGGCCCCTGGGCTGGGACCTGACTGCAAAAAATACTTATATCGAAAGATTGATCACAGACCAAAGTTGTCCCCACCTCAAACTTGTGCTGCCCTGATAGACCCAAGGGAGCCCCACAAACTGACATCAGGAACCTGGACCTGTGAGTTTTCTTTCCCAGGGAAAAGGGACAAAGGATGTGCCCAGGGGCCCCTGGGCTGGGCCCTGACTGGAAAAAATCCTTATATCGAAGGATGGACGCTAGACCGAAGTTGTCCCCAGCTCAAACTTGTGCTGCCCTGATAGACCCAAGGGAGCCCTACAAACTGACATGAGGAACCTGGACCTGTGAGTTTTCTTTCCAAGGGAAAAGGGACAAAGGATATGCCCAGGTGCTCCAGGGCCGGGACCTGATTGCAAAAAATCCTTATATCGAAGGATGGACCCCAGACCAAAGTTGTCCCCACCTCAAACTTGTGCTGCCCTGATAGACCCAAGGGAGCCCTACAAACTGATATCAGGAACCTGGACTGGTGAGTTTTCTTTCCCAGGGAAAATGGCCAAAGGATGTGCCCAGGGGCCGCTGGGATGGGCCCTGACTGGAAAAAATCCTTATATCGAAGGATTGATCGTCGACCAAAGTTGTCCCCACCTCAAACTTGTGCTGCCCTGATAGACCCAAGGGAGCCCTACAAACTGACATCAGGAACCTGGACCTGTGAATTTTCTTTCCCAGGGAAAAAAGACAAAGGATGTGCCCAGGGGCCCCTGGCCCGGGACCAGACTGCAATAAATCCTTATATCGAAGGATGGATCGAAGACCGAAGTTGTCGCCACCTCAAACTTGTGCTGCCTTGATATACCCAAGAGAGCCCTACAAACTGACATCAGGAACCTGGACCTGTGAGTTTTCTTTCCCAGGGAAAAGGGACAAAGGATGTGCCCAGCGGCTCCAGGGCTGGGACCTGAATTCAAAAAATCCTTATATCAAAGGATGGACCCCAGACCAAAGTTGTCCCCACCTCAAACTTGTGCTGCCCTGATTAACCCAAGGGAGCCCTACAAACTGACATCAGGAACCTGGACCTGTGAGTTTTCTTTCCCAGGGAAAAGGGACAAAGGATATGCCCAGGGGCCGCTGGCCCTGGGTTGGGCCCTGAGTTCAAAAATCCTTATATCGAAGGATGGACCCCAGACCAAAGTTGTCCCCACCTCAAACTTGTGCTGCCCTGATAGACCCAAGGGAGCCCTACAAACTGACATCAGGAACCTGGACCTGTGAGTTTTCTTTCCCAGGGAAAAGGGACAAAGGATGTGCCCAGGGGCCCCTGGCGCAGGACCTGACTGCAAAAAATCCTTATATCGAAGGATTGATCGTCGACCAAAGTTGTCTCCACCTCAACCTTGTGCTGCCCTGATAGACCCAAGGGAGCCCTACAAACTGACATCAGGAACCTGGACCTGTGAGTTTTCTTTCCCAGGGAAAAGGGACAAAGGATGTGCCCAGGGTCCCCTGGGCTGGGACCTGACTGGAAAAAATCCTTATATCGAAGGATGGACCCCAGACCAAAGTTGTCCCCACCACAAACTTGTGCTGCCCTGATAGACCCAAGGGAGCCTTACAAACTGACATCAGGAACCTGGACCTGTGAATTTTCTTTCCCAGGGAAAAAAGACAAAGGATGTGCCCAGGGCCCCCTGGGCTGGGACCTGACTGCAAAAAATCCATATATCGAAGGATGAATTACAGAACAAAGTTGTCCCCACCTCAAACTTGTGCTGCCCTCATATACCCAAGAGATCCCTACAAACTGACATCAGGAACCTGGACCTGTGAGTTTTCTTTCCCAGGGAAAAGGGACAAAGGATGTGCCCAGGGGATGCCGGAATGGGCCCTGACTGCAAAAAATCCTTATATCGAAGGATGGATCGTCGACCAAAGTTGTCCCCACCTCAAACTTGTGCTGCCCTGATAGACCCAAGGGAGCCCTACAAACTGACATCAGGAACCTGGACCTGTGAATTTTCTTTCCCAGGGAAAAGGGACAAAGGATGTGCCCAGGTGCTCCAGGGCCGGGACCTGACTGCAAAAAATCCTTATATCGAAGGATGGACCCCAGACCAAAGTTGTCCCCACCACAAACTTGTGCTGCCCTGATAGACCCAAGGGAGCCCTACAAACTGACATCAGGAACCTGGACCTGTGAGTTTTCTTTCCAAGGGAAAAGTGACAAAGCATGTGCCCAGGGGCCCCTGCCCCTGGACCTGACTGCAAAAAATCCTTATATCGAAGGATGGACCCCAGAAGGAAGTTGTCCCCACCTCTAGCTTGTGCTGCATTGATTGACCCAAGGGAGCCGTACAAACTGACATCAGGAACCTGGACTGTTGAGTTTTCTTTCCCAGGGAAAATTGCCAAAGGATGCGCCCAGAGGCCGCTGGGATGGGCCCTGACTGCAAAAAATCCTTATATCGAAGGATGGACCCCAGACCAAAGTTGTCCCCACCTCAAAATTGTGCTGCCCTCATATACCCAAGAGAGCCATACAAATTGACATCAGGAACCTGGACCTGTGAGTTTTCTTTCCCAGGGAAAAGGGACAAAGCATGTGCCCAGGGTCCCCTGGGATGGGACCTGACTGCAAAAAATCCTTATATCGAAGGATGGACCCCAGACCAAAGTTGTCCCGACCACAAACTTGTGCTGCCCTGATAGACCCAAGAGAGCCCTACAAACTGACATGAGGAACCTGGACCTGTGAGTTTTCTTTCCCAGGGAAAAGGGACAAACGATGTGCCCAGAGGCCCCTGGGCTGGGATCTGACTGCAAAAAATACTTATATCGAAGGATTGATCACAGACCAAAGTTGTCCCCACCTCAAACTTGTGCTGCCCTGATAGACCCAAGGGAGCCCTACAAACTGACATCAGGAACCTGGACTGCTGAGTTTTCTTTCCAAGGGAAAAGTGACAAAGCATGTGCCCAGGGGCCCCTGCCCATGGACCTGACTGCAAAAAATCCTTATATCGAAGGATGGACCCCAGAAGGAAGTTGTCCCCACCTCTAGCTTGTGCTGCATTGATTGACCCAAGGGAGCCGTACAAACTGACATCAGGTACCTGGACTGTTGAGTTTTCTTTCCCAGGGAAAATTGCCAAAGGATGTGCCCAGAGGCCGCTGGGATGGGCCCTGACTGCAAAAAATCCTTATATCGAAGGATGGACCCCATACCAAAGTTCTCCCCACTTCAAACTTGTGCTGCCCTGATAGAACCAAGGAAGCCCTACAAACTGACATCAGGAACCTGGACCTGTGAGTTTTCTTTCCCAGGAAAAAGGGACAAAGGATGTGCCCAGGGGCCCCTGGGCTGGGACCTGACTGCAAAAAATCCTTATATCGAAGGATGGACCCCAGACCAAAGTTGTCCCCACCTCAAAATTGTGCTGCCCTCATATACCCAAGAGAGCCGTACAAATTGACATCAGGAACCTGGACCTGTGAGTTTTCTTTCCCAGGGAAAAGGGACAAAGCATGTGCCCAGGGTCCCCTGGGATGGGACCTGACTGCAAAAAATCCTTATATCGAAGGATGGACCCCAGACCAAAGTTGTCCCCACCACAAACTTGTGCTGCCCTGATAGACCCAAGGGAGCCTTACAAACTGACATCAGGAACCTGGACCTGTGAATTTTCTTTCCCAGGGAAAAAAGACAAAGGATGTGCCCAGGGCCCCCTGGGCTGGGACCTGACTGCAAAAAATCCATATATCGAAGGATGAATTACAGAACAAAGTTGTCCCCACCTCAAACTTGTGCTGCCCTCATATACCCAAGAGATCCCTACAAATTGACATCAGGAACCTGGACCTGTGAGTTTTCTTTCCCAGGGAAAAGGGACAAAGGATGTGCCCAGAATCCCCTGGGCTGGGACCTGACTGGAAAAAATCCTTATATCGAAGGATGGACCCCAGACCAAAGTTGTCCCCACGACAAACTTGTGCTGCCCTGATAGACCCAAGAGAGCCCTACAAACTGACATCAGGAACCTGGACCTGTGAGTTTTCTTTCCCAGGGAAAAGGGACAAACGATGTGCCCAGGGGCCCCTGGGCTGGGACCTGACTGCAAAAAATACTTATATCGAAGGATGGACCCATGACCAAAGTTGTCCCCACCACAAACTTGTGCTGCCCTGATAGACCCAAGGGAGCCCTACAAACTGATATCAGGAACCTGGACTGGTGAGTTTTCTTTCCCAGGGAAAAGGGACAAAGGATGTGCCCAGGGGATGCCGGAATGGGCCCTGACTGCAAAAAATCCTTATATCGAAGGATGGATCGTCGACCAAAGTTGTCCCCACCTCAAACTTGTGCTGCCCTGATAGACCCAAGGGAGCCCTACAAACTGACATCAGGAACCTGGACCTGTGAATTTTCTTTCCCAGGGAAAAGGGACAAAGGATGTGCCCAGGTGCTCCAGGGCCAGGACCTGACTGCAAAAAAATCTTATATCGAAGGATGGACCCCAGACCAAAGTTGTCCCCACCACAAACTTGTGCTGCCCTGATAGACCCAAGGGAGCCCTACAAACTGACATCAGGAACCTGGACCTGTGAGTTTTTTTTTCCCAGGAAAACGGGACAAAGGATGTGCCCAGGGGCCCCTGGGCTGGGATCTGACTGCAAAAAATCCTTATATCGAAGGATTGATCACAGACCAAAGTTGTCCCCACCTCAAACTTGTGCTGCCCTGATAGACCCAAGGGAGCCCTACAAACTGACATCAGGAACCTGGACTGCTGAGTTTTCTTTCCAAGGGAAAAGTGACAAAGCATGTGCCCAGGGGCCCCTGCCCATGGACCTGACTGCAAAAAATCCTTATATCGAAGGATGGACCCCAGAAGGAAGTTGTCCCCACCTCTAGCTTGTGCTGCATTGATTGACCCAAGGGAGCCGTACAAACTGACATCAGGTACCTGGCCTGTTGAGTTTTCTTTCCCAGGGAAAATTGCCAAAGGATGTGCCCAGAGGCCGCTGGGATGGGCCCTGACTGCAAAAAATCCTTATATCGAAGGATGGACCCCATACCAAAGTTCTCCCCACTTCAAACTTGTGCTGCCCTGATAGAACCAAGGAAGCCCTACAAACTGACATCAGGAACCTGGACCTGTGAGTTTTCTTTCCCAGGAAAAAGGGACAAAGGATGTGCCCAGGGGCCCCTGGGCTGGGACCTGACTGCAAAAAATCCTTATATCGAAGGATGGACCCCAGACCAAAGTTGTCCCCACCTCAAAATTGTGCTGCCCTCATATACCCAAGAGAGCCGTACAAATTGACATCAGGAACCTGGACCTGTGAGTTTTCTTTCCCAGGGAAAAGGGACAAAGCATGTGCCCAGGGTCCCCTGGGATGGGACCTGACTGCAAAAAATCCTTATATCGAAGGATGGACCCCAGACCAAAGTTGTCCCCACCACAAACTTGTGCTGCCCTGATAGACCCAAGAGAGCCCTACAAACTGACATGAGGAACCTGGACCTGTGAGTTTTCTTTCCCAGGGAAAAGGGACAAACGATGTGCCCAGAGGCCCCTGGGCTGGGACCTGACTGCAAAAAATACTTATATCGAAGATTGATCACAGACCAAAGTTGTCCCCAACTCAAACTTGTGCTGCCCTGATAGACCCAAGGGAGCCCTACAAACTGACATCAGGAACCTGGACCTGTGAGTTTTCTTTCCCAGGGAAAAGGGACAAAGGATGTGCCCAGGGGCCCCTGGGCTGGGCCCTGACTGGAAAAAATCCTTATATCGAAGGATGGACCCCAGACCAAAGTTCTCCCCACCTCAATCTTGTGCTGCCCTGATAGACCCAAGGGAGCCCTACAAACTGACATCAGGAACCTGGACCTGTGAGTTTTCTTTCCAAGGGAAAAGGGACAAAGGATGTGCCCAGGTGCTCCAGGGCCGGGACCTGAATGCAAAAAATCCTTATATCGAAGGATGGACCCCAGACCAAAGTTCTCCCCACCTCAATCTTGTGCTGCCCTGATAGACCCAAGGGAGCCCTACAAACTGACATCAGGAACCTGGACCTGTGAGTTTTCTTTCCCAGGGAAAAGGGACAAAGGATGTGCCCAGAGGTCGCTGGGATGGGCCCTGACTGCAAAAATCCTTATATCGAAGGATGGACCCCAGATCAAAGCTGTCCCCACTTCAAACTTGTGCTGCCCTGATAGAACCTAGGAAGCCCTACAAACTCACATCAGGAACCTGGACCTGTGAGTTTTCTTTCCCAGGGGAAATGTCCAAAGGATGTGCCCAAAGGCCCCTGGCCCGGGACCTGACTGAGGAAAATCCTTATATCGAAGGATGGACCCCAGACCAAAGTTCTCCCCACCTCAATCTTGTGCTGCCCTGATAGACCCAAGGGAGCCCTACAAACTGACATCAGGAACCTGGACCTGTGAGTTTTCTTTCCCAGGGAAAAGGGACAAAGGATGTGCCCAGGGGCCCCTGGGCTGGGATCTGACTGCAAAAAATCCTTATATCGAAGGATTGATCACAGACCAAAGTTGTCCCCACCTCAAACTTGTGCTGCCCTGATAGACCCAAGGGAGCCCTACAAACTGACATCAGGAACCTGGACTGGTGAGTTTTCTTTCCAAGGGAAAAGGGACAAAGGATGTGCCCAGGGTCCCCTGGGCTGGGCCCTGACTGGAAAAAATCCTTATATCGAAGGATGGACCCCAGACCAAAGTTGTCCCCACCTCAAAATTGTGCTGCCCTCCTATACCCAAGAGAGACCTACAAATTGACATCAGGAACCTGGACCTGTGAGTTTTCTTTCCCAGGGAAAAGGGACAAAGGATGTGCCCAGGGTCCCCTGGGATGGGACCTTACTGCAAAAAATCCTTATATCGAAGGATGGACCCCAGACCAAAGTGGTCCCCACCACAAACTTGTGCTGCCCTGATAGACCCAAGAGAGCCCTACAAACTGACATCAGGAACGTGGACCTGTGAGTTTTCTTTCCCAGGGAAAAGGGACAAACGATGTGCCCAGAGGCCCCTGGCCTGGGACCTGACTGGAAAAAATACTTATATCGAAAGATTGATCACAGACCAAAGTTGTCCCCACCTCAAACTTGTGCTGCCCTGATAGACCCAAGGGAGCCCTACAAACTGACATCAGGAACCTGGACTGGTGAGTTTTCTTTCCAAGGGAAAAGGGACAAAGAATGTGACCAGGGGCCCCTGGGCTGGGCCCTGACTGGAAAAAATCCTTATATCGAATGATGGACGCTAGACCGAAGTTGTCCCCACCTCAAACTTGTGCTGCCCTGATAGACCCAAGGGAGCCCTACAAACTGACATCAGGAACCTGGACCTGTGAGTTTTCTTTCCCAGGGAAAAGGGACAAAGGATGTGCCCAGGGGCTCCAGGGCCGGGACCTGACTGCAAAAAATCCTTATATCGAAGGATGGACCCCAGACCAAAGTTGTCCCCACCTCAAACTTGTGCTGCCCTGATAGACCCAAGGGAGCCCTACAAACTGACATCAGGAACCTGGACCTGTGAATTTTCTTTCCCAGGGAAAAGGGACAAAGCATGTGCCCAGAGGCCCCTGGGCTGGGACCTGACTGCAAAAAATCCTTATATCGAAGGATGGATTACAGAACAAAGCTGTCCCCACGTCAAACTTGTGCTGCCCTGATAGACCCAAGGGAGCCCTACAAACTGACATCAGGAACCTGGACCTGTGAGTTTTCTTTCCAAGGGAAAAGGGACAAAGGATGTGCCCAGGGGCCCCTGGCCCGGGACCAGACTGCAATAAATCCTTATATCGAAGGATGGACCCCAGACCAAAGTTGTCCCCACCTCAACCTTGTGCTTCATTGATTGACCCAAGGGAGCCCTACAAACTGACATCAGGAACCTGGACTGGTGAGTTTTCTTTCCCAGGGAAAAGGGACAAAGGATGTGCACAGGGGTCCCTGGCCCAGGCCATGACTGTAAAAATCCTTATATCGAAGGATGGATCACAGACAGAAGTTGTACCCACCTCAAACTTGTGCTGCCCTGATATACCCAAGGGAGCCCTACAAACTGACATCAGGAACCTGGACCTGTGAGTTTTCTTTCCCAGGGAAAAGGGACAAAGGATGTGCCCAGGGGCCCCTGGGTTGGGCCCTGACTGCAAAAAATCCTTATATCGAAGGATGGATCGTCGACCAAAGTTGTCCCCACCTCAAACTTGTGCTGCCCTGATAGACCCAAGGGAGCCCTACAAACTGACATCAGGAACCTGGACCTGTGAGTTTTTTTTCCCAGGAAAACGGGACAAAGGATGTGCCCAGGGGCCCCTGGGCTGGGACCTGACTGCAAAAAATCCTTATATCGAAGGATGGATCCCAGACCAAAGTTGTCCCCACCTCAAAATTGTGCTGCCCTCCTATACCCAAGAGAGACCTACAAATTGACATCAGGAACCTGGACCTGTGAGTTTTCTTTCCCAGGGAAAAGGGACAAAGGATGTGCCCAGGGGCCCCTGGGATGGGACCTGACTGCAAAAAATCCTTATATCGAAGGATGGACCCCAGACCAAAGTTGTCCCCACCACAAACTTGTGCTGCCCTGATAGACCCAAGAGAGCCCTACAAACTGACATCAGGAACGTGGACCTGTGAGTTTTCTTTCCCAGGGAAAAGGGACAAACGATGTGCCCAGAGGCCCCTGGCCTGGGACCTGACTGCAAAAAATACTTATATCGAAAGATTGATCACAGACCAAAGTTGTCCCCACCTCAAACTTGTGCTGCCCTGATAGACCCAAGGGAGCCCTACAAACTGACATCAGGAACCTGGACTGGTGAGTTTTCTTTCCAAGGGAAAAGGGACAAAGAATGTGCCCAGGGGCCCCTGGGCTGGGCCCTGACTGGAAAAAATCCTTATATCGAATGATGGACGCTAGACCGAAGTTGTCCCCACCTCAAACTTGTGCTGCCCTGATAGACCCAAGGGAGCCCTACAAACTGACATCAGGAACCTGGACCTGTGAGTTTTCTTTCCCAGGGAAAAGGACAAAGGATGTGCCCAGGGGCTCCAGGGCCGGGACCTGACTGCAAAAAATCCTTATATCGAAGGATGGACCCCAGACCAAAGTTGTCCCCACGTCAAACTTGTGCTGCCCTGATAGACCCAAGGGAGCCCTACAAACTGACATCAGGAACCTGGACCTGTGAATTTTCTTTCCCAGGGAAAAGGGACAAAGGATTTGCCCAGAGGCCCCTGGGCTGGGACCTGACTGCAAAAAATCCTTATATCGAAGGATGGATTACAGAACAAAGCTGTCCCCACGTCAAACTTGTGCTGCCCTGATAGACCCAAGGGAGCCCTACAAACTGACATCAGGAACCTGGACCTGTGAGTTTTCTTTCCCAGGGAAAAGGGACAAAGGATGTGCCCAGGGGCCCCTGGCCCGGGACCAGACTGCAATAAATCCTTATATCGAAGGATGGACCCCAGACCAAAGTTGTCCCCACCTCAACCTTGTGCTTCATTGATTGACCCAAGGGAGCCCTACAAACTGACATCAGGAACCTGGACTGGTGAGTTTTCTTTCCCAGGGAAAAGGGACAAAGGATGTGCACAGGGGTCCCTGGCCCAGGCCATGACTGTAAAAATCCTTATATCGAAGGATGGATCACAGACAGAAGTTGTACCCACCTCAAACTTGTGCTGCCCTGATATACCCAAGGGAGCCCTACAAACTGACATCAGGAACCTGGACCTGTGAGTTTTCTTTCCCAGGGAAAAGGGACAAAGGATGTGCCCAGGGGCCCCTGGGTTGGGACCTGACTGCAAAAAATCCTTATATCGAATGATTGATCACAGACCAAAGTTGTCCCCAACTCAAACTTGTGCTGCCCTGATAGACCCAAGAGAGCCCTACAAACTGACATCAGGAACCTGGACCTGTGAGTTTCCTTTCCCAGGGAAAAGGGACAAAGGATGTGCCCGGGGGCCGGTGGGATGGGCCCTGACTCCAAAAAATCCTTATATCGAAGGATTGATCGTCGACCAAAGTTGTCCCCACCTCAAACTTGTGCTGCCCTGATAGACCCAAGGGAGCCCTACAAACTGACATCAGGAACCTGGACCTGTGAGTTTTCTTTCCCAGGGAAAAGGGACAAAGCATGTGCCCAGGGGCTCCAGGGCCGGGACCTGACTGCAAAAAATCCTTATATCGAAGGATGGACCCCAGACCAAAGTTGTCCCCACCTCAAAATTGTGCTGCCCTGATAGACCCAAGGGAGCCCTACAAACTCACATCAGGAACCTGGACCTGTGAGTTTTCTTTCCCAGGGAAAAGGGACAAAGGATGTGCCCAGGGGCCCCTGGGCTGGGATCTGACTGCAAAAAATCCTTATATCGAAGGATTGATCCCAGACCAAAGTTGTCCCCACCTCAAACTTGTGCTGCCCTGATAGACCCAAGGGAGCCCTACAAACTGACATCAGGAACCTGGACCTGTGAGTTTTCTTTCCAAGGGAAAAGTGACAAAGCATGTGCCCAGGGGCCCCTGCCCCTGGACCTGACTGCAAAAAATCCTTATATCGAAGGATGGACCCCCGAAGGAAGTTGTCCCCACCTCTAGCTTGTGCTGCATTGATTGACCCAAGGGAGCCGTACAAACTGACATCAGGAACCTGGACTGTTGAGTTTTCTTTCCCAGGGAAAATTGCCAAAGGATGTGCCCAGAGGCCGCTGGGATGGGCCCTGACTGCAAAAAATCCTTATATCGAAGGATGGACCCCATACCAAAGTTGTCCCCATTTCAAACTTGTGCTGCCCTGATAGAACCAAGGAAGCCCTACAAACTGACATGAGGAACCTGGACTGCTGAGTTTTCTTTCCCAGGAAAAAGGGACAAAGGATGTGCCCAGGGGCCCCTGGGCTGGGACCTGACTGTAAAAAATCCTTATATCGAAGGATGGACCCCAGACCAAAGTTGTCCCCACCTCAAACTTGTGCTGCCCTGATAGACCCAAGGGAGCCCTACAAACTGACATCAGGAACATGGACCTGTGAATTTTCTTTCCCAGGGAAAAGGGACAAAGGATGTGCCCAGGGCCCCCTGGGCTGGGACCTGACTGCAAAAAATCCATATATCGAAGGATGAATTACAGAACAAAGTTGTCCCCACCTCAAACTTGTGCTGCCCTCATATACCCAAGAGAGCCCTACAAATTGACATCAGGAACCTGGACCTGTGAGTTTTCTTTCCCAGGGAAAAGGGACAAAGGGTGTGCCCAGAGCCCGCTGGGATGGGCCCTGACTGCAAAAAATCCTTATATCGAAGGATGGACGCCATACCAAAGTTGTCCCCACCACAAAGTTGTGCTGCCCTGATAGACGCAAGGGAGCCCTACAAACTGACATCAGGAACCTGGACCTGTGAGTTTTCTTTCCCAGGGAAAAGGGACAAACGATGTCCCCAGAGGCCCCTGGGCTGGGACCTGACTGCAAAAAATACTTATATCGAAAGATTGATCACAGACCAAAGTTGTCCCCACCTCAAACTTGTGCTGTCCTGATAGACCAAAGGGAGCCCTACAAACTGACATCAGGAACCTGGACTGCTGAGTTTTCTTTCCAAGGGAAAAGTGACAAAGCATGTGCCCAGGGGCCCCTGCCCATGGACCTGACTGCAAAAAATCCTTATATCGAAGGATGGACCCCAGAAGGAAGTTGTCCCCACCTCTAGCTTGTGCTGCATTGATTGACCCAAGGGAGCCGTACAAACTGACATCAGGTACCTGGACTGTTGAGTTTTCTTTCCCAGGGAAAATTGCCAAAGGATGTGCCCAGAGGCCGCTGGGATGGGCCCTGACTGCAAAAAATCCTTATATCGAAGGATGGACCCCATACCAAAGTTCTCCCCACTTCAAACTTGTGCTGCCCTGATAGAACCAAGGAAGCCCTACAAACTGACATCAGGAACCTGGACCTGTGAGTTTTCTTTCCCAGGAAAAAGGGACAAAGGATGTGCCCAGGGGCCCCTGGGCTGGGACCTGACTGCAAAAAATCCTTATATCGAAGGATGGACCCCAGACCAAAGTTGTCCCCACCTCAAAATTGTGCTGCCCTCATATACCCAAGAGAGCCGTACAAATTGACATCAGGAACCTGGACCTGTGAGTTTTCTTTCCCAGGGAAAAGGGACAAAGCATGTGCCCAGGGTCCCCTGGGATGGGACCTGACTGCAAAAAATCCTTATATCGAAGGATGGACCCCAGACCAAAGTTGTCCCCACCACAAACTTGTGCTGCCCTGATAGACCCAAGGGAGCCTTACAAACTGACATCAGGAACCTGGACCTGTGAATTTTCTTTCCCAGGGAAAAAAGACAAAGGATGTGCCCAGGGCCCCCTGGGCTGGGACCTGACTGCAAAAAATCCATATATCGAAGGATGAATTACAGAACAAAGTTGTCCCCACCTCAAACTTGTGCTGCCCTCATATACCCAAGAGATCCCTACAAATTGACATCAGGAACCTGGACCTGTGAGTTTTCTTTCCCAGGGAAAAGGGACAAAGGATGTGCCCAGAATCCCCTGGGCTGGGACCTGACTGGAAAAAATCCTTATATCGAAGGATGGACCCCAGACCAAAGTTGTCCCCACCACAAACTTGTGCTGCCCTGATAGACCCAAGAGAGCCCTACAAACTGACATCAGGAACCTGGACCTGTGAGTTTTCTTTCCCAGGGAAAAGGGACAAACTATGTGCCCAGGGGCCCCTGGGCTGGGACCTGACTGCAAAAAATACTTATATCGAAGGATGGACCCATGACCAAAGTTGTCCCCACCACAAACTTGTGCTGCCCTGATAGACCCAAGGGAGCCCTACAAACTGATATCAGGAACCTGGACTGGTGAGTTTTCTTTCCCAGGGAAAAGGGACAAAGGATGTGCCCAGGGGATGCCGGAATGGGCCCTGACTGCAAAAAATCCTTATATCGAAGGATGGATCGTCGACCAAAGTTGTCCCCACCTCAAACTTGTGCTGCCCTGATAGACCCAAGGGAGCCCTACAAACTGACATCAGGAACCTGGACCTGTGAATTTTCTTTCCCAGGGCAAAGGGACAAAGGATGTGCCCAGGTGCTCCAGGGCCAGGACCTGACTGCAAAAAAATCTTATATCGAAGGATGGACCCCAGACCAAAGTTGTCCCCACCACAAACTTGTGCTGCCCTGATAGACCCAAGGGAGCCCTACAAACTGACATCAGGAACCTGGACCTGTGAGTTTTTTTTCCCAGGAAAACGGGACAAAGGATGTGCCCAGGGGCCCCTGGGCTGGGATCTGACTGCAAAAAATCCTTATATCGAAGGATTGATCACAGACCAAAGTTGTCCCCACCTCAAACTTGTGCTGCCCTGATAGACCCAAGGGAGCCCTACAAACTGACATCAGGAACCTGGACTGCTGAGTTTTCTTTCCAAGGGAAAAGTGACAAAGCATGTGCCCAGGGGCCCCTGCCCATGGACCTGACTGCAAAAAATCCTTATATCGAAGGATGGACCCCAGAAGGAAGTTGTCCCCACCTCTAGCTTGTGCTGCATTGATTGACCCAAGGGAGCCGTACAAACTGACATCAGGTACCTGGACTGTTGAGTTTTCTTTCCCAGGGAAAATTGCCAAAGGATGTGCCCAGAGGCCGCTGGGATGGGCCCTGACTGCAAAAAATCCTTATATCGAAGGATGGACCCCATACCAAAGTTCTCCCCACTTCAAACTTGTGCTGCCCTGA
The DNA here is from genome assembly GCF_050655825.1 of Lonchura striata. Classification (NCBI taxonomy): domain Eukaryota; kingdom Metazoa; phylum Chordata; class Aves; order Passeriformes; family Estrildidae; genus Lonchura; species Lonchura striata. Next base: position 9,239,952 of record NC_140708.1, on the reverse strand, counting down.
TAGAACCAAGGAAGCCCTACAAACTGACATCAGGAACCTGGACCTGTGAGTTTTCTTTCCCAGGAAAAAGGGACAAAGGATGTGCCCAGGGGCCCCTGGGCTGGGACCTGACTGCAAAAAATCCTTATATCGAAGGATGGACCCCAGACCAAAGTTGTCCCCACCTCAAAATTGTGCTGCCCTCATATACCCAAGAGAGCCGTACAAATTGACATCAGGAACCTGGACCTGTGAGTTTTCTTTCCCAGGGAAAAGGGACAAAGCATGTGCCCAGGGTCCCCTGGGATGGGACCTGACTGCAAAAAATCCTTATATCGAAGGATGGACCCCAGACCAAAGTTGTCCCCACCACAAACTTGTGCTGCCCTGATAGACCCAAGAGAGCCCTACAAACTGACATGAGGAACCTGGACCTGTGAGTTTTCTTTCCCAGGGAAAAGGGACAAACGATGTGCCCAGAGGCCCCTGGGCTGGGACCTGACTGCAAAAAATACTTATATCGAAGATTGATCACAGACCAAAGTTGTCCCCAACTCAAACTTGTGCTGCCCTGATAGACCCAAGGGAGCCCTACAAACTGACATCAGGAACCTGGACCTGTGAGTTTTCTTTCCCAGGGAAAAGGGACAAAGGATGTGCCCAGGGGCCCCTGGGCTGGGCCCTGACTGGAAAAAATCCTTATATCGAAGGATGGACCCCAGACCAAAGTTCTCCCCACCTCAATCTTGTGCTGCCCTGATAGACCCAAGGGAGCCCTACAAACTGACATCAGGAACCTGGACCTGTGAGTTTTCTTTCCAAGGGAAAAGGGACAAAGGATGTGCCCAGGTGCTCCAGGGCCGGGACCTGAATGCAAAAAATCCTTATATCGAAGGATGGACCCCAGACCAAAGTTCTCCCCACCTCAATCTTGTGCTGCCCTGATAGACCCAAGGGAGCCCTACAAACTGACATCAGGAACCTGGACCTGTGAGTTTTCTTTCCCAGGGAAAAGGGACAAAGGATGTGCCCAGAGGTCGCTGGGATGGGCCCTGACTGCAAAAATCCTTATATCGAAGGATGGACCCCAGATCAAAGCTGTCCCCACTTCAAACTTGTGCTGCCCTGATAGAACCTAGGAAGCCCTACAAACTCACATCAGGAACCTGGACCTGTGAGTTTTCTTTCCCAGGGGAAATGTCCAAAGGATGTGCCCAAAGGCCCCTGGCCCGGGACCTGACTGAGGAAAATCCTTATATCGAAGGATGGACCCCAGACCAAAGTTCTCCCCACCTCAATCTTGTGCTGCCCTGATAGACCCAAGGGAGCCCTACAAACTGACATCAGGAACCTGGACCTGTGAGTTTTCTTTCCCAGGGAAAAGGGACAAAGGATGTGCCCAGGGGCCCCTGGGCTGGGATCTGACTGCAAAAAATCCTTATATCGAAGGATTGATCACAGACCAAAGTTGTCCCCACCTCAAACTTGTGCTGCCCTGATAGACCCAAGGGAGCCCTACAAACTGACATCAGGAACCTGGACCTGTGAATTTTCTTTCCCAGGGAAAAGGGACAAAGGATGTGCCCAAAGGCCCCTGCCCCTGGACCTGACTGCAAAAAATCCTTATATCGAAGGATGGACCCCAGAAGGAAGTTGTCCCCACCTCTAGCTTGTGCTGCATTGATTGACCCAAGGGAGCCGTACAAACTGACATCAGGAACCTGGACTGTTGAGTTTTCTTTCCCAGGGAAAATTGCCAAAGGATGTGCCCAGAGGCCGCTGGGATGGGCCCTGACTGCAAAAAATCCTTATATCGAAGGATGGACCCCAGACCAAAGTTGTCCCCACCTCAAAATTGTGCTGCCCTCATATACCCAAGAGAGCCGTACAAATTGACATCAGGAACCTGGACCTGTGAGTTTTCTTTCCCAGGGAAAAGGGACAAAGCATGTGCCCAGGGTCCCCTGGGATGAGATCTGACTGCAAAAAATCCTTATATCGAAGGATGGACCCCAGACCAAAGTTGTCCCCACCACAAACTTGTGCTGCCCTGATAGACCCAAGAGAGCCCTACAAACTGACATGAGGAACCTGGACCTGTGAGTTTTCTTTCCCAGGGAAAAGGGACAAACGATGTGCCCAGAGGCCCCTGGGCTGGGACCTGACTGCAAAAAATACTTATATCGAAAGATTGATCACAGACCAAAGTTGTCCCCACCTCAAACTTGTGCTGCCCTCATATACCGAAGAGAGCCGTACAAACTGACATCAGGAACCTGGACCTGTGAGTTTTCTTTCCCAGGGAAAAGGGACAAACGATGTGCCCAGGGGCTCCAGGGCCGGGACCTGACTGCAAAAAATCCATATATCGAAGAATGAATTACAGACCAAAGTTGTCCCCACCTCAAACTTGTGCTGCCCTCATATACCCAAGAGAGCCCTACAAATTGACATCAGGAACCTGGACCTGTGAGTTTTCTTTCCCAGGGAAAAGGGACAAAGGATGTGCCCAGGGTCCCCTGGGCTGGGACCTGACTGGAAAAAATCCTTATATCGAAGGATGGACCCCAGACCAAAGTTGTCCCCACCACAAACTTGTGCTGCCCTGATAGACCCAAGGGAGCCCTACAAACTGACATCAGGAACCTGGACCTGTGAATTTTCTTTCCCAGGGAAAAAAGACAAAGGATGTGCCCAGGGCCCCCTGGGCTGGGACCTGACTGCAAAAAATCCATATATCGAAGGATGAATTACAGAACAAAGTTGTCCCCACCTCAAACTTGTGCTGCCCTCATATACCCAAGAGATCCCTACAAATTGACATCAGGAACCTGGACCTGTGAGTTTTCTTTCCCAGGGAAAAGGGACAAAGGATGTGCCCAGGGTCCCCTGGGCTGGGACCTGACTGGAAAAAATCCTTATATCGAAGGATGGACCCCAGACCAAAGTTGTCCCCACTTCAAACTTGTGCTGCCCTGATAGACCCAAGGGAGCCCTACAAACTGACATCAGGAACCTGGACTTGTGAGTTTTCTTTCCCAGGGAAAAGGGACAAACGATGTGCCCAGAGGCCCCTGGGCTGGGACCTGACTGCAAAAAATACTTATATCGAAAGATTGATCACAGACCAAAGTTGTCCCCACCTCAAACTATTGCTGCCCTGATAGACCCAAGGGAGCCCTACAAACTGACATCAGGAACCTGGACCTGTGAATTTTCTTTCCCAGGGAAAAGGGACAAAGGATGTGCCCAGGTGCTCCAGGGCCGGGACCTGATTGCAAAAAATCCTTATATCGAAGGATGGACCCCAGACCAAAGTTGTCCCCACCACAAACTTGTGCTGCCCTGATAGACCCAAGGGAGCCCTACAAACTGATATCAGGAACCTGGACTGGTGAGTTTTCTTTCCCAGGGAAAATGGCCAAAGGATGTGCCCAGGGGCCGCTGGAATGGGCCCTGACTGCAAAAAATCCTTATATCGAAGGATGGATCGTCGACCAAAGTTGTCCCCACCTCAAACTTGTGCTGCCCTGATAGACCCAAGGGAGCCCTACAAACTGACATCAGGAACCTGGACCTGTGAGTTTTTTTTCCCAGGAAAACGGGACAAAGGATGTGCCCAGGGGCCCCTGGGCTGGGACCTGACTGCAAAAAATCCTTATATCGAAGGATGGACCCCAGACCAAAGTTGTCCCCACCTCAAAATTGTGCTGCCCTCCTATACCCAAGAGAGACCTACAAATTGACATCAGGAACCTGGACCTGTGAGTTTTCTTTCCCAGGGAAAAGGGACAAAGGATGTGCCCAGGGTCCCCTGGGATGGGACCTTACTGCAAAAAATCCTTATATCGAAGGATGGACCCCAGACCAAAGTGGTCCCCACCACAAACTTGTGCTGCCCTGATAGACCCAAGAGAGCCCTACAAACTGACATCAGGAACGTGGACCTGTGAGTTTTCTTTCCCAGGGAAAAGGGACAAACGATGTGCCCAGAGGCCCCTGGCCTGGGACCTGACTGCAAAAAATACTTATATCGAAAGATTGATCACAGACCAAAGTTGTCCCCACCTCAAACTTGTGCTGCCCTGATAGACCCAAGGGAGCCCTACAAACTGACATCAGGAACCTGGACTGGTGAGTTTTCTTTCCAAGGGAAAAGGGACAAAGAATGTGCCCAGGGGCCCCTGGGCTGGGCCCTGACTGGAAAAAATCCTTATATCGAATGATGGACGCTAGACCGAAGTTGTCCCCACCTCAAACTTGTGCTGCCCTGATAGACCGAAGGGAGCCCTACAAACTGACATCAGGAACCTGGACCTGTGAGTTTTCTTTCCCAGGGAAAAGGGACAAAGGATGTGCCCAGGGGCTCCAGGGCCGGGACCTGACTGCAAAAAATCCTTATATCGAAGGATGGACCCCAGACCAAAGTTGTCCCCACGTCAAACTTGTGCTGCCCTGATAGACCCAAGGGAGCCCTACAAACTGACATCAGGAACCTGGACCTGTGAATTTTCTTTCCCAGGGAAAAGGGACAAAGCATGTGCCCAGAGGCCCCTGGGCTGGGACCTGACTGCAAAAAATCCTTATATCGAAGGATGGATTACAGAACAAAGCTGTCCCCACGTCAAACTTGTGCTGCCCTGATAGACCCAAGGGAGCCCTACAAACTGACATCAGGAACCTGGACCTGTGAGTTTTCTTTCCAAGGGAAAAGGGACAAAGGATGTGCCCAGGGGCCCCTGGCCCGGGACCAGACTGCAATAAATCCTTATATCGAAGGATGGACCCCAGACCAAAGTTGTCCCCACCTCAACCTTGTGCTTCATTGATTGACCCAAGGGAGCCCTACAAACTGACATCAGGAACCTGGACTGGTGAGTTTTCTTTCCCAGGGAAAAGGGACAAAGGATGTGCACAGGGGTCCCTGGCCCAGGCCATGACTTTAAAAATCCTTATATCGAAGGATGGATCACAGACAGAAGTTGTACCCACCTCAAACTTGTGCTGCCCTGATATACCCAAGGGAGCCCTACAAACTGACATCAGGAACCTGGACCTGTGAGTTTTCTTTCCCAGGGAAAAGGGACAAAGGATGTGCCCAGGGGCCCCTGGGTTGGGACCTGACTGCAAAAAATCCTTATATCGAATGATTGATCACAGACCAAAGTTGTCCCCAACTCAAACTTGTGCTGCCCTGATAGACCCAAGGGAGCCCTACAAACTGATATCAGGAACCTGGACTGGTGAGTTTTCTTTCCCAGGGAAAATGGCCAAAGGATGTGCCCAGGGGCCGCTGGAATGGGCCCTGACTGCAAAAAATCCTTATATCGAAGGATGGATCGTCGACCAAAGTTGTCCCCACCTCAAACTTGAGCTGCCCTGATAGACCCAAGGGAGCCCTACAAACTGACATCAGGAACCTGGACCTGTGAGTTTTTTTTCCCAGGAAAACGGTACAAAGGATGTGCCCAGGGGCCCCTGGGCTGGGACCTGACTGCAAAAAATCCTTATATCGAAGGATGGACCCCAGACCAAAGTTGTCCCCACCTCAAAATTGTGCTGCCCTCCTATACCCAAGAGAGACCTACAAATTGACATCAGGAACCTGGACCTGTGAGTTTTCTTTCCCAGGGAAAAGGGACAAAGGATGTGCCCAGGGGCCCCTGGGATGGGACCTGACTGCAAAAAATCCTTATATCGAAGGATGGACCCCAGACCAAAGTTGTCCCCACCACAAACTTGTGCTGCCCTGATAGACCCAAGAGAGCCCTACAAACTGACATCAGGAACGTGGACCTGTGAGTTTTCTTTCCCAGGGAAAAGGGACAAACGATGTGCCCAGAGGCCCCTGGCCTGGGACCTGACTGCAAAAAATACTTATATCGAAAGATTGATCACAGACCAAAGTTGTCCCCACCTCAAACTTGTGCTGCCCTGATAGACCCAAGGGAGCCCTACAAACTGACATCAGGAACCTGGACTGGTGAGTTTTCTTTCCAAGGGAAAAGGGACAAAGAATGTGCCCAGGGGCCCCTGGGCTGGGCCCTGACTGGAAAAAATCCTTATATCGAATGATGGACGCTAGACCGAAGTTGTCCCCACCTCAAACTTGTGCTGCCCTGATAGACCCAAGGGAGCCCTACAAACTGACATCAGGAACCTGGACCTGTGAGTTTTCTTTCCCAGGGAAAAGGACAAAGGATGTGCCCAGGGGCTCCAGGGCCGGGACCTGACTGCAAAAAATCCTTATATCGAAGGATGGACCCCAGACCAAAGTTGTCCCCACGTCAAACTTGTGCTGCCCTGATAGACCCAAGGGAGCCCTACAAACTGACATCAGGAACCTGGACCTGTGAATTTTCTTTCCCAGGGAAAAGGGACAAAGGATTTGCCCAGAGGCCCCTGGGCTGGGACCTGACTGCAAAAAATCCTTATATCGAAGGATGGATTACAGAACAAAGCTGTCCCCACGTCAAACTTGTGCTGCCCTGATAGACCCAAGGGAGCCCTACAAACTGACATCAGGAACCTGGACCTGTGAGTTTTCTTTCCCAGGGAAAAGGGACAAAGGATGTGCCCAGGGGCCCCTGGCCCGGGACCAGACTGCAATAAATCCTTATATCGAAGGATGGACCCCAGACCAAAGTTGTCCCCACCTCAACCTTGTGCTTCATTGATTGACCCAAGGGAGCCCTACAAACTGACATCAGGAACCTGGACTGGTGAGTTTTCTTTCCCAGGGAAAAGGGACAAAGGATGTGCACAGGGGTCCCTGGCCCAGGCCATGACTGTAAAAATCCTTATATCGAAGGATGGATCACAGACAGAAGTTGTACCCACCTCAAACTTGTGCTGCCCTGATATACCCAAGGGAGCCCTACAAACTGACATCAGGAACCTGGACCTGTGAGTTTTCTTTCCCAGGGAAAAGGGACAAAGGATGTGCCCAGGGGCCCCTGGGTTGGGACCTGACTGCAAAAAATCCTTATATCGAATGATTGATCACAGACCAAAGTTGTCCCCAACTCAAACTTGTGCTGCCCTGATAGACCCAAGAGAGCCCTACAAACTGACATCAGGAACCTGGACCTGTGAGTTTCCTTTCCCAGGGAAAAGGGACAAAGGATGTGCCCGGGGGCCGGTGGGATGGGCCCTGACTCCAAAAAATCCTTATATCGAAGGATTGATCGTCGACCAAAGTTGTCCCCACCTCAAACTTGTGCTGCCCTGATAGACCCAAGGGAGCCCTACAAACTGACATCAGGAACCTGGACCTGTGAGTTTTCTTTCCCAGGGAAAAGGGATAAAGCATGTGCCCAGGGGCTCCAGGGCCGGGACCTGACTGCAAAAAATCCTTATATCGAAGGATGGACCCCAGACCAAAGTTGTCCCCACCTCAAAATTGTGCTGCCCTGATAGACCCAAGGGAGCCCTACAAACTCACATCAGGAACCTGGACCTGTGAGTTTTCTTTCCAAGGGAAAATTTACAAAGCATGTGCCCAGGGGCCCCTGGGCTGGGCGTGACTGCAAAAAATCCTTATATGGAAGGATGGACCCCAGAAGGGAGTTGTCCCCACCTCAAACTTGTGCTGCATTGATTGACCCAAGGGAGCCGTACAAACTGACATCAGGAACCTGGACTGTTGAGTTTTCTTTCCCAGGGAAAATGGCCAAAGGATGTGCCCAGAGGCCGCTGGGATGGGCCCTGTCTGCAAAAAATCCTTATATCGAAGGATGGACTCCATACAAAAGTTGTCCCCACTTCAAACTTGTGCTGCCCTGATAGAACCAAGGAAGCCCTACAAACTGACATCAGGAACCTGGACCTGTGAGTTTTCTTTCCCAGGGAAAAGGGACAAAGGACGTGCACAGAGGTCCCTGGCCCAGGCCATGACTGCAAAAATCCTTATATCGAAGGATGGATCACAGACCGAAGTTCTCCCCACCTCAATCTTGTGCTGCCCTGATAGACCCAAGAGAGCCCTACAAACTGACATCAGGAACCTGGACCTGTGAGTTTTCTTTCCCAGGGAAAAGGGACAAAGGATGTGCCCAGCGGCTCCAGGGCCGGGACCTGACTTCAAAAAATCCTTATATCAAAGGATGGACCTCAGACCAAAGTTGTCCCCACCTCAAACTTCTGCTGCCCTGATAGACCCAAGGGAGCCCTACAAACTGACATCAGGCACCTGGACCTGTGAGTTTTCTTTCCCAGGGAAAAGGGACAAACGATGTGCCCAGAGGCCCCTGGGGTGGGACCTGACTGCAAAAAATACTTATATCGAAAGATTGATCACAGACCAAAGTTGTCCCCACGTCAAACTTGTGCTGCCCTGATAGACCCAAGGGAGCCCTACAAACTGACATCAGGAACCTGGACCTGTGAGTTTTCTTTCCCAGGGAAAATGGCCAAAGGATGTTCCCAGGGGTCCCTGACCCAGGACCTGTCGGCAAAAAATCCTTATATGGAAGGATGGACCCCAGAACAAAGATGTTCCACCTCAAACTTGGGCTGCCCTGATAGACCCAAGGGAGCCCTACAAACTGACATCAGGAACCTGGACTGCTGAGTTTTCTTTCCCAGGGAAAAGGTACAAAGGGTGTGCCCAGGGGCCCCTGGGCTGGGATTTAACTGCAAAAAATCCTTATATCGAAGGATGGATCGTAGACGGAAGTTGTCCCCACCTCAAACTTGTGCTGCCCTGGTAGACCCAAGAGAGCCCTACAAACTGACATCAGGAACCTGGACCTGTGAGTTTTCTTTCCCAGGGAAAAGGGACAAACGATGTGCCCAGAGGCCCCTGGGCTGGGACCTGACTGGAAAAATTCCTTATATCGAAGGATGGATCAGAGACCAAAGTTGTCCCCACCTCAAACTTGTGCTGCCCTGATAGACCCAAGGGAGCCCTACAAACTGACATCAGGAACATGGACCTGTGAGTTTCCTTTCCCAGGGAAAAGGGACAAAGGATGTGCCCGGGGGCCGGTGGGATGGGCCCTGACTCCAAAAAATCCTTATATCGAAGGATTGATCGTCGACCAAAGTTGTCCCCACCTCAAACTTGTGCTGCCCTGATAGACCCAAGGGAGCCCTACAAACTGACATCAGGAACCTGGACCTGTGAGTTTTCTTTCCCAGGGAAAAGGGATAAAGCATGTGCCCAGGGGCTCCAGGGCCGGGACCTGACTGCAAAAAATCCTTATATCGAAGGATGGACCCCAGACCAAAGTTGTCCCCACCTCAAAATTGTGCTGCCCTGATAGACCCAAGGGAGCCCTACAAACTCACATCAGGAACCTGGACCTGTGAGTTTTCTTTCCAAGGGAAAATTTACAAAGCATGTGCCCAGGGGCCCCTGGGCTGGGCGTGACTGCAAAAAATCCTTATATGGAAGGATGGACCCCAGAAGGGAGTTGTCCCCACCTCAAACTTGTGCTGCATTGATTGACCCAAGGGAGCCGTACAAACTGACATCAGGAACCTGGACTGTTGAGTTTTCTTTCCCAGGGAAAATGGCCAAAGGATGTGCCCAGAGGCCGCTGGGATGGGCCCTGTCTGCAAAAAATCCTTATATCGAAGGATGGACTCCATACAAAAGTTGTCCCCACTTCAAACTTGTGCTGCCCTGATAGAACCAAGGAAGCCCTACAAACTGACATCAGGAACCTGGACCTGTGAGTTTTCTTTCCCAGGGAAAAGGGACAAAGGACGTGCACAGAGGTCCCTGGCCCAGGCCATGACTGCAAAAATCCTTATATCGAAGGATGGATCACAGACCGAAGTTCTCCCCACCTCAATCTTGTGCTGCCCTGATAGACCCAAGAGAGCCCTACAAACTGACATCAGGAACCTGGACCTGTGAGTTTTCTTTCCCAGGGAAAAGGGACAAACGATGTGCCCAGAGGCCCCTGGGGTGGGACCTGACTGCAAAAAATACTTATATCGAAAGATTGATCACAGACCAAAGTTGTCCCCACGTCAAACTTGTGCTGCCCTGATAGACCCAAGGGAGCCCTACAAACTGACATCAGGAACCTGGACCTGTGAGTTTTCTTTCCCAGGGAAAATGGCCAAAGGATGTTCCCAGGGGTCCCTGACCCAGGACCTGTCGGCAAAAAATCCTTATATGGAAGGATGGACCCCAGAACAAAGATGTTCCACCTCAAACTTGGGCTGCCCTGATAGACCCAAGGGAGCCCTACAAACTGACATCAGGAACCTGGACTGCTGAGTTTTCTTTCCCAGGGAAAAGGTACAAAGGGTGTGCCCAGGGGCCCCTGGGCTGGGATTTAACTGCAAAAAATCCTTATATCGAAGGATGGATCGTAGACGGAAGTTGTCCCCACCTCAAACTTGTGCTGCCCTGGTAGACCCAAGAGAGCCCTACAAACTGACATCAGGAACCTGGACCTGTGAGTTTTCTTTCCCAGGGAAAAGGGACAAACGATGTGCCCAGAGGCCCCTGGGCTGGGACCTGACTGGAAAAAATCCTTATATCGAAGGATGGATCGCAGACCAAAGTTGTCCCCACCTCAAACTTGTTCTGCCCTGATAGACCCAAGACAGCTCTACAAACTGACATCAGGAACCTGGACCTGTGAGTTTTCTTTCCCAGGGAAAAGGGACAAAAGATGTGCCCAGGGGTCGCTGGGATGGGCCCTGACTGCAAAAAATCCTTATATCGAAGGATGGACCCCAGACCAAAGTTGTCCCCATCTCAAACTTGTGCTGCCCTGATAGACCCAAGGGAGCCCTACAAACTGACATCAGGGACCTGGACATGTGAGTTTTCCTTCCCAGGGAAAAGGGACAAAGGGTGTGTACAGGGGTCCCTGGCCCAGGCCATGACTGCAAAAAATCCTTATATCAAAGGATGGACCCCAGAAGGAAGTTGTCCCCACCTCTAGCTTGTGCTGCATTGATTGACCCAAGGGAGCCGTACAAACTGACATCAGGAACCTGGACATGTAAGTTTTCTTTCCCGGGGAAAAGGGACAAAGCATGTGCCCAGAGGTCGCTGGGATGGGCCCTGACTGCAAAAAATCCTTATATGGAAGGATGGACCCCAGATCAAAGTTGTCCCCACCTCAAACTTGTGCTGCCCTCATAGAACCAAGGAAGCCCTACAAACTCACATCAGGAACCTGGACCTGTGAGTTTTCTTTCCCAGGGGAAATGTCCAAAGGATGTGCCCAGGGGCCCCTGGCCCGGGACCTGACTGAGGAAAATCCTTATATCGAAGGATGGACCCCAGACCAAAGTTCTCCCCACCTCAAACTTGTGCTGCCCTGATAGACCCAAGGGAGCCCTACAAACTGACATCAGGAACCTGCACCTGTGAGTTTTCTTTCCCAGGGTAAAGGGACAAAGGATGTGCCCAGGGGCACCTGGGCTGGGATCTGACTGCAAAAAAATCCTTATATCGAAGGATTGATCACAGACCAAAGTTGTCCCCACCTCAAACTTGTGCTGCCCTGATAGACCCAAGGGAGCCCTACAAACTGACATCAGGAACCTGGACCTGTGAGTTTTCTTTCCAAGGGAAAAGGGACAAAGGATGTGCCCAGGGGCCCCTGGCCCGGGACCAGACTGCAATAAATCCTTATATCGAAGGATGGACCCCAGACCAAAGTTGTCCCCACCTCAAACTTGTGCTTCATTGATTGACCCAAGGGAGCCCTACAAACTGACATCAGGAACCTGGACTGGTGAGTTTTCTTTCCCAGGGAAAAGGGACAAAGGATGTGCACAGGGGTCCCTGGCCCAGGCCATGACTGCAAAAATCCTTATATCGAAGGATGGATCACAGACAGAAGTTGTACCCACCTCAAACTTGTGCTGCCCTGATATACCCAAGGGAGCCCTACAAACTGACATCAGGAACCTGGACCTGTGAGTTTTCTTTCCCAGGGAAAAGGGACAAAGGATGTGCCCAGGGGCCCCTGGGTTGGGACCTGACTGCAAAAAATCCTTATATCGAATGATTGATCACAGACCAAAGTTGTCCCCAACTCAAACTTGTGCTGCCCTGATAGACCCAAGGGAGCCCTACAAACTGACATCAGGAACCTGGACCTGTGAGTTTCCTTTCCCAGGGAAAAGGGACAAAGGATGTGCCCAGGGGCCGGTGGGATGGGCCCTGACTCCAAAAAATCCTTATATCGAAGGATTGATCGTCGACCAAAGTTGTCCCCACCTCAAACTTGTGCTGCCCTGATAGACCCAAGGGAGCCCTACAAACTGACATCAGGAACCTGGACCTGTGAGTTTTCTTTCCCAGGGAAAAGGGACAAAGGATGTGCCCAGGGGCCGGTGGGATGGGCCCTGACTCCGAAAAATCCTTATATCGAAGGATTGATCGTCGACCAAAGTTGTCCCCACCTCAAACTTGTGCTGCCCTGATAGACCCAAGGGAGCCCTACAAACTGACATCAGGAACCTGGACCTGTGAGTTTTCTTTCCCAGGGAAAAGGGACAAAGCATGTGCCCAGGGGCTCCAGGGCCGGGACCTGACTGCAAAAAATCCTTATATCGAAGGATGGACCCCAGACCAAAGTTGTCCCCACCTCAAAATTGTGCTGCCCTGATAGACCCAAGGGAGCCCTACAAACTGACATCAGGAACCTGGACCTGTGAATTTTCTTTCCCAGGGAAAAGGGACGAAGGATGTGCCCAGGGGCCCCTGGGCTGGGACCAGACTGCAAAAAATCCTTATATCGAAGGATGGATTACAGAACAAAGTTGTCCCGACGTCAAACTTGTGCTGCCCTGATAGACCCAAGGGAGCCCTACAAACTGATATCAGGAACCTGGACCTCTGAATTTTCTTTCCAAGGGAAAAGGGACAAAGGATGAGCCCAGGGGCCCCTGGCCCGGGACCTGACTTCAAAAAATCCTTATATCAAAGGATGGACCCCAGACCAAAGTTGTCCCCACCTCAAACTTGTGCTGCCCTGATAGACCCAAGGGAGCCCTACAAACTGACATCAGGAACCTGGACCTGTGAGTTTTCTTTCCCAGGGAAAAGGGACAAAGGATGTGCCCAGAGGTCGCTGGGATGGGCCCTGACTGCAAAAAATCCTTATATGGAAGGATGGACCCCAGATCAAAGTTGTCCCCACTTCAAACTTGTGCTGCCCTGATAGAACCTAGGAAGCCCTACAAACTCACATCAGGAACCTGGACCTGTGAGTTTTCTTTCCCAGGGGAAATGTCCAAAGGATGTGCCCAAAGGCCCCTGGCCCGGGACCTGACTGAGGAAAATCCTTATATCGAAGGATGGACCCCAGACCAAAGTTCTCCCCACCTCAATCTTGTGCTGCCCTGGTAGACCCAAGGGAGCCCTACAAACTGACATCAGGAACCTGGACCTGTGAGTTTTCTTTCCCAGGGAAAATTGCCAAAGGATGTGCCCAGAGGCCGCTGGGATGGGCCCTGACTGCAAAAAATCCTTATATCGAAGGATGGACCCCATACCAAAGTTGTCCCCATTTCAAACTTGTGCTGCCCTGATAGAACCAAGGAAGCCCTACAAACTGACATGAGGAACCTGGACCTGTGAGTTTTCTTTCCCAGGAAAAAGGGACAAAGGATGTGCCCAAGGGCCCCTGGGCTGGGACCTGACTGCAAAAAATCCTTATATCGAATGATGGACCCCAGACCAAAGTTGTCCCCACCTCAAATTTGTGCTGCCCTCATATACCCAAGAGAGCCCTACAAATTGACATCAGGAACCTGGACCTGTGAGTTTTCTTTCCCAGGGAAAAGGGACAAAGGATGTGCCCAGGGTCCCCTGGGCTGGGACCTGACTGGAAAAAATCCTTATATCGAAGGATGGACCCCACACCGAAGTTGTCCCCACCTCAAATTTGTGCTGCCCTGATAGACCCAAGAGAGCCCTACAAACTGACATCAGGAACCTGGACCTGTGAGTTTTCTTTCCCAGGGAAAAGGGACAAACGATGTGCCCAGGGGCCCCTGGGCTGGGACCTGACTGCAAAAAATCCTTATATCGAAGGATGGACCCCAGACCAAAGTTGTCCCCACCTCAAAATTGTGCTGCCCTCATATACCCAAGAGAGCCCTACAAATTGACATCAGGAACCTGGACCTGTGAGTTTTCTTTCCCAGGGAAAAGGGACAAACGATGTGCCCAGAGGCCGCTGGGATGGGCCCTGACTGCAAAAAATCCTTATATCGAAGGATGGACCCCATACCAAAGTTCTCCCCACTTCAAACTTGTGCTGCCCTGATAGACCCAAGGGAGCCCTACAAACTGACATCAGGAACCTGGACCTGTGAGTTTTCTTTCCAAGGGAAAAGGGACAAAGGATGTGCCCAGGGGCTCCAGGGCCGGGACCTGACTGCAAAAAATCCTTATATCGAAGGATGGACCCCAGACCAAAGTTGTCCCCACCTCAAACTTGTGCTGCCCTGATAGACCCAAGGGAGCCCTACAAACTGACATCAGGAACCTGGACCTGTGAATTTTCTTTCCCAGGGAAAAGGGACAAAGGATGTGCCCAGGGCCCCCTGGGCTGGGACCTGACTGCAAAAAATCCATATATCGAAGGATGAATTACAGAACAAAGTTGTCCCCACCTCAAACTTGTGCCGCCCTCATATACCCAAGAGAGCCCTACAAATTGACATCAGGAACCTGGACCTGTGAGTTTTCTTTCCCAGGGAAAAGGGACAAAGGATGTGCCCAGAGCCCGCTGGGATGGGCCCTGACTGCAAAAAATCCTTATATCGAAGGATGGACGCCATACCAAAGTTGTCCCCACCACAAAGTTGTGCTGCCCTGATAGACCCAAGAGAGCCCTACAAACTGACATCAGGAACCTGGACCTGTGAGTTTTCTTTCCCAGGGAAAAGGGACAAACGATGTCCCCAGAGGCCCCTGGGCTGGGACCTGACTGCAAAAAATACTTATATCGAAAGATTGATCACAGACCAAAGTTGTCCCCACCTCAAACTTGTGCTGCCCTGATAGACCCAAGGGAGCCCTACAAACTGACATCAGGAACCTGGACCTGTGAATTTTCTTTCCCAGGGAAAATGGAAAAAGGATGGGCCCAAGGGCCCCTGGCCCTGACTGCAAAAAATCCGTATATCGAAGGATGGACCCCACACCGAAATTGTCCCCACCTCAAATCTGTGCTGCCCTGATAGACCCAAGGGAGCCCTACAAACTGACATCAGGAACCTGGACTGCTGAGTTTTCTTTCCCAGGGAAAATGGCCCAAGGATGTGCTCAGGGTACCCCGGCCCTGGTCAGGGCTCTGACTGCAATGAATCCTTGTATCGAAGGATGGACCCCACACCGAAGCTGTCCCCTTCTCAAACTTGTGCTGCCCTGATAGACCCAAGGGAGCCCTACAAACTGACATCAGGAACCTGGACTGCTGAATTTTCATTCCTAGGGAAAATGGAAAAAGGCTGTGCCCACGGGCCCCTGGCCCTGACTGCAAAAAATCCTTATATTGAAGGATGGACCCCACACCAAAGTTGTCCCCACCTCAAACTTGTGCTACCCTGATAGACCCAAGGGAGCCCTACAAACTGACATCAGGAACCTGGACTGCTGAGTTTTCTTTCCCAGGGAAAATGGAAAAAGGGTGTGCACAGGGGCCCCTGGCGCTGGGCTGGGACCTGACTGCAAAGAATCCTTATATCGAAGGATGGACCCCACACCGAAGCTGTCCCCACCTTAAACTTGTGCTGCACTGATAGACCCAAGGGAGCCCTACAAACTGACATCAGGAACCTGGACTGCTGAGTTTTCTTTCCCAGGGAAAATGGAAAAAGGCAGTGCCCACGGGCCCCTGGCCCTGACTGCAAAAAATCCTTATATTGAAGGATGGACCCCACACCAAAGTTCTCCCCACCTCAAACTTGTGCTGCCCTGATAGACCCAAGGGAGCCCTACAAACTGACATCAGGAACCTGGACTGCTGAGTTTTCTTTCCCAGGGAAAATGGAAAAAGGATGGGCCCACGGGCCCCTTGTCCTGGGCTTGGGTCTGACTGCAAAGACTCCTTATATCGAAGGATGGACCCCACACCGAAGTTGTCCCCACCTCAAACTTGTGCTGCCCTGATACACCCAAGGGAGCCCTACAAACTGACATCAGGAACCTGGACTGCTGAGTTTTCTTTCCCAGGGAAAATGGAAAAAGGATGTGCCCAGGGGCCCCTGGCCCAGGGGCCCCTGGCCCTGACTGCAAAAAATTCTTATATCGAAGGATGGACCCCACACCGAAGTTGTCCCCACCTCAAACTTGTGCTACCCTGATAGACCCAAGGGAGCCCTACAAACTGACATCAGGAACCTGGACTGCTGAGTTTTCTGTCCCAGGGAAAATGGAAAAAGGATGTGCCCAGGGGCCCCTGGCCCTGGGCAGGGCCCTCACTGCAAAAAATCCTTATATCGAAGGATGGACCCCACACCGAAGTTGTTGCAACCTCAAACTTGTGCTGCCCTGATAGACCCAAGGGAGCTCTACAAACTGACATCAGGAACCTGGACTGCTGAGTTTTCTTTCCCAGGGAAAATGGAAAAAGGATGTGCCCAGGGGCCCCTGGCCCTGACTGCAAAAAATCCGTATATCGAAGGATGGAGCCCACACCGAAGTTGTCCCCACCTCAAACTTGTGCTGCCCTGATAGACCCACGGGAGCCCTACAAACTGACATCAGGAACCTGGACTGCTGAGTTTTCTTTCCCAGGGAAAATGGCCAAAGGATGTGCCAAGGGGCCCATGGCCCTGGGCAGGGACCTCACTGCAAAAAATCCTTATATTGAAGGACGGACCCCACACCGAAGCTGTCCCCACCTCAAACTTGTGCTACCCTGATAGACCCAAGGGAGCCCTACAAACTGACATCAGGAACCTGGACTGCTGAGTTTTCTTTCCCAGGGAAAATGGCCAAAGGATGTGCCCAGGTTCCCCTGGCCCTGGACCCCTGGCCCTGACTGCAAAAAATCCTTATATCGAAGGATGGACCCCACACCGAAGTTGTCCCCACCTCAAACTTGTGCTACCCTGATAGACCCAAGGGAGCCCTACAAACTGACATCAGGAACCTGGACTGCTGAGTTTTCTTTCCCAGGGAAAATGGAAAAAGGATGTGCCCAGGGGCCCCTGGCCCTGACTGTAAAAAATCCTTATATCGAAGTATGGAGCCCACACCGAAGTTGTCCCCACCTCAAACTGGTGCTGCCCTGATAGACCCAAGGGAGCCCTACAAACTGACATCAGGAACCTGGACTGCTGAGTTTTCTTTCCCAGGGAAAATGGAAAAAGGATGTGCCCAGGGGTCCCCTGGCACTGGTCAGGGCTCTGACTGCAAAGAATCCTTGTATCGAAGGATGGACCCCACACCGAAGCTGTCCCCTTCTCAAACTTGTGCTGCCCTGATAGACCCAAGGGAGCCCTACAAACTGACATCAGGAACCTGGACTGCTGAATTTTCATTCCTAGGGAAAATGGAAAAAGGATGTGCCCAGGGGCCCATGGCCCTGACTGCAAATTATCCTTATATCGAAGGATGGACCCCACACCAAAGTGTTCCCCACCTCAAACTTGTGCTGCCCTGATAGACTCAAGGGAGCCCTACAAACTGACATCAGGAACCTGGACTGCTGAGTTTTCTTTCCCAGGGAAAATGGAAAAAGGATGTGCCCCGGGCCCTTGGCCCTGACTGCAAAAAATCCTTATATCGAAGGATGGAGCCCACACCGAAGTTGTCCCCACCTCAAACTTGTGCTGCCCTGATAGACCCAAGGGAGCCCTACAAACTGACATCAGGAACCTGGACTGCTGAGTTTTCTTTCCCAGGGAAAATGGAAAAAGGATGGGCCCACGGGCCCCTGGCCATGGACAGGGACCTCACGGCAAAAAATCCTTATATTGAAGGATGGACCCCACACCGAAGTTGTCCCCACCTCAAACTTGTGCTGCCCTGATAGACCCAAGGGAGCCCTACAAACTGACATCAGGAACCTGGACTGCTGAGTTTTCTTTCCCAGGGAAAATGGAAAAAGGATGTGCACAGGGGCCCCTGGCCCTGGGCAGGGACCTCACTGCAAAAAATCCTTATATCGAAGGACGGACCCCACACCGCAGCTGTCCCCACCTCAAACTTGTGCTACCCTGATAGACCCAAGGGAGCCCTACAAACTGACATCAGGAACCTGGACTGCTGAGTTTTCTTTCCCAGGGAAAATGGCCAAAGGATGTGCCCAGAGGCCGCTGGGATGGGCCCTGACTGCAAAAAATCCTTATATCGAAGGATGGACCCCATACCAAAGTTGTCCCCATTTCAAACTTGTGCTGCCCTGATAGAACCAAGGAAGCCCTACAAACTGACATCAGGAACCTGGACCTGTGAGCTTTCTTTCCCAGGAAAAAGGGACAAAGGATGTGCCCAAGGGCCCCTGGGCTGGGACCTGACTGCAAAAAATCCTTATATCGAATGATGGACCCCAGACCAAAGTTGTCCCCACCTCAAATTTGTGCTGCCCTCATATACCCAAGAGAGCCCTACAAATTGACATCAGGAACCTGGACCTGTGAGTTTTCTTTCCCAGGGAAAAGGGACAAAGGATGTGCCCAGGGTCCCCTGGGCTGGGACCTGACTGGAAAAAATCCTTATATCGAAGGATGGACCCCACACCGAAGTTGTCCCCACCTCAAATTTGTGCTGCCCTGATAGACCCAAGAGAGCCCTACAAACTGACATCAGGAACCTGGACCTGTGAGTTTTCTTTCCCAGGGAAAAGGGACAAACGATGTGCCCAGGGGCCCCTGGGCTGGGACCTGACTGCAAAAAATCCTTATATCGAAGGATGGACCCCAGACCAAAGTTGTCCCCACCTCAAAATTGTGCTGCCCTCATATACCCAAGAGAGCCCTACAAATTGACATCAGGAACCTGGACCTGTGAGTTTTCTTTCCCAGGGAAAAGGGACAAACGATGTGCCCAGAGGCCGCTGGGATGGGCCCTGACTGCAAAAAATCCTTATATCGAAGGATGGACCCCATACCAAAGTTCTCCCCACTTCAAACTTGTGCTGCCCTGATAGACCCAAGGGAGCCCTACAAACTGACATCAGGAACCTGGACCTGTGAATTTTCTTTCCAAGGGAAAAGGGACAAAGGATGTGCCCAGGGGCTCCAGGGCCGGGACCTGACTGCAAAAAATCCTTATATCGAAGGATGGACCCCAGACCAAAGTTGTCCCCACCTCAAACTTGTGCTGCCCTGATAGACCCAAGGGAGCCCTACAAACTGACATCAGGAACCTGGACCTGTGAATTTTCTTTCCCAGGGAAAAGGGACAAAGGATGTGCCCAGGGCCCCCTGGGCTGGGACCTGACTGCAAAAAATCCATATATCGAAGGATGAATTGCAGAACAAAGTTGTCCCCACCTCAAACTTGTGCTGCCCTCATATACCCAAGAGAGCCCTACAAATTGACATCAGGAACCTGGACCTGTGAGTTTTCTTTCCCAGGGAAAAGGGACAAAGGATGTGCCCAGAGCCCGCTGGGATGGGCCCTGACTGCAAAAAATCCTTATATCGAAGGATGGACGCCATACCAAAGTTGTCCCCACCACAAAGTTGTGCTGCCCTGATAGACCCAAGAGAGCCCTACAAACTGACATCAGGAACCTGGACCTGTGAGTTTTCTTTCCCAGGGAAAAGGGACAAACGATGTCCCCAGAGGCCCCTGGGCTGGGACCTGACTGCAAAAAATACTTATATCGAAAGATTGATCACAGACCAAAGTTGTCCCCACCTCAAACTTGTGCTGCCCTGATAGACCCAAGGGAGCCCTACAAACTGACATAGGAACCTGGACCTGTGAATTTTCTTTCCCAGGGAAAATGGAAAAAGGATGGGCCCAAGGGCCCCTGGCCCTGACTGCAAAAAATCCTTATATCGAAGGATGGACCCCACACCGAAATTGTCCCCACCTCAAATCTGTGCTGTCCTGATAGACCCAAGGGAGCCCTACAAACTGACATCAGGAACCTGGACTGCTGAGTTTTCTTTCCCAGGGAAAATGGCCCAAGGATGTGCTCAGGGTCCCCCGGCCCTGGTCAGGGCTCTGACTGCAATGAATCCTTGTATCGAAGGATGGACCCCACACCGAAGCTGTCCCCTTCTCAAACTTGTGCTGCCCTGATAGACCCAAGGGAGCCCTACAAACTGACATCAGGAACCTGGACTGCTGAATTTTCATTCCTAGGGAAAATGGAAAAAGGCTGTGCCCACGGGCCCCTGGCCCTGACTGCAAAAAATCCTTATATTGAAGGATGGACCCCACACCAAAGTTGTCCCCACCTCAAACTTGTGCTACCCTGATAGACCCAAGGGAGCCCTACAAACTGACATCAGGAACCTGGACTGCTGAGTTTTCTTTCCCAGGGAAAATGGAAAAAGGATGTGCACAGGGGCCCCTGGCGCTGGGCTGGGACCTGACTGCAAAGAATCCTTATATCGAAGGATGGACCCCACACCGAAGCTGTCCCCACCTTAAACTTGTGCTGCACTGATAGACCCAAGGGAGCCCTACAAACTGACATCAGGAACCTGGACTGCTGAGTTTTCTTTCCAAGGGAAAATGGAAAAAGGCAGTGCCCACGGGCCCCTGGCCATGACTGCAAAAAATCCTTATATTGAAGGATGGACCCCAGACCAAAGTTCTCCCCACCTCAAACTTGTGCTGCCCTGATAGACCCAAGGGAGCCCTACAAACTGACATCAGGAACCTGGACTGCTGAATTTTCTTTCCCAGGGAAAATGGAAAAAGGATGGGCCCACGGGCCCGTTGTCCTGGGCTTGGGTCTGACTGCAAAGACTCCTTATATCGAAGGATGGACCCCACACCGAAGTTGTCCCCACCTCAAACATGTGCTGCCCTGATAGACCCAAGGGAGCCCTACAAACTGACATCAGGAACCTGGACTGCTGAGTTTTCTTTCCCAGGGAAAATGGAAAAAGGATGTGCCCAGGGGCCCCTGGCCCTGGGCAGGGCCCTCACTGCAAAAAATCCTTATATCGAAGGATGGACCCCACACCGAAGTTGTTGCAACCTCAAACTTGTGCTGCCCTGATAGACCCAAGGGAGCTCTACAAACTGACATCAGGAACCTGGACTGCTGAGTTTTCTTTCCCAGGGAAAATGGAAAAAGGATGTGCCCAGGGGCCCCTGGCCCTGACTGCAAAAAATCCGTATATCGAAGGATGGACCCCACACCGAAGTTGTCCCCACCTCAAACTTGTGCTGCCCTGATAGACCCACGGGAGCCCTACAAACTGACATCAGGAACCTGGACTGCTGAGTTTTCTTTCCCAGGGAAAATGGCCAAAGGATGTGCCAAGGGGCCCATGGCCCTGGGCAGGGACCTCACTGCAAAAAATCCTTATATTGAAGGACGGACCCCACACCGAAGCTGTCCCCACCTCAAACTTGTGCTACCCTGATAGACCCAAGGGAGCCCTACAAACTGACATCAGGAACCTGGACTGCTGAGTTTTCTTTCCCAGGGAAAATGGCCAAAGGATGTGCCCAGGTTCCCCTGGCCCTGGACCCCTGGCCCTGACTGCAAAAAATCCTTATATCGAAGGATGGACCCCACACCGAAGTTGTCCCCACCTCAAACTTGTGCTACCCTGATAGACCCAAGGGAGCCCTACAAACTGACATCAGGAACCTGGACTGCTGAGTTTTCTTTCCCAGGGAAAATGGAAAAAGGATGTGCCCAGGGGCCCCTGGCCCTGACTGTAAAAAATCCTTATATCGAAGTATGGAGCCCACACCGAAGTTGTCCCCACCTCAAACTGGTGCTGCCCTGATAGACCCAAGGGAGCCCTACAAACTGACATCAGGAACCTGGACTGCTGAGTTTTCTTTCCCAGGGAAAATGGAAAAAGGATGTGCCCAGGGGTCCCCTGGCCCTGGTCAGGGCTCTGACTGCAAAGAATCCTTGTATCGAAGGATGGACCCCACACCGAAGCTGTCCCCTTCTCAAACTTGTGCTGCCCTGATAGACCCAAGGGAGCCCTACAAACTGACATCAGGAACCTGGACTGCTGAATTTTCATTCCTAGGGAAAATGGAAAAAGGCTGTGCCCACGGGCCCCTGGCCCTGACTGCAAAAAATCCTTATATTGAAGGATGGACCCCACACCAAAGTTGTCCCCACCTCAAACTTGTGCTACCCTGATAGACCCAAGGGAGCCCTACAAACTGACATCAGGAACCTGGACTGCTGAGTTTTCTTTCCCAGGGAAAATGGAAAAAGGATGTGCACAGGGGCCCCTGGCGCTGGGCTGGGACCTGACTGCAAAGAATCCTTATATCGAAGGATGGACCCCACACCGAAGCTGTCCCCACCTTAAACTTGTGCTGCACTGATAGACCCAAGGGAGCCCTACAAACTGACATCAGGAACCTGGACTGCTGAGTTTTCTTTCCAAGGGAAAATGGAAAAAGGCAGTGCCCACGGGCCCCTGGCCATGACTGCAAAAAATCCTTATATTGAAGGATGGACCCCACACCAAAGTTCTCCCCACCTCAAACTTGTGCTGCCCTGATAGACCCAAGGGAGCCCTACAAACTGACATCAGGAACCTGGACTGCTGAATTTTCTTTCCCAGGGAAAATGGAAAAAGGATGGGCCCACGGGCCCGTTGTCCTGGGCTTGGGTCTGACTGCAAAGACTCCTTATATCGAAGGATGGACCCCACACCGAAGTTGTCCCCACCTCAAACATGTGCTGCCCTGATACACCCAAGGGAGCCCTACAAACTGACATCAGGAACCTGGACTGCTGAGTTTTCTTTCCCAGGGAAAATGGAAAAAGGATGTGCCCAGGGGCCCCTGGCCCAGGGGCCCCTGGCCCTGACTGCAAAAAATTCTTATATCGAAGGATGGACCCCACACCGAAGTTGTCCCCACCTCAAACTTGTGCTACCCTGATAGACCCAAGGGAGCCCTACAAACTGACATCAGGAACCTGGACTGCTGAGTTTTCTGTCCCAGGGAAAATGGAAAAAGGATGTGCCCAGGGGCCCCTGGCCCTGGGCAGGGCCCTCACTGCAAAAAATCCTTATATCGAAGGATGGACCCCACACCGAAGTTGTTGCAACCTCAAACTTGTGCTGCCCTGATAGACCCAAGGGAGCTCTACAAACTGACATCAGGAACCTGGACTGCTGAGTTTTCTTTCCCAGGGAAAATGGAAAAAGGATGTGCCCAGGGGCCCCTGGCCCTGACTGCAAAAAATCCGTATATCGAAGGATGGACCCCACACCGAAGTTGTCCCCACCTCAAACTTGTGCTGCCCTGATAGACCCACGGGAGCCCTACAAACTGACATCAGGAACCTGGACTGCTGAGTTTTCTTTCCCAGGGAAAATGGCCAAAGGATGTGCCAAGGGGCCCATGGCCCTGGGCAGGGACCTCACTGCAAAAAATCCTTATATTGAAGGACGGACCCCACACCGAAGCTGTCCCCACCTCAAACTTGTGCTACCCTGATAGACCCAAGGGAGCCCTACAAACTGACATCAGGAACCTGGACTGCTGAGATTTCTTTCCCAGGGAAAATGGCCAAAGGATGTGCCCAGGTTCCCCTGGCCCTGGACCCCTGGCCCTGACTGCAAAAAATCCTTATATCGAAGGATGGACCCCACACCGAAGTTGTCCCCACCTCAAACTTGTGCTACCCTGATCGACCCAAGGGAGCCCTACAAACTGACATCAGGAACCTGGACTGCTGAGTTTTCTTTCCCAGGGAAAATGGAAAAAGGATGTGCCCAGGGGCCCCTGGCCCTGACTGTAAAAAATCCTTATATCGAAGTATGGAGCCCACACCGAAGTTGTCCCCACCTCAAACTGGTGCTGCCCTGATAGACCCAAGGGAGCCCTACAAACTGACATCCGGAACCTGGACTGCTGAGTTTTCTTTCCCAGGGAAAATGGAAAAAGGATGTGCCCAGGGGTCCCCTGGCCCTGGTCAGGGCTCTGACTGCAAAGAATCCTTGTATCGAAGGATGGACCCCACACCGAAGCTGTCCACTTCTCAAACTTGTGCTGCCCTGATAGACCCAAGGGAGCCCTACAAACTGACATCAGGAACCTGGACTGCTGAATTTTCATTCCTAGGGAAAATGGAAAAAGGCTGTGCCCACGGGCCCCTGGCCCTGACTGCAAAAAATCCTTATATCGAAGGATGCACCCCACACCGAAGTTGTCCCCACCTCAAACTTGTGCTGCCCTGATAGACCCAAGGGAGCCCTACAAACTGACATCAGGAACCTGGACTGCTGAGTTTTCTTTCCCAGGGAAAATGGAAAAAGGATGTGCCCAGGGGCCCATGGCCCTGACTGCAAATTATCCTTATATCGAAGGATGGACCCCACACCAAAGTGTTCCCCACCTCAAACTTGTGCTGCCCTGATAGACTCAAGGGAGCCCTACAAACTGACATCAGGAACCTGGACTGCTGAGTTTTCTTTCCCAGGGAAAATGGAAAAAGGTTGTGCCCAGGGGCCCCTGGCCCTGGGCTGGGGCCTCACTGCAAAGAATCGTTATTTCGAAGGATGGACCGCACACCGAAGTTGTCCCCACCTCAAACTTGTGCTGCCCTGATAGACCCAAGGGAGCCCTACAAACTGACATCAGGAACCTGGACTGCTGAGTTTTCTTTCCCAGGGAAAATGGAAAAAGGATGTGCCCCGGGCCCTTGGCCCTGACTGCAAAAAATCCTTATATCGAAGGATGGAGCCCACACCGAAGTTGTCCCCACCTCAAACTTGTGCTGCCCTGATAGACCCAAGGGAGCCCTACAAACTGACATCAGGAACCTGGACTGCTGAGTTTTCTTTCCCAGGGAAAATGGAAAAAGGATGTGCACAGGGGCCCCTGGCCATGGACAGGGACCTCACGGCAAAAAATCCTTATATTGAAGGATGGACCCCACACCGAAGTTGTCCCCACCTCAAACTTGTGCTGCCCTGATAGACCCAAGGGAGCCCTACAAACTGACATCAGGAACCTGGACTGCTGAGTTTTCTTTCCCAGGGAAAATGGAAAAAGGATGTGCACAGGGGCCCCTGGCCCTGGGCAGGGACCTCACTACAAAAAATCCTTATATCGAAGGATAGACCCCACACCAAAGTTGTCCCCACCTCAAACTTGTGCTGCCCTGATAGACCCAAGGGAGCCCTACAAACTGACATCAGGAACCTGGACTGCTGAATTTTCATTCCTAGGGAAAATGGAAAAAGGCTGTGCCCACGGGCCCCTGGCCCTGACTGCAAAAAATCCTTATATCGAAGGATGCACCCCACACCGAAGTTGTCCCCACCTCAAACTTGTGCTGCCCTGATAGACCCAAGGGAGCCCTACAAACTGACATCAGGAACCTGGACTGCTGAGTTTTCTTTCCCAGGGAAAATGGAAAAAGGATGTGCCCAGGGGCCCATGGCCCTGACTGCAAAAAATCCTTATATCGAAGGATGCACCCCACACCGAAGTTGTCCCCACCTCAAACTTGTGCTGCCCTGATAGACCCAAGGGAGCCCTACAAACTGACATCAGGAACCTGGACTGCTGAGTTTTCTTTCCCAGGGAAAATGGAAAAAGGATGTGCCCAGGGGCCCATGGCCCTGACTGCAAATTATCCTTATATCGAAGGATGGACCCCACACCAAAGTGTTCCCCACCTCAAACTTGTGCTGCCCTGATAGACTCAAGGGAGCCCTACAAACTGACATCAGGACCCTGGACTGCTGAGTTTTCTTTCCCAGGGAAAATGGAAAAAGGTTGTGCCCAGGGGCCCCTGGCCCTGGGCTGGGGCCTCACTGCAAAGAATCGTTATTTCGAAGGATGGACCGCACACCGAAGTTGTCCTCACCTCAAACTTGTGCTGCCCTGATAGACCCAAGGGAGCCCTACAAACTGACATCAGGAACCTGGACTGCTGAGTTTTCTTTCCCAGGGAAAATGGAAAAAGGATGTGCCCCGGGCCCCTGGCCCTGACTGCAAAAAATCCTTATATCGAAGGATGGAGCCCACACCGAAGTTGTCCCCACCTCAAACTTGTGCTGCCCTGATAGACCCAAGGGAGCCCTACAAACTGACATCAGGAACCTGGACTGCTGAGTTTTCTTTCCCAGGGAAAATGGAAAAAGGATGTGCACAGGGGCCCCTGGCCATGGACAGGGACCTCACGGCAAAAAATCCTTATATTGAAGGATGGACCCCACACCGAAGTTGTCCCCACCTCAAACTTGTGCTGCCCTGATAGACCCAAGGGAGCCCTACAAACTGACATCAGGAACCTGGACTGCTGAGTTTTCTTTCCCAGGGAAAATGGAAAAAGGATGTGCACAGGGGCCCCTGGCCCTGGGCAGGGACCTCACTGCAAAAAATCCTTATATCGAAGGACGGACCCCACACCGCAGCTGTCCCCACCTCAAACTTGTGCTACCCTGATAGACCCAAGGGAGCCCTACAAACTGACATCAGGAACCTGGACTGCTGAGTTTTCTTTCCCAGGGAAAATGGCCAAAGGATGTGCCCAGAGGCCGCTGGGATGGGCCCTGACTGCAAAAAATCCTTATATCGAAGGATGGACCCCATACCAAAGTTGTCCCCATTTCAAACTTGTGCTGCCCTGATAGAACCAATGAAGCCCTACAAACTGACATCAGGAACCTGGACCTGTGAGCTTTCTTTCCCAGGAAAAAGGGACAAAGGATGTGCCCAAGGGCCCCTGGGCTGGGACCTGACTGCAAAAAATCCTTATATCGAATGATGGACCCCAGACCAAAGTTGTCCCCACCTCAAATTTGTGCTGCCCTCATATACCCAAGAGAGCCCTACAAATTGACATCAGGAACCTGGACCTGTGAGTTTTCTTTCCCAGGGAAAAGGGACAAAGGATGTGCCCAGGGTCCCCTGGGCTGGGACCTGACTGGAAAAAATCCTTATATCGAAGGATGGACCCCACACCGAAGTTGTCCCCACCTCAAATTTGTGCTGCCCTGATAGACCCAAGAGAGCCCTACAAACTGACATCAGGAACCTGGACCTGTGAGTTTTCTTTCCCAGGGAAAAGGGACAAACGATGTGCCCAGGGGCCCCTGGGCTGGGACCTGACTGCAAAAAATCCTTATATCGAAGGATGGACCCCAGACCAAAGTTGTCCCCACCTCAAAATTGTGCTGCCCTCATATACCCAAGAGAGCCCTACAAATTGACATCAGGAACCTGGACCTGTGAGTTTTCTTTCCCAGGGAAAAGGGACAAACGATGTGCCCAGAGGCCGCTGGGATGGGCCCTGACTGCAAAAAATCCTTATATCGAAGGATGGACCCCATACCAAAGTTCTCCCCACTTCAAACTTGTGCTGCCCTGATAGACCCAAGGGAGCCCTACAAACTGACATCAGGAACCTGGACCTGTGAATTTTCTTTCCAAGGGAAAAGGGACAAAGGATGTGCCCAGGGGCTCCAGGGCCGGGACCTGACTGCAAAAAATCCTTATATCGAAGGATGGACCCCAGACCAAAGTTGTCCCCACCTCAAACTTGTGCTGCCCTGATAGACCCAAGGGAGCCCTACAAACTGACATCAGGAACCTGGACCTGTGAATTTTCTTTCCCAGGGAAAAGGGACAAAGGATGTGCCCAGGGCCCCCTGGGCTGGGACCTGACTGCAAAAAATCCATATATCGAAGGATGAATTGCAGAACAAAGTTGTCCCCACCTCAAACTTGTGCTGCCCTCATATACCCAAGAGAGCCCTACAAATTGACATCAGGAACCTGGACCTGTGAGTTTTCTTTCCCAGGGAAAAGGGACAAAGGATGTGCCCAGAGCCCGCTGGGATGGGCCCTGACTGCAAAAAATCCTTATATCGAAGGATGGACGCCATACCAAAGTTGTCCCCACCACAAAGTTGTGCTGCCCTGATAGACCCAAGAGAGCCCTACAAACTGACATCAGGAACCTGGACCTGTGAGTTTTCTTTCCCAGGGAAAAGGGACAAACGATGTCCCCAGAGGCCCCTGGGCTGGGACCTGACTGCAAAAAATACTTATATCGAAAGATTGATCACAGACCAAAGTTGTCCCCACCTCAAACTTGTGCTGCCCTGATAGACCCAAGGCAGCCCTACAAACTGACATAGGAACCTGGACCTGTGAATTTTCTTTCCCAGGGAAAATGGAAAAAGGATGGGCCCAAGGGCCCCTGGCCCTGACTGCAAAAAATCCTTATATCGAAGGATGGACCCCACACCGAAATTGTCCCCACCTCAAATCTGTGCTGTCCTGATAGACCCAAGGGAGCCCTACAAACTGACATCAGGAACCTGGACTGCTGAGTTTTCTTTCCCAGGGAAAATGGCCCAAGGATGTGCTCAGGGTCCCCCGGCCCTGGTCAGGGCTCTGACTGCAATGAATCCTTGTATCGAAGGATGGACCCCACACCGAAGCTGTCCCCTTCTCAAACTTGTGCTGCCCTGATAGACCCAAGGGAGCCCTACAAACTGACATCAGGAACCTGGACTGCTGAATTTTCATTCCTAGGGAAAATGGAAAAAGGCTGTGCCCACGGGCCCCTGGCCCTGACTGCAAAAAATCCTTATATTGAAGGATGGACCCCACACCAAAGTTGTCCCCACCTCAAACTTGTGCTGCACTGATAGACCCAAGGGAGCCCTACAAACTGACATCAGGAACCTGGACTGCTGAGTTTTCTTTCCAAGGGAAAATGGAAAAAGGCAGTGCCCACGGGCCCCTGGCCATGACTGCAAAAAATCCTTATATTGAAGGATGGACCCCAGACCAAAGTTCTCCCCACCTCAAACTTGTGCTGCCCTGATAGACCCAAGGGAGCCCTACAAACTGACATCAGGAACCTGGACTGCTGAATTTTCTTTCCCAGGGAAAATGGAAAAAGGATGGGCCCACGGGCCCGTTGTCCTGGGCTTGGGTCTGACTGCAAAGACTCCTTATATCGAAGGATGGACCCCACACCGAAGTTGTCCCCACCTCAAACATGTGCTGCCCTGATAGACCCAAGGGAGCCCTACAAACTGACATCAGGAACCTGGACTGCTGAGTTTTCTTTCCCAGGGAAAATGGAAAAAGGATGTGCCCAGGGGCCCCTGGCCCAGGGGCCCCTGGCCCTGACTGCAAAAAATTATTATATCGAAGGATGGACCCCACACCGAAGTTGTCCCCACCTCAAACTTGTGCTGCCCTGATAGACCCATTGGAGCCCTACAAACTGACATCAGGAACCTGGACTGCTGAGTTTTCTTTCCCAGGGAAAATGGAAAAAGGATGTGCCCAGGGGCCCCTGGCCCTGACTGCAAAAAATCCTTATATCGAAGGATGGACCCCACACCGAAGTTGTCCCCACCTCAAACTTGTGCTGCCCTGATACACCCAAGGCAGCCCTACAAACTGACATCAGGAACCTGGACTGCTGAGTTTTCTTTCCCAGGGAAAATGGAAAAAGGATGTGCCCAGGGGCCCCTGGACCTGGGCTGGGCCCTGACTGCAAAGAATCCTTATATCGAAGGATGGACCCCACACCGAGGTTGTCCCCACCTCAAACTTGTGCTGCCCTGATAGACCCAAGGGAGCCCTACAAACTGACATCAGGAACCTGGACTGCTGAGTTTTCTTTCCCAGGGAAAATGGAAAAAGGATGTTCCCAGGGGCCCCTGACCCTGGGCTGAGCCCTGACTGCAAAGAATCCTTTTATCGAAGGATGGACCCGAGACAGAAGTTGTCCCCACCTCAAACTTGTGCTGCCCTGATAGACCCAGGGGAACCCTACAAACTGACATCAGGAACCCGGGCTGCTGGGTTTTCTTTCCCAGGGAAAATGGAAAAAGGATGTGCCCAGGGGGCCCTGGCCCTGACTGCAAAGAATCCTTATATCGAAGGATGGACCCCACACTGAAGCTCTCCCCACCTCAAACTTGTGCTGCCCTGATAGACCCAAGGGAGCCCTACAAACTGACATCAGGAACCTGGACTGCTGAGTTTTCTTTCCCAGGGAAAATGGAAAAAGGTTGTGCCCAGGGGCGGCTGGCCTTGGGCAGGGAACTCACTACAAGAAATCCTTATATTGAAGGATGCACCCCACACCGAAGTTGTCCCCACCTCAAACTTGTGCTGCCCTGATACACCCAAGGGAGCCCTACAAACTGACATCAGGAACCTGGACTGCTGAGTTTTCTTTCCCAGGGAAAATGGAAAAAGGATGTGCACAGGGGCCCCTAGCCCTGGACAGGGACCTCACTACAAAAAATCCTTATATCGAAGGATGGACCCCACACCGAAGTTGTCCCCACCTCAAACTTGTGCTGCCCTGATGCACCCAAGGGAGCCCTACAAACTGACATCAGGAACCTGGACTGCTGAGTTTTCTTTCCCAGGGAAAATGGAAAAAGGATGTGCCCAGGGGCCCCTGGACCTGGGCTGGGCCCTGACTGCAAAAAATCCTTATATCGAAGGATGGAGCCCACACCGAAGTTGTCCCCACCCCAAACTTGTGCTGCCCTGATAGACCCAAGGGAGCCCTACAAAGTGACATCAGGAACCTGGACTGCTGAATTTTCTTTCCCAGGGAAAATGGAAAAAGGATGTGCCCAGGGGCACCTAGCCCTGACTGCAAATAATCCTTATATCAAAGGATGGACCCCACACCGAAGCTGTGCCCACCTCAAACTTGTACTGCCCTGATAGACCCAAGGGAGCCCTACAAACTGACATCAGGAACCTGGACTGCTGAGTTTTCTTTCCCAGGGAAAATGGAAAAAGGATGTGCCCAGGGGCCCCGGCCCTGGGCAGGGACCTCACTGCAAAAAATCCTTATATCGAAGGATGGACCCCACACCGAAGTTGTCCCCACCTCAAACTTGTGCTGCCCTGATAGACCCAAGGCAGCCCTACAAACTGACATCAGGAACCTGGACTGCTGAGTTTTCTTTCCCAGGGAAAATGGCCAAATGATGTGCCCAGGGGCCCCTGGACCTGGGTAGGGACCTCAGTGCAAACAATCCTTATATCGAAGGATGGACCCCACACCGAAGTTCTCCCCACCTCAAACTTGTGCTGCCCTGATAGACCCAAGGGAGCCCTACAAACTGACATCAGGAACCTGGACTGCTGAGTTTTCTTTCCCAGGGAAAATGGAAAAAGGATGTGCCCAGGGGCCCCTGGCCCTGACTGCAAAAAGTCCTTATATTGAAGGATGGACCCCACACCGAAGTTGTCCCCACCTCAAACTTGTGCTGCCCTGATACACCCAAGGGAGCCCTACAAACTGACATCAGGAACCTGGACTGCTGAGTTTTCTTTCCCAGGGAAAATGGAAAAAGGATGTGCCCGGGGGCCCCTGGCCCTGACTGCAAAGAATCCTTATATCGAAGGATGGACCCCACACCGAAGTTGTCCCCACCTCAAACTTGTGCTGCCCTGATAGACCCAAGGGAGCCCTACAAACTGACATCAGGAACCTGGACTGCTGAGTTTTCTTTCCCAGGGAAAATGGCCAAAGGTTGTGCCCGGGGGCCCTTGGCCCTGACTGAAAAAAATCCTTTTATTGAAGGATGGAGCCCACACCGAAGTTGTCCCCACCTCAAACTTGTGCTGCCCTGATAGACCCAAGGGAGCCCTACAAACTGACATCAGGAACCTGGACTGCTGAGTTTTCTTTCCCAGGGAAAATGGAAAAAGGTTGTGCCCAGGGTCCCCTAGCCCTGGACAGGGCCCTCACTACAAAAAATCCTTATATCGAAGGATGGACCCCACACCGAAGTTGTCCCCACCTCAAAATTGTGCTGCCCTGATAGACCCAAGGGAGCCCTACAAACTGACCTCAGGAACCTGGACTGCTGAGTTTTCTTTCCCAGGGAAAATGGAAAAAGGATGTGAATGGGGGCCCCTGGTTCTGACTGCAAAGAACCCTTATATTGAAGGATGGACCCCACACCGAAGTTGTCCCCACCTCAAACTTGTGCTGCCCTGATACACCCAAGGGAGCCCTACAAACTGACATCAGGAACCTGGACTGCTGAGTTTTCTTTCCCAGGGAAAATGGAAAAAGGATGTGCCCTGGGGCCCCTGGCCCTGACTGCAAAAAATCCTTATATCGAAGGATGGAGCCCACACCGAAGTTGTCCCCACCTCAAACTTGTGCTGCCCTGATAGACCCAAGGGAGCCCTACAAACTGACATCAGGAACCTGGACTGCTGAGTTTTCTTTCCCAGGGAAAATGGAAAAAGGTTGTGCCCAGGGGCGGCTGGCCTTGGGGAGGGAATTCACTAGAAGAAATCCTTTTATCGAAGGATGGAGCCCACACCGAAGTTGTCCCCACCTCAAACTTGTGCTGCCCTGATAGACCCAAGGGAGCCCTATAAACTGACATCAGGAACCTGGACTGCTGAGTTTTCTTTCCCAGGGAAAATGGAAAAAGGTTGTGCCCAGGGTCCCCTAGCCCTGGACAGGGCCCTCAGTACAAAAAATCCTTATATCAAAGGATGGACCCCACACCGAAGTTGTCCCCACCTCAAAATTGTGCTGCCCTGATAGACCCAAGGGAGCCCTACAAACTGACATCAGGAACCTGGACTGCTGAGTTTTCTTTCCCAGGGAAAATGGCCAAAGGTTGTGCCCGGGGGCCCTTGGCCCTGACTGAAAAAAATCCTTATATCGAAGGATGGACCCCACACCGAAGTTGTCCCCACCTCAAACTTGTGCTGCCCTGATACACCCAAGGGAGCCCTACAAACTGACATCAGGAACCTGGACTGCTGAGTTTTCTTTCCCAGGGAAAATGGCGAAAGGATGTGCCCAGGGGCCCCTGGACCTGACTGCAAAAAATCCTTATATCGAAGGATGGACCCCACACCGAAGTTGTCCCCACCTCAAACTTGTGCTGCCCTGATACACCCAAGGGAGCCCTACAAACTGACATCAGGAACCTGGACTGCTGAGTTTTCTTTCCCAGGGAAAATGGAAAAAGGATGTGCCCGGGGGCCCCTGGCCCTGACTGCAAAGAATCCTTATATCGAAGGATGGACCCCACACCGAAGTTGTCCCCACCTCAAACTTGTGCTGCCCTGATAGACCCAAGGGAGCCCTACAAACTGACATCAGGAACCTGGACTGCTGAGTTTTCTTTCCCAGGGAAAATGGAAAAAGGATGTGCCCTGGGGCCCCTGGCCCTGACTGCAAAAAATCCTTATATCGAAGGATGCACCCCACACCGAAGTTGTCCCCACCTCAAACTTGTGCTGCCCTGATACACCCAAGGGAGCCCTACAAACTGACATCAGGAACCTGGACTGCTGAGTTTTCTTTCCCAGGGAAAATGGAAAAAGGATGTGCCCAGGGGCCCCTGGTTCTGACTGCAAAGAATCCTTATATCGAAGGATGGACCCCACACCGAAGTTGTCCCCACCTCAAACTTGTGCTGCCCTGATAGACCCAAGGGAGCCCTACAAACTGACATCAGGAACCTGGACTGCTGAGTTTTCTTTCCCAGGGAAAATGGAAAAAGGATGTGCGCTGGGGCCCCTGGCCCTGACTGCAAAAAATCCTTATATCGAAGGATGGAGCCCACACCGAAGTTGTCCCCACCTCAAACTTGTGCTGCCCTGATAGACCCAAGAGAGCCCTACAAACTGACATCAGGAACCTGGACTGCTGAGTTTTCTTTCCCAGGGAAAATGGGAAAAGGTTGTGCCCAGGGTCCCCTAGCCCTGGACAGGGCCCTCACTACAAAAAATCCTTATATCGAAGGTTGGACCCCACACCGAAGTTGTCCCCACCTCAAAATTGTGCTACCCTGATAGACCCAAGGGAGCCCTACAAACTGACATCAGGAACCTGGACTGCTGAGTTTTCTTTCCCAGGGAAAATGGCCAAAGGTTGTTCCCGGGGTCCCTTGGCCCTGACTGAAAAAAATCCTTATATCGAAGGATGGACCCCACACCGAAGTTGTCCCCACCTCAAACTTGTGCTGCCCTGATAGACCCAAGGGAGCCCTACAAACTGACATCAGGAACCTGGACTGCTGAGTTTTCTTTCCCAGGGAAAATGGCCAAAGGATGTGCCCAGGGGCCCCTGGACCTGACTGCAAAAAATCCTTATATCGAAGGATGGACCCCACACCGAAGTTGTCCCCACCTCAAACTTGTGCTGCCCTGATACACCCAAGGGAGCCCTACAAACTGACATCAGGAACCTGGACTGCTGAGTTTTCTTTCCCAGGGAAAATGGAAAAAGGATGTGCCCGGGGGCCCCTGGCCCTGACTGGAAAAAATCCTTATATCGAAGGATGGACCCCACACCGAAGTTGTCCCCACCTCAAACTTGTGCTGCCCTGATAGACCCAAGGGAGCCCTACAAACTGACATCAGGAACCTGGACTGCTGAGTTTTCTTTCCCAGGGAAAATGGCCAAATGGTGTGCCCAGGGGCCCCTGGACCTGGGTAGGGACCTCATTGCAAAGAATCCTTATATCGAAGGATGGACCCCACACCGAAGTTGTCCCCACCTCAAACTTGTGCTGCCCTGATAGACCCAAGGGAGCCCTACAAACTGACATCAGGAACCTGGACTGCTGAGTTTTCTCTCCCAGGGAAAATGGCCAAAGGATGTGCCCAGGGGCCCCTGGACCTGACTGCAAAAAATCCTTATATCGAAGGATGGACCCCACACCGAAGTTGTCCCCACCTCAAACTTGTGCTGCCCTGATACACCCAAGGGAGCCCTACAAACTGACATCAGGAACCTGGACTGCTGAGTTTTCTTTCCCAGGGAAAATGGAAAAAGGATGTGCTCGGGGGCCCCTGGCCCTGACTGCAAACAATCCTTATATCGAAGGATGGACCCCACACCGAAGTTGTCCCCACCTCAAACTTGTGCTGCCCTGATAGACCCAAGGGAGCCCTACAAACTGACATCAGGAACCTGGACTGCTGAGTTTTCTTTCCCAGGGAAAATGGAAAAAGGATGTGCCCTGGGGCCCCTGGCCCTGACTGCAAAAAATCCTTATATCGAAGGATGCACCCCACACCGAAGTTGTCCCCACCTCAAACTTGTGCTTCCCTGATAGACCCAAGGGAGCCCTACAAACTGACATCAGGAACCTGGACTGCTGAGTTTTCTTTCCCAGGGAAAATGGCCAAATGATGTGCCCAGGGGCCCCTGGACCTGGGTAGGGACCTAATTGCAAAGAATCCTTATATCGAAGGATGGACCCCACACCGAAGTTGTCCCCACCTCAAACTTGTGCTGCCCTGATAGACCCAAGGGAGCCCTACAAACTGACATCAGGAACCTGGACTGCTGAGTTTTCTTTCCCAGGGAAAATGGCCAAAGGATGTGCCCAGGGGCCCCTGGACCTGACTGCAAAAAATCCTTATATCGAAGGATGGAGCCCACACCGAAGTTGTCCCCACCTCAAACTTGTGCTGCCCTGATACACCCAAGGGAGCCCTACAAACTGACATCAGGAACCTGCACTGCTGAGTTTTCTTTCCCAGGGAAAATGGAAAAAGGATGTGTCCGGGGGCCCCTGGCCCTGACTGCAAAAAATCCTTATATCGAAGGATGGAGCCCACACCGAAGTTGTCCCCACCTCAAACTTGTGCTGCCCTGATAGACCCAAGGCAGCCCTACAAACTGACATCAGGAACCTGGACTGCTGAGTTTTCTTTCCCAGGGAAAATGGAAAAAGGATGTGCCCAGGGGCCCCTGGACCTGGGCTGGGCCCTGACTGCAAAGAATCCTTATATCGAAGGATGGACCCCACACCGAAGTTGTCCCCACCTCAAACTTGTGCTGCCCTGATACACCCAAGGGAGCCCTACAAACTGACATCAGGAACCTGGACTGCTGAGTTTTCTTTCCCAGGGAAAATGGAAAAAGGTTGTGCCCAGGGTCCCCTAGCCCTGGACAGGGCCCTCACTACAAAAACTCCTTATATCGAAGGATGGACCCCACACCGAAGTTGTCCCCACCTCAAACTTGTGCTGCCCTGATAGACCCAAGGGAGCCCTACAAACTGACATCAGGAACCTGGACTGCTGAGTTTTCTTTCCCAGGGAAAATGGCCAAATGATGTGCCCAGGGGCCCCTGGACCTGGGTAGGGACCTCATTGCAAAGAATCCTTATATCGAAGGATGGACCCCACACCGAAATTGTCCCCACCTCAAACTTGTGCTGCCTTGATAGACCCAAGGGAGCCCTACAAACTGACATCAGGAACCTGGACTGCTGAGTTTTCTTTCCCAGGGAAAATGGAAAAAGGATGTGCCCAGGGGCCCCTGGCCCTGACTGCAAAAAATCCTTATATCGAAGGATGGACCCCACACCGAAGTTGTCCCCACCTCAAACTTGTGCTGCCCTGATACACCCAAGGGAGCCCTACAAACTGACATCAGGAACCTGCACTGCTGAGTTTTCTTTCCCAGGGAAAATGGAAAAAGGATGTGCCCGGGGGCCCCTGGCCCTGACTGAAAAGAATCCTTATATCGCAGGATGGACCCCACACCGAAGTTGTCCCCACCTCAAACTTGTGCTGCCCTGATAGACCCAAGGGAGCTCTACAAACTGACATCAGGAACCTGGACTGCTGAGTTTTCTTTCCCAGGGAAAATGGAAAAATGTTGTGCCCAGGGGCGGCTGGCCTTGGGCAGGGACCTCACTACAAGAAATCCTTATATCGAAGGATGGAGCCCACACCGAAGTTGTCCCCACCTCAAACTTGTGCTGCCCTGATAGACCCAAGGGAGCCCTACAAACTGACATCAGGAACCTGGACTGCTGAGTTTTCTTTCCCAGGGAAAATGGAAAAAGGTTGTGCCCAGGGTCCCCTAGCACTGGACAGGGCCCTCACTGCAAAAAATCCTTATATCGAAGGATGGACCCCACACCGAAGTTGTCCCCACCTCAAAATTGTGCTACCCTGATAGACCCAAGGGAGCCCTACAAACTGACATCAGGAGCCTGGACTGCTGAGTTTTCTTTCCCAGGGAAAATGGAAAAAGGATGTGCCCTGGGGCCCCTGGCCCTGACTGGAAAGAATCCTTATATCGAAGGATGGACCCCACACCGAAGTTGTCCCCACCTCAAACTTGTGCTGCCCTGATAGACCCAAGGGAGCCCTACAAACTGACATCAGGAACCTGGACTGCTGAGTTTTCTTTCCCAGGGAAAATGGAAAAAGGATGTGCCCTGGGGCCCCTGGCCCTGACTGCAAAAAATCCTTATATCGAAGGATGGAGCCCACACCGAAGTTGTCCCCACCTCAAACTTGTGCTGCCCTGATAGACCCAAGGGAGCCCTACAAACTGACATCAGGAACCTGGACTGCTGAGTTTTCTTTCCCAGGGAAAATGGAAAAAGGTTGTGCCCAGGGGCGGCTGGCCTTGGGGAGGGAACTCACTACAAGAAATCCTTATATCGAAGGATGGACCCCACACCGAAGTTGTCCCCACCTCAAACTTGTGCTGCCCTGATAGACCCAAGGGAGCCCTATAAACTGACATCAGGAACCTGGACTGCTGAGTTTTCTTTCCCAGGGAAAATGGCGAAATGATGTGCCCAGGGGCCCCTGGACCTGGGTAGGGACCTCATTGCAAAGAATCCTTATATCGAAGGATGCACCCCACACCGAAGTTGTCCCCACCTCAAACTTGTGCTGCCCTGATAGACCCAAGGGAGCCCTACAAACTGACATCAGGAACCTGGACTGCTGAGTTTTCTTTCCCAGGGAAAATGGCCAAAGGATGTGCCCAGGGCCCCCTGGCCCTGACTGCAAAAAATCCTTATATCGAAGGATGGACCCCACACCGAAGTTGTCCCCACCTCAAACTTGTGCTGCCCTGATACACCCAAGGGAGCCCTACAAACTGACATCAGGAACCTGGACTGCTGAGTTTTCTTTCCCAGGGAAAATGGAAAAAGGATGTGCCCGGGGGCCCCTGGCCCTGACTGCAAACAATCCTTATATCGAAGGATGGACCCCACACCGAAGTTGTCCCCACCTCAAACTTGTGCTGCCCTGATAGACCCAAGGGAGCCCTACAAACTGACATCAGGAACCTGGACTGCTGAGTTTTCTTTCCCAGGGAAAATGGAAAAAGGATGTGCCCTGGGGCCCCTGGCCCTGACTGCAAAAAATCCTTATATCGAAGGATGCACCCCACACCGAAGTTGTCCCCACCTCAAACTTGTGCTTCCCTGATAGACCCAAGGGAGCCCTACAAACTGACATCAGGAACCTGGACTGCTGAGTTTTCTTTCCCAGGGAGAATGGAAAAAGGTTGTGCCCAGGGTCCCCTAGCCCTGGACAGGGCCCTCACTACAAAAAATCCTTATATCGAAGGATGGACCCCACACCGAAGTTGTCCCCACCTCAAAATTGTGCTACCCTGATAGACCCAAGGGAGCCCTACAAACTGACATCAGGAACCTGGACTGCTGAGTTTTCTTTCCCAGGGAAAATGGAAAAAGGATGTGCCCTGGGGCCCCTGGCCCTGACTGCAAAAAATCCTTATATCGAAGGATGCACCCCACACCGAAGTTGTCCCCACCTCAAACTTGTGCTGCCCTGATAGACCCAAAGGAGCCCTACAAACTGACATCAGGAACCTGGACTGCTGAGTTTTCTTTCCCAGGGAAAATGGAAAAAGGTTGTGGCCACGGGCCGCTGGCCTTTAGCAGGGACCTCACTACAAGAAATCCTTATATCGAAGGATGGAGCCCACACCAAAGTTGTCCCCACCTCAAACTTGTGCTGCCCTGATACACCCAAGGGAGCCCTACAAACTGACATCAGGAACCTGGACTGCTGAGTTTTCTTTCCCAGGGAAAATAGAAAAAGGATGTGCCCTGGGGCCCCTGGCCCTGGGCTGGGCCCTGACTGCAAAGAATCCTTTTATCGAAGGATGGACCCGAGATAGAAGTTGTCTCCACCTCAAACTTGTGCTGCCCTGATAGACCCAAGGGAGCCCTACAAACTGACATCAGGAACCTGGACTGCTGAGTTTTCTTTCCCAGGGAAAATGGAAAAAGGATGTGCCCAGGGGCGGCTGGCCTTGGGCAGGGACCTCACTACAAGAAATCCTTATATCGAAGGATGGAGCCCACACCGAAGTTGTCCCCACCTCAAACTTGTGCTGCCCTGATAGACCCAAGGGAGCCCTACAAACTGACATCAGGAACCTGGACTGCTGAGTTTTCTTTCCCAGGGAAAATGGAAAAAGGTTGTGCCCAGGGTCCCCTAGCCCTTTACAGGGCCCTCACAGCAAAAAATCCTTATATCGAAGGATGGACCCCACACCGAAGTTGTCCCCACCTCAAAATTGTGCTACCCTGATAGACCCAAGGGAGCCCTACAAACTGACATCAGGAACCTGGACTGCTGAGTTTTCTTTCCCAGGGAAAATGGAAAAAGGATGTGCCCTGGGGCCCCTGGCCCTGACTGCAAAAAATCCTTATATCGAAGGATGCACCCCACACCGAAGTTGTCCCCACCTCAAACTTGTGCTGCCCTGATAGACCCAAGGGAGCCCTACAAACTGACATCAGGAACCTGGACTGCTGAGTTTTCTTTCCCAGGGAAAATGGAAAAAGGTTGTGGCCACGGGCCACTGGCCTTTAGCAGGGACCTCACTACAAGAAATCCTTATATCGAAGGATGGACCCCACACCGAAGTTGTCCCCACCTCAAACTTGTGCTGCCCTGATAGACCAAGGTGAGCCCTACAGACTGACATCAGGAACCTGGACTGCTGAGTTTTCTTTCCCAGGGAAAATGGAAAAAGGATGTGCCCAGGGGCCCCTGGACCTGGGCTGGGCCCTGATTGCAAAAAATCCTTATATCGAAGGATGGAGCCCACACCGAAGTTGTCCCCACCTCAAACTTGTGCTGCCCTGATAGACCCAAGGGAGCCCTACAAAGTGACATCAGGAACCTGGACTGCTGAGTTTTCTTTCCCAGGGAAAATGGAAAAAGGATGTGCACAGGGGCCCCTGGCCCTAACTGCAAAAAATCCTTATATCGAAGGATGGAGCCCACACCGAAGTTGTCCCCACCTCAAACTTGTGCTGCCCTGATAGACCCAAGGGAGCCCTACAAACTGACATCAGGAACCTGGACTGCTGAGTTTTCTTTCCCAGGGAAAATGGAAAAAGGATGTGCCCAGGGGCCCCTGGCCCTGACTGCAAAAAATCCTTATATCGAAGGATGGACCCCACACCAAAGTTGTCCCCACCTCAAACTTGTGCTGCCCTGATACACCCAAGGGAGCCCTACAAACTGACATCAGGAACCTGGACTGGTGAGTTTTCTTTCCCAGGGAAAATGGAAAAAGGATGTGCCCGGGGGACCCTGGCCCTGACTGCAAAGAATCCTTATATCGAAGGATGGACCCCACACCGAAGTTGTTCCCACCTCAAACTTGTGCTGCCCTGATAGACCCAAGGGAGCCCTACAAACTGACATCAGGAACCTGGACTGCTGAGTTTTCTTTCCCAGGGAAAATGGAAAAAGGATGTGCCCAGGGGCCCCTGGCCCTCACTGCAAAAAATCCATATATCGAAGGATGGACCCCACACCGAAGCTCTCCCCACCTCAAACTTGTGCTGCCCTGATAGACCCAAGGGAGCCCTACAAACTGACATCAGGAACCTGGACTGCTGAGTTTTCTTTCCCAGGGAAAATGGAAAAAGGATGTGCCCTGGGGCCCCTCGCCCAGGGCTGCGACCTCACTGCAAAGAATCCTTATAACGAAGAATGGACCCCACACCGAAGTTGTCCCCACCTCAAACTTGTGCTGCCCTGATAGACCCATTGGAGCCCTACAAACTGACATCAGGAACCTGGACTGCTGAGTTTTCTTTCCCAGGGAAAATGGAAAAAGGATGTGCCCAGGGGCCCCTGGCCCTGACTGCAAAGAATCCTTATATCGAAGGATGGACCCCACACCGAGGTTGTCCCCACCTCAAACTTGTGCTGCCCTGATAGACCCAAGGGAGCCCTACAAACTGACATCAGGAACCTGGACTGCTGAGTTTTCTTTCCCAGGGAAAATGGAAAAAGGATGTTCCCAGGGGCCCCTGACCCTGGGCTGAGCCCTGACTGCAAAGAATCCTTTTATCGAAGGATGGACCCGAGACAGAAGTTGTCCCCACCTCAAACTTGTGCTGCCCTGATAGACCCAGGGGAACCCTACAAACTGACATCAGGAACCCGGGCTGCTGAGTTTTCTTTCCCAGGGAAAATGGAAAAAGGATGTGCCCAGGGGGCCCTGGCCCTGACTGCAAAAAATCCTTATATCGAAGGATGGACCCCACACTGAAGCTCTCCCCACCTCAAACTTGTGCTGCCCTGATAGACCCAAGGGAGCCCTACAAACTGACATCAGGAACCTGGACTGCTGAGTTTTCTTTCCCAGGGAAAATGGAAAAAGGTTGTGCCCAGGGGCGG
Source organism: Lonchura striata (assembly GCF_050655825.1). NCBI lineage: Eukaryota > Metazoa > Chordata > Aves > Passeriformes > Estrildidae > Lonchura > Lonchura striata. The sequence goes on along the minus strand of NC_140708.1, from coordinate 9,198,422 downwards.
CTGGCCTTGGGCAGGGAACTCACTACAAGAAATCCTTATATTGAAGGATGCACCCCACACCGAAGTTGTCCCCACCTCAAACTTGTGCTGCCCTGATACACCCAAGGGAGCCCTACAAACTGACATCAGGAACCTGGACTGCTGAGTTTTCTTTCCCAGGGAAAATGGAAAAAGGATGTGCACAGGGGCCCCTAGCCCTGGACAGGGACCTCACTACAAAAAATCCTTATATCGAAGGATGGACCCCACACCGAAGTTGTCCCCACCTCAAACTTGTGCTGCCCTGATGCACCCAAGGGAGCCCTACAAACTGACATCAGGAACCTGGACTGCTGAGTTTTCTTTCCCAGGGAAAATGGAAAAAGGATGTGCCCAGGGGCCCCTGGACCTGGGCTGGGCCCTGACTGCAAAAAATCCTTATATCGAAGGATGGAGCCCACACCGAAGTTGTCCCCACCCCAAACTTGTGCTGCCCTGATAGACCCAAGGGAGCCCTACAAAGTGACATCAGGAACCTGGACTGCTGAATTTTCTTTCCCAGGGAAAATGGAAAAAGGATGTGCCCAGGGGCACCTAGCCCTGACTGCAAATAATCCTTATATCAAAGGATGGACCCCACACCGAAGCTGTGCCCACCTCAAACTTGTACTGCCCTGATAGACCCAAGGGAGCCCTACAAACTGACATCAGGAACCTGGACTGCTGAGTTTTCTTTCCCAGGGAAAATGGAAAAAGGATGTGCCCAGGGGCCCCGGCCCTGGGCAGGGACCTCACTGCAAAAAATCCTTATATCGAAGGATGGACCCCACACCGAAGTTGTCCCCACCTCAAACTTGTGCTGCCCTGATAGACCCAAGGCAGCCCTACAAACTGACATCAGGAACCTGGACTGCTGAGTTTTCTTTCCCAGGGAAAATGGCCAAATGATGTGCCCAGGGGCCCCTGGACCTGGGTAGGGACCTCAGTGCAAACAATCCTTATATCGAAGGATGGACCCCACACCGAAGTTCTCCCCACCTCAAACTTGTGCTGCCCTGATAGACCCAAGGGAGCCCTACAAACTGACATCAGGAACCTGGACTGCTGAGTTTTCTTTCCCAGGGAAAATGGAAAAAGGATGTGCCCAGGGGCCCCTGGCCCTGACTGCAAAAAGTCCTTATATTGAAGGATGGACCCCACACCGAAGTTGTCCCCACCTCAAACTTGTGCTGCCCTGATACACCCAAGGGAGCCCTACAAACTGACATCAGGAACCTGGACTGCTGAGTTTTCTTTCCCAGGGAAAATGGAAAAAGGATGTGCCCGGGGGCCCCTGGCCCTGACTGCAAAGAATCCTTATATCGAAGGATGGACCCCACACCGAAGTTGTCCCCACCTCAAACTTGTGCTGCCCTGATACACCCAAGGGAGCCCTACAAACTGACATCAGGAACCTGGACTGCTGAGTTTTCTTTCCCAGGGAAAATGGCCAAAGGTTGTGCCCGGGGGCCCTTGGCCCTGACTGAAAAAAATCCTTTTATTGAAGGATGGAGCCCACACCGAAGTTGTCCCCACCTCAAACTTGTGCTGCCCTGATAGACCCAAGGGAGCCCTACAAACTGACATCAGGAACCTGGACTGCTGAGTTTTCTTTCCCAGGGAAAATGGAAAAAGGTTGTGCCCAGGGTCCCCTAGCCCTGGACAGGGCCCTCACTACAAAAAATCCTTATATCGAAGGATGGACCCCACACCGAAGTTGTCCCCACCTCAAAATTGTGCTACCCTGATAGACCCAAGGGAGCCCTACAAACTGACCTCAGGAACCTGGACTGCTGAGTTTTCTTTCCCAGGGAAAATGGAAAAAGGATGTGAATGGGGGCCCCTGGTTCTGACTGCAAAGAACCCTTATATTGAAGGATGGACCCCACACCGAAGTTGTCCCCACCTCAAACTTGTGCTGCCCTGATACACCCAAGGGAGCCCTACAAACTGACATCAGGAACCTGGACTGCTGAGTTTTCTTTCCCAGGGAAAATGGAAAAAGGATGTGCCCAGGGGCCCCTGGCCCTGACTGCAAAAAATCCTTATATCGAAGGATGGAGCCCACACCGAAGTTGTCCCCACCTCAAACTTGTGCTGCCCTGATAGACCCAAGGGAGCCCTACAAACTGACATCAGGAACCTGGACTGCTGAGTTTTCTTTCCCAGGGAAAATGGAAAAAGGTTGTGCCCAGGGGCGGCTGGCCTTGGGGAGGGAACTCACTAGAAGAAATCCTTTTATCGAAGGATGGAGCCCACACCGAAGTTGTCCCCACCTCAAACTTGTGCTGCCCTGATAGACCCAAGGGAGCCCTATAAACTGACATCAGGAACCTGGACTGCTGAGTTTTCTTTCCCAGGGAAAATGGAAAAAGGTTGTGCCCAGGGTCCCCTAGCCCTGGACAGGGCCCTCAGTACAAAAAATCCTTATATCAAAGGATGGACCCCACACCGAAGTTGTCCCCACCTCAAAATTGTGCTGCCCTGATAGACCCAAGGGAGCCCTACAAACTGACATCAGGAACCTGGACTGCTGAGTTTTCTTTCCCAGGGAAAATGGCCAAAGGTTGTGCCCGGGGGCCCTTGGCCCTGACTGAAAAAAATCCTTATATCGAAGGATGGACCCCACACCGAAGTTGTCCCCACCTCAAACTTGTGCTGCCCTGATACACCCAAGGGAGCCCTACAAACTGACATCAGGAACCTGGACTGCTGAGTTTTCTTTCCCAGGGAAAATGGCGAAAGGATGTGCCCAGGGGCCCCTGGACCTGACTGCAAAAAATCCTTATATCGAAGGATGGACCCCACACCGAAGTTGTCCCCACCTCAAACTTGTGCTGCCCTGATACACCCAAGGGAGCCCTACAAACTGACATCAGGAACCTGGACTGCTGAGTTTTCTTTCCCAGGGAAAATGGAAAAAGGATGTGCTCGGGGGCCCCTGGCCCTGACTGCAAACAATCCTTATATCGAAGGATGGACCCCACACCGAAGTTGTCCCCACCTCAAACTTGTGCTGCCCTGATAGACCCAAGGGAGCCCTACAAACTGACATCAGGAACCTGGACTGCTGAGTTTTCTTTCCCAGGGAAAATGGAAAAAGGATGTGCCCTGGGGCCCCTGGCCCTGACTGCAAAAAATCCTTATATCGAAGGATGCACCCCACACCGAAGTTGTCCCCACCTCAAACTTGTGCTTCCCTGATAGACCCAAGGGAGCCCTACAAACTGACATCAGGAACCTGGACTGCTGAGTTTTCTTTCCCAGGGAAAATGGCCAAATGATGTGCCCAGGGGCCCCTGGACCTGGGTAGGGACCTAATTGCAAAGAATCCTTATATCGAAGGATGGACCCCACACCGAAGTTGTCCCCACCTCAAACTTGTGCTGCCCTGATAGACCCAAGGGAGCCCTACAAACTGACATCAGGAACCTGGACTGCTGAGTTTTCTTTCCCAGGGAAAATGGCCAAAGGATGTGCCCAGGGGCCCCTGGACCTGACTGCAAAAAATCCTTATATCGAAGGATGGAGCCCACACCGAAGTTGTCCCCACCTCAAACTTGTGCTGCCCTGATACACCCAAGGGAGCCCTACAAACTGACATCAGGAACCTGCACTGCTGAGTTTTCTTTCCCAGGGAAAATGGAAAAAGGATGTGTCCGGGGGCCCCTGGCCCTGACTGCAAAAAATCCTTATATCGAAGGATGGAGCCCACACCGAAGTTGTCCCCACCTCAAACTTGTGCTGCCCTGATAGACCCAAGGCAGCCCTACAAACTGACATCAGGAACCTGGACTGCTGAGTTTTCTTTCCCAGGGAAAATGGAAAAAGGATGTGCCCAGGGGCCCCTGGACCTGGGCTGGGCCCTGACTGCAAAGAATCCTTATATCGAAGGATGGACCCCACACCGAAGTTGTCCCCACCTCAAACTTGTGCTGCCCTGATACACCCAAGGGAGCCCTACAAACTGACATCAGGAACCTGGACTGCTGAGTTTTCTTTCCCAGGGAAAATGGAAAAAGGTTGTGCCCAGGGTCCCCTAGCCCTGGACAGGGCCCTCACTACAAAAACTCCTTATATCGAAGGATGGACCCCACACCGAAGTTGTCCCCACCTCAAACTTGTGCTGCCCTGATAGACCCAAGGGAGCCCTACAAACTGACATCAGGAACCTGGACTGCTGAGTTTTCTTTCCCAGGGAAAATGGCCAAATGATGTGCCCAGGGGCCCCTGGACCTGGGTAGGGACCTCATTGCAAAGAATCCTTATATCGAAGGATGGACCCCACACCGAAATTGTCCCCACCTCAAACTTGTGCTGCCTTGATAGACCCAAGGGAGCCCTACAAACTGACATCAGGAACCTGGACTGCTGAGTTTTCTTTCCCAGGGAAAATGGAAAAAGGATGTGCCCAGGGGCCCCTGGCCCTGACTGCAAAAAATCCTTATATCGAAGGATGGACCCCACACCGAAGTTGTCCCCACCTCAAACTTGTGCTGCCCTGATACACCCAAGGGAGCCCTACAAACTGACATCAGGAACCTGCACTGCTGAGTTTTCTTTCCCAGGGAAAATGGAAAAAGGATGTGCCCGGGGGCCCCTGGCCCTGACTGAAAAGAATCCTTATATCGCAGGATGGACCCCACACCGAAGTTGTCCCCACCTCAAACTTGTGCTGCCCTGATAGACCCAAGGGAGCCCTACAAACTGACATCAGGAACCTGGACTGCTGAGTTTTCTTTCCCAGGGAAAATGGAAAAAGGATGTGCCCTGGGGCCCCTGGCCCTGACTGCAAAAAATCCTTATATCGAAGGATGGAGCCCACACCGAAGTTGTCCCCACCTCAAACTTGTGCTGCCCTGATAGACCCAAGGGAGCCCTACAAACTGACATCAGGAACCTGGACTGCTGAGTTTTCTTTCCCAGGGAAAATGGAAAAAGGTTGTGCCCAGGGGCGGCTGGCCTTGGGGAGGGAACTCACTACAAGAAATCCTTATATCGAAGGATGGACCCCACACCGAAGTTGTCCCCACCTCAAACTTGTGCTGCCCTGATAGACCCAAGAGAGCCCTACAAACTGACATCAGGAACCTGGACTGCTGAGTTTTCTTTCCCAGGGAAAATGGGAAAAGGTTGTGCCCAGGGTCCCCTAGCCCTGGACAGGGCCCTCACTACAAAAAATCCTTATATCGAAGGTTGGACCCCACACCGAAGTTGTCCCCACCTCAAAATTGTGCTACCCTGATAGACCCAAGGGAGCCCTACAAACTGACATCAGGAACCTGGACTGCTGAGTTTTCTTTCCCAGGGAAAATGGCCAAATGGTGTGCCCAGGGGCCCCTGGACCTGGGTAGGGACCTCATTGCAAAGAATCCTTATATCGAAGGATGGACCCCACACCGAAGTTGTCCCCACCTCAAACTTGTGCTGCCCTGATAGACCCAAGGGAGCCCTACAAACTGACATCAGGAACCTGGACTGCTGAGTTTTCTCTCCCAGGGAAAATGGCCAAAGGATGTGCCCAGGGGCCCCTGGACCTGACTGCAAAAAATCCTTATATCGAAGGATGGACCCCACACCGAAGTTGTCCCCACCTCAAACTTGTGCTGCCCTGATACACCCAAGGGAGCCCTACAAACTGACATCAGGAACCTGGACTGCTGAGTTTTCTTTCCCAGGGAAAATGGAAAAAGGATGTGCTCGGGGGCCCCTGGCCCTGACTGCAAACAATCCTTATATCGAAGGATGGACCCCACACCGAAGTTGTCCCCACCTCAAACTTGTGCTGCCCTGATAGACCCAAGGGAGCCCTACAAACTGACATCAGGAACCTGGACTGCTGAGTTTTCTTTCCCAGGGAAAATGGAAAAAGGATGTGCCCTGGGGCCCCTGGCCCTGACTGCAAAAAATCCTTATATCGAAGGATGCACCCCACACCGAAGTTGTCCCCACCTCAAACTTGTGCTTCCCTGATAGACCCAAGGGAGCCCTACAAACTGACATCAGGAACCTGGACTGCTGAGTTTTCTTTCCCAGGGAAAATGGCCAAATGATGTGCCCAGGGGCCCCTGGACCTGGGTAGGGACCTAATTGCAAAGAATCCTTATATCGAAGGATGGACCCCACACCGAAGTTGTCCCCACCTCAAACTTGTGCTGCCCTGATAGACCCAAGGGAGCCCTACAAACTGACATCAGGAACCTGGACTGCTGAGTTTTCTTTCCCAGGGAAAATGGCCAAAGGATGTGCCCAGGGGCCCCTGGACCTGACTGCAAAAAATCCTTATATCGAAGGATGGAGCCCACACCGAAGTTGTCCCCACCTCAAACTTGTGCTGCCCTGATACACCCAAGGGAGCCCTACAAACTGACATCAGGAACCTGCACTGCTGAGTTTTCTTTCCCAGGGAAAATGGAAAAAGGATGTGTCCGGGGGCCCCTGGCCCTGACTGCAAAAAATCCTTATATCGAAGGATGGAGCCCACACCGAAGTTGTCCCCACCTCAAACTTGTGCTGCCCTGATAGACCCAAGGCAGCCCTACAAACTGACATCAGGAACCTGGACTGCTGAGTTTTCTTTCCCAGGGAAAATGGAAAAAGGATGTGCCCAGGGGCCCCTGGACCTGGGCTGGGCCCTGACTGCAAAGAATCCTTATATCGAAGGATGGACCCCACACCGAAGTTGTCCCCACCTCAAACTTGTGCTGCCCTGATACACCCAAGGGAGCCCTACAAACTGACATCAGGAACCTGGACTGCTGAGTTTTCTTTCCCAGGGAAAATGGAAAAAGGTTGTGCCCAGGGTCCCCTAGCCCTGGACAGGGCCCTCACTACAAAAACTCCTTATATCGAAGGATGGACCCCACACCGAAGTTGTCCCCACCTCAAACTTGTGCTGCCCTGATAGACCCAAGGGAGCCCTACAAACTGACATCAGGAACCTGGACTGCTGAGTTTTCTTTCCCAGGGAAAATGGCCAAATGATGTGCCCAGGGGCCCCTGGACCTGGGTAGGGACCTCATTGCAAAGAATCCTTATATCGAAGGATGGACCCCACACCGAAATTGTCCCCACCTCAAACTTGTGCTGCCTTGATAGACCCAAGGGAGCCCTACAAACTGACATCAGGAACCTGGACTGCTGAGTTTTCTTTCCCAGGGAAAATGGAAAAAGGATGTGCCCAGGGGCCCCTGGCCCTGACTGCAAAAAATCCTTATATCGAAGGATGGACCCCACACCGAAGTTGTCCCCACCTCAAACTTGTGCTGCCCTGATACACCCAAGGGAGCCCTACAAACTGACATCAGGAACCTGCACTGCTGAGTTTTCTTTCCCAGGGAAAATGGAAAAAGGATGTGCCCGGGGGCCCCTGGCCCTGACTGAAAAGAATCCTTATATCGCAGGATGGACCCCACACCGAAGTTGTCCCCACCTCAAACTTGTGCTGCCCTGATAGACCCAAGGGAGCCCTACAAACTGACATCAGGAACCTGGACTGCTGAGTTTTCTTTCCCAGGGAAAATGGAAAAAGGATGTGCCCTGGGGCCCCTGGCCCTGACTGCAAAAAATCCTTATATCGAAGGATGGAGCCCACACCGAAGTTGTCCCCACCTCAAACTTGTGCTGCCCTGATAGACCCAAGGGAGCCCTACAAACTGACATCAGGAACCTGGACTGCTGAGTTTTCTTTCCCAGGGAAAATGGAAAAAGGTTGTGCCCAGGGGCGGCTGGCCTTGGGGAGGGAACTCACTACAAGAAATCCTTATATCGAAGGATGGACCCCACACCGAAGTTGTCCCCACCTCAAACTTGTGCTGCCCTGATAGACCCAAGGGAGCCCTATAAACTGACATCAGGAACCTGGACTGCTGAGTTTTCTTTCCCAGGGAAAATGGCCAAATGATGTGCCCAGGGGCCCCTGGACCTGGGTAGGGACCTCATTGCAAAGAATCCTTATATCGAAGGATGCACCCCACACCGAAGTTGTCCCCACCTCAAACTTGTGCTGCCCTGATAGACCCAAGGGAGCCCTACAAACTGACATCAGGAACCTGGACTGCTGAGTTTTCTTTCCCAGGGAAAATGGCCAAAGGATGTGCCCAGGGGCCCCTGGCCCTGACTGCAAAAAATCCGTATATCGAAGGATGGACCCCATACCGAAGTTGTCCCCACCTCAAACTTGTGCTGCCCTGATACACCCAAGGGAGCCCTACAAACTGACATCAGGAACCTGGACTGCTGAGTTTTCTTTCCCAGGGAAAATGGAAAAAGGATGTGCCCGGGGGCCCCTGGCCCTGACTGCAAACAATCCTTATATCGAAGGATGGACCCCACACCGAAGTTGTCCCCACCTCAAACTTGTGCTGCCCTGATAGACCCAAGGGAGCCCTACAAACTGACATCAGGAACCTGGACTGCTGAGTTTTCTTTCCCAGGGAAAATGGAAAAAGGATGTGCCCTGGGGCCCCTGGCCCTGACTGCAAAAAATCCTTATATCGAAGGATGCACCCCACACCGAAGTTGTCCCCACCTCAAACTTGTGCTTCCCTGATAGACCCAAGGGAGCCCTACAAACTGACATCAGGAACCTGGACTGCTGAGTTTTCTTTCCCAGGGAAAATGGCCAAATGATGTGCCCAGGGGCCCCTGGACCTGGGTAGGGACCTAATTGCAAAGAATCCTTATATCGAAGGATGGACCCCACACCGAAGTTGTCCCCACCTCAAACTTGTGCTGCCCTGATAGACCCAAGGGAGCCCTACAAACTGACATCAGGAACCTGGACTGCTGAGTTTTCTTTCCCAGGGAAAATGGCCAAAGGATGTGCCCAGGGGCCCCTGGACCTGACTTCAAAAAATCCTTATATCGAAGGATGGACCCCACACCGAAGTTGTCCCCACCTCAAACTTGTGCTGCCCTGATACACCCAAGGGAGCCCTACAAACTGACATCAGGAACCTGGACTGCTGAGTTTTCTTTCCCAGGGAAAATGGAAAAAGGATGTGTCCGGGGGCCCCTGGCCCGGACTGCAAAAAATCCTTATATCGAAGGATGGAGCCCACACCAAAGTTGTCCCCACCTCAAACTTGTGCTGCCCTGATAGACCCAAGGGAGCCCTACAAACTGACATCAGGAACCTGGACTGCTGAGTTTTCTTTCCCAGGGAAAATGGCCAAAGGATGTGCCCAGGGGCCCCTGGACCTGACTGAAAAAAATCCTTATATCGAAGGATGGACCCCACACCGAAGTTGTCCCCACCTCAAACTTGTGCTGCCCTGATAGACCCAAGGGAGCCCTACAAACTGACATCAGGAACCTGGACTGCTGAGTTTTCTTTCCCAGGGAAAATGGCCAAAGGTTGTGCCCGGGGGCCCTTGTCCCTGACTGCAAAGAATCCTTATATCGAAGGATGGACCCCACACCGAAGTTGTCCCCACCTCAAACTTGTGCTGCCCTGATAGACCCAAGGGAGCCCTATAAACTGACATCAGGAACCTGGACTGCTGAGTTTTCTTTCCCAGGGAAAATGGCCAAATGATGTGCCCAGGGGCCCCTGGACCTGGGTAGGGACCTCATTGCAAAGAATCCTTATATCGAAGGATGCACCCCACACCGAAGTTGTCCCCACCTCAAACTTGTGCTGCCCTGATAGACCCAAGGGAGCCCTACAAACTGACATCAGGAACCTGGACTGCTGAGTTTTCTTTCCCAGGGAAAATGGCCAAAGGATGTGCCCAGGGGCCCCTGGACCTGACTGCAAAAAATCCTTATATCGAAGGATGGACCCCACACCGAAGTTGTCCCCACCTCAAACTTGTGCTGCCCTGATACACCCAAGGGAGCCCTACAAACTGACATCAGGAACCTGGACTGCTGAGTTTTCTTTCCCAGGGAAAATGGAAAAAGGATGTGCCCTGGGGCCCCTGGCCCTGACTGCAAAAAATCCTTATATCGAAGGATGCACCCCACACCGAAGTTGTCCCCACCTCAAACTTGTGCTTCCCTGATAGACCCAAGGGAGCCCTACAAACTGACATCAGGAACCTGGACTGCTGAGTTTTCTTTCCCAGGGAAAATGGCCAAATGATGTGCCCAGGGGCCCCTGGACCTGGGTAGGGACCTCATTGCAAAGAATCCTTATATCGAAGGATGGACCCCACACCGAAGTTGTCCCCACCTCAAACTTGTGCTGCCCTGATAGACCCAAGGGAGCCCTACAAACTGACATCAGGAACCTGGACTGCTGAGTTTTCTTTCCCAGGGAAAATGGCCAAAGGATGTGCCCAGGGGCCCCTGGACCTGACTGCAAAAAATCCTTATATCGAAGGATGGACCCCACACCGAAGTTGTCCCCACCTCAAACTTGTGCTGCCCTGATACACCCAAGGGAGCCCTACAAACTGACATCAGGAACCTGGACTGCTGAGTTTTCTTTCCCAGGGAAAATGGAAAAAGGATGTGTCCGGGGGCCCCTGGCCCGGACTGCAAAAAATCCTTATATCGAAGGATGGAGCCCACACCAAAGTTGTCCCCACCTCAAACTTGTGCTGCCCTGATAGACCCAAGGGAGCCCTACAAACTGACATCAGGAACCTGGACTGCTGAGTTTTCTTTCCCAGGGAAAATGGCCAAAGGATGTGCCCAGGGGCCCCTGGACCTGACTGAAAAAAATCCTTATATCGAAGGATGGACCCCACACCGAAGTTGTCCCCACCTCAAACTTGTGCTGCCCTGATAGACCCAAGGGAGCCCTACAAACTGACATCAGGAACCTGGACTGCTGAGTTTTCTTTCCCAGGGAAAATGGCCAAAGGTTGTGCCCGGGGGCCCTTGTCCCTGACTGCAAAGAATCCTTATATCGAAGGATGGACCCCACACCGAAGTTGTCCGCACCTCAAACTTGTGCTGCCCTGATAGACCCAAGGGAGCCCTACAAACTGACATCAGGAACCTGGACTGCTGAGTTTTCTTTCCCAGGGAAAATGGAAAAAGGATGTGCCCAGGGGCCCCTGGCCCTGACTGCAAAAAATCCTTATATCGAAGGATGGAGCCCACACCGAAGTTGTCCCCACCTCAAACTTGTGCTGCCCTGATAGACCCAAGGGAGCCCTACAAACTGACATCAGGAACCTGGACTGCTGAGTTTTCTTTCCCAGGGAAAATGGAAAAAGGTTGTGCCCAGGGTCCCCTAGCCCTGGACAGGGCCCTCACTACAAAAACTCCTTATATCGAAGGATGGACCCCACACCGAAGTTGTCCCCACCTCAAACTTGTGCTGCCCTGATAGACCCAAGGGAGCCCTACAAACTGACATCAGGAACCTGGACTGCTGAGTTTTCTTTCCCAGGGAAAATGGAAAAAGGATGTGCCCTGGGGCCCCTGGCCCTGACTGCAAAAAATCCTTATATCGAAGGATGGACCCCACACCGAAGTTGTCCCCACCTCAAACTTGTGCTTCCCTGATAGACCCAAGGGAGCCCTACAAACTGACATCAGGAACCTGGACTGCTGAGTTTTCTTTCCCAGGGAAAATGGCCAAATGATGTGCCCAGGGGCCCCTGGACCTGGGTAGGGACCTAATTGCAAAGAATCCTTATATCGAAGGATGGACCCCACACCGAAGTTGTCCCCACCTCAAACTTGTGCTGCCCTGATAGACCCAAGGGAGCCCTACAAACTGACATCAGGAACCTGGACTGCTGAGTTTTCTTTCCCAGGGAAAATGGCCAAAGGATGTGCCCAGGGGCCCCTGGACCTGACTGCAAAAAATCCTTATATCGAAGGATGGAGCCCACACCGAAGTTGTCCCCACCTCAAACTTGTGCTGCCCTGATACACCCAAGGGAGCCCTACAAACTGACATCAGGAACCTGCACTGCTGAGTTTTCTTTCCCAGGGAAAATGGAAAAAGGATGTGTCCGGGGGCCCCTGGCCCTGACTGCAAAAAATCCTTATATCGAAGGATGGAGCCCACACCGAAGTTGTCCCCACCTCAAACTTGTGCTGCCCTGATAGACCCAAGGCAGCCCTACAAACTGACATCAGGAACCTGGACTGCTGAGTTTTCTTTCCCAGGGAAAATGGAAAAAGGATGTGCCCAGGGGCCCCTGGACCTGGGCTGGGCCCTGACTGCAAAGAATCCTTATATCGAAGGATGGACCCCACACCGAAGTTGTCCCCACCTCAAACTTGTGCTGCCCTGATAGACCCAAGGGAGCCCTACAAACTGACATCAGGAACCTGGACTGCTGAGTTTTCTTTCCCAGGGAAAATGGAAAAAGGTTGTGCCCAGGGTCCCCTAGCCCTGGACAGGGCCCTCACTACAAAAACTCCTTATATCGAAGGATGGACCCCACACCGAAGTTGTCCCCACCTCAAACTTGTGCTGCCCTGATAGACCCAAGGGAGCCCTACAAACTGACATCAGGAACCTGGACTGCTGAGTTTTCTTTCCCAGGGAAAATGGCCAAATGATGTGCCCAGGGGCCCCTGGACCTGGGTAGGGACCTCATTGCAAAGAATCCTTATATCGAAGGATGGACCCCACACCGAAATTGTCCCCACCTCAAACTTGTGCTGCCTTGATAGACCCAAGGGAGCCCTACAAACTGACATCAGGAACCTGGACTGCTGAGTTTTCTTTCCCAGGGAAAATGGAAAAAGGATGTGCCCAGGGGCCCCTGGCCCTGACTGCAAAAAATCCTTATATCGAAGGATGGACCCCACACCGAAGTTGTCCCCACCTCAAACTTGTGCTGCCCTGATACACCCAAGGGAGCCCTACAAACTGACATCAGGAACCTGCACTGCTGAGTTTTCTTTCCCAGGGAAAATGGAAAAAGGATGTGCCCGGGGGCCCCTGGCCCTGACTGAAAAGAATCCTTATATCGCAGGATGGACCCCACACCGAAGTTGTCCCCACCTCAAACTTGTGCTGCCCTGATAGACCCAAGGGAGCTCTACAAACTGACATCAGGAACCTGGACTGCTGAGTTTTCTTTCCCAGGGAAAATGGAAAAATGTTGTGCCCATGGGCGGCTGGCCTTGGGCAGGGACCTCACTACAAGAAATCCTTATATCGAAGGATGGAGCCCACACCGAAGTTGTCCCCACCTCAAACTTGTGCTGCCCTGATAGACCCAAGGGAGCCCTACAAACTGACATCAGGAACCTGGACTGCTGAGTTTTCTTTCCCAGGGAAAATGGAAAAAGGTTGTGCCCAGGGTCCCCTAGCACTGGACAGGGCCCTCACTACAAAAAATCCTTATATCGAAGGATGGACCCCACACCGAAGTTGTCCCCACCTCAAAATTGTGCTACCCTGATAGACCCAAGGGAGCCCTACAAACTGACATCAGGAGCCTGGACTGCTGAGTTTTCTTTCCCAGGGAAAATGGAAAAAGGATGTGCCCTGGGGCCCCTGGCCCTGACTGGAAAGAATCCTTATATCGAAGGATGGACCCCACACCGAAGTTGTCCCCACCTCAAACTTGTGCTGCCCTGATAGACCCAAGGGAGCCCTACAAACTGACATCAGGAACCTGGACTGCTGAGTTTTCTTTCCCAGGGAAAATGGAAAAAGGATGTGCCCAGGGGCCCCTGGCCCTGACTGCAAAAAATCCTTATATCGAAGGATGGAGCCCACACCGAAGTTGTCCCCACCTCAAACTTGTGCTGCCCTGATAGACCCAAGGGAGCCCTACAAACTGACATCAGGAACCTGGACTGCTGAGTTTTCTTTCCCAGGGAAAATGGAAAAAGGTTGTGCCCAGGGGCGGCTGGCCTTGGGGAGGGAACTCACTACAAGAAATCCTTATATCGAAGGATGGACCCCACACCGAAGTTGTCCCCACCTCAAACTTGTGCTGCCCTGATAGACCCAAGGGACCCCTATAAACTGACATCAGGAACCTGGACTGCTGAGTTTTCTTTCCCAGGGAAAATGGCCAAATGATGTGCCCAGGGGCCCCTGGACCTGGGTAGGGACCTCATTGCAAAGAATCCTTATATCGAAGGATGCACCCCACACCGAAGTTGTCCCCACCTCAAACTTGTGCTGCCCTGATAGACCCAAGGGAGCCCTACAAACTGACATCAGGAACCTGGACTGCTGAGTTTTCTTTCCCAGGGAAAATGGCCAAAGGATGTGCCCAGGGGCCCCTGGCCCTGACTGCAAAAAATCCTTATATCGAAGGATGGACCCCACACCGAAGTTGTCCCCACCTCAAACTTGTGCTGCCCTGATACACCCAAGGGAGCCCTACAAACTGACATCAGGAACCTGGACTGCTGAGTTTTCTTTCCCAGGGAAAATGGAAAAAGGATGTGCCCGGGGGCCCCTGGCCCTGACTGCAAACAATCCTTATATCGAAGGATGGACCCCACACCGAAGTTGTCCCCACCTCAAACTTGTGCTGCCCTGATAGACCCAAGGGAGCCCTACAAACTGACATCAGGAACCTGGACTGCTGAGTTTTCTTTCCCAGGGAAAATGGAAAAAGGATGTGCCCTGGGGCCCCTGGCCCTGACTGCAAAAAATCCTTATATCGAAGGATGCACCCCACACCGAAGTTGTCCCCACCTCAAACTTGTGCTTCCCTGATAGACCCAAGGGAGCCCTACAAACTGACATCAGGAACCTGGACTGCTGAGTTTTCTTTCCCAGGGAAAATGGCCAAATGATGTGCCCAGGGGCCCCTGGACCTGGGTAGGGACCTAATTGCAAAGAATCCTTATATCGAAGGATGGACCCCACACCGAAGTTGTCCCCACCTCAAACTTGTGCTGCCCTGATAGACCCAAGGGAGCCCTACAAACTGACATCAGGAACCTGGACTGCTGAGTTTTCTTTCCCAGGGAAAATGGCCAAAGGATGTGCCCAGGGGCCCCTGGACCTGACTTCAAAAAATCCTTATATCGAAGGATGGACCCCACACCGAAGTTGTCCCCACCTCAAACTTGTGCTGCCCTGATACACCCAAGGGAGCCCTACAAACTGACATCAGGAACCTGGACTGCTGAGTTTTCTTTCCCAGGGAAAATGGAAAAAGGATGTGTCCGGGGGCCCCTGGCCCGGACTGCAAAAAATCCTTATATCGAAGGATGGAGCCCACACCAAAGTTGTCCCCACCTCAAACTTGTGCTGCCCTGATAGACCCAAGGGAGCCCTACAAACTGACATCAGGAACCTGGACTGCTGAGTTTTCTTTCCCAGGGAAAATGGCCAAAGGATGTGCCCAGGGGCCCCTGGACCTGACTGAAAAAAATCCTTATATCGAAGGATGGACCCCACACCGAAGTTGTCCCCACCTCAAACTTGTGCTGCCCTGATAGACCCAAGGGAGCCCTACAAACTGACATCAGGAACCTGGACTGCTGAGTTTTCTTTCCCAGGGAAAATGGCCAAAGGTTGTGCCCGGGGGCCCTTGTCCCTGACTGCAAAGAATCCTTATATCGAAGGATGGACCCCACACCGAAGTTGTCCCCACCTCAAACTTGTGCTGCCCTGATAGACCCAAGGGAGCCCTATAAACTGACATCAGGAACCTGGACTGCTGAGTTTTCTTTCCCAGGGAAAATGGCCAAATGATGTGCCCAGGGGCCCCTGGACCTGGGTAGGGACCTCATTGCAAAGAATCCTTATATCGAAGGATGCACCCCACACCGAAGTTGTCCCCACCTCAAACTTGTGCTGCCCTGATAGACCCAAGGGAGCCCTACAAACTGACATCAGGAACCTGGACTGCTGAGTTTTCTTTCCCAGGGAAAATGGCCAAAGGATGTGCCCAGGGGCCCCTGGACCTGACTGCAAAAAATCCTTATATCGAAGGATGGACCCCACACCGAAGTTGTCCCCACCTCAAACTTGTGCTGCCCTGATACACCCAAGGGAGCCCTACAAACTGACATCAGGAACCTGGACTGCTGAGTTTTCTTTCCCAGGGAAAATGGAAAAAGGATGTGCCCTGGGGCCCCTGGCCCTGACTGCAAAAAATCCTTATATCGAAGGATGCACCCCACACCGAAGTTGTCCCCACCTCAAACTTGTGCTTCCCTGATAGACCCAAGGGAGCCCTACAAACTGACATCAGGAACCTGGACTGCTGAGTTTTCTTTCCCAGGGAAAATGGCCAAAGGTTGTGCCCGGGGGCCCTTGTCCCTGACTGCAAAGAATCCTTATATCGAAGGATGGACCCCACACCGAAGTTGTCCGCACCTCAAACTTGTGCTGCCCTGATAGACCCAAGGGAGCCCTACAAACTGACATCAGGAACCTGGACTGCTGAGTTTTCTTTCCCAGGGAAAATGGAAAAAGGATGTGCCCAGGGGCCCCTGGCCCTGACTGCAAAAAATCCTTATATCGAAGGATGGAGCCCACACCGAAGTTGTCCCCACCTCAAACTTGTGCTGCCCTGATAGACCCAAGGGAGCCCTACAAACTGACATCAGGAACCTGGACTGCTGAGTTTTCTTTCCCAGGGAAAATGGAAAAAGGTTGTGCCCAGGGTCCCCTAGCCCTGGACAGGGCCCTCACTACAAAAACTCCTTATATCGAAGGATGGACCCCACACCGAAGTTGTCCCCACCTCAAACTTGTGCTGCCCTGATAGACCCAAGGGAGCCCTACAAACTGACATCAGGAACCTGGACTGCTGAGTTTTCTTTCCCAGGGAAAATGGCCAAATGATGTGCCCAGGGGCCCCTGGACCTGGGTAGGGACCTCATTGCAAAGAATCCTTATATCGAAGGATGGACCCCACACCGAAATTGTCCCCACCTCAAACTTGTGCTGCCTTGATAGACCCAAGGGAGCCCTACAAACTGACATCAGGAACCTGGACTGCTGAGTTTTCTTTCCCAGGGAAAATGGAAAAAGGATGTGCCCAGGGGCCCCTGGCCCTGACTGCAAAAAATCCTTATATCGAAGGATGGACCCCACACCGAAGTTGTCCCCACCTCAAACTTGTGCTGCCCTGATACACCCAAGGGAACCCTACAAACTGACATCAGGAACCTGCACTGCTGAGTTTTCTTTCCCAGGGAAAATGGAAAAAGGATGTGCCCAGGGGCCCCTGGCCCTGACTGAAAAGAATCCTTATATCGAAGGATGGACCCCACACCGAAGTTGTCCCCACCTCAAACTTGTGCTGCCCTGATAGACCCAAGGGAGCCCTACAAACTGACATCAGGAACCTGGACTGCTGAGTTTTCTTTCCCAGGGAAAATGGAAAAAGGTTGTGCCCAGGGTCCCCTAGCACTGGACAGGGCCCTCACTACAAAAAATCCTTATATCGAAGGATGGACCCCACACCGAAGTTGTCCCCACCTCAAAATTGTGCTACCCTGATAGACCCAAGGGAGCCCTACAAACTGACATCAGGAGCCTGGACTGCTGAGTTTTCTTTCCCAGGGAAAATGGAAAAAGGATGTGCCCTGGGGCCCCTGGCCCTGACTGGAAAGAATCCTTATATCGAAGGATGGACCCCACACCGAAGTTGTCCCCACCTCAAACTTGTGCTGCCCTGATAGACCCAAGGGAGCCCTACAAACTGACATCAGGAACCTGGACTGCTGAGTTTTCTTTCCCAGGGAAAATGGCCAAAGGATGTGCCCAGGGGCCCCTAGCCCTGACTGCAAAAAATCCTTATATCGAAGGATGAACCCCACACCGAAGTTGTCCCCACCTCAAACTTGTGCTGCCCTGATAGACCCAAGGGAGCCCTACAAACTGACATCAGGAACCTGGACTGCTGAGTTTTCTTTCCCAGGGAAAATGGAAAAAGGTTGTGCCCAGGGGCGGCTGGCCTTGGGGAGGGAACTCACTACAAGAAATCTTTATATCGAAGGATGGAGCCCACACCGAAGTTGTCCCCACCTCAAACTTGTGCTGCCCTGATAGACCCAAGGGAGCCCTATAAACTGACATCAGGAACCTGGACTGCTGAGTTTTCTTTCCCAGGGAAAATGGCCAAATGATGTGCCCAGGGGCCCCTGGACCTGGGTAGGGACCTCATTGCAAAGAATCCTTATATCGAAGGATGCACCCCACACCGAAGTTGTCCCCACCTCAAACTTGTGCTGCCCTGATAGACCCAAGGGAGCCCTACAAACTGACATCAGGAACCTGGACTGCTGAGTTTTCTTTCCCAGGGAAAATGGCCAAAGGATGTGCCCAGGGGCCCCTGGACCTGACTGCAAAAAATCCTTATATCGAAGGATGGACCCCACACCGAAGTTGTCCCCACCTCAAACTTGTGCTGCCCTGATACACCCAAGGGAGCCCTACAAACTGACATCAGGAACCTGGACTGCTGAGTTTTCTTTCCCAGGGAAAATGGAAAAAGGATGTGCCCGGGGGCCCCTGGCCCTGACTGCAAACAATCCTTATATCGAAGGATGGACCCCACACCGAAGTTGTCCCCACCTCAAACTTGTGCTGCCCTGATAGACCCAAGGGAGCCCTACAAACTGACATCAGGAACCTGGACTGCTGAGTTTTCTTTCCCAGGGAAAATGGAAAAAGGATGTGCCCTGGGGCCCCTGGCCCTGACTGCAAAAAATCCTTATATCGAAGGATGCACCCCACACCGAAGTTGTCCCCACCTCAAACTTGTGCTTCCCTGATAGACCCAAGGGAGCCCTACAAACTGACATCAGGAACCTGGACTGCTGAGTTTTCTTTCCCAGGGAAAATGGCCAAATGATGTGCCCAGGGGCCCCTGGACCTGGGTAGGGACCTAATTGCAAAGAATCCTTATATCGAAGGATGGACCCCACACCGAAGTTGTCCCCACCTCAAACTTGTGCTGCCCTGATAGACCCAAGGGAGCCCTACAAACTGACATCAGGAACCTGGACTGCTGAGTTTTCTTTCCCAGGGAAAATGGCCAAAGGATGTGCCCAGGGGCCCCTGGACCTGACTGCAAAAAATCCTTATATCGAAGGATGGACCCCACACCGAAGTTGTCCCCACCTCAAACTTGTGCTGCCCTGATACACCCAAGGGAGCCCTACAAACTGACATCAGGAACCTGGACTGCTGAGTTTTCTTTCCCAGGGAAAATGGAAAAAGGATGTGCCCAGGGGCCCCTGGCCCTGACTGCAAAAAATCCTTATATCGAAGGATGGAGCCCACACCAAAGTTGTCCCCACCTCAAACTTGTGCTGCCCTGATAGACCCAAGGGAGCCCTACAAACTGACATCAGGAACCTGGACTGCTGAGTTTTCTTTCCCAGGGAAAATGGCCAAAGGATGTGCCCAGGGGCCCCTGGACCTGACTGAAAAAAATCCTTATATCGAAGGATGGACCCCACACCAAAGTTGTCCCCACCTCAAACTTGTGCTGCCCTGATAGACCCAAGGGAGCCCTACAAACTGACATCAGGAACCTGGACTGCTGAGTTTTCTTTCCCAGGGAAAATGGAAAAAGGTTGTACCCAGGCGCGGCAGGCCTTGGGCAGGGACCTCACTACAAGAAATCCTTATATCGAAGGATGGACCCCACACCGAAGTTGTCCCCACCTCAAACTTGTGCTGCCCTGATAGACCCAAGGGAGCCCTACAAACTGACATCAGGAACCTGGACTGCTGAGTTTTCTTTCCCAGGGAAAATGGAAAAAGGTTGTGCCCAGGGTCCCCTAGCCCTGGACAGGGCCCTCACTACAAAAACTCCTTATATCGAAGGATGGAGCCCACACCGAAGTTGTCCCCACCTCAAACTTGTGCTGCCCTGATAGACCCAAGGGAGCCCTACAAACTGACATCAGGAACCTGGACTGCTGAGTTTTCTTTCCCAGGGAAAATGGCCAAATGATGTGCCCAGTGGCCCCTGGACCTGGGTAGGGACCTCATTGCAAAGAATCCTTATATCGAAGGATGGACCCCACACCGAAATTGTCCCCACCTCAAACTTGTGCTGCCTTGATAGACCCAAGGGAGCCCTACAAACTGACATCAGGAACCTGGACTGCTGAGTTTTCTTTCCCAGGGAAAATGGAAAAAGGATGTGCCCAGGGGCCCCTGGCCCTGACTGCAAAAAATCCTTATATCGAAGGATGGACCCCACACCGAAGTTGTCCCCACCTCAAACTTGTGCTGCCCTGATACACCCAAGGGAGCCCTACAAACTGACATCAGGAACCTGCACTGCTGAGTTTTCTTTCCCAGGGAAAATGGAAAAAGGATGTGCCCGGGGGCCCCTGGCCCTGACTGAAAAGAATCCTTATATCGAAGGATGGACCCCACACCGAAGTTGTCCCCACCTCAAACTTGTGCTGCCCTGATAGACCCAAGGGAGCTCTACAAACTGACATCAGGAACCTGGACTGCTGAGTTTTCTTTCCCAGGGAAAATGGAAAAATGTTGTGCCCAGTGGCGGCTGGCCTTGGGCAGGGACCTCACTACAAGAAATCCTTATATCGAAGGATGGAGCCCACACCGAAGTTGTCCCCACCTCAAACTTGTGCTGCCCTGATAGACCCAAGGGAGCCCTACAAACTGACATCAGAAACCTGGACTGCTGAGTTTTCTTTCCCAGGGAAAATGGAAAAAGGTTGTGCCCAGGGTCCCCTAGCACTGGACAGGGCCCTCACTACAAAAAATCCTTATATCGAAGGATGGACCCCACACCGAAGTTGTCCCCACCTTAAAATTGTGCTACCCTGATACACCCAAGGGAGCCCTACAAACTGACATCAGGAACCTGGACTGCTGAGTTTTCTTTCCCAGGGAAAATGGAAAAAGGTTGTGCCCAGGGGCCCCTGGCCCTGACTTCAAAAAATCCTTATATCGAAGGATGCACCCCACACCGAAGTTGTCCCCACCTCAAACTTGTGCTTCCCTGATAGACCCAAGGGAGCCCTACAAACTGACATCAGGAACCTGGACTGCTGAGTTTTCTTTCCCAGGGAAAATGGCCAAATGATGTGCCCAGGGGCCCCTGGACCTGGGTAGGGACCTAATTGCAAAGAATCCTTATATCGAAGGATGGACCCCACACCGAAGTTGTCCCCACCTCAAACTTGTGCTGCCCTGATAGACCCAAGGGAGCCCTACAAACTGACATCAGGAACCTGGACTGCTGAGTTTTCTTTCCCAGGGAAAATGGCCAAAGGATGTGCCCAGGGGCCCCTGGACCTGACTGCAAAAAATCCTTATATCGAAGGATGGACCCCACACCGAAGTTGTCCCCACCTCAAACTTGTGCTGCCCTGATACACCCAAGGGAGCCCTACAAACTGACATCAGGAACCTGGACTGCTGAGTTTTCTTTCCCAGGGAAAATGGAAAAAGGATGTGTCCGGGGGCCCCTGGCCCGGACTGCAAAAAATCCTTATATCGAAGGATGGAGCCCACACCAAAGTTGTCCCCACCTCAAACTTGTGCTGCCCTGATAGACCCAAGGGAGCCCTACAAACTGACATCAGGAACCTGGACTGCTGAGTTTTCTTTCCCAGGGAAAATGGCCAAAGGATGTGCCCAGGGGCCCCTGGACCTGACTGAAAAAAATCCTTATATCGAAGGATGGACCCCACACCGAAGTTGTCCCCACCTCAAACTTGTGCTGCCCTGATAGACCCAAGGGAGCCCTACAAACTGACATCAGGAACCTGGACTGCTGAGTTTTCTTTCCCAGGGAAAATGGCCAAAGGTTGTGCCCGGGGGCCCTTGTCCCTGACTGCAAAGAATCCTTATATCGAAGGATGGACCCCACACCGAAGTTGTCCCCACCTCAAACTTGTGCTGCCCTGATAGACCCAAGGGAGCCCTATAAACTGACATCAGGAACCTGGACTGCTGAGTTTTCTTTCCCAGGGAAAATGGCCAAATGATGTGCCCAGGGGCCCCTGGACCTGGGTAGGGACCTCATTGCAAAGAATCCTTATATCGAAGGATGCACCCCACACCGAAGTTGTCCCCACCTCAAACTTGTGCTGCCCTGATAGACCCAAGGGAGCCCTACAAACTGACATCAGGAACCTGGACTGCTGAGTTTTCTTTCCCAGGGAAAATGGCCAAAGGATGTGCCCAGGGGCCCCTGGACCTGACTGCAAAAAATCCTTATATCGAAGGATGGACCCCACACCGAAGTTGTCCCCACCTCAAACTTGTGCTGCCCTGATACACCCAAGGGAGCCCTACAAACTGACATCAGGAACCTGGACTGCTGAGTTTTCTTTCCCAGGGAAAATGGAAAAAGGATGTGCCCTGGGGCCCCTGGCCATGACTGCAAAAAATCCTTATATCGAAGGATGCACCCCACACCGAAGTTGTCCCCACCTCAAACTTGTGCTTCCCTGATAGACCCAAGGGAGCCCTACAAACTGACATCAGGAACCTGGACTGCTGAGTTTTCTTTCCCAGGGAAAATGGCCAAAGGTTGTGCCCGGGGGCCCTTGTCCCTGACTGCAAAGAATCCTTATATCGAAGGATGGACCCCACACCGAAGTTGTCCGCACCTCAAACTTGTGCTGCCCTGATAGACCCAAGGGAGCCCTACAAACTGACATCAGGAACCTGGACTGCTGAGTTTTCTTTCCCAGGGAAAATGGAAAAAGGATGTGCCCAGGGGCCCCGGGTACTGACTGCAAAAAATCCTTATATCGAAGGATGGAGCCCACACCGAAGTTGTCCCCACCTCAAACTTGTGCTGCCCTGATAGACCCAAGGGAGCCCTACAAACTGACATCAGGAACCTGGACTGCTGAGTTTTCTTTCCCAGGGAAAATGGAAAAAGGTTGTGCCCAGGGTCCCCTAGCCCTGGACAGGGCCCTCACTACAAAAACTCCTTATATCGAAGGATGGACCCCACACCGAAGTTGTCCCCACCTCAAACTTGTGCTGCCCTGATAGACCCAAGGGAGCCCTACAAACTGACATCAGGAACCTGGACTGCTGAGTTTTCTTTCCCAGGGAAAATGGCCAAATGATGTGCCCAGGGGCCCCTGGACCTGGGTAGGGACCTCATTGCAAAGAATCCTTATATCGAAGGATGGACCCCACACCGAAATTGTCCCCACCTCAAACTTGTGCTGCCTTGATAGACCCAAGGGAGCCCTACAAACTGACATCAGGAACCTGGACTGCTGAGTTTTCTTTCCCAGGGAAAATGGAAAAAGGATGTGCCCAGGGGCCCCTGGCCCTGACTGCAAAAAATCCTTATATCGAAGGATGGACCCCACACCGAAGTTGTCCCCACCTCAAACTTGTGCTGCCCTGATACACCCAAGGGAACCCTACAAACTGACATCAGGAACCTGCACTGCTGAGTTTTCTTTCCCAGGGAAAATGGAAAAAGGATGTGCCCAGGGGCCCCTGGCCCTGACTGAAAAGAATCCTTATATCGAAGGATGGACCCCACACCGAAGTTGTCCCCACCTCAAACTTGTGCTGCCCTGATAGACCCAAGGGAGCCCTACAAACTGACATCAGGAACCTGGACTGCTGAGTTTTCTTTCCCAGGGAAAATGGAAAAAGGTTGTGCCCAGGGTCCCCTAGCACTGGACAGGGCCCTCACTACAAAAAATCCTTATATCGAAGGATGGACCCCACACCGAAGTTGTCCCCACCTCAAAATTGTGCTACCCTGATAGAACCAAGGGAGCCCTACAAACTGACATCAGGAGCCTGGACTGCTGAGTTTTCTTTCCCAGGGAAAATGGAAAAAGGATGTGCCCTGGGGCCCCTGGCCCGGACTGGAAAGAATCCTTATATCGAAGGATGGACCCCACACCGAAGTTGTCCCCACCTCAAACTTGTGCTGCCCTGATAGACCCAAGGGAGCCCTACAAACTGACATCAGGAACCTGGACTGCTGAGTTTTCTTTCCCAGGGAAAATGGCCAAAGGATGTGCCCAGGGGCCCCTAGCCCTGACTGCAAAAAATCCTTATATCGAAGGATGAACCCCACACCGAAGTTGTCCCCACCTCAAACTTGTGCTGCCCTGATAGACCCAAGGGAGCCCTACAAACTGACATCAGGAACCTGGACTGCTGAGTTTTCTTTCCCAGGGAAAATGGAAAAAGGTTGTGCCCAGGGGCGGCTGGCCTTGGGGAGGGAACTCACTACAAGAAATCTTTATATCGAAGGATGGAGCCCACACCGAAGTTGTCCCCACCTCAAACTTGTGCTGCCCTGATAGACCCAAGGGAGCCCTATAAACTGACATCAGGAACCTGGACTGCTGAGTTTTCTTTCCCAGGGAAAATGGCCAAATGATGTGCCCAGGGGCCCCTGGACCTGGGTAGGGACCTCATTGCAAAGAATCCTTATATCGAAGGATGCACCCCACACCGAAGTTGTCCCCACCTCAAACTTGTGCTGCCCTGATAGACCCAAGGGAGCCCTACAAACTGACATCAGGAACCTGGACTGCTGAGTTTTCTTTCCCAGGGAAAATGGCCAAAGGATGTGCCCAGGGGCCCCTGGACCTGACTGCAAAAAATCCTTATATCGAAGGATGGACCCCACACCGAAGTTGTCCCCACCTCAAACTTGTGCTGCCCTGATACACCCAAGGGAGCCCTACAAACTGACATCAGGAACCTGGACTGCTGAGTTTTCTTTCCCAGGGAAAATGGAAAAAGGATGTGCCCGGGGGCCCCTGGCCCTGACTGCAAACAATCCTTATATCGAAGGATGGACCCCACACCGAAGTTGTCCCCACCTCAAACTTGTGCTGCCCTGATAGACCCAAGGGAGCCCTACAAACTGACATCAGGAACCTGGACTGCTGAGTTTTCTTTCCCAGGGAAAATGGAAAAAGGATGTGCCCTGGGGCCCCTGGCCCTGACTGCAAAAAATCCTTATATCGAAGGATGCACCCCACACCGAAGTTGTCCCCACCTCAAACTTGTGCTTCCCTGATAGACCCAAGGGAGCCCTACAAACTGACATCAGGAACCTGGACTGCTGAGTTTTCTTTCCCAGGGAAAATGGCCAAATGATGTGCCCAGGGGCCCCTGGACCTGGGTAGGGACCTAATTGCAAAGAATCCTTATATCGAAGGATGGACCCCACACCGAAGTTGTCCCCACCTCAAACTTGTGCTGCCCTGATAGACCCAAGGGAGCCCTACAAACTGACATCAGGAACCTGGACTGCTGAGTTTTCTTTCCCAGGGAAAATGGCCAAAGGATGTGCCCAGGGGCCCCTGGACCTGACTGCAAAAAATCCTTATATCGAAGGATGGACCCCACACCGAAGTTGTCCCCACCTCAAACTTGTGCTGCCCTGATACACCCAAGGGAGCCCTACAAACTGACATCAGGAACCTGGACTGCTGAGTTTTCTTTCCCAGGGAAAATGGAAAAAGGATGTGCCCAGGGGCCCCTGGCCCTGACTGCAAAAAATCCTTATATCGAAGGATGGAGCCCACACCAAAGTTGTCCCCACCTCAAACTTGTGCTGCCCTGATAGACCCAAGGGAGCCCTACAAACTGACATCAGGAACCTGGACTGCTGAGTTTTCTTTCCCAGGGAAAATGGCCAAAGGATGTGCCCAGGGGCCCCTGGACCTGACTGAAAAAAATCCTTATATCGAAGGATGGACCCCACACCGAAGTTGTCCCCACCTCAAACTTGTGCTGCCCTGATAGACCCAAGGGAGCCCTACAAACTGACATCAGGAACCTGGACTGCTGAGTTTTCTTTCCCAGGGAAAATGGAAAAAGGTTGTGCCCAGGGTCCCCTAGCCCTGGACAGGGCCCTCACTACAAAAACTCCTTATATCGAAGGATGGACCCCACACCGAAGTTGTCCCCACCTCAAACTTGTGCTGCCCTGATAGACCCAAGGGAGCCCTACAAACTGACATCAGGAACCTGGACTGCTGAGTTTTCTTTCCCAGGGAAAATGGCCAAATGATGTGCCCAGGGGCCCCTGGACCTGGGTAGGGACCTCATTGCAAAGAATCCTTATATCGAAGGATGGACCCCACACCGAAATTGTCCCCACCTCAAACTTGTGCTGCCTTGATAGACCCAAGGGAGCCCTACAAACTGACATCAGGAACCTGGACTGCTGAGTTTTCTTTCCCAGGGAAAATGGAAAAAGGATGTGCCCAGGGGCCCCTGGCCCTGACTGCAAAAAATCCTTATATCGAAGGATGGACCCCACACCGAAGTTGTCCCCACCTCAAACTTGTGCTGCCCTGATACACCCAAGGGAGCCCTACAAACTGACATCAGGAACCTGCACTGCTGAGTTTTCTTTCCCAGGGAAAATGGAAAAAGGATGTGCCCGGGGGCCCCTGGCCCTGACTGAAAAGAATCCTTATATCGAAGGATGGACCCCACACCGAAGTTGTCCCCACCTCAAACTTGTGCTGCCCTGATAGACCCAAGGGAGCTCTACAAACTGACATCAGGAACCTGGACTGCTGAGTTTTCTTTCCCAGGGAAAATGGAAAAATGTTGTGCCCAGTGGCGGCTGGCCTTGGGCAGGGACCTCACTACAAGAAATCCTTATATCGAAGGATGGAGCCCACACCGAAGTTGTCCCCACCTCAAACTTGTGCTGCCCTGATAGACCCAAGGGAGCCCTACAAACTGACATCAGAAACCTGGACTGCTGAGTTTTCTTTCCCAGGGAAAATGGAAAAAGGTTGTGCCCAGGGTCCCCTAGCACTGGACAGGGCCCTCACTACAAAAAATCCTTATATCGAAGGATGGACCCCACACCGAAGTTGTCCCCACCTTAAAATTGTGCTACCCTGATACACCCAAGGGAGCCCTACAAACTGACATCAGGAACCTGGACTGCTGAGTTTTCTTTCCCAGGGAAAATGGAAAAAGGTTGTGCCCAGGGGCCCCTGGCCCTGACTTCAAAAAATCCTTATATCGAAGGATGCACCCCACACCGAAGTTGTCCCCACCTCAAACTTGTGCTTCCCTGATAGACCCAAGGGAGCCCTACAAACTGACATCAGGAACCTGGACTGCTGAGTTTTCTTTCCCAGGGAAAATGGCCAAATGATGTGCCCAGGGGCCCCTGGACCTGGGTAGGGACCTAATTGCAAAGAATCCTTATATCGAAGGATGGACCCCACACCGAAGTTGTCCCCACCTCAAACTTGTGCTGCCCTGATAGACCCAAGGGAGCCCTACAAACTGACATCAGGAACCTGGACTGCTGAGTTTTCTTTCCCAGGGAAAATGGCCAAAGGATGTGCCCAGGGGCCCCTGGACCTGACTGCAAAAAATCCTTATATCGAAGGATGGACCCCACACCGAAGTTGTCCCCACCTCAAACTTGTGCTGCCCTGATACACCCAAGGGAGCCCTACAAACTGACATCAGGAACCTGGACTGCTGAGTTTTCTTTCCCAGGGAAAATGGAAAAAGGATGTGTCCGGGGGCCCCTGGCCCGGACTGCAAAAAATCCTTATATCGAAGGATGGAGCCCACACCAAAGTTGTCCCCACCTCAAACTTGTGCTGCCCTGATAGACCCAAGGGAGCCCTACAAACTGACATCAGGAACCTGGACTGCTGAGTTTTCTTTCCCAGGGAAAATGGCCAAAGGATGTGCCCAGGGGCCCCTGGACCTGACTGAAAAAAATCCTTATATCGAAGGATGGACCCCACACCGAAGTTGTCCCCACCTCAAACTTGTGCTGCCCTGATAGACCCAAGGGAGCCCTACAAACTGACATCAGGAACCTGGACTGCTGAGTTTTCTTTCCCAGGGAAAATGGCCAAAGGTTGTGCCCGGGGGCCCTTGTCCCTGACTGCAAAGAATCCTTATATCGAAGGATGGACCCCACACCGAAGTTGTCCGCACCTCAAACTTGTGCTGCCCTGATAGACCCAAGGGAGCCCTACAAACTGACATCAGGAACCTGGACTGCTGAGTTTTCTTTCCCAGGGAAAATGGAAAAAGGATGTGCCCAGGGGCCCCTGGCCCTGACTGCAAAAAATCCTTATATCGAAGGATGGAGCCCACACCGAAGTTGTCCCCACCTCAAACTTGTGCTGCCCTGATAGACCCAAGGGAGCTCTCCAAACTGACATCAGGAACCTGGACTGTTGAGTTTTCTTTCCCAGGGAAAATGGAAAAAGGTTGTACCCAGGCGCGGCAGGCCTTGGGCAGGGACCTCACTACAAGAAATCCTTATATCGAAGGATGGACCCCACACCGAAGTTGTCCCCACCTCAAACTTGTGCTGCCCTGATAGACCCAAGGGAGCCCTACAAACTGACATCAGGAACCTGGACTGCTGAGTTTTCTTTCCCAGGGAAAATGGAAAAAGGTTGTGCCCAGGGTCCCCTAGCCCTGGACAGGGCCCTCACTACAAAAACTCCTTATATCGAAGGATGGACCCCACACCGAAGTTGTCCCCACCTCAAACTTGTGCTGCCCTGATAGACCCAAGGGAGCCCTACAAACTGACATCAGGAACCTGGACTGCTGAGTTTTCTTTCCCAGGGAAAATGGCCAAATGATGTGCCCAGGGGCCCCTGGACCTGGGTAGGGACCTCATTGCAAAGAATCCTTATATCGAAGGATGGACCCCACACCGAAATTGTCCCCACCTCAAACTTGTGCTGCCTTGATAGACCCAAGGGAGCCCTACAAACTGACATCAGGAACCTGGACTGCTGAGTTTTCTTTCCCAGGGAAAATGGAAAAAGGATGTGCACAGGGGCCCCTGGCCCTGACTGCAAAAAATCCTTATATCGAAGGATGGACCCCACACCGAAGTTGTCCCCACCTCAAACTTGTGCTGCCCTGATACACCCAAGGGAGCCCTACAAACTGACATCAGGAACCTGCACTGCTGAGTTTTCTTTCCCAGGGAAAATGGAAAAAGGATGTGCCCGGGGGCCCCTGGCCCTGACTGAAAAGAATCCTTATATCGAAGGATGGACCCCACACCGAAGTTGTCCCCACCTCAAACTTGTGCTGCCCTGATAGACCCAAGGGAGCCCTACAAACTGACATCAGGAACCTGGACTGCTGAGTTTTCTTTCCCAGGGAAAATGGAAAAAGGTTGTGCCCAGGGTCCCCTAGCCCTTTACAGGGCCCTCACAGCAAAAAATCCTTATATCGAAGGATGGACCCCACACCGAAGTTGTCCCCACCTCAAAATTGTGCTACCCTGATAGACCCAAGGGAGCCCTACAAACTGACATCAGGAGCCTGGACTGCTGAGTTTTCTTTCCCAGGGAAAATGGAAAAAGGATGTGCCCTGGGGCCCCTGGCCCTGACTGGAAAGAATCCTTATATCGAAGGATGGACCCCACACCGAAGTTGTCCCCACCTCAAACTTGTGCTGCCCTGATAGACCCAAGGGAGCCCTACAAACTGACATCAGGAACCTGGACTGCTGAGTTTTCTTTCCCAGGGAAAATGGAAAAAGGATGTGCCCAGGGGCTCCTGGCCCTGACTGCAAAAAATCCTTATATCGAAGGATGGAGCCCACACCGAAGTTGTCCCCACCTCAAACTTGTGCTGCCCTGATAGACCCAAGGGAGCCCTACAAACTGACATCAGGAACCTGGACTGCTGAGTTTTCTTTCCCAGGGAAAATGGAAAGAGGTTGTGCCCAGGGGCGGCTGGCCTTGGGGAGGGAACTCACTACAAGAAATCTTTATATCGAAGGATGGAGCCCACACCGAAGTTGTCCCCACCTCAAACTTGTGCTGCCCTGATAGACCCAAGGGAGCCCTATAAACTGACATCAGGAACCTGGACTGCTGAGTTTTCTTTCCAAGGGAAAATGGCCAAATGATATGCCCAGGGGCCCCTGGACCTGGGTAGGGACCTCATTGCAAAGAATCCTTATATCGAAGGATGCACCCCACACCGAAGTTGTCCCCACCTCAAACTTGTGCTGCCCTGATAGACCCAAGGGAGCCCTACAAACTGACATCAGGAACCTGGACTGCTGAGTTTTCTTTCCCAGGGAAAATGGCCAAAGGATGTGCCCAGGGGCCCCTGGACCTGACTGCAAAAAATCCTTATATCGAAGGATGGACCCCACACCGAAGTTGTCCCCACCTCAAACTTGTGCTGCCCTGATACACCCAAGGGAGCCCTACAAACTGACATCAGGAACCTGGACTGCTGAGTTTTCTTTCCCAGGGAAAATGGAAAAAGGATGTGCCCGGGGGCCCCTGGCCCTGACTGCAAACAATCCTTATATCGAAGGATGGACCCCACACCGAAGTTGTCCCCACCTCAAACTTGTGCTGCCCTGATAGACCCAAGGGAGCCCTACAAACTGACATCAGGAACCTGGACTGCTGAGTTTTCTTTCCCAGGGAAAATGGAAAAAGGATGTGCCCTGGGGCCCCTGGCCCTGACTGCAAAAAATCCTTATATCGAAGGATGCACCCCACACCGAAGTTGTCCCCACCTCAAACTTGTGCTTCCCTGATACACCCAAGGGAGCCCTACAAACTGACATCAGGAACCTGGACTGCTGAGTTTTCTTTCCCAGGGAAAATGGAAAAAGGATGTGCCCTGGGGCCCCTGGCCCTGACTGCAAAAAATCCTTATATCGAAGGATGCACCCCACACCGAAGTTGTCCCCACCTCAAACTTGTGCTTCCCTGATAGACCCAAGGGAGCCCTACAAACTGACATCAGGAACCTGGACTGCTGAGTTTTCTTTCCCAGGGAAAATGGCCAAATGATGTGCCCAGGGGCCCCTGGACCTGGGTAGGGACCTCATTGCAAAGAATCCTTATATCGAAGGATGGACCCCACACCGAAGTTGTCCCCACCTCAAACTTGTGCTGCCCTGATAGACCCAAGGGAGCCCTACAAACTGACATCAGGAACCTGGACTGCTGAGTTTTCTTTCCCAGGGAAAATGGCCAAAGGATGTGCCCAGGGGCCCCTGGACCTGACTGCAAAAAATCCTTATATCGAAGGATGGACCCCACACCGAAGTTGTCCCCACCTCAAACTTGTGCTGCCCTGATACACCCAAGGGAGCCCTACAAACTGACATCAGGAACCTGGACTGCTGAGTTTTCTTTCCCAGGGAAAATGGAAAAAGGATGTGTCCGGGGGCCCCTGGCCCGGACTGCAAAAAATCCTTATATCGAAGGATGGAGCCCACACCAAAGTTGTCCCCACCTCAAACTTGTGCTGCCCTGATAGACCCAAGGGAGCCCTACAAACTGACATCAGGAACCTGGACTGCTGAGTTTTCTTTCCCAGGGAAAATGGCCAAAGGATGTGCCCAGGGGCCCCTGGACCTGACTGAAAAAAATCCTTATATCGAAGGATGGACCCCACACCGAAGTTGTCCCCACCTCAAACTTGTGCTGCCCTGATAGACCCAAGGGAGCCCTACAAACTGACATCAGGAACCTGGACTGCTGAGTTTTCTTTCCCAGGGAAAATGGCCAAAGGTTGTGCCCGGGGGCCCTTGTCCCTGACTGCAAAGAATCCTTATATCGAAGGATGGACCCCACACCGAAGTTGTCCGCACCTCAAACTTGTGCTGCCCTGATAGACCCAAGGGAGCCCTACAAACTGACATCAGGAACCTGGACTGCTGAGTTTTCTTTCCCAGGGAAAATGGAAAAAGGATGTGCCCAGGGGCCCCTGGCCCTGACTGCAAAAAATCCTTATATCGAAGGATGGAGCCCACACCGAAGTTGTCCCCACCTCAAACTTGTGCTGCCCTGATAGACCCAAGGGAGCCCTACAAACTGACATCAGGAACCTGGACTGCTGAGTTTTCTTTCCCAGGGAAAATGGAAAAAGGTTGTGCCCAGGGTCCCCTAGCCCTGGACAGGGCCCTCACTACAAAAACTCCTTATATCGAAGGATGGACCCCACACCGAAGTTGTCCCCACCTCAAACTTGTGCTGCCCTGATAGACCCAAGGGAGCCCTACAAACTGACATCAGGAACCTGGACTGCTGAGTTTTCTTTCCCAGGGAAAATGGCCAAATGATGTGCCCAGGGGCCCCTGGACCTGGGTAGGGACCTCATTGCAAAGAATCCTTATATCGAAGGATGGACCCCACACCGAAATTGTCCCCACCTCAAACTTGTGCTGCCTTGATAGACCCAAGGGAGCCCTACAAACTGACATCAGGAACCTGGACTGCTGAGTTTTCTTTCCCAGGGAAAATGGAAAAAGGATGTGCCCAGGGGCCCCTGGCCCTGACTGCAAAAAATCCTTATATCGAAGGATGGACCCCACACCGAAGTTGTCCCCACCTCAAACTTGTGCTGCCCTGATACACCCAAGGGAGCCCTACAAACTGACATCAGGAACCTGCACTGCTGAGTTTTCTTTCCCAGGGAAAATGGAAAAAGGATGTGCCCAGGGGCCCCTGGCCCTGACTGAAAAGAATCCTTATATCGAAGGATGGACCCCACACCGAAGTTGTCCCCACCTCAAACTTGTGCTGCCCTGATAGACCCAAGGGAGCCCTACAAACTGACATCAGGAACCTGGACTGCTGAGTTTTCTTTCCCAGGGAAAATGGAAAAAGGTTGTGCCCAGGGTCCCCTAGCACTGGACAGGGCCCTCACTACAAAAAATCCTTATATCGAAGGATGGACCCCACACCGAAGTTGTCCCCACCTCAAAATTGTGCTACCCTGATAGACCCAAGGGAGCCCTACAAACTGACATCAGGAGCCTGGACTGCTGAGTTTTCTTTCCCAGGGAAAATGGAAAAAGGATGTGCCCTGGGGCCCCTGGCCCTGACTGGAAAGAATCCTTATATCGAAGGATGGACCCCACACCGAAGTTGTCCCCACCTCAAACTTGTGCTGCCCTGATAGACCCAAGGGAGCCCTACAAACTGACATCAGGAACCTGGACTGCTGAGTTTTCTTTCCCAGGGAAAATGGAAAAAGGATGTGCCCTGGGGCTCCTGGCCCTGACTGCAAAAAATCCTTATATCGAAGGATGGAGCCCACACCGAAGTTGTCCCCACCTCAAACTTGTGCTGCCCTGATAGACCCAAGGGAGCCCTACAAACTGACATCAGGAACCTGGACTGCTGAGTTTTCTTTCCCAGGGAAAATGGAAAAAGGTTGTGCCCAGGGGCGGCTGGCCTTGGGGAGGGAACTCACTACAAGAAATCTTTATATCGAAGGATGGAGCCCACACCGAAGTTGTCCCCACCTCAAACTTGTGCTGCCCTGATAGACCCAAGGGAGCCCTATAAACTGACATCAGGAACCTGGACTGCTGAGTTTTCTTTCCCAGGGAAAATGGCCAAATGATGTGCCCAGGGGCCCCTGGACCTGGGTAGGGACCTCATTGCAAAGAATCCTTATATCGAAGGATGCACCCCACACCGAAGTTGTCCCCACCTCAAACTTGTGCTGCCCTGATAGACCCAAGGGAGCCCTACAAACTGACATCAGGAACCTGGACTGCTGAGTTTTCTTTCCCAGGGAAAATGGCCAAAGGATGTGCCCAGGGGCCCCTGGACCTGACTGCAAAAAATCCTTATATCGAAGGATGGACCCCACACCGAAGTTGTCCCCACCTCAAACTTGTGCTGCCCTGATACACCCAAGGGAGCCCTACAAACTGACATCAGGAACCTGGACTGCTGAGTTTTCTTTCCCAGGGAAAATGGAAAAAGGATGTGCCCGGGGGCCCCTGGCCCTGACTGCAAACAATCCTTATATCGAAGGATGGACCCCACACCGAAGTTGTCCCCACCTCAAACTTGTGCTGCCCTGATAGACCCAAGGGAGCCCTACAAACTGACATCAGGAACCTGGACTGCTGAGTTTTCTTTCCCAGGGAAAATGGAAAAAGGATGTGCCCTGGGGCCCCTGGCCCTGACTGCAAAAAATCCTTATATCGAAGGATGCACCCCACACCGAAGTTGTCCCCACCTCAAACTTGTGCTTCCCTGATAGACCCAAGGGAGCCCTACAAACTGACATCAGGAACCTGGACTGCTGAGTTTTCTTTCCCAGGGAAAATGGCCAAATGATGTGCCCAGGGGCCCCTGGACCTGGGTAGGGACCTAATTGCAAAGAATCCTTATATCGAAGGATGGACCCCACACCGAAGTTGTCCCCACCTCAAACTTGTGCTGCCCTGATAGACCCAAGGGAGCCCTACAAACTGACATCAGGAACCTGGACTGCTGAGTTTTCTTTCCCAGGGAAAATGGCCAAAGGATGTGCCCAGGGGCCCCTGGACCTGACTGCAAAAAATCCTTATATCGAAGGATGGACCCCACACCGAAGTTGTCCCCACCTCAAACTTGTGCTGCCCTGATACACCCAAGGGAGCCCTACAAACTGACATCAGGAACCTGGACTGCTGAGTTTTCTTTCCCAGGGAAAATGGAAAAAGGATGTGCCCAGGGGCCCCTGGCCCTGACTGCAAAAAATCCTTATATCGAAGGATGGAGCCCACACCAAAGTTGTCCCCACCTCAAACTTGTGCTGCCCTGATAGACCCAAGGGAGCCCTACAAACTGACATCAGGAACCTGGACTGCTGAGTTTTCTTTCCCAGGGAAAATGGCCAAAGGATGTGCCCAGGGGCCCCTGGACCTGACTGAAAAAAATCCTTATATCGAAGGATGGACCCCACACCAAAGTTGTCCCCACCTCAAACTTGTGCTGCCCTGATAGACCCAAGGGAGCCCTACAAACTGACATCAGGAACCTGGACTGCTGAGTTTTCTTTCCCAGGGAAAATGGCCAAAGGTTGTGCCCGGGGGCCCTTGTCCCTGACTGCAAAGAATCCTTATATCGAAGGATGGAGCCCACACCGAAGTTGTCCGCACCTCAAACTTGTGCTGCCCTGATAGACCCAAGGGAGCCCTACAAACTGACATCAGGAACCTGGACTGCTGAGTTTTCTTTCCCAGGGAAAATGGAAAACGGATGTGCCCTGGGGCCCCTGGCCCTGACTGCAAAAAATCCTTATATCGAAGGATGGAGCCCACACCGAAGTTGTCCCCACCTCAAACTTGTGCTGCCCTGATAGACCCAAGGGAGCTCTACAAACTGACATCAGGAACCTGGACTGCTGAGTTTTCTTTCCCAGGGAAAATGGAAAAAGGTTGTACCCAGGCGCGGCAGGCCTTGGGCAGGGACCTCACTACAAGAAATCCTTATATCGAAGGATGGACCCCACACCGAAGTTGTCCCCACCTCAAACTTGTGCTGCCCTGATAGACCCAAGGGAGCCCTACAAACTGACATCAGGAACCTGGACTGCTGAGTTTTCTTTCCCAGGGAAAATGGAAAAAGGTTGTGCCCAGGGTCCCCTAGCCCTGGACAGGGCCCTCACTACAAAAACTCCTTATATCGAAGGATGGACCCCACACCGAAGTTGTCCCCACCTCAAACTTGTGCTGCCCTGATAGACCCAAGGGAGCCCTACAAACTGACATCAGGAACCTGGACTGCTGAGTTTTCTTTCCCAGGGAAAATGGCCAAATGATGTGCCCAGGGGCCCCTGGACCTGGGTAGGGACCTCATTGCAAAGAATCCTTATATCGAAGGATGGACCCCACACCGAAATTGTCCCCACCTCAAACTTGTGCTGCCTTGATAGACCCAAGGGAGCCCTACAAACTGACATCAGGAACCTGGACTGCTGAGTTTTCTTTCCCAGGGAAAATGGAAAAAGGATGTGCCCAGGGGCCCCTGGCCCTGACTGCAAAAAATCCTTATATCGAAGGATGGACCCCACACCGAAGTTGTCCCCACCTCAAACTTGTGCTGCCCTGATACACCCAAGGGAGCCCTACAAACTGACATCAGGAACCTGCACTGCTGAGTTTTCTTTCCCAGGGAAAATGGAAAAAGGATGTGCCCGGGGGCCCCTGGCCCTGACTGAAAAGAATCCTTATATCGAAGGATGGACCCCACACCGAAGTTGTCCCCACCTCAAACTTGTGCTGCCCTGATAGACCCAAGGGAGCTCTACAAACTGACATCAGGAACCTGGACTGCTGAGTTTTCTTTCCCAGGGAAAATGGAAAAATGTTGTGCCCAGTGGCGGCTGGCCTTGGGCAGGGACCTCACTACAAGAAATCCTTATATCGAAGGATGGAGCCCACACCGAAGTTGTCCCCACCTCAAACTTGTGCTGCCCTGATAGACCCAAGGGAGCCCTACAAACTGACATCAGAAACCTGGACTGCTGAGTTTTCTTTCCCAGGGAAAATGGAAAAAGGTTGTGCCCAGGGTCCCCTAGCACTGGACAGGGCCCTCACTACAAAAAATCCTTATATCGAAGGATGGACCCCACACCGAAGTTGTCCCCACCTTAAAATTGTGCTACCCTGATACACCCAAGGGAGCCCTACAAACTGACATCAGGAACCTGGACTGCTGAGTTTTCTTTCCCAGGGAAAATGGAAAAAGGTTGTGCCCAGGGGCCCCTGGCCCTGACTTCAAAAAATCCTTATATCGAAGGATGCACCCCACACCGAAGTTGTCCCCACCTCAAACTTGTGCTTCCCTGATAGACCCAAGGGAGCCCTACAAACTGACATCAGGAACCTGGACTGCTGAGTTTTCTTTCCCAGGGAAAATGGCCAAATGATGTGCCCAGGGGCCCCTGGACCTGGGTAGGGACCTAATTGCAAAGAATCCTTATATCGAAGGATGGACCCCACACCGAAGTTGTCCCCACCTCAAACTTGTGCTGCCCTGATAGACCCAAGGGAGCCCTACAAACTGACATCAGGAACCTGGACTGCTGAGTTTTCTTTCCCAGGGAAAATGGCCAAAGGATGTGCCCAGGGGCCCCTGGACCTGACTGCAAAAAATCCTTATATCGAAGGATGGACCCCACACCGAAGTTGTCCCCACCTCAAACTTGTGCTGCCCTGATACACCCAAGGGAGCCCTACAAACTGACATCAGGAACCTGGACTGCTGAGTTTTCTTTCCCAGGGAAAATGGAAAAAGGATGTGTCCGGGGGCCCCTGGCCCGGACTGCAAAAAATCCTTATATCGAAGGATGGAGCCCACACCAAAGTTGTCCCCACCTCAAACTTGTGCTGCCCTGATAGACCCAAGGGAGCCCTACAAACTGACATCAGGAACCTGGACTGCTGAGTTTTCTTTCCCAGGGAAAATGGCCAAAGGATGTGCCCAGGGGCCCCTGGACCTGACTGAAAAAAATCCTTATATCGAAGGATGGACCCCACACCGAAGTTGTCCCCACCTCAAACTTGTGCTGCCCTGATAGACCCAAGGGAGCCCTACAAACTGACATCAGGAACCTGGACTGCTGAGTTTTCTTTCCCAGGGAAAATGGCCAAAGGTTGTGCCCGGGGGCCCTTGTCCCTGACTGCAAAGAATCCTTATATCGAAGGATGGACCCCACACCGAAGTTGTCCGCACCTCAAACTTGTGCTGCCCTGATAGACCCAAGGGAGCCCTACAAACTGACATCAGGAACCTGGACTGCTGAGTTTTCTTTCCCAGGGAAAATGGAAAAAGGATGTGCCCAGGGGCCCCTGGCCCTGACTGCAAAAAATCCTTATATCGAAGGATGGAGCCCACACCGAAGTTGTCCCCACCTCAAACTTGTGCTGCCCTGATAGACCCAAGGGAGCTCTACAAACTGACATCAGGAACCTGGACTGTTGAGTTTTCTTTCCCAGGGAAAATGGAAAAAGGTTGTACCCAGGCGCGGCAGGCCTTGGGCAGTGACCTCACTACAAGAAATCCTTATATCGAAGGATGGACCCCACACCGAAGTTGTCCCCACCTCAAACTTGTGCTGCCCTGATAGACCCAAGGGAGCCCTACAAACTGACATCAGGAACCTGGACTGCTGAGTTTTCTTTCCCAGGGAAAATGGAAAAAGGTTGTGCCCAGGGTCCCCTAGCCCTGGACAGGGCCCTCACTACAAAAACTCCTTATATCGAAGGATGGACCCCACACCGAAGTTGTCCCCACCTCAAACTTGTGCTGCCCTGATAGACCCAAGGGAGCCCTACAAACTGACATCAGGAACCTGGACTGCTGAGTTTTCTTTCCCAGGGAAAATGGCCAAATGATGTGCCCAGGGGCCCCTGGACCTGGGTAGGGACCTCATTGCAAAGAATCCTTATATCGAAGGATGGACCCCACACCGAAATTGTCCCCACCTCAAACTTGTGCTGCCTTGATAGACCCAAGGGAGCCCTACAAACTGACATCAGGAACCTGGACTGCTGAGTTTTCTTTCCCAGGGAAAATGGAAAAAGGATGTGCACAGGGGCCCCTGGCCCTGACTGCAAAAAATCCTTATATCGAAGGATGGACCCCACACCGAAGTTGTCCCCACCTCAAACTTGTGCTGCCCTGATACACCCAAGGGAGCCCTACAAACTGACATCAGGAACCTGCACTGCTGAGTTTTCTTTCCCAGGGAAAATGGAAAAAGGATGTGCCCGGGGGCCCCTGGCCCTGACTGAAAAGAATCCTTATATCGAAGGATGGACCCCACACCGAAGTTGTCCCCACCTCAAACTTGTGCTGCCCTGATAGACCCAAGGGAGCCCTACAAACTGACATCAGGAACCTGGACTGCTGAGTTTTCTTTCCCAGGGAAAATGGAAAAAGGTTGTGCCCAGGGTCCCCTAGCCCTTTACAGGGCCCTCACAGCAAAAAATCCTTATATCGAAGGATGGACCCCACACCGAAGTTGTCCCCACCTCAAAATTGTGCTACCCTGATAGACCCAAGGGAGCCCTACAAACTGACATCAGGAGCCTGGACTGCTGAGTTTTCTTTCCCAGGGAAAATGGAAAAAGGATGTGCCCTGGGGCCCCTGGCCCTGACTGGAAAGAATCCTTATATCGAAGGATGGACCCCACACCGAAGTTGTCCCCACCTCAAACTTGTGCTGCCCTGATAGACCCAAGGGAGCCCTACAAACTGACATCAGGAACCTGGACTGCTGAGTTTTCTTTCCCAGGGAAAATGGAAAAAGGATGTGCCCAGGGGCTCCTGGCCCTGACTGCAAAAAATCCTTATATCGAAGGATGGAGCCCACACCGAAGTTGTCCCCACCTCAAACTTGTGCTGCCCTGATAGACCCAAGGGAGCCCTACAAACTGACATCAGGAACCTGGACTGCTGAGTTTTCTTTCCCAGGGAAAATGGAAAAAGGTTGTGCCCAGGGGCGGCTGGCCTTGGGGAGGGAACTCACTACAAGAAATCTTTATATCGAAGGATGGAGCCCACACCGAAGTTGTCCCCACCTCAAACTTGTGCTGCCCTGATAGACCCAAGGGAGCCCTATAAACTGACATCAGGAACCTGGACTGCTGAGTTTTCTTTCCAAGGGAAAATGGCCAAATGATATGCCCAGGGGCCCCTGGACCTGGGTAGGGACCTCATTGCAAAGAATCCTTATATCGAAGGATGCACCCCACACCGAAGTTGTCCCCACCTCAAACTTGTGCTGCCCTGATAGACCCAAGGGAGCCCTACAAACTGACATCAGGAACCTGGACTGCTGAGTTTTCTTTCCCAGGGAAAATGGCCAAAGGATGTGCCCAGGGGCCCCTGGACCTGACTGCAAAAAATCCTTATATCGAAGGATGGACCCCACACCGAAGTTGTCCCCACCTCAAACTTGTGCTGCCCTGATACACCCAAGGGAGCCCTACAAACTGACATCAGGAACCTGGACTGCTGAGTTTTCTTTCCCAGGGAAAATGGAAAAAGGATGTGCCCGGGGGCCCCTGGCCCTGACTGCAAACAATCCTTATATCGAAGGATGGACCCCACACCGAAGTTGTCCCCACCTCAAACTTGTGCTGCCCTGATAGACCCAAGGGAGCCCTACAAACTGACATCAGGAACCTGGACTGCTGAGTTTTCTTTCCCAGGGAAAATGGAAAAAGGATGTGCCCTGGGGCCCCTGGCCCTGACTGCAAAAAATCCTTATATCGAAGGATGCACCCCACACCGAAGTTGTCCCCACCTCAAACTTGTGCTTCCCTGATAGACCCAAGGGAGCCCTACAAACTGACATCAGGAACCTGGACTGCTGAGTTTTCTTTCCCAGGGAAAATGGCCAAATGATGTGCCCAGGGGCCCCTGGACCTGGGTAGGGACCTAATTGCAAAGAATCCTTATATCGAAGGATGGACCCCACACCGAAGTTGTCCCCACCTCAAACTTGTGCTGCCCTGATAGACCCAAGGGAGCCCTACAAACTGACATCAGGAACCTGGACTGCTGAGTTTTCTTTCCCAGGGAAAATGGCCAAAGGATGTGCCCAGGGGCCCCTGGACCTGACTGCAAAAAATCCTTATATCGAAGGATGGACCCCACACCGAAGTTGTCCCCACCTCAAACTTGTGCTGCCCTGATACACCCAAGGGAGCCCTACAAACTGACATCAGGAACCTGGACTGCTGAGTTTTCTTTCCCAGGGAAAATGGAAAAAGGATGTGCCCAGGGGCCCCTGGCCCTGACTGCAAAAAATCCTTATATCGAAGGATGGAGCCCACACCAAAGTTGTCCCCACCTCAAACTTGTGCTGCCCTGATAGACCCAAGGGAGCCCTACAAACTGACATCAGGAACCTGGACTGCTGAGTTTTCTTTCCCAGGGAAAATGGCCAAAGGATGTGCCCAGGGGCCCCTGGACCTGACTGAAAAAAATCCTTATATCGAAGGATGGACCCCACACCAAAGTTGTCCCCACCTCAAACTTGTGCTGCCCTGATAGACCCAAGGGAGCCCTACAAACTGACATCAGGAACCTGGACTGCTGAGTTTTCTTTCCCACGGAAAATGGCCAAAGGATGTGCCCGGGGGCCCTTGTCCCTGACTGCAAAGAATCCTTATATCGAAGGATGGAGCCCACACCGAAGTTGTCCGCACCTCAAACTTGTGCTGCCCTGATAGACCCAAGGGAGCCCTACAAACTGACATCAGGAACCTGGACTGCTGAGTTTTCTTTCCCAGGGAAAATGGAAAAAGGATGTGCCCTGGGGCCCCTGGCCCTGACTGCAAAAAATCCTTATATCGAAGGATGGAGCCCACACCGAAGTTGTCCCCACCTCAAACTTGTGCTGCCCTGATAGACCCAAGGGAGCTCTACAAACTGACATCAGGAACCTGGACTGCTGAGTTTTCTTTCCCAGGGAAAATGGAAAAAGGTTGTACCCAGGCGTGGCAGGCCTTGGGCAGGGACCTCACTACAAGAAATCCTTATATCGAAGGATGGACCCCACACCGAAGTTGTCCCCACCTCAAACTTGTGCTGCCCTGATAGACCCAAGGGAGCCCTACAAACTGACATCAGGAACCTGGACTGCTGAGTTTTCTTTCCCAGGGAAAATGGAAAAAGGTTGTGCCCAGGGTCCCCTAGCCCTGGACAGGGCCCTCACTACAAAAACTCCTTATATCGAAGGATGGACCCCACACCGAAGTTGTCCCCACCTCAAACTTGTGCTGCCCTGATAGACCCAAGGGAGCCCTACAAACTGACATCAGGAACCTGGACTGCTGAGTTTTCTTTCCCAGGGAAAATGGCCAAATGATGTGCCCAGGGGCCCCTGGACCTGGGTAGGGACCTCATTGCAAAGAATCCTTATATCGAAGGATGGACCCCACACCGAAATTGTCCCCACCTCAAACTTGTGCTGCCTTGATAGACCCAAGGGAGCCCTACAAACTGACATCAGGAACCTGGACTGCTGAGTTTTCTTTCCCAGGGAAAATGGAAAAAGGATGTGCCCGGGGGCCCCTGGCCCTGACTGAAAAGAATCCCTATATCGAAGGATGGACCCCACACCGAAGTTGTCCCCACCTCAAACTTGTGCTGCCCTGATAGACCCAAGGGAGCCCTACAAACTGACATCAGGAAC
Organism: Lonchura striata; assembly: GCF_050655825.1. Lineage (NCBI taxonomy): Eukaryota > Metazoa > Chordata > Aves > Passeriformes > Estrildidae > Lonchura > Lonchura striata. The sequence continues at coordinate 9,156,613 of NC_140708.1, read as the reverse complement.
CTGGACTGCTGAGTTTTCTTTCCCAGGGAAAATGGAAAAATGTTGTGCCCAGGGTCCCCTAGCACTGGACAGGGCCCTCACTACAAAAAATCCTTATATCGAAGGATGGACCCCACACCGAAGTTGTCCCCACCTTAAAATTGTGCTACCCTGATACACCCAAGGGAGCCCTACAAACTGACATCAGGAACCTGGACTGCTGAGTTTTCTTTCCCAGGGAAAATGGAAAAAGGTTGTGCCCAGGGGCCCCTGGCCCTGACTTCAAAAAATCCTTATATCGAAGGATGGAGCCCACACCGAAGTTGTCCCCACCTCAAACTTGTGCTGCCCTGATAGACCCAAGGGAGCCCTACAAACTGACATCAGGAACCTGGACTGCTGAGTTTTCTTTCCCAGGGAAAATGGAAAAAGGATGTGCCCAGGGGCCCCTGTCCCTGACTGCAAAAAATCCTTATATCGAAGGATGGACCCCACACCGAAGTTGTCCCCACCTCAAACTTGTGCTGCCCTGATAGACCCAAGGGAGCCCTACAAACTGACATCAGGAACCTGGACTGCTGAGTTTTCTTTCCCAGGGAAAATGGAAAAAGGATGTGCCCAGGGGCCCCTGGCCCTGAATGCAAAAAATCCTTATATCGAAGGATGGACCCCACACCAAAGTGTTCCCCACCTCAAACTTGTGCTGCCCTGATAGACCCAAGGGAGCCCTACAAACTGACATCAGGAACCTGGACTGCTGAGTTTTCTTTCCCACGGAAAATGGAAAAAGGATGTGCCCAGGGTCCCCGGCCCTGGGCAGGGACCTCACTGCAAAAAATCCTTATATCGAAGGATGGAGCCCACACCGAAGTTGTCCCCACCTCAAACTTGTGCTGCCCTCATAGACCCAAGGGAGCCCTACAAACTGACATCAGGAACCTGGACTGCTGAGTTTTCTTTCCCAGGGAAAATGGAAAAAGGATGTGCCCTGGGGCCCCTGGCCCGGACTACAAAAAATCCTTATATCGAAGGATGGACCCCACACCGAAGTTGTCCCCACCTCAAACTTGTGCTGCCCTGATAGACCCAAGGGAGCCCTACAAACTGACATCAGGAACCTGGACTGCTGAGTTTTCTTTCCCAGGGAAAATGGAAAAAGGATGTGCCCGGGGGCCCCTGGCCCTGACTGAAAAGAATCCTTATATCGAAGGATGGACCCCACACCGAAGTTGTCCCCACCTCAAACATGTGCTGCCCTGATAGACCCAAGGGAGCCCTACAAACTGACATCAGGAACCTGGACTGCTGAGTTTTCTTTCCCAGGGAAAATGGCCAAAGGTTGTGCCCAGGGGCCCTTGGCCCTGACTGCAAAGAATCCTTATATCGAAGGATGGACCCCACACCGAACTTGTCCGCACCTCAAACTTGTGCTGCCCTGATACACCCAAGGGAGCCCTACAAACTGACATCAGGAACCTGGACTGCTGAGTTTTCTTTCCCAGGGAAAATGGAAAAAGGATGTGCCCAGGGGCCCCTGCCCCTCACTGCAAAAAATCCTTATATCGAAGGATGGACCCCACACCAAAGCTCTCCCCACCTCAAACTTGTGCTGCCCTGATAGACCCAAGGGAGCCCTACAAACTGACATCAGGAACCTGGACTGCTGAGTTTTCTTTCCCAGGGAAAATGGACAAAGGCTGTGCCCTGGGGCCCCTGGCCCTGACTGCAAAAAATCCTTATATCGAAGGATGCACCCCACACCGAAGTTGTCCCCACCTCAAACTTGTGCTGCCCTGATAGACCCAAGGGAGCCCAACAAACTGACATCAGGAACCTGGACTGCTGAGTTTTCTTTCCCAGGGAAAATGGAAAAAGGTTGTGCCCAGGGTCCCCTAGCCCTGGACAGGGCCCTCACTATAAAAACTCCTTATATCGAAGGATGGACCCCACACCGATGTTGTCCCCACCTCAAACTTGTGCTGCCCTGATACACCCAAGGGAGCCCTACAAACTGACATCAGGAACCTGGACTGCTGAGTTTTCTTTCCCAGGGAAAATGGAAAAAGGTTGTGCCCGGGGACTCCTGGTTCTGACTGCAAAAAATCCTTATATCGAAGGATGGAGCCCACACCGAAGTTGTCCCCACCTCAAACTTGTGCTGCCCTGATAGACCCAAGGGAGCCCTACAAACTGACATCAGGAACCTGGACTGCTGAGTTTTCTTTCCCAGGGAAAATGGAAAAAGGATGTGCCCAGGGGCCCCTAGCCCTGGACAGGGCCCTCACTACAAAAACTCCTTATATCGAAGGATGGACCCCACACCGAAATTTTCCCCACCTCAAAATTGTGGTACCCTGATAGACCCAAGGGAGCCCTACAAACTGACATCAGGAACCTGGACTGCTGAGTTTTCTTTCCCAGGGAAAATGGAAAAAGGATGTGCCCTGGGGCCCCTGGCCCTGACTGCAAAAAATCAATATATTGAAGGATGCACCCCACGCCGAAGTTGTCCCCACCTCAAACTTGTGCTGCCCTGATAGACCCAAGGGAGCCCTACAAACTGACATCAGGAACCTGGACTGCTGAGTTTTCTTTCCCAGGGAAAATGGAAAAAGGATGTGCCCGGGGGCCCCTGGTTCTGACTGCAAAGAATCCTTATATTGAAGAATGGACCCCACACCGAAGTTGTCCCCACCTCAAACTTGTGCTGCCCTGATAGACCCAAGGGAGCCCTACAAACTGACATCAGGAACCTGGACTGCTGTTTTTTCTTTCCCAGGGAAAATGGAAAAAGGTTGTGCCCGGGGGCCCCTGCCCCTGACTGCAAAGAATCCTTATATCGAAGGATGGACCCCACACCAAAATTGTCCCCACCTCAAACTTGTGCTGCCCTGATAGACCCAAGGGAGCCCGACAAACTGACATCAGGAACCTGGACTGCTGAGTTTTCTTTCCCACGGAAAATGGCCAAAGGAAGTGCCCAGGGGCCCCAGGCCCTGACTGCAAAAAATCCTTATATCGAAGGATGGACCCCACACCGAAGTTGTCCCCACCTCAAACTTGTGCTGCCCTGATAGACGCAAGGGAGCCCTACAAACTGACATCAGGAACCTGGACTGCTGAGTTTTCTTTCCCAGGGAAAATGGAAAAAGGATGTGCCCAGGGGTCCCCGGCCCGGGGCTGGGGCCTCACTACAAAAAATCCTTATATCGAAGGATGGACCCCACACCAAAGTTGTCCCCACCTCAAACTTGTGCTGCCCTGATAGACCCAAGGGAGCCCTACAAACTGACATCAGGAACCTGGACTGCTGAGTTTTCTTTCCCAGGGAAAATGGCCAAAGGATGTGCCCAGGGGCCCCTGGCCCTGACTGCAAAAAATCCTTATATCGAAGGATGGAGCCCACACCGAAGTTGTCCCCACCTCAAACTTGTGCTGCCCTGATAGACCCAAGGGAGCCCTACAAACTGACATCAGGAACCTGGACTGCTGAGTTTTCTTTCCCAGGGAAAATGGAAAAAGGATGTGCCCAGGGGCCCCTGGCCCTGACTGCAAAAAATCCTTATATCGAAGGATGGACCCCACACCAAAGTGTTCCCCACCTCAAACTTGTGCTGCCCTGATAGACCCAAGGGAGCCCTACAAACTGACATCAGGAACCTGGACTGCAGAGTTTTCTTTCCCAGGGAAAATGGAAAAAGGTTGTGCCCAGGGGCCCCTGGCCCTGGGGTGGGGCCTCACTGCAAAAAATCCTTATATCGAAGGATGCACCCCACACCGAAGTTGTCCCCACCTCAAACTTGTGCTTCCCTGATAGACCCAAGGGAGCCCTACAAACTGACATCAGGAACCTGGACTGCTGAGTTTTCATTCCCAGGGAAAATGGCCAAAGGATGTGCCCAGGGGCCCCTAGCCCTGACTGCAAAAAATCCTTATATCGAAGGATGGAGCCCACACTGAATTTGTTCCCACCTCAAACTTGTGCTGCCCTGATAGACCCAAGGGAACCCTACAAACTGACATCAGTAACCTGGACTGCTGAGTTTTCTTTCCCAGGGAAAATGGCCAAAGGATGTGCCCAGGGGCCCCTAGCCCTGACTGCAAAAAATCCTTATATCGAAGGATGGAGCCCACACTGAATTTGTCCCCACCTCAAACTTGTGCTGCCCTGATAGACCCAAGGGAGCCCTACAAACTGACATCAGAAACCTGGACTGCTGAGTTTTTTTTTCTCAGGGAAAATGGAAAAAGGATGTGCCCAGGGGCCCCTGGCCATGGGCTGGGGCCACACTGCAAAGAATAGTTATATCGAAGGATGGACCCCACACCGAAGTTGACCCCACCTCAAACTTGTGCTGCCCTGATAGACCCAAGGCAGCCCTACAAACTGACATCAGGAACCTGGACTGCTGAGTTTTCTTTCCCAGGGAAAATGGAAAAAGGATGTGCCCAGGGGGCCCAGGCCCTGACTGCAAAAAATGCTTATATCGAAGGATGGACCCCACACCGAAGTTGTCCCCACCTCAAACTTGTGCTGCCCTGATAGACCCAAGGGAGCCCTACAAACTGACATCAGGAACCTGGACTGCTGAGTTTTCTTTCCCAGGGAAAATGGAAAAAGGTTGTGCCCAGGGGCCCCTGGCCATGGGCTGGGGCCACACTGCAAAGAATCCTTATATCGAAGGATGGACCCCACACCGAAGTTGTCCCCACCTCAAACTTGTGCTGCCCTGATAGACCCAAGGGAGCCCTACAAACTGACATCAGGAACCTGGACTGCTGAGTTTTCTTTCCCAGGGAAAATGGCCAAAGGATGTGCCCAGGGGCCCCTGGCCCTGACTGCAAAAAATCCTTATATCGAAGGATGGAGCCCACACCGAAGTTGTCCCCACCTCAAATTTGTGCTGCCCTGATAGACCCAAGGGAGCCCTACAAACTGACATCAGGAACCTGGACTGCTGAGTTTTCTTTCCCACGGAAAATGGCCAAAGGATGTGCCCAGGGGCCCCAGGCCCTGACTGCAAAAAATCCTTATATCGAAGGATGGACCCCACACCGAAGTTGTCCCCACCTCAAACTTGTGCTGCCCTGATAGACGCAAGGGAGCCCTACAAACTGACATCAGGAACCTGGACTGCTGAGTTTTCTTTCCCAGGGAAAATGGGAAAAGGTTGTGCCCAGGGGCCCCTGGCCCTGGGGTGGGGCCTCACTGCAAAAAATCCTTATATCGAAGGATGGACCCCACACCAAAATTGTCCCCACCTCAAACTTGTGCTGCCCTGATAGACCCAAGGGAGACCTACAAACTGACATCAGGAACCTGGACTGCTGAGTTTTCTTTCCCAGGGAAAATGGAAAAAGGATGTGCCCAGGGGCCCCTAGCCCTGACTGCAAAAAATCCTTATATCGAAGGATGGAGCCCACACTGAATTTGTTCCCACCTCAAACTTGTGCTGCCCTGATAGACCCAAGGGAGCCCTACAAACTGACATCAGGAACCTGGACTGCTGAGTTTTCTTTCCCAGGGAAAATGGCCAAAGGATGTGCCCAGGGGCCCCTGGCCCTGACTGCAAAAAATCCTTATATCGAAGGATGGAGCCCACACCGAAGTTGTCCCCACCTCAAACTTGTGCTGCCCTGATAGACCCAAGGGAGCCCTACAAACTGACATCAGGAACCTGGACTGCTGAGTTTTCTTTCCCACGGAAAATGGCCAAAGGATGTGCCCAGGGGCCCTGGCCCTGGGCTGGGGCCTCACTGCAAAAAATCCTTATATCGAAGGATGGAGCCCACACCGAAGTTGTCCCCACCTCAAACTTGTGCTGCCCTGATAGACCCAAGGGAGCCCTACAAACTGACATCAGGAACCTGGACTGCTGAGTTTTCTTTCCCAGGGAAAATGGCCAAAGGATGTGCCCACGGGCCCCTAGCCCTGACTGCAAAGAATGCATATATCGAAGGATGGACCCCACACCGAAGTTGTCCCCACCTCAAACTTGTGCTGCCCTGATAGACCCAAGGGAGCCCTACAAACTGACATCAGGAACCTGGACTGCTGAGTTTTCTTTCCCAGGGAAAATGGAAAAAGGATGTGCCCAGGGGCCCCTGGCCCTGACTGCAAAAAATCCTTATATCGAAGGGTGGACCCCACACCGAAGTTGTCCCCACCTTAAACTTGTGCTGCCCTGATAGACCCAAGGGAGCCCTACAAACTGACATCAGGAACCTGGACTGCTGAGTTTTCTTTCCCAGGGAAAATGGAAAAAGGATGTGCCCAGGGGCCCCTTGCCCTGACTGCAAAAAATCCTTATATCGAAGGATGGACCCCACACCGAAGTTGTCCCCACCTCAAACTTGTGCTGCCCTGATAGACCCAAGGGAGCCCTACAAACTGACATCAGGAACCTGGACTGCTGAGTTTTCTTTCCCAGGGAAAATGGAAAAAGGTTGTGCCCAGGGGCCCCGGGTACTGACTGCAAAAAATCCTTATATCGAAGGATGGACCCCACACCGAAGTTGTCCCCACCTCAAACTTGTGCTGCCCTGATAGACCCAAGGGAGCCCTACAAACTGACATCAGGAACCTGGACTGCTGAGTTTTCTTTCCCAGGGAAAATGGAAAAAGGATGTGCACAGGGGCCCCTGGCCCTGTGCTGGAATCTCACTGCAAAAAATCCTTATATCGAAGGATGGACCCCACACCGAAGTTGTCCCCACCTCAAACTTGTGCTGCCCTGATAGACCCAAGGGAGCCCTACAAACTGACATCAGGAACCTGGACTGCTGAGTTTTCTTTCCCAGGGAAAATGGCCAAAGGATGTGCCCAGGGGCCCCTAGCCCTGACTGCAAAAAATCCTTATATCGAAGGATGGAGCCCACACTGAATTTGTTCCCACCTCAAACTTGTGCTGCCCTGATAGACCCAAGGGAGCCCTACAAACTGACATCAGGAACCTGGACTGCTGAGTTTTCTTTCCCAGGGAAAATGGCCAAAGGATGTGCCCAGGGGCCCCTGGCCCTGACTGCAAAAAATCCTTATATCGAAGGATGGAGCCCACACCGAAGTTGTCCCCACCTCAAACTTGTGCTGCCCTGATAGACCCAAGGGAGCCCTACAAACTGACATCAGGAACCTGGACTGCTGAGTTTTCTTTCCCAGGGAAAATGGCCAAAGGATGTGCCCAGGGGCCCTGGCCCTGGGCTGGGGCCTCACTGCAAAAAATCCTTATATCGAAGGATGGAGCCCACACCGAAGTTGTCCCCACCTCAAACTTGTGCTGCCCTGATAGACCCAAGGGAGCCCTACAAACTGACATCAGGAACCTGGACTGCTGAGTTTTCTTTCCCAGGGAAAATGGCCAAAGGATGTGCCCAGGGGCCCCTAGCCCTGACTGTAAAGAATGCATATATCGAAGGATGGACCCCACACCGAAGTTGTCCCCACCTCAAACTTGTGCTGCCCTGATAGACCCAAGGGAGCCCTACAAACTGACATCAGGAACCTGGACTGCTGAGTTTTCTTTCCCAGGGAAAATGGAAAAAGGATGTGCCCAGGGGCACGTGGCCCTGGGCTGGGGCCTCACTACAAAAAATCCTTATATAGAAGGATGGATCCCACACCGAAGTTGTCCCCACCTCAAACTTGTGCTGCCCTGATAGACCAAAGGGAGCCCTACAAACTGACATCAGGAACCTGGACTGCTGAGTTTTCTTTCCCAGGGAAAATGGAAAAAGGATGTGCCCAGGGGCCCCTGGCCCTGACTGCAAAAAATCCTTATATCGAAGGATGGACCCCACACCGAAGTTGTCCCCACCTCAAACTTGTGCTGCCCTGATAAACCCAAGGCAGCCCTACAAACTGACATCAGGAACCTGGACTGCTGAGTTTTCTTTCCCAGGGAAAATGGAAAAAGGATGTGCCCAGGGGCCCCTAGCCCTGACTGCAAAAAATCCTTATATCGAAGGATGGACCCCACACCGAAATTGTCCCCACCTCAAACTTGTGCTGCCCTGATAGACCCAAGGGAGCCCTACAAACTGACATCAGGAACCTGGACTGTTGAGTTTTCTTTCCCAGGGAAAATGGAAAAAGGATGTGCCCAGGGGCCCCTGGCCCTGACTGCAAAGAATGCATATATCGAAGGATGGACCCCACACCGAAGTTGTCCCCACCTCAAACTTGTGCTGCCCTGATAGACCCAAGGGAGCCCTACAAACTGACATCAGGAACCTGGACTGCTGAGTTTTCTTTCCCAGGGAAAATGGAAAAAGGATGTGCCCAGGGGCACGTGGCCCTGGGCTGGGGCCTCACTACAAAAAATCCTTATATCGAAGGATGGATCCCACACCGAAGTTGTCCCCACCTCAAACTTGTGCTGCCCTGATAGACCCAAGGGAGCCCTACAAACTGACATCAGGAACCTGGACTGCTGAGTTTTCTTTCCCAGGGAAAATGGAAAAAGGATGTGCCCAGGGGCCCCTGGCCCTGACTGCAAAAAATCCTTATATCGAAGGATGGACCCCACACCGAAGTTGTCCCCACCTCAAACTTGTGCTGCCCTGATAGACCCAAGGGAGCCCTACAAACTGACATCAGGAACCTGGACTGCTGAGTTTTCTTTCCCAGGGAAAATGGCCAAAGGATGTGCCCAGGGGCCCCTGGCCCTGACTGCAAAAAATCCTTATATCGAAGGATGGAGCCCACACCGAAGTTGTCCCCACCTCAAATTTGTGCTGCCCTGATAGACCCAAGGGAGCCCTACAAACTGACATCAGGAACCTGGACTGCTGAGTTTTCTTTCCCACGGAAAATGGCCAAAGGATGTGCCCAGGGGCCCCAGGCCCTGACTGCAAAAAATCCTTATATCGAAGGATGGACCCCACACCGAAGTTGTCCCCACCTCAAACTTGTGCTGCCCTGATAGACGCAAGGGAGCCCTACAAACTGACATCAGGAACCTGGACTGCTGAGTTTTCTTTCCCAGGGAAAATGGAAAAAGGATGTGCCCAGGGGTCCCCGGCCCGGGGCTGGGGCCTCACTACAAAAAATCCTTATATCGAAGGATGGACCCCACACCAAAGTTGTCCCCACCTCAAACTTGTACTGCCCTGATAGACCCAAGGGAGCCCTACAAACTGACATCAGGAACCTGGACTGCTGAGTTTTCTTTCCCAGGGAAAATGGAAAAAGGTTGTGCCCAGGGGTCCCTGGCCATGGGCTGGGGCCACACTGCAAAGAATCCTTATATCGAAGGATGGACCCCACACCGAAGTTGTCCCCACCTCAAACTTGTGCTGCCCTGATACACCCAAGGGAGCCCTACAAACTGACATCAGGAACCTGGACTGCTGAGTTTTCTTTCCCAGGGAAAATGGCCAAAGGATGTGCCCAGGGGCCCCTGGCCCTGACTGCAAAAAATCCTTATATCGAAGGATGGACCCCACACCGAAGTTGTCCCCACCTCAAACTTGTGCTGCCCTGATAGACCCAAGGGAGCCCGACAAACTGACATCAGGAACCTGGACTGCTGAGTTTTCTTTCCCACGGAAAATGGCCAAAGGATGTGCCCAGGGGCCGTGGCCCTGGGCTGGGGCCTCACTGCAAAAAATCCTTATATCGAAGGATGGAGCCCACACCGAAGTTGTCCCCACCTCAAACTTCTGCTGCCCTGATAGACCCAAGGGAGCCCTACAAACTGACATCAGGAACCTGGACTGCTGAGTTTTCTTTCCCAGGGAAAATGGCCAAAGGATGTGCCCAGGGGCCCCTAGCCCTGACTGCAAAAAATCCTTATATCGAAGGATGGACCCCACACCGAAGTTGTCCCCACCTCAAACTTGTGCTGCCCTGATAGACCCAAGGGAGCCCTACAAACTGACATCAGGAACCTGGACTGCTGAGTTTTCTTTCCCAGGGAAAATGGGAAAAGGTTGTGCCCAGGGGCCCCTGGCCCTGGGGTGGGGCCTCACTGCAAAAAATCCTTATATCGAAGGATGGACCCCATACCAAAATTGTCCCCACCTCAAACTTGTGCTGCCCTGATAGACCCAAGGGAGACCTACAAACTGACATCAGGAACCTGGACTGCTGAGTTTTCTTTCCCAGGGAAAATGGAAAAAGGATGTGCCCAGGGGCCCCTAGCCCTGACTGCAAAAAATCCTTATATCGAAGGATGGAGCCCACACTGAATTTGTTCCCACCTCAAACTTGTGCTGCCCTGATAGACCCAAGGGAGCCCTACAAACTGACATCAGGAACCTGGACTGCTGAGTTTTCTTTCCCAGGGAAAATGGCCAAAGGATGTGCCCAGGGGCCCCTGGCCCTGACTGCAAAAAATCCTTATATCGAAGGATGGAGCCCACACCGAAGTTGTCCCCACCTCAAACTTGTGCTGCCCTGATAGACCCAAGGGAGCCCTACAAACTGACATCAGGAACCTGGACTGCTGAGTTTTCTTTCCCACGGAAAATGGCCAAAGGATGTGCCCAGGGGCCCTGGCCCTGGGCTGGGGCCTCACTGCAAAAAATCCTTATATCGAAGGATGGAGCCCACACCGAAGTTGTCCCCACCTCAAACTTGTGCTGCCCTGATAGACCCAAGGGAGCCCTACAAACTGACATCAGGAACCTGGACTGCTGAGTTTTCTTTCCCAGGGAAAATGGAAAAAGGATGTGCCCAGGGGCACGTGGCCCTGGGCTGGGGCCTCACTACAAAAAATCCTTATATCGAAGGATGGATCCCACACCGAACTTGTCCCCACCTCAAACTTGTGCTGCCCTGATAGACCCAAGGGAGCCCTACAAACTGACATCAGGAACCTGGACTGCTGAGTTTTCTTTCCCAGGGAAAATGGAAAAAGGATGTGCCCAGGGGCCCCTGGCCCTGACTGCAAAAAATCCTTATATCGAAGGGTGGACCCCACACCGAAGTTGTCCCCACCTTAAACTTGTGCTGCCCTGATAGACCCAAGGGAGCCCTACAAACTGACATCAGGAACCTGGACTGCTGAGTTTTCTTTCCCAGGGAAAATGGAAAAAGGATGTGCCCAGGGGCCCCTTGCCCTGACTGCAAAAAATCCTTATATCGAAGGATGGACCCCACACCGAAGTTGTCCCCACCTCAAACTTGTGCTGCCCTGATACACCCAAGGGAGCCCTACAAACTGACATCAGGAACCTGGACTGCTGAGTTTTCTTTCCCAGGGAAAATGGAAAAAGGTTGTGCCCAGGGGCCCCGGGTCCTGACTGCAAAAAATCCTTATATCGAAGGATGGACCCCACACCGAAGTTTTCCCCACCTCAAACTTGTGCTGCCCTGATAGACCCAAGGGAGCCCTACAAACTGACATCAGGAACCTGGACTGCTGAGTTTTCTTTCCCAGGGAAAATGGAAAAAGGATGTGCACAGGGGCCCCTGGCCCTGTGCTGGAATCTCACTGCAAAAAATCCTTATATCGAAGGATGGACCCCACACCGAAGTTGTCCCCACCTCAAACTTGTGCTGCCCTGATAGACCCAAGGGAGCCCTACAAACTGACATCAGGAACCTGGACTGCTGAGTTTTCTTTCCCAGGGAAAATGGCCAAAGGATGTGCCCAAGGGCCCCTAGCCCTGACTGCAAAAAATCCTTATATCGAAGGATGGAGCCCACACTGAATTTGTTCCCACCTCAAACTTGTGCTGCCCTGATAGACCCAAGGGAGCCCTACAAACTGACATCAGGAACCTGGACTGCTGAGTTTTCTTTCCCAGGGAAAATGGCCAAAGGATGTGCCCAGGGGCCCCTGGCCCTGACTGCAAAAAATCCTTATATCGAAGGATGGAGCCCACACCGAAGTTGTCCCCACCTCAAACTTGTGCTGCCCTGATAGACCCAAGGGAGCCCTACAAACTGACATCAGGAACCTGGACTGCTGAGTTTTCTTTCCCAGGGAAAATGGCCAAAGGATGTGCCCAGGGGCCCTGGCCCTGGGCTGGGGCCTCACTGCAAAAAATCCTTATATCGAAGGATGGAGCCCACACCGAAGTTGTCCCCACCTCAAACTTGTGCTGCCCTGATAGACCCAAGGGAGCCCTACAAACTGACATCAGGAACCTGGACTGCTGAGTTTTCTTTCCCAGGGAAAATGGCCAAAGGATGTGCCCAGGGGCCCCTAGCCCTGACTGTAAAGAATGCATATATCGAAGGATGGACCCCACACCGAAGTTGTCCCCACCTCAAACTTGTGCTGCCCTGATAGACCCAAGGGAGCCCTACAAACTGACATCAGGAACCTGGACTGCTGAGTTTTCTTTCCCAGGGAAAATGGAAAAAGGATGTGCCCAGGGGCACGTGGCCCTGGGCTGGGGCCTCACTACAAAAAATCCTTATATCGAAGGATGGATCCCACACCGAAGTTGTCCCCACCTCAAACTTGTGCTGCCCTGATAGACCCAAGGGAGCCCTACAAACTGACATCAGGAACCTGGACTGCTGAGTTTTCTTTCCCAGGGAAAATGGAAAAAGGATGTGCCCAGGGGCCCCTGGCCCTGACTGCAAAAAATCCTTATATCGAAGGATGGACCCCACACCGAAGTTGTCCCCACCTCAAACTTGTGCTGCCCTGATAAACCCAAGGCAGCCCTACAAACTGACATCAGGAACCTGGACTGCTGAGTTTTCTTTCCCAGGGAAAATGGAAAAAGGATGTGCCCAGGGGCCCCTAGCCCTGACTGCAAAAAATCCTTATATCGAAGGATGGACCCCACACCGAAATTGTCCCCACCTCAAACTTGTGCTGCCCTGATAGACCCAAGGGAGCCCTACAAACTGACATCAGGAACCTGGACTGTTGAGTTTTCTTTCCCAGGGAAAATGGAAAAAGGATGTGCCCAGGGGCCCCTGGCCCTGACTGCAAAGAATGCATATATCGAAGGATGGACCCCACACCGAAGTTGTCCCCACCTCAAACTTGTGCTGCCCTGATAGACCCAAGGGAGCCCTACAAACTGACATCAGGAACCTGGACTGCTGAGTTTTCTTTCCCAGGGAAAATGGAAAAAGGATGTGCCCAGGGGCACGTGGCCCTGGGCTGGGGCCTCACTACAAAAAATCCTTATATCGAAGGATGGATCCCACACCGAAGTTGTCCCCACCTCAAACTTGTGCTGCCCTGATAGACCCAAGGGAGCCCTACAAACTGACATCAGGAACCTGGACTGCTGAGTTTTCTTTCCCAGGGAAAATGGAAAAAGGATGTGCCCAGGGGCCCCTGGCCCTGACTGCAAAAAATCCTTATATCGAAGGATGGACCCCACACCGAAGTTGTCCCCACCTCAAACTTGTGCTGCCCTGATAGACCCAAGGGAGCCCTACAAACTGACATCAGGAACCTGGACTGCTGAGTTTTCTTTCCCAGGGAAAATGGCCAAAGGATGTGCCCAGGGGCCCCTGGCCCTGACTGCAAAAAATCCTTATATCGAAGGATGGAGCCCACACCGAAGTTGTCCCCACCTCAAATTTGTGCTGCCCTGATAGACCCAAGGGAGCCCTACAAACTGACATCAGGAACCTGGACTGCTGAGTTTTCTTTCCCACGGAAAATGGCCAAAGGATGTGCCCAGGGGCCCCAGGCCCTGACTGCAAAAAATCCTTATATCGAAGGATGGACCCCACACCGAAGTTGTCCCCACCTCAAACTTGTGCTGCCCTGATAGACGCAAGGGAGCCCTACAAACTGACATCAGGAACCTGGACTGCTGAGTTTTCTTTCCCAGGGAAAATGGAAAAAGGATGTGCCCAGGGGTCCCCGGCCCGGGGCTGGGGCCTCACTACAAAAAATCCTTATATCGAAGGATGGACCCCACACCAAAGTTGTCCCCACCTCAAACTTGTACTGCCCTGATAGACCCAAGGGAGCCCTACAAACTGACATCAGGAACCTGGACTGCTGAGTTTTCTTTCCCAGGGAAAATGGAAAAAGGTTGTGCCCAGGGGTCCCTGGCCATGGGCTGGGGCCACACTGCAAAGAATCCTTATATCGAAGGATGGACCCCACACCGAAGTTGTCCCCACCTCAAACTTGTGCTGCCCTGATACACCCAAGGGAGCCCTACAAACTGACATCAGGAACCTGGACTGCTGAGTTTTCTTTCCCAGGGAAAATGGCCAAAGGATGTGCCCAGGGGCCCCTGGCCCTGACTGCAAAAAATCCTTATATCGAAGGATGGACCCCACACCGAAGTTGTCCCCACCTCAAACTTGTGCTGCCCTGATAGACCCAAGGGAGCCCGACAAACTGACATCAGGAACCTGGACTGCTGAGTTTTCTTTCCCACGGAAAATGGCCAAAGGATGTGCCCAGGGGCCGTGGCCCTGGGCTGGGGCCTCACTGCAAAAAATCCTTATATCGAAGGATGGAGCCCACACCGAAGTTGTCCCCACCTCAAACTTCTGCTGCCCTGATAGACCCAAGGGAGCCCTACAAACTGACATCAGGAACCTGGACTGCTGAGTTTTCTTTCCCAGGGAAAATGGCCAAAGGATGTGCCCAGGGGCCCCTAGCCCTGACTGCAAAAAATCCTTATATCGAAGGATGGACCCCACACCGAAGTTGTCCCCACCTCAAACTTGTGCTGCCCTGATAGACCCAAGGGAGCCCTACAAACTGACATCAGGAACCTGGACTGCTGAGTTTTCTTTCCCAGGGAAAATGGGAAAAGGTTGTGCCCAGGGGCCCCTGGCCCTGGGGTGGGGCCTCACTGCAAAAAATCCTTATATCGAAGGATGGACCCCACACCAAAATTGTCCCCACCTCAAACTTGTGCTGCCCTGATAGACCCAAGGGAGACCTACAAACTGACATCAGGAACCTGGACTGCTGAGTTTTCTTTCCCAGGGAAAATGGAAAAAGGATGTGCCCAGGGGCCCCTAGCCCTGACTGCAAAAAATCCTTATATCGAAGGATGGAGCCCACACTGAATTTGTTCCCACCTCAAACTTGTGCTGCCCTGATAGACCCAAGGGAGCCCTACAAACTGACATCAGGAACCTGGACTGCTGAGTTTTCTTTCCCAGGGAAAATGGCCAAAGGATGTGCCCAGGGGCCCCTGGCCCTGACTGCAAAAAATCCTTATATCGAAGGATGGAGCCCACACCGAAGTTGTCCCCACCTCAAACTTGTGCTGCCCTGATAGACCCAAGGGAGCCCTACAAACTGACATCAGGAACCTGGACTGCTGAGTTTTCTTTCCCACGGAAAATGGCCAAAGGATGTGCCCAGGGGCCCTGGCCCTGGGCTGGGGCCTCACTGCAAAAAATCCTTATATCGAAGGATGGAGCCCACACCGAAGTTGTCCCCACCTCAAACTTGTGCTGCCCTGATAGACCCAAGGGAGCCCTACAAACTGACATCAGGAACCTGGACTGCTGAGTTTTCTTTCCCAGGGAAAATGGCCAAAGGATGTGCCCAGGGGCCCCTAGCCCTGACTGCAAAGAATGCATATATCGAAGGATGGACCCCACACCGAAGTTGTCCCCACCTCAAACTTGTGCTGCCCTGATAGACCCAAGGGAGCCCTACAAAATGACATCAGGAACCTGGACTGCTGAGTTTTCTTTCCCAGGGAAAATGGAAAAAGGATGTGCCCAGGGGCACGTGGCCCTGGGCTGGGGCCTCACTACAAAAAATCCTTATATCGAAGGATGGATCCCACACCGAACTTGTCCCCACCTCAAACTTGTGCTGCCCTGATAGACCCAAGGGAGCCCTACAAACTGACATCAGGAACCTGGACTGCTGAGTTTTCTTTCCCAGGGAAAATGGAAAAAGGATGTGCCCAGGGGCCCCTGGCCCTGACTGCAAAAAATCCTTATATCGAAGGGTGGACCCCACACCGAAGTTGTCCCCACCTTAAACTTGTGCTGCCCTGATAGACCCAAGGGAGCCCTACAAACTGACATCAGGAACCTGGACTGCTGAGTTTTCTTTCCCAGGGAAAATGGAAAAAGGATGTGCCCAGGGGCCCCTTGCCCTGACTGCAAAAAATCCTTATATCGAAGGATGGACCCCACACCGAAGTTGTCCCCACCTCAAACTTGTGCTGCCCTGATAGACCCAAGGGAGCCCTACAAACTGACATCAGGAACCTGGACTGCTGAGTTTTCTTTCCCAGGGAAAATGGAAAAAGGTTGTGCCCAGGGGCCCCGGGTCCTGACTGCAAAAAATCCTTATATCGAAGGATGGACCCCACACCGAAGTTGTCCCCACCTCAAACTTGTGCTGCCCTGATAGACCCAAGGGAGCCCTACAAACTGACATCAGGAACCTGGACTGCTGAGTTTTCTTTCCCAGGGAAAATGGAAAAAGGATGTGCACAGGGGCCCCTGGCCCTGTGCTGGAATCTCACTGCAAAAAATCCTTATATCGAAGGATGGACCCCACACCGAAGTTGTCCCCACCTCAAACTTGTGCTGCCCTGATAGACCCAAGGGAGCCCTACAAACTGACATCAGGAACCTGGACTGCTGAGTTTTCTTTCCCAGGGAAAATGGCCAAAGGGTGTGCCCAAGGGCCCCTAGCCCTGACTGCAAAAAATCCTTATATCGAAGGATGGAGCCCACACTGAATTTGTTCCCACCTCAAACTTGTGCTGCCCTGATAGACCCAAGGGAGCCCTACAAACTGACATCAGGAACCTGGACTGCTGAGTTTTCTTTCCCAGGGAAAATGGCCAAAGGATGTGCCCAGGGGCCCCTGGCCCTGACTGCAAAAAATCCTTATATCGAAGGATGGAGCCCACACCGAAGTTGTCCCCACCTCAAACTTGTGCTGCCCTGATAGACCCAAGGGAGCCCTACAAACTGACATCAGGAACCTGGACTGCTGAGTTTTCTTTCCCAGGGAAAATGGCCAAAGGATGTGCCCAGGGGCCCTGGCCCTGGGCTGGGGCCTCACTGCAAAAAATCCTTATATCGAAGGATGGAGCCCACACCGAAGTTGTCCCCACCTCAAACTTGTGCTGCCCTGATAGACCCAAGGGAGCCCTACAAACTGACATCAGGAACCTGGACTGCTGAGTTTTCTTTCCCAGGGAAAATGGCCAAAGGATGTGCCCAGGGGCCCCTAGCCCTGACTGTAAAGAATGCATATATCGAAGGATGGACCCCACACCGAAGTTGTCCCCACCTCAAACTTGTGCTGCCCTGATAGACCCAAGGGAGCCCTACAAACTGACATCAGGAACCTGGACTGCTGAGTTTTCTTTCCCAGGGAAAATGGAAAAAGGATGTGCCCAGGGGCACGTGGCCCTGGGCTGGGGCCTCACTACAAAAAATCCTTATATCGAAGGATGGATCCCACACCGAAGTTGTCCCCACCTCAAACTTGTGCTGCCCTGATAGACCCAAGGGAGCCCTACAAACTGACATCAGGAACCTGGACTGCTGAGTTTTCTTTCCCAGGGAAAATGGAAAAAGGATGTGCCCAGGGGCCCCTGGCCCTGACTGCAAAAAATCCTTATATCGAAGGATGGACCCCACACCGAAGTTGTCCCCACCTCAAACTTGTGCTGCCCTGATAAACCCAAGGCAGCCCTACAAACTGACATCAGGAACCTGGACTGCTGAGTTTTCTTTCCCAGGGAAAATGGAAAAAGGATGTGCCCATGGGCCCCTAGCCCTGACTGCAAAAAATCCTTATATCGAAGGATGGACCCCACACCGAAATTGTCCCCACCTCAAACTTGTGCTGCCCTGATAGACCCAAGGGAGCCCTACAAACTGACATCAGGAACCTGGACTGTTGAGTTTTCTTTCCCAGGGAAAATGGAAAAAGGATGTGCCCAGGGGCCCCTGGCCCTGACTGCAAAGAATGCATATATCGAAGGATGGACCCCACACCGAAGTTGTCCCCACCTCAAACTTGTGCTGCCCTGATAGACCCAAGGGAGCCCTACAAACTGACATCAGGAACCTGGACTGCTGAGTTTTCTTTCCCAGGGAAAATGGAAAAAGGATGTGCCCAGGGGCACGTGGCCCTGGGCTGGGGCCTCACTACAAAAAATCCTTATATCGAAGGATGGATCCCACACCGAAGTTGTCCCCACCTCAAACTTGTGCTGCCCTGATAGACCCAAGGGAGCCCTACAAACTGACATCAGGAACCTGGACTGCTGAGTTTTCTTTCCCAGGGAAAATGGAAAAAGGATGTGCCCAGGGGCCCCTGGCCCTGACTGCAAAAAATCCTTATATCGAAGGATGGACCCCACACCGAAGTTGTCCCCACCTCAAACTTGTGCTGCCCTGATAAACCCAAGGCAGCCCTACAAACTGACATCAGGAACCTGGACTGCTGAGTTTTCTTTCCCAGGAAAAATGGAAAAAGGATGTGCCCAGGGGCCCCTGGCCCTGGGCTGGGACCTCCCTACAAAAAATCCTTATATCGAAGGATGGATCCCACACCGAAGTTGTCCCCACCTCAAACTTGTGCTGCCCTGATAGACCCAAGGGAGCCCTACAAACTGACATCAGGAACCTGGACTGCTGAGTTTTCTTTCCCAGGGAAAATGGAAAAAGGATGTGCCCAGGGGCCCCTGGCCCTGACTGCAAAAAATCCTTATATCGAAGGATGGACCCCACACCGAAGTTGTCCCCACCTCAAACTTGTGCTGCCCTGATAGACCCAAGGGAGCCCTACAAACTGACATCAGGAACCTGGACTGCAGAGTTTTCTTTCCCAGGGAAAATGGAAAAAGGTTGTGCCCAGGGGCCCCGGGTCCTGACTGCAAAAAATCCTTATATCGAAGGATGGACCCCACACCGAAGTTGTCCCCACCTCAAACTTGTGCTGCCCTGATAGACCCAAGGGAGCCCTACAAACTGACATCAGGAACCTGGACTGCTGAGTTTTCTTTCCCAGGGAAAATGGAAAAAGGATGTGCACAGGGGCCCCTGGCCCTGTGCTGGAATCTCACTGCAAAAAATCCTTATATCGAAGGATGGACCCCACACCGAAGTTGTCCCCACCTCAAACTTGTGCTGCCCTGATACACCCAAGGGAGCCCTACAAACTGACATCAGGAACCTGGACTGCTGAGTTTTCTTTCCCAGGGAAAATGGAAAAAGGATGTGCCCTGGGGCCCCTGGCCCTGACTGCAAAAAATCCTTATATCGAAGGATGGAGCCCACACCGAAGTTGTCCCCACCTCAAACTTGTGCTGCCCTGATAGACCCAAGGGAGCTCTACAAACTGACATCAGGAACCTGGACTGCTGAGTTTTCTTTCCCAGGGAAAATGGAAAAAGGTTGTACCCAGGCGCGGCAGGCCTTGGGCAGGGACCTCACTACAAGAAATCCTTATATCGAAGGATGGACCCCACACCGAAGTTGTCCCCACCTCAAACTTGTGCTGCCCTGATAGACCCAAGGGAGCCCTACAAACTGACATCAGGAACCTGGACTGCTGAGTTTTCTTTCCCAGGGAAAATGGAAAAAGGTTGTGCCCAGGGTCCCCTAGCCCTGGACAGGGCCCTCACTACAAAAACTCCTTATATCGAAGGATGGACCCCACACCGAAGTTGTCCCCACCTCAAACTTGTGCTGCCCTGATAGACCCAAGGGAGCCCTACAAACTGACATCAGGAACCTGGACTGCTGAGTTTTCTTTCCCAGTGAAAATGGCCAAATGATGTGCCCAGGGGCCCCTGGACCTGGGTAGGGACCTCATTGCAAAGAATCCTTATATCGAAGGATGGACCCCACACCGAAATTGTCCCCACCTCAAACTTGTGCTGCCTTGATAGACCCAAGGGAGCCCTACAAACTGACATCAGGAACCTGGACTGCTGAGTTTTCTTTCCCAGGGAAAATGGAAAAAGGATGTGCCCAGGGGCCCCTGGCCCTGACTGCAAAAAATCCTTATATCGAAGGATGGACCCCACACCGAAGTTGTCCCCACCTCAAACTTGTGCTGCCCTGATACACCCAAGGGAGCCCTACAAACTGACATCAGGAACCTGCACTGCTGAGTTTTCTTTCCCAGGGAAAATGGAAAAAGGATGTGCCCGGGGGCCCCTGGCCCTGACTGAAAAGAATCCTTATATCGAAGGATGGACCCCACACCGAAGTTGTCCCCACCTCAAACTTGTGCTGCCCTGATAGACCCAAGGGAGCTCTACAAACTGACATCAGGAACCTGGACTGCTGAGTTTTCTTTCCCAGGGAAAATGGAAAAATGTTGTGCCCAGTGGCGGCTGGCCTTGGGCAGGGACCTCACTACAAGAAATCCTTATATCGAAGGATGGAGCCCACACCGAAGTTGTCCCCACCTCAAACTTGTGCTGCCCTGATAGACCCAAGGGAGCCCTACAAACTGACATCAGAAACCTGGACTGCTGAGTTTTCTTTCCCAGGGAAAATGGAAAAAGGTTGTGCCCAGGGTCCCCTAGCACTGGACAGGGCCCTCACTACAAAAAATCCTTATATCGAAGGATGGACCCCACACCGAAGTTGTCCCCACCTTAAAATTGTGCTACCCTGATACACCCAAGGGAGCCCTACAAACTGACATCAGGAACCTGGACTGCTGAGTTTTCTTTCCCAGGGAAAATGGAAAAAGGTTGTGCCCAGGGGCCCCTGGCCCTGACTTCAAAAAATCCTTATATCGAAGGATGGAGCCCACACCGAAGTTGTCCCCACCTCAAACTTGTGCTGCCCTGATAGACCCAAGGGAGCCCTACAAACTGACATCAGGAACCTGGACTGCTGAGTTTTCTTTCCCAGGGAAAATGGAAAAAGGATGTGCCCAGGGGCCCCTGGCCCTGACTGCAAAAAATCCTTATATCGAAGGATGGAGCCCACATTAAAGTTGTCCCCACCTCAAACTTGTGCTGCCCTGATAGACCCAAGGGAGCTCTACAAACTGACATCAGGAACCTCGACTGCTGAGTTTTCTTTCCCAGGGAAAATGGAAAAAGGATGTGCCCAGGGGCTTCTGTCCCTGACTGCAAAAAATCCTTATAACGAAGGATGCACCCCACACCAAAGTTGTCCCCACCTCAAACTTGTGCTGCCCTGATAGACCCAAGGGAGCCCTACAAACTGACATCAGGAACCTGGACTGCTGAGTTTTCTTTCCCACGGAAAATGGAAAAAGGATGTGCCCAGGGTCCCCGGCCCTAGGCAGGGACCTCACTGGAAAAAATCCTTATATCGAAGGATGGAGCCCACACCGAAGTTGTCCCCACCTCAAACTTGTGCTGCCCTCATAGACCCAAGGGAGCCCTACAAACTGACATCAGGAACCTGGACTGCTGAGTTTTCTTTCCCAGGGAAAATGGAAAAAGGATGTGCCCTGGGGCCCCTGGCCCTGACTACAAAAAATCCTTATATCGAAGGATGGACCCCACACCGAAGTTGTCCCCACCTCAAACTTGTGCTGCCCTGATACACACAAGGGAGCCCTACAAACTGACATCAGGAACCTGGACTGCTGAGTTTTCTTTCCCAGGGAAAATGGAAAAAGGATGTGCCCGGGGGCCCCTGGCCCTGACTGAAAAGAATCCTTATATCGAAGGATGGACCCCACACCGAAGTTGTCCCCACCTCAAACATGTGCTGCCCTGATAGACCCAAGGGAGCCCTACAAACTGACATCAGGAACCTGGACTGCTGAGTTTTCTTTCCCAGGGAAAATGGCCAAAGGTTGTGCCCAGGGGCCCTTGGCCCTGACTGCAAAGAATCCTTATATCGAAGGATGGACCCCACACCGAACTTGTCCGCACCTCAAACTTGTGCTGCCCTGATACACCCAAGGGAGCCCTACAAACTGACATCAGGAACCTGGACTGCTGAGTTTTCTTTCCCAGGGAAAATGGAAAAAGGATGTGCCCAGGGGCCCCTGCCCCTCACTGCAAAAAATCCTTATATCGAAGGATGGACCCCACACCAAAGCTCTCCCCACCTCAAACTTGTGCTGCCCTGATAGACCCAAGGGAGCCCTACAAACTGACATCAGGAACCTGGACTGCTGAGTTTTCTTTCCCAGGGAAAATGGACAAAGGCTGTGCCCTGGGGCCCCTGGCCCTGACTGCAAAAAATCCTTATATCGAAGGATGCACCCCACACCGAAGTTGTCCCCACCTCAAACTTGTGCTGCCCTGATAGACCCAAGGGAGCCCAACAAACTGACATCAGGAACCTGGACTGCTGAGTTTTCTTTCCCAGGGAAAATGGAAAAAGGTTGTGCCCAGGGTCCCCTAGCCCTGGACAGGGCCCTCACTACAAAAACTCCTTATATCGAAGGATGGACCCCACACCGATGTTGTCCCCACCTTAAAATTGTGCTACCCTGATAGACCCAAGGGAGCCCTACAAACTGACATCAGGAACCTGGACTGCTGAGTTTTCTTTCCCAGGGAAAATGGAAAAAGGTTGTGCCCGGGGACTCCTGGTTCTGACTGCAAAAAATCCTTATATCGAAGGATGGACCCCACACCGAAGTTGTCCCCACCTCAAACTTGTGCTGCCCTGATAGACCCAAGGGAGCCCTACAAACTGACATCAGGAACCTGGACTGCTGAGTTTTCTTTCCCAGGGAAAATGGAAAAAGGTTGTGCCCAGGGTCCCCTAGCCCTGGACAGGGCCCTCACTACAAAAACTCCTTATATCGAAGGATGGACCCCACACCGAAATTTTCCCCACCTCAAAATTGTGGTACCCTGATAGACCCAAGGGAGCCCTACAAACTGACATCAGGAACCTGGACTGCTGAGTTTTCTTTCCCAGGGAAAATGGAAAAAGGATGTGCCCTGGGGCCCCTGGCCCTGACTGCAAAAAATCAATATATTGAAGGATGCACCCCACGCCGAAGTTGTCCCCACCTCAAACTTGTGCTGCCCTGATAGACCCAAGGGAGCCCTACAAACTGACATCAGGAACCTGGACTGCTGAGTTTTCTTTCCCAGGGAAAATGGAAAAAGGATGTGCCCGGGGGCCCCTGGTTCTGACTGCAAAGAATCCTTATATCGAAGAATGGACCCCACACCGAAGTTGTCCCCACCTCAAACTTGTGCTGCCCTGATAGACCCAAGGGAGCCCTACAAACTGACATCAGGAACCTGGACTGCTGTTTTTTCTTTCCCAGGGAAAATGGAAAAAGGTTGTGCCCGGGGGCCCCTGCCCCTGACTGCAAAGAATCCTTATATCGAAGGATGGACCCCACACCAAAATTGTCCCCACCTCAAACTTGTGCTGCCCTGATAGACCCAAGGGAGCCCGACAAACTGACATCAGGAACCTGGACTGCTGAGTTTTCTTTCCCACGGAAAATGGCCAAAGGAAGTGCCCAGGGGCCCCAGGCCCTGACTGCAAAAAATCCTTATATCGAAGGATGGACCCCACACCGAAGTTGTCCCCACCTCAAACTTGTGCTGCCCTGATAGACGCAAGGGAGCCCTACAAACTGACATCAGGAACCTGGACTGCTGAGTTTTCTTTCCCAGGGAAAATGGAAAAAGGATGTGCCCAGGGGTCCCCGGCCCGGGGCTGGGGCCTCACTACAAAAAATCCTTATATCGAAGGATGGACCCCACACCAAAGTTGTCCCCACCTCAAACTTGTGCTGCCCTGATAGACCCAAGGGAGCCCTACAAACTGACATCAGGAACCTGGACTGCTGAGTTTTCTTTCCCAGGGAAAATGGCCAAAGGATGTGCCCAGGGGCCCCTGGCCCTGACTGCAAAAAATCCTTATATCGAAGGATGGAGCCCACACCGAAGTTGTCCCCACCTCAAACTTGTGCTGCCCTGATACACCCAAGGGAGCCCTACAAACTGACATCAGGAACCTGGACTGCTGAGTTTTCTTTCCCAGGGAAAATGGAAAAAGGATGTGCCCAGGGGCCCCTGGCCCTGACTGCAAAAAATCCTTATATCGAAGGATGGACCCCACACCAAAGTGTTCCCCACCTCAAACTTGTGCTGCCCTGATAGACCCAAGGGAGCCCTACAAACTGACATCAGGAACCTGGACTGCAGAGTTTTCTTTCCCAGGGAAAATGGAAAAAGGTTGTGCCCAGGGGCCCCTGGCCCTGGGGTGGGGCCTCACTGCAAAAAATCCTTATATCGAAGGATGCACCCCACACCGAAGTTGTCCCCACCTCAAACTTGTGCTTCCCTGATAGACCCAAGGGAGCCCTACAAACTGACATCAGGAACCTGGACTGCTGAGTTTTCATTCCCAGGGAAAATGGCCAAAGGATGTGCCCAGGGGCCCCTAGCCCTGACTGCAAAAAATCCATATATCGAAGGATGGAGCCCACACTGAATTTGTTCCCACCTCAAACTTGTGCTGCCCTGATAGACCCAAGGGAACCCTACAAACTGACATCAGTAACCTGGACTGCTGAGTTTTCTTTCCCAGGGAAAATGGCCAAAGGATGTGCCCAGGGGCCCCTAGCCCTGACTGCAAAAAATCCTTATATCGAAGGATGGAGCCCACACTGAATTTGTCCCCACCTCAAACTTGTGCTGCCCTGATAGACCCAAGGGAGCCCTACAAACTGACATCAGAAACCTGGACTGCTGAGTTTTTTTTTCTCAGGGAAAATGGAAAAAGGATGTGCCCAGGGGCCCCTGGCCATGGGCTGGGGCCACACTGCAAAGAATCCTTATATCGAAGGATGGACCCCACACCGAAGTTGACCCCACCTCAAACTTGTGCTGCCCTGATAGACCCAAGGCAGCCCTACAAACTGACATCAGGAACCTGGACTGCTGAGTTTTCTTTCCCAGGGAAAATGGAAAAAGGATGTGCCCAGGGGGCCCAGGCCCTGACTGCAAAAAATGATTATATCGAAGGATGGACCCCACACCGAAGTTGTCCCCACCTCAAACTTGTGCTGCCCTGATAGACCCAAGGGAGCCCTACAAACTGACATCAGGAACCTGGACTGCTGAGTTTTCTTTCCCAGGGAAAATGGAAAAAGGTTGTGCCCAGGGGCCCCTGGCCATGGGCTGGGGCCACACTGCAAAGAATCCTTATATCGAAGGATGGACCCCACACCGAAGTTGTCCCCACCTCAAACTTGTGCTGCCCTGATAGACCCAAGGGAGCCCTACAAACTGACATCAGAAACCTGGACTGCTGAGTTTTCTTTCCCAGGGAAAATGGAAAAAGGTTGTGCCCAGGGTCCCCTAGCACTGGACAGGGCCCTCACTACAAAAAATCCTTATATCGAAGGATGGACCCCACACCGAAGTTGTCCCCACCTTAAAATTGTGCTACCCTGATACACCCAAGGGAGCCCTACAAACTGACATCAGGAACCTGGACTGCTGAGTTTTCTTTCCCAGGGAAAATGGAAAAAGGTTGTGCCCAGGGGCCCCTGGCCCTGACTTCAAAAAATCCTTATATCGAAGGATGGAGCCCACACCGAAGTTGTCCCCACCTCAAACTTGTGCTGCCCTGATAGACCCAAGGGAGCCCTACAAACTGACATCAGGAACCTGGACTGCTGAGTTTTCTTTCCCAGGGAAAATGGAAAAAGGATGTGCCCAGGGGCCCCTGGCCCTGACTGCAAAAAATCCTTATATCGAAGGATGGAGCCCACATTAAAGTTGTCCCCACCTCAAACTTGTGCTGCCCTGATAGACCCAAGGGAGCTCTACAAACTGACATCAGGAACCTGGACTGCTGAGTTTTCTTTCCCAGGGAAAATGGAAAAAGGATGTGCCCAGGGGCTTCTGTCCCTGACTGCAAAAAATCCTTATATCGAAGGATGGACCCCACACCGAAGTTGTCCCCACCTCAAACTTGTGCTGCCCTGATACACCCAAGGGAGCCCTACAAACTGACATCAGGAACCTGGACTGCTGAGTTTTCTTTCCCAGGGAAAATGGAAAAAGGATGTGCCCAGGGGCCCCTGGCCCTGAATGCAAAAAATCCTTATATCGAAGGATGCACCCCACACCAAAGTTGTCCCCACCTCAAACTTGTGCTGCCCTGATAGACCCAAGGGAGCCCTACAAACTGACATCAGGAACCTGGACTGCTGAGTTTTCTTTCCCACGGAAAATGGAAAAAGGATGTGCCCAGGGTCCCCGGCCCTAGGCAGGGACCTCACTGCAAAAAATCCTTATATCGAAGGATGGAGCCCACACCGAAGTTGTCCCCACCTCAAACTTGTGCTGCCCTCATAGACCCAAGGGAGCCCTACAAACTGACATCAGGAACCTGGACTGCTGAGTTTTCTTTCCCAGGGAAAATGGAAAAAGGATGTGCCCTGGGGCCCCTGGCCCTGACTACAAAAAATCCTTATATCGAAGGATGGACCCCACACCGAAGTTGTCCCCACCTCAAACTTGTGCTGCCCTGATACACACAAGGGAGCCCTACAAACTGACATCAGGAACCTGGACTGCTGAGTTTTCTTTCCCAGGGAAAATGGAAAAAGGATGTGCCCGGGGGCCCCTGGCCCTGACTGAAAAGAATCCTTATATCGAAGGATGGACCCCACACCGAAGTTGTCCCCACCTCAAACATGTGCTGCCCTGATAGACCCAAGGGAGCCCTACAAACTGACATCAGGAACCTGGACTGCTGAGTTTTCTTTCCCAGGGAAAATGGCCAAAGGTTGTGCCCAGGGGCCCTTGGCCCTGACTGCAAAGAATCCTTATATCGAAGGATGGACCCCACACCGAACTTGTCCGCACCTCAAACTTGTGCTGCCCTGATACACCCAAGGGAGCCCTACAAACTGACATCAGGAACCTGGACTGCTGAGTTTTCTTTCCCAGGGAAAATGGAAAAAGGATGTGCCCAGGGGCCCCTGCCCCTCACTGCAAAAAATCCTTATATCGAAGGATGGACCCCACACCAAAGCTCTCCCCACCTCAAACTTGTGCTGCCCTGATAGACCCAAGGGAGCCCTACAAACTGACATCAGGAACCTGGACTGCTGAGTTTTCTTTCCCAGGGAAAATGGACAAAGGCTGTGCCCTGGGGCCCCTGGCCCTGACTGCAAAAAATCCTTATATCGAAGGATGCACCCCACACCGAAGTTGTCCCCACCTCAAACTTGTGCTGCCCTGATAGACCCAAGGGAGCCCAACAAACTGACATCAGGAACCTGGACTGCTGAGTTTTCTTTCCCAGGGAAAATGGAAAAAGGTTGTGCCCAGGGTCCCCTAGCCCTGGACAGGGCCCTCACTACAAAAACTCCTTATATCGAAGGATGGACCCCACACCGATGTTGTCCCCACCTTAAAATTGTGCTACCCTGATAGACCCAAGGGAGCCCTACAAACTGACATCAGGAACCTGGACTGCTGAGTTTTCTTTCCCAGGGAAAATGGAAAAAGGTTGTGCCCGGGGACTCCTGGTTCTGACTGCAAAAAATCCTTATATCGAAGGATGGACCCCACACCGAAGTTGTCCCCACCTCAAACTTGTGCTGCCCTGATAGACCCAAGGGAGCCCTACAAACTGACATCAGGAACCTGGACTGCTGAGTTTTCTTTCCCAGGGAAAATGGAAAAAGGTTGTGCCCAGGGTCCCCTAGCCCTGGACAGGGCCCTCACTACAAAAACTCCTTATATCGAAGGATGGACCCCACACCGAAATTTTCCCCACCTCAAAATTGTGGTACCCTGATAGACCCAAGGGAGCCCTACAAACTGACATCAGGAACCTGGACTGCTGAGTTTTCTTTCCCAGGGAAAATGGAAAAAGGATGTGCCCTGGGGCCCCTGGCCCTGACTGCAAAAAATCAATATATTGAAGGATGCACCCCACGCCGAAGTTGTCCCCACCTCAAACTTGTGCTGCCCTGATAGACCCAAGGGAGCCCTACAAACTGACATCAGGAACCTGGACTGCTGAGTTTTCTTTCCCAGGGAAAATGGAAAAAGGATGTGCCCGGGGGCCCCTGGTTCTGACTGCAAAGAATCCTTATATCGAAGAATGGACCCCACACCGAAGTTGTCCCCACCTCAAACTTGTGCTGCCCTGATAGACCCAAGGGAGCCCTACAAACTGACATCAGGAACCTGGACTGCTGTTTTTTCTTTCCCAGGGAAAATGGAAAAAGGTTGTGCCCGGGGGCCCCTGCCCCTGACTGCAAAGAATCCTTATATCGAAGGATGGACCCCACACCAAAATTGTCCCCACCTCAAACTTGTGCTGCCCTGATAGACCCAAGGGAGCCCGACAAACTGACATCAGGAACCTGGACTGCTGAGTTTTCTTTCCCACGGAAAATGGCCAAAGGAAGTGCCCAGGGGCCCCAGGCCCTGACTGCAAAAAATCCTTATATCGAAGGATGGACCCCACACCGAAGTTGTCCCCACCTCAAACTTGTGCTGCCCTGATAGACGCAAGGGAGCCCTACAAACTGACATCAGGAACCTGGACTGCTGAGTTTTCTTTCCCAGGGAAAATGGAAAAAGGATGTGCCCAGGGGTCCCCGGCCCGGGGCTGGGGCCTCACTACAAAAAATCCTTATATCGAAGGATGGACCCCACACCAAAGTTGTCCCCACCTCAAACTTGTGCTGCCCTGATAGACCCAAGGGAGCCCTACAAACTGACATCAGGAACCTGGACTGCTGAGTTTTCTTTCCCAGGGAAAATGGCCAAAGGATGTGCCCAGGGGCCCCTGGCCCTGACTGCAAAAAATCCTTATATCGAAGGATGGAGCCCACACCGAAGTTGTCCCCACCTCAAACTTGTGCTGCCCTGATACACCCAAGGGAGCCCTACAAACTGACATCAGGAACCTGGACTGCTGAGTTTTCTTTCCCAGGGAAAATGGAAAAAGGATGTGCCCAGGGGCCCCTGGCCCTGACTGCAAAAAATCCTTATATCGAAGGATGGACCCCACACCAAAGTGTTCCCCACCTCAAACTTGTGCTGCCCTGATAGACCCAAGGGAGCCCTACAAACTGACATCAGGAACCTGGACTGCAGAGTTTTCTTTCCCAGGGAAAATGGAAAAAGGTTGTGCCCAGGGGCCCCTGGCCCTGGGGTGGGGCCTCACTGCAAAAAATCCTTATATCGAAGGATGCACCCCACACCGAAGTTGTCCCCACCTCAAACTTGTGCTTCCCTGATAGACCCAAGGGAGCCCTACAAACTGACATCAGGAACCTGGACTGCTGAGTTTTCATTCCCAGGGAAAATGGCCAAAGGATGTGCCCAGGGGCCCCTAGCCCTGACTGCAAAAAATCCATATATCGAAGGATGGAGCCCACACTGAATTTGTTCCCACCTCAAACTTGTGCTGCCCTGATAGACCCAAGGGAACCCTACAAACTGACATCAGTAACCTGGACTGCTGAGTTTTCTTTCCCAGGGAAAATGGCCAAAGGATGTGCCCAGGGGCCCCTAGCCCTGACTGCAAAAAATCCTTATATCGAAGGATGGAGCCCACACTGAATTTGTCCCCACCTCAAACTTGTGCTGCCCTGATAGACCCAAGGGAGCCCTACAAACTGACATCAGAAACCTGGACTGCTGAGTTTTTTTTTCTCAGGGAAAATGGAAAAAGGATGTGCCCAGGGGCCCCTGGCCATGGGCTGGGGCCACACTGCAAAGAATCCTTATATCGAAGGATGGACCCCACACCGAAGTTGACCCCACCTCAAACTTGTGCTGCCCTGATAGACCCAAGGCAGCCCTACAAACTGACATCAGGAACCTGGACTGCTGAGTTTTCTTTCCCAGGGAAAATGGAAAAAGGATGTGCCCAGGGGGCCCAGGCCCTGACTGCAAAAAATGATTATATCGAAGGATGGACCCCACACCGAAGTTGTCCCCACCTCAAACTTGTGCTGCCCTGATAGACCCAAGGGAGCCCTACAAACTGACATCAGGAACCTGGACTGCTGAGTTTTCTTTCCCAGGGAAAATGGAAAAAGGTTGTGCCCAGGGGCCCCTGGCCATGGGCTGGGGCCACACTGCAAAGAATCCTTATATCGAAGGATGGACCCCACACCGAAGTTGTCCCCACCTCAAACTTGTGCTGCCCTGATAGACCCAAGGGAGCCCTACAAACTGACATCAGAAACCTGGACTGCTGAGTTTTCTTTCCCAGGGAAAATGGAAAAAGGTTGTGCCCAGGGTCCCCTAGCACTGGACAGGGCCCTCACTACAAAAAATCCTTATATCGAAGGATGGACCCCACACCGAAGTTGTCCCCACCTTAAAATTGTGCTACCCTGATACACCCAAGGGAGCCCTACAAACTGACATCAGGAACCTGGACTGCTGAGTTTTCTTTCCCAGGGAAAATGGAAAAAGGTTGTGCCCAGGGGCCCCTGGCCCTGACTTCAAAAAATCCTTATATCGAAGGATGGAGCCCACACCGAAGTTGTCCCCACCTCAAACTTGTGCTGCCCTGATAGACCCAAGGGAGCCCTACAAACTGACATCAGGAACCTGGACTGCTGAGTTTTCTTTCCCAGGGAAAATGGAAAAAGGATGTGCCCAGGGGCCCCTGGCCCTGACTGCAAAAAATCCTTATATCGAAGGATGGAGCCCACATTAAAGTTGTCCCCACCTCAAACTTGTGCTGCCCTGATAGACCCAAGGGAGCTCTACAAACTGACATCAGGAACCTGGACTGCTGAGTTTTCTTTCCCAGGGAAAATGGAAAAAGGATGTGCCCAGGGGCTTCTGTCCCTGACTGCAAAAAATCCTTATATCGAAGGATGGACCCCACACCGAAGTTGTCCCCACCTCAAACTTGTGCTGCCCTGATACACCCAAGGGAGCCCTACAAACTGACATCAGGAACCTGGACTGCTGAGTTTTCTTTCCCAGGGAAAATGGAAAAAGGATGTGCCCAGGGGCCCCTGGCCCTGAATGCAAAAAATCCTTATATCGAAGGATGCACCCCACACCAAAGTTGTCCCCACCTCAAACTTGTGCTGCCCTGATAGACCCAAGGGAGCCCTACAAACTGACATCAGGAACCTGGACTGCTGAGTTTTCTTTCCCACGGAAAATGGAAAAAGGATGTGCCCAGGGTCCCCGGCCCTAGGCAGGGACCTCACTGCAAAAAATCCTTATATCGAAGGATGGAGCCCACACCGAAGTTGTCCCCACCTCAAACTTGTGCTGCCCTCATAGACCCAAGGGAGCCCTACAAACTGACATCAGGAACCTGGACTGCTGAGTTTTCTTTCCCAGGGAAAATGGAAAAAGGATGTGCCCTGGGGCCCCTGGCCCTGACTACAAAAAATCCTTATATCGAAGGATGGACCCCACACCGAAGTTGTCCCCACCTCAAACTTGTGCTGCCCTGATACACACAAGGGAGCCCTACAAACTGACATCAGGAACCTGGACTGCTGAGTTTTCTTTCCCAGGGAAAATGGAAAAAGGATGTGCCCGGGGGCCCCTGGCCCTGACTGAAAAGAATCCTTATATCGAAGGATGGACCCCACACCGAAGTTGTCCCCACCTCAAACATGTGCTGCCCTGATAGACCCAAGGGAGCCCTACAAACTGACATCAGGAACCTGGACTGCTGAGTTTTCTTTCCCAGGGAAAATGGCCAAAGGTTGTGCCCAGGGGCCCTTGGCCCTGACTGCAAAGAATCCTTATATCGAAGGATGGACCCCACACCGAACTTGTCCGCACCTCAAACTTGTGCTGCCCTGATACACCCAAGGGAGCCCTACAAACTGACATCAGGAACCTGGACTGCTGAGTTTTCTTTCCCAGGGAAAATGGAAAAAGGATGTGCCCAGGGGCCCCTGCCCCTCACTGCAAAAAATCCTTATATCGAAGGATGGACCCCACACCAAAGCTCTCCCCACCTCAAACTTGTGCTGCCCTGATAGACCCAAGGGAGCCCTACAAACTGACATCAGGAACCTGGACTGCTGAGTTTTCTTTCCCAGGGAAAATGGACAAAGGCTGTGCCCTGGGGCCCCTGGCCCTGACTGCAAAAAATCCTTATATCGAAGGATGCACCCCACACCGAAGTTGTCCCCACCTCAAACTTGTGCTGCCCTGATAGACCCAAGGGAGCCCAACAAACTGACATCAGGAACCTGGACTGCTGAGTTTTCTTTCCCAGGGAAAATGGAAAAAGGTTGTGCCCAGGGTCCCCTAGCCCTGGACAGGGCCCTCACTACAAAAACTCCTTATATCGAAGGATGGACCCCACACCGATGTTGTCCCCACCTTAAAATTGTGCTACCCTGATAGACCCAAGGGAGCCCTACAAACTGACATCAGGAACCTGGACTGCTGAGTTTTCTTTCCCAGGGAAAATGGAAAAAGGTTGTGCCCGGGGACTCCTGGTTCTGACTGCAAAAAATCCTTATATCGAAGGATGGACCCCACACCGAAGTTGTCCCCACCTCAAACTTGTGCTGCCCTGATAGACCCAAGGGAGCCCTACAAACTGACATCAGGAACCTGGACTGCTGAGTTTTCTTTCCCAGGGAAAATGGAAAAAGGTTGTGCCCAGGGTCCCCTAGCCCTGGACAGGGCCCTCACTACAAAAACTCCTTATATCGAAGGATGGACCCCACACCGAAATTTTCCCCACCTCAAAATTGTGGTACCCTGATAGACCCAAGGGAGCCCTACAAACTGACATCAGGAACCTGGACTGCTGAGTTTTCTTTCCCAGGGAAAATGGAAAAAGGATGTGCCCTGGGGCCCCTGGCCCTGACTGCAAAAAATCAATATATTGAAGGATGCACCCCACGCCGAAGTTGTCCCCACCTCAAACTTGTGCTGCCCTGATAGACCCAAGGGAGCCCTACAAACTGACATCAGGAACCTGGACTGCTGAGTTTTCTTTCCCAGGGAAAATGGAAAAAGGATGTGCCCGGGGGCCCCTGGTTCTGACTGCAAAGAATCCTTATATCGAAGAATGGACCCCACACCGAAGTTGTCCCCACCTCAAACTTGTGCTGCCCTGATAGACCCAAGGGAGCCCTACAAACTGACATCAGGAACCTGGACTGCTGTTTTTTCTTTCCCAGGGAAAATGGAAAAAGGTTGTGCCCGGGGGCCCCTGCCCCTGACTGCAAAGAATCCTTATATCGAAGGATGGACCCCACACCAAAATTGTCCCCACCTCAAACTTGTGCTGCCCTGATAGACCCAAGGGAGCCCGACAAACTGACATCAGGAACCTGGACTGCTGAGTTTTCTTTCCCACGGAAAATGGCCAAAGGAAGTGCCCAGGGGCCCCAGGCCCTGACTGCAAAAAATCCTTATATCGAAGGATGGACCCCACACCGAAGTTGTCCCCACCTCAAACTTGTGCTGCCCTGATAGACGCAAGGGAGCCCTACAAACTGACATCAGGAACCTGGACTGCTGAGTTTTCTTTCCCAGGGAAAATGGAAAAAGGATGTGCCCAGGGGTCCCCGGCCCGGGGCTGGGGCCTCACTACAAAAAATCCTTATATCGAAGGATGGACCCCACACCAAAGTTGTCCCCACCTCAAACTTGTGCTGCCCTGATAGACCCAAGGGAGCCCTACAAACTGACATCAGGAACCTGGACTGCTGAGTTTTCTTTCCCAGGGAAAATGGCCAAAGGATGTGCCCAGGGGCCCCTGGCCCTGACTGCAAAAAATCCTTATATCGAAGGATGGAGCCCACACCGAAGTTGTCCCCACCTCAAACTTGTGCTGCCCTGATACACCCAAGGGAGCCCTACAAACTGACATCAGGAACCTGGACTGCTGAGTTTTCTTTCCCAGGGAAAATGGAAAAAGGATGTGCCCAGGGGCCCCTGGCCCTGACTGCAAAAAATCCTTATATCGAAGGATGGACCCCACACCAAAGTGTTCCCCACCTCAAACTTGTGCTGCCCTGATAGACCCAAGGGAGCCCTACAAACTGACATCAGGAACCTGGACTGCAGAGTTTTCTTTCCCAGGGAAAATGGAAAAAGGTTGTGCCCAGGGGCCCCTGGCCCTGGGGTGGGGCCTCACTGCAAAAAATCCTTATATCGAAGGATGCACCCCACACCGAAGTTGTCCCCACCTCAAACTTGTGCTTCCCTGATAGACCCAAGGGAGCCCTACAAACTGACATCAGGAACCTGGACTGCTGAGTTTTCATTCCCAGGGAAAATGGCCAAAGGATGTGCCCAGGGGCCCCTAGCCCTGACTGCAAAAAATCCATATATCGAAGGATGGAGCCCACACTGAATTTGTTCCCACCTCAAACTTGTGCTGCCCTGATAGACCCAAGGGAACCCTACAAACTGACATCAGTAACCTGGACTGCTGAGTTTTCTTTCCCAGGGAAAATGGCCAAAGGATGTGCCCAGGGGCCCCTAGCCCTGACTGCAAAAAATCCTTATATCGAAGGATGGAGCCCACACTGAATTTGTCCCCACCTCAAACTTGTGCTGCCCTGATAGACCCAAGGGAGCCCTACAAACTGACATCAGAAACCTGGACTGCTGAGTTTTTTTTTCTCAGGGAAAATGGAAAAAGGATGTGCCCAGGGGCCCCTGGCCATGGGCTGGGGCCACACTGCAAAGAATCCTTATATCGAAGGATGGACCCCACACCGAAGTTGACCCCACCTCAAACTTGTGCTGCCCTGATAGACCCAAGGCAGCCCTACAAACTGACATCAGGAACCTGGACTGCTGAGTTTTCTTTCCCAGGGAAAATGGAAAAAGGATGTGCCCAGGGGGCCCAGGCCCTGACTGCAAAAAATGCTTATATCGAAGGATGGACCCCACACCGAAGTTGTCCCCACCTCAAACTTGTGCTGCCCTGATAGACCCAAGGGAGCCCTACAAACTGACATCAGGAACCTGGACTGCTGAGTTTTCTTTCCCAGGGAAAATGGAAAAAGGTTGTGCCCAGGGGCCCCTGGCCATGGGCTGGGGCCACACTGCAAAGAATCCTTATATCGAAGGATGGAGCCCACACCGAAGTTGTCCCCACCTCAAACTTGTGCTGCCCTGATAGACCCAAGGGAGCCCTACAAACTGACATCAGGAACCTGGACTGCTGAGTTTTCTTTCCCAGGGAAAATGGCCAAAGGATGTGCCCAGGGGCCCCTGGCCCTGACTGCAAAAAATCCTTATATCGAAGGATGGAGCCCACACCGAAGTTGTCCCCACCTCAAATTTGTGCTGCCCTGATAGACCCAAGGGAGCCCTACAAACTAACATCAGGAACCTGGACTGCTGAGTTTTCTTTCCCACGGAAAATGGCCAAAGGATGTGCCCAGGGGCCCCAGGCCCTGACTGCAAAAAATCCTTATATCGAAGGATGGACCCCA
Organism: Lonchura striata; assembly: GCF_050655825.1. Taxonomy (NCBI): domain Eukaryota; kingdom Metazoa; phylum Chordata; class Aves; order Passeriformes; family Estrildidae; genus Lonchura; species Lonchura striata. The sequence goes on along the minus strand of NC_140708.1, from coordinate 9,121,382 downwards.
CACCGAAGTTGTCCCCACCTCAAACTTGTGCTGCCCTGATAGACGCAAGGGAGCCCTACAAACTGACATCAGGAACCTGGACTGCTGAGTTTTCTTTCCCAGGGAAAATGGAAAAAGGATGTGCCCAGGGGTCCCCGGCCCGGGGCTGGGGCCTCACTACAAAAAATCCTTATATCGAAGGATGGACCCCACACCAAAGTTGTCCCCACCTCAAACTTGTACTGCCCTGATAGACCCAAGGGAGCCCTACAAACTGACATCAGGAACCTGGACTGCTGAGTTTTCTTTCCCAGGGAAAATGGAAAAAGGTTGTGCCCAGGGGTCCCTGGCCATGGGCTGGGGCCACACTGCAAAGAATCCTTATATCGAAGGATGGACCCCACACCGAAGTTGTCCCCACCTCAAACTTGTGTTGCCCTGATAGACCCAAGGGAGCCCTACAAACTGACATCAGGAACCTGGACTGCTGAGTTTTCTTTCCCAGGGAAAATGGCCAAAGGATGTGCCCAGGGGCCCCTGGCCCTGACTGCAAAAAATCCTTATATCGAAGGATGGACCCCACACCGAAGTTGTCCCCACCTCAAACTTGTGCTGCCCTGATAGACCCAAGGGAGCCCGACAAACTGACATCAGGAACCTGGACTGCTGAGTTTTCTTTCCCACGGAAAATGGCCAAAGGATGTGCCCAGGGGCCGTGGCCCTGGGCTGGGGCCTCACTGCAAAAAATCCTTATATCGAAGGATGGAGCCCACACCGAAGTTGTCCCCACCTCAAACTTCTGCTGCCCTGATAGACCCAAGGGAGCCCTACAAACTGACATCAGGAACCTGGACTGCTGAGTTTTCTTTCCCAGGGAAAATGGCCAAAGGATGTGCCCAGGGGCCCCTAGCCCTGACTGCAAAAAATCCTTATATCGAAGGATGGACCCCACACCGAAGTTGTCCCCACCTCAAACTTGTGCTGCCCTGATAGACCCAAGGGAGCCCTACAAACTGACATCAGGAACCTGGACTGCTGAGTTTTCTTTCCCAGGGAAAATGGGAAAAGGTTGTGCCCAGGGGCCCCTGGCCCTGGGGTGGGGCCTCACTGCAAAAAATCCTTATATCGAAGGATGGACCCCACATCGAAGTTGTCCCCACCTCAAACTTGTGCTGCCCTGATAGACCCAAGGGAGACCTACAAACTGACATCAGGAACCTGGACTGCTGAGTTTTCTTTCCCAGGGAAAATGGAAAAAGGATGTGCCCAGGGGCCCCTAGCCCTGACTGCAAAAAATCCTTATATCGAAGGATGGAGCCCACACTGAATTTGTTCCCACCTCAAACTTGTGCTGCCCTGATAGACCCAAGGGAGCCCTACAAACTGACATCAGGAACCTGGACTGCTGAGTTTTCTTTCCCAGGGAAAATGGCCAAAGGATGTGCCCAGGGGCCCCTGGCCCTGACTGCAAAAAATCCTTATATCGAAGGATGGAGCCCACACCGAAGTTGTCCCCACCTCAAACTTGTGCTGCCCTGATAGACCCAAGGGAGCCCTACAAACTGACATCAGGAACCTGGACTGCTGAGTTTTCTTTCCCACGGAAAATGGCCAAAGGATGTGCCCAGGGGCCCTGGCCCTGGGCTGGGGCCTCACTGCAAAAAATCCTTATATCGAAGGATGGAGCCCACACCGAAGTTGTCCCCACCTCAAACTTGTGCTGCCCTGATAGACCCAAGGGAGCCCTACAAACTGACATCAGGAACCTGGACTGCTGAGTTTTCTTTCCCAGGGAAAATGGCCAAAGGATGTGCCCAGGGGCCCCTAGCCCTGACTGCAAAGAATGCATATATCGAAGGATGGACCCCACACCGAAGTTGTCCCCACCTCAAACTTGTGCTGCCCTGATAGACCCAAGGGAGCCCTACAAAATGACATCAGGAACCTGGACTGCTGAGTTTTCTTTCCCAGGGAAAATGGAAAAAGGATGTGCCCAGGGGCACGTGGCCCTGGGCTGGGGCCTCACTACAAAAAATCCTTATATCGAAGGATGGATCCCACACCGAACTTGTCCCCACCTCAAACTTGTGCTGCCCTGATAGACCCAAGGGAGCCCTACAAACTGACATCAGGAACCTGGACTGCTGAGTTTTCTTTCCCAGGGAAAATGGAAAAAGGATGTGCCCAGGGGCCCCTGGCCCTGACTGCAAAAAATCCTTATATCGAAGGATGGACCCCACACCGAAGTTGTCCCCACCTTAAACTTGTGCTGCCCTGATAGACCCAAGGGAGCCCTACAAACTGACATCAGGAACCTGGACTGCTGAGTTTTCTTTCCCAGGGAAAATGGAAAAAGGATGTGCCCAGGGGCCCCTGGCCCTGACTGCAAAAAATCCTTATATCGAAGGATGGACCCCACACCGAAGTTGTCCCCACCTCAAACTTGTGCTGCCCTGATAGACCCAAGGGAGCCCTACAAACTGACATCAGGAACCTGGACTGCTGAGTTTTCTTTCCCAGGGAAAATGGAAAAAGGTTGTGCCCAGGGGCCCCGGGTCCTGACTGCAAAAAATCCTTATATCGAAGGATGGACCCCACACCGAAGTTGTCCCCACCTCAAACTTGTGCTGCCCTGATAGACCCAAGGGAGCCCTACAAACTGACATCAGGAACCTGGACTGCTGAGTTTTCTTTCCCAGGGAAAATGGAAAAAGGATGTGCACAGGGGCCCCTGGCCCTGTGCTGGAATCTCACTGCAAAAAATCCTTATATCGAAGGATGGACCCCACACCGAAGTTGTCCCCACCTCAAACTTGTGCTGCCCTGATAGACCCAAGGGAGCCCTACAAACTGACATCAGGAACCTGGACTGCTGAGTTTTCTTTCCCAGGGAAAATGGCCAAAGGATGTGCCCAGGGGCCCCTAGCCCTGACTGCAAAAAATCCTTATATCGAAGGATGGAGCCCACACTGAATTTGTTCCCACCTCAAACTTGTGCTGCCCTGATAGACCCAAGGGAGCCCTACAAACTGACATCAGGAACCTGGACTGCTGAGTTTTCTTTCCCAGGGAAAATGGCCAAAGGATGTGCCCAGGGGCCCCTGGCCCTGACTGCAAAAAATCCTTATATCGAAGGATGGAGCCCACACCGAAGTTGTCCCCACCTCAAACTTGTGCTGCCCTGATAGACCCAAGGGAGCCCTACAAACTGACATCAGGAACCTGGACTGCTGAGTTTTCTTTCCCAGGGAAAATGGCCAAAGGATGTGCCCAGGGGCCCTGGCCCTGGGCTGGGGCCTCACTGCAAAAAATCCTTATATCGAAGGATGGAGCCCACACCGAAGTTGTCCCCACCTCAAACTTGTGCTGCCCTGATAGACCCAAGGGAGCCCTACAAACTGACATCAGGAACCTGGACTGCTGAGTTTTCTTTCCCAGGGAAAATGGCCAAAGGATGTGCCCAGGGGCCCCTAGCCCTGACTGTAAAGAATGCATATATCGAAGGATGGACCCCACACCGAAGTTGTCCCCACCTCAAACTTGTGCTGCCCTGATAGACCCAAGGGAGCCCTACAAACTGACATCAGGAACCTGGACTGCTGAGTTTTCTTTCCCAGGGAAAATGGAAAAAGGATGTGCCCAGGGGCACGTGGCCCTGGGCTGGGGCCTCACTACAAAAAATCCTTATATCGAAGGATGGATCCCACACCGAAGTTGTCCCCACCTCAAACTTGTGCTGCCCTGATAGACCCAAGGGAGCCCTACAAACTGACATCAGGAACCTGGACTGCTGAGTTTTCTTTCCCAGGGAAAATGGAAAAAGGATGTGCCCAGGGGCCCCTGGCCCTGACTGCAAAAAATCCTTATATCGAAGGATGGACCCCACACCGAAGTTGTCCCCACCTCAAACTTGTGCTGCCCTGATAAACCCAAGTCAGCCCTACAAACTGACATCAGGAACCTGGACTGCTGAGTTTTCTTTCCCAGGGAAAATGGAAAAAGGATGTGCCCAGGGGCCCCTAGCCCTGACTGCAAAAAATCCTTATATCGAAGGATGGACCCCACACCGAAATTGTCCCCACCTCAAACTTGTGCTGCCCTGATAGACCCAAGGGAGCCCTACAAACTGACATCAGGAACCTGGACTGTTGAGTTTTCTTTCCCAGGGAAAATGGAAAAAGGATGTGCCCAGGGGCCCCTGGCCCTGACTGCAAAGAATGCATATATCGAAGGATGGACCCCACACCGAAGTTGTCCCCACCTCAAACTTGTGCTGCCCTGATAGACCCAAGGGAGCCCTACAAACTGACATCAGGAACCTGGACTGCTGAGTTTTCTTTCCCAGGGAAAATGGAAAAAGGATGTGCCCAGGGGCACGTGGCCCTGGGCTGGGGCCTCACTACAAAAAATCCTTATATCGAAGGATGGATCCCACACCGAAGTTGTCCCCACCTCAAACTTGTGCTGCCCTGATAGACCCAAGGGAGCCCTACAAACTGACATCAGGAACCTGGACTGCTGAGTTTTCTTTCCCAGGGAAAATGGAAAAAGGATGTGCCCAGGGGCCCCTGGCCCTGACTGCAAAAAATCCTTATATCGAAGGATGGACCCCACACCGAAGTTGTCCCCACCTCAAACTTGTGCTGCCCTGATAAACCCAAGGCAGCCCTACAAACTGACATCAGGAACCTGGACTGCTGAGTTTTCTTTCCCAGGAAAAATGGAAAAAGGATGTGCCCAGGGGCCCCTGGCCCTGGGCTGGGACCTCCCTACAAAAAATCCTTATATCGAAGGATGGATCCCACACCGAAGTTGTCCCCACCTCAAACTTGTGCTGCCCTGATAGACCCAAGGGAGCCCTACAAACTGACATCAGGAACCTGGACTGCTGAGTTTTCTTTCCCAGGGAAAATGGAAAAAGGATGTGCCCAGGGGCCCCTGGCCCTGACTGCAAAAAATCCTTATATCGAAGGATGGACCCCACACCGAAGTTGTCCCCACCTCAAACTTGTGCTGCCCTGATAGACCCAAGGGAGCCCTACAAACTGACATCAGGAACCTGGACTGCAGAGTTTTCTTTCCCAGGGAAAATGGAAAAAGGTTGTGCACAGGGGCCCCGGGTCCTGACTGCAAAAAATCCTTATATCGAAGGATGGACCCCACACCGAAGTTGTCCCCACCTCAAACTTGTGCTGCCCTGATAGACCCAAGGGAGCCCTACAAACTGACATCAGGAACCTGGACTGCTGAGTTTTCTTTCCCAGGGAAAATGGAAAAAGGATGTGCACAGGGGCCCCTGGCCCTGTGCTGGAATCTCACTGCAAAAAATCCTTATATCGAAGGATGGACCCCACACCGAAGTTGTCCCCACCTCAAACTTGTGCTGCCCTGATAGACCCAAGGGAGCCCTACAAACTGTCATCTAGAACCTGGACTGCTGAGTTTTCTTTCCCAGGGAAAATGGAAAAAGGATGTGCCCAGGGGTCCCTGGCCCTGACTGCAAAAATCCTTATATCGAAGGATGGACCCCACACCAAATTTGTCCCCACCTCAAACTTGTGCTGCCGTGATACACCCAAGGGAACCCTACAAACTGACATCAGGAACCTGGACTGCTGAGTTTTCTTTCCCAGGGAAAATGGAAAAAGGTTGTGCCCAGGGGGCCCCTGGCCCTGACTGCAAAAAATCCTTATATCGAAGGATGGACCCCACACCGAAGTTGTCCCCACCTCAAACTTGTGCTGCCCTGATAGACCCAAGGGAGCCCTACAAACTGTCATCTAGAACCCGGACTGCTGAGTTTTCTTTCCCAGGGAAAATGGAAAAAGGATGTGCCCAGGGGTCCCTGGCCCTGACTGCAAAAATCCTTATATCGAAGGATGGACCCCACACCAAATTTGTCCACACCTCAAACTTGTGCTGCCCTGATACACCCAAGGGAACCCTACAAACGGACATCAGGAACCTGGACTGCTGAGTTTTCTTTCCCAGGGAAAATGGAAAAAGGATGTGCCCAGGGGCCCCTGGCCCTGACTGCAAAAAATCCTTATATCGAAGGATGGACCCCACACCAAAGTGTTCCCCACCTCAAACTTGTGCTGCCCTGATAGACCCAAGGGAGCCCTACAAACTGACATCAGGAACCTGGACTGCAGAGTTTTCTTTCCCAGGGAAAATGGAAAAAGGTTGTGCCCAGGGGCCCCTGGCCCTGGGGTGGGGCCTCACTGCAAAAAATCCTTATATCGAAGGATGCACCCCACACCGAAGTTGTCCCCACCTCAAACTTGTGCTTCCCTGATAGACCCAAGGGAGCCCTACAAACTGACATCAGGAACCTGGACTGCTGAGTTTTCATTCCCAGGGAAAATGGCCAAAGGATGTGCCCAGGGGCCCCTAGCCCTGACTGCAAAAAATCCTTATATCGAAGGATGGAGCCCACACTGAATTTGTTCCCACCTCAAACTTGTGCTGCCCTGATAGACCCAAGGGAACCCTACAAACTGACATCAGTAACCTGGACTGCTGAGTTTTCTTTCCCAGGGAAAATGGCCAAAGGATGTGCCCAGGGGCCCCTAGCCCTGACTGCAAAAAATCCTTATATCGAAGGATGGAGCCCACACTGAATTTGTCCCCACCTCAAACTTGTGCTGCCCTGATAGACCCAAGGGAGCCCTACAAACTGACATCAGAAACCTGGACTGCTGAGTTTTTTTTTCTCAGGGAAAATGGAAAAAGGATGTGCCCAGGGGCCCCTGGCCATGGGCTGGGGCCACACTGCAAAGAATCCTTATATCGAAGGATGGACCCCACACCGAAGTTGACCCCACCTCAAACTTGTGCTGCCCTGATAGACCCAAGGCAGCCCTACAAACTGACATCAGGAACCTGGACTGCTGAGTTTTCTTTCCCAGGGAAAATGGAAAAAGGATGTGCCCAGGGGGCCCAGGCCCTGACTGCAAAAAATGCTTATATCGAAGGATGGACCCCACACCGAAGTTGTCCCCACCTCAAACTTGTGCTGCCCTGATAGACCCAAGGGAGCCCTACAAACTGACATCAGGAACCTGGACTGCTGAGTTTTCTTTCCCAGGGAAAATGGAAAAAGGTTGTGCCCAGGGGCCCCTGGCCATGGGCTGGGGCCACACTGCAAAGAATCCTTATATCGAAGGATGGACCCCACACCGAAGTTGTCCCCACCTCAAACTTGTGCTGCCCTGATAGACCCAAGGGAGCCCTACAAACTGACATCAGGAACCTGGACTGCTGAGTTTTCTTTCCCAGGGAAAATGGAAAAAGGATGTGCCCAGGGGCCCCTGGCCCTGACTGCAAAAAATCCTTATATCGAAGGATGGAGCCCACACCGAAGTTGTCCCCACCTCAAATTTGTGCTGCCCTGATAGACCCAAGGGAGCCCTACAAACTGACATCAGGAACCTGGACTGCTGAGTTTTCTTTCCCACGGAAAATGGCCAAAGGATGTGCCCAGGGGCCCCAGGCCCTGACTGCAAAAAATCCTTATATCGAAGGATGGACCCCACACCGAAGTTGTCCCCACCTCAAACTTGTGCTGCCCTGATAGACGCAAGGGAGCCCTACAAACTGACATCAGGAACCTGGACTGCTGAGTTTTCTTTCCCAGGGAAAATGGAAAAAGGATGTGCCCAGGGGTCCCCGGCCCGGGGCTGGGGCCTCACTACAAAAAATCCTTATATCGAAGGATGGACCCCACACCGAAGTTGTCCCCACCTCAAACTTGTGCTGCCCTGATAGACCCAAGGGAGCCCTACAAACTGACATCAGGAACCTGGACTGCTGAGTTTTCTTTCCCAGGGAAAATGGAAAAAGGTTGTGCCCAGGGGTCCCTGGCCATGGGCTGGGGCCACACTGCAAAGAATCCTTATATCGAAGGATGGACCCCACACCGAAGTTGTCCCCACCTCAAACTTGTGTTGCCCTGATAGACCCAAGGGAGCCCTACAAACTGACATCAGGAACCTGGACTGCTGAGTTTTCTTTCCCAGGGAAAATGGCCAAAGGATGTGCCCAGGGGCCCCTGGCCCTGACTGCAAAAAATCCTTATATCGAAGGATGGAGCCCACACCGAAGTTGTCCCCACCTCAAACTTCTGCTGCCCTGATAGACCCAAGGGAGCCCTACAAACTGACATCAGGAACCTGGACTGCTGAGTTTTCTTTCCCAGGGAAAATGGCCAAAGGATGTGCCCAGGGGCCCCTAGCCCTGACTGCAAAAAATCCTTATATCGAAGGATGGACCCCACACCGAAGTTGTCCCCACCTCAAACTTGTGCTGCCCTGATAGACCCAAGGGAGCCCTACAAACTGACATCAGGAACCTGGACTGCTGAGTTTTCTTTCCCAGGGAAAATGGGAAAAGGTTGTGCCCAGGGGCCCCTGGCCCTGGGGTGGGGCCTCACTGCAAAAAATCCTTATATCGAAGGATGGACCCCACATCGAAGTTGTCCCCACCTCAAACTTGTGCTGCCCTGATAGACCCAAGGGAGACCTACAAACTGACATCAGGAACCTGGACTGCTGAGTTTTCTTTCCCAGGGAAAATGGAAAAAGGATGTGCCCAGGGGCCCCTAGCCCTGACTGCAAAAAATCCTTATATCGAAGGATGGAGCCCACACTGAATTTGTTCCCACCTCAAACTTGTGCTGCCCTGATAGACCCAAGGGAGCCCTACAAACTGACATCAGGAACCTGGACTGCTGAGTTTTCTTTCCCAGGGAAAATGGCCAAAGGATGTGCCCAGGGGCCCTGGCCCTGGGCTGGGGCCTCACTGTAAAAAATCCTTATATCGAAGGATGGACCCCACACCGAAGTTGTCCCCACCTCAAACTTGTGCTGCCCTGATAGACCCAAGGGAGCCCTACAAACTGACATCAGGAACCTGGACTGCTGAGTTTTCTTTCCCAGGGAAAATGGCCAAAGGATGTGCCCAGGGGCCCCTAGCCCTGACTGCAAAGAATGCATATATCGAAGGATGGACCCCACACCGAAGTTGTCCCCACCTCAAACTTGTGCTGCCCTGATAGACCCAAGGGAGCCCTACAAAATGACATCAGGAACCTGGACTGCTGAGTTTTCTTTCCCAGGGAAAATGGAAAAAGGATGTGCCCAGGGGCACGTGGCCCTGGGCTGGGGCCTCACTACAAAAAATCCTTATATCGAAGGATGGATCCCACACCGAACTTGTCCCCACCTCAAACTTGTGCTGCCCTGATAGACCCAAGGGAGCCCTACAAACTGACATCAGGAACCTGGACTGCTGAGTTTTCTTTCCCAGGGAAAATGGAAAAAGGATGTGCCCAGGGGCCCCTGGCCCTGACTGCAAAAAATCCTTATATCGAAGGATGGACCCCACACCGAAGTTGTCCCCACCTTAAACTTGTGCTGCCCTGATAGACCCAAGGGAGCCCTACAAACTGACATCAGGAACCTGGACTGCTGAGTTTTCTTTCCCAGGGAAAATGGAAAAAGGATGTGCCCAGGGGCCCCTGGCCCTGACTGCAAAAAATCCTTATATCGAAGGATGGACCCCACACCGAAGTTGTCCCCACCTCAAACTTGTGCTGCCCTGATAGACCCAAGGGAGCCCTACAAACTGACATCAGGAACCTGGACTGCTGAGTTTTCTTTCCCAGGGAAAATGGAAAAAGGTTGTGCCCAGGGGCCCCGGGTCCTGACTGCAAAAAATCCTTATATCGAAGGATGGACCCCACAACGAAGTTGTCCCCACCTCAAACTTGTGCTGCCCTGATAGACCCAAGGGAGCCCTACAAACTGACATCAGGAACCTGGACTGCTGAGTTTTCTTTCCCAGGGAAAATGGAAAAAGGATGTGCACAGGGGCCCCTGGCCCTGTGCTGGAATCTCACTGCAAAAAATCCTTATATCGAAGGATGGACCCCACACCGAAGTTGTCCCCACCTCAAACTTGTGCTGCCCTGATAGACCCAAGGGAGCCCTACAAACTGACATCAGGAACCTGGACTGCTGAGTTTTCTTTCCCAGGGAAAATGGCCAAAGGATGTGCCCAGGGGCCCCTAGCCCTGACTGCAAAAAATCCTTATATCGAAGGATGGAGCCCACACTGAATTTGTTCCCACCTCAAACTTGTGCTGCCCTGATAGACCCAAGGGAGCCCTACAAACTGACATCAGGAACCTGGACTGCTGAGTTTTCTTTCCCAGGGAAAATGGCCAAAGGATGTGCCCAGGGGCCCCTGGCCCTGACTGCAAAAAATCCTTATATCGAAGGATGGAGCCCACACCGAAGTTGTCCCCACCTCAAACTTGTGCTGCCCTGATAGACCCAAGGGAGCCCTACAAACTGACATCAGGAACCTGGACTGCTGAGTTTTCTTTCCCAGGGAAAATGGCCAAAGGATGTGCCCAGGGGCCCTGGCCCTGGGCTGGGGCCTCACTGCAAAAAATCCTTATATCGAAGGATGGAGCCCACACCGAAGTTGTCCCCACCTCAAACTTGTGCTGCCCTGATAGACCCAAGGGAGCCCTACAAACTGACATCAGGAACCTGGACTGCTGAGTTTTCTTTCCCAGGGAAAATGGCCAAAGGATGTGCCCAGGGGCCCCTAGCCCTGACTGTAAAGAATGCATATATCGAAGGATGGACCCCACACCGAAGTTGTCCCCACCTCAAACTTGTGCTGCCCTGATAGACCCAAGGGAGCCCTACAAACTGACATCAGGAACCTGGACTGCTGAGTTTTCTTTCCCAGGGAAAATGGAAAAAGGATGTGCCCAGGGGCCCCTGGCCCTGACTGCAAAAAATCCTTATATCGAAGGATGGACCCCACACCGAAGTTGTCCCCACCTCAAACTTGTGCTGCCCTGATAAACCCAAGGCAGCCCTACAAACTGACATCAGGAACCTGGACTGCTGAGTTTTCTTTCCCAGGGAAAATGGAAAAAGGATGTGCCCAGGGGCCCCTAGCCCTGACTGCAAAAAATCCTTATATCGAAGGATGGACCCCACACCGAAATTGTCCCCACCTCAAACTTGTGCTGCCCTGATAGACCCAAGGGAGCCCTACAAACTGACATCAGGAACCTGGACTGTTGAGTTTTCTTTCCCAGGGAAAATGGAAAAAGGATGTGCCCAGGGGCCCCTGGCCCTGACTGCAAAGAATGCATATATCGAAGGATGGACCCCACACCGAAGTTGTCCCCACCTCAAACTTGTGCTGCCCTGATAGACCCAAGGGAGCCCTACAAACTGACATCAGGAACCTGGACTGCTGAGTTTTCTTTCCCAGGGAAAATGGAAAAAGGATGTGCCCAGGGGCACGTGGCCCTGGGCTGGGGCCTCACTACAAAAAATCCTTATATCGAAGGATGGATCCCACACCGAAGTTGTCCCCACCTCAAACTTGTGCTGCCCTGATAGACCCAAGGGAGCCCTACAAACTGACATCAGGAACCTGGACTGCTGAGTTTTCTTTCCCAGGGAAAATGGAAAAAGGATGTGCCCAGGGGCCCCTGGCCCTGACTGCAAAAAATCCTTATATCGAAGGATGGACCCCACACCGAAGTTGTCCCCACCTTAAACTTGTGCTGCCCTGATAGACCCAAGGGAGCCCTACAAACTGACATCAGGAACCTGGACTGCTGAGTTTTCTTTCCCAGGGAAAATGGAAAAAGGATGTGCCCAGGGGCCCCTGGCCCTGACTGCAAAAAATCCTTATATCGAAGGATGGACCCCACACCGAAGTTGTCCCCACCTCAAACTTGTGCTGCCCTGATAGACCCAAGGGAGCCCTACAAACTGACATCAGGAACCTGGACTGCTGAGTTTTCTTTCCCAGGGAAAATGGAAAAAGGTTGTGCCCAGGGGCCCCGGGTCCTGACTGCAAAAAATCCTTATATCGAAGGATGGACCCCACAACGAAGTTGTCCCCACCTCAAACTTGTGCTGCCCTGATAGACCCAAGGGAGCCCTACAAACTGACATCAGGAACCTGGACTGCTGAGTTTTCTTTCCCAGGGAAAATGGAAAAAGGATGTGCACAGGGGCCCCTGGCCCTGTGCTGGAATCTCACTGCAAAAAATCCTTATATCGAAGGATGGACCCCACACCGAAGTTGTCCCCACCTCAAACTTGTGCTGCCCTGATAGACCCAAGGGAGCCCTACAAACTGACATCAGGAACCTGGACTGCTGAGTTTTCTTTCCCAGGGAAAATGGCCAAAGGATGTGCCCAGGGGCCCCTAGCCCTGACTGCAAAAAATCCTTATATCGAAGGATGGAGCCCACACTGAATTTGTTCCCACCTCAAACTTGTGCTGCCCTGATAGACCCAAGGGAGCCCTACAAACTGACATCAGGAACCTGGACTGCTGAGTTTTCTTTCCCAGGGAAAATGGCCAAAGGATGTGCCCAGGGGCCCCTGGCCCTGACTGCAAAAAATCCTTATATCGAAGGATGGAGCCCACACCGAAGTTGTCCCCACCTCAAACTTGTGCTGCCCTGATAGACCCAAGGGAGCCCTACAAACTGACATCAGGAACCTGGACTGCTGAGTTTTCTTTCCCAGGGAAAATGGCCAAAGGATGTGCCCAGGGGCCCTGGCCCTGGGCTGGGGCCTCACTGCAAAAAATCCTTATATCGAAGGATGGAGCCCACACCGAAGTTGTCCCCACCTCAAACTTGTGCTGCCCTGATAGACCCAAGGGAGCCCTACAAACTGACATCAGGAACCTGGACTGCTGAGTTTTCTTTCCCAGGGAAAATGGCCAAAGGATGTGCCCAGGGGCCCCTAGCCCTGACTGTAAAGAATGCATATATCGAAGGATGGACCCCACACCGAAGTTGTCCCCACCTCAAACTTGTGCTGCCCTGATAGACCCAAGGGAGCCCTACAAACTGACATCAGGAACCTGGACTGCTGAGTTTTCTTTCCCAGGGAAAATGGAAAAAGGATGTGCCCAGGGGCCCCTGGCCCTGACTGCAAAAAATCCTTATATCGAAGGATGGACCCCACACCGAAGTTGTCCCCACCTCAAACTTGTGCTGCCCTGATAAACCCAAGGCAGCCCTACAAACTGACATCAGGAACCTGGACTGCTGAGTTTTCTTTCCCAGGGAAAATGGAAAAAGGATGTGCCCAGGGGCCCCTAGCCCTGACTGCAAAAAATCCTTATATCGAAGGATGGACCCCACACCGAAATTGTCCCCACCTCAAACTTGTGCTGCCCTGATAGACCCAAGGGAGCCCTACAAACTGACATCAGGAACCTGGACTGTTGAGTTTTCTTTCCCAGGGAAAATGGAAAAAGGATGTGCCCAGGGGCCCCTGGCCCTGACTGCAAAGAATGCATATATCGAAGGATGGACCCCACACCGAAGTTGTCCCCACCTCAAACTTGTGCTGCCCTGATAGACCCAAGGGAGCCCTACAAACTGACATCAGGAACCTGGACTGCTGAGTTTTCTTTCCCAGGGAAAATGGAAAAAGGATGTGCCCAGGGGCACGTGGCCCTGGGCTGGGGCCTCACTACAAAAAATCCTTATATCGAAGGATGGATCCCACACCGAAGTTGTCCCCACCTCAAACTTGTGCTGCCCTGATAGACCCAAGGGAGCCCTACAAACTGACATCAGGAACCTGGACTGCTGAGTTTTCTTTCCCAGGGAAAATGGAAAAAGGATGTGCCCAGGGGCCCCTGGCCCTGACTGCAAAAAATCCTTATATCGAAGGATGGACCCCACACCGAAGTTGTCCCCACCTCAAACTTGTGCTGCCCTGATAAACCCAAGGCAGCCCTACAAACTGACATCAGGAACCTGGACTGCTGAGTTTTCTTTCCCAGGAAAAATGGAAAAAGGATGTGCCCAGGGGCCCCTGGCCCTGGGCTGGGACCTCCCTACAAAAAATCCTTATATCGAAGGATGGATCCCACACCGAAGTTGTCCCCACCTCAAACTTGTGCTGCCCTGATAGACCCAAGGGAGCCCTACAAACTGACATCAGGAACCTGGACTGCTGAGTTTTCTTTCCCAGGGAAAATGGAAAAAGGATGTGCCCAGGGGCCCCTGGCCCTGACTGCAAAAAATCCTTATATCGAAGGATGGACCCCACACCGAAGTTGTCCCCACCTCAAACTTGTGCTGCCCTGATAGACCCAAGGGAGCCCTACAAACTGACATCAGGAACCTGGACTGCAGAGTTTTCTTTCCCAGGGAAAATGGAAAAAGGTTGTGCCCAGGGGCCCCGGGTCCTGACTGCAAAAAATCCTTATATCGAAGGATGGACCCCACACCGAAGTTGTCCCCACCTCAAACTTGTGCTGCCCTGATAGACCCAAGGGAGCCCTACAAACTGACATCAGGAACCTGGACTGCTGAGTTTTCTTTCCCAGGGAAAATGGAAAAAGGATGTGCACAGGGGCCCCTGGCCCTGTGCTGGAATCTCACTGCAAAAAATCCTTATATCGAAGGATGGACCCCACACCGAAGTTGTCCCCACCTCAAACTTGTGCTGCCCTGATAGACCCAAGGGAGCCCTACAAACTGTCATCTAGAACCCGGACTGCTGAGTTTTCTTTCCCAGGGAAAATGGCCAAAGGTTGTGCCCGGGGGCCCTTGTCCCTGACTGCAAAGAATCCTTATATCGAAGGATGGAGCCCACACCGAAGTTGTCCGCACCTCAAACTTGTGCTGCCCTGATAGACCCAAGGGAGCCCTACAAACTGACATCAGGAACCTGGACTGCTGAGTTTTCTTTCCCAGGGAAAATGGAAAAAGGATGTGCCCAGGGGCCCCTGGCCCTGACTGCAAAAAATCCTTATATCGAAGGATGGAGCCCACACCGAAGTTGTCCCCACCTCAAACTTGTGCTGCCCTGATAGACCCAAGGGAGCTCTACAAACTGACATCAGGAACCTGGACTGCTGAGTTTTCTTTCCCAGGGAAAATGGAAAAAGGTTGTACCCAGGCGCGGCAGGCCTTGGGCAGGGACCTCACTACAAGAAATCCTTATATCGAAGGATGGACCCCACACCGAAGTTGTCCCCACCTCAAACTTGTGCTGCCCTGATAGACCCAAGGGAGCCCTACAAACTGACATCAGGAACCTGGACTGCTGAGTTTTCTTTCCCAGGGAAAATGGAAAAAGGTTGTGCCCAGGGTCCCCTAGCCCTGGACAGGGCCCTCACTACAAAAACTCCTTATATCGAAGGATGGACCCCACACCGAAGTTGTCCCCACCTCAAACTTGTGCTGCCCTGATAGACCCAAGGGAGCCCTACAAACTGACATCAGGAACCTGGACTGCTGAGTTTTCTTTCCCAGTGAAAATGGCCAAATGATGTGCCCAGGGGCCCCTGGACCTGGGTAGGGACCTCATTGCAAAGAATCCTTATATCGAAGGATGGACCCCACACCGAAATTGTCCCCACCTCAAACTTGTGCTGCCTTGATAGACCCAAGGGAGCCCTACAAACTGACATCAGGAACCTGGACTGCTGAGTTTTCTTTCCCAGGGAAAATGGAAAAAGGATGTGCCCAGGGGCCCCTGGCCCTGACTGCAAAAAATCCTTATATCGAAGGATGGACCCCACACCGAAGTTGTCCCCACCTCAAACTTGTGCTGCCCTGATACACCCAAGGGAGACCTACAAACTGACATCAGGAACCTGCACTGCTGAGTTTTCTTTCCCAGGGAAAATGGAAAAAGGATGTGCCCGGGGGCCCCTGGCCCTGACTGAAAAGAATCCTTATATCGAAGGATGGACCCCACACCGAAGTTGTCCCCACCTCAAACTTGTGCTGCCCTGATAGACCCAAGGGAGCTCTACAAACTGACATCAGGAACCTGGACTGCTGAGTTTTCTTTCCCAGGGAAAATGGAAAAATGTTGTGCCCAGTGGCGGCTGGCCTTGGGCAGGGACCTCACTACAAGAAATCCTTATATCGAAGGATGGAGCCCACACCGAAGTTGTCCCCACCTCAAACTTGTGCTGCCCTGATAGACCCAAGGGAGCCCTACAAACTGACATCAGAAACCTGGACTGCTGAGTTTTCTTTCCCAGGGAAAATGGAAAAAGGTTGTGCCCAGGGTCCCCTAGCACTGGACAGGGCCCTCACTACAAAAAATCCTTATATCGAAGGATGGACCCCACACCGAAGTTGTTCCCACCTTAAAATTGTGCTACCCTGATACACCCAAGGGAGCCCTACAAACTGACATCAGGAACCTGGACTGCTGAGTTTTCTTTCCCAGGGAAAATGGAAAAAGGTTGTGCCCAGGGGCCCCTGGCCCTGACTTCAAAAAATCCTTATATCGAAGGATGGAGCCCACACCGAAGTTGTCCCCACCTCAAACTTGTGCTGCCCTGATAGACCCAAGGGAGCCCTACAAACTGACATCAGGAACCTGGACTGCTGAGTTTTCTTTCCCAGGGAAAATGGAAAAAGGATGTGCCCAGGGGCCCCTGGCCCTGACTGCAAAAAATCCTTATATCGAAGGATGGAGCCCACATTAAAGTTGTCCCCACCTCAAACTTGTGCTGCCCTGATAGACCCAAGGGAGCTCTACAAACTGACATCAGGAACCTGGACTGCTGAGTTTTCTTTCCCAGGGAAAATGGAAAAAGGATGTGCCCAGGGGCCCCTGTCCCTGACTGCAAAAAATCCTTATATCGAAGGATGGACCCCACACCGAAGTTGTCCCCACCTCAAACTTGTGCTGCCCTGATACACCCAAGGGAGCCCTACAAACTGACATCAGGAACCTGGACTGCTGAGTTTTCTTTCCCAGGGAAAATGGAAAAAGGATGTGCCCAGGGGCCCCTGGCCCTGAATGCAAAAAATCCTTATATCGAAGGATGCACCCCACACCAAAGTTGTCCCCACCTCAAACTTGTGCTGCCCTGATAGACCCAAGGGAGCCCTACAAACTGACATCAGGAACCTGGACTGCTGAGTTTTCTTTCCCACGGAAAATGGAAAAAGGATGTGCCCAGGGTCCCCGGCCCTAGGCAGGGACCTCACTGCAAAAAATCCTTATATCGAAGGATGGAGCCCACACCGAAGTTGTCCCCACCTCAAACTTGTGCTGCCCTCATAGACCCAAGGGAGCCCTACAAACTGACATCAGGAACCTGGACTGCTGAGTTTTCTTTCCCAGGGAAAATGGAAAAAGGATGTGCCCTGGGGCCCCTGGCCCTGACTACAAAAAATCCTTATATCGAAGGATGGACCCCACACCGAAGTTGTCCCCACCTCAAACTTGTGCTGCCCTGATACACACAAGGGAGCCCTACAAACTGACATCAGGAACCTGGACTGCTGAGTTTTCTTTCCCAGGGAAAATGGAAAAAGGATGTGCCCGGGGGCCCCTGGCCCTGACTGAAAAGAATCCTTATATCGAAGGATGGACCCCACACCGAAGTTGTCCCCACCTCAAACATGTGCTGCCCTGATAGACCCAAGGGAGCCCTACAAACTGACATCAGGAACCTGGACTGCTGAGTTTTCTTTCCCAGGGAAAATGGCCAAAGGTTGTGCCCAGGGGCCCTTGGCCCTGACTGCAAAGAATCCTTATATCGAAGGATGGACCCCACACCGAACTTGTCCGCACCTCAAACTTGTGCTGCCCTGATACACCCAAGGGAGCCCTACAAACTGACATCAGGAACCTGGACTGCTGAGTTTTCTTTCCCAGGGAAAATGGACAAAGGCTGTGCCCTGGGGCCCCTGGCCCTGACTGCAAAAAATCCTTATATCGAAGGATGCACCCCACACCGAAGTTGTCCCCACCTCAAACTTGTGCTGCCCTGATAGACCCAAGGGAGCCCAACAAACTGACATCAGGAACCTGGACTGCTGAGTTTTCTTTCCCAGGGAAAATGGAAAAAGGTTGTGCCCAGGGTCCCCTAGCCCTGGACAGGGCCCTCACTACAAAAACTCCTTATATCGAAGGATGGACCCCACACCGATGTTGTCCCCACCTTAAAATTGTGCTACCCTGATAGACCCAAGGGAGCCCTACAAACTGACATCAGGAACCTGGACTGCTGAGTTTTCTTTCCCAGGGAAAATGGAAAAAGGTTGTGCCCGGGGACTCCTGGTTCTGACTGCAAAAAATCCTTATATCGAAGGATGGACCCCACACCGAAGTTGTCCCCACCTCAAACTTGTGCTGCCCTGATAGACCCAAGGGAGCCCTACAAACTGACATCAGGAACCTGGACTGCTGAGTTTTCTTTCCCAGGGAAAATGGAAAAAGGTTGTGCCCAGGGTCCCCTAGCCCTGGACAGGGCCCTCACTACAAAAACTCCTTATATCGAAGGATGGACCCCACACCGAAATTTTCCCCACCTCAAAATTGTGGTACCCTGATAGACCCAAGGGAGCCCTACAAACTGACATCAGGAACCTGGACTGCTGAGTTTTCTTTCCCAGGGAAAATGGAAAAAGGATGTGCCCTGGGGCCCCTGGCCCTGACTGCAAAAAATCAATATATTGAAGGATGCACCCCACGCCGAAGTTGTCCCCACCTCAAACTTGTGCTGCCCTGATAGACCCAAGGGAGCCCTACAAACTGACATCAGGAACCTGGACTGCTGTTTTTTCTTTCCCAGGGAAAATGGAAAAAGGTTGTGCCCGGGGGCCCCTGCCCCTGACTGCAAAGAATCCTTATATCGAAGGATGGACCCCACACCAAAATTGTCCCCACCTCAAACTTGTGCTGCCCTGATAGACCCAAGGGAGCCCGACAAACTGACATCAGGAACCTGGACTGCTGAGTTTTCTTTCCCACGGATAATGGCCAAAGGAAGTGCCCAGGGGCCCCAGGCCCTGACTGCAAAAAATCCTTATATCGAAGGATGGACCCCACACCGAAGTTGTCCCCACCTCAAACTTGTGCTGCCCTGATAGACGCAAGGGAGCCCTACAAACTGACATCAGGAACCTGGACTGCTGAGTTTTCTTTCCCAGGGAAAATGGAAAAAGGATGTGCCCAGGGGTCCCCGGCCCGGGGCTGGGGCCTCACTACAAAAAATCCTTATATCGAAGGATGGACCCCACACCAAAGTTGTCCCCACCTCAAACTTGTGCTGCCCTGATAGACCCAAGGGAGCCCTACAAACTGACATCAGGAACCTGGACTGCTGAGTTTTCTTTCCCAGGGAAAATGGCCAAAGGATGTGCCCAGGGGCCCCTGGCCCTGACTGCAAAAAATCCTTATATCGAAGGATGGAGCCCACACCGAAGTTGTCCCCACCTCAAACTTGTGCTGCCCTGATACACCCAAGGGAGCCCTACAAACTGACATCAGGAACCTGGACTGCTGAGTTTTCTTTCCCAGGGAAAATGGAAAAAGGATGTGCCCAGGGGCCCCTGGCCCTGACTGCAAAAAATCCTTATATCGAAGGATGGACCCCACACCAAAGTGTTCCCCACCTCAAACTTGTGCTGCCCTGATAGACCCAAGGGAGCCCTACAAACTGACATCAGGAACCTGGACTGCAGAGTTTTCTTTCCCAGGGAAAATGGGAAAAGGTTGTGCCCAGGGGCCCCTGGCCCTGGGGTGGGGCCTCACTGCAAAAAATCCTTATATCGAAGGATGGACCCCACATCGAAGTTGTCCCCACCTCAAACTTGTGCTGCCCTGATAGACCCAAGGGAGACCTACAAACTGACATCAGGAACCTGGACTGCTGAGTTTTCTTTCCCAGGGAAAATGGAAAAAGGATGTGCCCAGGGGCCCCTAGCCCTGACTGCAAAAAATCCTTATATCGAAGGATGGAGCCCACACTGAATTTGTTCCCACCTCAAACTTGTGCTGCCCTGATAGACCCAAGGGAGCCCTACAAACTGACATCAGGAACCTGGACTGCTGAGTTTTCTTTCCCAGGGAAAATGGCCAAAGGATGTGCCCAGGGGCCCCTGGCCCTGACTGCAAAAAATCCTTATATCGAAGGATGGAGCCCACACCGAAGTTGTCCCCACCTCAAACTTGTGCTGCCCTGATAGACCCAAGGGAGCCCTACAAACTGACATCAGGAACCTGGACTGCTGAGTTTTCTTTCCCACGGAAAATGGCCAAAGGATGTGCCCAGGGGCCCTGGCCCTGGGCTGGGGCCTCACTGCAAAAAATCCTTATATCGAAGGATGGAGCCCACACCGAAGTTGTCCCCACCTCAAACTTGTGCTGCCCTGATAGACCCAAGGGAGCCCTACAAACTGACATCAGGAACCTGGACTGCTGAGTTTTCTTTCCCAGGGAAAATGGCCAAAGGATGTGCCCAGGGGCCCCTAGCCCTGACTGCAAAGAATGCATATATCGAAGGATGGACCCCACACCGAAGTTGTCCCCACCTCAAACTTGTGCTGCCCTGATAGACCCAAGGGAGCCCTACAAAATGACATCAGGAACCTGGACTGCTGAGTTTTCTTTCCCAGGGAAAATGGAAAAAGGTTGTGCCCAGGGGCACGTGGCCCTGGGCTGGGGCCTCACTACAAAAAATCCTTATATCGAAGGATGGATCCCACACCGAACTTGTCCCCACCTCAAACTTGTGCTGCCCTGATAGACCCAAGGGAGCCCTACAAACTGACATCAGGAACCTGGACTGCTGAGTTTTCTTTCCCAGGGAAAATGGAAAAAGGATGTGCCCAGGGGCCCCTGGCCCTGACTGCAAAAAATCCTTATATCGAAGGATGGACCCCACACCGAAGTTGTCCCCACCTTAAACTTGTGCTGCCCTGATAGACCCAAGGGAGCCCTACAAACTGACATCAGGAACCTGCACTGCTGAGTTTTCTTTCCCAGGGAAAATGGAAAAAGGATGTGCCCAGGGGCCCCTGGCCCTGACTGCAAAAAATCCTTATATCGAAGGATGGACCCCACACCGAAGTTGTCCCCACCTCAAACTTGTGCTGCCCTGATAGACCCAAGGGAGCCCTACAAACTGACATCAGGAACCTGGACTGCTGAGTTTTCTTTCCCAGGGAAAATGGAAAAAGGTTGTGCCCAGGGGCCCCGGATCCTGACTGCAAAAAATCCTTATATCGAAGGATGGACCCCACAACGAAGTTGTCCCCACCTCAAACTTGTGCTGCCCTGATAGACCCAAGGGAGCCCTACAAACTGACATCAGGAACCTGGACTGCTGAGTTTTCTTTCCCAGGGAAAATGGAAAAAGGATGTGCACAGGGGCCCCTGGCCCTGTGCTGGAATCTCACTGCAAAAAATCCTTATATCGAAGGATGGACCCCACACCGAAGTTGTCCCCACCTCAAACTTGTGCTGCCCTGATAGACCCAAGGGAGCCCTACAAACTGACATCAGGAACCTGGACTGCTGAGTTTTCTTTCCCAGGGAAAATGGCCAAAGGATGTGCCCAGGGGCCCCTAGCCCTGACTGCAAAAAATCCTTATATCGAAGGATGGAGCCCACACTGAATTTGTTCCCACCTCAAACTTGTGCTGCCCTGATAGACCCAAGGGAGCCCTACAAACTGACATCAGGAACCTGGACTGCTGAGTTTTCTTTCCCAGGGAAAATGGCCAAAGGATGTGCCCAGGGGCCCCTGGCCCTGACTGCAAAAAATCCTTATATCGAAGGATGGAGCCCACACCGAAGTTGTCCCCACCTCAAACTTGTGCTGCCCTGATAGACCCAAGGGAGCCCTACAAACTGACATCAGGAACCTGGACTGCTGAGTTTTCTTTCCCAGGGAAAATGGCCAAAGGATGTGCCCAGGGGCCCTGGCCCTGGGCTGGGGCCTCACTGCAAAAAATCCTTATATCGAAGGATGGAGCCCACACCGAAGTTGTCCCCACCTCAAACTTGTGCTGCCCTGATAGACCCAAGGGAGCCCTACAAACTGACATCAGGAACCTGGACTGCTGAGTTTTCTTTCCCAGGGAAAATGGCCAAAGGATGTGCCCAGGGGCCCCTAGCCCTGACTGTAAAGAATGCATATATCGAAGGATGGACCCCACACCGAAGTTGTCTCCACCTCAAACTTGTGCTGCCCTGATAGACCCAAGGGAGCCCTACAAACTGACATCAGGAACCTGGACTGCTGAGTTTTCTTTCCCAGGGAAAATGGAAAAAGGATGTGCCCAGGGGCACGTGGCCCTGGGCTGGGGCCTCACTACAAAAAATCCTTATATCGAAGGATGGATCCCACACCGAAGTTGTCCCCACCTCAAACTTGTGCTGCCCTGATAGACCCAAGGGAGCCCTACAAACTGACATCAGGAACCTGGACTGCTGAGTTTTCTTTCCCAGGGAAAATGGAAAAAGGATGTGCCCAGGGGCCCCTGGCCCTGACTGCAAAAAATCCTTATATCGAAGGATGGACCCCACACCGAAGTTGTCCCCACCTCAAACTTGTGCTGCCCTGATAAACCCAAGGCAGCCCTACAAACTGACATCAGGAACCTGGACTGCTGAGTTTTCTTTCCCAGGGAAAATGGAAAAAGGATGTGCCCAGGGGCCCCTAGCCCTGACTGCAAAAAATCCTTATATCGAAGGATGGACCCCACACCGAAATTGTCCCCACCTCAAACTTGTGCTGCCCTGATAGACCCAAGGGAGCCCTACAAACTGACATCAGGAACCTGGACTGTTGAGTTTTCTTTCCCAGGGAAAATGGAAAAAGGATGTGCCCAGGGGCCCCTGGCCCTGACTGCAAAGAATGCATATATCGAAGGATGGACCCCACACCGAAGTTGTCCCCACCTCAAACTTGTGCTGCCCTGATAGACCCAAGGGAGCCCTACAAACTGACATCAGGAACCTGGACTGCTGAGTTTTCTTTCCCAGGGAAAATGGAAAAAGGATGTGCCCAGGGGCACGTGGCCCTGGGCTGGGGCCTCACTACAAAAAATCCTTATATCGAAGGATGGATCCCACACCGAAGTTGTCCCCACCTCAAACTTGTGCTGCCCTGATAGACCCAAGGGAGCCCTACAAACTGACATCAGGAACCTGGACTGCTGAGTTTTCTTTCCCAGGGAAAATGGAAAAAGGATGTGCCCAGGGGCCCCTGGCCCTGACTGCAAAAAATCCTTATATCGAAGGATGGACCCCACACCGAAGTTGTCCCCACCTCAAACTTGTGCTGCCCTGATAAACCCAAGGCAGCCCTACAAACTGACATCAGGAACCTGGACTGCTGAGTTTTCTTTCCCAGGGAAAATGGAAAAAGGATGTGCCCAGGGGCCCCTAGCCCTGACTGCAAAAAATCCTTATATCGAAGGATGGACCCCACACCGAAATTGTCCCCACCTCAAACTTGTGCTGCCCTGATAGACCCAAGGGAGCCCTACAAACTGACATCAGGAACCTGGACTGTTGAGTTTTCTTTCCCAGGGAAAATGGAAAAAGGATGTGCCCAGGGGCCCCTGGCCCTGACTGCAAAGAATGCATATATCGAAGGATGGACCCCACACCGAAGTTGTCCCCACCTCAAACTTGTGCTGCCCTGATAGACCCAAGGGAGCCCTACAAACTGACATCAGGAACCTGGACTGCTGAGTTTTCTTTCCCAGGGAAAATGGAAAAAGGATGTGCCCAGGGGCACGTGGCCCTGGGCTGGGGCCTCACTACAAAAAATCCTTATATCGAAGGATGGATCCCACACCGAAGTTGTCCCCACCTCAAACTTGTGCTGCCCTGATAGACCCAAGGGAGCCCTACAAACTGACATCAGGAACCTGGACTGCTGAGTTTTCTTTCCCAGGGAAAATGGAAAAAGGATGTGCCCAGGGGCCCCTGGCCCTGACTGCAAAAAATCCTTATATCGAAGGATGGACCCCACACCGAAGTTGTCCCCACCTCAAACTTGTGCTGCCCTGATAAACCCAAGGCAGCCCTACAAACTGACATCAGGAACCTGGACTGCTGAGTTTTCTTTCCCAGGAAAAATGGAAAAAGGATGTGCCCAGGGGCCCCTGGCCCTGGGCTGGGACCTCCCTACAAAAAATCCTTATATCGAAGGATGGATCCCACACCGAAGTTGTCCCCACCTCAAACTTGTGCTGCCCTGATAGACCCAAGGGAGCCCTACAAACTGACATCAGGAACCTGGACTGCTGAGTTTTCTTTCCCAGGGAAAATGGAAAAAGGATGTGCCCAGGGGCCCCTGGCCCTGACTGCAAAAAATCCTTATATCGAAGGATGGACCCCACACCGAAGTTGTCCCCACCTCAAACTTGTGCTGCCCTGATAGACCCAAGGGAGCCCTACAAACTGACATCAGGAACCTGGACTGCAGAGTTTTCTTTCCCAGGGAAAATGGAAAAAGGTTGTGCCCAGGGGCCCCGGGTCCTGACTGCAAAAAATCCTTATATCGAAGGATGGACCCCACACCGAAGTTGTCCCCACCTCAAACTTGTGCTGCCCTGATAGACCCAAGGGAGCCCTACAAACTGACATCAGGAACCTGGACTGCTGAGTTTTCTTTCCCAGGGAAAATGGAAAAAGGATGTGCACAGGGGCCCCTGGCCCTGTGCTGGAATCTCACTGCAAAAAATCCTTATATCGAAGGATGGACCCCACACCGAAGTTGTCCCCACCTCAAACTTGTGCTGCCCTGATAGACCCAAGGGAGCCCTACAAACTGACATCAGGAACCTGGACTGCTGAGTTTTCTTTCCCAGGGAAAATGGCCAAAGGATGTGCCCAGGGGCCCTGGCCCTGGGCTGGGGCCTCACTGCAAAAAATCCTTATATCGAAGGATGGAGCCCACACCGAAGTTGTCCCCACCTCAAACTTGTGCTGCCCTGATAGACCCAAGGGAGCCCTACAAACTGACATCAGGAACCTGGACTGCTGAGTTTTCTTTCCCAGGGAAAATGGCCAAAGGATGTGCCCAGGGGCCCCTAGCCCTGACTGTAAAGAATGCATATATCGAAGGATGGACCCCACACCGAAGTTGTCTCCACCTCAAACTTGTGCTGCCCTGATAGACCCAAGGGAGCCCTACAAACTGACATCAGGAACCTGGACTGCTGAGTTTTCTTTCCCAGGGAAAATGGAAAAAGGATGTGCCCAGGGGCACGTGGCCCTGGGCTGGGGCCTCACTACAAAAAATCCTTATATCGAAGGATGGATCCCACACCGAAGTTGTCCCCACCTCAAACTTGTGCTGCCCTGATAGACCCAAGGGAGCCCTACAAACTGACATCAGGAACCTGGACTGCTGAGTTTTCTTTCCCAGGGAAAATGGAAAAAGGATGTGCCCAGGGGCCCCTGGCCCTGACTGCAAAAAATCCTTATATCGAAGGATGGACCCCACACCGAAGTTGTCCCCACCTCAAACTTGTGCTGCCCTGATAAACCCAAGGCAGCCCTACAAACTGACATCAGGAACCTGGACTGCTGAGTTTTCTTTCCCAGGGAAAATGGAAAAAGGATGTGCCCAGGGGCCCCTAGCCCTGACTGCAAAAAATCCTTATATCGAAGGATGGACCCCACACCGAAATTGTCCCCACCTCAAACTTGTGCTGCCCTGATAGACCCAAGGGAGCCCTACAAACTGACATCAGGAACCTGGACTGTTGAGTTTTCTTTCCCAGGGAAAATGGAAAAAGGATGTGCCCAGGGGCCCCTGGCCCTGACTGCAAAGAATGCATATATCGAAGGATGGACCCCACACCGAAGTTGTCCCCACCTCAAACTTGTGCTGCCCTGATAGACCCAAGGGAGCCCTACAAACTGACATCAGGAACCTGGACTGCTGAGTTTTCTTTCCCAGGGAAAATGGAAAAAGGATGTGCCCAGGGGCACGTGGCCCTGGGCTGGGGCCTCACTACAAAAAATCCTTATATCGAAGGATGGATCCCACACCGAAGTTGTCCCCACCTCAAACTTGTGCTGCCCTGATAGACCCAAGGGAGCCCTACAAACTGACATCAGGAACCTGGACTGCTGAGTTTTCTTTCCCAGGGAAAATGGAAAAAGGATGTGCCCAGGGGCCCCTGGCCCTGACTGCAAAAAATCCTTATATCGAAGGATGGACCCCACACCGAAGTTGTCCCCACCTCAAACTTGTGCTGCCCTGATAAACCCAAGGCAGCCCTACAAACTGACATCAGGAACCTGGACTGCTGAGTTTTCTTTCCCAGGGAAAATGGAAAAAGGATGTGCCCAGGGGCCCCTAGCCCTGACTGCAAAAAATCCTTATATCGAAGGATGGACCCCACACCGAAATTGTCCCCACCTCAAACTTGTGCTGCCCTGATAGACCCAAGGGAGCCCTACAAACTGACATCAGGAACCTGGACTGTTGAGTTTTCTTTCCCAGGGAAAATGGAAAAAGGATGTGCCCAGGGGCCCCTGGCCCTGACTGCAAAGAATGCATATATCGAAGGATGGACCCCACACCGAAGTTGTCCCCACCTCAAACTTGTGCTGCCCTGATAGACCCAAGGGAGCCCTACAAACTGACATCAGGAACCTGGACTGCTGAGTTTTCTTTCCCAGGGAAAATGGAAAAAGGATGTGCCCAGGGGCACGTGGCCCTGGGCTGGGGCCTCACTACAAAAAATCCTTATATCGAAGGATGGATCCCACACCGAAGTTGTCCCCACCTCAAACTTGTGCTGCCCTGATAGACCCAAGGGAGCCCTACAAACTGACATCAGGAACCTGGACTGCTGAGTTTTCTTTCCCAGGGAAAATGGAAAAAGGATGTGCCCAGGGGCCCCTGGCCCTGACTGCAAAAAATCCTTATATCGAAGGATGGACCCCACACCGAAGTTGTCCCCACCTCAAACTTGTGCTGCCCTGATAAACCCAAGGCAGCCCTACAAACTGACATCAGGAACCTGGACTGCTGAGTTTTCTTTCCCAGGAAAAATGGAAAAAGGATGTGCCCAGGGGCCCCTGGCCCTGGGCTGGGACCTCCCTACAAAAAATCCTTATATCGAAGGATGGATCCCACACCGAAGTTGTCCCCACCTCAAACTTGTGCTGCCCTGATAGACCCAAGGGAGCCCTACAAACTGACATCAGGAACCTGGACTGCTGAGTTTTCTTTCCCAGGGAAAATGGAAAAAGGATGTGCCCAGGGGCCCCTGGCCCTGACTGCAAAAAATCCTTATATCGAAGGATGGACCCCACACCGAAGTTGTCCCCACCTCAAACTTGTGCTGCCCTGATAGACCCAAGGGAGCCCTACAAACTGACATCAGGAACCTGGACTGCAGAGTTTTCTTTCCCAGGGAAAATGGAAAAAGGTTGTGCCCAGGGGCCCCGGGTCCTGACTGCAAAAAATCCTTATATCGAAGGATGGACCCCACACCGAAGTTGTCCCCACCTCAAACTTGTGCTGCCCTGATAGACCCAAGGGAGCCCTACAAACTGACATCAGGAACCTGGACTGCTGAGTTTTCTTTCCCAGGGAAAATGGAAAAAGGATGTGCACAGGGGCCCCTGGCCCTGTGCTGGAATCTCACTGCAAAAAATCCTTATATCGAAGGATGGACCCCACACCGAAGTTGTCCCCACCTCAAACTTGTGCTGCCCTGATAGACCCAAGGGAGCCCTACAAACTGTCATCTAGAACCTGGACTGCTGAGTTTTCTTTCCCAGGGAAAATGGAAAAAGGATGTGCCCAGGGGTCCCTGGCCCTGACTGCAAAAATCCTTATATCGAAGGATGGACCCCACACCAAATTTGTCCCCACCTCAAACTTGTGCTGCCGTGATACACCCAAGGGAACCCTACAAACTGACATCAGGAACCTGGACTGCTGAGTTTTCTTTCCCAGGGAAAATGGAAAAAGGTTGTGCCCAGGGGGCCCAGGCCCTGACTGCAAAAAATCCTTATATCGAAGGATGGACCCCACACCGAAGTTGTCCCCACCTCAAACTTGTGCTGCCCTGATAGACCCAAGGGAGCCCTACAAACTGTCATCTAGAACCCGGACTGCTGAGTTTTCTTTCCCAGGGAAAATGGCCAAAGGTTGTGCCCGGGGGCCCTTGTCCCTGACTGCAAAGAATCCTTATATCGAAGGATGGAGCCCACACCGAAGTTGTCCGCACCTCAAACTTGTGCTGCCCTGATAGACCCAAGGGAGCCCTACAAACTGACATCAGGAACCTGGACTGCTGAGTTTTCTTTCCCAGGGAAAATGGAAAAAGGATGTGCCCAGGGGCCCCTGGCCCTGACTGCAAAAAATCCTTATATCGAAGGATGGAGCCCACACCGAAGTTGTCCCCACCTCAAACTTGTGCTGCCCTGATAGACCCAAGGGAGCTCTACAAACTGACATCAGGAACCTGGACTGCTGAGTTTTCTTTCCCAGGGAAAATGGAAAAAGGATGTGCCCAGGGGCACGTGGCCCTGGGCTGGGGCCTCACTACAAAAAATCCTTATATCGAAGGATGGATCCCACACCGAAGTTGTCCCCACCTCAAACTTGTGCTGCCCTGATAGACCCAAGGGAGCCCTACAAACTGACATCAGGAACCTGGACTGCTGAGTTTTCTTTCCCAGGGAAAATGGAAAAAGGATGTGCCCAGGGGCCCCTGGCCCTGACTGCAAAAAATCCTTATATCGAAGGATGGACCCCACACCGAAGTTGTCCCCACCTCAAACTTGTGCTGCCCTGATAAACCCAAGGCAGCCCTACAAACTGACATCAGGAACCTGGACTGCTGAGTTTTCTTTCCCAGGAAAAATGGAAAAAGGATGTGCCCAGGGGCCCCTGGCCCTGGGCTGGGACCTCCCTACAAAAAATCCTTATATCGAAGGATGGATCCCACACCGAAGTTGTCCCCACCTCAAACTTGTGCTGCCCTGATAGACCCAAGGGAGCCCTACAAACTGACATCAGGAACCTGGACTGCTGAGTTTTCTTTCCCAGGGAAAATGGAAAAAGGATGTGCCCAGGGGCCCCTGGCCCTGACTGCAAAAAATCCTTATATCGAAGGATGGACCCCACACCGAAGTTGTCCCCACCTCAAACTTGTGCTGCCCTGATAGACCCAAGGGAGCCCTACAAACTGACATCAGGAACCTGGACTGCAGAGTTTTCTTTCCCAGGGAAAATGGAAAAAGGTTGTGCCCAGGGGCCCCGGGTCCTGACTGCAAAAAATCCTTATATCGAAGGATGGACCCCACACCGAAGTTGTCCCCACCTCAAACTTGTGCTGCCCTGATAGACCCAAGGGAGCCCTACAAACTGACATCAGGAACCTGGACTGCTGAGTTTTCTTTCCCAGGGAAAATGGAAAAAGGATGTGCACAGGGGCCCCTGGCCCTGTGCTGGAATCTCACTGCAAAAAATCCTTATATCGAAGGATGGACCCCACACCGAAGTTGTCCCCACCTCAAACTTGTGCTGCCCTGATAGACCCAAGGGAGCCCTACAAACTGTCATCTAGAACCTGGACTGCTGAGTTTTCTTTCCCAGGGAAAATGGAAAAAGGATGTGCCCAGGGGTCCCTGGCCCTGACTGCAAAAATCCTTATATCGAAGGATGGACCCCACACCAAATTTGTCCCCACCTCAAACTTGTGCTGCCGTGATACACCCAAGGGAACCCTACAAACTGACATCAGGAACCTGGACTGCTGAGTTTTCTTTCCCAGGGAAAATGGAAAAAGGTTGTGCCCAGGGGGCCCAGGCCCTGACTGCAAAAAATCCTTATATCGAAGGATGGACCCCACACCGAAGTTGTCCCCACCTCAAACTTGTGCTGCCCTGATAGACCCAAGGGAGCCCTACAAACTGTCATCTAGAACCCGGACTGCTGAGTTTTCTTTCCCAGGGAAAATGGCCAAAGGTTGTGCCCGGGGGCCCTTGTCCCTGACTGCAAAGAATCCTTATATCGAAGGATGGAGCCCACACCGAAGTTGTCCGCACCTCAAACTTGTGCTGCCCTGATAGACCCAAGGGAGCCCTACAAACTGACATCAGGAACCTGGACTGCTGAGTTTTCTTTCCCAGGGAAAATGGAAAAAGGATGTGCCCAGGGGCCCCTGGCCCTGACTGCAAAAAATCCTTATATCGAAGGATGGAGCCCACACCGAAGTTGTCCCCACCTCAAACTTGTGCTGCCCTGATAGACCCAAGGGAGCTCTACAAACTGACATCAGGAACCTGGACTGCTGAGTTTTCTTTCCCAGGGAAAATGGAAAAAGGTTGTACCCAGGCGCGGCAGGCCTTGGGCAGGGACCTCACTACAAGAAATCCTTATATCGAAGGATGGACCCCACACCGAAGTTGTCCCCACCTCAAACTTGTGCTGCCCTGATAGACCCAAGGGAGCCCTACAAACTGACATCAGGAACCTGGACTGCTGAGTTTTCTTTCCCAGGGAAAATGGAAAAAGGTTGTGCCCAGGGTCCCCTAGCCCTGGACAGGGCCCTCACTACAAAAACTCCTTATATCGAAGGATGGACCCCACACCGAAGTTGTCCCCACCTCAAACTTGTGCTGCCCTGATAGACCCAAGGGAGCCCTACAAACTGACATCAGGAACCTGGACTGCTGAGTTTTCTTTCCCAGTGAAAATGGCCAAATGATGTGCCCAGGGGCCCCTGGACCTGGGTAGGGACCTCATTGCAAAGAATCCTTATATCGAAGGATGGACCCCACACCGAAATTGTCCCCACCTCAAACTTGTGCTGCCTTGATAGACCCAAGGGAGCCCTACAAACTGACATCAGGAACCTGGACTGCTGAGTTTTCTTTCCCAGGGAAAATGGAAAAAGGATGTGCCCAGGGGCCCCTGGCCCTGACTGCAAAAAATCCTTATATCGAAGGATGGACCCCACACCGAAGTTGTCCCCACCTCAAACTTGTGCTGCCCTGATACACCCAAGGGAGCCCTACAAACTGACATCAGGAACCTGCACTGCTGAGTTTTCTTTCCCAGGGAAAATGGAAAAAGGATGTGCCCGGGGGCCCCTGGCCCTGACTGAAAAGAATCCTTATATCGAAGGATGGACCCCACACCGAAGTTGTCCCCACCTCAAACTTGTGCTGCCCTGATAGACCCAAGGGAGCTCTACAAACTGACATCAGGAACCTGGACTGCTGAGTTTTCTTTCCCAGGGAAAATGGAAAAATGTTGTGCCCAGTGGCGGCTGGCCTTGGGCAGGGACCTCACTACAAGAAATCCTTATATCGAAGGATGGAGCCCACACCGAAGTTGTCCCCACCTCAAACTTGTGCTGCCCTGATAGACCCAAGGGAGCCCTACAAACTGACATCAGAAACCTGGACTGCTGAGTTTTCTTTCCCAGGGAAAATGGAAAAAGGTTGTGCCCAGGGTCCCCTAGCACTGGACAGGGCCCTCACTACAAAAAATCCTTATATCGAAGGATGGACCCCACACCGAAGTTGTCCCCACCTTAAAATTGTGCTACCCTGATACACCCAAGGGAGCCCTACAAACTGACATCAGGAACCTGGACTGCTGAGTTTTCTTTCCCAGGGAAAATGGAAAAAGGTTGTGCCCAGGGGCCCCTGGCCCTGACTTCAAAAAATCCTTATATCGAAGGATGGAGCCCACACCGAAGTTGTCCCCACCTCAAACTTGTGCTGCCCTGATAGACCCAAGGGAGCCCTACAAACTGACATCAGGAACCTGGACTGCTGAGTTTTCTTTCCCAGGGAAAATGGAAAAAGGATGTGCCCAGGGGCCCCTGGCCCTGACTGCAAAAAATCCTTATATCGAAGGATGGAGCCCACATTAAAGTTGTCCCCACCTCAAACTTGTGCTGCCCTGATAGACCCAAGGGAGCTCTACAAACTGACATCAGGAACCTGGACTGCTGAGTTTTCTTTCCCAGGGAAAATGGAAAAAGGTTGTGCCCAGGGGCCCCTGTCCCTGACTGCAAAAAATCCTTATATCGAAGGATGGACCCCACACCGAAGTTGTCCCCACCTCAAACTTGTGCTGCCCTGATACACCCAAGGGAGCCCTACAAACTGACATCAGGAACCTGGACTGCTGAGTTTTCTTTCCCAGGGAAAATGGAAAAAGGATGTGCCCAGGGGCCCCTGGCCCTGAATGCAAAAAATCCTTATATCGAAGGATGCACCCCACACCAAAGTTGTCCCCACCTCAAACTTGTGCTGCCCTGATAGACCCAAGGGAGCCCTACAAACTGACATCAGGAACCTGGACTGCTGAGTTTTCTTTCCCACGGAAAATGGAAAAAGGATGTGCCCAGGGTCCCCGGCCCTAGGCAGGGACCTCACTGCAAAAAATCCTTATATCGAAGGATGGAGCCCACACCGAAGTTGTCCCCACCTCAAACTTGTGCTGCCCTCATAGACCCAAGGGAGCCCTACAAACTGACATCAGGAACCTGGACTGCTGAGTTTTCTTTCCCAGGGAAAATGGAAAAAGGATGTGCCCTGGGGCCCCTGGCCCTGACTACAAAAAATCCTTATATCGAAGGATGGACCCCACACCGAAGTTGTCCCCACCTCAAACTTGTGCTGCCCTGATACACACAAGGGAGCCCTACAAACTGACATCAGGAACCTGGACTGCTGAGTTTTCTTTCCCAGGGAAAATGGAAAAAGGATGTGCCCGGGGGCCCCTGGCCCTGACTGAAAAGAATCCTTATATCGAAGGATGGACCCCACACCGAAGTTGTCCCCACCTCAAACATGTGCTGCCCTGATAGACCCAAGGGAGCCCTACAAACTGACATCAGGAACCTGGACTGCTGAGTTTTGTTTCCCAGGGAAAATGGCCAAAGGTTGTGCCCAGGGGCCCTTGGCCCTGACTGCAAAGAATCCTTATATCGAAGGATGGACCCCACACCGAACTTGTCCGCACCTCAAACTTGTGCTGCCCTGATACACCCAAGGGAGCCCTACAAACTGACATCAGGAACCTGGACTGCTGAGTTTTCTTTCCCAGGGAAAATGGAAAAAGGATGTGCCCAGGGGCCCCTGCCCCTCACTGCAAAAAATCCTTATATCGAAGGATGGACCCCACACCAAAGCTCTCCCCACCTCAAACTTGTGCTGCCCTGATAGACCCAAGGGAGCCCTACAAACTGACATCAGGAACCTGGACTGCTGAGTTTTCTTTCCCAGGGAAAATGGACAAAGGCTGTGCCCTGGGGCCCCTGGCCCTGACTGCAAAAAATCCTTATATCGAAGGATGCACCCCACACCGAAGTTGTCCCCACCTCAAACTTGTGCTGCCCTGATAGACCCAAGGGAGCCCAACAAACTGACATCAGGAACCTGGACTGCTGAGTTTTCTTTCCCAGGGAAAATGGAAAAAGGTTGTGCCCAGGGTCCCCTAGCCCTGGACAGGGCCCTCACTACAAAAACTCCTTATATCGAAGGATGGACCCCACACCGATGTTGTCCCCACCTTAAAATTGTGCTACCCTGATAGACCCAAGGGAGCCCTACAAACTGACATCAGGAACCTGGACTGCTGAGTTTTCTTTCCCAGGGAAAATGGAAAAAGGTTGTGCCCGGGGACTCCTGGTTCTGACTGCAAAAAATCCTTATATCGAAGGATGGACCCCACACCGAAGTTGTCCCCACCTCAAACTTGTGCTGCCCTAATAGACCCAAGGGAGCCCTACAAACTGACATCAGGAACCTGGACTGCTGAGTTTTCTTTCCCAGGGAAAATGGAAAAAGGTTGTGCCCAGGGTCCCCTAGCCCTGGACAGGGCCCTCACTACAAAAACTCCTTATATCGAAGGATGGACCCCACACCGAAATTTTCCCCACCTCAAAATTGTGGTACCCTGATAGACCCAAGGGAGCCCTACAAACTGACATCAGGAACCTGGACTGCTGAGTTTTCTTTCCCAGGGAAAATGGAAAAAGGATGTGCCCTGGGGCCCCTGGCCCTGACTGCAAAAAATCAATATATTGAAGGATGCACCCCACGCCGAAGTTGTCCCCACCTCAAACTTGTGCTGCCCTGATAGACCCAAGGGAGCCCTACAAACTGACATCAGGAACCTGGACTGCTGAGTTTTCTTTCCCAGGGAAAATGGAAAAAGGATGTGCCCGGGGGCCCCTGGTTCTGACTGCAAAGAATCCTTATATCGAAGAATGGACCCCACACCGAAGTTGTCCCCACCTCAAACTTGTGCTGCCCTGATAGACCCAAGGGAGCCCTACAAACTGACATCAGGAACCTGGACTGCTGTTTTTTCTTTCCCAGGGAAAATGGAAAAAGGTTGTGCCCGGGGGCCCCTGCCCCTGACTGCAAAGAATCCTTATATCGAAGGATGGACCCCACACCAAAATTGTCCCCACCTCAAACTTGTGCTGCCCTGATAGACCCAAGGGAGCCCGACAAACTGACATCAGGAACCTGGACTGCTGAGTTTTCTTTCCCACGGAAAATGGCCAAAGGAAGTGCCCAGGGGCCCCAGGCCCTGACTGCAAAAAATCCTTATATCGAAGGATGGACCCCACACCGAAGTTGTCCCCACCTCAAACTTGTGCTGCCCTGATAGACGCAAGGGAGCCCTACAAACTGACATCAGGAACCTGGACTGCTGAGTTTTCTTTCCCAGGGAAAATGGAAAAAGGATGTGCCCAGGGGTCCCCGGCCCGGGGCTGGGGCCTCACTACAAAAAATCCTTATATCGAAGGATGGACCCCACACCAAAGTTGTCCCCACCTCAAACTTGTGCTGCCCTGATAGACCCAAGGGAGCCCTACAAACTGACATCAGGAACCTGGACTGCTGAGTTTTCTTTCCCAGGGAAAATGGCCAAAGGATGTGCCCAGGGGCCCCTGGCCCTGACTGCAAAAAATCCTTATATCGAAGGATGGAGCCCACACCGAAGTTGTCCCCACCTCAAACTTGTGCTGCCCTGATAGACCCAAGGGAGCCCTACAAACTGACATCAGGAACCTGGACTGCTGAGTTTTCTTTCCCAGGGAAAATGGCCAAAGGATGTGCCCAGGGGCCCCTAGCCCTGACTGTAAAGAATGCATATATCGAAGGATGGACCCCACACCGAAGTTGTCCCCACCTCAAACTTGTGCTGCCCTGATAGACCCAAGGGAGCCCTACAAACTGACATCAGGAACCTGGACTGCAGAGTTTTCTTTCCCAGGGAAAATGGAAAAAGGTTGTGCCCAGGGGCCCCTGGCCCTGGGGTGGGGCCTCACTGCAAAAAATCCTTATATCGAAGGATGCACCCCACACCGAAGTTGTCCCCACCTCAAACTTGTGCTTCCCTGATAGACCCAAGGGAGCCCTACAAACTGACATCAGGAACCTGGACTGCTGAGTTTTCATTCCCAGGGAAAATGGCCAAAGGATGTGCCCAGGGGCCCCTAGCCCTGACTGCAAAAAATCCTTATATCGAAGGATGGAGCCCACACTGAATTTGTTCCCACCTCAAACTTGTGCTGCCCTGATAGACCCAAGGGAACCCTACAAACTGACATCAGTAACCTGGACTGCTGAGTTTTCTTTCCCAGGGAAAATGGCCAAAGGATGTGCCCAGGGGCCCCTAGCCCTGACTGCAAAAAATCCTTATATCAAAGGATGGAGCCCACACTGAATTTGTCCCCACCTCAAACTTGTGCTGCCCTGATAGACCCAAGGGAGCCCTACAAACTGACATCAGAAACCTGGACTGCTGAGTTTTTTTTTCTCAGGGAAAATGGAAAAAGGATGTGCCCAGGGGCCCCTGGCCATGGGCTGGGGCCACACTGCAAAGAATCCTTATATCGAAGGATGGACCCCACACCGAAGTTGACCCCACCTCAAACTTGTGCTGCCCTGATAGACCCAAGGCAGCCCTACAAACTGACATCAGGAACCTGGACTGCTGAGTTTTCTTTCCCAGGGAAAATGGAAAAAGGATGTGCCCAGGGGGCCCAGGCCCTGACTGCAAAAAATGCTTATATCGAAGGATGGACCCCACACCGAAGTTGTCCCCACCTCAAACTTGTGCTGCCCTGATAGACCCAAGGGAGCCCTACAAACTGACATCAGGAACCTGGACTGCTGAGTTTTCTTTCCCAGGGAAAATGGAAAAAGGTTGTGCCCAGGGGCCCCTGGCCATGGGCTGGGGCCACACTGCAAAGAATCCTTATATCGAAGGATGGACCCCACACCGAAGTTGTCCCCACCTCAAACTTGTGCTGCCCTGATAGACCCAAGGGAGCCCTACAAACTGACATCAGGAACCTGGACTGCTGAGTTTTCTTTCCCAGGGAAAATGGCCAAAGGATGTGCCCAGGGGCCCCTGGCCCTGACTGCAAAAAATCCTTATATCGAAGGATGGAGCCCACACCGAAGTTGTCCCCACCTCAAATTTGTGCTGCCCTGATAGACCCAAGGGAGCCCTACAAACTAACATCAGGAACCTGGACTGCTGAGTTTTCTTTCCCACGGAAAATGGCCAAAGGATGTGCCCAGGGGCCCCAGGCCCTGACTGCAAAAAATCCTTATATCGAAGGATGGACCCCACACCGAAGTTGTCCCCACCTCAAACTTGTGCTGCCCTGATAGACGCAAGGGAGCCCTACAAACTGACATCAGGAACCTGGACTGCTGAGTTTTCTTTCCCAGGGAAAATGGAAAAAGGATGTGCCCAGGGGTCCCCGGCCCGGGGCTGGGGCCTCACTACAAAAAATCCTTATATCGAAGGATGGACCCCACACCAAAGTTGTCCCCACCTCAAACTTGTACTGCCCTGATAGACCCAAGGGAGCCCTACAAACTGACATCAGGAACCTGGACTGCTGAGTTTTCTTTCCCAGGGAAAATGGAAAAAGGTTGTGCCCAGGGGTCCCTGGCCATGGGCTGGGGCCACACTGCAAAGAATCCTTATATCGAAGGATGGACCCCACACTGAAGTTGTCCCCACCTCAAACTTGTGTTGCCCTGATAGACCCAAGGGAGCCCTACAAACTGACATCAGGAACCTGGACTGCTGAGTTTTCTTTCCCAGGGAAAATGGCCAAAGGATGTGCCCAGGGGCCCCTGGCCCTGACTGCAAAAAATCCTTATATCGAAGGATGGACCCCACACCGAAGTTGTCCCCACCTCAAACTTGTGCTGCCCTGATAGACCCAAGGGAGCCCGACAAACTGACATCAGGAACCTGGACTGCTGAGTTTTCTTTCCCACGGAAAATGGCCAAAGGATGTGCCCAGGGGCCGTGGCCCTGGGCTGGGGCCTCACTGCAAAAAATCCTTATATCGAAGGATGGAGCCCACACCGAAGTTGTCCCCACCTCAAACTTGTGCTGCCCTGATAGACCCAAGGGAGCCCTACAAACTGACATCAGGAACCTGGACTGCTGAGTTTTCTTTCCCAGGGAAAATGGCCAAAGGATGTGCCCAGGGGCCCCTAGCCCTGACTGCAAAAAATCCTTATATCGAAGGATGGACCCCACACCGAAGTTGTCCCCACCTCAAACTTGTGCTGCCCTGATAGACCCAAGGGAGCCCTACAAACTGACATCAGGAACCTGGACCTGTGAGTTTTCTTTCCCAGGGAAAATGGGAAAAGGTTGTGCCCAGGGGCCCCTGGCCCTGGGGTGGGGCCTCACTGCAAAAAATCCTTATATCGAAGGATGGACCCCACATCGAAGTTGTCCCCACCTCAAACTTGTGCTGCCCTGATAGACCCAAGGGAGACCTACAAACTGACATCAGGAACCTGGACTGCTGAGTTTTCTTTCCCAGGGAAAATGGAAAAAGGATGTGCCCAGGGGCCCCTAGCCCTGACTGCAAAAAATCCTTATATCGAAGGATGGAGCCCACACTGAATTTGTTCCCACCTCAAACTTGTGCTGCCCTGATAGACCCAAGGGAGCCCTACAAACTGACATCAGGAACCTGGACTGCTGAGTTTTCTTTCCCAGGGAAAATGGCCAAAGGATGTGCCCAGGGGCCCCTGGCCCTGACTGCAAAAAATCCTTATATCGAAGGATGGAGCCCACACCGAAGTTGTCCCCACCTCAAACTTGTGCTGCCCTGATAGACCCAAGGGAGCCCTACAAACTGACATCAGGAACCTGGACTGCTGAGTTTTCTTTCCCACGGAAAATGGCCAAAGGATGTGCCCAGGGGTCCTGGCCCTGGGCTGGGGCCTCACTGCAAAAAATCCTTATATCGAAGGATGGAGCCCACACCGAAGTTGTCCCCACCTCAAACTTGTGCTGCCCTGATAGACCCAAGGGAGCCCTACAAACTGACATCAGGAACCTGGACTGCTGAGTTTTCTTTCCCAGGGAAAATGGCCAAAGGATGTGCCCAGGGGCCCCTAGCCCTGACTGCAAAGAATGCATATATCGAAGGATGGACCCCACACCGAAGTTGTCCCCACCTCAAACTTGTGCTGCCCTGATAGACCCAAGGGAGCCCTACAAAATGACATCAGGAACCTGGACTGCTGAGTTTTCTTTCCCAGGGAAAATGGAAAAAGGATGTGCCCAGGGGCACGTGGCCCTGGGCTGGGGCCTCACTACAAAAAATCCTTATATCGAAGGATGGATCCCACACCGAACTTGTCCCCACCTCAAACTTGTGCTGCCCTGATAGACCCAAGGGAGCCCTACAAACTGACATCAGGAACCTGGACTGCTGAGTTTTCTTTCCCAGGGAAAATGGAAAAAGGATGTGCCCAGGGGCCCCTGGCCCTGACTGCAAAAAATCCTTATATCGAAGGATGGACCCCACACCGAAGTTGTCCCCACCTTAAACTTGTGCTGCCCTGATAGACCCAAGGGAGCCCTACAAACTGACATCAGGAACCTGGACTGCTGAGTTTTCTTTCCCAGGGAAAATGGAAAAAGGATGTGCCCAGGGGCCCCTGGCCCTGACTGCAAAAAATCCTTATATCGAAGGATGGACCCCACACCGAAGTTGTCCCCACCTCAAACTTGTGCTGCCCTGATAGACCCAAGGGAGCCCTACAAACTGACATCAGGAACCTGGACTGCTGAGTTTTCTTTCCCAGGGAAAATGGAAAAAGGTTGTGCCCAGGGGCCCCGGGTCCTGACTGCAAAAAATCCTTATATCGAAGGATGGACCCCACACCGAAGTTGTCCCCACCTCAAACTTGTGCTGCCCTGATAGACCCAAGGGAGCCCTACAAACTGACATCAGGAACCTGGACTGCTGAGTTTTCTTTCCCAGGGAAAATGGAAAAAGGATGTGCACAGGGGCCCCTGGCCCTGTGCTGGAATCTCACTGCAAAAAATCCTTATATCGAAGGATGGACCCCACACCGAAGTTGTCCCCACCTCAAACTTGTGCTGCCCTGATAGACCCAAGGGAGCCCTACAAACTGACATCAGGAACCTGGACTGCTGAGTTTTCTTTCCCAGGGAAAATGGCCAAAGGATGTGCCCAGGGGCCCCTAGCCCTGACTGCAAAAAATCCTTATATCGAAGGATGGAGCCCACACTGAATTTGTTCCCACCTCAAACTTGTGCTGCCCTGATAGACCCAAGGGAGCCCTACAAACTGACATCAGGAACCTGGACTGCTGAGTTTTCTTTCCCAGGGAAAATGGCCAAAGGATGTGCCCAGGGGCCCCTGGCCCTGACTGCAAAAAATCCTTATATCGAAGGATGGAGCCCACACCGAAGTTGTCCCCACCTCAAACTTGTGCTGCCCTGATAGACCCAAGGGAGCCCTACAAACTGACATCAGGAACCTGGACTGCTGAGTTTTCTTTCCCAGGGAAAATGGCCAAAGGATGTGCCCAGGGGCCCTGGCCCTGGGCTGGGGCCTCACTGCAAAAAATCCTTATATCGAAGGATGGAGCCCACACCGAAGTTGTCCCCACCTCAAACTTGTGCTGCCCTGATAGACCCAAGGGAGCCCTACAAACTGACATCAGGAACCTGGACTGCTGAGTTTTCTTTCCCAGGGAAAATGGCCAAAGGATGTGCCCAGGGGCCCCTAGCCCTGACTGTAAAGAATGCATATATCGAAGGATGGACCCCACACCGAAGTTGTCCCCACCTCAAACTTGTGCTGCCCTGATAGACCCAAGGGAGCCCTACAAACTGACATCAGGAACCTGGACTGCTGAGTTTTCTTTCCCAGGGAAAATGGAAAAAGGATGTGCCCAGGGGCACGTGGCCCTGGGCTGGGGCCTCACTACAAAAAATCCTTATATCGAAGGATGGATCCCACACCGAAGTTGTCCCCACCTCAAACTTGTGCTGCCCTGATAGACCCAAGGGAGCCCTACAAACTGACATCAGGAACCTGGACTGCTGAGTTTTCTTTCCCAGGGAAAATGGAAAAAGGATGTGCCCAGGGGCCCCTGGCCCTGACTGCAAAAAATCCTTATATCGAAGGATGGACCCCACACCGAAGTTGTCCCCACCTCAAACTTGTGCTGCCCTGATAAACCCAAGGCAGCCCTACAAACTGACATCAGGAACCTGGACTGCTGAGTTTTCTTTCCCAGGGAAAATGGAAAAAGGATGTGCCCAGGGGCCCCTAGCCCTGACTGCAAAAAATCCTTATATCGAAGGATGGACCCCACACCGAAATTGTCCCCACCTCAAACTTGTGCTGCCCTGATAGACCCAAGGGAGCCCTACAAACTGACATCAGGAACCTGGACTGTTGAGTTTTCTTTCCCAGGGAAAATGGAAAAAGGATGTGCCCAGGGGCCCCTGGCCCTGACTGCAAAGAATGCATATATCGAAGGATGGACCCCACACCGAAGTTGTCCCCACCTCAAACTTGTGCTGCCCTGATACACCCAAGGGAACCCTACAAACTGACATCAGGAACCTGGACTGCTGAGTTTTCTTTCCCAGGGAAAATGGAAAAAGGATGTGCCCAGGGGCACGTGGCCCTGGGCTGGGGCCTCACTACAAAAAATCCTTATATCGAAGGATGGATCCCACACCGAAGTTGTCCCCACCTCAAACTTGTGCTGCCCTGATAGACCCAAGGGAGCCCTACAAACTGACATCAGGAACCTGGACTGCTGAGTTTTCTTTCCCAGGAAAAATGGAAAAAGGATGTGCCCAGGGGCCCCTGGCCCTGGGCTGGGACCTCCCTACAAAAAATCCTTATATCGAAGGATGGATCCCACACCGAAGTTGTCCCCACCTCAAACTTGTGCTGCCCTGATAGACCCAAGGGAGCCCTACAAACTGACATCAGGAACCTGGACTGCTGAGTTTTCTTTCCCAGGGAAAATGGAAAAAGGATGTGCCCAGGGGCCCCTGGCCCTGACTGCAAAAAATCCTTATATCGAAGGATGGACCCCACACCGAAGTTGTCCCCACCTCAAACTTGTGCTGCCCTGATAGACCCAAGGGAGCCCTACAAACTGACATCAGGAACCTGGACTGCAGAGTTTTCTTTCCCAGGGAAAATGGAAAAAGGTTGTGCCCAGGGGCCCCGGGTCCTGACTGCAAAAAATCCTTATATCGAAGGATGGACCCCACACCGAAGTTGTCCCCACCTCAAACTTGTGCTGCCCTGATAGACCCAAGGGAGCCCTACAAACTGACATCAGGAACCTGGACTGCTGAGTTTTCTTTCCCAGGGAAAATGGAAAAAGGATGTGCACAGGGGCCCCTGGCCCTGTGCTGGAATCTCACTGCAAAAAATCCTTATATCGAAGGATGGACCCCACACCGAAGTTGTCCCCACCTCAAACTTGTGCTGCCCTGATAGACCCAAGGGAGCCCTACAAACTGTCATCTAGAACCTGGACTGCTGAGTTTTCTTTCCCAGGGAAAATGGAAAAAGGATGTGGCCAGGCGTCCCTGGCCCAGACTGCAAAAATCCTTATATCGAAGGATGGACCCCACACCAAATTTGTCCCCACCTCAAACTTGTGCTGCCCTGATACACCCAAGGGAACCCTACAAACTGACATCAGGAACCTGGACTGCTGAGTTTTCTTTCCCAGGGAAAATGGAAAAAGGTTGTGCCCAGGGGGCCCAGGCCCTGACTGCAAAAAATCCTTATATCGAAGGATGGACCCCACACCGAAGTTGTCCCCACCTCAAACTTGTGCTGCCCTAATAGACCCAAGGGAGCCCTA
Source organism: Lonchura striata (assembly GCF_050655825.1). Classification (NCBI taxonomy): domain Eukaryota; kingdom Metazoa; phylum Chordata; class Aves; order Passeriformes; family Estrildidae; genus Lonchura; species Lonchura striata. Next base: position 9,079,389 of record NC_140708.1, on the reverse strand, counting down.
CAAACTGACATCAGGAACCTGGACTGCTGAGTTTTCTTTCCCAGGGAAAATGGAAAAAGGATGTGCCCAGGGGCCCCTGGCCATGGGCTGGGGCCACACTGCAAAGAATCCTTATATCGAAGGATGGACCCCACACCGAAGTTGTCCCCACCTCAAACTTGTGCTGCCCTGATAGACCCAAGGGAGCCCTACAAACTGACATCAGGAACCTGGACTGCTGAGTTTTCTTTCCCAGGGAAAATGGCCAAAGGATGTGCCCAGGGGCCCCTGGCCCTGACTGCAAAAAATCCTTATATCGAAGGATGGACCCCACACCGAAGTTGTCCCCACCTCAAACTTGTGCTGCCCTGATACACCCAAGGGAGCCCTACAAACTGACATCAGGAACCTGGACTGCTGAGTTTTCTTTCCCAGGGAAAATGGAAAAAGGATGTGCCCAGGGGCCCCTAGCCCTGGGCTGGGGCCTCACTACAAAAAATCCTTATATCGAAGGATGAATCCCACACCGAAGTTGTCCCCACCTCAAACTTGTGCTGCCCTGATAGACCCAAGGGAGCCCTACAAACTGACATCAGGAACCTGGACTGCTGAGTTTTCTTTCCCAGGGAAAATGGAAAAAGGATGTGCCCAGGGGCACCTGGCCCTGGGCTGGAACCTCACTGCAAAAAATCCTTATATCGAAGGATGGACCCCACACCGAAGTTGTCCCCACCTCAAACTTGTGCTGCCCTGATAGACCCAAGGGAGCCCTACAAACTGACATCAGGAACTGGACTGCTGAGTTTTCTTTCCCAGGGAAAATGGAAAAAGGATGTGCCCAGGAGCCCCTGGCCCTGGGCTGGGGCCTCACTACAAAAAATCCTTATATCGAAGGATGGACCCCACACCGAAGTTGTCCCCACCTCAAACTTGTGCTGCCCTGATAGACCCAAGGGAGCCCTACAAACTGACATCAGGAACCTGGACTGCTGAGTTTTCTTTCCCAGGGAAAATGGAAAAAGGATGTGCCCAGGGGTCCCTGCCCCTCACTGCAAAAAATCCTTATATCGAAGGATGGACCCCACACCGAAGCTCTCCCCACCTCAAACTTGTGCTGTCCTGATAGACCTAAGGGAGCCCTACAAACTGACATCAGGAACCTGGACTGCTGAGTTTTCTTTCCCAGGGAAAATGGAAAAAGGTTGTGCCCAGGGGCGGCTGGCGTTGGGAAGGGACCTCACTCCAAGAAATCCTTATATCGAAGGATGGACCCCACACCGAAGTTGTCCCCACCTCAAACTTGTGCTGCCCTGATAGACCCAAGGGAGCCCTACAAACTGACATCAGGAACCTGGACTGCTGAGTTTTCTTTCCCAGGGAAAATGGAAAAAGGTTGTGCCAAGGGTCCCCTAGCCCTGGACAGGGCCCTCACTACAAAAACTCCTTATATCGAAGGATGGACCCCACACCGAAGTTGTCCCCACCTTAAAATTGTGCTACCCTGATAGACCCAAGGGAGCCCTACAAACTGACATCAGGAACCTGGACTGCTGAGTTTTCTTTCCCAGGGAAAATGGAAAAAGGTTGTGCCCGGGGACCCCTGGTTCTGACTGCAAAAAATCCTTATATCGAAGGATGGAGCCCACACCGAAGTTGTCCCCACCTCAAACTTGTACTGCCCTGATAGACCCAAGGGAGCCCTACAAACTGACATCAGGAACCTGGACTGCTGAGTTTTCTTTCCCAGGGAAAATGGAAAAAGGATGTGGCCAGGGGTCCCTGGCCCAGACTGCAAAAATCCTTATATCGAAGGATGGACCCCACACCAAATATGTCCCCACCTCAAATTTGTGCTGCCGTGATACACCCAAGGGAACCCTACAAACTGACATCAGGAACCTGGACTGCTGAGTTTTCTTTCCCAGGGAAAATGGAAAAAGGATGTGCCTAGGGGCCCCTGGCCCTGACTGCAAAAAATCCTTATATCGAAGTATGGACCCCACATCAAAGTGGTCCCCACCTCAAACTTGTGCTGCCCTGATACACCCAAGGGAAGCCTACAAACTGACATCAGGAACCTGGACTGCTGAGTTTTCTTTCCCAGGGAAAATGGCCAAAGGATGTGCCCAGGGGCCCCTGGCCCTGACTGCAAAAAATCCTTATATCGAAGGATGGAGCCCACACCGAAGTTGTCCCCACCTCAAACTTGTGCTGCCCTGATAGACCCAAGGGAGCCCTACAAACTGACATCAGGAACCTGGACTGCTGAGTTTTCTTTCCCAGGGAAAATGGCCAAAGGATGTGCCCAGGGGCCCTGGCCCTGGGCTGGGGCCTCACTGCAAAAAATCCTTATATCGAAGGATGGAGCCCACACCGAAGTTGTCCCCACCTCAAACTTGTGCTGCCCTGATAGACCCAAGGGAGCCCTACAAACTGACATCAGGAACCTGGACTGCTGAGTTTTCTTTCCCAGGGAAAATGGCCAAAGGATGTGCCCAGGGGCCCCTAGCCCTGACTGTAAAGAATGCATATATCGAAGGATGGACCCCACACCGAAGTTGTCCCCACCTCAAACTTGTGCTGCCCTGATAGACCCAAGGGAGCCCTACAAACTGACATCAGGAACCTGGACTGCTGAGTTTTCTTTCCCAGGGAAAATGGAAAAAGGATGTGCCCAGGGGCACGTGGCCCTGGGCTGGGGCCTCACTACAAAAAATCCTTATATCGAAGGATGGATCCCACACCGAAGTTGTCCCCACCTCAAACTTGTGCTGCCCTGATAGACCCAAGGGAGCCCTACAAACTGACATCAGGAACCTGGACTGCTGAGTTTTCTTTCCCAGGGAAAATGGAAAAAGGATGTGCCCAGGGGCCCCTGGCCCTGACTGCAAAAAATCCTTATATCGAAGGATGGACCCCACACCGAAGTTGTCCCCACCTCAAACTTGTGCTGCCCTGATAAACCCAAGGCAGCCCTACAAACTGACATCAGGAACCTGGACTGCTGAGTTTTCTTTCCCAGGGAAAATGGAAAAAGGATGTGCCCAGGGGCCCCTAGCCCTGACTGCAAAAAATCCTTATATCGAAGGATGGACCCCACACCGAAATTGTCCCCACCTCAAACTTGTGCTGCCCTGATAGACCCAAGGGAGCCCTACAAACTGACATCAGGAACCTGGACTGTTGAGTTTTCTTTCCCAGGGAAAATGGAAAAAGGATGTGCCCAGGGGCCCCTGGCCCTGACTGCAAAGAATGCATATATCGAAGGATGGACCCCACACCGAAGTTGTCCCCACCTCAAACTTGTGCTGCCCTGATAGACCCAAGGGAGCCCTACAAACTGACATCAGGAACCTGGACTGCTGAGTTTTCTTTCCCAGGGAAAATGGAAAAAGGATGTGCCCAGGGGCACGTGGCCCTGGGCTGGGGCCTCACTACAAAAAATCCTTATATCGAAGGATGGATCCCACACCGAAGTTGTCCCCACCTCAAACTTGTGCTGCCCTGATAGACCCAAGGGAGCCCTACAAACTGACATCAGGAACCTGGACTGCTGAGTTTTCTTTCCCAGGGAAAATGGAAAAAGGATGTGCCCAGGGGCCCCTGGCCCTGACTGCAAAAAATCCTTATATCGAAGGATGGACCCCACACCGAAGTTGTCCCCACCTCAAACTTGTGCTGCCCTGATAAACCCAAGGCAGCCCTACAAACTGACATCAGGAACCTGGACTGCTGAGTTTTCTTTCCCAGGAAAAATGGAAAAAGGATGTGCCCAGGGGCCCCTGGCCCTGGGCTGGGACCTCCCTACAAAAAATCCTTATATCGAAGGATGGATCCCACACCGAAGTTGTCCCCACCTCAAACTTGTGCTGCCCTGATAGACCCAAGGGAGCCCTACAAACTGACATCAGGAACCTGGACTGCTGAGTTTTCTTTCCCAGGGAAAATGGAAAAAGGATGTGCCCAGGGGCCCCTGGCCCTGACTGCAAAAAATCCTTATATCGAAGGATGGACCCCACACCGAAGTTGTCCCCACCTCAAACTTGTGCTGCCCTGATAGACCCAAGGGAGCCCTACAAACTGACATCAGGAACCTGGACTGCAGAGTTTTCTTTCCCAGGGAAAATGGAAAAAGGTTGTGCCCAGGGGCCCCGGGTCCTGACTGCAAAAAATCCTTATATCGAAGGATGGACCCCACACCGAAGTTGTCCCCACCTCAAACTTGTGCTGCCCTGATAGACCCAAGGGAGCCCTACAAACTGACATCAGGAACCTGGACTGCTGAGTTTTCTTTCCCAGGGAAAATGGAAAAAGGATGTGCACAGGGGCCCCTGGCCCTGTGCTGGAATCTCACTGCAAAAAATCCTTATATCGAAGGATGGACCCCACACCGAAGTTGTCCCCACCTCAAACTTGTGCTGCCCTGATAGACCCAAGGGAGCCCTACAAACTGTCATCTAGAACCTGGACTGCAGAGTTTTCTTTCCCAGGGAAAATGGAAAAAGGATGTGGCCAGGCGTCCCTGGCCCAGACTGCAAAAATCCTTATATCGAAGGATGGACCCCACACCAAATTTGTCCCCACCTCAAACTTGTGCTGCCCTGATACACCCAAGGGAACCCTACAAACTGACATCAGGAACCTGGACTGCTGAGTTTTCTTTCCCAGGGAAAATGGAAAAAGGTTGTGCCCAGGGGGCCCAGGCCCTGACTGCAAAAAATCCTTATATCGAAGGATGGACCCCACACCGAAGTTGTCCCCACCTCAAACTTGTGCTGCCCTAATAGACCCAAGGGAGCCCTACAAACTGACATCAGGAACCTGGACTGCTGAGTTTTCTTTCCCAGGGAAAATGGAAAAAGGATGTGCCCAGGGGCCCCTGGCCATGGGCTGGGGCCACACTGCAAAGAATCCTTATATCGAAGGATGGACCCCACACCGAAGTTGTCCCCACCTCAAACTTGTGCTGCCCTGATAGACCCAAGGGAGCCCTACAAACTGACATCAGGAACCTGGACTGCTGAGTTTTCTTTCCCAGGGAAAATGGAAAAAGGTTGTGGCCAGGGGCCCCTGGCCCTGACTGCAAAAAATCCTTATATCGAAGGATGGACCCCACACCGAAGTTGTCCCCACCTCAAACTTGTGCTGCCCTGATACACCCAAGGGAGCCCTACAAACTGACATCAGGAACCTGGACTGCTGAGTTTTCTTTCCCAGGGAAAATGGAAAAAGGATGTGCCCAGGGGCCCCTAGCCCTGGGCTGGGGCCTCACTACAAAAAATCCTTATATCGAAGGATGGATCCCACACCGAAGTTGTCCCCACCTCAAACTTGTGCTGCCCTGATAGACCCAAGGGAGCCCTACAAACTGACATCAGGAACCTGGACTGCTGAGTTTTCTTTCCCAGGGAAAATGGAAAAAGGATGTGCCCAGGGGCACCTGGCCCTGGGCTGGAACCTCACTGCAAAAAATCCTTATATCGAAGGATGGACCCCACACCGAAGTTGTCCCCACCTCAAACTTGTGCTGCCCTGATAGACCCAAGGGAGCCCTACAAACTGACATCAGGAACTGGACTGCTGAGTTTTCTTTCCCAGGGAAAATGGAAAAAGGATGTGCCCAGGAGCCCCTGGCCCTGGGCTGGGGCCTCACTACAAAAAATCCTTATATCGAAGGATGGACCCCACACCGAAGTTGTCCCCACCTCAAACTTGTGCTGCCCTGATAGACCCAAGGGAGCCCTACAAACTGACATCAGGAACCTGGACTGCTGAGTTTTCTTTCCCAGGGAAAATGGAAAAAGGATGTGCCCAGGGGTCCCTGCCCCTCACTGCAAAAAATCCTTATATCGAAGGATGGACCCCACACCGAAGCTCTCCCCACCTCAAACTTGTGCTGTCCTGATAGACCTAAGGGAGCCCTACAAACTGACATCAGGAACCTGGACTGCTGAGTTTTCTTTCCCAGGGAAAATGGAAAAAGGTTGTGCCCAGGGGCGGCTGGCGTTGGGAAGGGACCTCACTCCAAGAAATCCTTATATCGAAGGATGGACCCCACACCGAAGTTGTCCCCACCTCAAACTTGTGCTGCCCTGATAGACCCAAGGGAGCCCTACAAACTGACATCAGGAACCTGGACTGCTGAGTTTTCTTTCCCAGGGAAAATGGAAAAAGGTTGTGCCAAGGGTCCCCTAGCCCTGGACAGGGCCCTCACTACAAAAACTCCTTATATGGAAGGATGGACCCCACACCGAAGTTGTCCCCACCTTAAAATTGTGCTACCCTGATAGACCCAAGGGAGCCCTACAAACTGACATCAGGAACCTGGACTGCTGAGTTTTCTTTCCCAGGGAAAATGGAAAAAGGTTGTGCCCGGGGACCCCTGGTTCTGACTGCAAAAAATCCTTATATCGAAGGATGGAGCCCACACCGAAGTTGTCCCCACCTCAAACTTGTACTGCCCTGATAGACCCAAGGGAGCCCTACAAACTGACATCAGGAACCTGGACTGCTGAGTTTTCTTTCCCAGGGAAAATGGAAAAAGGATGTGGCCAGGGGTCCCTGGCCCAGACTGCAAAAATCCTTATATCGAAGGATGGACCCCACACCAAATATGTCCCCACCTCAAATTTGTGCTGCCGTGATACACCCAAGGGAACCCTACAAACTGACATCAGGAACCTGGACTGCTGAGTTTTCTTTCCCAGGGAAAATGGAAAAAGGATGTGCCTAGGGGCCCCTGGCCCTGACTGCAAAAAATCCTTATATCGAAGGATGGAGCCCATACTGAATTTGTTCCCACCTCAAACTTGTGCTGCCCTGATAGACCCAAGGGAGCCCTACAAACTGACATCAGGAACCTGGACTGCTGAGTTTTCTTTCCCAGGGAAAATGGAAAAAGGATGTGCCCAGGGGCCCCTGGCCCTGACTGCAAAAAATCCTTATATCGAAGTATGGACCCCACATCAAAGTGGTCCCCACCTCAAACTTGTGCTGCCCTGATACACCCAAGGGAACCCTACAAACTGACATCAGGAACCTGGACTGCTGAGTTTTCTTTCCCAGGGAAAATGGAAAAAGGATGTGCCCAGGGGGCCCTGGCCCTGACTGCAAACAATCCTTATATCGAAGGATGGAGCCCACACCGAAGTTGTCCCCACCTCAAAATTTGCTGCCCTGATACACCCAAGGGAACCCTACAAACTGACATCAGGAACCTGGACTGCTGAGTTTTCTTTCCCAGGGAAAATGGAAAAAGGTTGTGGCCAGGGGCCCCTGGCCCTGACTGCAAAAAATCCTTATATCGAAGGATGGACCCCACATCAAAGTTGTCCCCACCTAAAACTTGTGCTGCCCTGATAGACCCAAGGGAGCCCTACAAACTGACATCTAGAACCTGGTCTGCTGAGTTTTCTTTCCCAGGGAAAATGGCCAAAGGATGTGCCCAGGGGCCCCTGGCCCTGACTGCAAAAAATCCTTATATCGAAGGATGGACCCCACACCAAAGTGTTCCCCACCTCAAACTTGTGCTGCCCTGATAGACCCAAGGGAGCCCTACAAACTGATATCAGGAACCTGGACTGCTGAGTTTTCTTTCCCAGGGAAAATGGAAAAAGGTTGTGCCCAGGGGCCCCTGGCCCTGACTGCAAAAAATCCTTATATTGAAGGATGGAGCCCACACCGAAGTTGTCCCCACCTCAAACTTGTGCTGCCCTGATAGACCCAAGGGAGCCCTACAAACTGACATCAGGAACCTGGACTGCTGAGTTTTCTTTCCCAGGGAAAATGGAAAAAGGATATGCCCAGGGGCCCCTGGCCCTGACTGCAAAAAATCCTTATATCGAAGGGTGGACCCCACACCGAAGTTGTCCCCACCTCAAACTTGTGCTGCCCTGATAGACCCAAGGGAGCCCTACAAACTGACATCAGGAACTGGACTGCTGAGTTTTCTTTCCCAGGGAAAATGGAAAAAGGATGTGCCCAGGGGCCCCTGGCCCTGACTGCAAAGAATGCATATATCGAAGGATGGACCCCACACCGAAGTTGTCCCCACCTCAAACTTGTGCTGCCCTGATAGACCCAAGGGAGCCCTACAAAATGACATCAGGAACCTGGACTGCTGAGTTTTCTTTCCCAGGGAAAATGGAAAAAGGATGTGCCCAGGGGCACGTGGCCCTGGGCTGGGGCCTCACTACAAAAAATCCTTATATCGAAGGATGGATCCCACACCGAAGTTGTCCCCACCTCAAACTTGTGCTGCCCTGATAGACCCAAGGGAGCCCTACAAACTGACATCAGGAACCTGGACTGCTGAGTTTTCTTTCCCAGGGAAAATGGAAAAAGGATGTGCCCAGGGGCCCCTGGCCCTGACTGCAAAATATCCTTATATCGAAGGATGGACCCCACACCGAAGTTGTCCCCACCTCAAACTTGTGCTGCCCTGATAAACCCAAGGCAGCCCTACAAACTGACATCAGGAACCTGGACTGCTGAGTTTTCTTTCCCAGGAAAAATGGAAAATGGATGTGCCCAGGGGCCCCTGGCCCTGGGCTGGGGACTCACTACAAAAAATCCTTATATCGAAGGATGGATCCCACACCGAAGTTGTCCCCACCTCAAACATGTGCTGCCCTGATAGACCCAAGGGAGCCCTACAAACTGACATCAGGAACCTGGACTGCTGAGTTTTCTTTCCCAGGGAAAATGGAAAAAGGATGTGCACAGGGGCCCCTGGCCCTGTGCTGGAATCTCACTGCAAAAAATCCTTATATCGAAGGATGGACCCCACACCGAAGTTGTCCCCACCTCAAACTTGTGCTGCCCTGATAGACCCAAGGGAGCCCTACAAACTGTCATCTAGAACCTGGACTGCTGAGTTTTCTTTCCCAGGGAAAATGGAAAAAGGATGTGGCCAGGGGTCCCTGGCCCAGACTGCAAAAATCCTTATATCGAAGGATGGACCCCACACCAAATTTGTCCCCACCTCAAACTTGTGCTGCCCTGATACACCCAAGGGAACCCTACAAACTGACATCAGGAACCTGGACTGCTGAGTTTTCTTTCCCAGGGAAAATGGAAAAAGGTTGTGCCCAGGGGGCCCAGGCCCTGACTGCAAAAAATCCTTATATCGAAGGATGGACCCCACACCGAAGTTGTCCCCACCTCAAACTTGTGCTGCCCTAATAGACCCAAGGGAGCCCTACAAACTGACATCAGGAACCTGGACTGCTGAGTTTTCTTTCCCAGGGAAAATGGAAAAAGGATGTGCCCAGGGGCCCCTGGCCATGGGCTGGGGCCACACTGCAAAGAATCCTTATATCGAAGGATGGACCCCACACCGAAGTTGTCCCCACCTCAAACTTGTGCTGCCCTGATAGACCCAAGGGAGCCCTACAAACTGACATCAGGAACCTGGACTGCTGAGTTTTCTTTCCCAGGGAAAATGGAAAAAGGATGTGCCCAGGGGCACCTGGCCCTGGGCTGGAACCTCACTGCAAAAAATCCTTATATCGAAGGATGGACCCCACACCGAAGTTGTCCCCACCTCAAACTTGTGCTGCCCTGATAGACCCAAGGGAGCCCTACAAACTGACATCAGGAACTGGACTGCTGAGTTTTCTTTCCCAGGGAAAATGGAAAAAGGATGTGCCCAGGAGCCCCTGGCCCTGGGCTGGGGCCTCACTACAAAAAATCCTTATATCGAAGGATGGACCCCACACCGAAGTTGTCCCCACCTCAAACTTGTGCTGCCCTGATAGACCCAAGGGAGCCCTACAAACTGACATCAGGAACCTGGACTGCTGAGTTTTCTTTCCCAGGGAAAATGGAAAAAGGATGTGCCCAGGGGTCCCTGCCCCTCAATGCAAAAAATCCTTATATCGAAGGATGGACCCCACACCGAAGCTCTCCCCACCTCAAACTTGTGCTGCCCTGATAGACCTAAGGGAGCCCTACAAACTGACATCAGGAACCTGGACTGCTGAGTTTTCTTTCCCAGGGAAAATGGACAAAGGCTGTGCCCTGGGGCCCCTGGCCCTGACTGCAAAAAATCCTTATATCGAAGGATGCACCCCACACTGAAGTTGTCCCCACCTCAAACTTGTGCTGCCCTGATAGACCCAAGGGAGCTCTACAAACTGACATCAGGAACCTGGACTGCTGAGTTTTCTTTCCCAGGGAAAATGGAAAAAGGTTGTGCCCAGGGGCGGCTGGCCTTGGGAAGGGACCTCACTACAAGAAATCCTTATATCGAAGGATGGACCCCACACCGAAGTTGTCCCCACCTCAAACTTGTGCTGCCCTGATAGACCCAAGGGAGCCCTACAAACTGACATCAGGAACCTGGACTGCTGAGTTTTCTTTCCCAGGGAAAATGGAAAAAGGTTGTGCCAAGGGTCCCCTAGCCCTGGACAGGGCCCTCACTACAAAAACTCCTTATATCGAAGGATGGACCCCACACCGAAGTTGTCCCCACCTTAAAATTGTGCTACCCTGATAGACCCAAGGGAGCCCTACAAACTGACATCAGGAACCTGGACTGCTGAGTTTTCTTTCCCAGGGAAAATGGAAAAAGGTTGTGCCCGGGGACCCCTGGTTCTGACTGCAAAAAATCCTTATATCGAAGGATGGAGCCCACACCGAAGTTGTCCCCACCTCAAACTTGTACTGCCCTGATAGACCCAAGGGAGCCCTACAAACTGACATCAGGAACCTGGACTGCTGAGTTTTCTTTCCCAGGGAAAATGGAAAAAGGATGTGCCCAGGGGTCCCTGGCCCTGACTGCAAAAATCCTTATATCGAAGGATGGACCCCACACCAAATATGTCCCCACCTCAAATTTGTGCTGCCGTGATACACCCAAGGGAACCCTACAAACTGACATCAGGAACCTGGACTGCTGAGTTTTCTTTCCCAGGGAAAATGGAAAAAGGATGTGCCCAGGGGCCCCTGGCCCTGACTGCAAAAAATCCTTATATCGAAGGATGGACCCCACACCAAAGTTGTCCCCACCTCAAACTTGTGCTGCCCTGATAGACCCAAGGGAGCCCTACAAACTGACATCAGGAACCTGGACTGCAGAGTTTTCTTTCCCAGGGAAAATGGAAAAAGGTTGTGCCCAGGGGGCCCAGGCCCTGACTGCAAAAAATCCTTATATCGAAGGATGGACCCCACACCGAAGTTGTCCCCACCTCAAATTTGTGCTGCCCTAATAGACCCAAGGGAGCCCTACAAACTGACATCAGGAACCTGGACTGCTGAGTTTTCTTTCCCAGGGAAAATGGCCAAAGGATGTGCCCAGGGGCCCCTGGCCCTGACTGCAAAAAATCCTTATATCGAAGGATGGACCCCACACCGAAGTTGTCCCCACCTCAAACTTGTGCTGCCCTGATAGACCCAAGGGAGCCCTACAAACTGACATCAGGAACCTGGACTGCTGAGTTTTCTTTCCCAGGGAAAATGGAAAAAGGATGTGTCCAGGGGTCCCTGGCCCTGACTGCAAAAATCCTTATATCGAAGGATGGACCCCACACCGAAGTTGTCCCCACCTCAAACTTGTGCTGCCCTGATACACCCAAGGGAACCCTACAAACTGACATCAGGAACCTGGACTGCTGAGTTTTCTTTCCCAGGGAAAATGGAAAAAGGATGTGCCCAGGGGCCCCTGGCCCTAACTGTAAAAAATCCTTATATCGAAGGATGCACCCCACACCGAAGTTGTCCCCACCTCAAACTTGTGCTGCCCTGATAGACCCAAGGGAGCCCTACAAACTGACATCAGGAACCTGGACTGCTGAGTTTTCTTTCCCAGGGAAAATGGAAAAAGGTTGTGCCCAGGGGCCCCTGGCCCTGGGCTGGGGCCTCACTACAAGAAATCCTTATATCGAAGGATGGATCCCACACCAAAGTTGTCCCCACCTCAAACTTGTGCTGCCCTGATAGACCCAAGGGAGCCCTACAAACTGACATCAGGAACCTGGACTGCTGAGTTTTCTTTCCCAGGGAAAATGGAAAAAGGATATGCCCAGGGGCCCCTGGCACTGACTGCAAAAAATCCTTATATCGAAGGATGGACCCCACACCGAAGTTGTCCCCACCTCAAACTTGTGCTGCCCTGATAGACCCAAGGGAGCCCTACAAACTGACATCAGGAACCTGGACTGCTGAGTTTTCTTTCCCAGGGAAAATGGCCAAAGGATGTGCCCAGGGGCCCTGGCCCTGACTGCAAAAAATCCTTATATCGAAGGATGGACCCCACACCAAAATTGCCCCACCTCAAACTTGTGCTGCCCTAATAGACCCAAGGGAGCCCTACAAACTGACATCAGGAACCTGGACTGCTGAGTTTTCTTTCCCAGGGAAAATGGAAAAAGGATGTGCCCAGGGGCCCCAGGCCCTGACTGCAAAAAATCCTTATATCGAAGGATGGACCCCACATCAAAGTGGTCCCCACCTCAAACTTGTGCTGCCCTGATACACCCAAGGGAACCCTACAAACTGACATCAGGAACCTGGACTGCTGAGTTTTCTTTCCCAGGGAAAATGGAAAAAGGATGTGCCCAGGGGGCCCTGGCCCTGACTGCAAAGAATCCTTATATCGAAGGATGGACCCCACACCGAAGTTGTCCCCACCTCAAACTTTTGCTGCCCTGATACACCCAAGGGAACCCTACAAACTGACATCAGGAACCTGGACTGCTGAGTTTTCTTTCCCAGGGAAAATGGCCAAAGGTTGTGCCCAGGGGCCCCTGGCCCTGACTGCAAAAAATCCTTATATCGAAGGATGGACCCCACACAAAAGTGTTCCCCACCTCAAACTTGTGCTGCCCTGATAGACCCAAGGGAGCACTACAAACTGACATCAGGAACCTGGACTGCTGAGTTTTCTTTCCCAGGGAAAATGGAAAAAGGATGTGCCCAGGGGCCCCTGGCCCTGGGGTGGGGCCTCACTGCAAAAAATCCTTATATCGAAGGATGGACCCCACACCGAAGTTGTCCCCACCTCAAACTTGTGCTGCCCTGATAGACCCAAGGGAGCCCTACAAACTGACATCAGGAACCTGGACTGCTGAGTTTTCTTTCCCAGGGAAAATGGAAAAAGGTTGTGCCCAGGGGCCCCTGGCCCTGACTGCAAAAAATCCTTATATCGAAGGATGGAGCCCACACCGAAGTTGTCCCCACCTCAAACTTGTGCTGCCCTGATAGACCCAAGGGAGCCCTACAAACTGACATCAGGAACCTGGACTGCTGAGTTTTCTTTCCCAGGGAAAATGGAAAAAGTTTGTGCCCAGGGGGCCCAGGCCCAGACTGCAAAAAATCCTTATATCGAAGGATGGACCCCACACCGAAGTTGTCCCCACCTCAAACTTGTGCTGCCCTGATAGACCCAAGGGAGCCCTAAAAACTGACATCAGGAACCTGGACTGCAGAGTTTTCTTTCCCAGGGAAAATGGAAAAAGGTTGTGCCCAGGGGCCCCTGGCCCTGACTGCAAAAAATCCTTATATCGAAGGATGGACCCCACACCGAAGTTGTCCCCACCTCAAACTTGTGCTGCCCTGATAGACCCAAGGGAGCCCTACAAACTGACATCAGGAACCTGGACTGCTGAGTTTTCTTTCCCACGGAAAATGGCCAAAGGATGTGCCCAGGGGCCCATCGACCTGGGCTGGGGCCTCACTGCAAAAAATCCTTATATCGAAGGATGGAGCCCACACCGAAGTTGTCCCCACCTCAAACTTGTGCTGCCCTGATAGACCCAAGGGAGCCCTACAAACTGACATCAGGAATCTGGACTGCTGAGTTTTCTTTCCCAGGGAAAATGGAAAAAGGTTGTACCCAGGGGCCCCTGGCCATGACTGTAAAAAATCCTTATATCGAAGGATGGACCCCACACCGAAGTTGTCCCCACCTCAAACTTGTGCTGCCCTGAGAGACCCAAGGGAGCCCTACAAACTGACATCAGGAACCTGGACTGCTGAGTTTTCTTTCCCAGGGAAAATGGAAAAAGGATGTGCCCAGGGGCCCCTGGCCCTGACTGCAAAAAATCCTTATATCGAAGGGTGGACCCCACACCGAAGTTGTCCCCACCTCAAACTTGTGCTGCCCTGATAGACCCAAGGGAGGCCTACAAACTGACATCAGGAACCTGGACTGCTGAGTTTTCTTTCCCAGGGAAAATGGCCAAAGGATGTGCCCAGGTGCCCCTGGCCCTGGGCTGGGGCCTCAATACAAAAAATCCTTATATCGAAGGATGGACCCCACACCAAAGTTGTCCCCACCTCAAACTTGTACTGCCCTGATAGACCCAAGGGAGCCCTACAAACTGACATCAGTAACCTGGACTGCTGAGTTTCCTTTCCCAGGGAAAATGGAAAAAGGATGTGCCCAGGGGCCCCTGGCCCTGACTGCAAAAAATCCTTATATCGAAGGGTGGACCCCACACCGAAGTTGTCCCCACTTCAAACTTGTGCTGCCCTGATAGACCCAAGGGAGCCCTACAAACTGACATCAGGAACCTGGACTGCTGAGTTTTCTTTCCCAGGGAAAATGGAAAAAGGATGTGCCCAGGGGCCCCTGGCCCTGACTGGAAAAATCCTTATATCGAAGGATGGAGCCCACACCGAAGTTGTCCCCACCTCAAACTTGTACTTCCCTGATAGACCCAAGGGAGCCCTACAAACTGACATCAGGAACCTGGACTGCTGAGTTTTCTTTCCCAGGGAAAATGGAAAAAGGATGTGCCCAGGGGTCCCTGGCCCTGACTGCAAAAATCCTTATATCGAAGGATGGACCCCACACCGAAGTTGTCCCCACCTCAAACTTGTGCTGCCCTGATAGACCCAAGGGAGCCCTACAAACTGACATCAGGAACCTGGACTGCTGAGTTTTCTTTCCCAGGGAAAATGGAAAAAGGATGTGCCCTGGGGCCCCTGGCCCTGACTGCAAAAAATCCTTATATCGAAGGATGGACCCCACACCAAAGTTGTCCCCACCTCAAACTTGTGCTGCCCTGATAGACCCAAGGGAGCCCTACAAACTGACATCAGGAACCTGGACTGCAGAGTTTTCTTTCCCAGGGAAAATGGAAAAAGGTTGTGCCCAGGGGGCCCAGGCCCTGACTGCAAAAAATCCTTATATCGAAGGATGGACCCCACACCGAAGTTGTCCCCACCTCAAATTTGTGCTGCCCTAATAGACCCAAGGGAGCCCTACAAACTGACATCAGGAACCTGGACTGCTGAGTTTTCTTTCCCAGGGAAAATGGCCAAAGGATGTGCCCAGGGGCCCCTGGCCCTGACTGCAAAAAATCCTTATATCGAAGGATGGACCCCACACCGAAGTTGTCCCCACCTCAAACTTGTGCTGCCCTGATAGACCCAAGGGAGCCCTACAAACTGACATCAGGAACCTGGACTGCTGAGTTTTCTTTCCCAGGGAAAATGGAAAAGGGATGTGTCCAGGGGTCCCTGGCCCTGACTGCAAAAATCCTTATATCGAAGGATGGAGCCCACACCGAAGTTGTCCCCACCTCAAACTTGTGCTGCCCTGATACACCCAAGGGAGCCCTACAAACTGACATCAGGAACCTGGACTGCTGAGTTTTCTTTCCCAGGGAAAATGGAAAAAGGATGTGCCCAGGGGCCCCTGGCCCTGACTGTAAAAAATCCTTATATCGAAGGATGGAGCCCACACCGAAGTTGTCCCCACCTCAAACTTGTGCTGCCCTGATAGACCCAAGGGAGCCCTACAAACTGACATCAGGAACCTGGACTGCTGAGTTTTCTTTCCCAGGGAAAATGGAAAAAGGATGTGCCCAGGGGCCCCTGGCCCTGACTGCAAAAAATCCTTATATCGAAGGATGGACCCCACATCAAAGTGGTCCCCACCTCAAACTTGTGCTGCCCTGATACACCCAAGGGAACCCTACAAACTGACATCAGGAACCTGGACTGCTGAGTTTTCTTTCCCAGGGAAAATGGAAAAAGGTTGTGGCCAGGGGCCCCTGGCCCTGACTGCAAAAAATCCTTATATCGAAGGATGGAGCCCACACCGAAGTTGTCCCCACCTCAAACTTGTGCTGCCCTGATAGACCCAAGGGAGCCCTACAAACTGACATCAGGAACCTGGACTGCTGAGTTTTCTTTCCCAGGGAAAATGGAAAAAGGATATGCCCAGGGGCCCCTGGCACTGACTGCAAAAAATCCTTATATCGAAGCATGGACCCCACACCAAAGTTGTCCCCACCTCAAACTTGTGCTGCCCTGATAGACCCAAGGGAGCCCTACAAACTGACATCAGGAACCTGGACTGCAGAGTTTTCTTTCCCAGGGAAAATGGAAAAAGGTTGTGCCCAGGGGGCCCAGGCCCTGACTGCAAAAAATCCTTATATCGAAGGATGGACCCCACACCGAAGTTGTCCCCACCTCAAATTTGTGCTGCCCTAATAGACCCAAGGGAGCCCTACAAACTGACATCAGGAACCTGGACTGCTGAGTTTTCTTTCCCAGGGAAAATGGCCAAAGGATGTGCCCAGGGGCCCCTGGCCCTGACTGCAAAAAATCCTTATATCGAAGGATGGACCCCACACCGAAGTTGTCCCCACCTCAAACTTGTGCTGCCCTGATAGACCCAAGGGAGCCCTACAAACTGACATCAGGAACCTGGACTGCTGAGTTTTCTTTCCCAGGGAAAATGGAAAAAGGTTGTGCCCAGGGGCCCCTGGCCCTGGGCTGGGGCCTCACTACAAGAAATCCTTATATCGAAGGATGGATCCCACACCAAAGTTGTCCCCACCTCAAACTTGTGCTGCCCTGATAGACCCAAGGGAGCCCTACAAACTGACATCAGGAACCTGGACTGCTGAGTTTTCTTTCCCAGGGAAAATGGAAAAAGGATATGCCCAGGGGCCCCTGGCACTGACTGCAAAAAATCCTTATATCGAAGGATGGACCCCACACCGAAGTTGTCCCCACCTCAAACTTGTGCTGCCCTGATAGACCCAAGGGAGCCCTACAAACTGACATCAGGAAACTGGACTGCTGAGTTTTCTTTCCCAGGGAAAATGGCCAAAGGATGTGCCCAGGGGCCCTGGCCCTGACTGCAAAAAATCCTTATATCGAAGGATGGACCCCACACCAAAATTGCCCCACCTCAAACTTGTGCTGCCCTAATAGACCCAAGGGAGCCCTACAAACTGACATCAGGAACCTGGACTGCTGAGTTTTCTTTCCCAGGGAAAATGGAAAAAGGATGTGCCCAGGGGCCCCAGGCCCTGACTGCAAAAAATCCTTATATCGAAGGATGGACCCCACATCAAAGTGGTCCCCACCTCAAACTTGTGCTGCCCTGATACACCCAAGGGAACCCTACAAACTGACATCAGGAACCTGGACTGCTGAGTTTTCTTTCCCAGGGAAAATGGAAAAAGGTTGTGGCCAGGGGCCCCTGGCCCTGACTGCAAAAAATCCTTATATCGAAGGATGGAGCCCACACCGAAGTTGTCCCCACCTCAAACTTGTGCTGCCCTGATAGACCCAAGGGAGCCCTACAAACTGACATCAGGAACCTGGACTGCTGAGTTTTCTTTCCCAGGGAAAATGGCCAAAGGGTGTGCCCAGGGGCCCCTGGCCCTGACTGCAAAAAATCCTTATATCGAAGGATGGACCCCACACCAAAGTGTTCCCCACCTCAAACTTGTGCTGCCCTGATAGACCCAAGGGAGCCCTAAAAACTGACATCAGGAACCTGGACTGCTGAGTTTTCTTTCCCAGGGAAAATGGAAAAAGGATGTGCCCAGGGGCCCCTGGCCCTGGGCTGGGGCCTCACTGCAAAAAATCCTTATATCGAAGGATGGAGCCCACACCGAAGTTGTCCCCACCTCAAACTTGTGCTGCCCTGATAGACGCAAGGGAGCCCTACAAACTGACATCAGGAACCTGGACTGCTGAGTTTTCTTTCCCAGGGAAAATGGAAAAAGGTTGTGCCCAGGGGCCCCTGGCCCTGACTGCAAAAAATCCTTATATCGAAGGATGGAGCCCACACCGAAGTTGTCCCCACCTCAAACTTGTGCTGCCCTGATAGACCCAAGGGAGCCCTACAAACTGACATCAGGAACCTGGACTGCTGAGTTTTCTTTCCCAGGGAAAATGGAAAAGGGATATGCCCAGGGGCCCCTGGCCCTGACTGCAAAAAATCCTTATATCGAAGGATGGACCCCACACCGAAGTTGTCCCCACCTCAAACTTGTGCTGCCCTGATAGACCCAAGGGAGCCCTACAAACTGACATCAGGAACCTGGACTGCTGAGTTTTCTTTCCCAGGGAAAATGGAAAAAGGATGTGCCCAGGGGCCCCTGGCCCTGACTGCAAAGAATCCTTATATCGAAGGATGGACCCCACACCAAAGTGTTCCCCACCTCAAACTTGTGCTGCCCTGATAGACCCAAGGGAGCCCTACAAACTGACATCAGGAACCTGGACTGCTGAGTTTTCTTTCCCACGGAAAATGGCCAAAGGATGTGCCCAGGGGCCCATCGACCTGGGCTGGGGCCTCACTGCAAAAAATCCTTATATCGAAGGATGGAGCCCACACCGAAGTTGTCCCCACCTCAAATTTGTGCTGCCCTAATAGACCCAAGGGAGCCCTACAAACTGACATCAGGAACCTGGACTGCTGAGTTTTCTTTCCCAGGGAAAATGGCCAAAGGATGTGCCCAGGGGCCCCTGGCCCTGACTGCAAAAAATCCTTATATCGAAGGATGGACCCCACACCGAAGTTGTCCCCACCTCAAACTTGTGCTGCCCTGATAGACCCAAGGGAGCCCTACAAACTGACATCAGGAACCTGGACTGCTGAGTTTTCTTTCCCAGGGAAAATGGCCAAAGGATGTGCCCAGGGGCCCCTGGGCTGGGGCCTCACTGCAAAAAATCCTTATATCGAAGGATGGAGCCCACACCGAAGTTGTCCCCACCTCAAACTTGTGCTGCCCTGATAGACCCAAGGGAGCCCTACAAACTGACATCAGGAACCTGGACTGCTGAGTTTTCTTTCCCAGGGAAAATGGAAAAAGGATATGCCCAGGGGCCCCTGGCACTGACTGCAAAAAATCCTTATATCGAAGGATGGACCCCACACCGAAGTTGTCCCCACCTCAAACTTGTGCTGCCCTGATAGACCCAAGGGAGCCCTACAAACTGACATCAGGAAACTGGACTGCTGAGTTTTCTTTCCCAGGGAAAATGGCCAAAGGATGTGCCCAGGGGCCCTGGCCCTGACTGCAAAAAATCCTTATATCGAAGGGTGGACCCCACACCAAAATTGCCCCACCTCAAACTTGTGCTGCCCTAATAGACCCAAGGGAGCCCTACAAACTGACATCAGGAACCTGGACTGCTGAGTTTTCTTTCCCAGGGAAAATGGAAAAAGGATGTGCCCAGGGGCCCCAGGCCCTGACTGCAAAAAATCCTTATATCGAAGGATGGACCCCACATCAAAGTGGTCCCCACCTCAAACTTGTGCTGCCCTGATACACCCAAGGGAACCCTACAAACTGACATCAGGAACCTGGACTGCTGAGTTTTCTTTCCCAGGGAAAATGGAAAAAGATTGTGGCCAGGGGCCCCTGGCCCTGACTGCAAAAAATCCTTATATCGAAGGATGGAGCCCACACCGAAGTTGTCCCCACCTCAAACTTGTGCTGCCCTGATAGACCCAAGGGAGCCCTACAAACTGACATCAGGAACCTGGACTGCTGAGTTTTCTTTCCCAGGGAAAATGGAAAAAGGATGTGCCCAGGGGCCCCTGGCCCTGACTGCAAAAAATCCTTATATCGAAGGATGGACCCCACATCAAAGTGGTCCCCACCTCAAACTTGTGCTGCCCTGATACACCCAAGGGAACCCTACAAACTGACATCAGGAACCTGGACTGCTGAGTTTTCTTTCCCAGGGAAAATGGAAAAAGGTTGTGGCCAGGGGCCCCTGGCCCTGACTGCAAAAAATCCTTATATCGAAGGATGGAGCCCACACCGAAGTTGTCCCCACCTCAAACTTGTGCTGCCCTGATAGACCCAAGGGAGCCCTACAAACTGACATCAGGAACCTGGACTGCTGAGTTTTCTTTCCCAGGGAAAATGGAAAAAGGATGTGCCCAGGGGCCCCTGGCCCTGACTGCAAAAAATCCTTATATCGAAGGATGGACCCCACATCAAAGTGGTCCCCACCTCAAACTTGTGCTGCCCTGATACACCCAAGGGAACCCTACAAACTGACATCAGGAACCTGGACTGCTGAGTTTTCTTTCCCAGGGAAAATGGAAAAAGGTTGTGCCCAGGGGCCCCTGGCCCTGACTGCAAAAAATCCTTATATCGAAGGATGGAGCCCACACCGAAGTTGTCCCCACCTCAAACTTGTGCTGCCCTGATACACCCAAGGGAGCCCTACAAACTGACATCAGGAACCTGGACTGCTGAGTTTTCTTTCCCAGGGAAAATGGAAAAAGGATATGCCCAGGGGCCCCTGGCACTGACTGCAAAAAATCCTTATATCGAAGGATGGACCCCACACCGAAGTTGTCCCCACCTCAAACTTGTGCTGCCCTGATAGACCCAAGGGAGCCCTACAAACTGACATCAGGAACCTGGACTGCTGAGTTTTCTTTCCCAGGGAAAATGGCCAAAGGATGTGCCCAGGGGCCCTGGCCCTGACTGCAAAAAATTCTTATATCGAAGGATGGACCCCACACCAAAATTGCCCCACCTCAAACTTGTGCTGCCCTAATAGACCCAAGGGAGCCCTACAAACTGACATCAGGAACCTGGACTGCTGAGTTTTCTTTCCCAGGGAAAATGGAAAAAGGATGTGCCCAGGGGCCCCTGGCACTGACTGCAAAAAATCCTTATATCGAAGGATGGACCCCACATCAAAGTGGTCCCCACCTCAAACTTGTGCTGCCCTGATACACCCAAGGGAACCCTACAAACTGACATCAGGAACCTGGACTGCTGAGTTTTCTTTCCCAGGGAAAATGGAAAAAGGTTGTGGCCAGGGGCACCTGGCCCTGACTGCAAAAAATCCTTATATCGAAGGATGGAGCCCACACCGAAGTTGTCCCCACCTCAAACT
This sequence comes from Lonchura striata, assembly GCF_050655825.1. Lineage (NCBI taxonomy): Eukaryota > Metazoa > Chordata > Aves > Passeriformes > Estrildidae > Lonchura > Lonchura striata. Next base: position 9,058,290 of record NC_140708.1, on the reverse strand, counting down.
TGTGCTGCCCTGATAGACCCAAGGGAGCCCTACAAACTGACATCAGGAACCTGGACTGCTGAGTTTTCTTTCCCAGGGAAAATGGAAAAAGGATATGCCCAGGGGCCCCTGGCCCTGACTGCAAAAAATCCTTATATCGAAGGATGGACCCCACACCAAAGTTGTCCCCACCTCAAACTTGTGCTGCCCTGATAGACCCAAGGGAGCCCTACAAACTGACATCAGGAACCTGGACTGCTGAGTTTTCTTTCCCAGGGAAAATGGAAAAAGGTTGTGCCCAGGGGGCCCAGGCCCTGACTGCAAAAAATCCTTATATCGAAGGATGGACCCCACACCGAAGTTGTCCCCACCTCAAATTTGTGCTGCCCTAATAGACCCAAGGGAGCCCTACAAACTGACATCAGGAACCTGGACTGCTGAGTTTTCTTTCCCAGGGAAAATGGCCAAAGGATGTGCCCAGGGGCCCCTGGCCCTGACTGCAAAAAATCCTTATATCGAAGGATGGACCCCACACCGAAGTTGTCCCCACCTCAAACTTGTGCTGCCCTGATAGACCCAAGGGAGCCCTACAAACTGACATCAGGAACCTGGACTGCTGAGTTTTCTTTCCCAGGGAAAATGGAAAAAGGTTGTGCCCAGGGGCCCCTGGCCCTGGGCTGGGGCCTCACTACAAGAAATCCTTATATCGAAGGTTGGACCCCAGACCAAAGTTGTCCCCACCTCAAACTTGTGCTGCCCTGATAGACCCAAGGGAGCCCTACAAACTGACATCAGGAACCTGGACTGCTGAGTTTTCTTTCCCAGGGAAAATGGAAAAAGGATATGCCCAGGGGCCCCTGGCACTGACTGCAAAAATCCTTATATCGAAGGATGGACCCCACACCGAAGTTGTCCCCACCTCAAACTTGTGCTGCCCTGATAGACCCAAGGGAGCCCTACAAACTGACATCAGGAAACTGGACTGCTGAGTTTTCTTTCCCAGGGAAAATGGCCAAAGGATGTGCCCAGGGGCCCTGGCCCTGACTGCAAAAAATCCTTATATCGAAGGATGGACCCCACACCAAAATTGCCCCACCTCAAACTTGTGCTGCCCTAATAGACCCAAGGGAGCCCTACAAACTGACATCAGGAACCTGGACTGCTGAGTTTTCTTTCCCAGGGAAAATGGAAAAAGGATGTGCCCAGGGGCCCCAGGCCCTGACTGCAAAAAATCCTTATATCGAAGGATGGACCCCACATCAAAGTGGTCCCCACCTCAAACTTGTGCTGCCCTGATAGACCCAAGGGAGCCCTACAAACTGACATCAGGAACCTGGACTGCTGAGTTTTCTTTCCCACGGAAAATGGCCAAAGGATGTGCCCAGGGGCCCATCGACCTGGGCTGGGGCCTCACTGCAAAAAATCCTTATATCGAAGGATGGAGCCCACACCGAAGTTGTCCCCACCTCAAATTTGTGCTGCCCTAATAGACCCAAGGGAGCCCTACAAACTGACATCAGGAACCTGGACTGCTGAGTTTTCTTTCCCAGGGAAAATGGCCAAAGGATGTGCCCAGGGGCCCCTGGCCCTGACTGCAAAAAATCCTTATATCGAAGGATGGACCCCACACCGAAGTTGTCCCCACCTCAAACTTGTGCTGCCCTGATAGACCCAAGGGAGCCCTACAAACTGACATCAGGAACCTGGACTGCTGAGTTTTCTTTCCCACGGAAAATGGCCAAAGGATGTGCCCAGGGGCCCCTCGACCTGGGCTGGGGCCTCACTGCAAAAAATCCTTATATCGAAGGATGGAGCCCACACCGAAGTTGTCCCCACCTCAAACTTGTGCTGCCCTGATAGACCCAAGGGAGCCCTACAAACTGACATCAGGAACCTGGACTGCTGAGTTTTCTTTCCCAGGGAAAATGGAAAAAGGATGTGCCCAGGGGCCCCTGGCCCTGACTGTAAAAAATCCTTATATCGAAGGATGGACCCCACACCGAAGTTGTCCCCACCTCAAACTTGTGCTGCCCTGATAGACCCAAGGGAGCCCTACAAACTGACATCAGGAACCTGGACTGCAGAGTTTTCTTTCCCAGGGAAAATGGAAAAAGGATGTGCCCAGGGGCCCCTGGCCCTGGGCTGGGTCCGCACTACAAAAAATCCTTATATCGAAGGATGGACCCCACACCAAAGTTGTCCCCACCTCAAACTTGTACTGCCCTGATAGACCCAAGGGAGCCCTACAAACTGACATCAGGAACCTGGACTGCTGAGTTTTCTTTCCCAGGGAAAATGGAAAAAGGATATGCCCAGGAGCCCCTGGCCCTGACTGCAAAAAATCCGTATATCGAAGGGTGGACCCCACACCGAAGTTGTCCCCACCTCAAACTTGTGCTGCCCTGATAGACCCAAGGGAGCCCTACAAACTGACATCAGGAACCTGGACTGCTGAGTTTTCTTTCCCAGGGAAAATGGAAAAAGGTTGTGCCCAGGGGCCCCTGGCCCTGGGGTGGGGCCTCACTACAAAAAATCCTTATATCGAAGGATGGAGCCCACACCGAAGTTGTCCCCACCTCAAACTTGTGCTGCCCTGATAGACCCAAGGGAGCCCTACAAACTGACATCAGGAACCTGGACTGCTGAGTTTTCTTTCCCAGGGAAAATGGCCAAAGGATGTGCCCAGGGGCCCCTAGCCCTGACTGCAAAAAATCCTTATATCGAAGGATGGACCCCACACCGAAGTTGTCCCCACCTCAAACTTGTGCTGCCCTGATAGACCCAAGGGAGCCCTACAAACTGACATCAGGAACCTGGACTGCTGAGTTTTCTTTCCCAGGGAAAATGGCCAAAGGATGTGCCCAGGGGCCCCTAGCCCTGACTGCAAAAAATCCTTATATCGAAGGGTGGACCCCACACCGAAGTTGTCCCCACCTCAAACTTGTGCTGCCCTGATAGACCCAAGGGAGCCCTACAAACTGACATCAGGAACCTGGACTGCTGAGTTTTCTTTCCCAGGGAAAATGGAAAAAGGATGTGCCCAGTGGCCCCTGGCCCTGACTGCAAAGAATCCTTATATCGAAGGATGGACCCCACACCAAAGTGTTCCCCACCTCAAACTTGTGCTGCCCTGATAGACCCAAGGGAGCCCTACAAACTAACATCAGGAACCTGGACTGCTGAGTTTTCTTTCCCAGGGAAAATGGAAAAAGGTTGTGCCCAGGGGCCCCTGGCCCTGACTGCAAAGATTCCTTATATCGAAGGATGGACCCCACACCGAAGTTGTCCCCACCTCAAACTTGTGCTGCCCTGATAGACCCAAGGGAGCCCTACAAACTGACATCAGGAACCTGGACTGCTGAGTTTTCTTTCCCACGGAAAATGGCCAAAGGCTGTGCCCAGGGGCCCCTCGACCTGGGCTGGGGCCTCACTGCAAAAAATCCTTATATCGAAGGATGGAGCCCACACCGAAGTTGTCCCCACCTCAAACTTGTGCTGCCCTGATAGACCCAAGGGAGCCCTACAAACTGACATCAGGAACCTGGACTGCTGAGTTTTCTTTCCCAGGGTAAATGGAAAAAGGATGTGCCCAGGGGCCCCTGGCCCTGACTGTAAAAAATCCTTATATCGAAGGATGGACCCCACACCGAAGTTGTCCCCACCTCAAACTTGTGCTGCCCTGATAGACCCAAGGGAGCCCTACAAACTGACATCAGGAACCTGGACTGCTGAGTTTTCTTTCCCAGGGAAAATGGAAAAAGGATGTGCCCAGGGGCCCCAGGCCCTGACTGCAAAAAATCCTTATATCGAAGGATGGACCCCACATCAAAGTGGTCCCCACCTCAAACTTGTGCTGCCCTGATACACCCAAGGGAACCCTACAAACTGACATCAGGAACCTGGACTGCTGAGTTTTCTTTCCCAGGGAAAATGGAAAAAGATTGTGGCCAGGGGCCCCTGGCCCTGACTGCAAAAAATCCTTATATCGAAGGATGGACCCCACACCGAAGTTGTCCCCACCTCAAACTTGTGCTGCCCTGATAGACCCAAGGGAGCCCTACAAACTGACATCAGGAACCTGGACTGCTGAGTTTTCTTTCCCAGGGAAAATGGAAAAAGGATGTGCCCAGGGGCCCCTGGCCCTGACTGCAAAAAATCCTTATATCGAAGGATGGACCCCACATCAAAGTGGTCCCCACCTCAAACTTGTGCTGCCCTGATACACCCAAGGGAACCCTACAAACTGACATCAGGAACCTGGACTGCTGAGTTTTCTTTCCCAGGGAAAATGGAAAAAGGTTGTGGCCAGGGGCCCCTGGCCCTGACTGCAAAAAATCCTTATATCAAAGGATGGAGCCCACACCGAAGTTGTCCCCACCTCAAACTTGTGCTGCCCTGATAGACCCAAGGGAGCCCTACAAACTGACATCAGGAACCTGGACTGCTGAGTTTTCTTTCCCAGGGAAAATGGAAAAAGGATGTGCCCAGGGGCCCCTGGCCCTGACTGCAAAAAATCCTTATATCGAAGGATGGACCCCACATCAAAGTGGTCCCCACCTCAAACTTGTGCTGCCCTGATACACCCAAGGGAACCCTACAAACTGACATCAGGAACCTGGACTGCTGAGTTTTCTTTCCCAGGGAAAATGGAAAAAGGTTGTGGCCAGGGGCCCCTGGCCCTGACTACAAGAAATCCTTATATCGAAGGATGGATCCCACACCAAAGTTGTCCCCAGCTCAAACTTGTGCTGCCCTGATAGACCCAAGGGAGCCCTACAAACTGACATCAGGAACCTGGACTGCTGAGTTTTCTTTCCCAGGGAAAATGGAAAAAGGATATGCCCAGGGGCCCCTGGCACTGACTGCAAAAAATCCTTATATCGAAGGATGGACCCCACACCGAAGTTGTCCCCACCTCAAACTTGTGCTGCCCTGATAGACCCAAGGGAGCCCTACAAACTGACATCAGGAAACTGGACTGCTGAGTTTTCTTTCCCAGGGAAAATGGCCAAAGGATGTGCCCAGGGGCCCTGGCCCTGACTGCAAAAAATCCTTATATCGAAGGATGGACCCCACACCGAAGTTGTCCCCACCTCAAACTTGTGCTGCCCTGATAGACCCAAGGGAGCCCTACAAACTGACATCAGGAACCTGGACTGCTGAGTTTTCTTTCCCAGGGAAAATGGAAAAAGGATGTGCCCAGGGGCCCCTGGCCCTGACTGCAAAGAATCCTTATATCGAAGGATGGACCCCACACCAAAGTGTTCCCCACCTCAAACTTGTGCTGCCCTGATAGACCCAAGGGAGCCCTACAAACTGACATCAGGAACCTGGACTGCTGAGTTTTCTTTCCCACGGAAAATGGCCAAAGGATGTGCCCAGGGGCCCATCGACCTGGGCTGGGGCCTCACTGCAAAAAATCCTTATATCGAAGGATGGAGCCCACACCGAAGTTGTCCCCACCTCAAATTTGTGCTGCCCTAATAGACCCAAGGGAGCCCTACAAACTGACATCAGGAACCTGGACTGCTGAGTTTTCTTTCCCAGGGAAAATGGCCAAAGGATGTGCCCAGGGGCCCCTGGCCCTGACTGCAAAAAATCCTTATATCGAAGGATGGACCCCACACCGAAGTTGTCCCCACCTCAAACTTGTGCTGCCCTGATAGACCCAAGGGAGCCCTACAAACTGACATCAGGAACCTGGACTGCTGAGTTTTCTTTCCCACGGAAAATGGCCAAAGGATGTGCCCAGGGGCCCCTCGACCTGGGCTGGGGCCTCACTGCAAAAAATCCTTATATCGAAGGATGGAGCCCACACCGAAGTTGTCCCCACCTCAAACTTGTGCTGCCCTGATAGACCCAAGGGAGCCCTACAAACTGACATCAGGAACCTGGACTGCTGAGTTTTCTTTCCCAGGGAAAATGGAAAAAGGATGTGCCCAGGGGCCCCTGGCCCTGACTGTAAAAAATCCTTATATCGAAGGATGGACCCCACACCGAAGTTGTCCCCACCTCAAACTTGTGCTGCCCTGATAGACCCAAGGGAGCCCTACAAACTGACATCAGGAACCTGGACTGCAGAGTTTTCTTTCCCAGGGAAAATGGAAAAAGGATGTGCCCAGGGGCCCCTGGCCCTGGGCTGGGTCCGCACTACAAAAAATCCTTATATCGAAGGATGGACCCCACACCAAAGTTGTCCCCACCTCAAACTTGTACTGCCCTGATAGACCCAAGGGAGCCCTACAAACTGACATCAGGAACCTGGACTGCTGAGTTTTCTTTCCCAGGGAAAATGGAAAAAGGATATGCCCAGGAGCCCCTGGCCCTGACTGCAAAAAATCCGTATATCGAAGGGTGGACCCCACACCGAAGTTGTCCCCACCTCAAACTTGTGCTGCCCTGATAGACCCAAGGGAGCCCTACAAACTGACATCAGGAACCTGGACTGCAGAGTTTTCTTTCCCAGGGAAAATGGAAAAAGGTTGTGCCCAGGGGCCCCTGGCCCTGGGGTGGGGCCTCACTACAAAAAATCCTTATATCGAAGGATGGAGCCCACACCGAAGTTGTCCCCACCTCAAACTTGTGCTGCCCTGATAGACCCAAGGGAGCCCTACAAACTGACATCAGGAACCTGGACTGCTGAGTTTTCTTTCCCAGGGAAAATGGCCAAAGGATGTGCCCAGGGGCCCCTAGCCCTGACTGCAAAAAATCCTTATATCGAAGGATGGACCCCACACCGAAGTTGTCCCCACCTCAAACTTGTGCTGCCCTGATAGACCCAAGGGAGCCCTACAAACTGACATCAGGAACCTGGACTGCTGAGTTTTCTTTCCCAGGGAAAATGGAAAAAGGTTATGCCCAGGGGCCCCTGGCCCTGACTGCAAAAAATCCTTATATCGAAGGGTGGACCCCACACCGAAGTTGTCCCCACCTCAAACTTGTGCTGCCCTGATAGACCCAAGGGAGCCCTACAAACTGACATCAGGAACCTGGACTGCTGAGTTTTCTTTCCCAGGGAAAATGGAAAAAGGATGTGCCCAGTGGCCCCTGGCCCTGACTGCAAAGAATCCTTATATCGAAGGATGGACCCCACACCAAAGTGTTCCCCACCTCAAACTTGTGCTGCCCTGATAGACCCAAGGGAGCCCTACAAACTAACATCAGGAACCTGGACTGCTGAGTTTTCTTTCCCAGGGAAAATGGAAAAAGGTTGTGCCCAGGGGCCCCTGGCCCTGACTGCAAAGATTCCTTATATCGAAGGATGGACCCCACACCGAAGTTGTCCCCACCTCAAACTTGTGCTGCCCTGATAGACCCAAGGGAGCCCTACAAACTGACATCAGGAACCTGGACTGCTGAGTTTTCTTTCCCACGGAAAATGGCCAAAGGATGTGCCCAGGGGCCCCTCGACCTGGGCTGGGGCCTCACTGCAAAAAATCCTTATATCGAAGGATGGAGCCCACACCGAAGTTGTCCCCACCTCAAACTTGTGCTGCCCTGATAGACCCAAGGGAGCCCTACAAACTGACATCAGGAACCTGGACTGCTGAGTTTTCTTTCCCAGGGAAAATGGAAAAAGGATGTGCCCAGGGGCCCCTGGCCCTGACTGTAAAAAATCCTTATATCGAAGGATGGACCCCACACCGAAGTTGTCCCCACCTCAAACTTGTGCTGCCCTGATAGACCCAAGGGAGCCCTACAAACTGACATCAGGAACCTGGACTGCAGAGTTTTCTTTCCCAGGGAAAATGGAAAAAGGATGTGCCCAGGGGCCCCTGGCCCTGGGCTGGGGCCGCACTACAAAAAATCCTTTTATCGAAGGATGGACCCCACACCAAAGTTGTCCCCACCTCAAACTTGTACTGCCCTGATAGACCCAAGGGAGCCCTACAAACTGACATCAGGAACCTGGACTGCTGAGTTTTCTTTCCCAGGGAAAATGGAAAAAGGATATGCCCAGGGGCCCCTGGCCCTGACTGCAAAAAATCCTTATATCGAAGGGTGGACCCCACACCGAAGTTGTCCCCACCTCAAACTTGTGCTGCCCTGATAGACCCAAGGGAGCCCTACAAACTGACATCAGGAACCTGGACTGCTGAGTTTTCTTTCCCAGGGAAAATGGAAAAAGGATGTGCCCAGGGGCCCCTGGCCCTGACTGCAAAGAATCCTTATATCGAAGGATGGACCCCACACCGAAGTTGTCCCCACCTCAAACTTGTGCTGCCCTGATAGACCCAAGGGAGCCCTACAAACTGACATCAGGAACCTGGACTGCTGAGTTTTCTTTCCCAGGGAAAATGGCCAAAGGATGTGCCCAGGGGCCCCTGGCCCTGTGGTGGGGCCACACTACAAAAAATCCTTATATCGAAGGATGGAGCCCACACCGAAGTTGTCCCCACCTCAAACTTGTGCTGCCCTGATAGACCCAAGGGAGCCCTACAAACTGACATCAGGAACCTGGACTGCTGAGTTTTCTTTCCCAGGGAAAATGGCCAAAGGATGTGCCCAGGGGCCCCTAGCCCTGACTGCAAAAAATCCTTATATCGAAGGATGGACCCCACACCGAAGTTGTCCCCACCTCAAACTTGTGCTGCCCTGATAGACCCAAGGGAGCCCTACAAACTGACATCAGGAACCTGGACTGCTGAGTTTTCTTTCCCAGGGAAAATGGAAAAAGGATGTGCCCAGGGGCCCCTGGCCCTGACTGCAAAAAATCCTTATATCGAAGTATGGAGCCCACACTGAATTTGTTCCCACCTCAAACTTGTGCTGCCCTGATAGACCCAAGGGAGCCCTACAAACTGACATCAGGAACCTGGACTGCTGAGTTTTCTTTCCCAGGGAAAATGGAAAAAGGATGTGCCCAGGGGCCCCTGGCCCTGACTGCAAAAAATCCTTATATCGAAGTATGGACCCCACATCAAAGTGGTCCCCACCTCAAACTTGTGCTGCCCTGATAGACCCAAGGGAGCCCTACAAACTGACATCAGGAACCTGGACTGCTGAGTTTTCTTTCCCAGGGAAAATGGAAAAAGGTTGTGCCCAGGGGCCCCTGGCCCTGGGGTGGGGCCTCACTACAAAAAATCCTTATATCGAAGGATGGAGCCCACACCGAAGTTGTCCCCACCTCAAACTTGTGCTGCCCTGATAGACCCAAGGGAGCCCTACAAACTGACATCAGGAACCTGGACTGCTGAGTTTTCTTTCCCAGGGAAAATGGCCAAAGGATGTGCCCAGGGGCCCCTAGCCCTGACTGCAAAAAATCCTTATATCGAAGGATGGACCCCACACCGAAGTTGTCCCCACCTCAAACTTGTGCTGCCCTGATAGACCCAAGGGAGCCCTACAAACTGACATCAGGAACCTGGACTGCTGAGTTTTCTTTCCCAGGGAAAATGGAAAAAGGTTATGCCCAGGGGCCCCTGGCCCTGACTGCAAAAAATCCTTATATCGAAGGGTGGACCCCACACCGAAGTTGTCCCCACCTCAAACTTGTGCTGCCCTGATAGACCCAAGGGAGCCCTACAAACTGACATCAGGAACCTGGACTGCTGAGTTTTCTTTCCCAGGGAAAATGGAAAAAGGATGTGCCCAGGGGCCCCTGGCCCTGACTGCAAAGAATCCTTATATCGAAGGATGGACCCCACACCAAAGTGTTCCCCACCTCAAACTTGTGCTGCCCTGATAGACCCAAGGGAGCCCTACAAACTGACATCAGGAACCTGGACTGCTGAGTTTTCTTTCCCAGGGAAAATGGAAAAAGGATGTGCCCAGGGGCCCCTGGCCCTGACTGCAAAAAATCCTTATATCGAAGGATGGACCCCACACCAAAGTTGTCCCCACCTCAAACTTGTGCTGCCCTGATAGACCCAAGGGAGCCCTACAAACTGACATCAGGAACCTGGACTGCAGAGTTTTCTTTCCCAGGGAAAATGGCAAAAGATTGTGCCCAGGGGGCCCAGGCCCTGACTGCAAAAAATCCTTATATCGAAGGATGGACCCCACACCGAAGTTGTCCCCACCTCAAACTTGTGCTGCCCTGATAGACCCAAGGGAGCCCTACAAACTGACATCAGGAACCTGGACTGCTGAGTTTTCTTTCCCACGGAAAATGGCCAAAGGATGTGCCCAGGGGCCCCTCGACCTGGGCTGGGGCCTCACTGCAAAAAATCCTTATATCGAAGGATGGAGCCCACACCGAAGTTGTCCCCACCTCAAACTTGTGCTGCCCTGATAGACCCAAGGGAGCCCTACAAACTGACATCAGGAACCTGGACTGCAGAGTTTTCTTTCCCAGGGAAAATGGAAAAAGGATGTGCCCAGGGGCCCCTGGCCCTGACTGTAAAAAATCCTTATATCGAAGGATGGAGCCCACACCGAAGTTGTCCCCACCTCAAACTTGTGCTGCCCTGATAGACCCAAGGGAGCCCTACAAACTGACATCAGGAACCTGGACTGCAGAGTTTTCTTTCCCAGGGAAAATGGAAAAAGGATGTGCCCAGGGGCCCCTGGCCCTGGGCTGGGTCCGCACTACAAAAAATCCTTATATCGAAGGATGGACCCCACACCAAAGTGTTCCCCACCTCAAACTTGTGCTGCCCTGATAGACCCAAGGGAGCCCTACAAACTGACATCAGGAACCTGGACTGCTGAGTTTTCTTTCCCAGGGAAAATGGAAAAAGGATATGCCCAGGAGCCCCTGGCCCTGACTGCAAAAAATCCGTATATCGAAGGGTGGACCCCACACCGAAGTTGTCCCCACCTCAAACTTGTGCTGCCCTGATAGACCCAAGGGAGCCCTACAAACTGACATCAGGAACCTGGACTGCTGAGTTTTCTTTCCCAGGGAAAATGGAAAAAGGTTGTGCCCAGGGGCCCCTGGCCCTGGGGTGGGGCCTCACTACAAAAAATCCTTATATCGAAGGATGGAGCCCACACCGAAGTTGTCCCCACCTCAAACTTGTGCTGCCCTGATAGACCCAAGGGAGCCCTACAAACTGACATCAGGAACCTGGACTGCTGAGTTTTCTTTCCCAGGGAAAATGGAAAAAGGATATGCCCAGGGGCCCCTGGCCCTGACTGCAAAAAATCCTTATATCGAAGGGTGGACCCCACACCGAAGTTGTCCCCACCTCAAACTTGTGCTGCCCTGATAGACCCAAGGGAGCCCTACAAACTGACATCAGGAACCTGGACTGCTGAGTTTTCTTTCCCAGGGAAAATGGAAAAAGGATGTGCCCAGTGGCCCCTGGCCCTGACTGCAAAGAATCCTTATATCGAAGGATGGACCCCACACCAAAGTGTTCCCCACCTCAAACTTGTGCTGCCCTGATAGACCCAAGGGAGCCCTACAAACTAACATCAGGAACCTGGACTGCTGAGTTTTCTTTCCCAGGGAAAATGGAAAAAGGTTGTGCCCAGGGGCCCCTGGCCCTGACTGCAAAAAATCCTTATATCGAAGGATGGACCCCACACCGAAGTTGTCCCCACCTCAAACTTGTGCTGCCCTGATAGACCCAAGGGAGCCCTACAAACTGACATCAGGAACCTGGACTGCTGAGTTTTCTTTCCCACGGAAAATGGCCAAAGGATGTGCCCAGGGGCCCCTCGACCTGGGCTGGGGCCTCACTGCAAAAAATCCTTATATCGAAGGATGGAGCCCACACCGAAGTTGTCCCCACCTCAAACTTGTGCTGCCCTGATAGACCCAAGGGAGCCCTACAAACTGACATCAGGAACCTGGACTGCTGAGTTTTCTTTCCCAGGGAAAATGGAAAAAGGATGTGCCCAGGGGCCCCTGGCCCTGACTGTAAAAAATCCTTATATCGAAGGATGGACCCCACACCGAAGTTGTCCCCACCTCAAACTTGTGCTGCCCTGATAGACCCAAGGGAGCCCTACAAACTGACATCAGGAACCTGGACTGCAGAGTTTTCTTTCCCAGGGAAAATGGAAAAAGGTTGTGCCCAGGGGGCCCAGGCCCTGACTGCAAAAAATCCTTATATCGAAGGATGGAGCCCACACCGAAGTTGTCCCCACCTCAAACTTGTACTGCCCTGATAGACCCAAGGGAGCCCTACAAACTGACATCAGGAACCTGGACTGCTGAGTTTTCTTTCCCAGGGAAAATGGAAAAAGGATATGCCCAGGGGCCCCTGGCCCTGACTGCAAAAAATCCTTATATCGAAGGGTGGACCCCACACCGAAGTTGTCCCCACCTCAAATTTGTGCTGCCCTGATAGACCCAAGGGAGCCCTACAAACTGACATCAGGAACCTGGACTGCTGAGTTTTCTTTCCCAGGGAAAATGGAAAAAGGATGTGCCCAGGGGCCCCTGGCCCTGACTGCAAAGAATCCTTATATCGAAGGATGGACCCCACACCAAAGTGTTCCCCACCTCAAACTTGTGCTGCCCTGATAGACCCAAGGGAGCCCTACAAACTGACATCAGGAACCTGGACTGCTGAGTTTTCTTTCCCAGGGAAAATGGAAAAAGGTTGTGCCCAGGGGCCCCTGGCCCTGTGGTGGGGCCACACTACAAAAAATCCTTATATCGAAGGATGGAGCCCACACCGAAGTTGTCCCCACCTCAAACTTGTGCTGCCCTGATAGACCCAAGGGAGCCCTACAAACTGACATCAGGAACCTGGACTGCTGAGTTTTCTTTCCCAGGGAAAATGGAAAAAGGATGTGCCCAGGGGCCCCTAGCCCTGACTGCAAAAAATCCTTATATCGAAGGATGGACCCCACACCGAAGTTGTCCCCACCTCAAACTTGTGCTGCCCTGATAGACCCAAGGGAGCCCTACAAACTGACATCAGGAACCTGGACTGCTGAGTTTTCTTTCCCAGGGAAAATGGAAAAAGGATGTGCCCAGGGGCCCCTGGCCCTGACTGCAAAAAATCCTTATATCGAAGTATGGAGCCCACACTGAATTTGTTCCCACCTCAAACTTGTGCTGCCCTGATAGACCCAAGGGAGCCCTACAAACTGACATCAGGAACCTGGACTGCTGAGTTTTCTTTCCCAGGGAAAATGGAAAAAGGATGTGCCCAGGGGCCCCTGGCCCTGACTGCAAAAAATCCTTATATCGAAGTATGGACCCCACATCAAAGTGGTCCCCACCTCAAACTTGTGCTGTCCTGATAGACCCAAGGGAGCCCTACAAACTGACATCAGGAACCTGGACTGCTGAGTTTTCTTTCCCAGGGAAAATGGAAAAAGGTTGTGCCCAGGGGCCCCTGGCCCTGGGGTGGGGCCTCACTACAAAAAATCCTTATATCGAAGGATGGAGCCCACACCGAAGTTGTCCCCACCTCAAACTTGTGCTGCCCTGATAGACCCAAGGGAGCCCTACAAACTGACATCAGGAACCTGGACTGCTGAGTTTTCTTTCCCAGGGAAAATGGCCAAAGGATGTGCCCAGGGGCCCCTAGCCCTGACTGCAAAAAATCCTTATATCGAAGGATGGACCCCACACCGAAGTTGTCCCCACCTCAAACTTGTGCTGCCCTGATAGACCCAAGGGAGCCCTACAAACTGACATCAGGAACCTGGACTGCTGAGTTTTCTTTCCCAGGGAAAATGGAAAAAGGATGTGCCCAGGGGCCCCTGACCCTGACTGCAAAAAATCCTTATATCGAAGTATGGAGCCCACACTGAATTTGTTCCCACCTCAAAATTGTGCTGCCCTAATAGACCCAAGGGAGCCCTACAAACTGACATCAGGAACCTGGACTGCTGAGTTTTCTTTCCCAGGGAAAATGGAAAAAGGATGTGCCCAGGGGGCCCTGGCCCTGACTGCAAACAATCCTTATATCGAAGGATGGAGCCCACACCGAAGTTGTTCCCACCTCAAACTTTTGCTGCCCTGATACACCCAAGGGAACCCTACAAACTGACATCAGGAACCTGAACTGCTGAGTTTTCTTTCCCAGGGAAAATGGAAAAAGGTTGTGGCCAGGGCCCCCTGGCCCTGACTGCAAAAAATCCTTATATCGAAGGATGGACCCCACATCAAAGTTGTCCCCACCTAAAACTTGTGCTGCCCTGATAGACCCAAGGGAGCCCTACAAACTGACATCAGGAACCTGGTCTGCTGAGTTTTCTTTCCCAGGGAAAATGGCCAAAGGATGTGCCCAGGGGCCCCTGGCCCTGACTGCAAAAAATCCTTATATCGAAGGATGGACCCCACACCAAAGTGTTCCCCACCTCAAACTTGTGCTGCCCTGATAGACCCAAGGGAGCCCTACAAACTGACATCAGGAACCTGGACTGCTGAGTATTCTTTCCCAGGAAAAATGGAAAAAGGTTGTGCCCAGGGGCCCCTGGCCCTGGGGTGGGGCCTCACTGCAAAAAATCCTTATATCGAAGGATGGACCCCACACCGAAGTTGTCCCCACCTCAAACTTGTGCTGCCCTGATAGACCCAAGGGAGCCCTACAAACTGATATCAGGAACCTGGACTGCTGAGTTTTCTTTCCCAGGGAAAATGGAAAAAGGTTGTGCCCAGGGGCCCCTGGCCCTGACTGCAAAAAATCCTTATATTGAAGGATGGAGCCCACACCGAAGTTGTCCCCACCTCAAACTTGTGCTGCCCTGATAGACCCAAGGGAGCCCTACAAACTGACATCAGGAACCTGGACTGCTGAGTTTTCTTTCCCAGGGAAAATGGAAAAAGGTTATGCCCAGGGGCCCCTGGCCCTGACTGCAAAAAATCCTTATATCGAAGGATGGACCCCACACCGAAGTTGTCCCCACCTCAAACTTGTGCTGCCCTGATAGACCCAAGGGAGCCCTACAAACTGACATCAGGAACCTGGACTGCTGAGTTTTCTTTCCCAGGGAAAATGGAAAAAGGATGTGCCCAGGGGCCCCTGGCCCTGACTGCAAAGAATCCTTATATCGAAGGATGGACCCCACACCAAAGTGTTCCCCACCTCAAACTTGTGCTGCCCTGATAGACCCAAGGGAGCCCTACAAACTGACATCAGGAACCTGGACTGCTGAGTTTTCTTTCCCAGGGAAAATGGAAAAAGGATGTGCCCAGGGGCCCCTGGCCCTGACTGCAAAAAATCCTTATATCGAAGGATGGACCCCACACCAAAGTTGTCCCCACCTCAAACTTGTGCTGCCCTGATAGACCCAAGGGAGCCCTACAAACTGACATCAGGAACCTGGACTGCAGAGTTTTCTTTCCCAGGGAAAATGGCAAAAGATTGTGCCCAGGGGGCCCAGGCCCTGACTGCAAAAAATCCTTATATCGAAGGATGGACCCCACACCGAAGTTGTCCCCACCTCAAACTTGTGCTGCCCTGATAGACCCAAGGGAGCCCTACAAACTGATATCAGGAACCTGGACTGCTGAGTTTTCTTTCCCAGGGAAAATGGAAAAAGGATGTGCCCAGGGGCCCCTGGCCCAGACTGCAAAAATCCTTATATCGAAGGATGGAGCCCACACCAAAGTTGTCCCCACCTCAAATTGTGCTGCCCTGATAGACCCAAGGGAGCCCTACAAACTGACATCAGGAACCTGGACTGCTGAGTTTTCTTTCCCAGGGAAAATGGAAAAAGGATGTGCCCAGGGGCCCCAGGCCCTGACTGCAAAAAATCCTTATATCGAAGGGTGTACCCCACACTGAAGTTGTCCCCACCTCAAACTTGTGCTGCCCTGATAGACCCAAGGGAGCCCTACAAACTGACATCAGGAACCTGGACTGCTGAGTTTTCTTTCCCAGGGAAAATGGAAAAAGGATGTGCCCAGGGGCCCCTGGCCCTGACTGCAAAAAATCCTTATATCGAAGGATGGAGCCCACACTGAATTTGTTCCCACCTCAAACTTGTGCTGCCCTGATAGACCCAAGGGAGCCCTACAAACTGACATCAGGAACCTGGACTGCTGAGTTTTCTTTCCCAGGGAAAATGGAAAAAGGATGTGCCCAGGGGCCCCTGGCCCTGACTGCAAAAAATCCTTATATCGAAGTATGGACCCCACATCAAAGTGGTCCCCACCTCAAACTTGTGCTGCCCTGATAGACCCAAGGGAGCCCTACAAACTGACATCAGGAACCTGGACTGCTGAGTTTTCTTTCCCAGGGAAAATGGAAAAAGGTTGTGCCCAGGGGCCCCTGGCCCTGGGGTGGGGCCTCACTACAAAAAATCCTTATATCGAAGGATGGAGCCCACACCGAAGTTGTCCCCACCTCAAACTTGTGCTGCCCTGATAGACCCAAGGGAGCCCTACAAACTGACATCAGGAACCTGGACTGCAGAGTTTTCTTTCCCAGGGAAAATGGCCAAAGGATGTGCCCAGGGGCCCCTAGCCTTGACTGCAAAAAATCCTTATATCGAAGGATGGACCCCACACCGAAGTTGTCCCCACCTCAAACTTGTGCTGCCCTGATAGACCCAAGGGAGCCCTACAAACTGACATCAGGAACCTGGACTGCTGAGTTTTCTTTCCCAGGGAAAATGGAAAAAGGATGTGCCCAGGGGCCCCTGACCCTGACTGCAAAAAATCCTTATATCGAAGTATGGAGCCCACACTGAATTTGTTCCCACCTCAAACTTGTGCGGCCCTGATAGACCCAAGGGAGCCCTACAAACTGACATCAGGAACCTGGACTGCTGAGTTTTCTTTCCCAGGGAAAATGGAAAAAGGATGTGCCCAGGGGCCCCTGGCCCTGACTGCAAAAAATTCTTATATCGAAGGATGGACCCCACATCAAAGTGGTCCCCACCTCAAACTTGTGCTGCCCTGATACACCCAAGGGAACCCTACAAACTGACATCAGGAACCTGGAGTGGTGAGTTTTCTTTCCCAGGGAAAATGGAAAAAGGATGTGCCCAGGGGGCCCTGGCCCTGACTGCAAACAATCCTTATATCGAACGATGGAGCCCACACCAAAGTTGTCCCCACCTCAAGATTTTGCTGCCCTGATACACCCAAGGGAACCCTAAAACTGACATCAGGAACCTGGACTGCTGAGTTTTCTTTCCCAGGGAAAATGGAAAAAGATTGTTCCCAGGGGCCCCTGGCCCTGGGGTGGGGCCTCATTTCAAAAAATCCTTATATCGAAGGATGGAGCCCACACCGAATTTGTCCCCATCTCAAACTTGTGCTGCCCTGATAGACCCAAGGGAGCCCTACAAACTGACATCAGGAACCTGGACTGCTGAGTTTTCTTTCCCAGGGAAAATGGAAAAAGGATGTGCCCAGGGGCCCCTGGACCTGACTGCAAAAAATCCTTATATCGAAGGATGGAGCCCACACCAAAGTTGTCCCCACCTCAAACTTGTGCTGCCCTGATAGACCCAAGGGAGCCCTACAAACTGACATCAGGAACCTGGACTGCTGAGTTTTCTTTCCCAGGGAAAATGGAAAAAGGATGTGCCCAGGGGCCCCTGGCCCTGACTGCAAAAAATCCTTATATCGAAGGATGGAGCCCACACTGAATTTGTTCCCACCTCAAACTTGTGCTGCCCTGATAGACCCAAGGGAGCCCTACAAACTGACATCAGGAACCTGGACTGCTGAGTTTTCTTTCCCAGGGAAAATGGAAAAAGGATGTGCCCAGGGGCCCCTGGCCCTGACTGCAAAAAATCCTTATATCGAAGTATGGACCCCACATCAAAGTGGTCCCCACCTCAAACTTGTGCTGCCCTGATACACCCAAGGGAACCCTACAAACTGACATCAGGAACCTGGACTGCTGAGTTTTCTTTCCCAGGGAAAATGGAAAAAGGATGTGCCCAGGGGGCCCTGGCCCTGACTGCAAAAAATCCTTATATCGAAGGATGGAGCCCACACCGAAGTTGTCCCCACCTCAAACTTTTGCTGCCCTGATACACCCAAGGGAACCCTACAAACTGACATCAGGAACCTGGACTGCTGAGTTTTCTTTCCCAGGGAAAATGGCCAAAGGATGTGCCCAGGGGCCCCTAGCCTTGACTGCAAAAAATCCTTATATCGAAGGATGGACCCCACACCGAAGTTGTCCCCACCTCAAACTTGTGCTGCCCTGATAGACCCAAGGGAGCCCTACAAACTGACATCAGGAACCTGGACTGCTGAGTTTTCTTTCCCAGGGAAAATGGAAAAAGGATGTGCCCAGGGGCCCCTGACCCTGACTGCAAAAAATCCTTATATCGAAGTATGGAGCCCACACTGAATTTGTTCCCACCTCAAACTTGTGCGGCCCTGATAGACCCAAGGGAGCCCTACAAACTGACATCAGGAACCTGGACTGCTGAGTTTTCTTTCCCAGGGAAAATGGAAAAAGGATGTGCCCAGGGGCCCCTGGCCCTGACTGCAAAAAATCCTTATATCGAAGGATGGACCCCACATCAAAGTGGTCCCCACCTCAAACTTGTGCTGCCCTGATACACCCAAGGGAACCCTACAAACTGACATCAGGAACCTGGACTGCTGAGTTTTCTTTCCCAGGGAAAATGGAAAAAGGATGTGCCCAGGGGGCCCTGGCCCTGACTGCAAACAATCCTTATATCAAACGATGGAGCCCACACCAAAGTTGTCCCCACCTCAAGATTTTGCTGCCCTGATACACCCAAGGGAACCCTACAAACTGACATCAGGAACCTGGACTGCTGAGTTTTCTTTCCCAGGGAAAATGGAAAAAGATTGTTCCCAGGGGCCCCTGGCCCTGGGGTGGGGCCTCATTTCAAAAAATCCTTATATCGAAGGATGGAGCCCACACCGAATTTGTCCCCATCTCAAACTTGTGCTGCCCTGATAGACCCAAGGGAGCCCTACAAACTGACATCAGGAACCTGGACTGCTGAGTTTTCTTTCCCAGGGAAAATGGAAAAAGGATGTGCCCAGGGGCCCCAGGCCCTGACTGCAAAAAATCCTTATATCGAAGGATGGAGCCCACACCAAAGTTGTCCCCACCTCAAACTTGTGCTGCCCTGATAGACCCAAGGGAGCCCTACAAACTGACATCAGGAACCTGGACTGCTGAGTTTTCTTTCCCAGGGAAAATGGAAAAAGGATGTGCCCAGGGGCCCCTGGCCCTGACTGCAAAAAATCCTTATATCGAAGGATGGAGCCCACACTGAATTTGTTCCCACCTCAAACTTGTGCTGCCCTGATAGACCCAAGGGAGCCCTACAAACTGACATCAGGAACCTGGACTGCTGAGTTTTCTTTCCCAGGGAAAATGGAAAAAGGATGTGCCCAGGGGCCCCTGGCCCTGACTGCAAACAATCCTTATATCGAAGTATGGACCCCACATCAAAGTGGTCCCCACCTCAAACTTGTGCTGCCCTGATACACCCAAGGGAACCCTACAAACTGACATCAGGAACCTGGACTGCTGAGTTTTCTTTCCCAGGGAAAATGGAAAAAGGATGTGCCCAGGGGGCCCTGGCCCTGACTGCAAAAAATCCTTATATCGAAGGATGGAGCCCACACCGAAGTTGTCCCCAGCTCAAACTTTTGCTGCCCTGATACACCCAAGGGAACCCTACAAACTGACATCAGGAACCTGGACTGCTGAGTTTTCTTTCCCAGGGAAAATGGAAAAAGGATGTGCCCAGGGGCCCCTGGCCCTGACTGCAAAGAATCCTTATATCGAAGGATGGACCCCACACCAAAGTGTTCCCCACCTCAAACTTGTGCTGCCCTGATAGACCCAAGGGAGCCCTACAAACTGACATCAGGAACCTGGACTGCTGAGTTTTCTTTCCCAGGGAAAATGGAAAAAGGTTGTGCCCAGGGGCCCCTGGCCCTGACTGCAAAAAATCCTTATATCGAAGGATGGAGCCCACACCGAAGTTGTCCCCACCTCAAACTTGTGCTGCCCTGATAGACCCAAGGGAGCCCTACAAACTGACATCAGGAACCTGGACTGCTGAGTTTTCTTTCCCAGGGAAAATGGAAAAAGGATGTGCCCAGGGGCCCCTGGCCCTGACTGTAAAAAATCCTTATATCGAAGGATGGACCCCACACCGAAGTTGTCCCCACCTCAAACTTGTGCTGCCCTGATAGACCCAAGGGAGCCCTACAAACTGACATCAGGAACCTGGACTGCAGAGTTTTCTTTCCCAGGGAAAATGGAAAAAGGTTGTGCCCAGGGGCCCCTGGCCCTGGGGTGGGGCCTCACTACAAAAAATCCTTATATCGAAGGATGGAGCCCACACCGAAGTTGTCCCCACCTCAAACTTGTGCTGCCCTGATAGACCCAAGGGAGCCCTACAAACTGACATCAGGAACCTGGTCTGCTGAGTTTTCTTTCCCAGGGAAAATGGCCAAAGGATGTGCCCAGGGGCCCCTAGCCCTGACTGCAAAAAATCCTTATATCGAAGGATGGACCCCACACCGAAGTTGTCCCCACCTCAAACTTGTGCTGCCCTGATAGACCCAAGGGAGCCCTACAAACTGACATCAGGAACCTGGACTGCTGAGTTTTCTTTCCCAGGGAAAATGGCCAAAGGATGTGCCCAGGGGCCCCTGGCCCTGACTGCAAAAAATCCTTATATCGAAGGATGGAGCCCACACTGAATTTGTTCCCACCTCAAACTTGTGCTGCCCTGATAGACCCAAGGGAGGCCTACAAACTGACATCAGGAACCTGGACTGCTGAGTTTTCTTTCCCAGGGAAAATGGAAAAAGGATGTGCCCAGGGGCCCCTGGCCCTGACTGCAAAAAATCCTTATATCGAAGGATGGACCCCACATCAAAGTGGTCCCCACCTCAAACTTGTGCTGCCCTGATAGACCCAAGGGAGCCCTACAAACTGACATCAGGAACCTGGACTGCTGAGTTTTCTTTCCCAGGGAAAATGGAAAAAGGTTGTGCCCAGGGGCCCCTGGCCCTGGGGTGGGGCCTCACTACAAAAAATCCTTATATCGAAGGATGGAGCCCACACCGAAGTTGTCCCCACCTCAAACTTGTGCTGCCCTGATAGACCCAAGGGAGCCCTACAAACTGACATCAGGAACCTGGACTGCTGAGTTTTCTTTCCCAGGGAAAATGGCCAAAGGATGTGCCCAGGGGCCCCTAGCCCTGACTGCAAAAAATCCTTATATCGAAGGATGGACCCCACACCGAAGTTGTCCCCACCTCAAACTTGTGCTGCCCTGATAGACCCAAGGGAGCCCTACAAACTGACATCAGGAACCTGGACTGCTGAGTTTTCTTTCCCAGGGAAAATGGAAAAAGGATGTGCCCAGGGTCCCCTGACCCTGACTGCAAAAAATCCTTATATCGAAGTATGGAGCCCACACTAAATTTGTTCCCACCTCAAACTTGTGCTGCCCTGATAGACCCAAGGGAGCCCTACAAACTGACATCAGGAACCTGGACTGCTGAGTTTTCTTTCCCAGGGAAAATGGAAAAAGGATGTGCCCAGGCGCCCCTGGCCCTGACTGCAAAAAATCCTTATATCGAAGGATGGACCCCACATCAAAGTGGTCCCCACCTCAAACTTGTGCTGCCCTGATACACCCAAGGGAACCCTACAAACTGACATCAGGAACCTGGACTGCTGAGCTTTCTTTCCCAGGGAAAATGGAAAAAGGATGTGCCCAGGGGGCCCTGGCCCTGACTGCAAAAAATCCTTATATCGAAGGATGGACCCCACATCAAAGTGGTCCCCACCTCAAACTTGTGCTGCCCTGATACACCCAAGGGAACCCTACAAACTGACATCAGGAACCTGGAGTGGTGAGTTTTCTTTCCCAGGGAAAATGGAAAAAGGATGTGCCCAGGGGCCCCTGGCCCTGACTGTAAAAAATCCATATATCGAAGGATGGAGCCCACACCGAAGTTGTCCCCACCTCAAACTTGTGCTGCCCTGATAGACCCAAGGGAGCCCTACAAACTGACATCAGGAACCTGGACTGCAGAGTTTTCTTTCCCAGGGAAAATGGAAAAAGGATGTGCCCAGGGGCCCCTGGCCCTGGGGTGGGGCCTCACTACAAAAAATCCTTATATCGAAGGATGGAGCCCACACCGAAGTTGTCCCCACCTCAAACTTGTGCTGCCCTGATAGACCCAAGGGAGCCCTACAAACTGACATCAGGAACCTGGACTGCTGAGTTTTCTTTCCCAGGGAAAATGGCCAAAGGATGTGCCCAGGGGCCCCTAGCCCTGACTGCAAAAAATCCTTATATCGAAGGATGGACCCCACACCGAAGTTGTCCCCACCTCAAACTTGTGCTGCCCTGATAGACCCAAGGGAGCCCTACAAACTGACATCAGGAACCTGGACTGCTGAGTTTTCTTTCCCAGGGAAAATGGAAAAAGGATGTGCCCAGGGGCCCCTGGCCCTGACTGCAAAAAATCCTTATATCGAAGTATGGAGCCCACACTGAATTTGTTCCCACCTTAAACTTGTGCTGCCCTGATAGACCCAAGGGAGCCCTACAAACTGACATCAGGAACCTGGACTGCTGAGTTTTCTTTCCCAGGGAAAATGGCCAAAGGATGTGCCCAGGGGCCCCTGGCCCTGACTGCAAAAAATCCTTATATCGAAGGATGGACCCCACATCAAAGTGGTCCCCACCTCAAACTTGTGCTGCCCTGATAGACCCAAGGGAGCCCTACAAACTGACATCAGGAACCTGGACTGCTGAGTTTTCTTTCCCAGGGAAAATGGAAAAAGGTTGTGCCCAGGGGCCCCTGGCCCTGGGGTGGGGCCTCGCTACAAAAAATCCTTATATCGAAGGATGGAGCCCACACCGAAGTTGTCCCCACCTCAAACTTGTGCTGCCCTGATAGACCCAAGGGAGCCCTACAAACTGACATCAGGAACCTGGACTGCTGAGTTTTCTTTCCCAGGGAAAATGGCCAAAGGATGTGCCCAGGGGCCCCTAGCCCTGACTGCAAAAAATCCTTATATCGAAGGATGGACCCCACACCAAAGTTGTCCCCACCTCAAACTTGTGCTGCCCTGATAGACCCAAGGGAGCCCTACAAACTGACATCAGGAACCTGGACTGCTGAGTTTTCTTTCCCAGGGAAAATGGAAAAAGGATGTGCCCAGGGGGCCCTGGCCCTGACTGCAAACAATCCTTATATCGAACGATGGAGCCCACACCAAAGTTGTCCCCACCTCAAAATTTTGCTGCCCTGATACACCCAAGGGAACCCTACAAACTGACATCAGGAACCTGGACTGCTGAGTTTTCTTTCCCAGGGAAAATGGAAAAAGGTTGTGGCCAGGGGCCCCTGGCCCTGGGGTGGGGCCTCACTTCAAAAAATCCTTATATCGAAGGATGGAGCCCACACCGAATTTGTCCCCATCTCAAACTTGTGCTGCCCTGATAGACCCAAGGGAGCCCTACAAACTGACATCAGGAACCTGGACTGCTGAGTTTTCTTTCCCAGGGAAAATGGAAAAAGGATGTGCCCAGGGGCCCCTGGCCCTGACTGCAAAAAATCCTTATATCGAAGGATGGACCCCACATCAAAGTGGTCCCCACCTCAAACTTGTGCTGCCCTGATAGACCCAAGGGAGCCCTACAAACTGATATCAGGAACCTGGACTGCAGAGTTTTCTTTCCCAGGGAAAATGGAAAAAGGTTGTGCCCAGGGGCCCCTGGCCCTGACTGCAAAAAATCCTTATATTGAAGGATGGAGCCCACACCGAAGTTGTCCCCACCTCAAACTTGTGCTGCCCTGATAGACCCAAGGGAGCCCTACAAACTGACATCAGGAACCTGGACTCCTGAGTTTTCTTTCCCAGGGAAAATGGAAAAAGGATATGCCCAGGGGCCCCTGGCCCTGACTGCAAAAAATCCTTATATCGAAGGGTGGACCCCACACCGAAGTTGTCCCCACCTCAAACTTGTGCTGCCCTGATAGACCCAAGGGAGCCCTACAAACTGACATCAGGAACCTGGACTGCTGAGTTTTCTTTCCCAGGGAAAATGGAAAAAGGATGTGCCCAGGGGCCCCTGGCCCTGACTGCAAAGAATCCTTATATCGAAGGATGGACCCCACACCGAAGTTGTCCCCACCTCAAACTTGTGCTGCCCTAATAGACCCAAGGGAGCCCTACAAACTGACATCAGGAACCTGGACTGCTGAGTTTTCTTTCCCAGGGAAAATGGAAAAAGGATGTGCCCAGGGGCCCCTGGCCCAGACTGCAAAAATCCTTATATCGAAGGATGGACCCCACACCAAAGTTGTCCCCACCTCAAATTGTACTGCCCTGATAGACCCAAGGGAGCCCTACAAACTGACATCAGGAACCTGGACTGCTGAGTTTTCTTTCCCAGGGAAAATGGAAAAAGGATGTGCCCAGGGGCCCCAGGCCCTGACTGCAAAAAATCCTTATATCGAAGGGTGTACCCCACACTGAAGTTGTCCCCACCTCAAACTTGTGCTGCCCTGATAGACCCAAGGGAGCCCTACAAACTGACATCAGGAACCTGGACTGCTGAGTTTTCTTTCCCAGGGAAAATGGCCAAAGGATGTGCCCAGGGGCCCCTGGCCCTGACTGCAAAAAATCCTTATATCGAAGGATGGAGCCCACACTGAATTTGTTCCCACCTCAAACTTGTGCTGCCCTGATAGACCCAAGGGAGCCCTACAAACTGACATCAGGAACCTGGACTGCTGAGTTTTCTTTCCCAGGGAAAATGGAAAAAGGATGTGCCCAGGGGCCCCTGGCCCTGACTGCAAAAAATCCTTATATCGAAGTATGGACCCCACATCAAAGTGGTCCCCACCTCAAACTTGTGCTGCCCTGATAGACCCAAGGGAGCCCTACAAACTGACATCAGGAACCTGGACTGCTGAGTTTTCTTTCCCAGGGAAAATGGAAAAAGGTTGTGCCCAGGGGCCCCTGGCCCTGGGGTAGGGCCTCACTACAAAAAATCCTTATATCGAAGGATGGAGCCCACACCGATGTTGTCCCCACCTCAAACTTGTGCTGCCCTGATAGACCCAAGGGAGCCCTACAAACTGACATCAGGAACCTGGACTGCTGAGTTTTCTTTCCCAGGGAAAATGGCCAAAGGATGTGCCCAGGGGCCCCTAGCCCTGACTGCAAAAAATCCTTATATCGAAGGATGGACCCCACACCGAAGTTGTCCCCACCTCAAACTTGTGCTGCCCTGATAGACCCAAGGGAGCCCTACAAACTGACATCAGGAACCTGGACTGCAGAGTTTTCTTTCCCAGGGAAAATGGAAAAAGGATGTGCCCAGGGGCCCCTGACCCTGACTGCAAAAAATCCTTATATCGAAGTATGGAGCCCACACTGAATTTGTTCCCACCTCAAACTTGTGCTGCCCTGATAGACCCAAGGGAGCCCTACAAACTGACATCAGGAACCTGGACTGCTGAGTTTTCTTTCCCAGGGAAAATGGAAAAAGGATGTGCCCAGGGGCCCCTGGCCCTGACTGCAAAAAATCCTTATATCGAAGGATGGACCCCACATCAAAGTGGTCCCCACCTCAAACTTGTGCTGCCCTGATACACCCAAGCGAACCCTACAAACTGATATCAGGAACCTGGAGTGGTGAGTTTTCTTTCCCAGGGAAAATGGAAAAAGGATGTGCCCAGGGGGCCCTGGCCCTGACTGCAAACAATCCTTATATCGAACGATGGACCCCACACCAAAGTTGTCCCCACCTCAAAATTTTGCTGCCCTGATAGACCCAAGGGAACCCTACAAACTGACATCAGGAACCTGGACTGCTGAGTTTTCTTTCCCAGGGAAAATGGAAAAAGGATGTGCCCAGGGGCCCCTGGCCCTGACTGCAAAAAATCCTTATATCGAAGTATGGACCCCACATCAAAGTGGTCCTCACCTCAAACTTGTGCTGCCCTGATAGACCCAAGGGAGCCCTACAAACTGATATCAGGAACCTGGACTGCTGAGTTTTCTTTCCCAGGGAAAATGGAAAAAGGTTGTGCCCAGGGGCCCCTGGCCCTGACTGCAAAAAATCCTTATATTGAAGGATGGAGCCCACACCGAAGTTGTCCCCACCTCAAACTTGTGCTGCCCTGATAGACCCAAGGGAGCCCTACAAACTGACATCAGGAACCTGGACTCCTGAGTTTTCTTTCCCAGGGAAAATGGAAAAAGGATATGCCCAGGGGCCCCTGGCCCTGACTGCAAAAAATCGTTATATCGAAGGGTGGACCCCACACCGAAGTTGTCCCCACCTCAAATTGTACTGCCCTGATAGACCCAAGGGAGCCCTACAAACTGACATCAGGAACCTGGACTGCTGAGTTTTCTTTCCCAGGGAAAATGGAAAAAGGATGTGCCCAGGGGCCCCAGGCCCTGACTGCAAAAAATCCTTATATCGAAGGGTGTACCCCACACTGAAGTTGTCCCCACCTCAAACTTGTGCTGCCCTGATAGACCCAAGGGAGCCCTACAAACTGACATCAGGAACCTGGACTGCTGAGTTTTCTTTCCCAGGGAAAATGGCCAAAGGATGTGCCCAGGGGCCCCTGGCCCTGACTGCAAAAAATCCTTATATCAAAGGATGGAGCCCACACTGAATTTGTTCCCACCTCAAACTTGTGCTGCCCTGATAGACCCAAGGGAGCCCTACAAACTGACATCAGGAACCTGGACTGCTGAGTTTTCTTTCCCAGGGAAAATGGAAAAAGGATGTGCCCAGGGGCCCCTGGCCCTGACTGCAAAAAATCCTTATATCGAAGTATGGACCCCACATCAAAGTGGTCCCCACCTCAAACTTGTGCTGCCCTGATAGACCCAAGGGAGCCCTACAAACTGACATCAGGAACCTGGACTGCTGAGTTTTCTTTCCCAGGGAAAATGGAAAAAGGTTGTGCCCAGGGGCCCCTGGCCCTGGGGTAGGGCCTCACTACAAAAAATCCTTATATCGAAGGATGGAGCCCACACCGATGTTGTCCCCACCTCAAACTTGTGCTGCCCTGATAGACCCAAGGGAGCCCTACAAACTGACATCAGGAACCTGGACTGCTGAGTTTTCTTTCCCAGGGAAAATGGCCAAAGGATGTGCCCAGGGTCCCCTGACCCTGACTGCAAAAAATCCTTATATCGAAGGATGGAGCCCACACCGAAGTTGTCCCCACCTCAAACTTGTGCTGCCCTGATAGACCCAAGGGAGCCCTACAAACTGACATCAGGAACCTGGACTGCAGAGTTTTCTTTCCCAGGGAAAATGGAAAAAGGATGTGCCCAGGGGCCCCTGACCCTGACTGCAAAAAATCCTTATATCGAAGTATGGAGCCCACACTGAATTTGTTCCCACCTCAAACTTGTGCTGCCCTGATAGACCCAAGGGAGCCCTACAAACTGACATCAGGAACCTGGACTGCTGAGTTTTCTTTCCCAGGGAAAATGGAAAAAGGATGTGCCCAGGGGCCCCTGGCCCTGACTGCAAAAAATCCTTATATCGAAGGATGGACCCCACATCAAAGTGGTCCCCACCTCAAACTTGTGCTGCCCTGATACACCCAAGCAAACCCTACAAACTGATATCAGGAACCTGGAGTGGTGAGTTTTCTTTCCCAGGGAAAATGGAAAAAGGATGTGCCCAGGGGGCCCTGGCCCTGACTGCAAACAATCCTTATATCGAACGATGGACCCCACACCAAAGTTGTCCCCACCTCAAAATTTTGCTGCCCTGATAGACCCAAGGGAACCCTACAAACTGACATCAGGAACCTGGACTGCTGAGTTTTCTTTCCCAGGGAAAATGGAAAAAGATTGTTCCCAGGGGCCCCTGGCCCTGGGGTGGGGCCTCATTTCAAAAAATCCTTATATCGAAGGATGGAGCCCACACCGAATTTGTCCCCATCTCAAACTTGTGCTGCCCTGATAGACCCAAGGGAGCCCTACAAACTGACATCAGGAACCTGGACTGCTGAGTTTTCTTTCCCAGGGAAAATGGAAAAAGGATGTGCCCAGGGGCCCCTGGCCCTGACTGCAAAAAATCCTTATATCGAAGGATGGACCCCACACCAAAGTGTTCCCCACCTCAAACTTGTGCTGCCCTGATAGACCCAAGGGAGCCCTACAAACTGATATCAGGAACCTGGACTGCTGAGTTTTCTTTCCCAGGGAAAATGGAAAAAGGTTGTGCCCAGGGGCCCCTGGCCCTGACTGCAAAAAATCCTTATATTGAAGGATGGAGCCCACACCGAAGTTGTCCCCACCTCAAACTTGTGCTGCCCTGATAGACCCAAGGGAGCCCTACAAACTGATATCAGGAACCTGGACTGCTGAGTTTTCTTTCCCAGGGAAAATGGAAAAAGGATATGCCCAGGGGCCCCTGGCCCTGACTGCAAAAAATTTTTATATCGAAGGGTGGACCCCACACCGAAGTTGTCCCCACCTCAAACTTGTGCTGCCCTGATAGACCCAAGGGAGCCCTACAAACTGACATCAGGAACCTGGACTGCTGAGTTTTCTTTCCCAGGGAAAATGGAAAAAGGATGTGCCCAGGGGCCCCTGGCCCTGACTGCAAAAAATCCTTATATCGAAGGATGGACCCCACACCAAAGTGTTCCCCACCTCAAACTTGTGCTGCCCTGATAGACCCAAGGGAGCCCTACAAACTGACATCAGGAACCTGGACTGCTGAGTTTTCTTTCCCAGGGAAAATGGAAAAAGGATGTGCCCAGGGGCCCCTGGCCCTGACTGCAAAAAATCCTTATATCGAAGGATGGACCCCACACCAAAGTTGTCCCCACCTCAAACTTGTGCTGCCCTAATAGACCCAAGGGAGCCCTACAAACTGACATCAGGAACCTGGACTGCTGAGTTTTCTTTCCCAGGGAAAATGGAAAAAGGATGTGCCCAGGGGCCCCTGGCCCAGACTGCAAAAATCCTTATATCGAAGGATGGACCCCACACCAAAGTTGTCCCCACCTCAAATTGTACTGCCCTGATAGACCCAAGGGAGCCCTACAAACTGACATCAGGAACCTGGACTGCTGAGTTTTCTTTCCCAGGGAAAATGGAAAAAGGATGTGCCCAGGGGCCCCTGGCCCTGACTGCAAAAAATCCTTATATCGAAGGATGGAGCCCACACTGAATTTGTTCCCACCTCAAACTTGTGCTGCCCTGATAGACCCAAGGGAGCCCTACAAACTGACATCAGGAACCTGGACTGCTGAGTTTTCTTTCCCAGGGAAAATGGAAAAAGGATGTGCCCAGGGGCCCCTGGCCCTGACTGCAAAAAATCCTTATATCGAAGGATGGACCCCACATCAAAGTTGTCCCCACCTAAAACTTGTGCTGCCCTGATAGACCCAAGGGAGCCCTACAAACTGACATCAGGAACCTGGACTGCTGAGTTTTCTTTCCCAGGGAAAATGGCCAAAGGATGTGCCCAGGGGCCCCTGGCCCTGACTGCAAAGAATCCTTATATCGAAGGATGGACCCCACACCGAAGTTGTCCCCACCTCAAACTTTTGCTGCCCTGATACACCCAAGGGAACCCTACAAACTGACATCAGGAACCTGGACTGCTGAGTTTTCTTTCCCAGGGAAAATGGAAAAAGGATGTGCCCAGGGGCCCCTGGCCCTGACTGCAAAAAATCCTTATATCGAAGGATGGACCCCACACCAAAGTTGTCCCCACCTCAAACTTGTGCTGCCCTGATAGACCCAAGGGAGCCCTACAAACTGACATCAGGAACCTGGACTGCAGAGTTTTCTTTCCCAGGGAAAATGGAAAAAGGTTGTGCCCAGGGGGCCCAGGCCCTGACTGCAAAAAATCCTTATATCGAAGGATGGAGCCCACACCGAAGTTGTCCCCACCTCAAACTTGTGCTGCCCTGATAGACCCAAGGGAGCCCTACAAACTGACATCAGGAACCTGGACTGCTGAGTTTTCTTTCCCAGGGAAAATGGAAAAAGGATATGCCCAGGGGCCCCTGGCCCTGACTGCAAAAAATCCTTATATCGAAGGGTGGACCCCACACCGAAGTTGTCCCCACCTCAAACTTGTGCTGCCCTGATAGACCCAAGGGAGCCCTACAAACTGACATCAGGAACCTGGACTGCTGAGTTTTCTTTCCCAGGGAAAATGGAAAAAGGATGTGCCCAGGGGCCCCTGGCCCTGACTGCAAAGAATCCTTATATCGAAGGATGGACCCCACACCAAAGTGTTCCCCACCTCAAACTTGTGCTGCCCTGATAGACCCAAGGGAGCCCTACAAACTGACATCAGGAACCTGGACTGCTGAGTTTTCTTTCCCAGGGAAAATGGAAAAAGGATGTGCCCAGGGGCCCCTGGCCCTGACTGCAAAAAATCCTTATATCGAAGGATGGACCCCACACCAAAGTTGTCCCCACCTCAAACTTGTGCTGCCCTGATAGACCCAAGGGAGCCCTACAAACTGACATCAGGAACCTGGACTGCTGAGTTTTCTTTCCCAGGGAAAATGGAAAAAGATTGTGCCCAGGGGGCCCAGGCCCTGACTGCAAAAAATCCTTATATCGAAGGATGGACCCCACACCGAAGTTGTCCCCACCTCAAACTTGTGCTGCCCTAATAGACCCAAGGGAGCCCTACAAACTGACATCAGGAAACTGGACTGCTGAGTTTTCTTTCCCAGGGAAAATGGAAAAAGGATGTGCCCAGGGGCCCCTGGCCCAGACTGCAAAAATCCTTATATCGAAGGATGGACCCCACACCAAAGTTGTCCCCACCTCAAATTGTACTGCCCTGATAGACCCAAGGGAGCCCTACAAACTGACATCAGGAACCTGGACTGCTGAGTTTTCTTTCCCAGGGAAAATGGAAAAAGGATGTGCCCAGGGGCCCCAGGCCCTGACTGCAAAAAATCCTTATATCGAAGGATGGAGCCCACACTGAATTTGTTCCCACCTCAAACTTGTGCTGCCCTGATAGACCCAAGGGAGCCCTACAAACTGACATCAGGAACCTGGACTGCTGAGTTTTCTTTCCCAGGGAAAATGGAAAAAGGATGTGCCCAGGGGCCCCTGGCCCTGACTGCAAAAAATCCTTATATCGAAGTATGGACCCCACATCAAAGTGGTCCCCACCTCAAACTTGTGCTGCCCTGATACACCCAAGGGAACCCTACAAACTGACATCAGGAACCTGGACTGCTGAGTTTTCTTTCCCAGGGAAAATGGAAAAAGGATGTGCCCAGGGGGCCCTGGCCCTGACTGCAAACAATCCTTATATCGAAGGATGGAGCCCACACCGAAGTTGTCCCCACCTCAAACTTTTGCTGCCCTGATACACCCAAGGGAACCCTACAAACTGACATCAGGAACCTGGACTGCTGAGTTTTCTTTCCCAGGGAAAATGGAAAAAGGTTGTGGCCAGGGGCCCCTGGCCCTGACTGCAAAAAATCCTTATATCGAAGGATGGACCCCACATCAAAGTTGTCCCCACCTAAAACTTGTGCTGCCCTGATAGACCCAAGGGAGCCCTACAAACTGACATCAGGAACCTGGTCTGCTGAGTTTTCTTTCCCAGGGAAAATGGCCAAAGGATGTGCCCAGGGGGCCCTGGCCCTGACTGCAAAAAATCCTTATATCGAAGGATGGACCCCACACCAAAGTGTTCCCCACCTCAAACTTGTGCTGCCCTGATAGACCCAAGGGAGCCCTACAAACTGACATCAGGAACCTGGACTGCTGAGTTTTCTTTCCCAGGGTAAATGGAAAAAGGTTGTGCCCAGGGGCCCCTGGCCCTGGGTTGGGGCCTCACTGCAAAAAATCCTTATATCGAAGGATGGAGCCCACACCGATGTTGTCCCCACCTCAAACTTGTGCTGCCCTGATAGACCCAAGGGAGCCCTACAAACTGACATCAGGAACCTGGACTGCTGAGTTTTCTTTCCCAGGGAAAATGGCCAAAGGATGTGCCCAGGGGCCCCTAGCCCTGACTGCAAAAAATCCTTATATCGAAGGATGGACCCCACACCGAAGTTGTCCCCACCTCAAACTTGTGCTGCCCTGATAGACCCAAGGGAGCCCTACAAACTGACATCAGGAACCTGGACTGCAGAGTTTTCTTTCCCAGGGAAAATGGAAAAAGGATGTGCCCAGGGGCCCCTGACCCTGACTGCAAAAAATCCTTATATCGAAGTATGGAGCCCACACTGAATTTGTTCCCACCTCAAACTTGTGCTGCCCTGATAGACCCAAGGGAGCCCTACAAACTGACATCAGGAACCTGGACTGCTGAGTTTTCTTTCCCAGGGAAAATGGAAAAAGGATGTGCCCAGGGGCCCCTGGCCCTGACTGCAAAAAATCCTTATATCGAAGGATGGACCCCACATCAAAGTGGTCCCCACCTCAAACTTGTGCTGCCCTGATACACCCAAGCGAACCCTACAAACTGATATCAGGAACCTGGAGTGGTGAGTTTTCTTTCCCAGGGAAAATGGAAAAAGGATGTGCCCAGGGGGCCCTGGCCCTGACTGCAAACAATCCTTATATCGAACGATGGACCCCACACCAAAGTTGTCCCCACCTCAAAATTTTGCTGCCCTGATAGACCCAAGGGAACCCTACAAACTGACATCAGGAACCTGGACTGCTGAGTTTTCTTTCCCAGGGAAAATGGAAAAAGGATGTGCCCAGGGGCCCCTGGCCCTGACTGCAAAAAATCCTTATATTGAAGGATGGAGCCCACACCGAAGTTGTCCCCACCTCAAACTTGTGCTGCCCTGATAGACCCAAGGGAGCCCTACAAACTGACATCAGGAACCTGGACTCCTGAGTTTTCTTTCCCAGGGAAAATGGAAAAAGGATATGCCCAGGGGCCCCTGGCCCTGACTGCAAAAAATCGTTATATCGAAGGGTGGACCCCACACCGAAGTTGTCCCCACCTCAAATTGTACTGCCCTGATAGACCCAAGGGAGCCCTACAAACTGACATCAGGAACCTGGACTGCTGAGTTTTCTTTCCCAGGGAAAATGGAAAAAGGATGTGCCCAGGGGCCCCAGGCCCTGACTGCAAAAAATCCTTATATCGAAGGGTGTACCCCACACTGAAGTTGTCCCCACCTCAAACTTGTGCTGCCCTGATAGACCCAAGGGAGCCCTACAAACTGACATCAGGAACCTGGACTGCTGAGTTTTCTTTCCCAGGGAAAATGGCCAAAGGATGTGCCCAGGGGCCCCTGGCCCTGACTGCAAAAAATCCTTATATCAAAGGATGGAGCCCACACTGAATTTGTTCCCACCTCAAACTTGTGCTGCCCTGATAGACCCAAGGGAGCCCTACAAACTGACATCAGGAACCTGGACTGCTGAGTTTTCTTTCCCAGGGAAAATGGAAAAAGGATGTGCCCAGGGGCCCCTGGCCCTGACTGCAAAAAATCCTTATATCGAAGTATGGACCCCACATCAAAGTGGTCCCCACCTCAAACTTGTGCTGCCCTGATAGACCCAAGGGAGCCCTACAAACTGACATCAGGAACCTGGACTGCTGAGTTTTCTTTCCCAGGGAAAATGGAAAAAGGTTGTGCCCAGGGGCCCCTGGCCCTGGGGTAGGGCCTCACTACAAAAAATCCTTATATCGAAGGATGGAGCCCACACCGATGTTGTCCCCACCTCAAACTTGTGCTGCCCTGATAGACCCAAGGGAGCCCTACAAACTGACATCAGGAACCTGGACTGCTGAGTTTTCTTTCCCAGGGAAAATGGCCAAAGGATGTGCCCAGGGTCCCCTGACCCTGACTGCAAAAAATCCTTATATCGAAGGATGGAGCCCACACCGAAGTTGTCCCCACCTCAAACTTGTGCTGCCCTGATAGACCCAAGGGAGCCCTACAAACTGACATCAGGAACCTGGACTGCAGAGTTTTCTTTCCCAGGGAAAATGGAAAAAGGATGTGCCCAGGGGCCCCTGACCCTGACTGCAAAAAATCCTTATATCGAAGTATGGAGCCCACACTGAATTTGTTCCCACCTCAAACTTGTGCTGCCCTGATAGACCCAAGGGAGCCCTACAAACTGACATCAGGAACCTGGACTGCTGAGTTTTCTTTCCCAGGGAAAATGGAAAAAGGATGTGCCCAGGGGCCCCTGGCCCTGACTGCAAAAAATCCTTATATCGAAGGATGGACCCCACATCAAAGTGGTCCCCACCTCAAACTTGTGCTGCCCTGATACACCCAAGCAAACCCTACAAACTGATATCAGGAACCTGGAGTGGTGAGTTTTCTTTCCCAGGGAAAATGGAAAAAGGATGTGCCCAGGGGGCCCTGGCCCTGACTGCAAACAATCCTTATATCGAACGATGGACCCCACACCAAAGTTGTCCCCACCTCAAAATTTTGCTGCCCTGATAGACCCAAGGGAACCCTACAAACTGACATCAGGAACCTGGACTGCTGAGTTTTCTTTCCCAGGGAAAATGGAAAAAGATTGTTCCCAGGGGCCCCTGGCCCTGGGGTGGGGCCTCATTTCAAAAAATCCTTATATCGAAGGATGGAGCCCACACCGAATTTGTCCCCATCTCAAACTTGTGCTGCCCTGATAGACCCAAGGGAGCCCTACAAACTGACATCAGGAACCTGGACTGCTGAGTTTTCTTTCCCAGGGAAAATGGAAAAAGGATGTGCCCAGGGGCCCCTGGCCCTGACTGCAAAAAATTTTTATATCGAAGGGTGGACCCCACACCGAAGTTGTCCCCACCTCAAACTTGTGCTGCCCTGATAGACCCAAGGGAGCCCTACAAACTGACATCAGGAACCTGGACTGCTGAGTTTTCTTTCCCAGGGAAAATGGAAAAAGGATGTGCCCAGGGGCCCCTGGCCCTGACTGCAAAGAATCCTTATATCGAAGGATGGACCCCACACCAAAGTGTTCCCCACCTCAAACTTGTGCTGCCCTGATAGACCCAAGGGAGCCCTACAAACTGACATCAGGAACCTGGACTGCTGAGTTTTCTTTCCCAGGGAAAATGGAAAAAGGATGTGCCCAGGGGCCCCTGGCCCTGACTGCAAAAAATCCTTATATCGAAGGATGGACCCCACACCAAAGTTGTCCCCACCTCAAACTTGTGCTGCCCTAATAGACCCAAGGGAGCCCTACAAACTGACATCAGGAACCTGGACTGCTGAGTTTTCTTTCCCAGGGAAAATGGAAAAAGGATGTGCCCAGGGGCCCCTGGCCCAGACTGCAAAAATCCTTATATCGAAGGATGGACCCCACACCAAAGTTGTCCCCACCTCAAATTGTACTGCCCTGATAGACCCAAGGGAGCCCTACAAACTGACATCAGGAACCTGGACTGCTGAGTTTTCTTTCCCAGGGAAAATGGAAAAAGGATGTGCCCAGGGGCCCCTGGCCCTGACTGCAAAAAATCCTTATATCGAAGGATGGAGCCCACACTGAATTTGTTCCCACCTCAAACTTGTGCTGCCCTGATAGACCCAAGGGAGCCCTACAAACTGACATCAGGAACCTGGACTGCTGAGTTTTCTTTCCCAGGGAAAATGGAAAAAGGATGTGCCCAGGGGCCCCTGGCCCTGACTGCAAAAAATCCTTATATCGAAGGATGGACCCCACATCAAAGTTGTCCCCACCTAAAACTTGTGCTGCCCTGATAGACCCAAGGGAGCCCTACAAACTGACATCAGGAACCTGGACTGCTGAGTTTTCTTTCCCAGGGAAAATGGCCAAAGGATGTGCCCAGGGGCCCCTGGCCCTGACTGCAAAGAATCCTTATATCGAAGGATGGACCCCACACCGAAGTTGTCCCCACCTCAAACTTTTGCTGCCCTGATACACCCAAGGGAACCCTACAAACTGACATCAGGAACCTGGACTGCTGAGTTTTCTTTCCCAGGGAAAATGGAAAAAGGATGTGCCCAGGGGCCCCTGGCCCTGACTGCAAAAAATCCTTATATCGAAGGATGGACCCCACACCAAAGTTGTCCCCACCTCAAACTTGTGCTGCCCTGATAGACCCAAGGGAGCCCTACAAACTGACATCAGGAACCTGGACTGCAGAGTTTTCTTTCCCAGGGAAAATGGAAAAAGGTTGTGCCCAGGGGGCCCAGGCCCTGACTGCAAAAAATCCTTATATCGAAGGATGGAGCCCACACCGAAGTTGTCCCCACCTCAAACTTGTGCTGCCCTGATAGACCCAAGGGAGCCCTACAAACTGACATCAGGAACCTGGACTGCTGAGTTTTCTTTCCCAGGGAAAATGGAAAAAGGATATGCCCAGGGGCCCCTGGCCCTGACTGCAAAAAATCCTTATATCGAAGGGTGGACCCCACACCGAAGTTGTCCCCACCTCAAACTTGTGCTGCCCTGATAGACCCAAGGGAGCCCTACAAACTGACATCAGGAACCTGGACTGCTGAGTTTTCTTTCCCAGGGAAAATGGAAAAAGGATGTGCCCAGGGGCCCCTGGCCCTGACTGCAAAGAATCCTTATATCGAAGGATGGACCCCACACCAAAGTGTTCCCCACCTCAAACTTGTGCTGCCCTGATAGACCCAAGGGAGCCCTACAAACTGACATCAGGAACCTGGACTGCTGAGTTTTCTTTCCCAGGGAAAATGGAAAAAGGATGTGCCCAGGGGCCCCTGGCCCTGACTGCAAAAAATCCTTATATCGAAGGATGGACCCCACACCAAAGTTGTCCCCACCTCAAACTTGTGCTGCCCTGATAGACCCAAGGGAGCCCTACAAACTGACATCAGGAACCTGGACTGCTGAGTTTTCTTTCCCAGGGAAAATGGAAAAAGGATGTGCCCAGGGGCCCCTGGCCCAGACTGCAAAAATCCTTATATCGAAGGATGGACCCCACACCAAAGTTGTCCCCACCTCAAATTGTACTGCCCTGATAGACCCAAGGGAGCCCTACAAACTGACATCAGGAACCTGGACTGCTGAGTTTTCTTTCCCAGGGAAAATGGAAAAAGGATGTGCCCAGGGGCCCCAGGCCCTGACTGGAAAAAATCCTTATATCGAAGGATGGAGCCCACACTGAATTTGTTCCCACCTCAAACTTGTGCTGCCCTGATAGACCCAAGGGAGCCCTACAAACTGACATCAGGAACCTGGACTGCTGAGTTTTCTTTCCCAGGGAAAATGGAAAAAGGATGTGCCCAGGGGCCCCTGGCCCTGACTGCAAAAAATCCTTATATCGAAGTATGGACCCCACATCAAAGTGGTCCCCACCTCAAACTTGTGCTGCCCTGATACACCCAAGGGAACCCTACAAACTGACATCAGGAACCTGGACTGCTGAGTTTTCTTTCCCAGGGAAAATGGAAAAAGGATGTGCCCAGGGGGCCCTGGCCCTGACTGCAAACAATCCTTATATCGAAGGATGGAGCCCACACCGAAGTTGTCCCCACCTCAAACTTTTGCTGCCCTGATACACCCAAGGGAACCCTACAAACTGACATCAGGAACCTGGACTGCTGAGTTTTCTTTCCCAGGGAAAATGGAAAAAGGTTGTGGCCAGGGGCCCCTGGCCCTGACTGCAAAAAATCCTTATATCGAAGGATGGACCCCACATCAAAGTTGTCCCCACCTAAAACTTGTGCTGCCCTGATAGACCCAAGGGAGCCCTACAAACTGACATCAGGAACCTGGTCTGCTGAGTTTTCTTTCCCAGGGAAAATGGCCAAAGGATGTGCCCAGGGGGCCCTGGCCCTGACTGCAAAAAATCCTTATATCGAAGGATGGACCCCACACCAAAGTGTTCCCCACCTCAAACTTGTGCTGACCTGATAGACCCAAGGGAGCCCTACAAACTGACATCAGGAACCTGGACTGCTGAGTTTTCTTTCCCAGGGTAAATGGAAAAAGGTTGTGCCCAGGGGCCCCTGGCCCTGGGTTGGGGCCTCACTGCAAAAAATCCTTATATCGAAGGATGGACCCCACACCGAAATTGTCCCCACCTCAAACTTGTGCTGCCCTGATAGACCCAAGGGAGCCCTACAAACTGATATCAGGAACCTGGACTGCTGAGTTTTCTTTCCCAGGGAAAATGGAAAAAGGTTGTGCCCAGGGGCCCCTGGCCCTGACTGCAAAAAATCCTTATATTGAAGGATGGAGCCCACACCGAAGTTGTCCCCACCTCAAACTTGTGCTGCCCTGATACACCCAAGGGAGCCCTACAAACTGACATCAGGAACCTGGACTGCTGAGTTTTCTTTCCCAGGGAAAATGGAAAAAGGATATGCCCAGGGGCCCCTGGCCCTGACTGCAAAAAATCCTTATATCGAAGGGTGGACCCCACACCGAAGTTGTCCCCACCTCAAACTTGTGCTGCCCTGATAGACCCAAGGGAGCCCTACAAACTGACATCAGGAACCTGGACTGCTGAGTTTTCTTTCCCAGGGAAAATGGAAAAAGGATGTGCCCAGGGGCCCCTGGCCCTGACTGCAAAGAATCCTTATATCGAAGGATGGACCCCACACCAAAGTGTTCCCCACCTCAAACTTGTGCTGCCCTGATAGACCCAAGGGAGCCCTACAAACTGACATCAGGAACCTGGACTGCTGAGTTTTCTTTCCCAGGGAAAATGGAAAAAGGATGTGCCCAGGGGCCCCTGGCCCTGACTGCAAAAAATCCTTATATCGAAGGATGGACCCCACACCAAAGTTGTCCCCACCTCAAACTTGTGCTGCCCTGATAGACCCAAAGGAGCCCTACAAACTGACATCAGGAACCTGGACTGCAGAGTTTTCTTTCCCAGGGAAAATGGAAAAAGATTGTGCCCAGGGGGCCCAGGCCCTGACTGCAAAAAATCCTTATATCGAAGGATGGACCCCACACCGAAGTTGTCCCCACCTCAAACTTGTGCTGCCCTAATAGACCCAAGGGAGCCCTACAAACTGACATCAGGAACCTGGACTGCTGAGTTTTCTTTCCCAGGGAAAATGGAAAAAGGATGTGCACAGGGGCCCCTGGCCCTGACTGCAAAAATCCTTATATCGAAGGATGGACCCCACACCAAAGTTGTCCCCACCTCAAATTGTACTGCCCTGATAGACCCAAAGGAGCCCTACAAACTGACATCAGGAACCTGGACTGCTGAGTTTTCTTTCCCAGGGAAAATGGAAAAAGGATGTGCCCAGGGGCCCCAGGCCCTGACTGCAAAAAATCCTTATATCGAAGGGTGTACCCCACACTGAAGTTGTCCCCTCCTCAAACTTGTGCTGCCCTGATAGACCCAAGGGAGCCCTACAAACTGACATCAGGAACCTGGACTGCTGAGTTTTCTTTCCCAGGGAAAATGGAAAAAGGATGTGCCCAGGGGCCCCTGGCCCTGACTGCAAAGAATCCTTATATCGAAGGATGGAGCCCACACTGAATTTGTTCCCACCTCAAACTTGTGCTGCTCTGATAGACCCAAGGGAGCCCTACAAACTGACATCAGGAACCTGGACTGCTGAGTTTTCTTTCCCAGGGAAAATGGAAAAAGGATGTGCCCAGGGGCCCCTGGCCCTGACTGCAAAAAATCCTTATATCGAAGTATGGACCCCACATAAAAGTGGTCCCCACCTCAAACTTGTGCTGCCCTGATACACCCAAGGGAACCCTACAAACTGACATCAGGAACCTGGACTGCTGAGTTTTCTTTCCCAGGGAAAATGGAAAAAGGATGTGCCCAGGGGGCCCTGGCCCTGACTGCAAACAATCCTTATATCGAAGGATGGAGCCCACACCGAAGTTGTCCCCACCTCAAACTTTTGCTGCCCTGATACACCCAAGGGAACCCTACAAACTGACATCAGGAACCTGGACTGCTGAGTTTTCTTTCCCAGGGAAAATGGAAAAAGGTTGTGGCCAGGGGCCCCTGGCCATGACTGCAAAAAATCGTTATATCGAAGGATGGACCCCACATCAAAGTTGTCCCCACCTAAAACTTGTGCTGCCCTGATAGACCCAAGGGAGCCCTACAAACTGACATCAGGAACCTGGTCTGCTGAGTTTTCTTTCCCAGGGAAAATGGCCAAAGGATGTGCCCAGGGGCCCCTGGCCCTGACTGCAAAAAATCCTTATATCGAAGGATGGACCCCACACCAAAGTGTTCCCCACCTCAAACTTGTGCTGCCCTGATAGACCCAAGGGAGCCCTACAAACTGACATCAGGAACCTGGTCTGCTGAGTTTTCTTTCCCAGGGAAAATGGAAAAAGGTTGTGGCCAGGGGCCCCTGGCCCTGACTGCAAAAAATCCTTATAACGAAGGATGGACCCCACATCAAAGTTGTCCCCACCTAAAACTTGTGCTGCCCTGATAGACCCAAGGGAGCCCTACAAACTGACATCAGGAACCTGGTCTGCTGAGTTTTCTTTCCCAGGGAAAATGGCCAAAGGATGTGCCCAGGGGCCCCTGGCCCTGACTGCAAAGAATCCTTATATCGAAGGATGGAGCCCACACCGAAGTTGTCCCCACCTCAAACTTTTGCTGCCCTGATACACCCAAGGGAACCCTACAAACTGACATCAGGAACCTGGACTGCTGAGTTTTCTTTCCCAGGGAAAATGGAAAAAGGATGTGCCCAGGGGCCCCTGGCCCTGACTGCAAAAAATCCTTATATCGAAGGATGGACCCCACACCAAAGTTGTCCCCACCTCAAACTTGTGCTGCCCTGATAGACCCAAGGGAGCCCTACAAACTGACATCAGGAACCTGGACTGCAGAGTTTTATTTCCCAGGGAAAATGGAAAAAGGTTGTGCCCAGGGGGCCCAGGCCCTGACTGCAAAAAATCCTTATATCGAAGGATGGAGCCCACACCGAAGTTGTCCCCACCTCAAACTTGTGCTGCCCTGATAGACCCAAGGGAGCCCTACAAACTGATATCAGGAACCTGGACTGCTGAGTTTTCTTTCCCAAGGAAAATGGAAAAAGGTTGTGCCCAGGGGCCCCTGGCCCTGACTGCAAAAAATCCTTATATTGAAGGATGGAGCCCACACCGAAGTTGTCCCCACCTCAAACTTGTGCTGCCCTGATAGACCCAAGGGAGCCCTACAAACTGACATCAGGAACCTGGACTGCTGAGTTTTCTTTCCCAGGGAAAATGGAAAAAGGATATGCCCAGGGGCCCCTGGCCCTGACTGCAAAAAATCCTTATATCGAAGGGTGGACCCCACACCGAAGTTGTCCCCACCTCAAACTTGTGCTGCCCTGATAGACCCAAGGGAGCCCTACAAACTGACATCAGGAACCTGGACGGCTGAGTTTTCTTTCCCAGGGAAAATGGAAAAAGGATGTGCCCAGGGGCCCCTGGCCCTGACTGCAAAGAATCCTTATATCGAAGGATGGACCCCACACCAAAGTGTTCCCCACCTCAAACTTGTGCTGCCCTGATAGACCCAAGGGAGCCCTACAAACTGACATCAGGAACCTGGACTGCTGAGTTTTCTTTCCCAGGGAAAATGGAAAAAGGATGTGCCCAGGGGCCCCTGGCCCTGACTGCAAAAAATCCTTATATCGAAGGATGGACCCCACACCAAAGTTGTCCCCACCTCAAACTTGTGCTGCCCTGATAGACCCAAGGGAGCCCTACAAACTGACATCAGGAACCTGGACTGCTGAGTTTTCTTTCCCAGGGAAAATGGAAAAAGATTGTGCCCAGGGGGCCCAGGCCCTGACTGCAAAAATCCTTATATCGAAGGATGGACCCCACACCGAAGTTGTCCCCACCTCAAACTTGTGCTGCCCTAATAGACCCAAGGGAGCCCTACAAACTGACATCAGGAACCTGGACTGCTGAGTTTTCTTTCCCAGGGAAAATGGAAAAAGGATGTGCCCAGGGGCCCCTGGCCCTGACTGCAAAAATTCTTATATCGAAGGATGGACCCCACACCAAAGTTGTCCCCACCTCAAACTTGTGCTGCCCTGATAGACCCAAGGGAGCCCTACAAACTGACATCAGGAACCTGGACTGCTGAGTTTTCTTTCCCAGGGAAAATGGAAAAAGGATGTGCCCAGGGGCCCCAGGCCCTGACTGCAAAAAATCCTTATATCGAAGGGTGTACCCCACACTGAAGTTGTCCCCACCTCAAACTTGTGCTGCCCTGATAGACCCAAGGGAGCCCTACAAACTGACATCAGGAACCTGGACTGCTGAGTTTTCTTTCCCAGGGAAAATGGAAAAAGGATGTGCCCAGGGGCCCCTGGCCCTGACTGCAAAAAATCCTTATATCGAAGGATGGAGCCCACACTGAATTTGTTCCCACCTCAAACTTGTGCTGCCCTGATAGACCCAAGGGAGCCCTACAAACTGACATCAGGAACCTGGTCTGCTGAGTTTTCTTTCCCAGGGAAAATGGCCAAAGGATGTGCCCAGGGGCCCCTGGCCCTGACTGCAAAAAATCCTTATATCGAAGGATGGACCCCACACCAAAGTGTTCCCCACCTCAAACTTGTGCTGCCCTGATAGACCCAAGGGAGCCCTACAAACTGACATCAGGAACCTGGACTGCTGAGTTTTCTTTCCCAGGGAAAATGGAAAAAGGTTGTGCCCAGGGGCCCCTGGCCCTGGGGTGGGGCCTCACTCCAAAAAATCCTTATATCGAAGGATGGACCCCACACCGAAGTTGTCCCCACCTCAAACTTGTGCTGCCCTGATAGACCCAAGGGAGCCCTACAAACTGATATCAGGAACCTGGACTGCTGAGTTTTCTTTCCCAGGGAAAATGGAAAAAGGTTGTGCCCAGGGGCCCCTGGCCCTGACTGCAAAAAATCCTTATATCGAAGGATGGAGCCCACACCGAAGTTGTCCCCACCTCAAACTTGTGCTGCCCTGATAGACCCAAGGGAGCCCTACAAACTGATATCAGGAACCTGGACTGCTGAGTTTTCTTTCCCAGGGAAAATGGAAAAAGGTTGTGCCCAGGGGCCCCTGGCCCTGACTGCAAAAAATCCTTATATTGAAGGATGGAGCCCACACCGAAGTTGTCCCCACCTCAAACTTGTGCTGCCCTGATAGACCCAAGGGAGCCCTACAAACTGACATCAGGAACCTGGACTGCTGAGTTTTCTTTCCCAGGGAAAATGGAAAAAGGATGTGCCCAGGGGCCCCTGGCCCTGACTGCAAAAAATCCTTATATCGAAGGATGGACCCCACATCAAAGTTGTCCCCACCTAAAACTTGTGCTGCCCTGATAGACCCAAGGGAGCCCTACAAACTGACATCAGGAACCTGGACTGCTGAGTTTTCTTTCCCAGGGAAAATGGCCAAAGGATGTGCCCAGGGGCCCCTGGCCCTGACTGCAAAGAATCCTTATATCGAAGGATGGACCCCACACCGAAGTTGTCCCCACCTCAAACTTTTGCTGCCCTGATACACCCAAGGGAACCCTACAAACTGACATCAGGAACCTGGACTGCTGAGTTTTCTTTCCCAGGGAAAATGGAAAAAGGATGTGCCCAGGGGCCCCTGGCCCTGACTGCAAAAAATCCTTATATCGAAGGATGGACCCCACACCAAAGTTGTCCCCACCTCAAACTTGTGCTGCCCTGATAGACCCAAGGGAGCCCTACAAACTGACATCAGGAACCTGGACTGCAGAGTTTTCTTTCCCAGGGAAAATGGAAAAAGGTTGTGCCCAGGGGGCCCAGGCCCTGACTGCAAAAAATCCTTATATCGAAGGATGGAGCCCACACCGAAGTTGTCCCCACCTCAAACTTGTGCTGCCCTGATAGACCCAAGGGAGCCCTACAAACTGACATCAGGAACCTGGACTGCTGAGTTTTCTTTCCCAGGGAAAATGGAAAAAGGATATGCCCAGGGGCCCCTGGCCCTGACTGCAAAAAATCCTTATATCGAAGTGTGGACCCCACACCGAAGTTGTCCCCACCTCAAACTTGTGCTGCCCTGATAGACCCAAGGGAGCCCTACAAACTGACATCAGGAACCTGGACTGCTGAGTTTTCTTTCCCAGGGAAAATGGAAAAAGGATGTGCCCAGGGGCCCCTGGCCCTGACTGCAAAGAATCCTTATATCGAAGGATGGACCCCACACCAAAGTGTTCCCCACCTCAAACTTGTGCTGCCCTGATAGACCCAAGGGAGCCCTACAAACTGACATCAGGAACCTGGACTGCTGAGTTTTCTTTCCCAGGGAAAATGGAAAAAGGATGTGCCCAGGGGCCCCTGGCCCTGACTGCAAAAAATCCTTATATCGAAGGATGGACCCCACACCAAAGTTGTCCCCACCTCAAACTTGTGCTGCCCTGATAGACCCAAGGGAGCCCTACAAACTGACATCAGGAACCTGGACTGCTGAGTTTTCTTTCCCAGGGAAAATGGAAAAAGATTGTGCCCAGGGGGCCCAGGCCCTGACTGCAAAAAATCCTTATATCGAAGGATGGACCCCACACCGAAGTTGTCCCCACCTCAAACTTGTGCTGCCCTAATAGA
Organism: Lonchura striata; assembly: GCF_050655825.1. Classification (NCBI taxonomy): domain Eukaryota; kingdom Metazoa; phylum Chordata; class Aves; order Passeriformes; family Estrildidae; genus Lonchura; species Lonchura striata. The sequence continues at coordinate 9,013,997 of NC_140708.1, read as the reverse complement.
CCCAAGGGAGCCCTACAAACTGACATCAGGAAACTGGACTGCTGAGTTTTCTTTCCCAGGGAAAATGGAAAAAGGATGTGCCCAGGGGCCCCTGGCCCAGACTGCAAAAATCCTTATATCGAAGGATGGACCCCACACCAAAGTTGTCCCCACCTCAAATTGTACTGCCCTGATAGACCCAAGGGAGCCCTACAAACTGACATCAGGAACCTGGACTGCTGAGTTTTCTTTCCCAGGGAAAATGGAAAAAGGATGTGCCCAGGGGCCCCTGGCCCTGACTGCAAAAAATCCTTATATCGAAGGATGGAGCCCACACTGAATTTGTTCCCACCTCAAACATGTGCTGCCCTGATAGACCCAAGGGAGCCCTACAAACTGACATCAGGAACCTGGACTGCTGAGTTTTCTTTCCCAGGGAAAATGGAAAAAGGATGTGCCCAGGGGCCCCTGGCCCTGACTGCAAAAAATCCTTATATCGAAGTATGGACCCCACATCAAAGTGGTCCCCACCTCAAACTTGTGCTGCCCTGATACACCCAAGGGAACCCTACAAACTGACATCAGGAACCTGGACTGCTGAGTTTTCTTTCCCAGGGAAAATGGAAAAAGGATGTGCCCAGGGGGCCCTGGCCCTGACTGCAAACAATCCTTATATCGAAGGATGGAGCCCACACCGAAGTTGTCCCCACCTCAAACTTTTGCTGCCCTGATACACCCAAGGGAACCCTACAAACTGACATCAGGAACCTGGACTGCTGAGTTTTCTTTCCCAGGGAAAATGGAAAAAGGTTGTGGCCAGGGGCCCCTGGCCCTGACTGCAAAAAATCCTTATATCGAAGGATGGACCCCACATCAAAGTTGTCCCCAGCTAAAACTTGTGCTGCCCTGATAGACCCAAGGGAGCCCTACAAACTGACATCAGGAACCTGGTCTGCTGAGTTTTCTTTCCCAGGGAAAATGGCCAAAGGATGTGCCCAGGGGGCCCTGGCCCTGACTGCAAAAAATCCTTATATCGAAGGATGGACCCCACACCAAAGTGTTCCCCACCTCAAACTTGTGCTGCCCTGATAGACCCAAGGGAGCCCTACAAACTGACATCAGGAACCTGGACTGCTGAGTTTTCTTTCCCAGGGTAAATGGAAAAAGGTTGTGCCCAGGGGCCCCTGGCCCTGGGTTGGGGCCTCACTGCAAAAAATCCTTATATCGAAGGATGGACCCCACACCGAAATTGTCCCCACCTCAAACTTGTGCTGCCCTGATAGACCCAAGGGAGCCCTACAAACTGATATCAGGAACCTGGACTGCTGAGTTTTCTTTCCCAGGGAAAATGGAAAAAGGTTGTGCCCAGGGGCCCCTGGCCCTGACTGCAAAAAATCCTTATATTGAAGGATGGAGCCCACACCGAAGTTGTCCCCACCTCAAACTTGTGCTGCCCTGATACACCCAAGGGAGCCCTACAAACTGACATCAAGAACCTGGACTGCTGAGTTTTCTTTCCCAGGGAAAATGGAAAAAGGATATGCCCAGGGGCCCCTGGCCCTGACTGCAAAAAATCCTTATATCGAAGGGTGGACCCCACACCGAAGTTGTCCCCACCTCAAACTTGTGCTGCCCTGATAGACCCAAGGGAGCCCTACAAACTGACATCAGGAACCTGGACTGCTGAGTTTTCTTTCCCAGGGAAAATGGAAAAAGGATGTGCCCAGGGGCCCCTGGCCCTGACTGCAAAGAATCCTTATATCGAAGGATGGACCCCACACCAAAGTGTTCCCCACCTCAAACTTGTGCTGCCCTGATAGACCCAAGGGAGCCCTACAAACTGACATCAGGAACCTGGACTGCTGAGTTTTCTTTCCCAGGGAAAATGGAAAAAGGATGTGCCCAGGGGCCCCTGGCCCTGACTGCAAAGAATCCTTATATCGAAGGATGGACCCCACACCAAAGTTGTCCCCACCTCAAACTTGTGCTGCCCTGATAGACCCAAAGGAGCCCTACAAACTGACATCAGGAACCTGGACTGCAGAGTTTTCTTTCCCAGGGAAAATGGAAAAAGATTGTGCCCAGGGGGCCCAGGCCCTGACTGCAAAAAATCCTTATATCGAAGGATGGACCCCACACCGAAGTTGTCCCCACCTCAAACTTGTGCTGCCCTAATAGACCCAAGGGAGCCCTACAAACTGACATCAGGAACCTGGACTGCTGAGTTTTCTTTCCCAGGGAAAATGGAAAAAGGATGTGCACAGGGGCCCCTGGCCCTGACTGCAAAAATCCTTATATCGAAGGATGGACCCCACACCAAAGTTGTCCCCACCTCAAATTGTACTGCCCTGATAGACCCAAAGGAGCCCTACAAAGTGACATCAGGAACCTGGACTGCTGAGTTTTCTTTCCCAGGGAAAATGGAAAAAGGATGTGCCCAGGGGCCCCAGGCCCTGACTGCAAAAAATCCTTATATCGAAGGGTGTACCCCACACTGAAGTTGTCCCCTCCTCAAACTTGTGCTGCCCTGATAGACCCAAGGGAGCCCTACAAACTGACATCAGGAACCTGGACTGCTGAGTTTTCTTTCCCAGGGAAAATGGAAAAAGGATGTGCCCAGGGGCCCCTGGCCCTGACTGCAAAGAATCCTTATATCGAAGGATGGAGCCCACACTGAATTTGTTCCCACCTCAAACTTGTGCTGCTCTGATAGACCCAAGGGAGCCCTACAAACTGACATCAGGAACCTGGACTGCTGAGTTTTCTTTCCCAGGGAAAATGGAAAAAGGATGTGCCCAGGGGCCCCTGGCCCTGACTGCAAAAAATCCTTATATCGAAGTATGGACCCCACATAAAAGTGGTCCCCACCTCAAACTTGTGCTGCCCTGATACACCCAAGGGAACCCTACAAACTGACATCAGGAACCTGGACTGCTGAGTTTTCTTTCCCAGGGAAAATGGAAAAAGGATGTGCCCAGGGGGCCCTGGCCCTGACTGCAAACAATCCTTATATCGAAGGATGGAGCCCACACCGAACTTGTCCCCACCTCAAACTTTTGCTGCCCTGATACACCCAAGGGAACCCTACAAACTGACATCAGGAACCTGGACTGCTGAGTTTTCTTTCCCAGGGAAAATGGAAAAAGGTTGTGGCCAGGGGCCCCTGGCCATGACTGCAAAAAATCGTTATATCGAAGGATGGACCCCACATCAAAGTTGTCCCCACCTAAAACTTGTGCTGCCCTGATAGACCCAAGGGAGCCCTACAAACTGACATCAGGAACCTGGTCTGCTGAGTTTTCTTTCCCAGGGAAAATGGCCAAAGGATGTGCCCAGGGGCCCCTGGCCCTGACTGCAAAAAATCCTTATATCGAAGGATGGACCCCACACCAAAGTGTTCCCCACCTCAAACTTGTGCTGCCCTGATAGACCCAAGGGAGCCCTACAAACTGACATCAGGAACCTGGTCTGCTGAGTTTTCTTTCCCAGGGAAAATGGAAAAAGGTTGTGGCCAGGGGCCCCTGGCCCTGACTGCAAAAAATCCTTATAACGAAGGATGGACCCCACATCAAAGTTGTCCCCACCTAAAACTTGTGCTGCCCTGATAGACCCAAGGGAGCCCTACAAACTGACATCAGGAACCTGGTCTGCTGAGTTTTCTTTCCCAGGGAAAATGGCCAAAGGATGTGCCCAGGGGCCCCTGGCCCTGACTGCAAAGAATCCTTATATCGAAGGATGGAGCCCACACCGAAGTTGTCCCCACCTCAAACTTTTGCTGCCCTGATACACCCAAGGGAACCCTACAAACTGACATCAGGAACCTGGACTGCTGAGTTTTCTTTCCCAGGGAAAATGGAAAAAGGATGTGCCCAGGGGCCCCTGGCCCTGACTGCAAAAAATCCTTATATCGAAGGATGGACCCCACACCAAAGTTGTCCCCACCTCAAACTTGTGCTGCCCTGATAGACCCAAGGGAGCCCTACAAACTGACATCAGGAACCTGGACTGCAGAGTTTTATTTCCCAGGGAAAATGGAAAAAGGTTGTGCCCAGGGGGCCCAGGCCCTGACTGCAAAAAATCCTTATATCGAAGGATGGAGCCCACACCGAAGTTGTCCCCACCTCAAACTTGTGCTGCCCTGATAGACCCAAGGGAGCCCTACAAACTGATATCAGGAACCTGGACTGCTGAGTTTTCTTTCCCAAGGAAAATGGAAAAAGGTTGTGCCCAGGGGCCCCTGGCCCTGACTGCAAAAAATCCTTATATTGAAGGATGGAGCCCACACCGAAGTTGTCCCCACCTCAAACTTGTGCTGCCCTGATAGACCCAAGGGAGCCCTACAAACTGACATCAGGAACCTGGACTGCTGAGTTTTCTTTCCCAGGGAAAATGGAAAAAGGATATGCCCAGGGGCCCCTGGCCCTGACTGCAAAAAATCCTTATATCGAAGGGTGGACCCCACACCGAAGTTGTCCCCACCTCAAACTTGTGCTGCCCTGATAGACCCAAGGGAGCCCTACAAACTGACATCAGGAACCTGGACGGCTGAGTTTTCTTTCCCAGGGAAAATGGAAAAAGGATGTGCCCAGGGGCCCCTGGCCCTGACTGCAAAGAATCCTTATATCGAAGGATGGACCCCACACCAAAGTGTTCCCCACCTCAAACTTGTGCTGCCCTGATAGACCCAAGGGAGCCCTACAAACTGACATCAGGAACCTGGACTGCTGAGTTTTCTTTCCCAGGGAAAATGGAAAAAGGATGTGCCCAGGGGCCCCTGGCCCTGACTGCAAAAAATCCTTATATCGAAGGATGGACCCCACACCAAAGTTGTCCCCACCTCAAACTTGTGCTGCCCTGATAGACCCAAGGGAGCCCTACAAACTGACATCAGGAACCTGGACTGCTGAGTTTTCTTTCCCAGGGAAAATGGAAAAAGATTGTGCCCAGGGGGCCCAGGCCCTGACTGCAAAAATCCTTATATCGAAGGATGGACCCCACACCGAAGTTGTCCCCACCTCAAACTTGTGCTGCCCTAATAGACCCAAGGGAGCCCTACAAACTGACATCAGGAACCTGGACTGCTGAGTTTTCTTTCCCAGGGAAAATGGAAAAAGGATGTGCCCAGGGGCCCCTGGCCCAGACTGCAAAAATTCTTATATCGAAGGATGGACCCCACACCAAAGTTGTCCCCACCTCAAATTGTACTGCCCTGATAGACCCAAGGGAGCCCTACAAACTGACATCAGGAACCTGGACTGCTGAGTTTTCTTTCCCAGGGAAAATGGAAAAAGGATGTGCCCAGGGGCCCCAGGCCCTGACTGCAAAAAATCCTTATATCGAAGGGTGTACCCCACACTGAAGTTGTCCCCACCTCAAACTTGTGCTGCCCTGATAGACCCAAGGGAGCCCTACAAACTGACATCAGGAACCTGGACTGCTGAGTTTTCTTTCCCAGGGAAAATGGAAAAAGGATGTGCCCAGGGGCCCCTGGCCCTGACTGCAAAAAATCCTTATATCGAAGGATGGAGCCCACACTGAATTTGTTCCCACCTCAAACTTGTGCTGCCCTGATAGACCCAAGGGAGCCCTACAAACTGACATCAGGAACCTGGTCTGCTGAGTTTTCTTTCCCAGGGAAAATGGCCAAAGGATGTGCCCAGGGGCCCCTGGCCCTGACTGCAAAAAATCCTTATATCGAAGGATGGACCCCACACCAAAGTGTTCCCCACCTCAAACTTGTGCTGCCCTGATAGACCCAAGGGAGCCCTACAAACTGACATCAGGAACCTGGACTGCTGAGTTTTCTTTCCCAGGGAAAATGGAAAAAGGTTGTGCCCAGGGGCCCCTGGCCCTGGGGTGGGGCCTCACTCCAAAAAATCCTTATATCGAAGGATGGACCCCACACCGAAGTTGTCCCCACCTCAAACTTGTGCTGCCCTGATAGACCCAAGGGAGCCCTACAAACTGATATCAGGAACCTGGACTGCTGAGTTTTCTTTCCCAGGGAAAATGGAAAAAGGTTGTGCCCAGGGGCCCCTGGCCCTGACTGCAAAAAATCCTTATATCGAAGGATGGAGCCCACACCGAAGTTGTCCCCACCTCAAACTTGTGCTGCCCTGATAGACCCAAGGGAGCCCTACAAACTGATATCAGGAACCTGGACTGCTGAGTTTTCTTTCCCAGGGAAAATGGAAAAAGGTTGTGCCCAGGGGCCCCTGGCCCTGACTGCAAAAAATCCTTATATTGAAGGATGGAGCCCACACCGAAGTTGTCCCCACCTCAAACTTGTGCTGCCCTGATAGACCCAAGGGAGCCCTACAAACTGACATCAGGAACCTGGACTGCTGAGTTTTCTTTCCCAGGGAAAATGGAAAAAGGATATGCCCAGGGGCCCCTGGCCCTGACTGCAAAAAATCCTTATATCGAAGGGTGGACCCCACACCGAAGTTGTCCCCACCTCAAACTTGTGCTGCCCTGATAGACCCAAGGGAGCCCTACAAACTGACATCAGGAACCTGGACTGCTGAGTTTTCTTTCCCAGGGAAAATGGAAAAAGGATGTGCCCAGGGGCCCCTGGCCCTGACTGCAAAGAATCCTTATATCGAAGGATGGACCCCACACCAAAGTGTTCCCCACCTCAAACTTGTGCTGCCCTGATAGACCCAAGGGAGCCCTACAAACTGACATCAGGAACCTGGACTGCTGAGTTTTCTTTCCCAGGGAAAATGGAAAAAGGATGTGCCCAGGGGCCCCTGGCCCTGACTGCAAAAAATCCTTATATCGAAGGATGGACCCCACACCGAAGTTGTCCCCACCTCAAACTTGTGCTGCCCTGATAGACCCAAGGGAGCCCTACAAACTGATATCAGGAACCTGGACTGCTGAGTTTTCTTTCCCAGGGAAAATGGAAAAAGGTTGTGCCCAGGGGCCCCTGGCCCTGACTGCAAAAAATCCTTATATCGAAGGATGGAGCCCACACCGAAGTTGTCCCCACCTCAAACTTGTGCTGCCCTGATAGACCCAAGGGAGCCCTACAAACTGATATCAGGAACCTGGACTGCTGAGTTTTCTTTCCCAGGGAAAATGGAAAAAGGTTGTGCCCAGGGGCCCCTGGCCCTGACTGCAAAAAATCCTTATATTGAAGGATGGAGCCCACACCGAAGTTGTCCCCACCTCAAACTTGTGCTGCCCTGATAGACCCAAGGGAGCCCTACAAACTGACATCAGGAACCTGGACTGCTGAGTTTTCTTTCCCAGGGAAAATGGAAAAAGGATATGCCCAGGGGCCCCTGGCCCTGACTGCAAAAAATCCTTATATCGAAGGGTGGACCCCACACCGAAGTTGTCCCCACCTCAAACTTGTGCTGCCCTGATAGACCCAAGGGAGCCCTACAAACTGACATCAGGAACCTGGACTGCTGAGTTTTCTTTCCCAGGGAAAATGGAAAAAGGATGTGCCCAGGGGCCCCTGGCCCTGACTGCAAAGAATCCTTATATCGAAGGATGGACCCCACACCAAAGTGTTCCCCACCTCAAACTTGTGCTGCCCTGATAGACCCAAGGGAGCCCTACAAACTGACATCAGGAACCTGGACTGCTGAGTTTTCTTTCCCAGGGAAAATGGAAAAAGGATGTGCCCAGGGGCCCCTGGCCCTGACTGCAAAAAATCCTTATATCGAAGGATGGACCCCACACCAAAGTTGTCCCCACCTCAAACTTGTGCTGCCCTGATAGACCCAAGGGAGCCCTACAAACTGACATCAGGAACCTGGACTGCAGAGTTTTCTTTCCCAGGGAAAATGGAAAAAGATTGTGCCCAGGGGGCCCAGGCCCTGACTGCAAAAAATCCTTATATCGAAGGATGGACCCCACACCGAAGTTGTCCCCACCTCAAACTTGTGCTGCCCTAATAGACCCAAGGGAGCCCTACAAACTGACATCAGGGACCTGGATTGCTGAGTTTTCTTTCCCAGGGAAAATGGAAAAAGGATGTGCCCAGGGGCCCCTGGCCCAGACTGCAAAAATCCTTATATCGAAGGATGGACCCCACACCAAAGTTGTCCCCACCTCAAATTGTACTGCCCTGATAGACCCAAGGGAGCCCTACAAACTGACATCAGGAACCTGGACTGCTGAGTTTTCTTTCCCAGGGAAAATGGAAAAAGGATGTGCCCAGGGGCCCCTGGCCCTGACTGCAAAAAATCCTTATATCGAAGGATGGAGCCCACACCGAATTTGTTCCCACCTCAAACTTGTGCTGCCCTGATAGACCCAAGGGAGCAGTAAAAACTGACATCAGGAACCTGGACTGCTGAGTTTTCTTTCCCAGGGAAAATGGAAAAAGGTTGTGGCCAGGGGCCCCAGGCCCTGACTGCAAAAAATCCTTATATCGAAGGATAGACCCCACATCAAAGTTATCCCCACCTAAAACTTGTGCTGCCCTGATAGACCCAAGGGAGCCCTACAAACTGACATCAGGAACCTGGTCTGCTGAGTTTTCTTTCCCAGGGAAAATGGCCAAAGGATGTGCCCAGGGGCCCCTGGCCCTGACTGCAAAAAATCCTTATATCGAAGGATGGACCCCACACCAAAGTGTTCCCCACCTCAAACTTGTGCTGCCCTGATAGACCCAAGGGAGCCCTACAAACTGACATCAGGAACCTGGACTGCTGAGTTTTCTTTCCCAGGGAAAATGGAAAAAGGTTGTGCCCAGGGGCCCCTGGCCCTGTGGTGGGGCCTCACTCCAAAAAATCCTTATATCGAAGGATGGACCCCACACCGAAGTTGTCCCCACCTCAAACTTGTGCTGCCCTGATAGACCCAAGGGAGCCCTACAAACTGATATCAGGAACCTGGACTGCTGAGTTTTCTTTCCCAGGGAAAATGGAAAAAGGTTGTGCCCAGGGGCCCCTGGCCCTGACTGCAAAAAATCCTTATATCGAAGGATGGACCCCACACCGAAGTTGTCCCCACCTCAAACTTGTGCTGCCCTGATAGACCCAAGGGAGCCCTACAAACTGACATCAGGAACCTGGACTGCTGAGTTTTCTTTCCCAGGGAAAATGGAAAAAGGATATGCCCAGGGGCCCCTGGCCCTGACTGCAAAAAATCCATATATCGAAGGGTGGACCCCACACCGAAGTTGTCCCCACCTCAAACTTGTGCTGCCCTGATAGACCCAAGGGAGCCCTACAAACTGACATCAGGAACCTGGACTGCTGAGTTTTCTTTCCCAGGGAAAATGGAAAAAGGATGTGCCCAGGGGCCCCTGGCCCTGACTGCAAAGAATCCTTATATCGAAGGATGGACCCCACACCAAAGTGTTCCCCACCTCAAACTTGTGCTGCCCTGATAGACCCAAGGGAGCCCTACAAACTGACATCAGGAACCTGGACTGCTGAGTTTTCTTTCCCAGGGAAAATGGAAAAAGGATGTGCCCAGGGGCCCCTGGCCCTGACTGCAAAAAATCCTTATATCGAAGGATGGACCCCACACCAAAGTTGTCCCCACCTCAAACTTGTGCTGCCCTGATAGACCCAAGGGAGCCCTACAAACTGACATCAGGAACCTGGACTGCAGAGTTTTCTTTCCCAGGGAAAATGGCAAAAGATTGTGCCCAGGGGGCCCCTGGCCCTGACTGCAAAAAATCCTTATATCGAAGGATGGACCCCACACCGAAGTTGTCCCCACCTCAAACTTGTGCTGCCCTAATAGACCCAAGGGAGCCCTACAAACTGACATCAGGAACCTGGACTGCTGAGTTTTCTTTCCCAGGGAAAATGGAAAAAGGATGTGCCCAGGGGCCCCTGGCCCAGACTGCAAAAATTCTTATATCGAAGGATGGACCCCACACCAAAGTTGTCCCCACCTCAAATTGTACTGCCCTGATAGACCCAAGGGAGCCCTACAAACTGACATCAGGAACCTGGACTGCTGAGTTTTCTTTCCCAGGGAAAATGGAAAAAGGATGTGCCCAGGGGCCCCAGGCCCTGACTGCAAAAAATCCTTATATCGAAGGGTGTACCCCACACTGAAGTTGTCCCCACCTCAAACTTGTGCTGCCCTGATAGACCCAAGGGAGCCCTACAAACTGACATCAGGAACCTGGACTGCTGAGTTTTCTTTCCCAGGGAAAATGGAAAAAGGATGTGCCCAGGGGCCCCTGGCCCTGACTGCAAAAAATCCTTATATCGAAGGATGGAGCCCACACTGAATTTGTTCCCACCTCAAACTTGTGCTGCCCTGATAGACCCAAGGGAGCCCTACAAACTGACATCAGGAACCTGGACTGCTGAGTTTTCTTTCCCAGGGAAAATGGAAAAAGGATGTGCCCAGGGGCCCCTGGCCCTGACTGCAAACAATCCTTATATCGAAGGATGGAGCCCACACCGAAGTTGTCCCCACCTCAAACTTTTGCTGCCCTGATACACCCAAGGGAGCCCTACAAACTGACATCAGGAACCTGGACTGCTGAGTTTTCTTTCCCAGGGAAAATGGAAAAAGGTTGTGGCCAGGGGCCCCTGGCCCTGACTGCAAAAAATCCTTATATCGAAGGATGGACCCCACATCAAAGTTGTCCCCACCTAAAACTTGTGCTGCCCTGATAGACCCAAGGGAGCCCTACAAACTGACATCAGGAACCTGGTCTGCTGAGTTTTCTTTCCCAGGGAAAATGGCCAAAGGATGTGCCCAGGGGGCCCTGGCCCTGACTGCAAAAAATCCTTATATCGAAGGATGGACCCCACACCAAAGTGTTCCCCACCTCAAACTTGTGCTGCCCTGATAGACCCAAGGGAGCCCTACAAACTGACATCAGGAACCTGGACTGCTGAGTTTTCTTTCCCAGGGAAAATGGAAAAAGGTTGTGCCCAGGGGCCCCTGGCCCTGGGGTGGGGCCTCACTGCAAAAAATCCTTATATCGAAGGATGGACCCCACACCGAAGTTGTCCCCACCTCAAACTTGTGCTGCCCTGATAGACCCAAGGGAGCCCTACAAACTGATATCAGGAACCTGGACTGCTGAGTTTTCTTTCCCAGGGAAAATGGAAAAAGGTTGTGCCCAGGGGCCCCAGGCCCTGACTGCAAAAAATCCTTATATTGAAGGATGGAGCCCACACCGAAGTTGTCCCCACCTCAAACTTGTGCTGCCCTGATAGACCCAAGGGAGCCCTACAAACTGACATCAGGAACCTGGACTGCTGAGTTTTCTTTCCCAGGGAAAATGGAAAAAGGATATGCCCAGGGGCCCCTGGCCCTGACTGCAAAAAATCCTTATATCGAAGGGTGGACCCCACACCGAAGTTGTCCCCACCTCAAACTTGTGCTGCCCTGATAGACCCAAGGGAGCCCTACAAACTGACATCAGGAACCTGGACTGCTGAGTTTTCTTTCCCAGGGAAAATGGAAAAAGGATGTGCCCAGGGGCCCCTGGCCCTGACTGCAAAGAATCCTTATATCGAAGGATGGACCCCACACCAAAGTGTTCCCCACCTCAAACTTGTGCTGCCCTGATAGACCCAAGGGAGCCCTACAAACTGACATCAGGAACCTGGACTGCTGAGTTTTCTTTCCCAGGGAAAATGGAAAAAGGATGTGCCCAGGGGCCCCTGGCCCTGACTGCAAAAAATCCTTATATCGAAGGATGGACCCCACACCAAAGTTGTCCCCACCTCAAACTTGTGCTGCCCTGATAGACCCAAAGGAGCCCTACAAACTGACATCAGGAACCTGGACTGCAGAGTTTTCTTTCCCAGGGAAAATGGAAAAAGATTGTGCCCAGGGGGCCAGGCCCTGACTGCAAAAAATCCTTATATCGAAGGATGGACCCCACACCGAAGTTGTCCCCACCTCAAACTTGTGCTGCCCTAATAGACCCAAGGGAGCCCTACAAACTGACATCAGGAACCTGGACTGCTGAGTTTTCTTTCCCAGGGAAAATGGAAAAAGGATGTGCCCAGGGGCCCCTGGCCCAGACTGCAAACAATCCTTATATCGAAGGATGGAGCCCACACCGAAGTTGTCCCCACCTCAAACTTTTGCTGCCCTGATACACCCAAGGGAACCCTAAAAACTGACATCAGGAACCTGGACTGCTGAGTTTTCTTTCCCAGGGAAAATGGAAAAAGGTTGTGGCCAGGGGCCCCTGGCCCTGACTGCAAAAAATCCTTATATCGAAGGATGGACCCCACATCAAAGTTGTCCCCACCTAAAACTTGTGCTGCCCTGATAGACCCAAGGGAGCCCTACAAACTGACATCAGGAACCTGGTCTGCTGAGTTTTCTTTCCCAGGGAAAATGGAAAAAGGTTGTGCCCAGGGGCCCCTGGCCCTGGGGTGGGGCCTCACTGCAAAAAATCCTTATATCGAAGGATGGACCCCACACCGAAGTTGTCCCCACCTCAAACTTGTGCTGCCCTGATAGACCCAAGGGAGCCCTACAAACTGATATCAGGAACCTGGACTGCTGAGTTTTCTTTCCCAGGGAAAATGGAAAATGGTTGTGTCCAGGGGCCCCTGGCCCTGACTGCAAAAAATCCTTATATCGAAGGATGGAGCCCACACCGAAGTTGTCCCCACCTCAAACTTGTGCTGCCCTGATAGACCCAAGGGAGCCCTACAAACTGATATCAGGAACCTGGACTGCTGAGTTTTCTTTCCCAGGGAAAATGGAAAAAGGTTGTGCCCAGGGGCCCCTGGCTCTGGGGTGGGGCCTCACTGCAAAAAATCCTTATATCGAAGGATGGAGCCCACACCGAATTTGTCCCCATCTCAAACTTGTGCTGCCCTGATAGACCCAAGGGAGCCCTACAAACTGACATCAGGAACCTGGACTGCTGAGTTTTCTTTCCCAGGGAAAATGGCCAAAGGATGTGCCCAGGGGGCCCTGGCCCTGACTGCAAAAAATCCTTATATCGAAGGATGGACCCCACACCAAAATTGCCCCACCTCAAACTTGTGCTGCCCTGATAGACCCAAGGGAGCCCTACAAACTGACATCAGGAACCTGGACTGCTGAGTTTTCTTTCCCAGGGAAAATGGAAAAAGGTTGTGCCCAGGGGCCCCTGGCCCTGACTGCAAAAAATCCTTATATCGAAGGATGGAGCCCACACCGAAGTTGTCCCCACCTCAAACTTGTGCTGCCCTGATAGACCCAAGGGAGCCCTACAAACTGACATCAGGAACCTGGACTGCTGAGTTTTCTTTCCCAGGGAAAATGGAAAAAGGATATGCCCAGGGGCCCCTGGCCCTGACTGCAAAAAATCCTTATATCGAAGGGTGGACCCCACACCGAAGTTGTCCCCACCTCAAACTTGTGCTGCCCTGATAGACGCAAGGGAGCCCTACAAACTGACATCAGGAACCTGGACTGCTGAGTTTTCTTTCCCAGGGAAAATGGAAAAAGGATATGCCCAGGGGCCCCTGGCCCTGACTGCAAAAAATCCTTATATCGAAGGGTGGACCCCACACCGAAGTTGTCCCCACCTCAAACTTGTGCTGCCCTGATAGACCCAAGGGAGCCCTACAAACTGACATCAGGAACCTGGACTGCTGAGTTTTCTTTCCCAGGGAAAATGGAAAAAGATTGTGCCCAGGGGGCCCAGGCCCTGACTGCAAAAAATCCTTATATCGAAGGATGGACCCCACACCGAAGTTGTCCCCACCTCAAACTTGTGCTGCCCTAATAGACCCAAGGGAGCCCTACAAACTGACATCAGGAACCTGGACTGCTGAGTTTTCTTTCCCAGGGAAAATGGAAAAAGGATGTGCCCAGGGGCCCCTGGCCCAGACTGCAAAAATCCTTATATCGAAGGGTGGACCCCACACCAAAGTTGTCCCCACCTCAAATTTGTGCTGCCCTAATAGACCCAAGGGAGCCCTACAAACTGACATCAGGAACCTGGACTGCTGAGTTTTCTTTCCCAGGGAAAATGGAAAAAGGATGTGCCCAGGGGCCCCAGGCCCTGACTGCAAAAAATCCTTATATCGAAGGGTGTACCCCACACTGAAGTTGTCCCCACCTCAAACTTGTGCTGCCCTGATAGACCCAAGGGAGCCCTACAAACTGACATCAGGAACCTGGACTGCTGAGTTTTCTTTCCCAGGGAAAATGGAAAAAGGTTGTGCCCAGGGGCCCCTGGCCCTGACTGCAAAAAATCCTTATATCGAAGGATGGAGCCCACACTGAATTTGTTCCCACTTCAAACTTGTGCTGCCCTGATAGACCCAAGGGAGCCCTACAAACTGACATCAGGAACCTGGACTGCTGAGTTTTCTTTCCCAGGGAAAATGGAAAAAGGATGTGCCCAGGGGCCCCTGGCCCTGACTGCAAACAATCCTTATATCGAAGGATGGAGCCCACACCGAAGTTGTCCCCAGCTCAAACTTTTGCTGCCCTGATACACCCAAGGGAACCCTACAAACTGACATCAGGAACCTGGACTGCTGAGTTTTCTTTCCCAGGGAAAATGGAAAAAGGTTGTGGCCAGGGGCCCCTGGCCCTGACTGCAAAAAATCCTTATATCGAAGGATGGACCCCACATCAAAGTTGTCCCCACCTCAAACTTGTGCTGCCCTGATAGACCCAAGGGAGCCCTACAAACTGACATCAGGAACCTGGACTGCTGAGTTTTCTTTCCCAGGGAAAATGGAAAAAGGTTGTGCCCAGGGGCCCCTGGCCCTGGGGTGGGGCCTCACTGCAAAAAAACCTTATATCGAAGGATGGACCCCACACCGAAGTTGTCCCCACCTCAAACTTGTGCTGCCCTGATAGACCCAAGGGAGCCCTACAAACTGATATCAGGAACCTGGACTGCTGAGTTTTCTTTCCCAGGGAAAATGGAAAAAGGTTGTGCCCAGGGGCCCCTAGCCCTGACTGCAAAAAATCCTTATATCGAAGGATGGAGCCCACACCGAAGTTGTCCCCACCTCAAACTTGTGCTGCCCTGATAGACCCAAGGGAGACCTACAAACTGATATCAGGAACCTGGACTGCTGAGTTTTCTTTCCCAGGAAAAATGGAAAAAGGTTGTGCCCAGGGGCCCCTGGCCCTGACTGCAAAAAATCCTTATATTGAAGGATGGAGCCCACACCGAAGTTGTCCCCACCTCAAACTTGTGCTGCCCTGATAGACCCAAGGGAGCCCTACAAACTGACATCAGGAACCTGGACTGCTGAGTTTTCTTTCCCAGGGAAAATGGAAAAAGGATGTGCCCAGGGGCCCCTGGCCCTGACTGTAAAAAATCCTTATATCGAAGGATGGACCCACACCGAAGTTGTCCCCACCTCAAACTTGTGCTGCCCTGATAGACCCAAGGGAGCCCTACAAACTGACATCAGGAACCTGGACTGCTGAGTTTTCTTTCCCAGGGAATATGGAAAAAGGATGTGCCCAGGGGGCCCTGGCCCTGACTGCAAACAATCCTTATATCGAAGGATGGAGCCCACACCGAAGTTGTCCCCACCTCAAACTTTTGCTGCCCTGATAGACCCAAGGGAGCCCTACAAACTGACATCAGGAACCTGGTCTGCTGAATTTTCTTTCCCAGGGAAAATGGCCAAAGGATGTGCCCAGGGGCCCCTGGCCCTGACTGCAAAAAATCCTTATATCGAAGGATGGACCCCACACCAAAGTGTTCCCCACCTCAAACTTGTGCTGCCCTGATAGACCCAAGGGAGCCCTACAAACTGACATCAGGAACCTGGACTGCTGAGTTTTCTTTCCCAGGGAAAATGGAAAAAGGTTGTGCCCAGGGGCCCCTGGCCCTGTGGTGGGGACTCACTCCAAAAAATCCTTATATCGAAGGATGGACCCCACACCGAAGTTGTCCCCACCTCAAACTTGTGCTGCCCTGATAGACCCAAGGGAGCCCTACAAACTGATATCAGGAACCTGGACTGCTGAGTTTTCTTTCCCAGGGAAAATGGAAAAAGGTTGTGCCCAGGGGCCCCTGGCCCTGACTGCAAAAAATCCTTATATCGAAGGATGGACCCCACACCGAAGTTGTCCCCACCTCAAACTTGTGCTGCCCTGATAGACCCAAGGGAGCCCTACAAACTGACATCAGGAACCTGGACTGCTGAGTTTTCTTTCCCAGGGAAAATGGAAAAAGGATATGCCCAGGGGCCCCTGGCCCTGACTGCAAAAAATCCATATATCGAAGGGTGGACCCCACACCGAAGTTGTCCCCACCTCAAACTTGTGCTGCCCTGATAGACCCAAGGGAGCCCTACAAACTGACATCAGGAACCTGGACTGCTGAGTTTTCTTTCCCAGGGAAAATGGAAAAAGGATGTGCCCAGGGGCCCCTGGCCCTGACTGCAAAAAATCCTTATATCGAAGGATGGACCCCACACCAAAGTGTTCCCCACCTCAAACTTGTGCTGCCCTGATAGACCCAAGGGAGCCCTACAAACTGACATCAGGAACCTGGACTGCTGAGTTTTCTTTCCCAGGGAAAATGGAAAAAGGATGTGCCCAGGGGCCCCTGGCCCTGACTGCAAAAAATCCTTATATCGAAGGATGGACCCCACACCAAAGTTGTCCCCACCTCAAACTTGTGCTGCCCTGATAGACCCAAGGGAGCCCTACAAACTGACATCAGGAACCTGGACTGCAGAGTTTTCTTTCCCAGGGAAAATGGCAAAAGATTGTGCCCAGGGGGCCCAGGCCCTGACTGCAAAAAATCCTTATATCGAAGGATGGACCCCACACCGAAGTTGTCCCCACCTCAAACTTGTGCTGCCCTAATAGACCCAAGGGAGCCCTACAAACTGACATCAGGAACCTGGACTGCTGAGTTTTCTTTCCCAGGGAAAATGGAAAAAGGATGTGCCCAGGGGCCCCTGGCCCAGACTGCAAAAATACTTATATCGAAGGATGGACCCCACACCAAAGTTGTCCCCACCTCAAATTGTACTGCCCTGATAGACCCAAGGGAGCCCTACAAACTGACATCAGGAACCTGGACTGCTGAGTTTTCTTTCCCAGGGAAAATGGAAAAAGGATGTGCCCAGGGGCCCCAGGCCCTGACTGCAAAAAATCCTTATATCGAAGGGTGTACCCCACACTGAAGTTGTCCCCACCTCAAACTTGTGCTGCCCTGATAGACCCAAGGGAGCCCTACAAACTGACATCAGGAACCTGGACTGCTGAGTTTTCTTTCCCAGGGAAAATGGAAAAAGGATGTGCCCAGGGGCCCCTGGCCCTGACTGCAAAAAATCCTTATATCGAAGGATGGAGCCCACACTGAATTTGTTCCCACCTCAAACTTGTGCTGCCCTGATAGACCCAAGGGAGCCCTACAAACTGACATCAGGAACCTGGACTGCTGAGTTTTCTTTCCCAGGGAAAATGGAAAAAGGATGTGCCCAGGGGCCCCTGGCCCTGACTGCAAACAATCCTTATATCGAAGGATGGAGCCCACACCGAAGTTGTCCCCACCTCAAACTTTTGCTGCCCTGATACACCCAAGGGAGCCCTACAAACTGACATCAGGAACCTGGACTGCTGAGTTTTCTTTCCCAGGGAAAATGGAAAAAGGTTGTGGCCAGGGGCCCCTGGCCCTGACTGCAAAAAATCCTTATATCGAAGGATGGACCCCACATCAAAGTTGTCCCCACCTAAAACTTGTGCTGCCCTGATAGACCCAAGGGAGCCCTACAAACTGACATCAGGAACCTGGTCTGCTGAGTTTTCTTTCCCAGGGAAAATGGCCAAAGGATGTGCCCAGGGGGCCCTGGCCCTGACTGCAAAAAATCCTTATATCGAAGGATGGACCCCACACCAAAGTGTTCCCCACCTCAAACTTGTGCTGCCCTGATAGACCCAAGGGAGCCCTACAAACTGACATCAGGAACCTGGACTGCTGAGTTTTCTTTCCCAGGGAAAATGGAAAAAGGTTGTGCCCAGGGGCCCCTGGCCCTGGGGTGGGGCCTCACTGCAAAAAATCCTTATATCGAAGGATGGACCCCACACCGAAGTTGTCCCCACCTCAAACTTGTGCTGCCCTGATAGACCCAAGGGAGCCCTACAAACTGATATCAGGAACCTGGACTGCTGAGTTTTCTTTCCCAGGGAAAATGGAAAAAGGTTGTGCCCAGGGGCCCCTGGCCCTGACTGCAAAAAATCCTTATATTGAAGGATGGAGCCCACACCGAAGTTGTCCCCACCTCAAACTTGTGCTGCCCTGATAGACCCAAGGGAGCCCTACAAACTGACATCAGGAACCTGGACTGCTGAGTTTTCTTTCCCAGGGAAAATGGAAAAAGGATATGCCCAGGGGCCCCTGGCCCTGACTGCAAAAAATCCTTATATCGAAGGGTGGACCCCACACCGAAGTTGTCCCCACCTCAAACTTGTGCTGCCCTGATAGACCCAAGGGAGCCCTACAAACTGACATCAGGAACCTGGACTGCTGAGTTTTCTTTCCCAGGGAAAATGGAAAAAGGATGTGCCCAGGGGCCCCTGGCCCTGACTGCAAAGAATCCTTATATCGAAGGATGGACCCCACACCAAAGTGTTCCCCACCTCAAACTTGTGCTGCCCTGATAGACCCAAGGGAGCCCTACAAACTGACATCAGGAACCTGGACTGCTGAGTTTTCTTTCCCAGGGAAAATGGAAAAAGGATGTGCCCAGGGGCCCCTGGCCCTGACTGCAAAAAATCCTTATATCGAAGGATGGACCCCACACCAAAGTTGTCCCCACCTCAAACTTGTGCTGCCCTGATAGACCCAAAGGAGCCCTACAAACTGACATCAGGAACCTGGACTGCAGAGTTTTCTTTCCCAGGGAAAATGGAAAAAGATTGTGCCCAGGGGGCCAGGCCCTGACTGCAAAAAATCCTTATATCGAAGGATGGACCCCACACCGAAGTTGTCCCCACCTCAAACTTGTGCTGCCCTAATAGACCCAAGGGAGCCCTACAAACTGACATCAGGAACCTGGACTGCAGAGTTTTCTTTCCCAGGGAAAATGGAAAAAGGATGTGCCCAGGGGCCCCTGGCCCAGACTGCAAAAATCCTTATATCGAAGGATGGACCCCACACCAAAGTTGTCCCCACCTCAAATTGTACTGCCCTGATAGACCCAAGGGAGCCCTACAAACTGACATCAGGAACCTGGACTGCTGAGTTTTCTTTCCCAGGGAAAATGGAAAAAGGATGTGCCCAGGGGCCCCAGGCCCTGACTGCAAAAAATCCTTATATCGAAGGGTGTACCCCACACTGAAGTTGTCCCCACCTCAAACTTGTGCTGCCCTGATAGACCCAAGGGAGCCCTACAAACTGACATCAGGAACCTGGACTGCTGAGTTTTCTTTCCCAGGGAAAATGGAAAAAGGATGTGCCCAGGGGCCCCTGGCCCTGACTGCAAAAAATCCTTATATCGAAGGATGGAGCCCACACTGAATTTGTTCCCACCTCAAACTTGTGCTGCCCTGATAGACCCAAGGGAGCCCTACAAACTGACATCAGGAACCTGGACTGCTGAGTTTTCTTTCCCAGGGAAAATGGAAAAAGGATGTGCCCAGGGGCCCCTGGCCCTGACTGCAAACAATCCTTATATCGAAGGATGGAGCCCACACCGAAGTTGTCCCCACCTCAAACTTTTGCTGCCCTGATACACCCAAGGGAGCCCTACAAACTGACATCAGGAACCTGGACTGCTGAGTTTTCTTTCCCAGGGAAAATGGAAAAAGGTTGTGGCCAGGGGCCCCTGGCCCTGACTGCAAAAAATCCTTATATCGAAGGATGGACCCCACATCAAAGTTGTCCCCACCTAAAACTTGTGCTGCCCTGATAGACCCAAGGGAGCCCTACAAACTGACATCAGGAACCTGGTCTGCTGAGTTTTCTTTCCCAGGGAAAATGGCCAAAGGATGTGCCCAGGGGGCCCTGGCCCTGACTGCAAAAAATCCTTATATCGAAGGATGGACCCCACACCAAAGTGTTCCCCACCTCAAACTTGTGCTGCCCTGATAGACCCAAGGGAGCCCTACAAACTGACATCAGGAACCTGGACTGCTGAGTTTTCTTTCCCAGGGAAAATGGAAAAAGGTTGTGCCCAGGGGCCCCTGGCCCTGGGGTGGGGCCTCACTGCAAAAAATCCTTATATCGAAGGATGGACCCCACACCGAAGTTGTCCCCACCTCAAACTTGTGCTGCCCTGATAGACCCAAGGGAGCCCTACAAACTGATATCAGGAACCTGGACTGCTGAGTTTTCTTTCCCAGGGAAAATGGAAAAAGGTTGTGCCCAGGGGCCCCTGGCCCTGACTGCAAAAAATCCTTATATTGAAGGATGGAGCCCACACCGAAGTTGTCCCCACCTCAAACTTGTGCTGCCCTGATAGACCCAAGGGAGCCCTACAAACTGACATCAGGAACCTGGACTGCTGAGTTTTCTTTCCCAGGGAAAATGGAAAAAGGATATGCCCAGGGGCCCCTGGCCCTGACTGCAAAAAATCCTTATATCGAAGGGTGGACCCCACACCGAAGTTGTCCCCACCTCAAACTTGTGCTGCCCTGATAGACCCAAGGGAGCCCTACAAACTGACATCAGGAACCTGGACTGCTGAGTTTTCTTTCCCAGGGAAAATGGAAAAAGGATGTGCCCAGGGGCCCCTGGCCCTGACTGCAAAGAATCCTTATATCGAAGGATGGACCCCACACCAAAGTGTTCCCCACCTCAAACTTGTGCTGCCCTGATAGACCCAAGGGAGCCCTACAAACTGACATCAGGAACCTGGACTGCTGAGTTTTCTTTCCCAGGGAAAATGGAAAAAGGATGTGCCCAGGGGCCCCTGGCCCTGACTGCAAAAAATCCTTATATCGAAGGATGGACCCCACACCAAAGTTGTCCCCACCTCAAACTTGTGCTGCCCTGATAGACCCAAAGGAGCCCTACAAACTGACATCAGGAACCTGGACTGCAGAGTTTTCTTTCCCAGGGAAAATGGAAAAAGATTGTGCCCAGGGGGCCAGGCCCTGACTGCAAAAAATCCTTATATCGAAGGATGGACCCCACACCGAAGTTGTCCCCACCTCAAACTTGTGCTGCCCTAATAGACCCAAGGGAGCCCTACAAACTGACATCAGGAACCTGGACTGCAGAGTTTTCTTTCCCAGGGAAAATGGAAAAAGGATGTGCCCAGGGGCCCCTGGCCCAGACTGCAAAAATCCTTATATCGAAGGATGGACCCCACACCAAAGTTGTCCCCACCTCAAATTGTACTGCCCTGATAGACCCAAGGGAGCCCTACAAACTGACATCAGGAACCTGGACTGCTGAGTTTTCTTTCCCAGGGAAAATGGAAAAAGGATGTGCCCAGGGGCCCCAGGCCCTGACTGCAAAAAATCCTTATATCGAAGGGTGTACCCCACACTGAAGTTGTCCCCACCTCAAACTTGTGCTGCCCTGATAGACCCAAGGGAGCCCTACAAACTGACATCAGGAACCTGGACTGCTGAGTTTTCTTTCCCAGGGAAAATGGAAAAAGGATGTGCCCAGGGGCCCCTGGCCCTGACTGCAAAAAATCCTTATATCGAAGGATGGAGCCCACACTGAATTTGTTCCCACCTCAAACTTGTGCTGCCCTGATAGACCCAAGGGAGCCCTACAAACTGACATCAGGAACCTGGACTGCTGAGTTTTCTTTCCCAGGGAAAATGGAAAAAGGATGTGCCCAGGGGCCCCTGGCCCTGACTGCAAAAAATCCTTATATCGAAGGATGGACCCCACATCAAAGTGGTCCCCACCTCAAACTTGTGCTGCCCTGATACACCCAAGGGAACCCTACAAACTGACATCAGGAACCTGGACTGCTGAGTTTTCTTTCCCAGGGAAAATGGAAAAAGGATGTGCCCAGGGGGCCCTGGCCCTGACTGCAAACAATCCTTATATCGAAGGATGGAGCCCACACCGAAGTTGTCCCCACCTCAAACTTTTGCTGCCCTGATACACCCAAGGGAACCCTAAAAACTGACATCAGGAACCTGGACTGCTGAGTTTTCTTTCCCAGGGAAAATGGAAAAAGGTTGTGGCCAGGGGCCCCTGGCCCTGACTGCAAAAAATCCTTATATCGAAGGATGGACCCCACATCAAAGTTGTCCCCACCTAAAACTTGTGCTGCCCTGATAGACCCAAGGGAGCCCTACAAACTGACATCAGGAACCTGGTCTGCTGAGTTTTCTTTCCCAGGGAAAATGGAAAAAGGTTGTGCCCAGGGGCCCCTGGCCCTGGGGTAGGGCCTCACTGCAAAAAATCCTTATATCGAAGGATGGAGCCCACACCGAAGTTGTCCCCACCTCAAACTTGTGCTGCCCTGATAGACCCAAGGGAGCCCTACAAACTGATATCAGGAACCTGGACTGCTGAGTTTTCTTTCCCAGGGAAAATGGAAAAAGGTTGTGCCCAGGGGCCCCTGGCTCTGGGGTGGGGCCTCACTGCAAAAAATCCTTATATCGAAGGATGGAGCCCACACCGAATTTGTCCCCATCTCAAACTTGTGCTGCCCTGATAGACCCAAGGGAGCCCTACAAACTGACATCAGGAACCTGGACTGCTGAGTTTTCTTTCCCAGGGAAAATGGCCAAAGGATGTGCCCAGGGGCCCCTGGCCCTGACTGCAAAAAATCCTTATATCGAAGGATGGACCCCACACCAAAATTGCCCCACCTCAAACTTGTGCTGCCCTGATAGACCCAAGGGAGCCCTACAAACTGACATCAGGAACCTGGTCTGCTGAGTTTTCTTTCCCAGGGAAAATGGAAAAAGGTTGTGCCCAGGGGCCCCTGGCCCTGGGGTAGGGCCTCACTGCAAAAAATCCTTATATCGAAGGATGGACCCCACACCGAAGTTGTCCCCACCTCAAACTTGTGCTGCCCTGATAGACCCAAGGGAGCCCTACAAACTGATATCAGGAACCTGGACTGCTGAGTTTTCTTTCCCAGGGAAAATGGAAAATGGTTGTGTCCAGGGGCCCCTGGCCCTGACTGCAAAAAATCCTTATATCGAAGGATGGAGCCCACACCGAAGTTGTCCCCACCTCAAACTTGTGCTGCCCTGATAGACCCAAGGGAGCCCTACAAACTGATATCAGGAACCTGGACTGCTGAGTTTTCTTTCCCAGGGAAAATGGAAAAAGGTTGTGCCCAGGGGCCCCTGGCTCTGGGGTGGGGCCTCACTGCAAAAAATCCTTATATCGAAGGATGGAGCCCACACCGAATTTGTCCCCATCTCAAACTTGTGCTGCCCTGATAGACCCAAGGGAGCCCTACAAACTGACATCAGGAACCTGGACTGCTGAGTTTTCTTTCCCAGGGAAAATGGCCAAAGGATGTGCCCAGGGGGCCCTGGCCCTGACTGCAAAAAATCCTTATATCGAAGGATGGACCCCACACCAAAATTGCCCCACCTCAAACTTGTGCTGCCCTGATAGACCCAAGGGAGCCCTACAAACTGACATCAGGAACCTGGACTGCTGAGTTTTCTTTCCCAGGGAAAATGGAAAAAGGTTGTGGCCAGGGGCCCCTGGCCCTGACTGCAAAAAATCCTTATATCGAAGGATGGAGCCCACACCGAAGTTGTCCCCACCTCAAACTTGTGCTGCCCTGATAGACCCAAGGGAGCCCTACAAACTGACATCAGGAACCTGGACTGCTGAGTTTTCTTTCCCAGGGAAAATGGAAAAAGGATATGCCCAGGGGCCCCTGGCCCTGACTGCAAAAAATCCTTATATCGAAGGGTGGACCCCACACCGAATTTGTCCCCACCTCAAACTTGTGCTGCCCTGATAGACGCAAGGGAGCCCTACAAACTGACATCAGGAACCTGGACTGCTGAGTTTTCTTTCCCAGGGAAAATGGAAAAAGGATATGCCCAGGGGCCCCTGGCCCTGACTGCAAAAAATCCTTATATCGAAGGGTGGACCCCACACCGAAGTTGTCCCCACCTCAAACTTGTGCTGCCCTGATAGACCCAAGGGAGCCCTACAAACTGACATCAGGAACCTGGACTGCTGAGTTTTCTTTCCCAGGGAAAATGGAAAAAGGATGTGCCCAGGGGCCCCTGGCCCTGACTGCAAAGAATCCTTATATCGAAGGATGGACCCCACACCAAAGTGTTCCCCACCTCAAACTTGTGCTGCCCTGATAGACCCAAGGGAGCCCTACAAACTGACATCAGGAACCTGGACTGCTGAGTTTTCTTTCCCAGGGAAAATGGAAAAAGGATGTGCCCAGGGGCCCCTGGCCCTGACTGCAAAAAATCCTTATATCGAAGGATGGACCCCACACCAAAGTTGTCCCCACCTCAAACTTGTGCTGCCCTGATAGACCCAAGGGAGCCCTACAAACTGACATCAGGAACCTGGACTGCAGAGTTTTCTTTCCCAGGGAAAATGGAAAAAGATTGTGCCCAGGGGGCCCAGGCCCTGACTGCAAAAAATCCTTATATCGAAGGATGGACCCCACACCGAAGTTGTCCCCACCTCAAACTTGTGCTGCCCTAATAGACCCAAGGGAGCCCTACAAACTGACATCAGGAACCTGGACTGCTGAGTTTTCTTTCCCAGGGAAAATGGAAAAAGGATGTGCCCAGGGGCCCCTGGCCCAGACTGCAAAAATCCTTATATCGAAGGGTGGACCCCACACCAAAGTTGTCCCCACCTCAAATTGTACTGCCCTGATAGACCCAAGGGAGCCCTACAAACTGACATCAGGAACCTGGACTGCTGAGTTTTCTTTCCCAGGGAAAATGGAAAAAGGATGTGCCCAGGGGCCCCTGGCCCTGACTGCAAAAAATCCTTATATCGAAGGATGGACCCCACACCAAAGTTGTCCCCACCTCAAACTTGTGCTGCCCTGATAGACGCAAGGGAGCCCTACAAACTGACATCAGGAACCTGGACTGCTGAGTTTTCTTTCCCAGGGAAAATGGAAAAAGATTGTGCCCAGGGGGCCCAGGCCCTGACTGCAAAAAATCCTTATATCGAAGGATGGACCCCACACCGAAGTTGTCCCCACCTCAAACTTGTGCTGCCCTAATAGACCCAAGGGAGCCCTACAAACTGACATCAGGAACCTGGACTGCTGAGTTTTCTTTCCCAGGGAAAATGGAAAAAGGATGTGCCCAGGGGCCCCTGGCCCAGACTGCAAAAATCCTTATATCGAAGGGTGGACCCCACACCAAAGTTGTCCCCACCTCAAATTGTACTGCCCTGATAGACCCAAGGGAGCCCTACAAACTGACATCAGGAACCTGGACTGCTGAGTTTTCTTTCCCAGGGAAAATGGAAAAAGGATGTGCCCAGGGGCCCCTGGCCCTGACTGCAAAAAATCCTTATATCGAAGGATGGACCCCACACCAAAGTTGTCCCCACCTCAAACTTGTGCTGCCCTGATAGACCCAAGGGAGCCCTACAAACTGACATCAGGAACCTGGACTGCAGAGTTTTCTTTCCCAGGGAAAATGGAAAAAGATTGTGCCCAGGGGGCCCAGGCCCTGACTGCAAAAAATCCTTATATCGAAGGATGGAGCCCACACCGAAGTTGTCCCCACCTCAAACTTGTGCTGCCCTAATAGACCCAAGGGAGCCCTACAAACTGACATCAGGAACCTGGACTGCTGAGTTTTCTTTCCCAGGGAAAATGGAAAAAGGATGTGCCCAGGGGCCCCTGGCCCAGACTGCAAAAATCCTTATATCGAAGGGTGGACCCCACACCAAAGTTGTCCCCACCTCAAATTTGTGCTGCCCTAATAGACCCAAGGGAGCCCTACAAACTGACATCAGGAACCTGGACTGCTGAGTTTTCTTTCCCAGGGAAAATGGAAAAAGGATGTGCCCAGGGGCCCCAGGCCCTGACTGCAAAAAATCCTTATATCGAAGGGTGTACCCCACACTGAAGTTGTCCCCACCTCAAACTTGTGCTGCCCTGATAGACCCAAGGGAGCCCTACAAACTGACATCAGGAACCTGGACTGCTGAGTTTTCTTTCCCAGGGAAAATGGAAAAAGGTTGTGCCCAGGGGCCCCTGGCCCTGACTGCAAAAAATCCTTATATCGAAGGATGGAGCCCACACTGAATTTGTTCCCACTTCAAACTTGTGCTGCCCTGATAGACCCAAGGGAGCCCTACAAACTGACATCAGGAACCTGGACTGCTGAGTTTTCTTTCCCAGGGAAAATGGAAAAAGGATGTGCCCAGGGGCCCCTGGCCCTGACTGCAAACAATCCTTATATCGAAGGATGGAGCCCACACCGAAGTTGTCCCCAGCTCAAACTTTTGCTGCCCTGATACACCCAAGGGAACCCTACAAACTGACATCAGGAACCTGGACTGCTGAGTTTTCTTTCCCAGGGAAAATGGAAAAAGGTTGTGGCCAGGGGCCCCTGGCCCTGACTGCAAAAAATCCTTATATCGAAGGATGGACCCCACATCAAAGTTGTCCCCACCTCAAACTTGTGCTGCCCTGATAGACCCAAGGGAGCCCTACAAACTGACATCAGGAACCTGGACTGCTGAGTTTTCTTTCCCAGGGAAAATGGAAAAAGGTTGTGCCCAGGGGCCCCTGGCCCTGGGGTGGGGCCTCACTGCAAAAAAACCTTATATCGAAGGATGGACCCCACACCGAAGTTGTCCCCACCTCAAACTTGTGCTGCCCTGATAGACCCAAGGGAGCCCTACAAACTGATATCAGGAACCTGGACTGCTGAGTTTTCTTTCCCAGGGAAAATGGAAAAAGGTTGTGCCCAGGGGCCCCTAGCCCTGACTGCAAAAAATCCTTATATCGAAGGATGGAGCCCACACCGAAGTTGTCCCCACCTCAAACTTGTGCTGCCCTGATAGACCCAAGGGAGACCTACAAACTGATATCAGGAACCTGGACTGCTGAGTTTTCTTTCCCAGGAAAAATGGAAAAAGGTTGTGCCCAGGGGCCCCTGGCCCTGACTGCAAAAAATCCTTATATTGAAGGATGGAGCCCACACCGAAGTTGTCCCCACCTCAAACTTGTGCTGCCCTGATAGACCCAAGGGAGCCCTACAAACTGACATCAGGAACCTGGACTGCTGAGTTTTCTTTCCCAGGGAAAATGGAAAAAGGATGTGCCCAGGGGCCCCTGGCCCTGACTGTAAAAAATCCTTATATCGAAGGATGGACCCACACCGAAGTTGTCCCCACCTCAAACTTGTGCTGCCCTGATAGACCCAAGGGAGCCCTACAAACTGACATCAGGAACCTGGACTGCTGAGTTTTCTTTCCCAGGGAAAATGGAAAAAGGTTGTGCCCAGGGGCCCCTGGCCCTGGGGTGGGGCCTCACTGCAAAAAATCCTTATATCGAAGGATGGACCCCACACCGAAGTTGTCCCCACCTCAAACTTGTGCTGCCCTGATAGACCCAAGGGAGCCCTACAAACTGATATCAGGAACCTGGACTGCTGAGTTTTCTTTCCCAGGGAAAATGGAAAAAGGTTGTGCCCAGGGGCCCCTGGCCCTGACTGCAAAAAATCCTTATATCGAAGGATGGAGCCCACACCGAAGTTGTCCCCACCTCAAACTTGTGCTGCCCTGATAGACCCAAGGGAGCCCTACAAACTGACATCAGGAACCTGGACTGCTGAGTTTTCTTTCCCAGGGAAAATGGAAAAAGGATATGCCCAGGGGCCCCTGGCCCTGACTGCAAAAAATCCTTATATCGAAGGGTGGACCCCACACCGAAGTTGTCCCCACCTCAAACTTGTGCTGCCCTGATAGACGCAAGGGAGCCCTACAAACTGACATCAGGAACCTGGACTGCTGAGTTTTCTTTCCCAGGGAAAATGGAAAAAGGATGTGCCCAGGGGCCCCTGGCCCTGACTGCAAAGAATCCTTATATCGAAGGATGGACCCCACACCAAAGTGTTCCCCACCTCAAACTTGTGCTGCCCTGATAGACCCAAGGGAGCCCTACAAACTGACATCAGGAACCTGGACTGCTGAGTTTTCTTTCCCAGGGAAAATGGAAAAAGGTTGTGCCCAGGGGCCCCTGGCTCTGGGGTGGGGCCTCACTGCAAAAAATCCTTATATCGAAGGATGGAGCCCACACCGAATTTGTCCCCATCTCAAACTTGTGCTGCCCTGATAGACCCAAGGGAGCCCTACAAACTGACATCAGGAACCTGGACTGCTGAGTTTTCTTTCCCAGGGAAAATGGAAAAAGGATGTGCCCAGGGGCCCCTGGCCCTGACTGCAAAAAATCCTTATATCGAAGGATGGAGCCCACACCGAAGTTGTCCCCACCTCAAACTTGTGCTGCCCTGATAGACCCAAGGGAGCCCTACAAACTGACATCAGGAACCTGGACTGCTGAGTTTTCTTTCCCAGGGAAAATGGAAAAAGGATGTGCCCAGGGGCCCCTGGCCCTGACTGTAAAAAATCCTTATATCGAAGGATGGACCCACACCGAAGTTGTCCCCACCTCAAACTTGTGCTGCCCTGATAGACCCAAGGGAGCCCTACAAACTGACATCAGGAACCTGGACTGCAGAGTTTTCTTTCCCAGGGAAAATGGAAAAAGGATGTGCCCAGGGGCCCCTGGTCCTGGGCTGGGGCCGCACTACAAAAAATCCTTATATCGAAGGATGGACCCCACACCAAAGTTGTCCCCACCTCAAACTTGTACTGCCCTGATAGACCCAAGGGAGCCCTACAAAGTGACATCAGGAACCTGGACTGCTGAGTTTTCTTTCCCAGGGAATATGGAAAAAGGATGTGCCCAGGGGGCACTGGCCCTGACTGCAAACAATCCTTATATCGAAGGATGGAGCCCACACCGAAGTTGTCCCCACCTCAAACTTTTGCTGCCCTGATAGACCCAAGGGAGCCCTACAAACTGACATCAGGAACCTGGACTGCTGAGTTTTCTTTCCCAGGGAAAATGGAAAAAGGATGTGCCCAGGGGCCCCTGGCCCTGACTGCAAAAAATCCTTATATCGAAGGATGGAGCCCACACTGAATTTGTTCCCACCTCAAAATTGTGCTGCCCTGATAGACCCAAGGGAGCCCTACAAACTGACATCAGGAACCTGGACTGCTGAGTTTTCTTTCCCAGGGAAAATGGAAAAAGGATGTGCCCAGGGGCCCCTGGCCCTGACTGCAAAAAATCCTTATATCGAAGTATGGACCCCACATCAAAGTGGTCCCCACCTCAAACTTGTGCTGCCCTGATACACCCAAGGGAACCCTACAAACTGACATCAGGAACCTGGACTGCTGAGTTTTCTTTCCCAGGGAAAATGGAAAAAGGATGTGCCCAGGGGGCCCTGGCCCTGACAGCAAACAATCCTTATATCGAAGGATGGAGCCCACACCGAAGTTGTCCCCACCTCAAACTTTTGCTGCCCTGATACACCCAAGGGAACCCTACAAACTGACATCAGGAACCTGGACTGCTGAGTTTTCTTTCCCAGGGAAAATGGAAAAAGTTTGTGGCCAGGGGCCCCAGGCCCTGACTGCAAAAAATCCTTATATCGAAGGATGGACCCCACATCAAAGTTATCCCCACCTAAAACTTGTGCTGCCCTGATAGACCCAAGGGAGCCCTACAAACTGACATCAGGAACCTGGTCTGCTGAGTTTTCTTTCCCAGGGAAAATGGCCAAAGGATGTGCCCAGGGGCCCCTGGCCCTGACTGCAAAAAATCCTTATATCGAAGGATGGACCCCACACCAAAGTGTTCCCCACCTCAAACTTGTGCTGCCCTGATAGACCCAAGGGAGCCCTACAAACTGACATCAGGAACCTGGACTGCTGAGTTTTCTTTCCCAGGGAAAATGGAAAAAGGTTGTGCCCAGGGGCCCCTGGCCCTGTGGTGGGGACTCACTCCAAAAAATCCTTATATCGAAGGATGGAGCCCACACCGAAGTTGTCCCCACCTCAAACTTGTGCTGCCCTGATAGACCCAAGGGAGCCCTACAAACTGACATCAGGAACCTGGACTGCTGAGTTTTCTTTCCCAGGGAAAATGGAAAAAGGATGTGCCCAGGGGCCCCTGGCCCTGACTGTAAAAAATCCTTATATCGAAGGATGGACCCACACCGAAGTTGTCCCCACCTCAAACTTGTGCTGCCCTGATAGACCCAAGGGAGCCCTACAAACTGACATCAGGAACCTGGACTGCAGAGTTTTCTTTCCCAGGGAAAATGGAAAAAGGATGTGCCCAGGGGCCCCTGGTCCTGGGCTGGGGCCGCACTACAAAAAATCCTTATATCGAAGGATGGACCCCACACCAAAGTTGTCCCCACCTCAAACTTGTACTGCCCTGATAGACCCAAGGGAGCCCTACAAAGTGACATCAGGAACCTGGACTGCTGAGTTTTCTTTCCCAGGGAATATGGAAAAAGGATGTGCCCAGGGGGCACTGGCCCTGACTGCAAACAATCCTTATATCGAAGGATGGAGCCCACACCGAAGTTGTCCCCACCTCAAACTTTTGCTGCCCTGATAGACCCAAGGGAGCCCTACAAACTGACATCAGGAACCTGGACTGCTGAGTTTTCTTTCCCAGGGAAAATGGAAAAAGGATGTGCCCAGGGGCCCCTGGCCCTGACTGCAAAAAATCCTTATATCGAAGGATGGAGCCCACACTGAATTTGTTCCCACCTCAAAATTGTGCTGCCCTGATAGACCCAAGGGAGCCCTACAAACTGACATCAGGAACCTGGACTGCTGAGTTTTCTTTCCCAGGGAAAATGGAAAAAGGATGTGCCCAGGGGCCCCTGGCCCTGACTGCAAAAAATCCTTATATCGAAGTATGGACCCCACATCAAAGTGGTCCCCACCTCAAACTTGTGCTGCCCTGATACACCCAAGGGAACCCTACAAACTGACATCAGGAACCTGGACTGCTGAGTTTTCTTTCCCAGGGAAAATGGAAAAAGGATGTGCCCAGGGGGCCCTGGCCCTGACAGGAAACAATCCTTATATCGAAGGATGGAGCCCACACCGAAGTTGTCCCCACCTCAAACTTTTGCTGCCCTGATACACCCAAGGGAACCCTACAAACTGACATCAGGAACCTGGACTGCTGAGTTTTCTTTCCCAGGGAAAATGGAAAAAGTTTGTGGCCAGGGGCCCCAGGCCCTGACTGCAAAAAATCCTTATATCGAAGGATGGACCCCACATCAAAGTTATCCCCACCTAAAACTTGTGCTGCCCTGATAGACCCAAGGGAGCCCTACAAACTGACATCAGGAACCTGGTCTGCTGAGTTTTCTTTCCCAGGGAAAATGGCCAAAGGATGTGCCCAGGGGCCCCTGGCCCTGACTGCAAAAAATCCTTATATCGAAGGATGGACCCCACACCAAAGTGTTCCCCACCTCAAACTTGTGCTGCCCTGATAGACCCAAGGGAGCCCTACAAACTGACATCAGGAACCTGGACTGCTGAGTTTTCTTTCCCAGGGAAAATGGAAAAAGGTTGTGCCCAGGGGCCCCTGGCCCTGTGGTGGGGACTCACTCCAAAAAATCCTTATATCGAAGGATGGACCCCACACCGAAGTTGTCCCCACCTCAAACTTGTGCTGCCCTGATAGACCCAAGGGAGCCCTACAAACTGATATCAGGAACCTGGACTGCTGAGTTTTCTTTCCCAGGGAAAATGGAAAAAGGTTGTGCCCAGGGGCCCCTGGAACTGACTGCAAAAAATCCTTATATCGAAGGATGGAGCCCACACCGAAGTTGTCCCCACCTCAAACTTGTGCTGCCCTGATAGACCCAAGGGAGCCCTACAAACTGATATCAGGAACCTGGACTGCTGAGTTTTCTTTCCCAGGGAAAATGGAAAAAGGTTGTGCCCAGGGGC
Source organism: Lonchura striata (assembly GCF_050655825.1). Taxonomy (NCBI): domain Eukaryota; kingdom Metazoa; phylum Chordata; class Aves; order Passeriformes; family Estrildidae; genus Lonchura; species Lonchura striata. The sequence goes on along the minus strand of NC_140708.1, from coordinate 8,982,184 downwards.
CCCTGGCCCTGACTGCAAAAAATCCTTATATTGAAGGATGGAGCCCACACCGAAGTTGTCCCCACCTCAAACTTGTGCTGCCCTGATAGACCCAAGGGAGCCCTACAAACTGACATCAGGAACCTGGACTGCTGAGTTTTCTTTCCCAGGGAAAATGGAAAAAGGATATGCCCAGGGGCCCCTGGCCCTGACTGCAAAAAATCCTTATATCGAAGGGTGGACCCCACACCGAAGTTGTCCCCACCTCAAACTTGTGCTGCCCTGATAGACCCAAGGGAGCCCTACAAACTGACATCAGGAACCTGGACTGCTGAGTTTTCTTTCCCAGGGAAAATGGAAAAAGGATGTGCCCAGGGGCCCCTGGCCCTGACTGCAAAGAATCCTTATATCGAAGGATGGACCCCACACCAAAGTGTTCCCCACCTCAAACTTGTGCTGCCCTGATAGACCCAAGGGAGCCCTACAAACTGACATCAGGAACCTGGACTGCTGAGTTTTCTTTCCCAGGGAAAATGGAAAAAGGATGTGCCCAGGGGCCCCTGGCCCTGACTGCAAAAAATCCTTATATCGAAGGATGGACCCCACACCAAAGTTGTCCCCACCTAAAACTTGTGCTGCCCTGATAGACCCAAGGGAGCCCTACAAACTGACATCAGGAACCTGGACTGCAGAGTTTTCTTTCCCAGGGAAAATGGCAAAAGATTGTGCCCAGGGGGCCCAGGCCCTGACTGCAAAAAATCCTTATATCGAAGGATGGACCCCACACCGAAGTTGTCCCCACCTCAAACTTGTGCTGCCCTAATAGACCCAAGGGAGCCCTACAAACTGACATCAGGAACCTGGACTGCTGAGTTTTCTTTCCCAGGGAAAATGGAAAAAGGATGTGCCCAGGGGCCCCTGGCCCAGACTGCAAAAATTCTTATATCGAAGGATGGACCCCACACCAAAGTTGTCCCCACCTCAAATTGTACTGCCCTGATAGACCCAAGGGAGCCCTACAAACTGACATCAGGAACCTGGACTGCTGAGTTTTCTTTCCCAGGGAAAATGGAAAAAGGATGTGCCCAGGGGCCCCAGGCCCTGACTGCAAAAAATCCTTATATCGAAGGGTGTACCCCACACTGAAGTTGTCCCCACCTCAAACTTGTGCTGCCCTGATAGACCCAAGGGAGCCCTACAAACTGACATCAGGAACCTGGACTGCTGAGTTTTCTTTCCCAGGGAAAATGGAAAAAGGATGTGCCCAGGGGCCCCTGGCCCTGACTGCAAAAAATCCTTATATCGAAGGATGGAGCCCACACTGAATTTGTTCCCACCTCAAACTTGTGCTGCCCTGATAGACCCAAGGGAGCCCTACAAACTGACATCAGGAACCTGGACTGCTGAGTTTTCTTTCCCAGGGAAAATGGAAAAAGGATGTGCCCAGGGGCCCCTGGCCCTGACTGCAAAAAATCCTTATATCGAAGTATGGACCCCACATCAAAGTGGTCCCCACCTCAAACTTGTGCTGCCCTGATAGACCCAAGGGAGCCCTACAAACTGACATCAGGAACCTGGACTGCTGAGTTTTCTTTCCCAGGGAAAATGGAAAAAGGTTGTGCCCAGGGGCCCCTGGCCCTGGGGTGGGGCCTCACTACAAAAAATCCTTATATCGAAGGATGGAGCCCACACCGAAGTTGTCCCCACCTCAAACTTGTGCTGCCCTGATAGACCCAAGGGAGCCCTACAAACTGACATCAGGAACCTGGACTGCTGAGTTTTCTTTCCCAGGGAAAATGGAAAAAGGATATGCCCAGGGGCCCCTGGCCCTGACTGCAAAAAATCCTTATATCGAAGGGTGGACCCCACACCGAAGTTGTCCCCACCTCAAACTTGTGCTGCCCTGATAGACCCAAGGGAGCCCTACAAACTGACATCAGGAACCTGGACTGCTGAGTTTTCTTTCCCAGGGAAAATGGAAAAAGGATGTGCCCAGGGGCCCCTGGCCCTGACTGCAAAGAATCCTTATATCGAAGGATGGACCCCACACCAAAGTGTTCCCCACCTCAAACTTGTGCTGCCCTGATAGACCCAAGGGAGCCCTACAAACTGACATCAGGAACCTGGACTGCTGAGTTTTCTTTCCCAGGGAAAATGGAAAAAGGATGTGCCCAGGGGCCCCTGGCCCTGACTGCAAAAAATCCTTATATCGAAGGATGGACCCCACACCAAAGTTGTCCCCACCTCAAACTTGTGCTGCCCTGATAGACCCAAAGGAGCCCTACAAACTGACATCAGGAACCTGGACTGCAGAGTTTTCTTTCCCAGGGAAAATGGAAAAAGATTGTGCCCAGGGGGCCAGGCCCTGACTGCAAAAAATCCTTATATCGAAGGATGGACCCCACACCGAAGTTGTCCCCACCTCAAACTTGTGCTGCCCTAATAGACCCAAGGGAGCCCTACAAACTGACATCAGGAACCTGGACTGCTGAGTTTTCTTTCCCAGGGAAAATGGAAAAAGGATGTGCCCAGGGGCCCCTGGCCCAGACTGCAAAAATCCTTATATCGAAGGATGGACCCCACACCAAAGTTGTCCCCACCTCAAATTGTACTGCCCTGATAGACCCAAGGGAGCCCTACAAACTGACATCAGGAACCTGGACTGCTGAGTTTTCTTTCCCAGGGAAAATGGAAAAAGGATGTGCCCAGGGGCCCCAGGCCCTGACTGCAAAAAATCCTTATATCGAAGGGTGTACCCCACACTGAAGTTGTCCCCACCTCAAACTTGTGCTGCCCTGATAGACCCAAGGGAGCCCTACAAACTGACATCAGGAACCTGGACTGCTGAGTTTTCTTTCCCAGGGAAAATGGAAAAAGGATGTGCCCAGGGGCCCCTGGCCCTGACTGCAAAAAATCCTTATATCGAAGTATGGAGCCCACACTGAATTTGTTCCCACCTCAAACTTGTGCTGCCCTGATAGACCCAAGGGAGCCCTACAAACTGACATCAGGAACCTGGACTGCTGAGTTTTCTTTCCCAGGGAAAATGGAAAAAGGATGTGCCCAGGGGCCCCTGGCCCTGACTGCAAAAAATCCTTATATCGAAGGATGGACCCCACATCAAAGTGGTCCCCACCTCAAACTTGTGCTGCCCTGATACACCCAAGGGAACCCTACAAACTGACATCAGGAACCTGGACTGCTGAGTTTTCTTTCCCAGGGAAAATGGAAAAAGGATGTGCCCAGGGGGCCCTGGCCCTGACTGCAAACAATCCTTATATCGAAGGATGGAGCCCACACCGAAGTTGTCCCCACCTCAAACTTTTGCTGCCCTGATACACCCAAGGGAACCCTAAAAACTGACATCAGGAACCTGGTCTGCTGAGTTTTCTTTCCCAGGGAAAATGGAAAAAGGTTGTGCCCAGGGGCCCCTGGCCCTGGGGTGGGGCCTCACTGCAAAAAATCCTTATATCGAAGGATGGACCCCACACCGAAGTTGTCCCCACCTCAAACTTGTGCTGCCCTGATAGACCCAAGGGAGCCCTACAAACTGATATCAGGAACCTGGACTGCTGAGTTTTCTTTCCCAGGGAAAATGGAAAATGGTTGTGTCCAGGGGCCCCTGGCCCTGACTGCAAAAAATCCTTATATCGAAGGATGGAGCCCACACCGAAGTTGTCCCCACCTCAAACTTGTGCTGCCCTGATAGACCCAAGGGAGCCCTACAAACTGATATCAGGAACCTGGACTGCTGAGTTTTCTTTCCCAGGGAAAATGGAAAAAGGTTGTGCCCAGGGGCCCCTGGCTCTGGGGTGGGGCCTCACTGCAAAAAATCCTTATATCGAAGGATGGAGCCCACACCGAATTTGTCCCCATCTCAAACTTGTGCTGCCCTGATAGACCCAAGGGAGCCCTACAAACTGACATCAGGAACCTGGACTGCTGAGTTTTCTTTCCCAGGGAAAATGGCCAAAGGATGTGCCCAGGGGGCCCTGGCCCTGACTGCAAAAAATCCTTATATCGAAGGATGGACCCCACACCAAAATTGCCCCACCTCAAACTTGTGCTGCCCTGATAGACCCAAGGGAGCCCTACAAACTGACATCAGGAACCTGGACTGCTGAGTTTTCTTTCCCAGGGAAAATGGAAAAAGGTTGTGCCCAGGGGCCCCTGGCCCTGACTGCAAAAAATCCTTATATCGAAGGATGGAGCCCACACCGAAGTTGTCCCCACCTCAAAATTGTGCTGCCCTGATAGACCCAAGGGAGCCCTACAAACTGACATCAGGAACCTGGACTGCTGAGTTTTCTTTCCCAGGGAAAATGGAAAAAGGATATGCCCAGGGGCCCCTGGCCCTGACTGCAAAAAATCCTTATATCGAAGGGTGGACCCCACACCGAAGTTGTCCCCACCTCAAACTTGTGCTGCCCTGATAGACGCAAGGGAGCCCTACAAACTGACATCAGGAACCTGGACTGCTGAGTTTTCTTTCCCAGGGAAAATGGAAAAAGGATATGCCCAGGGGCCCCTGGCCCTGACTGCAAAAAATCCTTATATCGAAGGGTGGACCCCACACCGAAGTTGTCCCCACCTCAAACTTGTGCTGCCCTGATAGACCCAAGGGAGCCCTACAAACTGACATCAGGAACCTGGACTGCTGAGTTTTCTTTCCCAGGGAAAATGGAAAAAGGATGTGCCCAGGGGCCCCTGGCCCTGACTGCAAAGAATCCTTATATCGAAGGATGGACCCCACACCAAAGTGTTCCCCACCTCAAACTTGTGCTGCCCTGATAGACCCAAGGGAGCCCTACAAACTGACATCAGGAACCTGGACTGCTGAGTTTTCTTTCCCAGGGAAAATGGAAAAAGGATGTGCCCAGGGGCCCCTGGCCCTGACTGCAAAAAATCCTTATATCGAAGGATGGACCCCACACCAAAGTTGTCCCCACCTCAAACTTGTGCTGCCCTGATAGACGCAAGGGAGCCCTACAAACTGACATCAGGAACCTGGACTGCTGAGTTTTCTTTCCCAGGGAAAATGGAAAAAGATTGTGCCCAGGGGGCCCAGGCCCTGACTGCAAAAAATCCTTATATCGAAGGATGGACCCCACACCGAAGTTGTCCCCACCTCAAACTTGTGCTGCCCTAATAGACCCAAGGGAGCCCTACAAACTGACATCAGGAACCTGGACTGCTGAGTTTTCTTTCCCAGGGAAAATGGAAAAAGGATGTGCCCAGGGGCCCCTGGCCCAGACTGCAAAAATCCTTATATCGAAGGGTGGACCCCACACCAAAGTTGTCCCCACCTCAAATTGTACTGCCCTGATAGACCCAAGGGAGCCCTACAAACTGACATCAGGAACCTGGACTGCTGAGTTTTCTTTCCCAGGGAAAATGGAAAAAGGATGTGCCCAGGGGCCCCTGGCCCTGACTGCAAAAAATCCTTATATCGAAGGATGGACCCCACACCAAAGTTGTCCCCACCTCAAACTTGTGCTGCCCTGATAGACCCAAGGGAGCCCTACAAACTGACATCAGGAACCTGGACTGCAGAGTTTTCTTTCCCAGGGAAAATGGAAAAAGATTGTGCCCAGGGGGCCCAGGCCCTGACTGCAAAAAATCCTTATATCGAAGGATGGACCCCACACCGAAGTTGTCCCCACCTCAAACTTGTGCTGCCCTAATAGACCCAAGGGAGCCCTACAAACTGACATCAGGAACCTGGACTGCTGAGTTTTCTTTCCCAGGGAAAATGGAAAAAGGATGTGCCCAGGGGCCCCTGGCCCAGACTGCAAAAATCCTTATATCGAAGGGTGGACCCCACACCAAAGTTGTCCCCACCTCAAATTTGTGCTGCCCTAATAGACCCAAGGGAGCCCTACAAACTGACATCAGGAACCTGGACTGCTGAGTTTTCTTTCCCAGGGAAAATGGAAAAAGGATGTGCCCAGGGGCCCCAGGCCCTGACTGCAAAAAATCCTTATATCGAAGGGTGTACCCCACACTGAAGTTGTCCCCACCTCAAACTTGTGCTGCCCTGATAGACCCAAGGGAGCCCTACAAACTGACATCAGGAACCTGGACTGCTGAGTTTTCTTTCCCAGGGAAAATGGAAAAAGGTTGTGCCCAGGGGCCCCTGGCCCTGACTGCAAAAAATCCTTATATCGAAGGATGGAGCCCACACTGAATTTGTTCCCACTTCAAACTTGTGCTGCCCTGATAGACCCAAGGGAGCCCTACAAACTGACATCAGGAACCTGGACTGCTGAGTTTTCTTTCCCAGGGAAAATGGAAAAAGGATGTGCCCAGGGGCCCCTGGCCCTGACTGCAAACAATCCTTATATCGAAGGATGGAGCCCACACCGAAGTTGTCCCCAGCTCAAACTTTTGCTGCCCTGATACACCCAAGGGAACCCTACAAACTGACATCAGGAACCTGGACTGCTGAGTTTTCTTTCCCAGGGAAAATGGAAAAAGGTTGTGGCCAGGGGCCCCTGGCCCTGACTGCAAAAAATCCTTATATCGAAGGATGGACCCCACATCAAAGTTGTCCCCACCTCAAACTTGTGCTGCCCTGATAGACCCAAGGGAGCCCTACAAACTGACATCAGGAACCTGGACTGCTGAGTTTTCTTTCCCAGGGAAAATGGAAAAAGGTTGTGCCCAGGGGCCCCTGGCCCTGGGGTGGGACCTCACTGCAAAAAAACCTTATATCGAAGGATGGACCCCACACCGAAGTTGTCCCCACCTCAAACTTGTGCTGCCCTGATAGACCCAAGGGAGCCCTACAAACTGATATCAGGAACCTGGACTGCTGAGTTTTCTTTCCCAGGGAAAATGGAAAAAGGTTGTGCCCAGGGGCCCCTAGCCCTGACTGCAAAAAATCCTTATATCGAAGGATGGAGCCCACACCGAAGTTGTCCCCACCTCAAACTTGTGCTGCCCTGATAGACCCAAGGGAGACCTACAAACTGATATCAGGAACCTGGACTGCTGAGTTTTCTTTCCCAGGAAAAATGGAAAAAGGTTGTGCCCAGGGGCCCCTGGCCCTGACTGCAAAAAATCCTTATATTGAAGGATGGAGCCCACACCGAAGTTGTCCCCACCTCAAACTTGTGCTGCCCTGATAGACCCAAGGGAGCCCTACAAACTGACATCAGGAACCTGGACTGCTGAGTTTTCTTTCCCAGGGAAAATGGAAAAAGGATGTGCCCAGGGGCCCCTGGCCCTGACTGTAAAAAATCCTTATATCGAAGGATGGACCCACACCGAAGTTGTCCCCACCTCAAACTTGTGCTGCCCTGATAGACCCAAGGGAGCCCTACAAACTGACATCAGGAACCTGGACTGCTGAGTTTTCTTTCCCAGGGAATATGGAAAAAGGATGTGCCCAGGGGGCCCTGGCCCTGACTGCAAACAATCCTTATATCGAAGGATGGAGCCCACACCGAAGTTGTCCCCACCTCAAACTTTTGCTGCCCTGATAGACCCAAGGGAGCCCTACAAACTGACATCAGGAACCTGGTCTGCTGAATTTTCTTTCCCAGGGAAAATGGCCAAAGGATGTGCCCAGGGGCCCCTGGCCCTGACTGCAAAAAATCCTTATATCGAAGGATGGACCCCACACCAAAGTGTTCCCCACCTCAAACTTGTGCTGCCCTGATAGACCCAAGGGAGCCCTACAAACTGACATCAGGAACCTGGACTGCTGAGTTTTCTTTCCCAGGGAAAATGGAAAAAGGTTGTGCCCAGGGGCCCCTGGCCCTGGGGTGGGGCCTCACTGCAAAAAATCCTTATATCGAAGGATGGACCCCACACCGAAGTTGTCCCCACCTCAAACTTGTGCTGCCCTGATAGACCCAAGGGAGCCCTACAAACTGATATCAGGAACCTGGACTGCTGAGTTTTCTTTCCCAGGGAAAATGGAAAAAGGTTGTGCCCAGGGGCCCCTGGCCCTGACTGCAAAAAATCCTTATATCGAAGGATGGAGCCCACACCGAAGTTGTCCCCACCTCAAACTTGTGCTGCCCTGATAGACCCAAGGGAGCCCTACAAACTGACATCAGGAACCTGGACTGCTGAGTTTTCTTTCCCAGGGAAAATGGAAAAAGGATATGCCCAGGGGCCCCTGGCCCTGACTGCAAAAAATCCTTATATCGAAGGGTGGACCCCACACCGAAGTTGTCCCCACCTCAAACTTGTGCTGCCCTGATAGACGCAAGGGAGCCCTACAAACTGACATCAGGAACCTGGACTGCTGAGTTTTCTTTCCCAGGGAAAATGGAAAAAGGATGTGCCCAGGGGCCCCTGGCCCTGACTGCAAAGAATCCTTATATCGAAGGATGGACCCCACACCAAAGTGTTCCCCACCTCAAACTTGTGCTGCCCTGATAGACCCAAGGGAGCCCTACAAACTGACATCAGGAACCTGGACTGCTGAGTTTTCTTTCCCAGGGAAAATGGAAAAAGGTTGTGCCCAGGGGCCCCTGGCTCTGGGGTGGGGCCTCACTGCAAAAAATCCTTATATCGAAGGATGGAGCCCACACCGAATTTGTCCCCATCTCAAACTTGTGCTGCCCTGATAGACCCAAGGGAGCCCTACAAACTGACATCAGGAACCTGGACTGCTGAGTTTTCTTTCCCAGGGAAAATGGAAAAAGGATGTGCCCAGGGGCCCCTGGCCCTGACTGCAAAAAATCCTTATATCGAAGGATGGAGCCCACACCGAAGTTGTCCCCACCTCAAACTTGTGCTGCCCTGATAGACCCAAGGGAGCCCTACAAACTGACATCAGGAACCTGGACTGCTGAGTTTTCTTTCCCAGGGAAAATGGAAAAAGGATGTGCCCAGGGGCCCCTGGCCCTGACTGTAAAAAATCCTTATATCGAAGGATGGACCCACACCGAAGTTGTCCCCACCTCAAACTTGTGCTGCCCTGATAGACCCAAGGGAGCCCTACAAACTGACATCAGGAACCTGGACTGCAGAGTTTTCTTTCCCAGGGAAAATGGAAAAAGGATGTGCCCAGGGGCCCCTGGTCCTGGGCTGGGGCCGCACTACAAAAAATCCTTATATCGAAGGATGGACCCCACACCAAAGTTGTCCCCACCTCAAACTTGTACTGCCCTGATAGACCCAAGGGAGCCCTACAAACTGACATCAGGAACCTGGACTGCTGAGTTTTCTTTCCCAGGGAATATGGAAAAAGGATGTGCCCAGGGGGCACTGGCCCTGACTGCAAACAATCCTTATATCGAAGGATGGAGCCCACACCGAAGTTGTCCCCACCTCAAACTTTTGCTGCCCTGATAGACCCAAGGGAGCCCTACAAACTGACATCAGGAACCTGGACTGCTGAGTTTTCTTTCCCAGGGAAAATGGAAAAAGGATGTGCCCAGGGGCCCCTGGCCCTGACTGCAAAAAATCCTTATATCGAAGGATGGAGCCCACACTGAATTTGTTCCCACCTCAAAATTGTGCTGCCCTGATAGACCCAAGGGAGCCCTACAAACTGACATCAGGAACCTGGACTGCTGAGTTTTCTTTCCCAGGGAAAATGGAAAAAGGATGTGCCCAGGGGCCCCTGGCCCTGACTGCAAAAAATCCTTATATCGAAGTATGGACCCCACATCAAAGTGGTCCCCACCTCAAACTTGTGCTGCCCTGATACACCCAAGGGAACCCTACAAACTGACATCAGGAACCTGGACTGCTGAGTTTTCTTTCCCAGGGAAAATGGAAAAAGGATGTGCCCAGGGGGCCCTGGCCCTGACAGCAAACAATCCTTATATCGAAGGATGGACCCCACATCAAAGTTATCCCCACCTAAAACTTGTGCTGCCCTGATAGACCCAAGGGAGCCCTACAAACTGACATCAGGAACCTGGTCTGCTGAGTTTTCTTTCCCAGGGAAAATGGCCAAAGGATGTGCCCAGGGGCCCCTGGCCCTGACTGCAAAAAATCCTTATATCGAAGGATGGACCCCACACCAAAGTGTTCCCCACCTCAAACTTGTGCTGCCCTGATAGACCCAAGGGAGCCCTACAAACTGACATCAGGAACCTGGACTGCTGAGTTTTCTTTCCCAGGGAAAATGGAAAAAGGTTGTGCCCAGGGGCCCCTGGACCTGTGGTGGGGCCTCACTCCAAAAAATCCTTATATCGAAGGATGGACCCCACACCGAAGTTGTCCCCACCTCAAACTTGTGCTGCCCTGATAGACCCAAGGGAGCCCTACAAACTGATATCAGGAACCTGGACTGCTGAGTTTTCTTTCCCAGGGAAAATGGAAAAAGGTTGTGCCCAGGGGCCCCTGGCCCTGACTGCAAAAAATCCTTATATCGAAGGATGGACCCCACACCGAAGTTGTCCCCACCTCAAACTTGTGCTGCCCTGATAGACCCAAGGGAGCCCTACAAACTGACATCAGGAACCTGGACTGCTGAGTTTTCTTTCCCAGGGAAAATGGAAAAAGGTTGTGCCCAGGGGCCCCTGGAACTGACTGCAAAAAATCCTTATATCGAAGGATGGAGCCCACACCGAAGTTGTCCCCACCTCAAACTTGTGCTACCCTGATAGACCCAAGGGAGCCCTACAAACTGATATCAGGAACCTGGACTGCTGAGTTTTCTTTCCCAGGGAAAATGGAAAAAGGTTGTGCCCAGGGGCCCCTGGCCCTGACTGCAAAAAATCCTTATATTGAAGGATGGAGCCCACACCGAAGTTGTCCCCACCTCAAACTTGTGCTGCCCTGATAGACCCAAGGGAGCCCTACAAACTGACATCAGGAACCTGGACTGCTGAGTTTTCTTTCCCAGGGAAAATGGAAAAAGGATATGCCCAGGGGCCCCTGGCCCTGACTGCAAAAAATCCTTATATCGAAGGGTGGACCCCACACCGAAGTTGTCCCCACCTCAAACTTGTGCTGCCCTGATAGACCCAAGGGAGCCCTACAAACTGACATCAGGAACCTGGACTGCTGAGTTTTCTTTCCCAGGGAAAATGGAAAAAGGATGTGCCCAGGGGCCCCTGGCCTTGACTGCAAAGAATCCTTATATCGAAGGATGGACCCCACACCAAAGTGTTCCCCACCTCAAACTTGTGCTGCCCTGATAGACCCAAGGGAGCCCTACAAACTGACATCAGGAACCTGGACTGCTGAGTTTTCTTTCCCAGGGAAAATGGAAAAAGGATGTGCCCAGGGGCCCCTGGCCCTGACTGCAAAAAATCCTTATATCGAAGGATGGACCCCACACCAAAGTTGTCCCCACCTAAAACTTGTGCTGCCCTGATAGACCCAAGGGAGCCCTACAAACTGACATCAGGAACCTGGACTGCAGAGTTTTCTTTCCCAGGGAAAATGGCAAAAGATTGTGCCCAGGGGGCCCAGGCCCTGACTGCAAAAAATCCTTATATCGAAGGATGGACCCCACACCGAAGTTGTCCCCACCTCAAACTTGTGCTGCCCTAATAGACCCAAGGGAGCCCTACAAACTGACATCAGGAACCTGGACTGCTGAGTTTTCTTTCCCAGGGAAAATGGAAAAAGGATGTGCCCAGGGGCCCCTGGCCCAGACTGCAAAAATTCTTATATCGAAGGATGGACCCCACACCAAAGTTGTCCCCACCTCAAATTGTACTGCCCTGATAGACCCAAGGGAGCCCTACAAACTGACATCAGGAACCTGGACTGCTGAGTTTTCTTTCCCAGGGAAAATGGAAAAAGGATGTGCCCAGGGGCCCCAGGCCCTGACTGCAAAAAATCCTTATATCGAAGGGTGTACCCCACACTGAAGTTGTCCCCACCTCAAACTTGTGCTGCCCTGATAGACCCAAGGGAGCCCTACAAACTGACATCAGGAACCTGGACTGCTGAGTTTTCTTTCCCAGGGAAAATGGAAAAAGGATGTGCCCAGGGGCCCCTGGCCCTGACTGCAAAAAATCCTTATATCGAAGGATGGAGCCCACACTGAATTTGTTCCCACCTCAAACTTGTGCTGCCCTGATAGACCCAAGGGAGCCCTACAAACTGACATCAGGAACCTGGACTGCTGAGTTTTCTTTCCCAGGGAAAATGGAAAAAGGATGTGCCCAGGGGCCCCTGGCCCTGACTGCAAAAAATCCTTATATCGAAGTATGGACCCCACATCAAAGTGGTCCCCACCTCAAACTTGTGCTGCCCTGATAGACCCAAGGGAGCCCTACAAACTGACATCAGGAACCTGGACTGCTGAGTTTTCTTTCCCAGGGAAAATGGAAAAAGGTTGTGCCCAGGGGCCCCTGGCCCTGGGGTGGGGCCTCACTACAAAAAATCCTTATATCGAAGGATGGAGCCCACACCGAAGTTGTCCCCACCTCAAACTTGTGCTGCCCTGATAGACCCAAGGGAGCCCTACAAACTGACATCAGGAACCTGGACTGCTGAGTTTTCTTTCCCAGGGAAAATGGCCAAAGGATGTGCCCAGGGGCCCCTAGCCCTGACTGCAAAAAATCCTTATATCGAAGGATGGACCCCACACCGAAGTTGTCCCCACCTCAAACTTGTGCTGCCCTGATAGACCCAAGGGAGCCCTACAAACTGACATCAGGAACCTGGACTGCTGAGTTTTCTTTCCCAGGGAAAATGGAAAAAGGATGTGCCCAGGGGCCCCTGACCCTGACTGCAAAAAATCCTTATATCGAAGTATGGAGCCCACACTGAATTTGTTCCCACCTCAAACTTGTGCTGCCCTGATAGACCCAAGGGAGCCCTACAAACTGACATCAGGAACCTGGACTGCTGAGTTTTCTTTCCCAGGGAAAATGGAAAAAGGATGTGCCCAGGGGCCCCTGGCCCTGACTGCAAAAAATCCTTATATCGAAGGATGGACCCCACACCAAAGTTGTCCCCACCTCAAACTTGTGCTGCCCTGATAGACCCAAAGGAGCCCTACAAACTGACATCAGGAACCTGGACTGCAGAGTTTTCTTTCCCAGGGAAAATGGAAAAAGATTGTGCCCAGGGGGCCAGGCCCTGACTGCAAAAAATCCTTATATCGAAGGATGGACCCCACACCGAAGTTGTCCCCACCTCAAACTTGTGCTGCCCTAATAGACCCAAGGGAGCCCTACAAACTGACATCAGGAACCTGGACTGCTGAGTTTTCTTTCCCAGGGAAAATGGAAAAAGGATGTGCCCAGGGGCCCCTGGCCCAGACTGCAAAAATCCTTATATCGAAGGATGGACCCCACACCAAAGTTGTCCCCACCTCAAATTGTACTGCCCTGATAGACCCAAGGGAGCCCTACAAACTGACATCAGGAACCTGGACTGCTGAGTTTTCTTTCCCAGGGAAAATGGAAAAAGGATGTGCCCAGGGGCCCCAGGCCCTGACTGCAAAAAATCCTTATATCGAAGGGTGTACCCCACACTGAAGTTGTCCCCACCTCAAACTTGTGCTGCCCTGATAGACCCAAGGGAGCCCTACAAACTGACATCAGGAACCTGGACTGCTGAGTTTTCTTTCCCAGGGAAAATGGAAAAAGGATGTGCCCAGGGGCCCCTGGCCCTGACTGCAAAAAATCCTTATATCGAAGGATGGAGCCCACACTGAATTTGTTCCCACCTCAAACTTGTGCTGCCCTGATAGACCCAAGGGAGCCCTACAAACTGACATCAGGAACCTGGACTGCTGAGTTTTCTTTCCCAGGGAAAATGGAAAAAGGATGTGCCCAGGGGCCCCTGGCCCTGACTGCAAAAAATCCTTATATCGAAGGATGGACCCCACATCAAAGTGGTCCCCACCTCAAACTTGTGCTGCCCTGATACACCCAAGGGAACCCTACAAACTGACATCAGGAACCTGGACTGCTGAGTTTTCTTTCCCAGGGAAAATGGAAAAAGGATGTGCCCAGGGGGCCCTGGCCCTGACTGCAAACAATCCTTATATCGAAGGATGGAGCCCACACCGAAGTTGTCCCCACCTCAAACTTTTGCTGCCCTGATACACCCAAGGGAACCCTAAAAACTGACATCAGGAACCTGGACTGCTGAGTTTTCTTTCCCAGGGAAAATGGAAAAAGGTTGTGGCCAGGGGCCCCTGGCCCTGACTGCAAAAAATCCTTATATCGAAGGATGGACCCCACATCAAAGTTGTCCCCACCTAAAACTTGTGCTGCCCTGATAGACCCAAGGGAGCCCTACAAACTGACATCAGGAACCTGGTCTGCTGAGTTTTCTTTCCCAGGGAAAATGGAAAAAGGTTGTGCCCAGGGGCCCCTGGCCCTGGGGTGGGGCCTCACTGCAAAAAATCCTTATATCGAAGGATGGACCCCACACCGAAGTTGTCCCCACCTCAAACTTGTGCTGCCCTGATAGACCCAAGGGAGCCCTACAAACTGATATCAGGAACCTGGACTGCTGAGTTTTCTTTCCCAGGGAAAACGGAAAATGGTTGTGTCCAGGGGCCCCTGGCCCTGACTGCAAAAAATCCTTATATCGAAGGATGGAGCCCACACCGAAGTTGTCCCCACCTCAAACTTGTGCTGCCCTGATAGACCCAAGGGAGCCCTACAAACTGATATCAGGAACCTGGACTGCTGAGTTTTCTTTCCCAGGGAAAATGGAAAAAGGTTGTGCCCAGGGGCCCCTGGCTCTGGGGTGGGGCCTCACTGCAAAAAATCCTTATATCGAAGGATGGAGCCCACACCGAATTTGTCCCCATCTCAAACTTGTGCTGCCCTGATAGACCCAAGGGAGCCCTACAAACTGACATCAGGAACCTGGACTGCTGAGTTTTCTTTCCCAGGGAAAATGGCCAAAGGATGTGCCCAGGGGGCCCTGGCCCTGACTGCAAAAAATCCTTATATCGAAGGATGGACCCCACACCAAAATTGCCCCACCTCAAACTTGTGCTGCCCTGATAGACCCAAGGGAGCCCTACAAACTGACATCAGGAACCTGGACTGCTGAGTTTTCTTTCCCAGGGAAAATGGAAAAAGGTTGTGCCCAGGGGCCCCTGGCCCTGACTGCAAAAAATCCTTATATCGAAGGATGGAGCCCACACCGAAGTTGTCCCCACCTCAAACTTGTGCTGCCCTGATAGACCCAAGGGAGCCCTACAAACTGACATCAGGAACCTGGACTGCTGAGTTTTCTTTCCCAGGGAAAATGGAAAAAGGATATGCCCAGGGGCCCCTGGCCCTGACTGCAAAAAATCCTTATATCGAAGGGTGGACCCCACACCGAAGTTGTCCCCACCTCAAACTTGTGCTGCCCTGATAGACGCAAGGGAGCCCTACAAACTGACATCAGGAACCTGGACTGCTGAGTTTTCTTTCCCAGGGAAAATGGAAAAAGGATATGCCCAGGGGCCCCTGGCCCTGACTGCAAAAAATCCTTATATCGAAGGGTGGACCCCACACCGAAGTTGTCCCCACCTCAAACTTGTGCTGCCCTGATAGACCCAAGGGAGCCCTACAAACTGACATCAGGAACCTGGACTGCTGAGTTTTCTTTCCCAGGGAAAATGGAAAAAGGATGTGCCCAGGGGCCCCTGGCCCTGACTGCAAAGAATCCTTATATCGAAGGATGGACCCCACACCAAAGTGTTCCCCACCTCAAACTTGTGCTGCCCTGATAGACCCAAGGGAGCCCTACAAACTGACATCAGGAACCTGGACTGCTGAGTTTTCTTTCCCAGGGAAAATGGAAAAAGGATGTGCCCAGGGGCCCCTGGCCCTGACTGCAAAAAATCCTTATATCGAAGGATGGACCCCACACCAAAGTTGTCCCCACCTCAAACTTGTGCTGCCCTGATAGACCCAAGGGAGCCCTACAAACTGACATCAGGAACCTGGACTGCTGAGTTTTCTTTCCCAGGGAAAATGGAAAAAGATTGTGCCCAGGGGGCCCAGGCCCTGACTGCAAAAAATCCTTATATCGAAGGATGGACCCCACACCGAAGTTGTCCCCACCTCAAACTTGTGCTGCCCTAATAGACCCAAGGGAGCCCTACAAACTGACATCAGGAACCTGGACTGCTGAGTTTTCTTTCCCAGGGAAAATGGAAAAAGGATGTGCCCAGGGGCCCCTGGCCCAGACTGCAAAAATCCTTATATCGAAGGGTGGACCCCACACCAAAGTTGTCCCCACCTCAAATTGTACTGCCCTGATAGACCCAAGGGAGCCCTACAAACTGACATCAGGAACCTGGACTGCTGAGTTTTCTTTCCCAGGGAAAATGGAAAAAGGATGTGCCCAGGGGCCCCTGGCCCTGACTGCAAAAAATCCTTATATCGAAGGATGGACCCCACACCAAAGTTGTCCCCACCTCAAACTTGTGCTGCCCTGATAGACCCAAGGGAGCCCTACAAACTGACATCAGGAACCTGGACTGCAGAGTTTTCTTTCCCAGGGAAAATGGAAAAAGATTGTGCCCAGGGGGCCCAGGCCCTGACTGCAAAAAATCCTTATATCGAAGGATGGACCCCACACCGAAGTTGTCCCCACCTCAAACTTGTGCTGCCCTAATACACCCAAGGGAGCCCTACAAACTGACATCAGGAACCTGGACTGCTGAGTTTTCTTTCCCAGGGAAAATGGAAAAAGGATGTGCCCAGGGGCCCCAGGCCCTGACTGCAAAAAATCCTTATATCGAAGGGTGTACCCCACACTGAAGTTGTCCCCACCTCAAACTTGTGCTGCCCTGATAGACCCAAGGGAGCCCTACAAACTGACATCAGGAACCTGGACTGCTGAGTTTTCTTTCCCAGGGAAAATGGAAAAAGGTTGTGCCCAGGGGCCCCTGGCCCTGACTGCAAAAAATCCTTATATCGAAGGATGGAGCCCACACTGAATTTGTTCCCACTTCAAACTTGTGCTGCCCTGATAGACCCAAGGGAGCCCTACAAACTGACATCAGGAACCTGGACTGCTGAGTTTTCTTTCCCAGGGAAAATGGAAAAAGGATGTGCCCAGGGGCCCCTGGCCCTGACTGCAAACAATCCTTATATCGAAGGATGGAGCCCACACCGAAGTTGTCCCCAGCTCAAACTTTTGCTGCCCTGATACACCCAAGGGAACCCTACAAACTGACATCAGGAACCTGGACTGCTGAGTTTTCTTTCCCAGGGAAAATGGAAAAAGGTTGTGGCCAGGGGCCCCTGGCCCTGACTGCAAAAAATCCTTATATCGAAGGATGGACCCCACATCAAAGTTGTCCCCACCTCAAACTTGTGCTGCCCTGATAGACCCAAGGGAGCCCTACAAACTGACATCAGGAACCTGGACTGCTGAGTTTTCTTTCCCAGGGAAAATGGAAAAAGGTTGTGCCCAGGGGCCCCTGGCCCTGGGGTGGGGCCTCACTGCAAAAAAACCTTATATCGAAGGATGGACCCCACACCGAAGTTGTCCCCACCTCAAACTTGTGCTGCCCTGATAGACCCAAGGGAGCCCTACAAACTGATATCAGGAACCTGGACTGCTGAGTTTTCTTTCCCAGGGAAAATGGAAAAAGGTTGTGCCCAGGGGCCCCTAGCCCTGACTGCAAAAAATCCTTATATCGAAGGATGGAGCCCACACCGAAGTTGTCCCCACCTCAAACTTGTGCTGCCCTGATAGACCCAAGGGAGACCTACAAACTGATATCAGGAACCTGGACTGCTGAGTTTTCTTTCCCAGGAAAAATGGAAAAAGGTTGTGCCCAGGGGCCCCTGGCCCTGACTGCAAAAAATCCTTATATTGAAGGATGGAGCCCACACCGAAGTTGTCCCCACCTCAAACTTGTGCTGCCCTGATAGACCCAAGGGAGCCCTACAAACTGACATCAGGAACCTGGACTGCTGAGTTTTCTTTCCCAGGGAAAATGGAAAAAGGATGTGCCCAGGGGCCCCTGGCCCTGACTGTAAAAAATCCTTATATCGAAGGATGGACCCACACCGAAGTTGTCCCCACCTCAAACTTGTGCTGCCCTGATAGACCCAAGGGAGCCCTACAAACTGACATCAGGAACCTGGACTGCTGAGTTTTCTTTCCCAGGGAATATGGAAAAAGGATGTGCCCAGGGGGCCCTGGCCCTGACTGCAAACAATCCTTATATCGAAGGATGGAGCCCACACCGAAGTTGTCCCCACCTCAAACTTTTGCTGCCCTGATAGACCCAAGGGAGCCCTACAAACTGACATCAGGAACCTGGTCTGCTGAATTTTCTTTCCCAGGGAAAATGGCCAAAGGATGTGCCCAGGGGCCCCTGGCCCTGACTGCAAAAAATCCTTATATCGAAGGATGGACCCCACACCAAAGTGTTCCCCACCTCAAACTTGTGCTGCCCTGATAGACCCAAGGGAGCCCTACAAACTGACATCAGGAACCTGGACTGCTGAGTTTTCTTTCCCAGGGAAATGGAAAAAGGATGTGCCCAGGGGCCCCTGGCCCTGACTGTAAAAAATCCTTATATCGAAGGATGGACCCACACCGAAGTTGTCCCCACCTCAAACTTGTGCTGCCCTGATAGACCCAAGGGAGCCCTACAAACTGACATCAGGAACCTGGACTGCAGAGTTTTCTTTCCCAGGGAAAATGGAAAAAGGATGTGCCCAGGGGCCCCTGGTCCTGGGCTGGGGCCGCACTACAAAAAATCCTTATATCGAAGGATGGACCCCACACCAAAGTTGTCCCCACCTCAAACTTGTACTGCCCTGATAGACCCAAGGGAGCCCTACAAACTGACATCAGGAACCTGGACTGCTGAGTTTTCTTTCCCAGGGAATATGGAAAAAGGATGTGCCCAGGGGGCACTGGCCCTGACTGCAAACAATCCTTATATCGAAGGATGGAGCCCACACCGAAGTTGTCCCCACCTCAAACTTTTGCTGCCCTGATAGACCCAAGGGAGCCCTACAAACTGACATCAGGAACCTGGACTGCTGAGTTTTCTTTCCCAGGGAAAATGGAAAAAGGATGTGCCCAGGGGCCCCTGGCCCTGACTGCAAAAAATCCTTATATCGAAGGATGGAGCCCACACTGAATTTGTTCCCACCTCAAAATTGTGCTGCCCTGATAGACCCAAGGGAGCCCTACAAACTGACATCAGGAACCTGGACTGCTGAGTTTTCTTTCCCAGGGAAAATGGAAAAAGGATGTGCCCAGGGGCCCCTGGCCCTGACTGCAAAAAATCCTTATATCGAAGTATGGACCCCACATCAAAGTGGTCCCCACCTCAAACTTGTGCTGCCCTGATACACCCAAGGGAACCCTACAAACTGACATCAGGAACCTGGACTGCTGAGTTTTCTTTCCCAGGGAAAATGGAAAAAGGATGTGCCCAGGGGGCCCTGGCCCTGACAGCAAACAATCCTTATATCGAAGGATGGAGCCCACACCGAAGTTGTCCCCACCTCAAACTTTTGCTGCCCTGATACACCCAAGGGAACCCTACAAACTGACATCAGGAACCTGGACTGCTGAGTTTTCTTTCCCAGGGAAAATGGAAAAAGTTTGTGGCCAGGGGCCCCAGGCCCTGACTGCAAAAAATCCTTATATCGAAGGATGGACCCCACATCAAAGTTATCCCCACCTAAAACTTGTGCTGCCCTGATAGACCCAAGGGAGCCCTACAAACTGACATCAGGAACCTGGTCTGCTGAGTTTTCTTTCCCAGGGAAAATGGCCAAAGGATGTGCCCAGGGGCCCCTGGCCCTGACTGCAAAAAATCCTTATATCGAAGGATGGACCCCACACCAAAGTGTTCCCCACCTCAAACTTGTGCTGCCCTGATAGACCCAAGGGAGCCCTACAAACTGACATCAGGAACCTGGACTGCTGAGTTTTCTTTCCCAGGGAAAATGGAAAAAGGTTGTGCCCAGGGGCCCCTGGCCCTGTGGTGGGGCCTCACTCCAAAAAATCCTTATATCGAAGGATGGACCCCACACCGAAGTTGTCCCCACCTCAAACTTGTGCTGCCCTGATAGACCCAAGGGAGCCCTACAAACTGATATCAGGAACCTGGACTGCTGAGTTTTCTTTCCCAGGGAAAATGGAAAAAGGTTGTGCCCAGGGGCCCCTGGCCCTGACTGCAAAAAATCCTTATATCGAAGGATGGACCCCACACCGAAGTTGTCCCCACCTCAAACTTGTGCTGCCCTGATAGACCCAAGGGAGCCCTACAAACTGATATCAGGAACCTGGACTGCTGAGTTTTCTTTCCCAGGGAAAATGGAAAAAGGTTGTGCCCAGGGGCCCCTGGAACTGACTGCAAAAAATCCTTATATCGAAGGATGGAGCCCACACCGAAGTTGTCCCCACCTCAAACTTGTGCTACCCTGATAGACCCAAGGGAGCCCTACAAACTGATATCAGGAACCTGGACTGCTGAGTTTTCTTTCCCAGGGAAAATGGAAAAAGGTTGTGCCCAGGGGCCCCTGGCCCTGACTGCAAAAAATCCTTATATTGAAGGATGGAGCCCACACCGAAGTTGTCCCCACCTCAAACTTGTGCTGCCCTGATAGACGCAAGGGAGCCCTACAAACTGACATCAGGAACCTGGACTGCTGAGTTTTCTTTCCCAGGGAAAATGGAAAAAGGATATGCCCAGGGGCCCCTGGCCCTGACTGCAAAAAATCCTTATATCGAAGGGTGGACCCCACACCGAAGTTGTCCCCACCTCAAACTTGTGCTGCCCTGATAGACCCAAGGGAGCCCTACAAACTGACATCAGGAACCTGGACTGCTGAGTTTTCTTTCCCAGGGAAAATGGAAAAAGGATGTGCCCAGGGGCCCCTGGCCCTGACTGCAAAGAATCCATATATCGAAGGATGGACCCCACACCAAAGTGTTCCCCACCTCAAACTTGTGCTGCCCTGATAGACCCAAGGGAGCCCTACAAACTGACATCAGGAACCTGGACTGCTGAGTTTTCTTTCCCAGGGAAAATGGAAAAAGGATGTGCCCAGGGGCCCCTGGCCCTGACTGCAAAAAATCCTTATATCGAAGGATGGACCCCACACCAAAGTTGTCCCCACCTAAAACTTGTGCTGCCCTGATAGACCCAAGGGAGCCCTACAAACTGACATCAGGAACCTGGACTGCAGAGTTTTCTTTCCCAGGGAAAATGGCAAAAGATTGTGCCCAGGGGGCCCAGGCCCTGACTGCAAAAATTCTTATATCGAAGGATGGACCCCACACCAAAGTTGTCCCCACCTCAAATTGTACTGCCCTGATAGACCCAAGGGAGCCCTACAAACTGACATCAGGAACCTGGACTGCTGAGTTTTCTTTCCCAGGGAAAATGGAAAAAGGATGTGCCCAGGGGCCCCAGGCCCTGACTGCAAAAAATCCTTATATCGAAGGGTGTACCCCACACTGAAGTTGTCCCCACCTCAAACTTGTGCTGCCCTGATAGACCCAAGGGAGCCCTACAAACTGACATCAGGAACCTGGACTGCTGAGTTTTCTTTCCCAGGGAAAATGGAAAAAGGATGTGCCCAGGGGCCCCTGGCCCTGACTGCAAAAAATCCTTATATCGAAGGATGGAGCCCACACTGAATTTGTTCCCACCTCAAACTTGTGCTGCCCTGATAGACCCAAGGGAGCCCTACAAACTGACATCAGGAACCTGGACTGCTGAGTTTTCTTTCCCAGGGAAAATGGAAAAAGGATGTGCCCAGGGGCCCCTGGCCCTGACTGCAAAAAATCCTTATATCGAAGTATGGACCCCACATCAAAGTGGTCCCCACCTCAAACTTGTGCTGCCCTGATAGACCCAAGGGAGCCCTACAAACTGACATCAGGAACCTGGACTGCTGAGTTTTCTTTCCCAGGGAAAATGGAAAAAGGTTGTGCCCAGGGGCCCCTGGCCCTGGGGTGGGGCCTCACTACAAAAAATCCTTATATCGAAGGATGGAGCCCACACCGAAGTTGTCCCCACCTCAAACTTGTGCTGCCCTGATAGACCCAAGGGAGCCCTACAAACTGACATCAGGAACCTGGACTGCTGAGTTTTCTTTCCCAGGGAAAATGGCCAAAGGATGTGCCCAGGGGCCCCTAGCCCTGACTGCAAAAAATCCTTATATCGAAGGATGGACCCCACACCGAAGTTGTCCCCACCTCAAACTTGTGCTGCCCTGATAGACCCAAGGGAGCCCTACAAACTGACATCAGGAACCTGGACTGCTGAGTTTTCTTTCCCAGGGAAAATGGAAAAAGGATGTGCCCAGGGGCCCCTGACCCTGACTGCAAAAAATCCTTATATCGAAGTATGGAGCCCACACTGAATTTGTTACCACCTCAAACTTGTGCTGCCCTGATAGACCCAAGGGAGCCCTACAAACTGACATCAGGAACCTGGACTGCTGAGTTTTCTTTCCCAGGGAAAATGGAAAAAGGATGTGCCCAGGGGCCCCTGGCCCTGACTGCAAAAAATCCTTATATCGAAGGATGGACCCCACATCAAAGTGGTCCCCACCTCAAACTTGTGCTGCCCTGATACACCCAAGGGAACCCTACAAACTGACATCAGGAACCTGGAATGGTGAGTTTTCTTTCCCAGGGAAAATGGAAAAAGGATGTGCCCAGGGGGCCCTGGCCCTGACTGCAAACAATCCTTATATCGAACGATGGACCCCACACCGAAGTTGTCCCCACCTCAAACTTCTGCTGCCCTGATACACCCAAGGGAACCCTACAAACTGACATCAGGAACCTGGACTGCTGAGTTTTCTTTCCCAGGGAAAATGGAAAAAGATTGTTCGCAGGGGCCCCTGGCCCTGGGGTGGGGCCTCATTTCAAAAAATCCTTATATCGAAGGATGGAGCCCACACCGAATTTGTCCCCATCTCAAACTTGTGCTGCCCTGATAGACCCAAGGGAGCCCTACAAACTGACATCAGGAACCTGGACTGCTGAGTTTTCTTTCCCAGGGGAAATGGAAAAAGGATGTGCCCAGGGGCCCGAGGCCCTGACTGCAAAAAATCCTTATATCGAAGGGTGTACCCCACACTGAAGTTGTCCCCACCTCAAACTTGTGATGCCCTGATAGATCCAAGGGAGCCCTACAAACTGACATCAGGAACCTGGACTGCTGAGTTTTCTTTCCCAGGGAAAATGGAAAAAGGTTGTGCCCAGGGGCCCCTGGCCCTGGGGTGGGGCCTCACTGCAAAAAATCCTTATATCGAAGGATGGAGCCCACACCGAAGTTGTCCCCACCTCAAACTTGTGCTGCCCTGATAGACCCAAGGGAGCCCTACAAACTGATATCAGGAACCTGGACTGCTGAGTTTTCTTTCCCAGGGAAAATGGAAAAAGGTTGTGCCCAGGGGCCCCTGGCCCTGACTGCAAAAAATCCTTATATTGAAGGATGGAGCCCACACCGAAGTTGTCCCCACCTCAAACTTGTGCTGCCCTGATAGACCCAAGGGAGCCCTACAAACTGACATCAGGAACCTGGACTGCTGAGTTTTCTTTCCCAGGGAAAATGGAAAAAGGATGTGCCCAGGGGCCCCAGGCCCTGACTGCAAAAAATCCTTATATCGAAGGGTGTACCCCACACTGAAGTTGTCCCCACCTCAAACTTGTGCTGCCCTGATAGACCCAAGGGAGCCCTACAAACTGACATCAGGAACCTGGACTGCTGAGTTTTCTTTCCCAGGGAAAATGGAAAAAGGATGTGCCCAGGGGCCCCTGACCCTGACTGCAAAAAATCCTTATATCGAAGTATGGAGCCCACACTGAATTTGTTCCCACCTCAAACTTGTGCTGCCCTGATAGACCCAAGGGAGCCCTACAAACTGACATCAGGAACCTGGACTGCTGAGTTTTCTTTCCCAGGGAAAATGGAAAAAGGATGTGCCCAGGGGCCCCTGGCCCTGACTGCAAAAAATCCTTATATCGAAGGATGGACCCCACATCAAAGTGGTCCCCACCTCAAACTTGTGCTGCCCTGATACACCCAAGGGAACCCTACAAACTGACATCAGGAACCTGGAATGGTGAGTTTTCTTTCCCAGGGAAAATGGAAAAAGGATGTGCCCAGGGGGCCCTGGCCCTGACTGCAAACAATCCTTATATCGAACGATGGACCCCACACCGAAGTTGTCCCCACCTCAAACTTCTGCTGCCCTGATACACCCAAGGGAACCCTACAAACTGACATCAGGAACCTGGACTGCTGAGTTTTCTTTCCCAGGGAAAATGGAAAAAGATTGTTCGCAGGGGCCCCTGGCCCTGGGGTGGGGCCTCATTTCAAAAAATCCTTATATCGAAGGATGGAGCCCACACCGAATTTGTCCCCATCTCAAACTTGTGCTGCCCTGATAGACCCAAGGGAGCCCTACAAACTGACATCAGGAACCTGGACTGCTGAGTTTTCTTTCCCAGGGGAAATGGAAAAAGGATGTGCCCAGGGGCCCGAGGCCCTGACTGCAAAAAATCTTTATATCGAAGGGTGTAACCCACACTGAAGTTGTCCCCACCTCAAACTTGTGATGCCCTGATAGATCCAAGGGAGCCCTACAAACTGACATCAGGAACCTGGACTGCTGAGTTTTCTTTCCCAGGGAAAATGGAAAAAGGTTGTGTCCAGGGGCCCCTGGCCCTGACTGCAAAAAATCCTTATATCGAAGGATGGAGCCCACACTGAATTTGTTCCCACCTCAAACTTGTGCTGCCCTGATAGACCCAAGGAAGCCCTACAAACTGACATCAGGAACCTGGACTGCTGAGTTTTCTTTCCCAGGGAAAATGGAAAAAGGATGTGCCCAGGGGCCCCTGGCCCTGACTGCAAAAAATCCTTATATCGAAGTATGGACCCCACATCAAAGTGGTCCCCACCTCAAACTTGTGCTGCCCTGATACACCCAAGGGAACCCTACAAACTGACATCAGGAACCTGGACTGCTGAGTTTTCTTTCCCAGGGAAAATGGAAAAAGGATGTGCCCAGGGGGCCCTGGCCCTGACTGCAAACAATCCTTATATCGAAGGATGGAGCCCACACCGAAGTTGTCCCCACCTCAAACTTTTGCTGCCCTGATACACCCAAGGGAACCCTACAAACTGACATCAGGAACCTGGACTGCTGAGTTTTCTTTCCCAGGGAAAATGGAAAAAGGTTGTGGCCAGGGGCCCCTGGCCCTGACTGCAAAAAATCCTTATATCGAAGGATGGACCCCACATCAAAGTTGTCCCCACCTAAAACTTGTGCTGCCCTGATAGACCCAAGGGAGCCCTACAAACTGACATCAGGAACCTGGTCTGCTGAGTTTTCTTTCCCAGGGAAAATGGCCAAAGGATGTGCCCAGGGGGCCCTGGCCCTGACTGCAAAAAATCCTTATATCGAAGGATGGACCCCACACCAAAGTGTTCCCCACCTCAAACTTGTGCTGCCCTGATAGACCCAAGGGAGCCCTACAAACTGACATCAGGAACCTGGACTGCTGAGTTTTCTTTCCCAGGGAAAATGGAAAAAGGTTGTGCCCAGGGGCCCCTGGCCCTGGGGTGGGGCCTCACTGCAAAAAATCCTTATATCGAAGGATGGAGCCCACACCGAAGTTGTCCCCACCTCAAACTTGTGCTGCCCTGATAGACCCAAGGGAGCCCTACAAACTGATATCAGGAACCTGGACTGCTGAGTTTTCTTTCCCAGGGAAAATGGAAAAAGGTTGTGCCCAGGGGCCCCTGGCCCTGACTGCAAAAAATCCTTATATTGAAGGATGGAGCCCACACCGAAGTTGTCCCCACCTCAAACTTGTGCTGCCCTGATAGACCCAAGGGAGCCCTACAAACTGACATCAGGAACCTGGACTGCTGAGTTTTCTTTCCCAGGGAAAATGGAAAAAGGATGTGCCCAGGGGCCCCAGGCCCTGACTGCAAAAAATCCTTATATCGAAGGGTGTACCCCACACTGAAGTTGTCCCCACCTCAAACTTGTGCTGCCCTGATAGACCCAAGGGAGCCCTACAAACTGACATCAGGAACCTGGACTGCTGAGTTTTCTTTCCCAGGGAAAATGGAAAAAGGATGTGCCCAGGGGCCCCTGGCCCTGACTGCAAAAAATCCTTATATCGAAGGATGGAGCCCACACTGAATTTGTTCCCACCTCAAACTTGTGCTGCCCTGATAGACCCAAGGGAGCCCTACAAACTGACATCAGGAACCTGGACTGCTGAGTTTTCTTTCCCAGGGAAAATGGAAAAAGGATGTGCCCAGGGGCCCCTGGCCCTGACTGCAAAAAATCCTTATATCGAAGTATGGACCCCACATCAAAGTGGTCCCCACCTCAAACTTGTGCTGCCCTGATAGACCCAAGGGAGCCCTACAAACTGACATCAGGAACCTGGACTGCTGAGTTTTCTTTCCCAGGGAAAATGGAAAAAGGTTGTGCCCAGGGGCCCCTGGCCCTGGGGTGGGGCCTCACTACAAAAAATCCTTATATCGAAGGATGGAGCCCACACCGAAGTTGTCCCCACCTCAAACTTGTGCTGCCCTGATAGACCCAAGGGAGCCCTACAAACTGACATCAGGAACCTGGACTGCTGAGTTTTCTTTCCCAGGGAAAATGGCCAAAGGATGTGCCCAGGGGCCCCTAGCCCTGACTGCAAAAAATCCTTATATCGAAGGATGGACCCCACACCGAAGTTGTCCCCACCTCAAACTTGTGCTGCCCTGATAGACCCAAGGGAGCCCTACAAACTGACATCAGGAACCTGGACTGCTGAGTTTTCTTTCCCAGGGAAAATGGAAAAAGGATGTGCCCAGGGGCCCCTGACCCTGACTGCAAAAAATCCTTATATCGAAGTATGGAGCCCACACTGAATTTGTTCCCACCTCAAACTTGTGCTGCCCTGATAGACCCAAGGGAGCCCTACAAACTGACATCAGGAACCTGGACTGCTGAGTTTTCTTTCCCAGGGAAAATGGAAAAAGGATGTGCCCAGGGGCCCCTGGCCCTGACTGCAAAAAATCCTTATATCGAAGGATGGACCCCACATCAAAGTGGTCCCCACCTCAAACTTGTGCTGCCCTGATACACCCAAGGGAACCCTACAAACTGACATCAGGAACCTGGAATGGTGAGTTTTCTTTCCCAGGGAAAATGGAAAAAGGATGTGCCCAGGGGGCCCTGGCCCTGACTGCAAACAATCCTTATATCGAGGGATGGATCCCACACCGAAGTTGTCCCCACCTCAAACTTTTGCTGCCCTGATACACCCAAGGGAACCCTACAAACTGACATCAGGAACCTGGACTGCTGAGTTTTCTTTCCCAGGGAAAATGGAAAAAGATTGTTCGCAGGGGCCCCTGGCCCTGGGGTGGGGCCTCATTTCAAAAAATCCTTATATCGAAGGATGGAGCCCACACCGAATTTGTCCCCATCTCAAACTTGTGCTGCCCTGATAGACCCAAGGGAGCCCTACAAACTGACATCAGGAACCTGGACTGCTGAGTTTTCTTTCCCAGGGGAAATGGAAAAAGGATGTGCCCAGGGGCCCGAGGCCCTGACTGCAAAAAATCCTTATATCGAAGGGTGTACCCCACACTGAAGTTGTCCCCACCTCAAACTTGTGATGCCCTGATAGATCCAAGGGAGCCCTACAAACTGACATCAGGAACCTGGACTGCTGAGTTTTCTTTCCCAGGGAAAATGGAAAAAGGATGTGTCCAGGGGCCCCTGGCCCTGACTGCAAAAAATCCTTATATCGAAGGATGGAGCCCACTCTGAATTTGTTCCCACCTCAAACTTGTGCTGCCCTGATAGACCCAAGGAAGCCCTACAAACTGACATCAGGAACCTGGACTGCTGAGTTTTCTTTCCCAGGGAAAATGGAAAAAGGATGTGCCCAGGGGCCCCTGGCCCTGACTGCAAAAAATCCTTATATCGAAGTATGGACCCCACATCAAAGTGGTCCCCACCTCAAACTTGTGCTGCCCTGATACACCCAAGGGAACCCTACAAACTGACATCAGGAACCTGGACTGCTGAGTTTTCTTTCCCAGGGAAAATGGAAAAAGGATGTGCCCAGGGGGCCCTGGCCCTGACTGCAAACAATCCTTATATCGAAGGATGGAGCCCACACCGAAGTTGTCCCCACCTCAAACTTTTGCTGCCCTGATACACCCAAGGGAACCCTACAAACTGACATCAGGAACCTGGACTGCTGAGTTTTCTTTCCCAGGGAAAATGGAAAAAGGTTGTGGCCAGGGGCCCCTGGCCCTGACTGCAAAAAATCCTTATATCGAAGGATGGACCCCACATCAAAGTTGTCCCCACCTCAAACTTGTGCTGCCCTGATAGACCCAAGGGAGCCCTACAAACTGACATCAGGAACCTGGACTGCTGAGTTTTCTTTCCCAGGGAAAATGGCCAAAGGATGTGCCCAGGGGGCCCTGGCCCTGACTGCAAAAAATCCTTATATCGAAGGATGGAGCCCACACCAAAGTGTTCCCCACCTCAAACTTGTGCTGCCCTGATAGACCCAAGGGAGCCCTACAAACTGACATCAGGAACCTGGACTGCTGAGTTTTCTTTCCCAGGGAAAATGGAAAAAGGTTGTGCCCAGGGGCCCCTGGCCCTGGGGTGGGGCCTCACTGCAAAAAATCCTTATATCGAAGGATGGACCCCACACCGAAGTTGTCCCCACCTCAAACTTGTGCTGCCCTGATAGACCCAAGGGAGCCCTAAAAACTGATATCAGGAACCTGGACTGCTGAGTTTTCTTTCCCAGGGAAAATGGAAAAAGGTTGTGCCCAGGGGCCCCTGGCCCTGACTGCAAAAAATCCTTATATTGAAGGATGGAGCCCACACCGAAGTTGTCCCCACCTCAAACTTGTGCTGCCCTGATAGACCCAAGGGAGCCCTACAAACTGACATCAGGAACCTGGACTGCTGAGTTTTCTTTCCCAGGGAAAATGGAAAAAGGATATGCCCAGGGGCCCCTGGCCCTGACTGCAAAAAATCCTTATATCGAAGGGTGGACCCCACACCGAAGTTGTCCCCACCTCAAACTTGTGCTGCCCTGATAGACCCAAGGGAGCCCTACAAACTGACATCAGGAACCTGGACTGCTGAGTTTTCTTTCCCAGGGAAAATGGAAAAAGGATGTGCCCAGGGGCCCCTGGCCCTGACTGCAAAGAATCCTTATATCGAAGGATGGACCCCACACCAAAGTGTTCCCCACCTCAAACTTGTGCTGCCCTGATAGACCCAAGGGAGCCCTACAAACTGACATCAGGAACCTGGACTGCTGAGTTTTCTTTCCCAGGGAAAATGGAAAAAGGATGTGCCCAGGGGCCCCTGGCCCTGACTGCAAAAAATCCTTATATCGAAGGATGGACCCCACACCAAAGTTGTCCCCACCTCAAACTTGTGCTGCCCTGATAGACCCAAAGGAGCCCTACAAACTGACATCAGGAACCTGGACTGCAGAGTTTGCTTTCCCAGGGAAAATGGAAAAAGATTGTGCCCAGGGGGCCAGGCCCTGACTGCAAAAAATCCTTATATCGAAGGATGGACCCCACACCGAAGTTGTCCCCACCTCAAACTTGTGCTGCCCTGATAGACCCAAGGGAGCCCTAAAAACTGATATCAGGAACCTGGACTGCTGAGTTTTCTTTCCCAGGGAAAATGGAAAAAGGTTGTGCCCAGGGGCCCCTGGCCCTGACTGCAAAAAATCCTTATATTGAAGGATGGAGCCCACACCGAAGTTG
Source organism: Lonchura striata (assembly GCF_050655825.1). Classification (NCBI taxonomy): domain Eukaryota; kingdom Metazoa; phylum Chordata; class Aves; order Passeriformes; family Estrildidae; genus Lonchura; species Lonchura striata. Next base: position 8,952,531 of record NC_140708.1, on the reverse strand, counting down.
TCCCCACCTCAAACTTGTGCTGCCCTGATAGACCCAAGGGAGCCCTACAAACTGACATCAGGAACCTGGACTGCTGAGTTTTCTTTCCCAGGGAAAATGGAAAAAGGATATGCCCAGGGGCCCCTGGCCCTGACTGCAAAAAATCCTTATATCGAAGGGTGGACCCCACACCGAAGTTGTCCCCACCTCAAACTTGTGCTGCCCTGATAGACCCAAGGGAGCCCTACAAACTGACATCAGGAACCTGGACTGCTGAGTTTTCTTTCCCAGGGAAAATGGAAAAAGGATGTGCCCAGGGGCCCCTGGCCCTGACTGCAAAGAATCCTTATATCGAAGGATGGACCCCACACCAAAGTGTTCCCCACCTCAAACTTGTGCTGCCCTGATAGACCCAAGGGAGCCCTACAAACTGACATCAGGAACCTGGACTGCTGAGTTTTCTTTCCCAGGGAAAATGGAAAAAGGATGTGCCCAGGGGCCCCTGGCCCTGACTGCAAAAAATCCTTATATCGAAGGATGGACCCCACACCAAAGTTGTCCCCACCTCAAACTTGTGCTGCCCTGATAGACCCAAAGGAGCCCTACAAACTGACATCAGGAACCTGGACTGCAGAGTTTGCTTTCCCAGGGAAAATGGAAAAAGATTGTGCCCAGGGGGCCAGGCCCTGACTGCAAAAAATCCTTATATCGAAGGATGGACCCCACACCGAAGTTGTCCCCACCTCAAACTTGTGCTGCCCTAATAGACCCAAGGGAGCCCTACAAACTGACATCAGGAACCTGGACTGCTGAGTTTTCTTTCCCAGGGAAAATGGAAAAAGGATGTGCCCAGGGGCCCCTGGCCCAGACTGCAAAAATCCTTATATCGAAGGATGGACCCCACACCAAAGTTGTCCCCACCTCAAATTGTACTGCCCTGATAGACCCAAGGGAGCCCTACAAACTGACATCAGGAACCTGGACTGCTGAGTTTTCTTTCCCAGGGAAAATGGAAAAAGGATGTGCCCAGGGGCCCCAGGCCCTGACTGCAAAAAATCCTTATATCGAAGGGTGTACCCCACACTGAAGTTGTCCCCACCTCAAACTTGTGCTGCCCTGATAGACCCAAGGGAGCCCTACAAACTGACATCAGGAACCTGGACTGCAGAGTTTGCTTTCCCAGGGAAAATGGAAAAAGGTTGTGCCCAGGGGCCCCTGGCCCTGGGGTGGGGCCTCACTGCAAAAAATCCTTATATCGAAGGATGGACCCCACACCGAAGTTGTCCCCACCTCAAACTTGTGCTGCCCTGATAGACCCAAGGGAGCCCTAAAAACTGATATCAGGAACCTGGACTGCTGAGTTTTCTTTCCCAGGGAAAATGGAAAAAGGTTGTGCCCAGGGGCCCCTGGCCCTGACTGCAAAAAATCCTTATATTGAAGGATGGAGCCCACACCGAAGTTGTCCCCACCTCAAACTTGTGCTGCCCTGATAGACCCAAGGGAGCCCTACAAACTGACATCAGGAACCTGGACTGCTGAGTTTTCTTTCCCAGGGAAAATGGAAAAAGGATATGCCCAGGGGCCCCTGGCCCTGACTGCAAAAAATCCTTATATCGAAGGGTGGACCCCACACCGAAGTTGTCCCCACCTCAAACTTGTGCTGCCCTGATAGACCCAAGGGAGCCCTACAAACTGACATCAGGAACCTGGACTGCTGAGTTTTCTTTCCCAGGGAAAATGGAAAAAGGATGTGCCCAGGGGCCCCTGGCCCTGACTGCAAAGAATCCTTATATCGAAGGATGGACCCCACACCAAAGTGTTCCCCACCTCAAACTTGTGCTGCCCTGATAGACCCAAGGGAGCCCTACAAACTGACATCAGGAACCTGGACTGCTGAGTTTTCTTTCCCAGGGAAAATGGAAAAAGGATGTGCCCAGGGGCCCCTGGCCCTGACTGCAAAAAATCCTTATATCGAAGGATGGACCCCACACCAAAGTTGTCCCCACCTCAAACTTGTGCTGCCCTGATAGACCCAAAGGAGCCCTACAAACTGACATCAGGAACCTGGACTGCAGAGTTTGCTTTCCCAGGGAAAATGGAAAAAGATTGTGCCCAGGGGGCCAGGCCCTGACTGCAAAAAATCCTTATATCGAAGGATGGACCCCACACCGAAGTTGTCCCCACCTCAAACTTGTGCTGCCCTGATAGACCCAAGGGAGCCCTAAAAACTGATATCAGGAACCTGGACTGCTGAGTTTTCTTTCCCAGGGAAAATGGAAAAAGGTTGTGCCCAGGGGCCCCTGGCCCTGACTGCAAAAAATCCTTATATTGAAGGATGGAGCCCACACCGAAGTTGTCCCCACCTCAAACTTGTGCTGCCCTGATAGACCCAAGGGAGCCCTACAAACTGACATCAGGAACCTGGACTGCTGAGTTTTCTTTCCCAGGGAAAATGGAAAAAGGATATGCCCAGGGGCCCCTGGCCCTGACTGCAAAAAATCCTTATATCGAAGGGTGGACCCCACACCGAAGTTGTCCCCACCTCAAACTTGTGCTGCCCTGATAGACCCAAGGGAGCCCTACAAACTGACATCAGGAACCTGGACTGCTGAGTTTTCTTTCCCAGGGAAAATGGAAAAAGGATGTGCCCAGGGGCCCCTGGCCCTGACTGCAAAGAATCCGTATATCGAAGGATGGACCCCACACCAAAGTGTTCCCCACCTCAAACTTGTGCTGCCCTGATAGACCCAAGGGAGCCCTACAAACTGACATCAGGAACCTGGACTGCTGAGTTTTCTTTCCCAGGGAAAATGGAAAAAGGATGTGCCCAGGGGCCCCTGGCCCTGACTGCAAAAAATCCTTATATCGAAGGATGGACCCCACACCAAAGTTGTCCCCACCTCAAACTTGTGCTGCCCTGATAGACCCAAAGGAGCCCTACAAACTGACATCAGGAACCTGGACTGCAGAGTTTGCTTTCCCAGGGAAAATGGAAAAAGATTGTGCCCAGGGGGCCAGGCCCTGACTGCAAAAAATCCTTATATCGAAGGATGGACCCCACACCGAAGTTGTCCCCACCTCAAACTTGTGCTGCCCTAATAGACCCAAGGGAGCCCTACAAACTGACATCAGGAACCTGGACTGCTGAGTTTTCTTTCCCAGGGAAAATGGAAAAAGGATGTGCCCAGGGGCCCCTGGCCCAGACTGCAAAAATCCTTATATCGAAGGATGGACCCCACACCAAAGTTGTCCCCACCTCAAATTGTACTGCCCTGATAGACCCAAGGGAGCCCTACAAACTGACATCAGGAACCTGGACTGCTGAGTTTTCTTTCCCAGGGAAAATGGAAAAAGGATGTGCCCAGGGGCCCCAGGCCCTGACTGCAAAAAATCCTTATATCGAAGGGTGTACCCCACACTGAAGTTGTCCCCACCTCAAACTTGTGCTGCCCTGATAGACCCAAGGGAGCCCTACAAACTGACATCAGGAACCTGGACTGCTGAGTTTTCTTTCCCAGGGAAAATGGAAAAAGGATGTGCCCAGGGGCCCCTGGCCCTGACTGCAAAAAATCCTTATATCGAAGGATGGACCCCACATCAAAGTGGTCCCCACCTCAAACTTGTGCTGCCCTGATACACCCAAGGGAACCCTACAAACTGACATCAGGAACCTGGACTGCTGAGTTTTCTTTCCCAGGGAAAATGGAAAAAGGATGTGCCCAGGGGGCCCTGGCCCTGACTGCAAAAAATCCTTATATCGAAGGATGGACCCCACACCAAAATTGCCCCACCTCAAACTTGTGCTGCCCTGATAGACCCAAGGGAGCCCTACAAACTGACATCAGGAACCTGGACTGCTGAGTTTTCTTTCCCAGGGAAAATGGAAAAAGGTTGTGCCCAGGGGCCCCTGGCCCTGGGGTGGGGCCTCACTGCAAAAAATCCTTATATCGAAGGATGGACCCCACACCGAAGTTGTCCCCACCTCAAACTTGTGCTGCCCTGATAGACCCAAGGGAGCCCTACAAACTGATATCAGGAACCTGGACTGCTGAGTTTTCTTTCCCAGGGAAAATGGAAAAAGGTTGTGCCCAGGGGCCCCTGGCCCTGACTGCAAAAAATCCTTATATTGAAGGATGGAGCCCACACCGAAGTTGTCCCCACCTCAAACTTGTGCTGCCCTGATAGACCCAAGGGAGCCCTACAAACTGACATCAGGAACCTGGACTGCTGAGTTTTCTTTCCCAGGGAAAATGGAAAAAGGATATGCCCAGGGGCCCCTGGCCCTGACTGCAAAAAATCCTTATATCGAAGGGTGGACCCCACACCGAAGTTGTCCCCACCTCAAACTTGTGCTGCCCTGATAGACCCAAGGGAGCCCTACAAACTGACATCAGGAACCTGGACTGCTGAGTTTTCTTTCCCAGGGAAAATGGAAAAAGGATGTGCCCAGGGGCCCCTGGCCCTGACTGCAAAGAATCCTTATATCGAAGGATGGACCCCACACCAAAGTGTTCCCCACCTCAAACTTGTGCTGCCCTGATAGACCCAAGGGAGCCCTACAAACTGACATCAGGAACCTGGACTGCTGAGTTTTCTTTCCCAGGGAAAATGGAAAAAGGATGTGCCCAGGGGCCCCTGGCCCTGACTGCAAAAAATCCTTATATCGAAGGATGGACCCCACACCAAAGTTGTCCCCACCTCAAACTTGTGCTGCCCTGATAGACCCAAAGGAGCCCTACAAACTGACCTCAGGAACCTGGACTGCAGAGTTTTCTTTCCCAGGGAAAATGGAAAAAGATTGTGCCCAGGGGGCCAGGCCCTGACTGCAAAAAATCCTTATATCGAAGGATGGACCCCACACCGAAGTTGTCCCCACCTCAAACTTGTGCTGCCCTAATAGACCCAAGGGAGCCCTACAAACTGACATCAGGAACCTGGACTGCTGAGTTTTCTTTCCCAGGGAAAATGGAAAAAGGATGTGCCCAGGGGCCCCTGGCCCAGACTGCAAAAATCCTTATATCGAAGGATGGACCCCACACCAAAGTTGTCCCCACCTCAAATTGTACTGCCCTGATAGACCCAAGGGAGCCCTACAAACTGACATCAGGAACCTGGACTGCTGAGTTTTCTTTCCCAGGGAAAATGGAAAAAGGATGTGCCCAGGGGCCCCAGGCCCTGACTGCAAAAAATCCTTATATCGAAGGGTGTACCCCACACTGAAGTTGTCCCCACCTCAAACTTGTGCTGCCCTGATAGACCCAAGGGAGCCCTACAAACTGACATCAGGAACCTGGACTGCTGAGTTTTCTTTCCCAGGGAAAATGGAAAAAGGATGTGCCCAGGGGCCCCTGGCCCTGACTGCAAAAAATCCTTATATCGAAGGATGGAGCCCACACTGAATTTGTTCCCACCTCAAACTTGTGCTGCCCTGATAGACCCAAGGGAGCCCTACAAACTGACATCAGGAACCTGGACTGCTGAGTTTTCTTTCCCAGGGAAAATGGAAAAAGGATGTGCCCAGGGGCCCCTGGCCCTGACTGCAAAAAATCCTTATATCGAAGTATGGACCCCACATCAAAGTGGTCCCCACCTCAAACTTGTGCTGCCCTGATACACCCAAGGGAACCCTACAAACTGACATCAGGAACCTGGACTGCTGAGTTTTCTTTCCCAGGGAAAATGGAAAAAGGATGTGCCCAGGGGGCCCTGGCCCTGACTGCAAACAATCCTTATATCGAGGGATGGAGCCCACACCGAAGTTGTCCCCACCTCAAACTTGTGCTGCCCTGATACACCCAAGGGAACCCTAAAAACTGACATCAGGAACCTGGACTGCTGAGTTTTCTTTCCCAGGGAAAATGGAAAAAGGTTGTGCCCAGGGGCCCCTGGCCCTGACTGCAAAAAATCCTTATATCGAAGGATGGAGCCCACACCGAAGTTGTCCCCACCTCAAACTTGTGCTGCCCTGATAGACCCAAGGGAGCCCTACAAACTGATATCAGGAACCTGGACTGCTGAGTTTTCTTTCCCAGGGAAAATGGAAAAAGGTTGTGCCCAGGGGCCCCTGGCTCTGGGGTGGGGCCTCACTGCAAAAAATCCTTATATCGAAGGATGGAGCCCACACCGAATTTGTCCCCATCTCAAACTTGTGCTGCCCTGATAGACCCAAGGGAGCCCTACAAACTGACATCAGGAACCTGGACTGCTGAGTTTTCTTTCCCAGGGAAAATGGAAAAAGGATGTGCCCAGGGGCCCCTGGACCTGGGCTGGGGACTCACTACAAAAAATCCTTATATCGAAGGATGGACCCCAAACCAAAGTTGTCCCCACTTCAAACTTGTGCTGCCCTGATAGACCCAAGGGAGCCCTACAAACTGACATCAGGAACCTGGACTGCTGAGTTTTCTTTCCCAGGGAAAATGGCCAAAGGATGTGCCCAGGGGGCCCTGGCCCTGACTGCAAAAAATCCTTATATCGAAGGATGGACCCCACACCAAAATTGCCCCACCTCAAACTTGTGCTGCCCTGATAGACCCAAGGGAGCCCTACAAACTGACATCAGGAACCTGGACTGCTGAGTTTTCTTTCCCAGGGAAAATGGAAAAAGGTTGTGCCCAGGGGCCCCTGGCCCTGACTGCAAAAAATCCTTATATCGAAGGATGGAGCCCACACCGAAGTTGTCCCCACCTCAAACTTGTGCTGCCCTGATAGACCCAAGGGAGCCCTACAAACTGACATCAGGAACCTGGACTGCTGAGTTTTCTTTCCCAGGGAAAATGGAAAAAGGATATGCCCAGGGGCCCCTGGCCCTGACTGCAAAAAATCCTTATATCGAAGGGTGGACCCCACACCGAAGTTGTCCCCACCTCAAACTTGTGCTGCCCTGATAGACGCAAGGGAGCCCTACAAACTGACATCAGGAACCTGGACTGCTGAGTTTTCTTTCCCAGGGAAAATGGAAAAAGGATATGCCCAGGGGCCCCTGGCCCTGACTGCAAAAAATCCTTATATCGAAGGGTGGACCCCACACCGAAGTTGTCCCCACCTCAAACTTGTGCTGCCCTGATAGACCCAAGGGAGCCCTACAAACTGACATCAGGAACCTGGACTGCTGAGTTTTCTTTCCCAGGGAAAATGGAAAAAGGATATGCCCAGGGGCCCCTGGCCCTGACTGCAAAAAATCCTTATATCGAAGGGTGGACCCCACACCGAAGTTGTCCCCACCTCAAACTTGTGCTGCCCTGATAGACCCAAGGGAGCCCTACAAACTGACATCAGGAACCTGGACTGCTGAGTTTTCTTTCCCAGGGAAAATGGAAAAAGGTTGTGCCCAGGGGCCCCTGGCCCTGACTGCAAAAAATCCTTATATCGAAGTATGGACCCCACATCAAAGTGGTCCCCACCTCAAACTTGTGCTGCCCTGATACACCCAAGGGAACCCTACAAACTGACATCAGGAACCTGGACTGCTGAGTTTTCTTTCCCAGGGAAAATGGAAAAAGGATGTGGCCAGGGGGCCCTGGCCCTGACTGCAAACAATCCTTATATCGAAGGATGGAGCCCACACCGAAGTTGTCCCCAGCTCAAACTTTTGCTGCCCTGATACACCCAAGGGAACCCTACAAACTGACATCAGGAACCTGGACTGCTGAGTTTTCTTTCCCAGGGAAAATGGAAAAAGGTTGTGGCCAGGGGCCCCTGGCCCTGACTGCAAAAAATCCTTATATCGAAGGATGGACCCCACATCAAAGTTGTCCCCACCTCAAACTTGTGCTGCCCTGATAGACCCAAGGGAGCCCTACAAACTGACATCAGGAACCTGGACTGCTGAGTTTTCTTTCCCAGGGAAAATGGAAAAAGGTTGTGCCCAGGGGCCCCTGGCCCTGGGGTTGGGCCTCACTGCAAAAAAACCATATATCGATGGATGGAGCCCACACCGAAGTTGTCCCCACCTCAAACTTGTGCTGCCCTGATAGACCCAAGGGAGCCCTACAAACTGATATCAGGAACCTGGACTGCTGAGTTTTCTTTCCCAGGGAAAATGGAAAAGGTTGTGCCCAGGGGCCCCTGGCCCTGACTGCAAAAAATCCTTATATCGAAGGATGGAGCCCACACCGAAGTTGTCCCCACCTCAAACTTGTGCTGCCCTGATAGACCCAAGGGAGCCCTACAAACTGATATCAGGAACCTGGACTGCTGAGTTTTCTTTCCCAGGAAAAATGGAAAAAGGTTGTGCCCAGGGGCCCCTGGCCCTGACTGCAAAAAATCCTTATATTGAAGGATGGAGCCCACACCGAAGTTGTCCCCACCTCAAACTTGTGCTGCCCTGATAGACCCAAGGGAGCCCTACAAACTGACATCAGGAACCTGGACTGCTGAGTTTTCTTTCCCAGGGAAAATGGAAAAAGGATGTGCCCAGGGGCCCCTGGCCCTGACTGTAAAAAATCCTTATATCGAAGGATGGACCCACACCGAAGTTGTCCCCACCTCAAACTTGTGCTGCCCTGATAGACCCAAGGGAGCCCTACAAACTGACATCAGGAACCTGGACTGCAGAGTTTTCTTTCCCAGGGAAAATGGAAAAAGGATGTGCCCAGGGGCCCCTGGTCCTGGGCTGGGGCCGCACTACAAAAAATCCTTATATCGAAGGATGGACCCCACACCAAAGTTGTCCCCACCTCAAACTTGTACTGCCCTGATAGACCCAAGGGAGCCCTACAAACTGACATCAGGAACCTGGACTGCTGAGTTTTCTTTCCCAGGGAAAATGGAAAAAGGATATGCCCAAGGGCCCCTGGCCCTGACTGCAAAAAATCCTTATATCGAAGGGTGGACCCCACACCGAAGTTGTCCCCACCTCAAACTTGTGCTGCCCTGATAGACCCAAGGGAGCCCTACAAACTGACATCAGGAACCTGGACTGCTGAGTTTTCTTTCCCAGGGAAAATGGCCAAAGGATGTGCCCAGGGGCCCCTAGCCCTGACTGCAAAAAATCCTTATATCGAAGGATGAACCCCACACCGAAGTTGTCCCCACCTCAAACTTGTGCTGCCCTGATAGACGCAAGGGAGCCCTACAAACTGACATCAGGAACCTGGACTGCTGAGTTTTCTTTCCCAGGGAATATGGAAAAAGGATGTGCCCAGGGGGCCCTGGCCCTGACTGCAAACAATCCTTATATCGAAGGATGGAGCCCACACCGAAGTTGTCCCCACCTCAAACTTTTGCTGCCCTGATAGACCCAAGGGAGCCCTACAAACTGACATCAGGAACCTGGTCTGCTGAATTTTCTTTCCCAGGGAAAATGGCCAAAGGATATGCCCAGGGGCCCCTGGCCCTGACTGCAAAAAATCCTTATATCGAAGGATGGACCCCACATCAAAGTTGTCCCCACCTCAAACTTGTGCTGCCCTGATAGACCCAAGGGAGCCCTACAAACTGACATCAGGAACCTGGACTGCTGAGTTTTCTTTCCCAGGGAAAATGGAAAAAGGTTGTGCCCAGGGGCCCCTGGCCCTGGGGTTGGGCCTCACTGCAAAAAAACCATATATCGATGGATGGAGCCCACACCGAAGTTGTCCCCACCTCAAACTTGTGCTGCCCTGATAGACCCAAGGGAGCCCTACAAACTGATATCAGGAACCTGGACTGCTGAGTTTTCTTTCCCAGGGAAAATGGAAAAGGTTGTGCCCAGGGGCCCCTGGCCCTGACTGCAAAAAATCCTTATATCGAAGGATGGAGCCCACACCGAAGTTGTCCCCACCTCAAACTTGTGCTGCCCTGATAGACCCAAGGGAGCCCTACAAACTGATATCAGGAACCTGGACTGCTGAGTTTTCTTTCCCAGGAAAAATGGAAAAAGGTTGTGCCCAGGGGCCCCTGGCCCTGACTGCAAAAAATCCTTATATTGAAGGATGGAGCCCACACCGAAGTTGTCCCCACCTCAAACTTGTGCTGCCCTGATAGACCCAAGGGAGCCCTACAAACTGACATCAGGAACCTGGACTGCTGAGTTTTCTTTCCCAGGGAAAATGGAAAAAGGATGTGCCCAGGGGCCCTTGGCCCTGACTGTAAAAAATCCTTATATCGAAGGATGGACCCACACCGAAGTTGTCCCCACCTCAAACTTGTGCTGCCCTGATAGACCCAAGGGAGCCCTACAAACTGACATCAGGAACCTGGACTGCAGAGTTTTCTTTCCCAGGGAAAATGGAAAAAGGATGTGCCCAGGGGCCCCTGGTCCTGGGCTGGGGCCGCACTACAAAAAATCCTTATATCGAAGGATGGACCCCACACCAAAGTTGTCCCCACCTCAAACTTGTACTGCCCTGATAGACCCAAGGGAGCCCTACAAACTGACATCAGGAACCTGGACTGCTGAGTTTTCTTTCCCAGGGAAAATGGAAAAAGGATATGCCCAAGGGCCCCTGGCCCTGACTGCAAAAAATCCTTATATCGAAGGGTGGACCCCACACCGAAGTTGTCCCCACCTCAAACTTGTGCTGCCCTGATAGACCCAAGGGAGCCCTACAAACTGACATCAGGAACCTGGACTGCTGAGTTTTCTTTCCCAGGGAAAATGGCCAAAGGATGTGCCCAGGGGCCCCTAGCCCTGACTGCAAAAAATCCTTATATCGAAGGATGAACCCCACACCGAAGTTGTCCCCACCTCAAACTTGTGCTGCCCTGATAGACGCAAGGGAGCCCTACAAACTGACATCAGGAACCTGGACTGCTGAGTTTTCTTTCCCAGGGAATATGGAAAAAGGATGTGCCCAGGGGGCCCTGGCCCTGACTGCAAACAATCCTTATATCGAAGGATGGAGCCCACACCGAAGTTGTCCCCACCTCAAACTTTTGCTGCCCTGATAGACCCAAGGGAGCCCTACAAACTGACATCAGGAACCTGGTCTGCTGAATTTTCTTTCCCAGGGAAAATGGCCAAAGGATATGCCCAGGGGCCCCTGGCCCTGACTGCAAAAAATCCTTATATCGAAGGATGGACCCCACATCAAAGTTGTCCCCACCTCAAACTTGTGCTGCCCTGATAGACCCAAGGGAGCCCTACAAACTGACATCAGGAACCTGGACTGCTGAGTTTTCTTTCCCAGGGAAAATGGAAAAAGGTTGTGCCCAGGGGCCCCTGGCCCTGGGGTTGGGCCTCACTGCAAAAAAACCATATATCGATGGATGGAGCCCACACCGAAGTTGTCCCCACCTCAAACTTGTGCTGCCCTGATAGACCCAAGGGAGCCCTACAAACTGATATCAGGAACCTGGACTGCTGAGTTTTCTTTCCCAGGGAAAATGGAAAAGGTTGTGCCCAGGGGCCCCTGGCCCTGACTGCAAAAAATCCTTATATCGAAGGATGGAGCCCACACCGAAGTTGTCCCCACCTCAAACTTGTGCTGCCCTGATAGACCCAAGGGAGCCCTACAAACTGATATCAGGAACCTGGACTGCTGAGTTTTCTTTCCCAGGAAAAATGGAAAAAGGTTGTGCCCAGGGGCCCCTGGCCCTGACTGCAAAAAATCCTTATATTGAAGGATGGAGCCCACACCGAAGTTGTCCCCACCTCAAACTTGTGCTGCCCTGATAGACCCAAGGGAGCCCTACAAACTGACATCAGGAACCTGGACTGCTGAGTTTTCTTTCCCAGGGAAAATGGAAAAAGGATGTGCCCAGGGGCCCCTGGCCCTGACTGTAAAAAATCCTTATATCGAAGGATGGACCCACACCGAAGTTGTCCCCACCTCAAACTTGTGCTGCCCTGATAGACCCAAGGGAGCCCTACAAACTGACATCAGGAACCTGGACTGCAGAGTTTTCTTTCCCAGGGAAAATGGAAAAAGGATGTGCCCAGGGGCCCCTGGTCCTGGGCTGGGGCCGCACTACAAAAAATCCTTATATCGAAGGATGGACCCCACACCAAAGTTGTCCCCACCTCAAACTTGTACTGCCCTGATAGACCCAAGGGAGCCCTACAAACTGACATCAGGAACCTGGACTGCTGAGTTTTCTTTCCCAGGGAAAATGGAAAAAGGATATGCCCAAGGGCCCCTGGCCCTGACTGCAAAAAATCCTTATATCGAAGGGTGGACCCCACACCGAAGTTGTCCCCACCTCAAACTTGTGCTGCCCTGATAGACCCAAGGGAGCCCTACAAACTGACATCAGGAACCTGGACTGCTGAGTTTTCTTTCCCAGGGAAAATGGCCAAAGGATGTGCCCAGGGGCCCCTAGCCCTGACTGCAAAAAATCCTTATATCGAAGGATGAACCCCACACCGAAGTTGTCCCCACCTCAAACTTGTGCTGCCCTGATAGACGCAAGGGAGCCCTACAAACTGACATCAGGAACCTGGACTGCTGAGTTTTCTTTCCCAGGGAATATGGAAAAAGGATGTGCCCAGGGGGCCCTGGCCCTGACTGCAAACAATCCTTATATCGAAGGATGGAGCCCACACCGAAGTTGTCCCCACCTCAAACTTTTGCTGCCCTGATAGACCCAAGGGAGCCCTACAAACTGACATCAGGAACCTGGTCTGCTGAATTTTCTTTCCCAGGGAAAATGGCCAAAGGATATGCCCAGGGGCCCCTGGCCCTGACTGCAAAAAATCCTTATATCGAAGGATGGACCCCACACCAAAGTGTTCCCCACCTCAAACTTGTGCTGCCCTGATAGACCCAAGGGAGCCCTACAAACTGACATCAGGAACCTGGACTGCTGAGTTTTCTTTCCCAGGGAAAAAGGAAAAAGGTTGTGCCCAGGGGCCCCTGGCCCTGGGGTGGGGCCTCACTGCAAAAAATCCTTATATCGAAGGATGGAGCCCACACCGAAGTTGTCCCCACCTCAAACTTGTGCTGCCCTGATAGACCCAAGGGAGCCCTACAAACTGATATCAGGAACCTGGACTGCTGAGTTTTCTTTCCCAGGGAAAATGGAAAAAGGTTGTGCCCAGGGGCCCCTGGCCCTGACTGCAAAAAATCCTTATATCGAAGGATGGAGCCCACACCGAAGTTGTCCCCACCTCAAACTTGTGCTGCCCTGATAGACCCAAGGGAGCCCTACAAACTGACATCAGGAACCTGGACTGCTGAGTTTTCTTTCCCAGGGAAAATGGAAAAAGGATATGCCCAGGGGCCCCTGGCCCTGACTGCAAAAAATCCTTATATCGAAGGGTGGACCCCACACCGAAGTTGTCCCCACCTCAAACTTGTGCTGCCCTGATAGACGCAAGGGAGCCCTACAAACTGACATCAGGAACCTGGACTGCTGAGTTTTCTTTCCCAGGGAAAATGGAAAAAGGATGTGCCCAGGGGCCCCTGGCCCTGACTGCAAAGAATCCTTATATCGAAGGATGGACCCCACACCAAAGTGTTCCCCACCTCAAACTTGTGCTGCCCTGATAGACCCAAGGGAGCCCTACAAACTGACATCAGGAACCTGGACTGCTGAGTTTTCTTTCCCAGGGAAAATGGAAAAAGGTTGTGCCCAGGGGCCCCTGGCTCTGGGGTGGGGCCTCACTGCAAAAAATCCTTATATCGAAGGATGGAGCCCACACCGAATTTGTCCCCATCTCAAACTTGTGCTGCCCTGATAGACCCAAGGGAGCCCTACAAACTGACATCAGGAACCTGGACTGCTGAGTTTTCTTTCCCAGGGAAAATGGAAAAAGGATGTGCCCAGGGGCCCCTGGCCCTGACTGCAAAAAATCCTTATATCGAAGGATGGAGCCCACACCGAAGTTGTCCCCACCTCAAACTTGTGCTGCCCTGATAGACCCAAGGGAGCCCTACAAACTGACATCAGGAACCTGGACTGCTGAGTTTTCTTTCCCAGGGAAAATGGAAAAAGGATGTGCCCAGGGGCCCCTGGCCCTGACTGTAAAAAATCCTTATATCGAAGGATGGACCCACACCGAAGTTGTCCCCACCTCAAACTTGTGCTGCCCTGATAGACCCAAGGGAGCCCTACAAACTGACATCAGGAACCTGGACTGCAGAGTTTTCTTTCCCAGGGAAAATGGAAAAAGGATGTGCCCAGGGGCCCCTGGTCCTGGGCTGGGGCCGCACTACAAAAAATCCTTATATCGAAGGATGGACCCCACACCAAAATTGTCCCCACCTCAAATTTGTACTGCCCTGATAGACCCAAGGGAGCCCTACAAACTGACATCAGGAACCTGGACTGCTGAGTTTTCTTTCCCAGGGAAAATGGAAAAAGGATATGCCCAAGGGCCCCTGGCCCTGACTGCAAAAAATCCTTATATCGAAGGGTGGACCCCACACCGAAGTTGTCCCCACCTCAAACTTGTGCTGCCCTGATAGACCCAAGGGAGCCCTACAAACTGACATCAGGAACCTGGACTGCTGAGTTTTCTTTCCCAGGGAAAATGGCCAAAGGATGTGCCCAGGGGCCCCTAGCCCTGACTGCAAAAAATCCTTATATCGAAGGATGGACCCCACACCGAAGTTGTCCCCACCTCAAACTTGTGCTGCCCTGATAGACGCAAGGGAGCCCTACAAACTGACATCAGGAACCTGGACTGCTGAGTTTTCTTTCCCAGGGAATATGGAAAAAGGATGTGCCCAGGGGGCCCTGGCCCTGACTGCAAACAATCCTTATATCGAAGGATGGAGCCCACACCGAAGTTGTCCCCACCTCAAACTTTTGCTGCCCTGATAGACCCAAGGGAGCCCTACAAACTGACATCAGGAACCTGGTCTGCTGAATTTTCTTTCCCAGGGAAAATGGCCAAAGGATGTGCCCAGGGGCCCCTGGCCCTGACTGCAAAAAATCCTTATATCGAAGGATGGACCCCACACCAAAGTGTTCCCCACCTCAAACTTGTGCTGCCCTGATAGACCCAAGGGAGCCCTACAAACTGACATCAGGAACCTGGACTGCTGAGTTTTCTTTCCCAGGGAAAATGGAAAAAGGTTGTGCCCAGGGGCCCCTGGCCCTGGGGTGGGGCCTCACTGCAAAAAATCCTTATATCGAAGGATGGACCCCACACCGAAGTTGTCCCCACCTCAAACTTGTGCTGCCCTGATAGACCCAAGGGAGCCCTACAAACTGATATCAGGAACCTGGACTGCTGAGTTTTCTTTCCCAGGGAAAATGGAAAAAGGTTGTGCCCAGGGGCCCCTGGCCCTGACTGCAAAAAATCCTTATATCGAAGGATGGAGCCCACACCGAAGTTGTCCCCACCTCAAACTTGTGCTGCCCTGATAGACCCAAGGGAGCCCTACAAACTGACATCAGGAACCTGGACTGCTGAGTTTTCTTTCCCAGGGAAAATGGAAAAAGGATATGCCCAGGGGCCCCTGGCCCTGACTGCAAAAAATCCTTATATCGAAGGGTGGACCCCACACCGAAGTTGTCCCCACCTCAAACTTGTGCTGCCCTGATAGACCCAAGGGAGCCCTACAAACTGACATCAGGAACCTGGACTGCTGAGTTTTCTTTCCCAGGGAAAATGGAAAAAGGATGTGCCCAGGGGCCCCTGGCCCTGACTGCAAAGAATCCTTATATCGAAGGATGGACCCCACACCAAAGTGTTCCCCACCTCAAACTTGTGCTGCCCTGATAGACCCAAGGGAGCCCTACAAACTGACATCAGGAACCTGGACTGCTGAGTTTTCTTTCCCAGGGAAAATGGAAAAAGGTTGTGCCCAGTACCCCCTGGCCCTGGGGTGGGGCCTCACTACAAAAAATCCTTATATCGAAGGATGGACCCCACACCGAAGTTGTCCCCACCTCAAACTGGTACTGCCCTGATAGACCCAAGGGAGCCCTACAAACTGACATCAGGAACCTGGACTGCTGAGTTTTCTTTCCCAGGGAAAATGGAAAAAGGATGTGCCCAGGGGCCCCTGGCCCTGACTGCAAAAAATCCTTATATCGAAGGATGGACCCCACACCAAAGTTGTCCCCACCTCAAACTTGTGCTGCCCTGATAGACCCAAGGGAGCCCTACAAACTGACATCAGGAACCTGGACTGCTGAGTTTTCTTTCCCAGGGAAAATGGAAAAAGGATGTGCCCAGGGGCCCCTGGCCCTGACTGCAAAAATCCTTATATCGAAGGATGGACCCCACACCAAAGTTGTCCCCACCTCAAATTGTACTGCCCTGATAGACCCAAGGGAGCCCTACAAACTGACATCAGGAACCTGGACTGCTGAGTTTTCTTTCCCAGGGAAAATGGAAAAAGGATGTGCCCAGGGGCCCCAGGCCCTGACTGCAAAAAATCCTTATATCGAAGGGTGTACCCCACACTGAAGTTGTCCCCACCTCAAATTTGTGCTGCCCTGATAGACCCAAGGGAGCCCTAAAAACTGACATCAGGAACCTGGACTGCTGAGTTTTCTTTCCCAGGGAAAATGGAAAAAGGTTGTGCCCAGGGGCCCCTGGCCCTGTGGTGGGGCCTCACTGCAAAAAATCCTTATATCGAAGGATGGACCCCACACCGAAGTTGTCCCCACCTCAAACTTGTGCTGCCCTGATAGACCCAAGGGAGCCCTACAAACTGATATCAGGAACCTGGACTGCAGAGTTTTCTTTCCCAGGGAAAATGGAAAAAGGTTGTGCCCAGGGGCCCCTGGCCCTGACTGCAAAAAATCCTTATATCGAAGGATGGAGCCCACACCGAAGTTGTCCCCACCTCAAACTTGTGCTGCCCTGATAGACCCAAGGGAGCCCTACAAACTGACATCAGGAACCTGGACTGCTGAGTTTTCTTTCCCAGGGAAAATGGAAAAAGGATATGCCCAGGGGCCCCTGGCCCTGACTGCAAAAAATCCTTATATCGAAGGGTGGACCCCACACCGAAGTTGTCCCCACCTCAAACTTGTGCTGCCCTGATAGACCCAAGGGAGCCCTACAAACTGACATCAGGAACCTGGACTGCTGAGTTTTCTTTCCCAGGGAAAATGGAAAAAGGATGTGCCCAGGGGCCCCTGGCCCTGACTGCAAAGAATACTTATATCGAAGGATGGACCCCACACCAAAGTGTTCCCCACCTCAAACTTGTGCTGCCCTGATAGACCCAAGGGAGCCCTACAAACTGACATCGGGAACCTGGACTGCTGAGTTTTCTTTCCCAGGGAAAATGGAAAAAGGTTGTGCCCAGGGGCCCCTGGCTCTGGGGTGGGGCCTCACTGCAAAAAATCCTTATATCGAAGGATGGAGCCCACACCGAATTTGTCCCCATCTCAAACTTGTGCTGCCCTGATAGACCCAAGGGAGCCCTACAAACTGACATCAGGAACCTGGACTGCTGAGTTTTCTTTCCCAGGGAAAATGGAAAAAGGATGTGCCCAGGGGCCCCTGGACCTGGGCTGGGGACTCACTACAAAAAATCCTTATATTGAAGGATGGACCCCACACCAAAGTTGTCCCCACCTCAAACTTGTGCTGCCCTGATAGACCCAAGGGAGCCCTACAAACTGACATCAGGAACCTGGACTGCTGAGTTTTCTTTCCCAGGGAAAATGGAAAAAGGATATGCCCAGGGGGCCCTGGCCCTGACTGCAAAAATCCATATATCGAAGGATGGACCCCACACCGAAGTTGTCCCCACCTCAAACTTGTGCTGCCCTGATAGACCCAAGGGAGCCCTACAAACTGACATCAGGAACCTGGACTGCTGAGTTTTCTTTCCCAGGGAAAATGGCCAAAGGATGTGCCCAGGGGGCCCTGGCCCTGACTGCAAAAAATCCTTATATCGAAGGATGGACCCCACACCAAAATTGCCCCACCTCAAACTTGTGCTGCCCTAATAGACGCAAGGGAGCCCTACAAACTGACATCAGGAACCTGGACTGCTGAGTTTTCTTTCCCAGGGAAAATGGAAAAAGGATGTGCCCAGGGGCCCCTGGCCCTGACTGCAAAAAATCCTTATATCGAAGGATGGAGCCCACACCGAAGTTGTCCCCACCTCAAACTTGTGCTGCCCTGATAGACCCAAGGGAGCCCTACAAACTGACATCAGGAACCTGGACTGCAGAGTTGTCTTTCCCAGGGAAAATGGAAAAAGGATGTGCCCAGGGGCCCCTGGCCCTGACTGTAAAAAATCCTTATATCGAAGGATGGACCCCACACCGAAGTTGTCCCCACCTCAAACTTGTGCTGCCCTGATAGACCCAAGGGAGCCCTACAAACTGATATCAGGAACCTGGACTGCTGAGTTTTCTTTCCCAGGGAAAATGGAAAAAGGTTGTGCCCAGGGGCCCCTGGCCCTGACTGCAAAAAATCCTTATATCGAAGGATGGAGCCCACACCGAAGTTGTCCCCACCTCAAACTTGTGCTGCCCTGATAGACCCAAGGGAGCCCTACAAACTGATATCAGGAACCTGGACTGCTAAGTTTTCTTTCCCAGGGAAAATGGAAAAAGGTTGTGCCCAGGGGCCCCTGGCCCTGACTGCAAAAAATCCTTATATCGAAGGATGGACCCCACACCGAAGTTGTCCCCACCTAAAACTTGTGCTGCCCTGATAGACCCAAGGGAGCCCTACAAACTGACATCAGGAACCTGGTCTGCTGAGTTTTCTTTCCCAGGGAAAATGGCCAAAGGATGTGCCCAGGGGGCCCTGGCCCTGACTGCAAAAAATCCTTATATCGAAGGATGGACCCCACACCAAAGTGTTCCCCACCTCAAACTTGTGCTGCCCTGATAGACCCAAGGGAGCCCTACAAACTGACATCAGGAACCTGGACTGCTGAGTTTTCTTTCCCAGGGAAAATGGAAAAAGGTTGTGCCCAGGGGCCCCTGGCCCTGGGGTGGGGCCTCACTGCAAAAAATCCTTATATCGAAGGATGGACCCCACACCGAAGTTGTCCCCACCTCAAACTTGTGCTGCCCTGATAGACCCAAGGGAGCCCTACAAACTGATATCAGGAACCTGGACTGCTGAGTTTTCTTTCCCAGGGAAAATGGAAAAAGGTTGTGCCCAGGGGCCCCTGGCCCTGACTGCAAAAAATCCTTATATTGAAGGATGGAGCCCACACCGAAGTTGTCCCCACCTCAAACTTGTGCTGCCCTGATAGACCCAAGGGAGCCCTACAAACTGACATCAGGAACCTGGACTGCTGAGTTTTCTTTCCCAGGGAAAATGGAAAAAGGATATGCCCAGGGGCCCCTGGCCCTGACTGCAAAAAATCCTTATATCGAAGGGTGGACCCCACACCGAAGTTGTCCCCACCTCAAACTTGTGCTGCCCTGATAGACCCAAGGGAGCCCTACAAACTGACATCAGGAACCTGGACTGCTGAGTTTTCTTTCCCAGGGAAAATGGAAAAAGGATGTGCCCAGGGGCCCCTGGCCCTGACTGCAAAGAATCCTTATATCGAAGGATGGACCCCACACCAAAGTGTTCCCCACCTCAAACTTGTGCTGCCCTGATAGACCCAAGGGAGCCCTACAAACTGACATCAGGAACCTGGACTGCTGAGTTTTCTTTCCCAGGGAAAATGGAAAAAGGATGTGCCCAGGGGCCCCTGGCCCTGACTGCAAAAAATCCTTATATCGAAGGATGGACCCCACACCAAAGTTGTCCCCACCTCAAACTTGTGCTGCCCTGATAGACCCAAAGGAGCCCTACAAACTGACCTCAGGAACCTGGACTGCAGAGTTTTCTTTCCCAGGGAAAATGGAAAAAGATTGTGCCCAGGGGGCCAGGCCCTGACTGCAAAAAATCCTTATATCGAAGGATGGACCCCACACCGAAGTTGTCCCCACCTCAAACTTGTGCTGCCCTAATAGACCCAAGGGAGCCCTACAAACTGACATCAGGAACCTGGACTGCTGAGTTTTCTTTCCCAGGGAAAATGGAAAAAGGATGTGCCCAGGGGCCCCTGGCCCAGACTGCAAAAATCCTTATATCGAAGGATGGACCCCACACCAAAGTTGTCCCCACCTCAAATTGTACTGCCCTGATAGACCCAAGGGAGCCCTACAAACTGACATCAGGAACCTGGACTGCTGAGTTTTCTTTCCCAGGGAAAATGGAAAAAGGATGTGCCCAGGGGCCCCAGGCCCTGACTGCAAAAAATCCTTATATCGAAGGGTGTACCCCACACTGAAGTTGTCCCCACCTCAAACTTGTGCTGCCCTGATAGACCCAAGGGAGCCCTACAAACTGACATCAGGAACCTGGACTGCTGAGTTTTCTTTCCCAGGGAAAATGGAAAAAGGATGTGCCCAGGGGCCCCTGGCCCTGACTGCAAAAAATCCTTATATCGAAGGATGGAGCCCACACTGAATTTGTTCCCACCTCAAACTTGTGCTGCCCTGATAGACCCAAGGGAGCCCTACAAACTGACATCAGGAACCTGGACTGCTGAGTTTTCTTTCCCAGGGAAAATGGAAAAAGGATGTGCCCAGGGGCCCCTGGCCCTGACTGCAAAAAATCCTTATATCGAAGTATGGACCCCACATCAAAGTGGTCCCCACCTCAAACTTGTGCTGCCCTGATACACCCAAGGGAACCCTACAAACTGACATCAGGAACCTGGACTGCTGAGTTTTCTTTCCCAGGGAAAATGGAAAAAGGATGTGCCCAGGGGGCCCTGGCCCTGACTGCAAACAATCCTTATATCGAGGGATGGAGCCCACACCGAAGTTGTCCCCACCTCAAACTTGTGCTGCCCTGATACACCCAAGGGAACCCTAAAAACTGACATCAGGAACCTGGACTGCTGAGTTTTCTTTCCCAGGGAAAATGGAAAAAGGTTGTGCCCAGGGGCCCCTGGCCCTGACTGCAAAAAATCCTTATATCGAAGGATGGAGCCCACACCGAAGTTGTCCCCACCTCAAACTTGTACTGCCCTGATAGACCCAAGGGAGCCCTACAAACTGATATCAGGAACCTGGACTGCTGAGTTTTCTTTCCCAGGGAAAATGGAAAAAGGTTGTGCCCAGGGGCCCCTGGCTCTGGGGTGGGGCCTCACTACAAAAAATCCTTATATCGAAGGATGGACCCCACACCAAAGTTGTCCCCACCTCAAACTTGTACTGCCCTGATAGACCCAAGGGAGCCCTACAAACTGACATCAGGAACCTGGACTGCTGAGTTTTCTTTCCCAGGGAAAATGGAAAAAGGATATGCCCAAGGGCCCCTGGCCCTGACTGCAAAAAATCCTTATATCGAAGGGTGGACCCCACACCGAAGTTGTCCCCACCTCAAACTTGTGCTGCCCTGATAGACCCAAGGGAGCCCTACAAACTGACATCAGGAACCTGGACTGCTGAGTTTTCTTTCCCAGGGAAAATGGCCAAAGGATGTTCCCAGGGGCCCCTAGCCCTGACTGCAAAAAATCCTTATATCGAAGGATGAACCCCACACCGAAGTTGTCCCCACCTCAAACTTGTGCTGCCCTGATAGACCCAAGGGAGCCCTACAAACTGACATCAGGAACCTGGACTGCTGAGTTTTCTTTCCCAGGGAAAATGGAAAAAGGTTGTGCCCAGGGGCCCCTGGCCCTGGGGTGGGGCCTCACTGCAAAAAATCCTTATATCGAAGGATGGACCCCACACCGAAGTTGTCCCCACCTCAAACTTGTGCTGCCCTGATAGACCCAAGGGAGCCCTACAAACTGATATCAGGAACCTGGACTGCTGAGTTTTCTTTCCCAGGGAAAATGGAAAAAGGTTGTGCCCAGGGGCCCCTGGCCCTGACTGCAAAAAATCCTTATATTGAAGGATGGAGCCCACACCGAAGTTGTCCCCACCTCAAACTTGTGCTGCCCTGATAGACCCAAGGGAGCCCTACAAACTGACATCAGGAACCTGGACTGCTGAGTTTTCTTTCCCAGGGAAAATGGAAAAAGGATATGCCCAGGGGCCCCTGGCCCTGACTGCAAAAAATCCTTATATCGAAGGGTGGACCCCACACCGAAGTTGTCCCCACCTCAAACTTGTGCTGCCCTGATAGACCCAAGGGAGCCCTACAAACTGACATCAGGAACCTGGACTGCTGAGTTTTCTTTCCCAGGGAAAATGGAAAAAGGATGTGCCCAGGGGCCCCTGGCCCTGACTGCAAAGAATCCTTATATCGAAGGATGGACCCCACACCAAAGTGTTCCCCACCTCAAACTTGTGCTGCCCTGATAGACCCAAGGGAGCCCTACAAACTGACATCAGGAACCTGGACTGCTGAGTTTTCTTTCCCAGGGAAAATGGAAAAAGGATGTGCCCAGGGGCCCCTGGCCCTGACTGCAAAAAATCCTTATATCGAAGGATGGACCCCACACCAAAGTTGTCCCCACCTCAAACTTGTGCTGCCCTGATAGACCCAAAGGAGCCCTACAAACTGACCTCAGGAACCTGGACTGCAGAGTTTTCTTTCCCAGGGAAAATGGAAAAAGATTGTGCCCAGGGGGCCAGGCCCTGACTGCAAAAAATCCTTATATCGAAGGATGGACCCCACACCGAAGTTGTCCCCACCTCAAACTTGTGCTGCCCTAATAGACCCAAGGGAGCCCTACAAACTGACATCAGGAACCTGGACTGCTGAGTTTTCTTTCCCAGGGAAAATGGAAAAAGGATGTGCCCAGGGGCCCCTGGCCCAGACTGCAAAAATCCTTATATCGAAGGATGGACCCCACACCAAAGTTGTCCCCACCTCAAATTGTACTGCCCTGATAGACCCAAGGGAGCCCTACAAACTGACATCAGGAACCTGGACTGCTGAGTTTTCTTTCCCAGGGAAAATGGAAAAAGGATGTGCCCAGGGGCCCCAGGCCCTGACTGCAAAAAATCCTTATATCGAAGGGTGTACCCCACACTGAAGTTGTCCCCACCTCAAACTTGTGCTGCCCTGATAGACCCAAGGGAGCCCTACAAACTGACATCAGGAACCTGGACTGCTGAGTTTTCTTTCCCAGGGAAAATGGAAAAAGGATGTGCCCAGGGGCCCCTGGCCCTGACTGCAAAAAATCCTTATATCGAAGGATGGAGCCCACACTGAATTTGTTCCCACCTCAAACTTGTGCTGCCCTGATAGACCCAAGGGAGCCCTACAAACTGACATCAGGAACCTGGACTGCTGAGTTTTCTTTCCCAGGGAAAATGGAAAAAGGATGTGCCCAGGGGCCCCTGGCCCTGACTGCAAAAAATCCTTATATCGAAGTATGGACCCCACATCAAAGTGGTCCCCACCTCAAACTTGTGCTGCCCTGATACACCCAAGGGAACCCTACAAACTGACATCAGGAACCTGGACTGCTGAGTTTTCTTTCCCAGGGAAAATGGAAAAAGGATGTGCCCAGGGGCCCCTGGCCCTGACTGCAAACAATCCTTATATCGAGGGATGGAGCCCACACCGAAGTTGTCCCCACCTCAAACTTGTGCTGCCCTGATACACCCAAGGGAACCCTAAAAACTGACATCAGGAACCTGGACTGCTGAGTTTTCTTTCCCAGGGAAAATGGAAAAAGGTTGTGCCCAGGGGCCCCTGGCCCTGACTGCAAAAAATCCTTATATCGAAGGATGGAGCCCACACCGAAGTTGTCCCCACCTCAAACTTGTGCTGCCCTGATAGACCCAAGGGAGCCCTACAAACTGATATCAGGAACCTGGACTGCTGAGTTTTCTTTCCCAGGGAAAATGGAAAAAGGTTGTGCCCAGGGGCCCCTGGCTCTGGGGTGGGGCCTCACTGCAAAAAATCCTTATATCGAAGGATGGAGCCCACACCGAATTTGTCCCCATCTCAAACTTGTGCTGCCCTGATAGACCCAAGGGAGCCCTACAAACTGACATCAGGAACCTGGACTGCTGAGTTTTCTTTCCCAGGGAAAATGGAAAAAGGATGTGCCCAGGGGCCCCTGGACCTGGGCTGGGGCCGCACTACAAAAAATCCTTATATCGAAGGATGGACCCCACACCAAAGTTGTCCCCACCTCAAACTTGTACTGCCCTGATAGACCCAAGGGAGCCCTACAAACTGACATCAGGAACCTGGACTGCTGAGTTTTCTTTCCCAGGGAAAATGGAAAAAGGATATGCCCAAGGGCCCCTGGCCCTGACTGCAAAAAATCCTTATATCGAAGGGTGGACCCCACACCGAAGTTGTCCCCACCTCAAACTTGTGCTGCCCTGATAGACCCAAGGGAGCCCTACAAACTGACATCAGGAACCTGGACTGCTGAGTTTTCTTTCCCAGGGAAAATGGCCAAAGGATGTGCCCAGGGGCCCCTAGCCCTGACTGCAAAAAATCCTTATATCGAAGGATGAACCCCACACCGAAGTTGTCCCCACCTCAAACTTGTGCTGCCCTGATAGACCCAAGGGAGCCCTACAAACTGACATCAGGAACCTGGACTGCTGAGTTTTCTTTCCCAGGGAAAATGGAAAAAGGATGTGCCCAGGGGCCCCTGGCCCTGACTGCAAAAAATCCTTATATCGAAGGATGGAGCCCACACCGAAGTTGTCCCCACCTCAAACTTGTGCTGCCCTGATAGACCCAAGGGAGCCCTACAAACTGACATCAGGAACCTGGACTGCTGAGTTTTCTTTCCCAGGGAAAATGGAAAAAGGATATGCCCAGGGGCCCCTGGCCCTGACTGCAAAAAATCCTTATATCGAAGGGTGGACCCCACACCGAAGTTGTCCCCACCTCAAACTTGTGCTGCCCTGATAGACGCAAGGGAGCCCTACAAACTGACATCAGGAACCTGGACTGCTGAGTTTTCTTTCCCAGGGAAAATGGAAAAAGGATATGCCCAGGGGCCCCTGGCCCTGACTGCAAAAAATCCTTATATCGAAGGGTGGACCCCACACCGAAGTTGTCCCCACCTCAAACTTGTGCTGCCCTGATAGACCCAAGGGAGCCCTACAAACTGACATCAGGAACCTGGACTGCTGAGTTTTCTTTCCCAGGGAAAATGGAAAAAGTATATGCCCAGGGGCCCCTGGCCCTGACTGCAAAAAATCCTTATATCGAAGGGTGGACCCCACACCGAAGTTGTCCCCACCTCAAACTTGTGCTGCCCTGATAGACCCAAGGGAGCCCTACAAACTGACATCAGGAACCTGGACTGCTGAGTTTTCTTTCCCAGGGAAAATGGAAAAAGGTTGTGCCCAGGGGCCCCTGGCCCTGACTGCAAAAAATCCTTATATCGAAGTATGGACCCCACATCAAAGTGGTCCCCACCTCAAACTTGTGCTGCCCTGATACACCCAAGGGAACCCTACAAACTGACATCAGGAACCTGGACTGCTGAGTTTTCTTTCCCAGGGAAAATGGAAAAAGGATGTGGCCAGGGGGCCCTGGCCCTGACTGCAAACAATCCTTATATCGAAGGATGGAGCCCACACCGAAGTTGTCCCCAGCTCAAACTTTTGCTGCCCTGATACACCCAAGGGAACCCTACAAACTGACATCAGGAACCTGGACTGCTGAGTTTTCTTTCCCAGGGAAAATGGAAAAAGGTTGTGGCCAGGGGCCCCTGGCCCTGACTGCAAAAAATCCTTATATCGAAGGATGGACCCCACATCAAAGTTGTCCCCACCTCAAACTTGTGCTGCCCTGATAGACCCAAGGGAGCCCTACAAACTGACATCAGGAACCTGGACTGCTGAGTTTTCTTTCCCAGGGAAAATGGAAAAAGGTTGTGCCCAGGGGCCCCTGGCCCTGGGGTTGGGCCTCACTGCAAAAAAACCATATATCGAAGGATGGAGCCCACACCAAAGTTGTCCCCACCTCAAACTTGTGCTGCCCTGATAGACCCAAGGGAGCCCTACAAACTGATATCAGGAACCTGGACTGCTGAGTTTTCTTTCCCAGGGAAAATGGAAAAGGTTGTGCCCAGGGGCCCCTGGCCCTGACTGCAAAAAATCCTTATATCGAAGGATGGAGCCCACACCGAAGTTGTCCCCACCTCAAACTTGTGCTGCCCTGATAGACCCAAGGGAGCCCTACAAACTGATATCAGGAACCTGGACTGCTGAGTTTTCTTTCCCAGGAAAAATGGAAAAAGTTTGTGCCCAGGGGCCCCTGGCCCTGACTGCAAAAAATCCTTATATTGAAGGATGGAGCCCACACCGAAGTTGTCCCCACCTCAAACTTGTGCTGCCCTGATAGACCCAAGGGAGCCCTACACACTGACATCAGGAACCTGGACTGCTGAGTTTTCTTTCCCAGGGAAAATGGAAAAAGGATGTGCCCAGGGGCCCCTGGCCCTGACTGTAAAAAATCCTTATATCGAAGGATGGACCCACACCGAAGTTGTCCCCACCTCAAACTTGTGCTGCCCTGATAGACCCAAGGGAGCCCTACAAACTGACATCAGGAACCTGGACTGCAGAGTTTTCTTTCCCAGGGAAAATGGAAAAAGGATGTGCCCAGGGGCCCCTGGTCCTGGGCTGGGGCCTCACTACAAAAAATCCTTATATCGAAGGATGGACCCCACACCAAAGTTGTCCCCACCTCAAACTTGTACTGCCCTGATAGACCCAAGGGAGCCCTACAAACTGACATCAGGAACCTGGACTGCTGAGTTTTCTTTCCCAGGGAAAATGGAAAAAGGATATGCCCAAGGGCCCCTGGCCCTGACTGCAAAAAATCCTTATATCGAAGGGTGGACCCCACACCGAAGTTGTCCCCACCTCAAACTTGTGCTGCCCTGATAGACCCAAGGGAGCCCTACAAACTGACATCAGGAACCTGGACTGCTGAGTTTTCTTTCCCAGGGAAAATGGCCAAAGGATGTGCCCAGGGGCCCCTAGCCCTGACTGCAAAAAATCCTTATATCGAAGGATGAACCCCACACCGAAGTTGTCCCCACCTCAAACTTGTGCTGCCCTGATAGACGCAAGGGAGCCCTACAAACTGACATCAGGAACCTGGACTGCTGAGTTTTCTTTCCCAGGGAATATGGAAAAAGGATGTGCCCAGGGGGCCCTGGCCCTGACTGCAAACAATCCTTATATCGAAGGATGGAGCCCACACCGAAGTTGTCCCCACCTCAAACTTTTGCTGCCCTGATAGACCCAAGGGAGCCCTACAAACTGACATCAGGAACCTGGTCTGCTGAATTTTCTTTCCCAGGGAAAATGGCCAAAGGATATGCCCAGGGGCCCCTGGCCCTGACTGCAAAAAATCCTTATATCGAAGGATGGACCCCACACCAAAGTGTTCCCCACCTCAAACTTGTGCTGCCCTGATAGACCCAAGGGAGCCCTACAAACTGACATCAGGAACCTGGACTGCTGAGTTTTCTTTCCCAGGGAAAAAGGAAAAAGGTTGTGCCCAGGGGCCCCTGGCCCTGGGGTGGGGCCTCACTGCAAAAAATCCTTATATCGAAGGATGGACCCCACACCGAAGTTGTCCCCACCTCAAACTTGTGCTGCCCTGATAGACCCAAGGGAGCCCTACAAACTGATATCAGGAACCTGGACTGCTGAGTTTTCTTTCCCAGGGAAAATGGAAAAAGGTTGTGCCCAGGGGCCCCTGGCCCTGACTGCAAAAAATCCTTATATCGAAGGATGGAGCCCACACCGAAGTTGTCCCCACCTCAAACTTGTGCTGCCCTGATAGACCCAAGGGAGCCCTACAAACTGACATCAGGAACCTGGACTGCTGAGTTTTCTTTCCCAGGGAAAATGGAAAAAGGATATGCCCAGGGGCCCCTGGCCCTGACTGCAAAAAATCCTTATATCGAAGGGTGGACCCCACACCGAAGTTGTCCCCACCTCAAACTTGTGCTGCCCTGATAGACGCAAGGGAGCCCTACAAACTGACATCAGGAACCTGGACTGCTGAGTTTTCTTTCCCAGGGAAAATGGAAAAAGGATGTGCCCAGGGGCCCCTGGCCCTGACTGCAAAGAATCCTTTTATCGAAGGATGGACCCCACACCAAAGTGTTCCCCACCTCAAACTTGTGCTGCCCTGATAGACCCAAGGGAGCCCTACAAACTGACATCAGGAACCTGGACTGCTGAGTTTTCTTTCCCAGGGAAAATGGAAAAAGGTTGTGCCCAGGGGCCCCTGGCTCTGGGGTGGGGCCTCACTGCAAAAAATCCTTATATCGAAGGATGGAGCCCACACCGAATTTGTCCCCATCTCAAACTTGTGCTGCCCTGATAGACCCAAGGGAGCCCTACAAACTGACATCAGGAACCTGGACTGCTGAGTTTTCTTTCCCAGGGAAAATGGAAAAAGGATGTGCCCAGGGGCCCCTGGCCCTGACTGCAAAAAATCCTTATATCGAAGGATGGAGCCCACACCGAAGTTGTCCCCACCTCAAACTTGTGCTGCCCTGATAGACCCAAGGGAGCCCTACAAACTGACATCAGGAACCTGGACTGCTGAGTTTTCTTTCCCAGGGAAAATGGAAAAAGGATGTGCCCAGGGGCCCCTGGCCCTGACTGTAAAAAATCCTTATATCGAAGGATGGACCCACACCGAAGTTGTCCCCACCTCAAACTTGTGCTGCCCTGATAGACCCAAGGGAGCCCTACAAACTGACATCAGGAACCTGGACTGCAGAGTTTTCTTTCCCAGGGAAAATGGAAAAAGGATGTGCCCAGGGGCCCCTGGTCCTGGGCTGGGGCCGCACTACAAAAAATCCTTATATCGAAGGATGGACCCCACACCAAAGTTGTCCCCACCTCAAATTTGTACTGCCCTGATAGACCCAAGGGAGCCCTACAAACTGACATCAGGAACCTGGACTGCTGAGTTTTCTTTCCCAGGGAAAATGGAAAAAGGATATGCCCAAGGGCCCCTGGCCCTGACTGCAAAAAATCCTTATATCGAAGGGTGGACCCCACACCGAAGTTGTCCCCACCTCAAACTTGTGCTGCCCTGATAGACCCAAGGGAGCCCTACAAACTGACATCAGGAACCTGGACTGCTGAGTTTTCTTTCCCAGGGAAAATGGCCAAAGGATGTGCCCAGGGGCCCCTAGCCCTGACTGCAAAAAATCCTTATATCGAAGGATGGACCCCACACCGAAGTTGTCCCCACCTCAAACTTGTGCTGCCCTGATAGACGCAAGGGAGCCCTACAAACTGACATCAGGAACCTGGACTGCTGAGTTTTCTTTCCCAGGGAATATGGAAAAAGGATGTGCCCAGGGGGCCCTGGCCCTGACTGCAAACAATCCTTATATCGAAGGATGGAGCCCACACCGAAGTTGTCCCCACCTCAAACTTTTGCTGCCCTGATAGACCCAAGGGAGCCCTACAAACTGACATCAGGAACCTGGTCTGCTGAATTTTCTTTCCCAGGGAAAATGGCCAAAGGATGTGCCCAGGGGCCCCTGGCCCTGACTGCAAAAAATCCTTATATCGAAGGATGGACCCCACACCAAAGTGTTCCCCACCTCAAACTTGTGCTGCCCTGATAGACCCAAGGGAGCCCTACAAACTGACATCAGGAACCTGGACTGCTGAGTTTTCTTTCCCAGGGAAAATGGAAAAAGGTTGTGCCCAGGGGCCCCTGGCCCTGGGGTGGGGCCTCACTGCAAAAAATCCTTATATCGAAGGATGGACCCCACACCGAAGTTGTCCCCACCTCAAACTTGTGCTGCCCTGATAGACCCAAGGGAGCCCTACAAACTGATATCAGGAACCTGGACTGCTGAGTTTTCTTTCCCAGGGAAAATGGAAAAAGGTTGTGCCCAGGGGCCCCTGGCCCTGACTGCAAAAAATCCTTATATCGAAGGATGGAGCCCACACCGAAGTTGTCCCCACCTCAAACTTGTGCTGCCCTGATAGACCCAAGGGAGCCCTACAAACTGACATCAGGAACCTGGACTGCTGAGTTTTCTTTCCCAGGGAAAATGGAAAAAGGTTATGCCCAGGGGCCCCTGGCCCTGACTGCAAAAAATCCTTATATCGAAGGGTGGACCCCACACCGAAGTTGTCCCCACCTCAAACTTGTGCTGCCCTGATACACGCAAGGGAGCCCTACAAACTGACATCAGGAACCTGGACTGCTGAGTTTTCTTTCCCAGGGAAAATGGAAAAAGGATGTGCCCAGGGGCCCCTGGCCCTGACTGCAAAGAATCCTTATATCGAAGGATGGACCCCACACCAAAGTGTTCCCCACCTCAAACTTGTGCTGCCCTGATAGACCCAAGGGAGCCCTACAAACTGACATCAGGAACCTGGACTGCTGAGTTTTCTTTCCCAGGGAAAATGGAAAAAGGTTGTGCCCAGGGGCCCCTGGCTCTGGGGTGGGGCCTCACTGCAAAAAATCCTTATATCGAAGGATGGAGCCCACACCGAATTTGTCCCCATCTCAAACTTGTGCTGCCCTGATAGACCCAAGGGAGCCCTACAAACTGACATCAGGAACCTGGACTGCTGAGTTTTCTTTCCCAGGGAAAATGGAAAAAGGATGTGCCCAGGGGCCCCTGGCCCTGACTGCAAAAAATCCTTATATCGAAGGATGGAGCCCACACCGAAGTTGTCCCCACCTCAAACTTGTGCTGCCCTGATAGACCCAAGGGAGCCCTACAAACTGACATCAGGAACCTGGACTGCTGAGTTTTCTTTCCCAGGGAAAATGGAAAAAGGATGTGCCCAGGGGCCCCTGGCCCTGACTGTAAAAAATCCTTATATCGAAGGATGGACCCACACCGAAGTTGTCCCCACCTCAAACTTGTGCTGCCCTGATAGACCCAAGGGAGCCCTACAAACTGACATCAGGAACCTGGACTGCAGAGTTTTCTTTCCCAGGGAAAATGGAAAAAGGATGTGCCCAGGGGCCCCTGGCCCTGACTGCAAAAAATCCTTATATCGAAGGATGGACCCCACACCAAAGTTGTCCCCACCTCAAACTTGTGCTGCCCTGATAGACCCAAGGGAGCCCTACAAACTGACATCAGGAACCTGGACTGCTGAGTTTTCTTTCCCAGGGAAAATGGAAAAAGGATGTGCCCAGGGGCCCCTGGCCCTGACTGCAAAAATCCTTATATCGAAGGATGGACCCCACACCAAAGTTGTCCCCACCTCAAATTGTACTGCCCTGATAGACCCAAGGGAGCCCTACAAACTGACATCAGGAACCTGGACTGCTGAGTTTTCTTTCCCAGGGAAAATGGAAAAAGGATGTGCCCAGGGGCCCCAGGCCCTGACTGCAAAAAATCCTTATATCGAAGGGTGTACCCCACACTGAAGTTGTCCCCACCTCAAATTTGTGCTGCCCTGATAGACCCAAGGGAGCCCTAAAAACTGACATCAGGAACCTGGACTGCTGAGTTTTCTTTCCCAGGGAAAATGGAAAAAGGTTGTGCCCAGGGGCCCCTGGCCCTGTGGTGGGGCCTCACTGCAAAAAATCCTTATATCGAAGGATGGACCCCACACCGAAGTTGTCCCCACCTCAAACTTGTGCTGCCCTGATAGACCCAAGGGAGCCCTACAAACTGATATCAGGAACCTGGACTGCTGAGTTTTCTTTCCCAGGGAAAATGGAAAAAGGTTGTGCCCAGGGGCCCCTGGCCCTGACTGCAAAAAATCCTTATATCGAAGGATGGAGCCCACACCGAAGTTGTCCCCACCTCAAACTTGTGCTGCCCTGATAGACCCAAGGGAGCCCTACAAACTGACATCAGGAACCTGGACTGCTGAGTTTTCTTTCCCAGGGAAAATGGAAAAAGGATATGCCCAGGGGCCCCTGGCCCTGACTGCAAAAAATCCTTATATCGAAGGGTGGACCCCACACCGAAGTTGTCCCCACCTCAAACTTGTGCTGCCCTGATAGACCCAAGGGAGCCCTACAAACTGACATCAGGAACCTGGACTGCTGAGTTTTCTTTCCCAGGGAAAATGGAAAAAGGATGTGACAAGGGGCCCCTGGCCCTGACTGCAAAGAATACTTATATCGAAGGATGGACCCCACACCAAAGTGTTCCCCACCTCAAACTTGTGCTGGCCTGATAGACCCAAGGGAGCCCTACAAACTGACATCGGGAACCTGGACTGCTGAGTTTTCTTTCCCAGGGAAAATGGAAAAAGGTTGTGCCCAGGGGCCCCTGGCTCTGGGGTGGGGCCTCACTGCAAAAAATCCTTATATCGAAGGATGGAGCCCACACCGAATTTGTCCCCATCTCAAACTTGTGCTGCCCTGATAGACCCAAGGGAGCCCTACAAACTGACATCAGGAACCTGGACTGCTGAGTTTTCTTTCCCAGGGAAAATGGAAAAAGGATGTGCCCAGGGGCCCCTGGACCTGGGCTGGGGACTCACTACAAAAAATCCTTATATCGAAGGATGGACCCCACACCAAAGTTGTCCCCACCTCAAACTTGTGCTGCCCTGATAGACCCAAGGGAGCCCTACAAACTGACATCAGGAACCTGGACTGCTGAGTTTTCTTTCCCAGGGAAAATGGAAAAAGGATATGCCCAGGGGGCCCTGGCCCTGACTGCAAAAATCCTTATATCGAAGGATGGACCCCACACCGAAGTTGTCCCCACCTCAAACTTGTGCTGCCCTGATAGACCCAAGGGAGCCCTACAAACTGACATCAGGAACCTGGACTGCTGAGTTTTCTTTCCCAGGGAAAATGGCCAAAGGATGTGCCCAGGGGGCCCTGGCCCTGACTGCAAAAAATCCTTATATCGAAGGATGGACCCCACACCAAAATTGCCCCACCTCAAACTTGTGCTGCCCTAATAGACGCAAGGGAGCCCTACAAACTGACATCAGGAACCTGGACTGCTGAGTTTTCTTTCCCAGGGAAAATGGAAAAAGGATGTGCCCAGGGGCCCCTGGCCCTGACTGCAAAAAATCCTTATATCGAAGGATGGAGCCCACACCGAAGTTGTCCCCACCTCAAACTTGTGCTGCCCTGATAGACCCAAGGGAGCCCTACAAACTGACATCAGGAACCTGGACTGCAGAGTTTTCTTTCCCAGGGAAAATGGAAAAAGGATGTGCCCAGGGGCCCCTGGCCCTGACTGTAAAAAATCCATATATCGAAGGATGGACCCCACACCGAAGTTGTCCCCACCTCAAACTTGTGCTGCCCTGATAGACCCAAGGGAGCCCTACAAACTGATATCAGGAACCTGGACTGCTGAGTTTTCTTTCCCAGGGAAAATGGAAAAAGGTTGTGCCCAGGGGCCCCTGGCCCTGACTGCAAAAAATCCTTATATCGAAGGATGGAGCCCACACCGAAGTTGTCCCCACCTCAAACTTGTGCTGCCCTGATAGACCCAAGGGAGCCCTACAAACTGATATCAGGAACCTGGACTGCTAAGTTTTCTTTCCCAGGGAAAATGGAAAAAGGTTGTGCCCAGGGGCCCCTGGCCCTGACTGCAAACAATCCTTATATTGAAGGATGGAGCCCACACCGAAGTTGTCCCCACCTCAAACTTGTGCTGCCCTGATAGACCCAAGGGAGCCCTACAAACTGACATCAGGAACCTGGACTGCTGAGTTTTCTTTCCCAGGGAAAATGGAAAAAGGATATGCCCAGGGGCCCCTGGCCCTGACTGCAAAAAATCCTTATATCGAAGGGTGGACCCCACACCGAAGTTGTCCCCACCTCAAACTTGTGCTGCCCTGATAGACCCAAGGGAGCCCTACAAACTGACATCAGGAACCTGGACTGCTGAGTTTTCTTTCCCAGGGAAAATGGAAAAAGGATGTGCCCAGGGGCCCCTGGCCCTGACTGCAAAAAATCCTTATATCGAAGGATGGACCCCACATCAAAGTTGTCCCCACCTCAAACTTGTGCTGCCCTGATAGACCCAAGGGAGCCCTACAAACTGACATCAGGAACCTGGACTGCTGAGTTTTCTTTCCCAGGGAAAATGGAAAAAGGTTGTGCCCAGGGGCCCCTGGCCCTGGGGTGGGGCCTCACTGCAAAAAATCCTTATATCGAAGGATGGACCCCACACCGAAGTTGTCCCCACCTCAAACTTGTGCTGCCCTGATAGACCCAAGGGAGCCCTACAAGCTGATATCAGGAACCTGGACTGCTGAGTTTTCTTTCCCAGGGAAAATGGAAAAAGGTTGTGCCCAGGGGCCCCTGGCCCTGACTGCAAAAAATCCTTATATCGAAGGATGGAGCCCACACCGAAGTTGTCCCCACCTCAAACTTGTGCTGCCCTGATAGACCCAAGGGAGCCCTACAAACTGATATCAGGAACCTGGACTGCTGAGTTTTCTTTCCCAGGGAAAATGGAAAAAGGTTGTGCCCAGGGGCCCCTGGCCCTGACTGCAAAAAATCCTTATATTGAAGGATGGAGCCCACACCGAAGTTGTCCCCACCTCAAACTTGTGCTGCCCTGATAGACCCAAGGGAGCCCTACAAACTGACATCAGGAACCTGGACTGCTGAGTTTTCTTTCCCAGGGAAAATGGAAAAAGGATGTGCCCAGGGGCCCCTGGCCCTGACTGTAAAAAATCCTTATATCGAAGGATGGACCCACACCGAAGTTGTCCCCACCTCAAACTTGTGCTGCCCTGATAGACCCAAGGGAGCCCTACAAACTGACATCAGGAACCTGGACTGCAGAGTTTTCTTTCCCAGGGAAAATGGAAAAAGGATGTGCCCAGGGGCCCCTGGTCCTGGGCTGGGGCCGCACTACAAAAAATCCTTATATCGAAGGATGGACCCCACACCAAAGTTGTCCCCACCTCAAACTTGTACTGCCCTGATAGACCCAAGGGAGCCCTACAAACTGACATCAGGAACCTGGACTGCTGAGTTTTCTTTCCCAGGGAAAATGGCCAAAGGATGTGCCCAGGGGCCCCTAGCCCTGACTGCAAAAAATCCTTATATCGAAGGATGGACCCCACACCGAAGTTGTCCCCACCTCAAACTTGTGCTGCCCTGATAGACGCAAGGGAGCCCTACAAACTGACATCAGGAACCTGGACTGCTGAGTTTTCTTTCCCAGGGAATATGGAAAAAGGATGTGCCCAGGGGGCCCTGGCCCTGACTGCAAACAATCCTTATATCGAAGGATGGAGCCCACACCGAAGTTGTCCCCACCTCAAACTTTTGCTGCCCTGATAGACCCAAGGGAGCCCTACAAACTGACATCAGGAACCTGGTCTGCTGAATTTTCTTTCCCAGGGAAAATGGCCAAAGGATGTGCCCAGGGGCCCCTGGCCCTGACTGCAAAAAATCCTTATATCGAAGGATGGACCCCACACCAAAGTGTTCCCCACCTCAAACTTGTGCTGCCCTGATAGACCCAAGGGAGCCCTACAAACTGACATCAGGAACCTGGACTGCTGAGTTTTCTTTCCCAGGGAAAATGGAAAAAGGTTGTGCCCAGGGGCCCCTGGCCCTGGGGTGGGGCCTCACTGCAAAAAATCCTTATATCGAAGGATGGACCCCACACCGAAGTTGTCCCCACCTCAAACTTGTGCTGCCCTGATAGACCCAAGGGAGCCCTACAAACTGATATCAGGAACCTGGACTGCTGAGTTTTCTTTCCCAGGGAAAATGGAAAAAGGTTGTGCCCAGGGGCCCCTGGCCCTGACTGCAAAAAATACTTATATCGAAGGATGGAGCCCACACCGAAGTTGTCCCCACCTCAAACTTGTGCTGCCCTGATAGACCCAAGGGAGCCCTACAAACTGACATCAGGAACCTGGACTGCTGAGTTTTCTTTCCCAGGGAAAATGGAAAAAGGATATGCCCAGGGGCCCCTGGCCCTGACTGCAAAAAATCCTTATATCGAAGGGTGGACCCCACACCGAAGTTGTCCCCACCTCAAACTTGTGCTGCCCTGATAGACGCAAGGGAGCCCTACAAACTGACATCAGGAACCTGGACTGCTGAGTTTTCTTTCCCAGGGAAAATGGAAAAAGGATGTGCCCAGGGGCCCCTGGCCCTGACTGCAAAGAATCCTTATATCGAAGGATGGACCCCACACCAAAGTGTTCCCCACCTCAAACTTGTGCTGCCCTGATAGACCCAAGGGAGCCCTACAAACTGACATCAGGAACCTGGACTGCTGAGTTTTCTTTCCCAGGGAAAATGGAAAAAGGTTGTGCCCAGGGGCCCCTGGCTCTGCGGTGGGGCCTCACTGCAAAAAATCCTTATATCGAAGGATGGAGCCCACACCGAATTTGTCCCCATCTCAAACTTGTGCTGCCCTGATAGACCCAAGGGAGCCCTACAAACTGACATCAGGAACCTCGACTGCTGAGTTTTCTTTCCCAGGGAAAATGGAAAAAGGATGTGCCCAGGGGCCCCTGGCCCTGACTGCAAAAAATCCTTATATCGAAGGATGGAGCCCACACCGAAGTTGTCCCCACCTCAAACTTGTGCTGCCCTGATAGACCCAAGGGAGCCCTACAAACTGACATCAGGAACCTGGACTGCTGAGTTTTCTTTCCCAGGGAAAATGGAAAAAGGATGTGCCCAGGGGCCCCTGGCCCTGACTGTAAAAAATCCTTATATCGAAGGATGGACCCACACCGAAGTTGTCCCCACCTCAAACTTGTGCTGCCCTGATAGACCCAAGGGAGCCCTACAAACTGACATCAGGAACCTGGACTGCAGAGTTTTCTTTCCCAGGGAAAATGGAAAAAGGATGTGCCCAGGGGCCCCTGGCCCTGGGCTGGGGCCTCACTACAAAAAATCCTTATATCGAAGGATGGACCCCACACCAAAGTTGTCCCCACCTCAAACTTGTGCTGCCCTGATAGACCCAAGGGAGCCCTACAAACTGACATCAGAAACCTGGACTGCTGAGTTTTCTTTCCCAGGGAAAATGGAAAAAGGATATGCCCAGGGGCCCCTGGCCCTGACTGCAAAAAATCCTTATATCGAAGGGTGGACCCCACACCGAAGTTGTCCCCACCTCAAACTTGTGCTGCCCTGATAGACCCAAGGGAGCCCTACAAACTGACATCAGGAACCTGGACTGCTGAGTTTTCTTTCCCAGGGAAAATGGAAAAAGGTTGTGCCCAGTAGCCCCTGGCCCTGGGGTGGGGCCTCACTACAAAAAATCCTTATATCGAAGGATGGAGCCCACACCGAAGTTGTCCCCACCTCAAACTTGTGCTGCCCTGATAGACCCAAGGGAGCCCTACAAACTGACATCAGGAACCTGGACTGCTGAGTTTTCTTTCCCAGGGAAAATGGCCAAAGGATGTGCCCAGGGGCCCCTAGCCCTGACTGCAAAAAATCCTTATATCGAAGGATGGACCCCACACCGAAGTTGTCCCCACCTCAAACTTGTGCTGCCCTGATAGACCCAAGGGAGCCCTACAAACTGACATCAGGAACCTGGACTGCTGAGTTTTCTTTCCCAGGGAAAATGGCCAAAGGATGTGCCCAGGGGCCCCTGGCCCTGACTGCAAAAAATCCTTATATCGAAGGATGGACCCCACACCAAAGTTGTCGCACCTCAAACTTGTGCTGCCCTGATAGACCCAAGGGAGCCCTACAAACTGAAATCAGGAACCTGGACTGCTGAGTTTTCTTTCCCAGGGAAAATGGAAAAAGGATGTGCCCAGGGGCCCCTAGCCCTGACTGCAAAAAATCCTTATATCGAAGGATGGACCCCACACCAAAATTGCCCCACCTCAAACTTGTGCTGCCCTAATAGACGCAAGGGAGCCCTACAAACTGACATCAGGAACCTGGACTGCTGAGTTTTCTTTCCCAGGGAAAATGGAAAAAGGATGTGCCCAGGGGCCCCTGGCCCTGACTGCAAAAAATCCTTATATCGAAGGATGGAGCCCACACCGAAGTTGTCCCCACCTCAAACTTGTGCTGCCCTGATAGACCCAAGGGAGCCCTACAAACTGACATCAGGAACCTGGACTGCTGAGTTTTCTTTCCCAGGGAAAATGGAAAAAGGATGTGCCCAGGGGCCCCTGGCCCTGACTGTAAAAAATCCTTATATCGAAGGATGGACCCCACACCGAAGTTGTCCCCACCTCAAACTTGTGCTGCCCTGATAGACCCAAGGGAGCCCTACAAACTGATATCAGGAACCTGGACTGCTGAGTTTTCTTTCCCAGGGAAAATGGAAAAAGGTTGTGCCCAGGGGCCCCTGGCCCTGACTGCAAAAAATCCTTATATCGAAGGATGGAGCCCACACCGAAGTTGTCCCCACCTCAAACTTGTGCTGCCCTGATAGACCCAAGGGAGCCCTACAAACTGATATCCGGAACCTGGACTGCTGAGTTTTCTTTCCCAGGGAAAATGGAAAAAGGATGTGCCCAGGGGCCCCTGGCCCTGACTGCAAAAAATCCTTATATCGAAGGATGGACCCCACACCAAAGTTGTCCCCACCTCAAACTTGTGCTGCCCTGATAGACCCAAGGGAGCCCTACAAACTGACATCAGGAACCTGGACTGCAGAGTTTTCTTTCCCAGGGAAAATGGAAAAAGATTGTGCCCAGGGGGCCCAGGCCCTGACTGCAAAAAATCCTTATATCGAAGGATGGACCCCACATCAAAGTTGTCCCCACCTAAAACTTGTGCTGCCCTGATAGACCCAAGGGAGCCCTACAAACTGATATCAGGAACCTGGACTGCTGAGTTTTCTTTCCCAGGGAAAATGGAAAAAGGTTGTGCCCAGGGGCCCCTGGCCCTGACTGCAAAAAATCCTTATATCGAAGGATGGAGCCCACACCGAAGTTGTCCCCACCTCAAACTTGTGCTGCCCTGATAGACCCAAGGGAGCCCTACAAACTGACATCAGGAACCTGGACTGCTGAGTTTTCTTTCCCAGGGAAAATGGAAAAAGGATGTGCCCAGGGGCCCCAGGCCCTGACTGCAAAAAATCCTTATATCGAAGGGTGTACCCCACACTGAAGTTGTCCCCACCTCAAACTTGTGCTGCCCTGATAGACCCAAGGGAGCCCTACAAACTGACATCAGGAACCTGGACTGCTGAGTTTTCTTTCCCAGGGAAAATGGAAAAAGGATGTGCCCAGGGGCCCCTGGCCCTGACTGCAAAAAATCCTTATATCGAAGGATGGACCCCACATCAAAGTTGTCCCCACCTAAAACTTGTGCTGCCCTGATAGACCCAAGGGAGCCCTACAAACTGACATCAGGAACCTGGTCTGCTGAGTTTTCTTTCCCAGGGAAAATGGCCAAAGGATGTGCCCAGGGGCCCCTGGCCCTGACTGCAAAAAATCCTTATATCGAAGGATGGACCCCACACCAAAGTGTTCCCCACCTCAAACTTGTGCTTCCTTGATAGACCCAAGGGAGCCCTACAAACTGACATCAGGAACCTGGACTGCTGAGTTTTCTTTCCCAGGGAAAATGGAAAAAGGTTGTGCCCAGGGGCCCCTGGCCCTGGGGTGGGGCCTCACTGCAAAAAATCCTTATATCGAAGGATGGACCCCACACCGAAGTTGTCCCCACCTCAAACTTGTGCTGCCCTGATAGACCCAAGGGAGCCCTACAAACTGATATCAGGAACCTGGACTGCTGAGTTTTCTTTCCCAGGGAAAATGGAAAAAGGTTGTGCCCAGGGGCCCCTAGCCCTGACTGCAAAAAATCCTTATATCGAAGGATGGAGCCCACACCGAAGTTGTCCCCACCTCAAACTTGTGCTGCCCTGATAGACCCAAGGGAGCCCTACAAACTGACATCAGGAACCTGGACTGCTGAGTTTTCTTTCCCAGGGAAAATGGAAAAAGGATATGCCCAGGGGCCCCTGGCCCTGACTGCAAAAAATCCTTATATCGAAGGGTGGACCCCACACCGAAGTTGTCCCCACCTCAAACTTGTGCTGCCCTGATAGACCCAAGGGAGCCCTACAAACTGACATCAGGAACCTGGACTGCTGAGTTTTCTTTCCCAGGGAAAATGGAAAAAGGATGTGCCCAGGGGCCCCTGGCCCTGACTGCAAAGAATCCTTATATCGAAGGATGGACCCCACACCAAAGTGTTCCCCACCTCAAACTTGTGCTGCCCTGATAGACCCAAGGGAGCCCTACAAACTGACATCGGGAACCTGGACTGCTGAGTTTTCTTTCCCAGGGAAAATGGAAAAAGGTTGTGCCCAGGGGCCCCTGGCTCTGGGGTGGGGCCTCACTGCAAAAAATCCTTATATCGAAGGATGGAGCCCACACCGAATTTGTCCCCATCTCAAACTTGTGCTGCCCTGATAGACCCAAGGGAGCCCTACAAACTGACATCAGGAACCTGGACTGCTGAGTTTTCTTTCCCAGGGAAAATGGAAAAAGGATGTGCCCAGGGGCCCC
Organism: Lonchura striata; assembly: GCF_050655825.1. NCBI lineage: Eukaryota > Metazoa > Chordata > Aves > Passeriformes > Estrildidae > Lonchura > Lonchura striata. Next base: position 8,912,397 of record NC_140708.1, on the reverse strand, counting down.
TGGACCTGGGCTGGGGACTCACTACAAAAAATCCTTATATCGAAGGATGGACCCCACACCAAAGTTGTCCCCATCTAAAACTTTTGCTGCCCTGATAGACCCAAGGGAGCCCTACAAACTGACATCAGGAACCTGGACTGCTGAGTTTTCTTTCCCAGGGAAAATGGAAAAAGGATATGCCCAGGGGCCCCTGGCCCTGACTGCAAAAATCCTTATATCGAAGGATGGACCCCACACCGAAGTTGTCCCCACCTCAAACTTGTGCTGCCCTGATAGACCCAAGGGAGCCCTACAAACTGACATCAGGAACCTGGACTGCTGAGTTTTCTTTCCCAGGGAAAATGGCCAAAGGTTGTGCCCAGGGGGCCCTGGCCCTGACTGCAAAAAATCCTTATATCGAAGGATGGACCCCACACCAAAATTGCCCCACCTCAAACTTGTGCTGCCCTAATAGACGCAAGGGAGCCCTACAAACTGACATCAGGAACCTGGACTGCTGAGTTTTCTTTCCCAGGGAAAATGGAAAAAGGATGTGCCCAGGGGCCCCTGGCCCTGACTGCAAAAAATCCTTATATCGAAGGATGGAGCCCACACCGAAGTTGTCCCCACCTCAAACTTGTGCTGCCCTGATAGACCCAAGGGAGCCCTACAAACTGACATCAGGAACCTGGACTGCTGAGTTTTCTTTCCCAGGGAAAATGGAAAAAGGATGTGCCCAGGGGCCCCTGGCCCTGACTGCAAAGAATCCTTATATCGAAGGATGGACCCACACCGAAGTTGTCCCCACCTCAAACTTGTGCTGCCCTGATAGACCCAAGGGAGCCCTACAAACTGACATCAGGAACCTGGACTGCTGAGTTTTCTTTCCCAGGGAAAATGGAAAAAGGATGTGCCCAGGGGCCCCTGGCCCTGGGCTGGGGCCTGACTGCAAAAAATCCTTATATCGAAGGCTGGACCCCACACCAAAGTTGTCCCCACCTCAAACTTGTACTGCCGTGATAGACCCAAGGGAGCCCTACAAACTGACATCAGGAACCTGGACTGCTGAGTTTTCTTTCCCAGGGAAAATGGAAAAAGGATATGCCCAGGGGCCCCTGGCCCTGACTGCAAAAAATCCTTATATCGAAGGGTGGACCCCACACCGAAGTTGTCCCCACCTCAAACTTGTGCTGCCCTGATAGACCCAAGGGAGCCCTACAAACTGACATCAGGAACCTGGACTGCTGAGTTTTCTTTCCCAGGGAAAATGGAAAAAGGTTGTGCCCAGGGGCCCCTGGCCCTGACTGCAAAGAATCCTTATATCGAAGGATGGACCCCACACCAAAGTGTTCCCCACCTCAAAATTGTGCTGCCCTGATAGACCCAAGGGAGCCCTACAAACTGATATCAGGAACCTGGACTGCTGAGTTTTCTTTCCCAGGGAAAATGGAAAAAGGTTGTGCCCAGGGGCCCCTGGCCCTGACTGCAAAAAATCCTTATATCGAAGGATGGAGCCCACACCGAAGTTGTCCCCACCTCAAACTTGTGCTGCCCTGATAGACCCAAGGGAGCCCTACAAACTGATATCAGGAACCTGGACTGCTGAGTTTTCTTTCCCAGGGAAAATGGAAAAAGGTTGTGCCCAGGGGCCCCTGGCCCTGACTGCAAAAAATCCATATATTGAAGGATGGAGCCCACACAGAAGTTGTCCCCACCTCAAACTTGTGCTGCCCTGATAGACCCAAGGGAGCCCTACAAACTGACATCAGGAACCTGGACTGCTGAGTTTTCTTTCCCAGGGAAAATGGAAAAAGGATATGCCCAGGGGCCCCTGGCCCTGACTGCAAAAAATCCTTATATCGAAGGGTGGACCCCACACCGAAGTTGTCCCCACCTCAAACTTGTGCTGCCCTGATAGACCCAAGGGAGCCCTACAAACTGACATCAGGAACCTGGACTGCTGAGTTTTCTTTCCCAGGGAAAATGGAAAAAGGATGTGCCCAGGGGCCCCTGGCCCTGACTGCAAAAAATCCTTATATCGAAGGATGGAGCCCACACCGAAGTTGTCCCCACCTCAAACTTGTGCTGCCCTGATAGACCCAAGGGAGCCCTACAAACTGACATCAGGAACCTGGACTGCTGAGTTTTCTTTCCCAGGGAAAATGGAAAAAGGATGTGCCCAGGGGCCCCTGGCCCTGACTGTAAAAAATCCTTATATCGAAGGATGGACCCACACCGAAGTTGTCCCCACCTCAAACTTGTGCTGCCCTGATAGACCCAAGGGAGCCCTACAAACTGACATCAGGAACCTGGACTGCAGAGTTTTCTTTCCCAGGGAAAATGGAAAAAGGATGTGCCCAGGGGCCCCTGGCCCTGGGCTGGGGCCGCACTACAAAAAATCCTTATATCGAAGGATGGACCCCACACCGAAGTTGTCCCCACCTCAAACTTGTGCTGCCCTGATAGACCCAAGGGAGCCCTACAAACTGACATCAGGAACCTGGACTGCTGAGTTTTCTTTCCCAGGGAAAATGGAAAAAGGATATGCCCAGGGGCCCCTGGCCCTGACTGCAAAAAATCCTTATATCGAAGGGTGGACCCCACACCGAAGTTGTCCCCACCTCAAACTTGTGCTGCCCTGATAGACGCAAGGGAGCCCTACAAACTGACATCAGGAACCTGGACTGCTGAGTTTTCTTTCCCAGGGAAAATGGAAAAAGGATGTGCCCAGGGGCCCCTGGCCCTGACTGCAAAGAATACTTATATCGAAGGATGGACCCCACACCAAAGTTGTCCCCACCTCAAATTGTACTGCCCTGATAGACCCAAGGGAGCCCTACAAACTGACATCAGGAACCTGGACTGCTGAGTTTTCTTTCCCAGGGAAAATGGAAAAAGGATGTGCCCAGGGGCCCCAGGCCCTGACTGCAAAAAATCCCTATATCGAAGGGTGTACCCCACACTGAAGTTGTCCCCACCTCAAACTTGTGCTGCCCTGATAGACCCAAGGGAGCCCTACAAACTGACATCAGGAACCTGGACTGCTGAGTTTTCTTTCCCAGGGAAAATGGAAAAAGGATGTGCCCAGGGGCCCCTGGCCCTGACTGCAAAGAATCCTTATATCGAAGGATGGACCCACACCGAAGTTGTCCCCACCTCAAACTTGTGCTGCCCTGATAGACCCAAGGGAGCCCTACAAACTGACATCAGGAACCTGGACTGCTGAGTTTTCTTTCCCAGGGAAAATGGAAAAAGGATGTGCCCAGGGGCCCCTGGCCCTGGGCTGGGGCCTGACTGCAAAAAATCCTTATATCGAAGGCTGGACCCCACACCAAAGTTGTCCCCACCTCAAACTTGTACTGCCGTGATAGACCCAAGGGAGCCCTACAAACTGACATCAGGAACCTGGACTGCTGAGTTTTCTTTCCCAGGGAAAATGGAAAAAGGATATGCCCAGGGGCCCCTGGCCCTGACTGCAAAAAATCCTTATATCGAAGGGTGGACCCCACACCGAAGTTGTCCCCACCTCAAACTTGTGCTGCCCTGATAGACCCAAGGGAGCCCTACAAACTGACATCAGGAACCTGGACTGCTGAGTTTTCTTTCCCAGGGAAAATGGAAAAAGGTTGTGCCCAGGGGCCCCTGGCCCTGACTGCAAAGAATCCTTATATCGAAGGATGGACCCCACACCAAAGTGTTCCCCACCTCAAAATTGTGCTGCCCTGATAGACCCAAGGGAGCCCTACAAACTGATATCAGGAACCTGGACTGCTGAGTTTTCTTTCCCAGGGAAAATGGAAAAAGGTTGTGCCCAGGGGCCCCTGGCCCTGACTGCAAAAAATCCTTATATCGAAGGATGGAGCCCACACCGAAGTTGTCCCCACCTCAAACTTGTGCTGCCCTGATAGACCCAAGGGAGCCCTACAAACTGATATCAGGAACCTGGACTGCTGAGTTTTCTTTCCCAGGGAAAATGGAAAAAGGTTGTGCCCAGGGGCCCCTGGCCCTGACTGCAAAAAATCCATATATTGAAGGATGGAGCCCACACAGAAGTTGTCCCCACCTCAAACTTGTGCTGCCCTGATAGACCCAAGGGAGCCCTACAAACTGACATCAGGAACCTGGACTGCTGAGTTTTCTTTCCCAGGGAAAATGGAAAAAGGATATGCCCAGGGGCCCCTGGCCCTGACTGCAAAAAATCCTTATATCGAAGGGTGGACCCCACACCGAAGTTGTCCCCACCTCAAACTTGTGCTGCCCTGATAGACCCAAGGGAGCCCTACAAACTGACATCAGGAACCTGGACTGCTGAGTTTTCTTTCCCAGGGAAAATGGAAAAAGGATGTGCCCAGGGGCCCCTGGCCCTGACTGCAAAAAATCCTTATATCGAAGGATGGAGCCCACACCGAAGTTGTCCCCACCTCAAACTTGTGCTGCCCTGATAGACCCAAGGGAGCCCTACAAACTGACATCAGGAACCTGGACTGCTGAGTTTTCTTTCCCAGGGAAAATGGAAAAAGGATGTGCCCAGGGGCCCCTGGCCCTGACTGTAAAAAATCCTTATATCGAAGGATGGACCCACACCGAAGTTGTCCCCACCTCAAACTTGTGCTGCCCTGATAGACCCAAGGGAGCCCTACAAACTGACATCAGGAACCTGGACTGCAGAGTTTTCTTTCCCAGGGAAAATGGAAAAAGGATGTGCCCAGGGGCCCCTGGCCCTGGGCTGGGGCCGCACTACAAAAAATCCTTATATCGAAGGATGGACCCCACACCGAAGTTGTCCCCACCTCAAACTTGTGCTGCCCTGATAGACCCAAGGGAGCCCTACAAACTGACATCAGGAACCTGGACTGCTGAGTTTTCTTTCCCAGGGAAAATGGAAAAAGGATATGCCCAGGGGCCCCTGGCCCTGACTGCAAAAAATCCTTATATCGAAGGGTGGACCCCACACCGAAGTTGTCCCCACCTCAAACTTGTGCTGCCCTGATAGACGCAAGGGAGCCCTACAAACTGACATCAGGAACCTGGACTGCTGAGTTTTCTTTCCCAGGGAAAATGGAAAAAGGATGTGCCCAGGGGCCCCTGGCCCTGACTGCAAAGAATACTTATATCGAAGGATGGACCCCACACCAAAGTTGTCCCCACCTCAAATTGTACTGCCCTGATAGACCCAAGGGAGCCCTACAAACTGACATCAGGAACCTGGACTGCTGAGTTTTCTTTCCCAGGGAAAATGGAAAAAGGATGTGCCCAGGGGCCCCAGGCCCTGACTGCAAAAAATCCCTATATCGAAGGGTGTACCCCACACTGAAGTTGTCCCCACCTCAAACTTGTGCTGCCCTGATAGACCCAAGGGAGCCCTACAAACTGACATCAGGAACCTGGACTGCTGAGTTTTCTTTCCCAGGGAAAATGGAAAAAGGATGTGCCCAGGGGCCCCTGGCCCTGACTGCAAAAAATCCTTATATCGAAGGATGGAGCCCACACTGAATTTGTTCCCACCTCAAACTTGTGCTGCCCTGATAGACCCAAGGGAGCCCTACAAACTGACATCAGGAACCTGGACTGCTGAGTTTTCTTTCCCAGGGAAAATGGAAAAAGGATGTGCCCAGGGGCCCCTGGCCCTGACTGCAAAAAATCCTTATATCGAAGTATGGACCCCACATCAAAGTGGTCCCCACCTCAAACTTGTGCTGCCCTGATACACCCAAGGGAACCCTACAAACTGACATCAGGAACCTGGACTGCTGAGTTTTCTTTCCCAGGGAAAATGGAAAAAGGATGTGCCCAGGAGGCCCTGGCCCTGACTGCAAAGAATCCTTATATCGAAGGATGGAGCCCACACCGAAGTTGTCCCCACCTCAAACTTTTGCTGCCCTGATACACCCAAGGGAACCCTACAAACTGACATCAGGAACCTGGACTGCTGAGTTTTCTTTCCCAGGGAAAATGGAAAAAGGATGTGCCCAGGGGCCCCTGGCCCTGACTGCAAAGAATCCTTATATCGAAGGATGGAGCCCACATCAAAGTTGTCCCCACCTAAAACTTGTGCTGCCCTGATAGACCCAAGGGAGCCCTACAAACTGACATCAGGAACCTGGTCTGCTGAGTTTTCTTTCCCAGGGAAAATGGCCAAAGGATGTGCCCAGGGGCCCCTGGCCCTGACTGCAAAAAATCCTTATATCGAAGGATGGACCCCACACCAAAGTGTTCCCCACCTCAAACTTGTGCTGCCCTGATAGACCCAAGGGAGCCCTACAAACTGACATCAGGAACCTGGACTGCTGAGTTTTCTTTCCCAGGGAAAATGGAAAAAGGTTGTGCCCAGGGGCCCCTGGCCCTGGGGTGGGGCCTCACTGCAAAAAATCCTTATATCGAAGGATGGACCCCACACCGAAGTTGTCCCCACCTCAAACTTGTGCTGCCCTGATAGACCCAAGGGAGCCCTACAAACTGATATCAGGAACCTGGACTGCTGAGTTTTCTTTCCCAGGGAAAATGGAAAAAGGTTGTGCCCAGGGGCCCCTGGCCCTGACTGCAAAAAATCCTTATATCGAAGGATGGAGCCCACACCGAAGTTGTCCCCACCTCAAACTTGTGCTGCCCTGATAGACCCAAGGGAGCCCTACAAACTGACATCAGGAACCTGGACTGCTGAGTTTTCTTTCCCAGGGAAAATGGAAAAAGGATATGCCCAGGGGCCCCTGGCCCTGACTGCAAAAAATCCTTATATCGAAGGGTGGACCCCACACCGAAGTTGTCCCCACCTCAAACTTGTGCTGCCCTGATAGACCCAAGGGAGCCCTACAAACTGACATCAGGAACCTGGACTGCTGAGTTTTCTTTCCCAGGGAAAATGGAAAAAGGATGTGCCCAGGGGCCCCTGGCCCTGACTGTAAAAAATCCTTATATCGAAGGATGGACCCACACCGAAGTTGTCCCCACCTCAAACTTGTGCTGCCCTGATAGACCCAAGGGAGCCCTACAAACTGACATCAGGAACCTGGACTGCAGAGTTTTCTTTCCCAGGGAAAATGGAAAAAGGATGTGCCCAGGGGCCCCTGGCCCTGGGCTGGGGCCGCACTACAAAAAATCCTTATATCGAAGGATGGACCCCACACCGAAGTTGTCCCCACCTCAAACTTGTGCTGCCCTGATAGACCCAAGGGAGCCCTACAAACTGACATCAGGAACCTGGACTGCTGAGTTTTCTTTCCCAGGGAAAATGGAAAAAGGATATGCCCAGGGGCCCCTGGCCCTGACTGCAAAAAATCCTTATATCGAAGGGTGGACCCCACACCGAAGTTGTCCCCACCTCAAACTTGTGCTGCCCTGATAGACGCAAGGGAGCCCTACAAACTGACATCAGGAACCTGGACTGCTGAGTTTTCTTTCCCAGGGAAAATGGAAAAAGGATGTGCCCAGGGGCCCCTGGCCCTGACTGCAAAGAATCCTTATATCGAAGGATGGACCCCACACCAAAGTTGTCCCCACCTCAAATTGTACTGCCCTGATAGACCCAAGGGAGCCCTACAAACTGACATCAGGAACCTGGACTGCTGAGTTTTCTTTCCCAGGGAAAATGGAAAAAGGATGTGCCCAGGGGCCCCAGGCCCTGACTGCAAAAAATCCCTATATCGAAGGGTGTACCCCACACTGAAGTTGTCCCCACCTCAAACTTGTGCTGCCCTGATAGACCCAAGGGAGCCCTACAAACTGACATCAGGAACCTGGACTGCTGAGTTTTCTTTCCCAGGGAAAATGGAAAAAGGATGTGCCCAGGGGCCCCTGGCCCTGACTGCAAAAAATCCTTATATCGAAGGATGGAGCCCACACTGAATTTGTTCCCACCTCAAACTTGTGCTGCCCTGATAGACCCAAGGGAGCCCTACAAACTGACATCAGGAACCTGGACTGCTGAGTTTTCTTTCCCAGGGAAAATGGAAAAAGGATGTGCCCAGGGGCCCCTGGCCCTGACTGCAAAGAATCCTTATATCGAAGGATGGAGCCCACACCGAAGTTGTCCCCACCTCAAACTTTTGCTGCCCTGATACACCCAAGGGAACCCTACAAACTGACATCAGGAACCTGGACTGCTGAGTTTTCTTTCCCAGGGAAAATGGAAAAAGGTTGTGGCCAGGGGCCCCTGGCCCTGACTGCAAAAAATCCTTATATCGAAGGATGGAGCCCACATCAAAGTTGTCCCCACCTAAAACTTGTGCTGCCCTGATAGACCCAAGGGAGCCCTACAAACTGACATCAGGAACCTGGTCTGCTGAGTTTTCTTTCCCAGGGAAAATGGCCAAAGGATGTGCCCAGGGGCCCCTGGCCCTGACTGCAAAAAATCCTTATATCGAAGGATGGACCCCACACCAAAGTGTTCCCCACCTCAAACTTGTGCTGCCCTGATAGACCCAAGGGAGCCCTACAAACTGACATCAGGAACCTGGACTGCTGAGTTTTCTTTCCCAGGGAAAATGGAAAAAGGTTGTGCCCAGGGGCCCGTGGCCCTGGGGTGGGGCCTCACTGCAAAAAATCCTTATATCGAAGGATGGACCCCACACCGAAGTTGTCCCCACCTCAAACTTGTGCTGCCCTGATAGACCCAAGGGAGCCCTACAAACTGATATCAGGAACCTGGACTGCTGAGTTTTCTTTCCCAGGGAAAATGGAAAAAGGTTGTGCCCAGGGGCCCCTGGCCCTGACTGCAAAAAATCCTTATATCGAAGGATGGAGCCCACACCGAAGTTGTCCCCACCTCAAACTTGTGCTGCCCTGATAGACCCAAGGGAGCCCTACAAACTGACATCAGGAACCTGGACTGCTGAGTTTTCTTTCCCAGGGAAAATGGAAAAAGGATATGCCCAGGGGCCCCTGGCCCTGACTGCAAAAAATCCTTATATCGAAGGGTGGACCCCACACCGAAGTTGTCCCCACCTCAAACTTGTGCTGCCCTGATAGACCCAAGGGAGCCCTACAAACTGACATCAGGAACCTGGACTGCTGAGTTTTCTTTCCCAGGGAAAATGGGAAAAGGATGTGCCCAGGGGCCCCTGGACCTGGGCTGGGGACTCACTACAAAAAATCCTTATATCGAAGGATGGACCCCACACCAAAGTGTTCCCCACCTCAAACTTGTGCTGCCCTGATAGACCCAAGGGAGCCCTACAAACTGACATCAGGAACCTGGACTGCTGAGTTTTCTTTCCCAGGGAAAATGGAAAAAGGATATGCCCAGGGGCCCCTGGCCCTGACTGCAAAAATCCTTATATCGAAGGATGGACCCCACACCGAAGTTGTCCCCACCTCAAACTTGTGCTGCCCTGATAGACCCAAGGGAGCCCTACAAACTGACATCAGGAACCTGGACTGCTGAGTTTTCTTTCCCAGGGAAAATGGCCAAAGGATGTGCCCAGGGGGCCCTGGCCCTGACTGCAAAAAATCCTTATATCGAAGGATGGACCCCACACCAAAATTGCCCCACCTCAAACTTGTGCTGCCCTAATAGACGCAAGGGAGCCCTACAAACTGACATCAGGAACCTGGACTGCTGAGTTTTCTTTCCCAGGGAAAATGGAAAAAGGATGTGCCCAGGGGCCCCTGGCCCTGACTGCAAAAAATCCTTATATCGAAGGATGGAGCCCACACCGAAGTTGTCCCCACCTCAAACTTGTGCTGCCCTGATAGACCCAAGGGAGCCCTACAAACTGACATCAGGAACCTGGACTGCTGAGTTTTCTTTCCCAGGGAAAATGGAAAAAGGATGTGCCCAGGGGCCCCTGGCCCTGACTGCAAAGAATCCTTATATCGAAGGATGGACCCACACCGAAGTTGTCCCCACCTCAAACTTGTGCTGCCCTGATAGACCCAAGGGAGCCCTACAAACTGACATCAGGAACCTGGACTGCTGAGTTTTCTTTCCCAGGGAAAATGGAAAAAGGATGTGCCCAGGGGCCCCTGGCCCTGGGCTGGGGCCTGACTGCAAAAAATCCTTATATCGAAGGCTGGACCCCACACCAAAGTTGTCCCCACCTCAAACTTGTACTGCCGTGATAGACCCAAGGGAGCCCTACAAACTGACATCAGGAACCTGGACTGCTGAGTTTTCTTTCCCAGGGAAAATGGAAAAAGGATATGCCCAGGGGCCCCTGGCCCTGACTGCAAAAAATCCTTATATCGAAGGGTGGACCCCACACCGAAGTTGTCCCCACCTCAAACTTGTGCTGCCCTGATAGACCCAAGGGAGCCCTACAAACTGACATCAGGAACCTGGACTGCTGAGTTTTCTTTCCCAGGGAAAATGGAAAAAGGTTGTGCCCAGGGGCCCCTGGCCCTGACTGCAAAGAATCCTTATATCGAAGGATGGACCCCACACCAAAGTGTTCCCCACCTCAAACTTGTGCTGCCCTGATAGACCCAAGGGAGCCCTACAAACTGACATCAGGAACCTGGACTGCTGAGTTTTCTTTCCCAGCGAAAATGGAAAAAGGATGTGCCCAGGGGCCCCTGGCCCTGACTGCAAAAAATCCTTATATCGAAGGATGGAGCCCACACCAAAGTTGTCCCCACCTCAAACTTGTGCTGCCCTGATAGACCCAAGGGAGCCCTACAAACTGACATCAGGAACCTGGACTGCTGAGTTTTCTTTCCCAGGGAAAATGGAAAAAGGATGTGCCCAGGGGCCCCTGGCCCAGACTGCAAAAATCCTTATATCAAAGGATGGACCCCACACCAAAGTTGTCCCCACCTCAAATTGTACTGCCCTGATAGACCCAAGGGAGCCCTACAAACTGACATCAGGAACCTGGACTGCTGAGTTTTCTTTCCCAGGGAAAATGGAAAAAGGATGTGCCCAGGGGCCCCTGGCCCTGACTGCAAAAAATCCGTATATCGAAGGGTGTACCCCACACTGAAGTTGTCCCCACCTCAAACTTGTGCTGCCCTGATAGACCCAAGGGAGCCCTACAAACTGACATCAGGAACCTGGACTGCTGAGTTTTCTTTCCCAGGGAAAATGGAAAAAGGATGTGCCCAGGGGGCCCTGGCCCTGACTGCAAAAAATCCTTATATCGAAGGATGGACCCCACACCAAAGTGTTCCCCACCTCAAACTTGTGCTGCCCTGATAGACCCAAGGGAGCCCTACAAACTGACATCAGGAACCTGGACTGCTGAGTTTTCTTTCCCAGGGAAAATGGAAAAAGGTTGTGCCCAGGGGCCCCTGGCCCTGGGGTGGGGCCTCACTGCAAAAAATCCTTATATCGAAGGATGGACCCCACACCGAAGTTGTCCCCACCTCAAACTTGTGCTGCCCTGATAGACCCAAGGGAGCCCTACAAACTGATATCAGGAACCTGGACTGCTGAGTTTTCTTTCCCAGGGAAAATGGAAAAAGGTTGTGCCCAGGGGCCCCTGGCCCTGACTGCAAAAAATCCTTATATCGAAGGATGGAGCCCACACCGAAGTTGTCCCCACCTCAAACTTGTGCTGCCCTGATAGACCCAAGGGAGCCCTACAAACTGATATCAGGAACCTGGACTGCTGAGTTTTCTTTCCCAGGGAAAATGGAAAAAGGTTGTGCCCAGGGGCCCCTGGCCCTGACTGCAAAAAATCCTTATATTGAAGGATGGAGCCCACACCGAAGTTGTCCCCACCTCAAACTTGTGCTGCCCTGATAGACCCAAGGGAGCCCTACAAACTGACATCAGGAACCTGGACTGCTGAGTTTTCTTTCCCAGGGAAAATGGAAAAAGGATATGCCCAGGGGCCCCTGGCCCTGACTGCAAAAAATCCTTATATCGAAGGGTGGACCCCACACCGAAGTTGTCCCCACCTCAAACTTGTGCTGCCCTGATAGACCCAAGGGAGCCCTACAAACTGACATCAGGAACCTGGACTGCTGAGTTTTCTTTCCCAGGGAAAATGGAAAAAGGATGTGCCCAGGGGCCCCTGGCCCTGACTGCAAAAAATCCTTATATCGAAGGATGGAGCCCACACCGAAGTTGTCCCCACCTCAAACTTGTACTGCCCTGATAGACCCAAGGGAGCCCTACAAACTGACATCAGGAACCTGGACTGCTGAGTTTTCTTTCCCAGGGAAAATGGAAAAAGGTTGTGCCCAGGGGCCCCTGGCCCTGACTGTAAAAAATCCTTATATCGAAGGATGGACCCACACCGAAGTTGTCCCCACCTCAAACTTGTGCTGCCCTGATAGACCCAAGGGAGCCCTACAAACTGACATCAGGAACCTGGACTGCAGAGTTTTCTTTCCCAGGGAAAATGGAAAAAGGATGTGCCCAGGGGCCCCTGGCCCTGGGCTGGGGCCGCACTACAAAAAATCCTTATATCGAAGGATGGACCCCACACCGAAGTTGTCCCCACCTCAAACTTGTGCTGCCCTGATAGACCCAAGGGAGCCCTACAAACTGACATCAGGAACCTGGACTGCTGAGTTTTCTTTCCCAGGGAAAATGGAAAAAGGATATGCCCAGGGGCCCCTGGCCCTGACTGCAAAAAATCCTTATATCGAAGGGTGGACCCCACACCAAAGTTGTCCCCACCTCAAACTTGTGCTGCCCTGATAGACGCAAGGGAGCCCTACAAACTGACATCAGGAACCTGGACTGCTGAGTTTTCTTTCCCAGGGAAAATGGAAAAAGGATGTGCCCAGGGGCCCCATACCCTGACTGCAAAGAATCCTTATATCGAAGGATGGACCCCACACCAAAGTGTTCCCCACCTCAAACTTGTGCTGCCCTGATAGACCCAAGGGAGCCCTACAAACTGACATCAGGAACCTGGACTGCTGAGTTTTCTTTCCCAGGGAAAATGGAAAAAGGATGTGCCCAGGGGCCCCTGGCCCTGATTGCAAAAAATCCTTATATCGAAGGATGGACCCCACACCGAAATTGTCCCCACCTCAAACTTGTGCTGCCCTGATAGACCCAAGGGAGCCCTACAAACTGACATCAGGAACCTGGACTGCTGAGTTTTCTTTCCCAGGGAAAATGGAAAAAGGATGTGCCCAGGGGCCCCTGGCCCAGACTGCAAAAATACTTATATCGAAGGATGGACCCCACACCAAAGTTGTCCCCACCTCAAATTGTACTGCCCTGATAGACCCAAGGGAGCCCTACAAACTGACATCAGGAACCTGGACTGCTGAGTTTTCTTTCCCAGGGAAAATGGAAAAAGGATGTGCCCAGGGGCCCCAGGCCCTGACTGCAAAAAATCCCTATATCGAAGGGTGTACCCCACACTGAAGTTGTCCCCACCTCAAACTTGTGCTGCCCTAATAGACCCAAGGGAGCCCTACAAACTGACATCAGGAACCTGGACTGCTGAGTTTTCTTTCCCAGGGAAAATGGAAAAAGGATGTGCCCAGGGGCCCCTGGCCCTGACTGCAAAAAATCCTTATATCGAAGGATGGAGCCCACACTGAATTTGTTCCCACCTCAAACTTGTGCTGCCCTGATAGACCCAAGGGAGCCCTACAAACTGACATCAGGAACCTGGACTGCAGAGTTTTCTTTCCCAGGGAAAATGGAAAAAGGATGTGCCCAGGGGCCCCTGGCCCTGACTGCAAAAAATCCTTATATCGAAGTATGGACCCCACATCAAAGTGGTCCCCACCTAAAACTTGTGCTGCCCTGATAGACCCAAGGGAACCCTACAAACTGACATCAGGAACCTGGACTGCTGAGTTTTCTTTCCCAGGGAAAATGGAAAAAGGATGTGCCCAGGGGCCCCTGGCCCTGACTGCAAACAATCCTTATATCGAAGGATGGAGCCCACACCGAAGTTGTCCCCACCTCAAACTTTTGCTGCCCTGATACACCCAAGGGAACCCTACAAACTGACATCAGGAACCTGGACTGCTGAGTTTTCTTTCCCAGGGAAAATGGAAAAAGGTTGTGGCCAGGGGCCCCTGGCCCTGACTGCAAAAAATCCTTATATCGAAGGATGGACCCCACATCAAAGTTGTCCCCACCTAAAACTTGTGCTGCCCTGATAGACCCAAGGGAGCCCTACAAACTGACATCAGGAACCTGGTCTGCTGAGTTTTCTTTCCCAGGGAAAATGGCCAAAGGATGTGCCCAGGGGCCCCTGGCCCTGACTGCAAAAAATCCTTATATCGAAGGATGGACCCCACACCAAAGTGTTCCCCACCTCAAACTTGTGCTGCCCTGATAGACCCAAGGGAGCCCTACAAACTGACATCAGGAACCTGGACTGCTGAGTTTTCTTTCCCAGGGAAAATGGAAAAAGGTTGTGCCCAGGGGCCCCTGGCCCTGGGGTGGGGCCTCACTGCAAAAAATCCTTATATCGAAGGATGGACCCCACACCAAAGTGTTCCCCACCTCAAACTTGTGCTGCCCTGATAGACCCAAGGGAGCCCTACAAACTGACATCAGGAACCTGGACTGCTGAGTTTTCTTTCCCAGGGAAAATGGAAAAAGGTTGTGCCCAGGGGCCCCTGGCCCTGACTGCAAAAAATCCTTATATTGAAGGATGGAGCCCACATCAAAGTTGTCCCCACCTCAAACTTGTGCTGCCCTGATAGACCCAAGGGAGCCCTACAAACTGACATCAGGAACCTGGACTGCTCAGTTTTCTTTCCCAGGGAAAATGGAAAAAGGATATGCCCAGGGGCCCCTGGCCCTGACTGCAAAAAATCCTTATATCGAAGGGGGGACCCCACACCGAAGTTGTCCCCACCTCAAACTTGTGCTGCCCTGATAGACCCAAGGGAGCCCTACAAACTGACATCAGGAACCTGGACTGCTGAGTTTTCTTTCCCAGGGAAAATGGAAAAAGGATGTGCCCAGGGGCCCCTGGCCCTGACTGCAAAGAATCCTTATATCGAAGGATGGACCCCACACCAAAGTGTTCCCCACCTCAAACTTGTGCTGCCCTGATAGACCCAAGGGAGCCCTACAAACTGACATCAGGAACCTGGACTGCTGAGTTTTCTTTCCCAGGGAAAATGGAAAAAGGTTGTGCCCAGGGGCCCCTGGCCCTGACTGCAAAAAATCCGTATATCGAAGGATGGACCCCACACCAAAGTTGTCCCCACCTCAAACTTGTGCTGCCCTGATAGACCCAAGGGAGCCCTACAAACTGACATCAGGAACCTGGACTGCAGAGTTTTCTTTCCCAGGGAAAATGGAAAAAGGATGTGCCCAGGGGCCCCTGGCCCTGGGCTGGGGCCGCACTACAAAAAATCCTTATATCGAAGGATGGGCCCCACATCAAAGTTGTCCCCACCTCAAACTTGTACTGCCCTGATAGACCCAAGGGAGCCCTACAAACTGACATCAGGAACCTGGACTGCTGAGTTTTCTTTCCCAGGGAAAATGGAAAAAGGATATGCCCAGGGGCCCCTGGCCCTGACTGCAAAAAATCCTTATATCGAAGGGTGGACCCCACACCGAAGTTGTCCCCACCTCAAACTTGTGCTGCCCTGATAGACCCAAGGGAGCCCTACAAACTGACATCAGGAACCTGGACTGCTGAGTTTTCTTTCCCAGGGAAAATGGAAAAAGGTTGTGCCCAGGGGCCCCTGGCCCTGACTGCAAAGAATCCTTATATCGAAGGATGGACCCCACACCAAAGTGTTCCCCACCTCAAACTTGTGCTGCCCTGATAGACCCAAGGGAGCCCTACAAACTGACATCAGGAACCTGGACTGCTGAGTTTTCTTTCCCAGGGAAAATGGAAAAAGGTTGTGCCCAGTAGCCCCTGGCCCTGGGGTGGGGCCTCACTACAAAAAATCCTTATATCGAAGGATGGACCCCACACCGAAGTTGTCCCCACCTCAAACTTGTGCTGCCCTGATAGACCCAAGGGAGCCCTACAAACTGACATCAGGAACCTGGACTGCTGAGTTTTCTTTCCCAGGGAAAATGGCCAAAGGATGTGCCCAGGGGCCCGTAGCCCTGACTGCAAAAAATCCTTATATCGAAGGATGGACCCCACACCGAAGTTGTCCCCACCTCAAACTTGTGCTGCCCTGATAGACCCAAGGGAGCCCTACAAACTGACATCAGGAACCTGGACTGCTGAGTTTTCTTTCCCAGGGAAAATGGAAAAAGGATGTGCCCAGGGGCCCCTGGCCCAGACTGCAAAAATCCTTATATCGAAGGATGGACCCCACACCAAAGTTGTCCCCACCTCAAATTGTACTGCCCTGATAGACCCAAGGGAGCCCTACAAACTGACATCAGGAACCTGGACTGCTGAGTTTTCTTTCCCAGGGAAAATGGAAAAAGGATGTGCCCAGGGGCCCCAGGCCCTGACTGCAAAAAATCCCTATATCGAAGGGTGTACCCCACACTGAAGTTGTCCCCACCTCAAACTTGTGCTGCCCTAATAGACCCAAGGGAGCCCTACAAACTGACATCAGGAACCTGGACTGCTGAGTTTTCTTTCCCAGGGAAAATGGAAAAAGGATGTGCCCAGGGGCCCCTGGCCCTGACTGCAAAAAATCCTTATATCGAAGGATGGAGCCCACACTGAATTTGTTCCCACCTCAAACTTGTGCTGCCCTGATAGACCCAAGGGAGCCCTACAAACTGACATCAGGAACCTGGACTGCAGAGTTTTCTTTCCCAGGGAAAATGGAAAAAGGATGTGCCCAGGGGCCCCTGGCCCTGACTGCAAAAAATCCTTATATCGAAGTATGGACCCCACATCAAAGTGGTCCCCACCTCAAACTTGTGCTGCCCTGATAGACCCAAGGGAACCCTACAAACTGACATCAGGAACCTGGACTGCTGAGTTTTCTTTCCCAGGGAAAATGGAAAAAGGATGTGCCCAGGGGCCCCTGGCCCTGACTGCAAACAATCCTTATATCGAAGGATGGAGCCCACACCGAAGTTGTCCCCACCTCAAACTTTTGCTGCCCTGATACACCCAAGGGAACCCTACAAACTGACATCAGGAACCTGGACTGCTGAGTTTTCTTTCCCAGGGAAAATGGAAAAAGGTTGTGGCCAGGGGCCCCTGGCCCTGACTGCAAAAAATCCTTATATCGAAGGATGGACCCCACATCAAAGTTGTCCCCACCTAAAACTTGTGCTGCCCTGATAGACCCAAGGGAGCCCTACAAACTGACATCAGGAACCTGGTCTGCTGAGTTTTCTTTCCCAGGGAAAATGGCCAAAGGATGTGCCCAGGGGCCCCTGGCCCTGACTGCAAAAAATCCTTATATCGAAGGATGGACCCCACACCAAAGTGTTCCCCACCTCAAACTTGTGCTGCCCTGATAGACCCAAGGGAGCCCTACAAACTGACATCAGGAACCTGGACTGCTGAGTTTTCTTTCCCAGGGAAAATGGAAAAAGGTTGTGCCCAGGGGCCCCTGGCCCTGGGGTGGGGCCTCACTGCAAAAAATCCTTATATCGAAGGATGGACCCCACACCAAAGTGTTCCCCACCTCAAACTTGTGCTGCCCTGATAGACCCAAGGGAGCCCTACAAACTGACATCAGGAACCTGGACTGCTGAGTTTTCTTTCCCAGGGAAAATGGAAAAAGGTTGTGCCCAGGGGCCCCTGGCCCTGACTGCAAAAAATCCTTATATTGAAGGATGGAGCCCACATCAAAGTTGTCCCCACCTCAAACTTGTGCTGCCCTGATAGACCCAAGGGAGCCCTACAAACTGACATCAGGAACCTGGACTGCTCAGTTTTCTTTCCCAGGGAAAATGGAAAAAGGATATGCCCAGGGGCCCCTGGCCCTGACTGCAAAAAATCCTTATATCGAAGGGTGGACCCCACACCGAAGTTGTCCCCACCTCAAACTTGTGCTGCCCTGATAGACCCAAGGGAGCCCTACAAACTGACATCAGGAACCTGGACTGCTGAGTTTTCTTTCCCAGGGAAAATGGAAAAAGGATGTGCCCAGGGGCCCCTGGCCCTGACTGCAAAGAATCCTTATATCGAAGGATGGACCCCACACCAAAGTGTTCCCCACCTCAAACTTGTGCTGCCCTGATAGACCCAAGGGAGCCCTACAAACTGACATCAGGAACCTGGACTGCTGAGTTTTCTTTCCCAGGGAAAATGGAAAAAGGATGTGCCCAGGGGCCCCTGGCCCTGACTGCAAAAAATCCGTATATCGAAGGATGGACCCCACACCAAAGTTGTCCCCACCTCAAACTTGTGCTGCCCTGATAGACCCAAGGGAGCCCTACAAACTGACATCAGGAACCTGGACTGCAGAGTTTTCTTTCCCAGGGAAAATGGAAAAAGGATGTGCCCAGGGGCCCCTGGCCCTGGGCTGGGGCCGCACTACAAAAAATCCTTATATCGAAGGATGGGCCCCACATCAAAGTTGTCCCCACCTCAAACTTGTACTGCCCTGATAGACCCAAGGGAGCCCTACAAACTGACATCAGGAACCTGGACTGCTGAGTTTTCTTTCCCAGGGAAAATGGAAAAAGGATATGCCCAGGGGCCCCTGGCCCTGACTGCAAAAAATCCTTATATCGAAGGGTGGACCCCACACCGAAGTTGTCCCCACCTCAAACTTGTGCTGCCCTGATAGACCCAAGGGAGCCCTACAAACTGACATCAGGAACCTGGACTGCTGAGTTTTCTTTCCCAGGGAAAATGGCCAAAGGATGTGCCCAGGGGCCCGTAGCCCTGACTGCAAAAAATCCTTATATCGAAGGATGGACCCCACACCGAAGTTGTCCCCACCTCAAACTTGTGCTGCCCTGATAGACCCAAGGGAGCCCTACAAACTGACATCAGGAACCTGGACTGCTGAGTTTTCTTTCCCAGGGAAAATGGAAAAAGGATGTGCCCAGGGGCCCCTGGCCCTGACTGCAAAAAATCCTTATATCGAAGGATGGACCCCACACCAAAGTTGTCCCCACCTCAAACTTGTGCTGCCCTGATAGACCCAAGGGAGCCCTACAAACTGACATCAGGAACCTGGACTGCTGAGTTTTCTTTCCCAGGAAAAATGGAAAAAGGATGTGCCCAGGGGCCCCTGGCCCAGACTGCAAATATCCTTATATCGAAGGATGGACCCCACACCAAAGTTGTCCCCACCTCAAATTGTACTGCCCTGATAGACCCAAGGGAGCCCTACAAACTGACATCAGGAACCTGGACTGCTGAGTTTTCTTTCCCAGGGAAAATGGAAAAAGGATGTGCCCAGGGGCCCCAGGCCCTGACTGCAAAAAATCCCTATATCGAAGGGTGTACCCCACACTGAAGTTGTCCCCACCTCAAACTTGTGCTGCCCTGATAGACCCAAGGGAGCCCTACAAACTGACATCAGGAACCTGGACTGCTGAGTTTTCTTTCCCAGGGAAAATGGCCAAAGGATGTGCCCAGGGGGCCCTGGCCCTGACTGCAAACAATCCTTATATCGAAGGATGGAGCCCACACCGAAGTTGTCCCCACCTCAAACTTTTGCTGCCCTGATACACCCAAGGGAACCCTACAAACTGACATCAGGAACCTGGACTGCTGAGTTTTCTTTCCCAGGGAAAATGGAAAAAGTTTGTGGCCAGGGGCCCCTGGCCCTGACTGCAAAAAATCCTTATATCGAAGGATGGACCCCACATCAAAGTTGTCCCCACCTCAAACTTGTGCTGCCCTGATAGACCCAAGGGAGCCCTACAAACTGACATCAGGAACCTGGTCTGCTGAGTTTTCTTTCCCAGGGAAAATGGCCAAAGGATGTGCCCAGGGGCCCCTGGCCCTGACTGCAAAAAATCCTTATATCGAAGGATGGACCCCACACCAAAGTGTTCCCCACCTCAAACTTGTGCTGCCCTGATAGACCCAAGGGAGCCCTACAAACTGACATCAGGAACCTGGACTGCTGAGTTTTCTTTCCCAGGGAAAATAGAAAAAGGTTGTGCCCAGGGGCCCCTGGCCCTGGGGTGGGGCCTCACTGCAAAAAATCCTTATATCGAAGGATGGACCCCACACCGAAGTTGTGCCCACCTCAAACTTGTGCTGCCCTGATAGACCCAAGGGAGCCCTACAAACTGATATCAGGAACCTGGACTGCTGAGTTTTCTTTCCCAGGGAAAATGGAAAAAGGTTGTGCCCAGGGGCCCCTGGCCCTGACTGCAAAAAATCCTTATATCGAAGGATGGAGCCCACACCGAAGTTGTCCCCACCTCAAACTTGTGCTGCCCTGATAGACCCAAGGGAGCCCTACAAACTGATATCAGGAACCTGGACTGCTGAGTTTTCTTTCCCAGGGAAAATGGAAAAAGGTTGTGCCCAGGGGCCCCTGGCCCTGACTGCAAAAAATCCTTATATTGAAGGATGGAGCCCACACCGAAGTTGTCCCCACCTCAAACTTGTGCTGCCCTGATAGACCCAAGGGAGCCCTACAAACTGACATCAGGAACCTGGACTGCTGAGTTTTCTTTCCCAGGGAAAATGGAAAAAGGATATGCCCAGGGGCCCCTGGCCCTGACTGCAAAAAATCCTTATATCGAAGGGTGGACCCCACACCGAAGTTGTCCCCACCTCAAACTTGTGCTGCCCTGATAGACCCAAGGGAGCCCTACAAACTGACATCAGGAACCTGGACTGCTGAGTTTTCTTTCCCAGGGAAAATGGAAAAAGGATGTGCCCAGGGGCCCCTGGCCCTGACTGCAAAAAATCCTTATATCGAAGGATGGAGCCCACACCGAAGTTGTCCCCACCTCAAACTTGTGCTGCCCTGATAGACCCAAGGGAGCCCTACAAACTGACATCAGGAACCTGGACTGCAGAGTTTTCTTTCCCAGGGAAAATGGAAAAAGGATGTGCCCAGGGGCCCCTGGCCCTGACTGCAAAAAATCCTTATATCGAAGGGTGGACCCCACACCGAAGTTGTCCCCACCTCAAACTTGTGCTGCCCTGATAGACCCAAGGGAGCCCTACAAACTGACATCAGGAACCTGGACTGCTGAGTTTTCTTTCCCAGGGAAAATGGAAAAAGGATGTGCCCAGGGGCCCCTGGCCCTGACTGCAAAGAATCCTTATATCGAAGGATGGACCCCACACCAAAGTGTTCCCCACCTCAAATTGTGCTGCCCTGATAGACCCAAGGGAGCCCTACAAACTGACATCAGGAACCTGGACTGCTGAGTTTTCTTTCCCAGGGAAAATGGAAAAAGGTTGTGCCCAGGGGCCCCTGGCCCTGGGGTGGGGCCTCACTACAAAAAATCCTTATATCGAAGGATGGACCCCACACCGAAGTTGTCCCCACCTCAAACTTGTGCTGCCCTGATAGACCCAAGGGAGCCCTACAAACTGACATCAGGAACCTGGACTGCTGAGTTTTCTTTCCCAGGGAAAATGGCCAAAGGATGTGCCCAGGGGCCCCTAGCCCTGACTGCAAAAAATCCTTATATCGAAGGGTGGACCCCACACCGAAGTTGTCCCCACCTCAAACTTGTGCTGCCCTGATAGACCCAAGGGAGCCCTACAAACTGACATCAGGAACCTGGACTGCTGAGTTTTCTTTCCCAGGGAATATGGAAAAAGGGTGTGCCCAGGGGGCCCTGGCCCTGACTGCAAAAAATCCTTATATCGAAGGATGGACCCCACACCAAAGTGTTCCCCACCTCAAACTTTTGCTGCCCTGATAGACCCAAGGGAGCCCTACAAACTGACATCAGGAACCTGGACTGCTGAGTTTTCTTTCCCAGGGAAAATGGAAAAAGGATGTGCCCAGGGGCCCCTGGCCCTGACTGCAAAGAATCCTTATATCGAAGGATGGACCCACACCGAAGTTGTCCCCACCTCAAACTTGTGCTGCCCTGATAGACCCAAGGGAGCCCTACAAACTGACATCAGGAACCTGGACTGCTGAGTTTTCTTTCCCAGGGAAAATGGAAAAAGGATGTGCCCAGGGGCCCCTGGCCCTGGGCTGGGGCCTGACTGCAAAAAATCCTTATATCGAAGGCTGGACCCCACACCAAAGTTGTCCCCACCTCAAACTTGTACTGCCGTGATAGACCCAAGGGAGCCCTACAAACTGACATCAGGAACCTGGACTGCTGAGTTTTCTTTCCCAGGGAAAATGGAAAAAGGATATGCCCAGGGGCCCCTGGCCCTGACTGCAAAAAATCCTTATATCGAAGGGTGGACCCCACACCGAAGTTGTCCCCACCTCAAACTTGTGCTGCCCTGATAGACCCAAGGGAGCCCTATAAACTGACATCAGGAACCTGGACTGCTGAGTTTTCTTTCCCAGGGAAAATGGAAAAAGTTTGTGCCCAGGGGCCCTTGGCCCTGACTGCAAAGAATCCTTATATCGAAGGATGGACCCCACACCAAAGTGTTCCCCACCTCAAACTTGTGCTGCCCTGATAGACCCAAGGGAGCCCTACAAACTGATATCAGGAACCTGGACTGCTGAGTTTTCTTTCCCAGGGAAAATGGAAAAAGGTTGTGCCCAGGGGCCCCTGGCCCTGACTGCAAAAAATCCTTATATCGAAGGATGGAGCCCACACCGAAGTTGTCCCCACCTCAAACTTGTGCTGCCCTGATAGACCCAAGGGAGCCCTACAAACTGATATCAGGAACCTGGACTGCTGAGTTTTCTTTCCCAGGGAAAATGGAAAAAGGTTGTGCCCAGGGGCCCCTGGCCCTGACTGCAAAAAATCCTTATATTGAAGGATGGAGCCCACACCGAAGTTGTCCCCACCTCAAACTTGTGCTGCCCTGATAGACCCAAGGGAGCCCTACAAACTGACATCAGGAACCTGGACTGCAGAGTTTTCTTTCCCAGGGAAAATGGAAAAAGGATGTGCCCAGGGGCCCCTGGCCCTGGGCTGGGGCCGCACTACAAAAAATCCTTATATCGAAGGATGGACCCCACACCGAAGTTGTCCCCACCTCAAACTTGTGCTGCCCTGATAGACCCAAGGGAGCCCTACAAACTGACATCAGGAACCTGGACTGCTGAGTTTTCTTTCCCAGGGAAAATGGAAAAAGGATATGCCCAGGGGCCCCTGGCCCTGACTGCAAAAAATCCTTATATCGAAGGGTGGACCCCACACCGAAGTTGTCCCCACCTCAAACTTGTGCTGCCCTGATAGACGCAAGGGAGCCCTACAAACTGACATCAGGAACCTGGACTGCTGAGTTTTCTTTCCCAGGGAAAATGGAAAAAGGATGTGCCCAGGGGCCCCTGGCCCAGACTGCAAAGAATCCTTATATCGAAGGATGGACCCCACACCAAAGTTGTCCCCACCTCAAATTGTACTGCCCTGATAGACCCAAGGGAGCCCTACAAACTGACATCAGGAACCTGGACTGCTGAGTTTTCTTTCCCAGGGAAAATGGAAAAAGGATGTGCCCAGGGGCCCCAGGCCCTGACTGCAAAAAATCCTTATATCAAAGGGTGGACCCCACACTGAAGTTGTCCCCACCTCAAACTTGTGCTGCCCTGATAGACCCAAGGGAGCCCTACAAACTGACATCAGGAACCTGGACTGCTGAGTTTTCTTTCCCAGGGAAAATGGAAAAAGGATGTGCCCAGGGGCCCCTGGCCCTGACTGCAAAAAATCCTTATATCGAAGGATGGAGCCCACTCTGAATTTGTTCCCACCTCAAACTTGTGCTGCCCTGATAGACCCAAGGGAGCCCTACAAACTGACATCAGGAACCTGGACTGCTGAGTTTTCTTTCCCAGGGAAAATGGAAAAAGAATGTGCCCAGGGGCCCCTGGCCCTGACTGCAAAAAATCCTTATATCGAAGTATGGACCCCACATCAAAGTGGTCCCCACCTCAAACTTGTGCTGCCCTGATAGACCCAAGGGAACCCTACAAACTGACATCAGGAACCTGGACTGCTGAGTTTTCTTTCCCAGGGAAAATGGAAAAAGGATGTGCCCAGGGGGCCCTGGCCCTGACTGCAAACAATCCTTATATCGAAGGATGGAGCCCACACCGAAGTTGTCCCCACCTCAAACTTTTGCTGCCCTGATACACCCAAGGGAACCCTACAAACTGACATCAGGAACCTGGACTGCTGAGTTTTCTTTCCCAGGGAAAATGGAAAAAGGATATGCCCAGGGGCCCCTGGCCCTGACTGCAAAAAATCCTTATATCGAAGGATGGACCCCACATCAAAGTTGTCCCCACCTAAAACTTGTGCTGCCCTGATAGACCCAAGGGAGCCCTACAAACTGACATCAGGAACCTGGTCTGCTGAGTTTTCTTTCCCAGGGAAAATGGCCAAAGGATGTGCCCAGGGGCCCCTGGCCCTGACTGCAAAAAATCCTTATATCGAAGGATGGACCCCACACCAAAGTGTTCCCCACCTCAAACTTGTGCTGCCCTGATAGACCCAAGGGAGCCCTACAAACTGACATCAGGAACCTGGACTGCTGAGTTTTCTTTCCCAGGGAAAATGGAAAAAGGTTGTGCCCAGGGGCCCCTGGCCCTGGGGTGGGGCCTCAC
Source organism: Lonchura striata (assembly GCF_050655825.1). Lineage (NCBI taxonomy): Eukaryota > Metazoa > Chordata > Aves > Passeriformes > Estrildidae > Lonchura > Lonchura striata. The sequence goes on along the minus strand of NC_140708.1, from coordinate 8,887,983 downwards.
TGCAAAAAATCCTTATATCGAAGGATGGACCCCACACCGAAGTTGTCCCCACCTCAAACTTGTGCTGCCCTGATAGACCCAAGGGAGCCCTACAAACTGATATCAGGAACCTGGACTGCTGAGTTTTCTTTCCCAGGGAAAATGGAAAAAGGTTGTGCCCAGGGGCCCCTGGCCCTGACTGCAAAAAATCCTTATATCGAAGGATGGAGCCCACACCGAAGTTGTCCCCACCTCAAACTTGTGCTGCCCTGATAGACCCAAGGGAGCCCTACAAACTGACATCAGGAACCTGGACTGCTGAGTTTTCTTTCCCAGGGAAAATGGAAAAAGGATATGCCCAGGGGCCCCTGGCCCTGACTGCAAAAAATCCTTATATCGAAGGGTGGACCCCACACCGAAGTTGTCCCCACCTCAAACTTGTGCTGCCCTGATAGACCCAAGGGAGCCCTACAAACTGACATCAGGAACCTGGACTGCTGAGTTTTCTTTCCCAGGGAAAATGGAAAAAGGATGTGCCCAGGGGCCCCTGGCCCTGACTGCAAAGAATCCTTATATCGAAGGATGGACCCCACACCAAAGTGTTCCCCACCTCAAACTTGTGCTGCCCTGATAGACCCAAGGGAGCCCTACAAACTGACATCGGGAACCTGGACTGCTGAGTTTCCTTTCCCAGGGAAAATGGAAAAAGGTTGTGCCCAGGGGCCCCTGGCTCTGGGGTGGGGCCTCACTGCAAAAAATCCTTATATCGAAGGATGGAGCCCACAGCGAATTTGTCCCCACCTCAAACTTGTGCTGCCCTGATAGACCCAAGGGAGCCCTACAAACTGACATCAGGAACCTGGACTGCTGAGTTTTCTTTCCCAGGGAAAATGGAAAAAGGATGTGCCCAGGGGCCCCTGGACCTGGGCTGGGGACTCACTACAAAAAATCCTTATATCGAAGGATGGACCCCACACCAAAGTTGTCCCCATCTAAAACTTGTGCTGCCCTGATAGACCCAAGGGAGCCCTACAAACTGACATCAGGAACCTGGACTGCTGAGTTTTCTTTCCCAGGGAAAATGGAAAAAGGATATGCCCAGGGGCCCCTGGCCCTGACTGCAAAAATCCTTATATCGAAGGATGGACCCCACACCAAAATTGCCCCACCTCAAACTTGTGCTGCCCTAATAGACGCAAGGGAGCCCTACAAACTGACATCAGGAACCTGGACTGCTGAGTTTTCTTTCCCAGGGAAAATGGAAAAAGGATGTGCCCAGGGGCCCCTGGCCCTGACTGCAAAAAATCCTTATATCGAAGGATGGAGCCCACACCGAAGTTGTCCCCACCTCAAAATTGTGCTGCCCTGATAGACCCAAGGGAGCCCTACAAACTGACATCAGGAACCTGGACTGCTCAGTTTTCTTTCCCAGGGAAAATGGAAAAAGGATGTGCCCAGGGGCCCCTGGCCCTGACTGCAAAGAATCCTTATATCGAAGGATGGACCCACACCGAAGTTGTCCCCACCTCAAACTTGTGCTGCCCTGATAGACCCAAGGGAGCCCTACAAACTGACATCAGGAACCTGGACTGCTGAGTTTTCTTTCCCAGGGAAAATGGAAAAAGGATGTGCCCAGGGGCCCCTGGCCCTGAGCTGGGGCCTGACTGCAAAAAATCCTTATATCGAAGGCTGGACCCCACACCAAAGTTGTCCCCACCTCAAACTTGTACTGCCGTGATAGACCCAAGGGAGCCCTACAAACTGACATCAGGAACCTGGACTGCTGAGTTTTCTTTCCCAGGGAAAATGGAAAAAGGATATGCCCAGGGGCCCCTGGCCCTGACTGCAAAAAATCCTTATATCGAAGGGTGGACCCCACACCGAAGTTGTCCCCACCTCAAACTTGTGCTGCCCTGATAGACCCAAGGGAGCCCTACAAACTGACATCAGGAACCTGGACTGCTGAGTTTTCTTTCCCAGGGAAAATGGAAAAAGGTTGTGCCCAGGGGCCCCTGGCCCTGACTGCAAAGAATCCTTATATCGAAGGATGGACCCCACACCAAAGTGTTCCCCACCTCAAACTTGTGCTGCCCTGATAGACCCAAGGGAGCCCTACAAACTGACATCAGGAACCTGGACTGCTGAGTTTTCTTTCCCAGCGAAAATGGAAAAAGGATGTGCCCAGGGGCCCCTGGCCCTGACTGCAAAAAATCCTTATATCGAAGGATGGAGCCCACACCAAAGTTGTCCCCACCTCAAACTTGTGCTGCCCTGATAGACCCAAGGGAGCCCTACAAACTGACATCAGGAACCTGGACTGCTGAGTTTTCTTTCCCAGGGAAAATGGAAAAAGGTTGTGCCCAGGGGCCCCTGGCCCAGACTGCAAAAATCCTTATATCGAAGGATGGACCCCACACCAAAGTTGTCCCCACCTCAAATTGTACTGCCCTGATAGACCCAAGGGAGCCCTACAAACTGACATCAGGAACCTGGACTGCTGAGTTTTCTTTCCCAGGGAAAATGGAAAAAGGATGTGCCCAGGGGGCCCTGGCCCTGACTGCAAAAAATCCTTATATCGAAGGATGGACCCCACACCAAAGTGTTCCCCACCTCAAACTTGTGCTGCCCTGATAGACCCAAGGGAGCCCTACAAACTGACATCAGGAACCTGGACTGCTGAGTTTTCTTTCCCAGGGAAAGTGGAAAAAGGTTGTGCCCAGGGGCCCCTGGCCCTGGGGTGGGACCTCACTGCAAAAAATCCTTATATCGAAGGATGGAGCCCACACCGAAGTTGTCCCCACCTCAAACTTGTGCTGCCCTGATAGACCCAAGGGAGCCCTACAAACTGATATCAGGAACCTGGACTGCTGAGTTTTCTTTCCCAGGGAAAATGGAAAAAGGTTGTGCCCAGGGGCCCCTGGCCCTGACTGCAAAAAATCCTTATATTGAAGGATGGAGCCCACACCGAAGTTGTCCCCACCTCAAACTTGTGCTGCCCTGATAGACCCAAGGGAGCCCTACAAACTGACATCAGGAACCTGGACTGCTGAGTTTTCTTTCCCAGGGAAAATGGAAAAAGGATATGCCCAGGGGCCCCTGGCCCTGACTGCAAAAAATCCTTATATCGAAGGGTGGACCCCACACCGAAGTTGTCCCCACCTCAAACTTGTGCTGCCCTGATAGACCCAAGGAAGCCCTACAAACTGACATCAGGAACCTGGACTGCTGAGTTTTCTTTCCCAGGGAAAATGGAAAAAGGATGTGCCCAGGGGCCCCTGGCCCTGACTGCAAAAAATCCTTATATCGAAGGATGGAGCCCACACCGAAGTTGTCCCCACCTCAAACTTGTGCTGCCCTGATAGACCCAAGGGAGCCCTACAAACTGACATCAGGAACCTGGACTGCTGAGTTTTCTTTCCCAGGGAAAATGGAAAAAGGATGTGCCCAGGGGCCCCTGGCCCTGACTGTAAAAAATCCTTATATCGAAGGATGGACCCACACCGAAGTTGTCCCCACCTCAAACTTGTGCTGCCCTGATAGACCCAAGGGAGCCCTACAAACTGACATCAGGAACCTGGACTGCTGAGTTTTCTTTCCCAGGGAAAATGGAAAAAGGATGTGCCCAGGGGCCCCTGGCCCTGGGGTGGGGCCTCACTGCAAAAAATCCTTATATCGAAGGATGGACCCCACACCGAAGTTGTCCCCACCTCAAACTTGTGCTGCCCTGATAGACCCAAGGGAGCCCTACAAACTGATATCAGGAACCTGGACTGCTGTGTTTTCTTTCCCAGGGAAAATGGAAAAAGGTTGTGCCCAGGGGCCCCTGGCCCTGACTGCAAAAAATCCTTATATCGAAGGATGGAGCCCACACCGAAGTTGTCCCCACCTCAAACTTGTGCTGCCCTGATAGACCCAAGGGAGCCCTACAAACTGACATCAGGAACCTGGACTGCTGAGTTTTCTTTCCCAGGGAAAATGGAAAAAGGTTGTGCCCAGGGGCCCCTGGCCCTGACTGCAAAAAATCCTTATATTGAAGGATGGAGCCCACACCGAAGTTGTCCCCACCTCAAACTTGTGCTGCCCTGATAGACCCAAGGGAGCCCTACAAACTGACATCAGGAACCTGGACTGCTGAGTTTTCTTTCCCAGGGAAAATGGAAAAAGGATATGCCCAGGGGCCCCTGGCCCTGACTGCAAAAAATCCTTATATCGAAGGGTGGACCCCACACCGAAGTTGTCCCCACCTCAAACTTGTGCTGCCCTGATAGACCCAAGGGAGCCCTACAAACTGACATCAGGAACCTGGACTGCTGAGTTTTCTTTCCCAGGGAAAATGGAAAAAGGATGTGCCCAGGGGCCCCTGGCCCTGACTGCAAAGAATCCTTATATCGAAGGATGGACCCCACACCAAAGTGTTCCCCACCTCAAACTTGTGCTGCCCTGATAGACCCAAGGGAGCCCTACAAACTGACATCAGGAACCTGGACTGCTGAGTTTTCTTTCCCAGGGAAAATGGAAAAAGGATGTGCCCAGGGGCCCCTGGCCCTGACTGCAAAAAATCCGTATATCGAAGGATGGACCCCACACCAAAGTTGTCCCCACCTCAAACTTGTGCTGCCCTGATAGACCCAAGGGAGCCCTACAAACTGACATCAGGAACCTGGACTGCAGAGTTTTCTTTCCCAGGGAAAATGGAAAAAGGATGTGCCCAGGGGCCCCTGGCCCTGGGCTGGGGCCGCACTACAAAAAATCCTTATATCGAAGGATGGGCCCCACACCAAAGTTGTCCCCACCTCAAACTTGTACTGCCCTGATAGACCCAAGGGAGCCCTACAAACTGACATCAGGAACCTGGACTGCTGAGTTTTCTTTCCCAGGGAAAATGGAAAAAGGATATGCCCAGGGGCCCCTGGCCCTGACTGCAAAAAATCCTTATATCGAAGGGTGGACCCCACACCGAAGTTGTCCCCACCTCAAACTTGTGCTGCCCTGATAGACCCAAGGGAGCCCTACAAACTGACATCAGGAACCTGGACTGCTGAGTTTTCTTTCCCAGGGAAAATGGAAAAAGGTTGTGCCCAGGGGCCCCTGGCCCTGACTGCAAAGAATCCTTATATCGAAGGATGGACCCCACACCAAAGTGTTCCCCACCTCAAACTTGTGCTGCCCTGATAGACCCAAGGGAGCCCTACAAACTGACATCAGGAACCTGGACTGCTGAGTTTTCTTTCCCAGGGAAAATGGAAAAAGGTTGTGCCCAGTAGCCCCTGGCCCTGGGGTGGGGCCTCACTACAAAAAATCCTTATATCGAAGGATGGACCCCACACCGAAGTTGTCCCCACCTCAAACTTGTGCTGCCCTGATAGACCCAAGGGAGCCCTACAAACTGACATCAGGAACCTGGACTGCTGAGTTTTCTTTCCCAGGGAAAATGGCCAAAGGATGTGCCCAGGGGCCCCTAGCCCTGACTGCAAAAAATCCTTATATCGAAGGATGGACCCCACACCGAAGTTGTCCCCACCTCAAACTTGTGCTGCCCTGATAGACCCAAGGGAGCCCTACAAACTGACATCAGGAACCTGGACTGCTGAGTTTTCTTTCCCAGGGAAAATGGAAAAAGGATGTGCCCAGGGGCCCCTGGCCCTGACTGCAAAAAATCCTTATATCGAAGGATGGACCCCACACCAAAGTTGTCCCCACCTCAAACTTGTGCTGCCCTGATAGACCCAAGGGAGCCCTACAAACTGACATCAGGAACCTGGACTGCTGAGTTTTCTTTCCCAGGAAAAATGGAAAAAGGATGTGCCCAGGGGCCCCTGGCCCAGACTGCAAATATCCTTATATCGAAGGATGGACCCCACACCAAAGTTGTCCCCACCTCAAATTGTACTGCCCTGATAGACCCAAGGGAGCCCTACAAACTGACATCAGGAACCTGGACTGCTGAGTTTTCTTTCCCAGGGAAAATGGAAAAAGAATGTGCCCAGGGGCCCCAGGCCCTGACTGCAAAAAATCCGTATATCGAAGGGTGTACCCCACACTGAAGTTGTCCCCACCTCAAACTTGTGCTGCCCTGATAGACCCAAGGGAGCCCTACAAACTGACATCAGGAACCTGGACTGCTGAGTTTTCTTTCCCAGGGAAAATGGCCAAAGGATGTGCCCAGGGGGCCCTGGCCCTGACTGCAAACAATCCTTATATCGAAGGATGGAGCCCACACCGAAGTTGTCCCCACCTCAAACTTGTGCTGCCCTGATAGACCCAAGGGAACCCTACAAACTGACATCAGGAATCTGGACTGCTGAGTTTTCTTTCCCAGGGAAAATGGAAAAAGTTTGTGGCCAGGGGCCCCTGGCCCTGACTGCAAAAAATCCTTATATCGAAGGATGGACCCCACATCAAAGTTGTCCCCACCTAAAACTTGTGCTGCCCTGATAGACCCAAGGGAGCCCTACAAACTGACATCAGGAACCTGGTCTGCTGAGTTTTCTTTCCCAGGGAAAATGGCCAAAGGATGTGCCCAGGGGCCCCTGGCCCTGACTGCAAAAAATCCTTATATCGAAGGATGGACCCCACACCAAACTGTTCCCCACCTCAAACTTGTGCTGCCCTGATAGACCCAAGGGAGCCCTACAAACTGACATCAGGAACCTGGACTGCTGAGTTTTCTTTCCCAGGGAAAATGGAAAAAGGTTGTGCCCAGGGGCCCCTCGCCCTGGGGTGGGGCCTCACTGCAAAAAATCCTTATATCGAAGGATGGACCCCACACCGAAGTTGTGCCCACCTCAAACTTGTGCTGCCCTGATAGACCCAAGGGAGCCCTACAAACTGATATCAGGAACCTGGACTGCTGAGTTTTCTTTCCCAGGGAAAATGGAAAAAGGTTGTGCCCAGGGGCCCCTGGCCCTGACTGCAAAAAATCCTTATATCGAAGGATGGAGCCCACACCGAAGTTGTCCCCACCTCAAACTTGTGCTGCCCTGATAGACCCAAGGGAGCCCTACAAACTGACATCAGGAACCTGGACTGCTGAGTTTTCTTTCCCAGGGAAAATGGAAAAAGGATATGCCCAGGGGCCCCTGGCCCTGACTGCAAAAAATCCTTATATCGAAGGGTGGACCCCACACCGAAGTTGTCCCCACCTCAAACTTGTGCTGCCCTGATAGACCCAAGGGAGCCCTACAAACTGACATCAGGAACCTGGACTGCTGAGTTTTCTTTCCCAGGGAAAATGGAAAAAGGATGTGCCCAGGGGCCCCTGGCCCTGACTGCAAAAAATCCTTATATCGAAGGATGGAGCCCACACCGAAGTTGTCCCCACCTCAAACTTGTGCTGCCCTGATAGACCCAAGGGAGCCCTACAAACTGACATCAGGAACCTGGACTGCAGAGTTTTCTTTCCCAGGGAAAATGGAAAAAGGATGTGCCCAGGGGCCCCTGGCCCTGACTGCAAAAAATCCTTATATCGAAGGGTGGAGCCCACACCGAAGTTGTCCCCACCTCAAACTTGTGCTGCCCTGATAGACCCAAGGGAGCCCTACAAACTGACATCAGGAACCTGGACTGCTGAGTTTTCTTTCCCAGGGAAAATGGAAAAAGGATGTGCCCAGGGGCCCCTGGCCCTGACTGCAAAGAATCCTTATATCGAAGGATGGACCCCACACCAAAGTGTTCCCCACCTCAAATTGTGCTGCCCTGATAGACCCAAGGGAGCCCTACAAACTGACATCAGGAACCTGGACTGCTGAGTTTTCTTTCCCAGGGAAAATGGAAAAAGGTTGTGCCCAGGGGCCCCTGGCCCTGGGGTGGGGCCTCACTACAAAAAATCCTTATATCGAAGGATGGAGCCCACACCGAAGTTGTCCCCACCTCAAACTTGTGCTGCCCTGATAGACCCAAGGGAGCCCTACAAACTGACATCAGGAACCTGGACTGCTGAGTTTTCTTTCCCAGGGAAAATGGAAAAAGGATATGCCCAGGGGCCCCTGGCCCTGACTGCAAAAAATCCTTATATCGAAGGGTGGACCCCACACCGAAGTTGTCCCCACCTCAAACTTGTGCTGCCCTGATAGACGCAAGGGAGCCCTACAAACTGACATCAGGAACCTGGACTGCTGAGTTTTCTTTCCCAGGGAAAATGGAAAAAGGTTGTGCCCAGGGGCCCCTGGCCCTGACTGCAAAGAATCCTTATATCGAAGGATGGACCCCACACCAAAGTGTTCCCCACCTCAAACTTGTGCTGCCCTGATAGACCCAAGGGAGCCCTACAAACTGACATCAGGAACCTGGACTGCTGAGTTTTCTTTCCCAGGGAAAATGGAAAAAGGTTGTGCCCAGTAGCCCCTGGCCCTGGGGTGGGGCCTCACTACAAAAAATCCTTATATCGAAGGATGGAGCCCACACCGAAGTTGTCCCCACCTCAAACTTGTGCTGCCCTGATAGACCCAAGGGAGCCCTACAAACTGACATCAGGAACCTGGACTGCTGAGTTTTCTTTCCCAGGGAAAATGGAAAAAGGATATGCCCAGGGGCCCCTGGCCCTGACTGCAAAAAATCCTTATATCGAAGGGTGGACCCCACACCGAAGTTGTCCCCACCTCAAACTTGTGCTGCCCTGATAGACCCAAGGGAGCCCTACAAACTGACATCAGGAACCTGGACTGCTGAGTTTTCTTTCCCAGGGAAAATGGAAAAAGGATGTGCCCAGGGGCCCCTGGCCCTGACTGCAAAGAATCCTTATATCGAAGGATGGACCCCACACCAAAGTGTTCCCCACCTCAAACTTGTGCTGCCCTGATAGACCCAAGGGAGCCCTACAAACTGACATCAGGAACCTGGACTGCTGAGTTTTCTTTCCCAGGGAAAATTGCCAAAGGATGTGCCCAGGGGGCCCTGGCCCTGACTGCAAAAAATCCTTATATCGAAGGATGGACCCCACACCAAAGTTGTCCCCACCTCAAACTTGTGCTGCCCTGATAGACCCAAGGGAGCCCTACAAACTGACATCAGGAACCTGGACTGCAGAGTTTTCTTTCCCAGGGAAAATGGAAAAAGATTGTGCCCAGGGGGCCCAGGCCCTGACTGCAAAAAATCCTTATATCGAAGGATGGACCCCACACCGAAGTTGTCCCCCCCTCAAACTTGTGCTGCCCTAATAGACCCAAGGGAGCCCTACAAACTGACATCAGGAACCTGGACTGCTGAGTTTTCTTTCCCAGGGAAAATGGAAAAAGGATGTGCCCAGGGGCCCCAGGCCCTGACTGCAAAAAATCCTTATATCGAAGGGTGTACCCCACACTGAAGTTGTCCCCACCTCAAACTTGTGCTGCCCTGATAGACCCAAGGGAGCCCTACAAACTGACATCAGGAACCTGGACTGCTGAGTCTTCTTTCCCAGGGAAAATGGAAAAAGGATGTGCCCAGGGGCCCCTGGCCCTGACTGCAAAAAATCCTTATATCGAAGGATGGAGCCCACACCGAAGTTGTCCCCACCTCAAACTTGTGCTGCCCTGATAGACCCAAGGGAGCCCTACAAACTGACATCAGGAACCTGGACTGCTGAGTTTTCTTTCCCAGGGAAAATGGAAAAAGGATATGCCCAGGGGCCCCTGGCCCTGACTGCAAAAAATCCTTATATCGAAGGGTGGACCCCACACCGAAGTTGTCCCCACCTCAAACTTGTGCTGCCCTGATAGACCCAAGGGAGCCCTACAAACTGACATCAGGAACCTGGACTGCTGAGTTTTCTTTCCCAGGCAAAATGGAAAAAGGATGTGCCCAGGGGGCCCTGGCCCTGACTGCAAAGAATCCTTATATCGAAGGATGGACCCCACACCAAAGTGTTCCCCACCTCAAACTTGTGCTGCCCTGATAGACCCAAGGGAGCCCTACAAACTGGCATCGGGAACCTGGACTGCTGAGTTTTCTTTCCCAGGGAAAATGGAAAAAGGTTGTGCCCAGGGGCCCCTGGCTCTGGGGTGGGGCCTCACTGCAAAAAATCCTTATATCGAAGGATGGAGCCCACACCGAATTTGTCCCCATCTCAAACTTGTGCTGCCCTGATAGACCCAAGGGAGCCCTACAAACTGACATCAGGAACCTGGACTGCTGAGTTTTCTTTCCCAGGGAAAATGGAAAAAGGATGTGCCCAGGGGCCCCTGGACCTGGGCTGGGGACTCACTACAAAAAATCCTTATATCGAAGGATGGACCCCACACCAAAGTTGTCCCCACCTCAAACTTGTGCTGCCCTGATAGACCCAAGGGAGCCCTACAAACTGACATCAGGAACCTGGACTGCTGAGTTTTCTTTCCCAGGGAAAATGGAAAAAGGATATGCCCAGGGGCCCCTGGCACTGACTGCAAAAAATCCTTATATCGAAGGATGGACCCACACCGAAGTTGTCCCCACCTCAAACTTGTGCTGCCCTGATAGACCCAAGGGAGCCCTACAAACTGACATCAGGAACCTGGACTGCTGAGTTTTCTTTCCCAGGGAAAATGGAAAAAGGATGTGCCCAGGGGCCCCAGGCCCTGAATGCAAAAAATCCTTATATCGAAGGATGGACCCCACACCAAAGTTGTCCCCACCTCAAACTTGTGCTGCCCTGATAGACCCAAGGGAGCCCTACAAACTGACATCAGGAACCTGGACTGCTGAGTTTTCTTTCCCAGGGAAAATGGAAAAAGGATGTGCCCAGGGGCCCCTGGCCCTGACTGCAAAGAATCCTTATATCGAAGGATGGAGCCCACACCAAAGTGTTCCCCACCTCAAACTTGTGCTGCCCTGATAGACCCAAGGGAGCCCTACAAACTGACATCAGGAACCTGGACTGCTGAGTTTTCTTTCCCAGGGAAAATGGAAAAAGGTTGTGCCCAGGGGCCCCTGGCCCTGGGGTGGGGCCTCACTACAAAAAATCCTTATATCGAAGGATGGACCCCACACCGAAGTTGTCCCCACCTCAAACTTGTGCTGCCCTGATAGACCCAAGGGAGCCCTACAAACTGACATCAGGAACCTGGACTGCTGAGTTTTCTTTCCCAGGGAAAATGGCCAAAGGATGTGCCCAGGGGCCCCTAGCCCTGACTGCAAAAAATCCTTATATCGAAGGGTGGACCCCACACCGAAGTTGTCCCCACCTCAAACTTGTGCTGCCCTGATAGACCCAAGGGAGCCCTACAAACTGACATCAGGAACCTGGACTGCTGAGTTTTCTTTCCCAGGGAATATGGAAAAAGGGTGTGCCCAGGGGGCCCTGGCCCTGACTGCAAAAAATCCTTATATCGAAGGATGGACCCCACACCAAAGTGTTCCCCACCTCAAACTTTTGCTGCCCTGATAGACCCAAGGGAGCCCTACAAACTGACATCAGGAACCTGGACTGCTGAGTTTTCTTTCCCAGGGAAAATGGAAAAAGGATGTGCCCAGGGGCCCCTGGCCCTGACTGCAAAGAATCCTTATATCGAAGGATGGACCCACACCGAAGTTGTCCCCACCTCAAACTTGTGCTGCCCTGATAGACCCAAGGGAGCCCTACAAACTGACATCAGGAACCTGGACTGCTGAGTTTTCTTTCCCAGGGAAAATGGAAAAAGGATGTGCCCAGGGGCCCCTGGCCCTGGGCTGGGGCCTGACTGCAAAAAATCCTTATATCGAAGGCTGGACCCCACACCAAAGTTGTCCCCACCTCAAACTTGTACTGCCGTGATAGACCCAAGGGAGCCCTACAAACTGACATCAGGAACCTGGACTGCTGAGTTTTCTTTCCCAGGGAAAATGGAAAAAGGATATGCCCAGGGGCCCCTGGCCCTGACTGCAAAAAATCCTTATATCGAAGGGTGGACCCCACACCGAAGTTGTCCCCACCTCAAACTTGTGCTGCCCTGATAGACCCAAGGGAGCCCTACAAACTGACATCAGGAACCTGGACTGCTGAGTTTTCTTTCCCAGGGAAAATGGAAAAAGTTTGTGCCCAGGGGCCCTTGGCCCTGACTGCAAAGAATCCTTATATCGAAGGATGGACCCCACACCAAAGTGTTCCCCACCTCAAACTTGTGCTGCCCTGATAGACCCAAGGGAGCCCTACAAACTGATATCAGGAACCTGGACTGCTGAGTTTTCTTTCCCAGGGAAAATGGAAAAAGGTTGTGCCCAGGGGCCCCTGGCCCTGACTGCAAAAAATCCTTATATCGAAGGATGGAGCCCACACCGAAGTTGTCCCCACCTCAAACTTGTGCTGCCCTGATAGACCCAAGGGAGCCCTACAAACTGATATCAGGAACCTGGACTGCTGAGTTTTCTTTCCCAGGGAAAATGGAAAAAGGTTGTGCCCAGGGGCCCCTGGCCCTGACTGCAAAAAATCCTTATATCGAAGGATGGAGCCCACACCGAAGTTGTCCCCACCTCAAACTTGTGCTGCCCTGATAGACCCAAGGGAGCCCTACAAACTGACATCAGGAACCTGGACTGCAGAGTTTTCTTTCCCAGGGAAAATGGAAAAAGGATGTGCCCAGGGGCCCCTGGCCCTGGGCTGGGGCCGCACTACAAAAAATCCTTATATCGAAGGATGGACCCCACACCGAAGTTGTCCCCACCTCAAACTTGTGCTGCCCTGATAGACCCAAGGGAGCCCTACAAACTGACATCAGGAACCTGGACTGCTGAGTTTTCTTTCCCAGGGAAAATGGAAAAAGGATATGCCCAGGGGCCCCTGGCCCTGACTGCAAAAAATCCTTATATCGAAGGGTGGACCCCACACCGAAGTTGTCCCCACCTCAAACTTGTGCTGCCCTGATAGACGCAAGGGAGCCCTACAAACTGACATCAGGAACCTGGACTGCTGAGTTTTCTTTCCCAGGGAAAATGGAAAAAGGATGTGCCCAGGGGCCCCTGGCCCAGACTGCAAAGAATCCTTATATCGAAGGATGGACCCCACACCAAAGTTGTCCCCACCTCAAATTGTACTGCCCTGATAGACCCAAGGGAGCCCTACAAACTGACATCAGGAACCTGGACTGCTGAGTTTTCTTTCCCAGGGAAAATGGAAAAAGGATGTGCCCAGGGGCCCCAGGCCCTGACTGCAAAAAATCCTTATATCAAAGGGTGGACCCCACACTGAAGTTGTCCCCACCTCAAACTTGTGCTGCCCTGATAGACCCAAGGGAACCCTACAAACTGACATCAGGAACCTGGACTGCTGAGTTTTCTTTCCCAGGGAAAATGGAAAAAGGATGTGCCCAGGGGGCCCTGGCCCTGACTGCAAACAATCCTTATATCGAAGGATGGAGCCCACACCGAAGTTGTCCCCACCTCAAACTTTTGCTGCCCTGATACACCCAAGGGAACCCTACAAACTGACATCAGGAACCTGGACTGCTGAGTTTTCTTTCCCAGGGAAAATGGAAAAAGGATATGCCCAGGGGCCCCTGGCCCTGACTGCAAAAAATCCTTATATCGAAGGATGGACCCCACACCAAAGTGTTCCCCACCTCAAACTTGTGCTGCCCTGATAGACCCAAGGGAGCCCTACAAACTGGCATCGGGAACCTGGACTGCTGAGTTTTCTTTCCCAGGGAAAATGGAAAAAGGTTGTGCCCAGGGGCCCCTGGCTCTGGGGTGGGGCCTCACTGCAAAAAATCCTTATATCGAAGGATGGAGCCCACACCGAATTTGTCCCCATCTCAAACTTGTGCTGCCCTGATAGACCCAAGGGAGCCCTACAAACTGACATCAGGAACCTGGACTGCTGAGTTTTCTTTCCCAGGGAAAATGGAAAAAGGATGTGCCCAGGGGCCCCTGGACCTGGGCTGGGGACTCACTACAAAAAATCCTTATATCGAAGGATGGACCCCACACCAAAGTTGTCCCCACCTCAAACTTGTGCTGCCCTGATAGACCCAAGGGAGCCCTACAAACTGACATCAGGAACCTGGACTGCTGAGTTTTCTTTCCCAGGGAAAATGGAAAAAGGATATGCCCAGGGGCCCCTGGCACTGACTGCAAAAAATCCTTATATCGAAGGATGGACCCACACCGAAGTTGTCCCCACCTCAAACTTGTGCTGCCCTGATAGACCCAAGGGAGCCCTACAAACTGACATCAGGAACCTGGACTGCTGAGTTTTCTTTCCCAGGGAAAATGGAAAAAGGATGTGCCCAGGGGCCCCAGGCCCTGAATGCAAAAAATCCTTATATCGAAGGATGGACCCCACACCAAAGTTGTCCCCACCTCAAACTTGTGCTGCCCTGATAGACCCAAGGGAGCCCTACAAACTGACATCAGGAACCTGGACTGCTGAGTTTTCTTTCCCAGGGAAAATGGAAAAAGGATGTGCCCAGGGGCCCCTGGCCCTGACTGCAAAGAATCCTTATATCGAAGGATGGAGCCCACACCAAAGTGTTCCCCACCTCAAACTTGTGCTGCCCTGATAGACCCAAGGGAGCCCTACAAACTGACATCAGGAACCTGGACTGCTGAGTTTTCTTTCCCAGGGAAAATGGAAAAAGGTTGTGCCCAGGGGCCCCTGGCCCTGGGGTGGGGCCTCACTACAAAAAATCCTTATATCGAAGGATGGACCCCACACCGAAGTTGTCCCCACCTCAAACTTGTGCTGCCCTGATAGACCCAAGGGAGCCCTACAAACTGACATCAGGAACCTGGACTGCTGAGTTTTCTTTCCCAGGGAAAATGGCCAAAGGATGTGCCCAGGGGCCCCTAGCCCTGACTGCAAAAAATCCTTATATCGAAGGGTGGACCCCACACCGAAGTTGTCCCCACCTCAAACTTGTGCTGCCCTGATAGACCCAAGGGAGCCCTACAAACTGACATCAGGAACCTGGACTGCTGAGTTTTCTTTCCCAGGGAATATGGAAAAAGGGTGTGCCCAGGGGGCCCTGGCCCTGACTGCAAAAAATCCTTATATCGAAGGATGGACCCCACACCAAAGTGTTCCCCACCTCAAACTTTTGCTGCCCTGATAGACCCAAGGGAGCCCTACAAACTGACATCAGGAACCTGGACTGCTGAGTTTTCTTTCCCAGGGAAAATGGAAAAAGGATGTGCCCAGGGGCCCCTGGCCCTGACTGCAAAGAATCCTTATATCGAAGGATGGACCCACACCGAAGTTGTCCCCACCTCAAACTTGTGCTGCCCTGATAGACCCAAGGGAGCCCTACAAACTGACATCAGGAACCTGGACTGCTGAGTTTTCTTTCCCAGGGAAAATGGAAAAAGGATGTGCCCAGGGGCCCCTGGCCCTGGGCTGGGGCCTGACTGCAAAAAATCCTTATATCGAAGGCTGGACCCCACACCAAAGTTGTCCCCACCTCAAACTTGTACTGCCGTGATAGACCCAAGGGAGCCCTACAAACTGACATCAGGAACCTGGACTGCTGAGTTTTCTTTCCCAGGGAAAATGGAAAAAGGATATGCCCAGGGGCCCCTGGCCCTGACTGCAAAAAATCCTTATATCGAAGGGTGGACCCCACACCGAAGTTGTCCCCACCTCAAACTTGTGCTGCCCTGATAGACCCAAGGGAGCCCTACAAACTGACATCAGGAACCTGGACTGCTGAGTTTTCTTTCCCAGGGAAAATGGAAAAAGTTTGTGCCCAGGGGCCCTTGGCCCTGACTGCAAAGAATCCTTATATCGAAGGATGGACCCCACACCAAAGTGTTCCCCACCTCAAACTTGTGCTGCCCTGATAGACCCAAGGGAGCCCTACAAACTGATATCAGGAACCTGGACTGCTGAGTTTTCTTTCCCAGGGAAAATGGAAAAAGGTTGTGCCCAGGGGCCCCTGGCCCTGACTGCAAAAAATCCTTATATCGAAGGATGGAGCCCACACCGAAGTTGTCCCCACCTCAAACTTGTGCTGCCCTGATAGACCCAAGGGAGCCCTACAAACTGATATCAGGAACCTGGACTGCTGAGTTTTCTTTCCCAGGGAAAATGGAAAAAGGTTGTGCCCAGGGGCCCCTGGCCCTGACTGCAAAAAATCCTTATATCGAAGGATGGAGCCCACACCGAAGTTGTCCCCACCTCAAACTTGTGCTGCCCTGATAGACCCAAGGGAGCCCTACAAACTGACATCAGGAACCTGGACTGCAGAGTTTTCTTTCCCAGGGAAAATGGAAAAAGGATGTGCCCAGGGGCCCCTGGCCCTGGGCTGGGGCCGCACTACAAAAAATCCTTATATCGAAGGATGGACCCCACACCGAAGTTGTCCCCACCTCA
Organism: Lonchura striata; assembly: GCF_050655825.1. Taxonomy (NCBI): domain Eukaryota; kingdom Metazoa; phylum Chordata; class Aves; order Passeriformes; family Estrildidae; genus Lonchura; species Lonchura striata. The sequence continues at coordinate 8,871,770 of NC_140708.1, read as the reverse complement.
AACTTGTGCTGCCCTGATAGACCCAAGGGAGCCCTACAAACTGACATCAGGAACCTGGACTGCTGAGTTTTCTTTCCCAGGGAAAATGGAAAAAGGATATGCCCAGGGGCCCCTGGCCCTGACTGCAAAAAATCCTTATATCGAAGGGTGGACCCCACACCGAAGTTGTCCCCACCTCAAACTTGTGCTGCCCTGATAGACGCAAGGGAGCCCTACAAACTGACATCAGGAACCTGGACTGCTGAGTTTTCTTTCCCAGGGAAAATGGAAAAAGGATGTGCCCAGGGGCCCCTGGCCCAGACTGCAAAGAATCCTTATATCGAAGGATGGACCCCACACCAAAGTTGTCCCCACCTCAAATTGTACTGCCCTGATAGACCCAAGGGAGCCCTACAAACTGACATCAGGAACCTGGACTGCTGAGTTTTCTTTCCCAGGGAAAATGGAAAAAGGATGTGCCCAGGGGCCCCAGGCCCTGACTGCAAAAAATCCTTATATCAAAGGGTGGACCCCACACTGAAGTTGTCCCCACCTCAAACTTGTGCTGCCCTGATAGACCCAAGGGAACCCTACAAACTGACATCAGGAACCTGGACTGCTGAGTTTTCTTTCCCAGGGAAAATGGAAAAAGGATGTGCCCAGGGGGCCCTGGCCCTGACTGCAAACAATCCTTATATCGAAGGATGGAGCCCACACCGAAGTTGTCCCCACCTCAAACTTTTGCTGCCCTGATACACCCAAGGGAACCCTACAAACTGACATCAGGAACCTGGACTGCTGAGTTTTCTTTCCCAGGGAAAATGGAAAAAGGATATGCCCAGGGGCCCCTGGCCCTGACTGCAAAAAATCCTTATATCGAAGGATGGACCCCACATCAAAGTTGTCCCCACCTAAAACTTGTGCTGCCCTGATAGACCCAAGGGAGCCCTACAAACTGACATCAGGAACCTGGTCTGCTGAGTTTTCTTTCCCAGGGAAAATGGCCAAAGGATGTGCCCAGGGGCCCCTGGCCCTGACTGCAAAAAATCCTTATATCGAAGGATGGACCCCACACCAAAGTGTTCCCCACCTCAAACTTGTGCTGCCCTGATAGACCCAAGGGAGCCCTACAAACTGACATCAGGAACCTGGACTGCTGAGTTTTCTTTCCCAGGGAAAATGGAAAAAGGTTGTGCCCAGGGGCCCCTGGCCCTGGGGTGGGGCCTCACTGCAAAAAATCCTTATATCGAAGGATGGACCCCACACCGAAGTTGTCCCCACCTCAAACTTGTGCTGCCCTGATAGACCCAAGGGAGCCCTACAAACTGATATCAGGAACCTGGACTGCTGAGTTTTCTTTCCCAGGGAAAATGGAAAAAGGTTGTGCCCAGGGGCCCCTGGCCCTGACTGCAAAAAATCCTTATATCGAAGGATGGAGCCCACACCGAAGTTGTCCCCACCTCAAACTTGTGCTGCCCTGATAGACCCAAGGGAGCCCTACAAACTGACATCAGGAACCTGGACTGCTGAGTTTTCTTTCCCAGGGAAAATGGAAAAAGGATATGCCCAGGGGCCCCTGGCCCTGACTGCAAAAAATCCTTATATCGAAGGGTGGACCCCACACCGAAGTTGTCCCCACCTCAAACTTGTGCTGCCCTGATAGACCCAAGGGAGCCCTACAAACTGACATCAGGAACCTGGACTGCTGAGTTTTCTTTCCCAGGGAAAATGGAAAAAGGATGTGCCCAGGGGCCCCTGGCCCTGACTGCAAAGAATCCTTATATCGAAGGATGGACCCCACACCAAAGTGTTCCCCACCTCAAACTTGTGCTGCCCTGATAGACCCAAGGGAGCCCTACAAACTGACATCGGGAACCTGGACTGCTGAGTTTTCTTTCCCAGGGAAAATGGAAAAAGGTTGTGCCCAGGGGCCCCTGGCTCTGGGGTGGGGCCTCACTGCAAAAAATCCTTATATCGAAGGATGGAGCCCACAGCGAATTTGTCCCCACCTCAAACTTGTGCTGCCCTGATAGACCCAAGGGAGCCCTACAAACTGACATCAGGAACCTGGACTGCTGAGTTTTCTTTCCCAGGGAAAATGGAAAAAGGATGTGCCCAGGGGCCCCTGGACCTGGGCTGGGGACTCACTACAAAAAATCCTTATATCGAAGGATGGACCCCACACCAAAGTTGTCCCCATCTAAAACTTGTGCTGCCCTGATAGACCCAAGGGAGCCCTACAAACTGACATCAGGAACCTGGACTGCTGAGTTTTCTTTCCCAGGGAAAATGGAAAAAGGATATGCCCAGGGGCCCCTGGCCCTGACTGCAAAAATCCTTATATCGAAGGATGGACCCCACACCAAAATTGCCCCACCTCAAACTTGTGCTGCCCTAATAGACGCAAGGGAGCCCTACAAACTGACATCAGGAACCTGGACTGCTGAGTTTTCTTTCCCAGGGAAAATGGAAAAAGGATGTGCCCAGGGGCCCCTGGCCCTGACTGCAAAAAATCCTTATATCGAAGGATGGAGCCCACACCGAAGTTGTCCCCACCTCAAAATTGTGCTGCCCTGATAGACCCAAGGGAGCCCTACAAACTGACATCAGGAACCTGGACTGCTGAGTTTTCTTTCCCAGGGAAAATGGAAAAAGGATGTGCCCAGGGGCCCCTGGCCCTGACTGCAAAGAATCCTTATATCGAAGGATGGACCCACACCGAAGTTGTCCCCACCTCAAACTTGTGCTGCCCTGATAGACCCAAGGGAGCCCTACAAACTGACATCAGGAACCTGGACTGCTGAGTTTTCTTTCCCAGGGAAAATGGAAAAAGGATGTGCCCAGGGGCCCCTGGCCCTGGGCTGGGGCCTGACTGCAAAAAATCCTTATATCGAAGGCTGGACCCCACACCAAAGTTGTCCCCACCTCAAACTTGTACTGCCGTGATAGACCCAAGGGAGCCCTACAAACTGACATCAGGAACCTGGACTGCTGAGTTTTCTTTCCCAGGGAAAATGGAAAAAGGATATGCCCAGGGGCCCCTGGCCCTGACTGCAAAAAATCCTTATATCGAAGGGTGGACCCCACACCGAAGTTGTCCCCACCTCAAACTTGTGCTGCCCTGATAGACCCAAGGGAGCCCTACAAACTGACATCAGGAACCTGGACTGCTGAGTTTTCTTTCCCAGGGAAAATGGAAAAAGGTTGTGCCCAGGGGCCCCTGGCCCTGACTGCAAAGAATCCTTATATCGAAGGATGGACCCCACACCAAAGTGTTCCCCACCTCAAACTTGTGCTGCCCTGATAGACCCAAGGGAGCCCTACAAACTGACATCAGGAACCTGGACTGCTGAGTTTTCTTTCCCAGCGAAAATGGAAAAAGGATGTGCCCAGGGGCCCCAGGCCCTGACTGCAAAAAATCCTTATATCGAAGGATGGAGCCCACACCAAAGTTGTCCCCACCTCAAACTTGTGCTGCCCTGATAGACCCAAGGGAGCCCTACAAACTGACATCAGGAACCTGGACTGCTGAGTTTTCTTTCCCAGGGAAAATGGAAAAAGGTTGTGCCCAGGGGCCCCTGGCCCAGACTGCAAAAATCCTTATATCGAAGGATGGACCCCACACCAAAGTTGTCCCCACCTCAAATTGTACTGCCCTGATAGACCCAAGGGAGCCCTACAAACTGACATCAGGAACCTGGACTGCTGAGTTTTCTTTCCCAGGGAAAATGGAAAAAGGATGTGCCCAGGGGGCCCTGGCCCTGACTGCAAAAAATCCTTATATCGAAGGATGGACCCCACACCAAAGTGTTCCCCACCTCAAACTTGTGCTGCCCTGATAGACCCAAGGGAGCCCTACAAACTGACATCAGGAACCTGGACTGCTGAGTTTTCTTTCCCAGGGAAAGTGGAAAAAGGTTGTGCCCAGGGGCCCCTGGCCCTGGGGTGGGACCTCACTGCAAAAAATCCTTATATCGAAGGATGGAGCCCACACCGAAGTTGTCCCCACCTCAAACTTGTGCTGCCCTGATAGACCCAAGGGAGCCCTACAAACTGATATCAGGAACCTGGACTGCTGAGTTTTCTTTCCCAGGGAAAATGGAAAAAGGTTGTGCCCAGGGGCCCCTGGCCCTGACTGCAAAAAATCCTTATATTGAAGGATGGAGCCCACACCGAAGTTGTCCCCACCTCAAACTTGTGCTGCCCTGATAGACCCAAGGGAGCCCTACAAACTGACATCAGGAACCTGGACTGCTGAGTTTTCTTTCCCAGGGAAAATGGAAAAAGGATATGCCCAGGGGCCCCTGGCCCTGACTGCAAAAAATCCTTATATCGAAGGGTGGACCCCACACCGAAGTTGTCCCCACCTCAAACTTGTGCTGCCCTGATAGACCCAAGGGAGCCCTACAAACTGACATCAGGAACCTGGACTGCTGAGTTTTCTTTCCCAGGGAAAATGGAAAAAGGATGTGCCCAGGGGCCCCTGGCCCTGACTGCAAAAAATCCTTATATCGAAGGATGGAGCCCACACCGAAGTTGTCCCCACCTCAAACTTGTGCTGCCCTGATAGACCCAAGGGAGCCCTACAAACTGACATCAGGAACCTGGACTGCTGAGTTTTCTTTCCCAGGGAAAATGGAAAAAGGATGTGCCCAGGGGCCCCTGGCCCTGACTGTAAAAAATCCTTATATCGAAGGATGGACCCACACCGAAGTTGTCCCCACCTCAAACTTGTGCTGCCCTGATAGACCCAAGGGAGCCCTACAAACTGACATCAGGAACCTGGACTGCTGAGTTTTCTTTCCCAGGGAAAATGGAAAAAGGGTGTGCCCAGGGGCCCCTGGCCCTGGGGTGGGGCCTCACTGCAAAAAATCCTTATATCGAAGGATGGACCCCACACCGAAGTTGTCCCCACCTCAAACTTGTGCTGCCCTGATAGACCCAAGGGAGCCCTACAAACTGATATCAGGAACCTGGACTGCTGTGTTTTCTTTCCCAGGGAAAATGGAAAAAGGTTGTGCCCAGGGGCCCCTGGCCCTGACTGCAAAAAATCCTTATATCGAAGGATGGAGCCCACACCGAAGTTGTCCCCACCTCAAACTTGTGCTGCCCTGATAGACCCAAGGGAGCCCTACAAACTGACATCAGGAACCTGGACTGCTGAGTTTTCTTTCCCAGGGAAAATGGAAAAAGGTTGTGCCCAGGGGCCCCTGGCCCTGACTGCAAAAAATCCTTATATTGAAGGATGGAGCCCACACCGAAGTTGTCCCCACCTCAAACTTGTGCTGCCCTGATAGACCCAAGGGAGCCCTACAAACTGACATCAGGAACCTGGACTGCTGAGTTTTCTTTCCCAGGGAAAATGGAAAAAGGATATGCCCAGGGGCCCCTGGCCCTGACTGCAAAAAATCCTTATATCGAAGGGTGGACCCCACACCGAAGTTGTCCCCACCTCAAACTTGTGCTGCCCTGATAGACCCAAGGGAGCCCTACAAACTGACATCAGGAACCTGGACTGCTGAGTTTTCTTTCCCAGGGAAAATGGAAAAAAGATGTGCCCAGGGGCCCCTGGCCCTGACTGCAAAGAATCCTTATATCGAAGGATGGACCCCACACCAAAGTGTTCCCCACCTCAAACTTGTGCTGCCCTGATAGACCCAAGGGAGCCCTACAAACTGACATCAGGAACCTGGACTGCTGAGTTTTCTTTCCCAGGGAAAATGGAAAAAGGATGTGCCCAGGGGCCCCTGGCCCTGACTGCAAAAAATCCGTATATCGAAGGATGGACCCCACACCAAAGTTGTCCCCACCTCAAACTTGTGCTGCCCTGATAGACCCAAGGGAGCCCTACAAACTGACATCAGGAACCTGGACTGCAGAGTTTTCTTTCCCAGGGAAAATGGAAAAAGGATGTGCCCAGGGGCCCCTGGCCCTGGGCTGGGGCCGCACTACAAAAAATCCTTATATCGAAGGATGGGCCCCACACCAAAGTTGTCCCCACCTCAAACTTGTACTGCCCTGATAGACCCAAGGGAGCCCTACAAACTGACATCAGGAACCTGGACTGCTGAGTTTTCTTTCCCAGGGAAAATGGAAAAAGGATATGCCCAGGGGCCCCTGGCCCTGACTGCAAAAAATCCTTATATCGAAGGGTGGACCCCACACCGAAGTTGTCCCCACCTCAAACTTGTGCTGCCCTGATAGACCCAAGGGAGCCCTACAAACTGACATCAGGAACCTGGACTGCTGAGTTTTCTTTCCCAGGGAAAATGGAAAAAGGTTGTGCCCAGGGGCCCCTGGCCCTGACTGCAAAGAATCCTTATATCGAAGGATGGACCCCACACCAAAGTGTTCCCCACCTCAAACTTGTGCTGCCCTGATAGACCCAAGGGAGCCCTACAAACTGACATCAGGAACCTGGACTGCTGAGTTTTCTTTCCCAGGGAAAATGGAAAAAGGTTGTGCCCAGTAGCCCCTGGCCCTGGGGTGGGGCCTCACTACAAAAAATCCTTATATCGAAGGATGGACCCCACACCGAAGTTGTCCCCACCTCAAACTTGTGCTGCCCTGATAGACCCAAGGGAGCCCTACAAACTGACATCAGGAACCTGGACTGCTGAGTTTTCTTTCCCAGGGAAAATGGCCAAAGGATGTGCCCAGGGGCCCCTAGCCCTGACTGCAAAAAATCCTTATATCGAAGGATGGACCCCACACCGAAGTTGTCCCCACCTCAAACTTGTGCTGCCCTGATAGACCCAAGGGAGCCCTACAAACTGACATCAGGAACCTGGACTGCTGAGTTTTCTTTCCCAGGGAAAATGGAAAAAGGATGTGCCCAGGGGCCCCTGGCCCTGACTGCAAAAAATCCTTATATCGAAGGATGGACCCCACACCAAAGTTGTCCCCACCTCAAACTTGTGCTGCCCTGATAGACCCAAGGGAGCCCTACAAACTGACATCAGGAACCTGGACTGCTGAGTTTTCTTTCCCAGGAAAAATGGAAAAAGGATGTGCCCAGGGGCCCCTGGCCCAGACTGCAAATATCCTTATATCGAAGGATGGACCCCACACCAAAGTTGTCCCCACCTCAAATTGTACTGCCCTGATAGACCCAAGGGAGCCCTACAAACTGACATCAGGAACCTGGACTGCTGAGTTTTCTTTCCCAGGGAAAATGGAAAAAGAATGTGCCCAGGGGCCCCAGGCCCTGACTGCAAAAAATCCGTATATCGAAGGGTGTACCCCACACTGAAGTTGTCCCCACCTCAAACTTGTGCTGCCCTGATAGACCCAAGGGAGCCCTACAAACTGACATCAGGAACCTGGACTGCTGAGTTTTCTTTCCCAGGGAAAATGGCCAAAGGATGTGCCCAGGGGGCCCTGGCCCTGACTGCAAACAATCCTTATATCGAAGGATGGAGCCCACACCGAAGTTGTCCCCACCTCAAACTTGTGCTGCCCTGATAGACCCAAGGGAACCCTACAAACTGACATCAGGAATCTGGACTGCTGAGTTTTCTTTCCCAGGGAAAATGGAAAAAGTTTGTGGCCAGGGGCCCCTGGCCCTGACTGCAAAAAATCCTTATATCGAAGGATGGACCCCACATCAAAGTTGTCCCCACCTAAAACTTGTGCTGCCCTGATAGACCCAAGGGAGCCCTACAAACTGACATCAGGAACCTGGTCTGCTGAGTTTTCTTTCCCAGGGAAAATGGCCAAAGGATGTGCCCAGGGGCCCCTGGCCCTGACTGCAAAAAATCCTTATATCGAAGGATGGACCCCACACCAAACTGTTCCCCACCTCAAACTTGTGCTGCCCTGATAGACCCAAGGGAGCCCTACAAACTGACATCAGGAACCTGGACTGCTGAGTTTTCTTTCCCAGGGAAAATGGAAAAAGGTTGTGCCCAGGGGCCCCTCGCCCTGGGGTGGGGCCTCACTGCAAAAAATCCTTATATCGAAGGATGGACCCCACACCGAAGTTGTGCCCACCTCAAACTTGTGCTGCCCTGATAGACCCAAGGGAGCCCTACAAACTGATATCAGGAACCTGGACTGCTGAGTTTTCTTTCCCAGGGAAAATGGAAAAAGGATATGCCCAGGGGCCCCTGGCCCTGACTGCAAAAAATCCTTATATCGAAGGATGGAGCCCACACCGAAGTTGTCCCCACCTCAAACTTGTGCTGCCCTGATAGACCCAAGGGAGCCCTACAAACTGACATCAGGAACCTGGACTGCTGAGTTTTCTTTCCCAGGGAAAATGGAAAAAGGATATGCCCAGGGGCCCCTGGCCCTGACTGCAAAAAATCCTTATATCGAAGGGTGGACCCCACACCGAAGTTGTCCCCACCTCAAACTTGTGCTGCCCTGATAGACCCAAGGGAGCCCTACAAACTGACATCAGGAACCTGGACTGCTGAGTTTTCTTTCCCAGGGAAAATGGAAAAAGGATGTGCCCAGGGGCCCCTGGCCCTGACTGCAAAAAATCCTTATATCGAAGGATGGAGCCCACACCGAAGTTGTCCCCACCTCAAACTTGTGCTGCCCTGATAGACCCAAGGGAGCCCTACAAACTGACATCAGGAACCTGGACTGCAGAGTTTTCTTTCCCAGGGAAAATGGAAAAAGGATGTGCCCAGGGGCCCCTGGCCCTGACTGCAAAAAATCCTTATATCGAAGGGTGGACCCCACACCGAAGTTGTCCCCACCTCAAACTTGTGCTGCCCTGATAGACCCAAGGGAGCCCTACAAACTGACATCAGGAACCTGGACTGCTGAGTTTTCTTTCCCAGGGAAAATGGAAAAAGGATGTGCCCAGGGGCCCCTGGCCCTGACTGCAAAGAATCTTTATATCGAAGGATGGACCCCACACCAAAGTGTTCCCCACCTCAAATTGTGCTGCCCTGATAGACCCAAGGGAGCCCTACAAACTGACATCAGGAACCTGGACTGCTGAGTTTTCTTTCCCAGGGAAAATGGAAAAAGGTTGTGCCCAGGGGCCCCTGGCCCTGGGGTGGGGCCTCACTACAAAAAATCCTTATATCGAAGGATGGAGCCCACACCGAAGTTGTCCCCACCTCAAACTTGTGCTGCCCTGATAGACCCAAGGGAGCCCTACAAACTGACATCAGGAACCTGGACTGCTGAGTTTTCTTTCCCAGGGAAAATGGAAAAAGGATATGCCCAGGGGCCCCTGGCCCTGACTGCAAAAAATCCTTATATCGAAGGGTGGACCCCACACCGAAGTTGTCCCCACCTCAAACTTGTGCTGCCCTGATAGACGCAAGGGAGCCCTACAAACTGACATCAGGAACCTGGACTGCTGAGTTTTCTTTCCCAGGGAAAATGGAAAAAGGTTGTGCCCAGGGGCCCCTGGCCCTGACTGCAAAGAATCCTTATATCGAAGGATGGACCCCACACCAAAGTGTTCCCCACCTCAAACTTGTGCTGCCCTGATAGACCCAAGGGAGCCCTACAAACTGACATCAGGAACCTGGACTGCTGAGTTTTCTTTCCCAGGGAAAATGGAAAAAGGTTGTGCCCAGTAGCCCCTGGCCCTGGGGTGGGGCCTCACTACAAAAAATCCTTATATCGAAGGATGGAGCCCACACCGAAGTTGTCCCCACCTCAAACTTGTGCTGCCCTGATAGACCCAAGGGAGCCCTACAAACTGACATCAGGAACCTGGACTGCTGAGTTTTCTTTCCCAGGGAAAATGGAAAAAGGATATGCCCAGGGGCCCCTGGCCCTGACTGCAAAAAATCCTTATATCGAAGGGTGGACCCCACACCGAAGTTGTCCCCACCTCAAACTTGTGCTGCCCTGATAGACCCAAGGGAGCCCTACAAACTGACATCAGGAACCTGGACTGCTGAGTTTTCTTTCCCAGGGAAAATGGAAAAAGGATGTGCCCAGGGGCCCCTGGCCCTGACTGCAAAGAATCCTTATATCGAAGGATGGACCCCACACCAAAGTGTTCCCCACCTCAAACTTGTGCTGCCCTGATAGACCCAAGGGAGCCCTACAAACTGACATCAGGAACCTGGACTGCTGAGTTTTCTTTCCCAGGGAAAATTGCCAAAGGATGTGCCCAGGGGGCCCTGGCCCTGACTGCAAAAAATCCTTATATCGAAGGATGGACCCCACACCAAAGTTGTCCCCACCTCAAACTTGTGCTGCCCTGATAGACCCAAGGGAGCCCTACAAACTGACATCAGGAACCTGGACTGCAGAGTTTTCTTTCCCAGGGAAAATGGAAAAAGATTGTGCCCAGGGGGCCCAGGCCCTGACTGCAAAAAATCCTTATATCGAAGGATGGACCCCACACCGAAGTTGTCCCCCCCTCAAACTTGTGCTGCCCTAATAGACCCAAGGGAGCCCTACAAACTGACATCAGGAACCTGGACTGCTGAGTTTTCTTTCCCAGGGAAAATGGAAAAAGGATGTGCCCAGGGGCCCCAGGCCCTGACTGCAAAAAATCCTTATATCGAAGGGTGTACCCCACACTGAAGTTGTCCCCACCTCAAACTTGTGCTGCCCTGATAGACCCAAGGGAGCCCTACAAACTGACATCAGGAACCTGGACTGCTGAGTCTTCTTTCCCAGGGAAAATGGAAAAAGGATGTGCCCAGGGGCCCCTGGCCCTGACTGCAAAAAATCCTTATATCGAAGGATGGAGCCCACACCGAAGTTGTCCCCACCTCAAACTTGTGCTGCCCTGATAGACCCAAGGGAGCCCTACAAACTGACATCAGGAACCTGGACTGCTGAGTTTTCTTTCCCAGGGAAAATGGAAAAAGGATATGCCCAGGGGCCCCTGGCCCTGACTGCAAAAAATCCTTATATCGAAGGGTGGACCCCACACCGAAGTTGTCCCCACCTCAAACTTGTGCTGCCCTGATAGACCCAAGGGAGCCCTACAAACTGACATCAGGAACCTGGACTGCTGAGTTTTCTTTCCCAGGCAAAATGGAAAAAGGATGTGCCCAGGGGGCCCTGGCCCTGACTGCAAAGAATCCTTATATCGAAGGATGGACCCCACACCAAAGTGTTCCCCACCTCAAACTTGTGCTGCCCTGATAGACCCAAGGGAGCCCTACAAACTGGCATCGGGAACCTGGACTGCTGAGTTTTCTTTCCCAGGGAAAATGGAAAAAGGTTGTGCCCAGGGGCCCCTGGCTCTGGGGTGGGGCCTCACTGCAAAAAATCCTTATATCGAAGGATGGAGCCCACACCGAATTTGTCCCCATCTCAAACTTGTGCTGCCCTGATAGACCCAAGGGAGCCCTACAAACTGACATCAGGAACCTGGACTGCTGAGTTTTCTTTCCCAGGGAAAATGGAAAAAGGATGTGCCCAGGGGCCCCTGGACCTGGGCTGGGGACTCACTACAAAAAATCCTTATATCGAAGGATGGACCCCACACCAAAGTTGTCCCCACCTCAAACTTGTGCTGCCCTGATAGACCCAAGGGAGCCCTACAAACTGACATCAGGAACCTGGACTGCTGAGTTTTCTTTCCCAGGGAAAATGGAAAAAGGATATGCCCAGGGGCCCCTGGCACTGACTGCAAAAAATCCTTATATCGAAGGATGGACCCACACCGAAGTTGTCCCCACCTCAAACTTGTGCTGCCCTGATAGACCCAAGGGAGCCCTACAAACTGACATCAGGAACCTGGACTGCTGAGTTTTCTTTCCCAGGGAAAATGGCCAAAGGATGTGCCCAGGGGGCCCTGGCCCTGACTGCAAAAAATCCTTATATCGAAGGATGGACCCCACACCAAAATTGCCCCACCTCAAACTTGTGCTGCCCTAATAGACCCAAGGGAGCCCTACAAACTGACATCAGGAACCTGGACTGCTGAGTTTTCTTTCCCAGGGAAAATGGAAAAAGGATGTGCCCAGGGGCCCCAGGCCCTGAATGCAAAAAATCCTTATATCGAAGGATGGACCCCACACCAAAGTTGTCCCCACCTCAAACTTGTGCTGCCCTGATAGACCCAAGGGAGCCCTACAAACTGACATCAGGAACCTGGACTGCTGAGTTTTCTTTCCCAGGGAAAATGGAAAAAGGATGTGCCCAGGGGCCCCTGGCCCTGATTGCAAAGAATCCTTATATCGAAGGATGGAGCCCACACCAAAGTGTTCCCCACCTCAAACTTGTGCTGCCCTGATAGACCCAAGGGAGCCCTACAAACTGACCTCAGGAACCTGGACTGCTGAGTTTTCTTTCCCAGGGAAAATGGAAAAAGGTTGTGCCCAGGGGCCCCTGGCTCTGGGGTGGGGCCTCACTGCAAAAAATCCTTATATCGAAGGATGGAGCCCACACCGAATTTGTCCCCATCTCAAACTTGTGCTGCCCTGATAGACCCAAGGGAGCCCTACAAACTGACATCAGGAACCTGGACTGCTGAGTTTTCTTTCCCAGGGAAAATGGAAAAAGGATGTGCCCAGGGGCCCCTGGCCCTGACTGCAAAAAATCCTTATATCGAAGGATGGAGCCCACACCGAAGTTGTCCCCACCTCAAACTTGTGCTGCCCTGATAGACCCAAGGGAGCCCTACAAACTGACATCAGGAACCTGGACTGCAGAGTTTTCTTTCCCAGGGAAAATGGAAAAAGGATGTGCCCCGGGGCCCCTGGCCCTGGGCTGGGGCCGCACTACAAAAAATCCTTATATCGAAGGATGGACCCCACACCAAAGTTGTCCCCACCTCAAACTTGTACTGCCCTGATAGACCCAAGGGAGCCCTACAAACTGACATCAGGAACCTGGACTGCTGAGTTTTCTTTCCCAGGGAAAATGGAAAAAGGATATGCCCAGGGGCCCCTGGCCCTGACTGCAAAAAATCCTTATATCGAAGGGTGGACCCCACACCAAAGTGTTCCCCACCTCAAACTTGTGCTGCCCTGATAGACCCAAGGGAGCCCTACAAACTGACATCAGGAACCTGGACTGCTGAGTTTTCTTTCCCAGGGAAAATGGAAAAAGGTTGTGCCCAGGGGCCTCTGGCCCTGACTGCAAAGAATCCTTATATCGAAGGATGGACCCCACACCAAAGTGTTCCCCACCTCAAACTTGTGCTGCCCTGATAGACCCAAGGGAGCCCTACAAACTGACATCAGGAACCTGGACTGCTGAGTTTTCTTTCCCAGGGAAAATGGAAAAAGGTTGTGCCCAGGGGCCCCTGGCCTTGGGGTGGGGCCTCACTGCAAAAAATCCTTATATTGAAGGATGGAGCCCACACCGAAGTTGTCCCCACCTCAAACTTGTGCTGCCCTGATACACCCAAGGGAGCCCTACAAACTGACATCAGGAACCTGGACTGCTGAGTTTTCTTTCCCAGGGAAAATGGAAAAAGGATATGCCCAGGGGCCCCTGGCCCAGACTGCAAAAAATCCTTATATCGAAGGGTGGACCCCACACCGAAGTTGTCCCCACCTCAAACTTGTGCTGCCCTGATAGACCCAAGGGAGCCCTACAAACTGACATCAGGAACCTGGACTGCTGAGTTTTCTTTCCCAGGGAAAATGGAAAAAGGATGTGCCCAGGGGCCCCTGGCCCTGACTGCAAAGAATCCTTATATCGAAGGATGGAGCCCACACCAAAGTGTTCCCCACCTCAAACTTGTGCTGCCCTGATAGACCCAAGGGAACCCTACAAACTGACATCAGGAACCTGGACTGCTGAGTTTTCTTTCCCAGGGAAAATGGAAAAAGGATGTGCCCAGGGGCCCCTAGGCCTGACTGCAAAAAATCCTTATATCGAAGGATGGACCCCACACCAAAGTTGTCCCCACCTCAAACTTGTGCTGCCCTGATAGACCCAAGGGAGCCCTACAAACTGACATCAGGAACCTGGACTGCAGAGTTTTCTTTCCCAGGGAAAATGGAAAACGATTGTGCCCAGGGGGCCCAGGCCCTGACTGCAAAAAATCCTTATATCGAAGGATGGACCCCACACCGAAGTTGTCCCCACCTCAAACTTGTGCTGCCCTAATAGACCCAAGGGAGCCCTACAAACTGACATCAGGAACCTGGACTGCTGAGTTTTCTTTCCCAGGGAAAATGGAAAAAGGATGTGCCCAGGGGCCCCTGGCCCAGACTGCAAAAATCCTTATATCGAAGGATGGACCCCACACCAAAGTTGTCCCCACCTCAAATTGTACTGCCCTGATAGACCCAAGGGAGCCCTACAAACTGACATCAGGAACCTGGACTGCTGAGTTTTCTTTCCCAGGGAAAATGGAAAAAGGATTTGCCCAGGGGCCCCAGGCCCTGACTGCAAAAAATCCTTATATCGAAGGGTGTACCCCACACTGAAGTTGTCCCCACCTCAAACTTGTGCTGCCCTGATAGACCCAAGGGAGCCCTACAAACTGACATCAGGAACCTGGACTGCTGAGTTTTCTTTCCCAGGGAAAATGGAAAAAGGATGTGCCCAGGGGCCCCTGGCCCTGACTGCAAAAAATCCTTATATCGAAGGATGGACCCCACACTGAATTTGTTCCCACCTCAAACTTGTGCTGCCCTGATAGACCCAAGGGAGCCCTACAAACTGACATCAGGAACCTGGACTGCTGAGTTTTCTTTCCCAGGGAAAATGGAAAAAGGTTGTGCCCAGGGGCCCCTGGCCCTGACTGCAAAGAATCCTTATATCGAAGGATGGACCCCACACCAAAGTGTTCCCCACCTCAAACTTGTGCTGCCCTGATAGACCCAAGGGAGCCCTACAAACTGACATCAGGAACCTGGACTGCTGAGTTTTCTTTGCCAGGGAAAATGGAAAAAGGTTGTGCCCAGGGGCCCCTGGCCCTGGGGTGGGGCCTCACTGCAAAAAATCCTTATATTGAAGGATGGAGCACACACCGAAGTTGTCCCCACCTCAAACTTGTGCTGCCCTGATACACCCAAGGGAGCCCTACAAACTGACATCAGGAACCTGGACTGCTGAGTTTTCTTTCCCAGGGAAAATGGAAAAAGGATATGCCCAGGGGCCCCTGGCCCTGACTGCAAAAAATCCTTATATCGAAGGGTGGACCCCACACCGAAGTTGTCCCCACCTCAAACTTGTGCTGCCCTGATAGACCCAAGGGAGCCCTACAAACTGACATCAGGAACCTGGACTGCTGAGTTTTCTTTCCCAGGGAAAATGGAAAAAGGATGTGCCCAGGGGCCCCTGGCCCTGACTGCAAAGAATCCTTATATCGAAGGATGGACCCCACACTGAATTTGTTCCCACCTCAAACTTGTGCTGCCCTGATAGACCCAAGGGAGCCCTACAAACTGACATCAGGAACCTGGACTGCTGAGTTTTCTTTCCCAGGGAAAATGGAAAAAGGATATGCCCAGGGGCCCCTGGCCCTGACTGCAAAAAATCCTTATATCGAAGGGTGGACCCCACACCGAAGTTGTCCCCACCTCAAACTTGTGCTGCCCTGATAGACCCAAGGGAGCCCTACAAACTGACATCAGGAACCTGGACTGCTGAGTTTTCTTTCCCAGGGAAAATGGAAAAAGGTTGTGCCCAGGGGCCCCTGGCCCTGACTGCAAAGAATCCTTATATCGAAGGATGGACCCCACACCAAAGTGTTCCCCACCTCAAACTTGTGCTGCCCTGATAGACCCAAGGGAGCCCTACAAACTGACATCGGGAACCTGGACTGCTGAGTTTTCTTTCCCAGGGAAAATGGAAAAAGGTTGTGCCCAGGGGCCCCTGGCTCTGGGGTGGGGCCTCACTGCAAAAAATCCTTATATCGAAGGATGGAGCCCACACCGAAGTTGTCCCCATCTCAAACTTGTGCTGCCCTGATAGACCCAAGGGAGCCCTACAAACTGACATCAGGAACCTGGACTGCTGAGTTTTCTTTCCCAGGGAAAATGGAAAAAGGATGTGCCCAGGGGCCCCTGGACCTGGGCTGGGGACTCACTACAAAAAATCCTTATATCGAAGGATGGACCCCACACCAAAGTTGTCCCCACCTAAAACTTGTGCTGCCCTGATAGACCCAAGGGAGACCTACAAACTGACATCAGGAACCTGGACTGCTGAGTTTTCTTTCCCAGGGAAAATGGCCAAAGGATGTGCCCAGGGGGCCCTGGCCCTGACTGCAAAAAATCCTTATATCGAAGGATGGACCCCACACCAAAATTGCCCCACCTCAAACTTGTGCTGCCCTAATAGACCCAAGGGAGCCCTACAAACTGACATCAGGAACCTGGACTGCTGAGTTTTCTTTCCCAGGGAAAATGGAAAAAGGATGTGCCCAGGGGCCCCAGGCCCTGAATGCAAAAAATCCTTATATCGAAGGATGGACCCCACACCAAAGTTGTCCCCACCTCAAACTTGTGCTGCCCTGATAGACCCAAGGGAGCCCTACAAACTGACATCAGGAACCTGGACTGCTGAGTTTTCTTTCCCAGGGAAAATGGAAAAAGGATGTGCCCAGGGGCCCCTGGCCCTGACTGCAAAGAATCCTTATATCGAAGGATGGACCCCACACCAAAGTGTTCCCCACCTCAAACTTGTGCTGCCCTGATAGACCCAAGGGAGCCCTACAAACTGACATCAGGAACCTGGACTGCTGAGTTTTCTTTCCCAGGGAAAATGGAAAAAGGTTGTGCCCAGGGGCCCCTGGCTCTGGGGTGGGGCCTCACTGCAAAAAATCCTTATATCGAAGGATGGAGCCCACACCGAATTTGTCCCCATCTCAAACTTGTGCTGCCCTGATAGACCCAAGGGAGCCCTACAAACTGACATCAGGAACCTGGACTGCTGAGTTTTCTTTCCCAGGGAAAATGGAAAAAGGATGTGCCCAGGGGCCCCTGGCCCTGACTGCAAAAAATCCTTATATTGAAGGATGGACCCCACATCAAAGTTGTCCCCACCTCAAACTTGTGCTGCCCTGATAGACCCAAGGGAGCCCTACAAACTGACATCAGGAACCTGGACTGCTGAGTTTTCTTTCCCAGGGAAAATGGAAAAAGGATGTGCCCAGGGGCCCCTGGCCCTGACTGTAAAAAATCCTTATATCGAAGGATGGACCCACACCGAAGTTGTCCCCACCTCAAACTTGTGCTGCCCTGATAGACCCAAGGGAGCCCTACAAACTGACATCAGGAACCTGGACTGCAGAGTTTTCTTTCCCAGGGAAAATGGAAAAAGGATGTGCCCAGGGGCCCCTGGCCCTGGGCTGGGGCCGCACTACAAAAAATCCTTATATCGAAGGATGGACCCCACACCAAAGTTGTCCCCACCTCAAACTTGTACTGCCCTGATAGACCCAAGGGAGCCCTACAAACTGACATCAGGAACCTGGACTGCTGAGTTTTCTTTCCCAGGGAAAATGGAAAAAGGATATGCCCAGGGGCCCCTGGCCCTGACTGCAAAGAATCCTTATATCGAAGGGTGGACCCCACACCGAAGTTGTCCCCACCTCAAACTTGTGCTGCCCTGATAGACCCAAGGGAGCCCTACAAACTGACATCAGGAACCTGGACTGCTGAGTTTTCTTTCCCAGGGAAAATGGAAAAAGGTTGTGCCCAGGGGCCCCTGGCCCTGACTGCAAAGAATCCTTATATCGAAGGATGGACCCCACACCAAAGTGTTCCCCACCTCAAACTTGTGCTGCCCTGATAGACCCAAGGGAGCCCTACAAACTGATATCAGGAACCTGGACTGCGGAGTTTTCTTTCCCAGGGAAAATGGAAAAAGGTTGTGCCCAGGGGCCCCTGGCCCTGACTGCAAAAAATCCTTATATTGAAGGATGGAGCCCACACCGAAGTTGTCCCCACCTCAAACTTGTGCTGCCCTGATAGACCCAAGGGAGCCCTACAAACTGACATCAGGAACCTGGACTGCTGAGTTTTCTTTCCCAGGGAAAATGGAAAAAGGATATGCCCAGGGGCCCCTGGCCCTGACTGCAAAAAATCCTTATATCGAAGGGTGGACCCCACACCGAAGTTGTCCCCACCTCAAACTTGTGCTGCCCTGATAGACCCAAGGGAGCCCTACAAACTGACATCAGGAACCTGGACTGCTGAGTTTTCTTTCCCAGGGAAAATGGAAAAAGGATGTGCCCAGGGGCCCCTGGCCCTGACTGCAAAGAATCCTTATATCGAAGGATGGACCCCACACCAAAGTGTTCCCCACCTCAAACTTGTGCTGCCCTGATAGACCCAAGGGAACCCTACAAACTGACATCAGGAACCTGGACTGCTGAGTTTTCTTTCCCAGGGAAAATGGAAAAAGGATGTGCCCAGGGGCCCCTGGCCCTGACTGCAAAAAATCCTTATATCGAAGGATGGACCCCACACCAAAGTTGTCCCCACCTCAAACTTGTGCTGCCCTGATAGACCCAAGGGAGCCCTACAAACTGACATCAGGAACCTGGACTGCAGAGTTTTCTTTCCCAGGGAAAATGGAAAAAGATTGTGCCCAGGGGGCCCAGGCCCTGACTGCAAAAAATCCTTATATCGAAGGATGGACCCCACACCGAAGTTGTCCCCACCTCAAACTTGTGCTGCCCTGATAGACCCAAGGGAGCCCTACAAACTGACATCAGGAACCTGGACTGCTGAGTTTTCTTTCCCAGGGAAAATGGAAAAAGGATGTGCCCAGGGGCCCCAGGCCCTGACTGCAAAAAATCCTTATATCGAAGGGTGTACCCCACACTGAAGTTGTCGCCACCTCAAACTTGTGCTGCCCTGATAGACCCAAGGGAGCCCTACAAACTGACATCAGGAACCTGGACTGCTGAGTTTTCTTTCCCAGGGAAAATGGAAAAAGGATGTGCCCAGGGGCCCCTGGCCCTGACTGCAAAAAATCCTTATATCGAAGGATGGACCCCACACCAAAGTTGTCCCCACCTCAAACTTGTGCTGCCCTGATAGACCCAAGGGAGCCCTACAAACTGACATCAGGAACCTGGACTGCTGAGTTTTCTTTCCCAGGGAAAATGGAAAAAGGATGTGCCCAGGGGCCCCTGGCCCTGACTGCAAAAAATCCTTATATCGAAGTATGGACCCCACATCAAAGTGGTCCCCACCTCAAACTTGTGCTGCCCTGATACACCCAAGGGAACCCTACAAACTGACATCAGGAACCTGGACTGCTGAGTTTTCTTTCCCAGGGAAAATGGCCAAAGGATGTGCCCAGGGGGCCCTGGCCCTGACTGCAAACAATCCTTATATCGAAGGATGGAGCCCACACCGAAGTTGTCCCCACCTCAAACTTTTGCTGCCCTGATAGACCCAAGGGAGCCCTACAAACTGACATCAGGAACCTGGACTGCTGAGTTTTCTTTCCCAGGGAAAATGGAAAAAGATTGTGCCCAGGGGGCCCAGGCCCTGACTGCAAAAAATCCTTATATCGAAGGATGGACCCCACACCGAAGTTGTCCCCACCTCAAACTTGTGCTGCCCTAATAGACGCAAGGGAGCCCTACAAACTGACATCAGGAACCTGGACTGCTGAGTTTTCTTTCCCAGGGAAAATGGAAAAAGGATGTGCCCAGGGGCCCCTGGCCCAGACTGCAAAAATCCTTATATCGAAGGATGGACCCCACACCAAAGTTGTCCCCACCTCAAATTTGTGCTGCCCTGATAGACCCAAGGGAGCCCTACAAACTGACATCAGGAACCTGGACTGCTGAGTTTTCTTTCCCAGGGAAAATGGAAAAAGGATGTGCCCAGGGGCCCCTGGCCCTGACTGCAAAAAATCCTTATATCGAAGGATGGACCCCACACCAAAGTTGTCCCCACCTCAAACTTGTGCTGCCCTGATAGACCCAAGGGAGCCCTACAAACTGACATCAGGAACCTGGACTGCTGAGTTTTCTTTCCCAGGGAAAATGGAAAAAGGATGTGCCCAGGGGCCCCTGGCCCTGACTGCAAAGAATCCTTATATCGAAGGATGGACCCCACACCAAATTGTTCCCCACCTCAAACTTGTGCTGCCCTGATAGACCCAAGGGAGCCCTACAAACTGATATCAGGAACCTGGACTGCGGAGTTTTCTTTCCCAGGGAAAATGGAAAAAGGTTGTGCCCAGGGGCCCCTGGCCCTGACTGCAAAAAATCCTTATATTGAAGGATGGAGCCCACACCGAAGTTGTCCCCACCTCAAACTTGTGCTGCCCTGATAGACCCAAGGGAGCCCTACAAACTGACATCAGGAACCTGGACTGCTGAGTTTTCTTTCCCAGGGAAAATGGAAAAAGGATATGCCCAGGGGCCCCTGGCCCTGACTGCAAAAAATCCTTATATCGAAGGGTGGACCCCACACCGAAGTTGTCCCCACCTCAAACTTGTGCTGCCCTGATAGACCCAAGGGAGCCCTACAAACTGACATCAGGAACCTGGACTGCTGAGTTTTCTTTCCCAGGGAAAATGGAAAAAGGATGTGCCCAAGGGCCCCTGGCCCTGACTGCAAAGAATCCTTATATCGAAGGATGGACCCCACACCAAAGTGTTCCCCACCTCAAACTTGTGCTGCCCTGATAGACCCAAGGGAACCCTACAAACTGACATCAGGAACCTGGACTGCTGAGTTTTCTTTCCCAGGGAAAATGGAAAAAGGATGTGCCCAGGGGCCCCTGGCCCTGACTGCAAAAAATCCTTATATCGAAGGATGGACCCCACACCAAAGTTGTCCCCACCTCAAACTTGTGCTGCCCTGATAGACCCAAGGGAGCCCTACAAACTGACATCAGGAACCTGGACTGCAGAGTTTTCTTTCCCAGGGAAAATGGAAAAAGATTGTGCCCAGGGGGCCCAGGCCCTGACTGCAAAAAATCCTTATATCGAAGGATGGACCCCACACCGAAGTTGTCCCCACCTCAAACTTGTGCTGCCCTGATAGACCCAAGGGAGCCCTACAAACTGACATCAGGAACCTGGACTGCTGAGTTTTCTTTCCCAGGGAAAATGGAAAAAGGTTGTGCCCAGGGGCCCCAGGCCCTGACTGCAAAAAATCCTTATATCGAAGGGTGTACCCCACACTGAAGTTGTCGCCACCTCAAACTTGTGCTGCCCTGATAGACCCAAGGGAGCCCTACAAACTGACATCAGGAACCTGGACTGCTGAGTTTTCTTTCCCAGGGAAAATGGAAAAAGGATGTGCCCAGGGGCCCCTGGCCCTGACTGCAAAAAATCCTTATATCGAAGGATGGACCCCACACCAAAGTTGTCCCCACCTCAAACTTGTGCTGCCCTGATAGACCCAAGGGAGCCCTACAAACTGACATCAGGAACCTGGACTGCTGAGTTTTCTTTCCCAGGGAAAATGGAAAAAGGATGTGCCCAGGGGCCCCTGGCCCTGACTGCAAAAAATCCTTATATCGAAGTATGGACCCCACATCAAAGTGGTCCCCACCTCAAACTTGTGCTGCCCTGATACACCCAAGGGAACCCTACAAACTGACATCAGGAACCTGGACTGCTGAGTTTTCTTTCCCAGGGAAAATGGCCAAAGGATGTGCCCAGGGGGCCCTGGCCCTGACTGCAAACAATCCTTATATCGAAGGATGGAGCCCACACCGAAGTTGTCCCCACCTCAAACTTTTGCTGCCCTGATAGACCCAAGGGAGCCCTACAAACTGACATCAGGAACCTGGACTGCTGAGTTTTCTTTCCCAGGGAAAATGGAAAAAGATTGTGCCCAGGGGGCCCAGGCCCTGACTGCAAAAAATCCTTATATCGAAGGATGGACCCCACACCGAAGTTGTCCCCACCTCAAACTTGTGCTGCCCTAATAGACGCAAGGGAGCCCTACAAACTGACATCAGGAACCTGGACTGCTGAGTTTTCTTTCCCAGGGAAAATGGAAAAAGGATGTGCCCAGGGGCCCCTGGCCCAGACTGCAAAAATCCTTATATCGAAGGATGGACCCCACACCAAAGTTGTCCCCACCTCAAATTTGTGCTGCCCTGATAGACCCAAGGGAGCCCTACAAACTGACATCAGGAACCTGGACTGCTGAGTTTTCTTTCCCAGGGAAAATGGAAAAAGGATGTGCCCAGGGGCCCCTGGCCCTGACTGCAAAAAATCCTTATATCGAAGGATGGACCCCACACCAAAGTTGTCCCCACCTCAAACTTGTGCTGCCCTGATAGACCCAAGGGAGCCCTACAAACTGACATCAGGAACCTGGACTGCTGAGTTTTCTTTCCCAGGGAAAATGGAAAAAGGATGTGCCCAGGGGCCCCTGGCCCTGACTGCAAAAAATCCTTATATCGAAGTATGGACCCCACATCAAAGTGGTCCCCACCTCAAACTTGTGCTGCCCTGATACACCCAAGGGAACCCTACAAACTGACATCAGGAACCTGGACTGCTGAGTTTTCTTTCCCAGGGAAAATGGCCAAAGGATGTGCCCAGGGGGCCCTGGCCCTGACTGCAAACAATCCTTATATCGAAGGATGGAGCCCACACCGAAGTTGTCCCCACCTCAAACTTTTGCTGCCCTGATAAACCCAAGGGAACCCTACAAACTGACATCAGGAACCTGGACTGCTGAGTTTTCTTTCCCAGGGAAAATGGAAAAAGGTTGTGGCCAGGGGCCCCTGGCCCTGACTGCAAAAAATCCTTATATCGAAGGGTGTACCCCACACTGAAGTTGTCCCCACCTCAAACTTGTGCTGCCCTGATAGACCCAAGGGAGCCCTACAAACTGACATCAGGAACCTGGACTGCTGAGTTTTCTTTCCCAGGGAAAATGGAAAAAGGATGTGCCCAGGGGCCCCTGGCCCTGACTGCAAAAAATCCTTATATCGAAGGATGGAGCCCACACCAAAGTTGTCCCCACCTCAAACTTGTGCTGCCCTGATAGACCCAAGGGAGCCCTACAAACTGACATCAGGAACCTGGACTGCTGAGTTTTCTTTCCCAGGGAAAATGGAAAAAGGATGTGCCCAGGGGCCCCTGGCCCTGACTGCAAAAAATCCTTATATCGAAGTATGGACCCCACATCAAAGTGGTCCCCACCTCAAACTTGTGCTGCCCTGATACACCCAAGGGAACCCTACAAACTGACATCAGGAACCTGGACTGCTGAGTTTTCTTTCCCAGGGAAAATGGCCAAAGGATGTGCCCAGGGGGCCCTGGCCCTGACTGCAAACAATCCTTATATCGAAGGATGGAGCCCACACCGAAGTTGTCCCCACCTCAAACTTTTGCTGCCCTGATAAACCCAAGGGAACCCTACAAACTGACATCAGGAACCTGGACTGCTGAGTTTTCTTTCCCAGGGAAAATGGAAAAAGGATGTGCCCAGGGGCCCCTGGCCCTGACTGCAAAGAATCCTTATATCGAAGGATGGACCCCACACCAAAGTGTTCCCCACCTCAAACTTGTGCTGCCCTGATAGACCCAAGGGAGCCCTACAAACTGACATCAGGAACCTGGACTGCTGAGTTTTCTTTCCCAGGGAAAATGGAAAAAGGTTGTGCCCAGCGGCCCCTGGCTCTGGGGTGGGGCCTCACTGCAAAAAATCCTTATATCGAAGGATGGAGCCCACACCGAATTTGTCCCCATCTCAAACTTGTGCTGCCCTGATAGACCCAAGGGAGCCCTACAAACTGACATCAGGAACCTGGACTGCTGAGTTTTCTTTCCCAGGGAAAATGGAAAAAGGATGTGCCCAGGGGCCCCTGGCCCTGACTGCAAAAAATCCTTATATCGAAGGATGGAGCCCACACAGAAGTTGTCCCCACCTCAAACTTGTGCTGCCCTGATAGACCCAAGGGAGCCCTACAAACTGACATCAGGAACCTGGACTGCTGAGTTTTCTTTCCCAGGGAAAATGGAAAAAGGATGTGCCCAGGGGCCCCTGGCCCTGACTGTAAAAAATCCTTATATCGAAGGATGGACCCACACCGAAGTTGTCCCCACCTCAAACTTGTGCTGCCCTGATAGACCCAAGGGAGCCCTACAAACTGACATCAGGAACCTGGACTGCAGAGTTTTCTTTCCCAGGGAAAATGGAAAAAGGATGTGCCCCGGGGCCCCTGGCCCTGGGCTGGGGCCGCACTACAAAAAATCCTTATATCGAAGGATGGACCCCACACCAAAGTTGTCCCCACCTCAAACTTGTACTGCCCTGATAGACCCAAGGGAGCCCTACAAACTGACATCAGGAACCTGGACTGCAGAGTTTTCTTTCCCAGGGAAAATGGAAAAAGGATATGCCCAGGGGCCCCTGGCCCTGACTGCAAAAAATCCTTATATCGAAGGGTGGACCCCACACCAAAGTGTTCCCCACCTCAAACTTGTGCTGCCCTGATAGACCCAAGGGAGCCCTACAAACTGACATCAGGAACCTGGACTGCTGAGTTTTCTTTCCCAGGGAAAATGGAAAAAGGTTGTGCCCAGGGGCCCCTGGCCCTGACTGCAAAGAATCCTTATATCGAAGGATGGACCCCACACCAAAGTGTTCCCCACCTCAAACTTGTGCTGCCCTGATAGACCCAAGGGAGCCCTACAAACTGACATCAGGAACCTGGACTGCTGAGTTTTCTTTGCCAGGGAAAATGGAAAAAGGTTGTGCCCAGGGGCCCCTGGCCCTGGGGTGGGGCCTCACTGCAAAAAATCCTTATATTGAAGGATGGAGCCCACACCGAAGTTTTCCCCACCTCAAACTAGTGCTGCCCTGATACACCCAAGGGAGCCCTACAAACTGACATCAGGAACCTGGACTGCTGAGTTTTCTTTCCCAGGGAAAATGGAAAAAGGATATGCCCAGGGGCCCCTGGCCCTGACTGCAAAAAATCCTTATATCGAAGGGTGGACCCCACACCGAAGTTGTCCCCACCTCAAACTTGTGCTGCCCTGATAGACCCAAGGGAGCCCTACAAACTGACATCAGGAACCTGGACTGCTGAGTTTTCTTTCCCAGGGAAAATGGAAAAAGGATGTGCCCAGGGGCCCCTGGCCCTGACTGCAAAGAATCCTTATATCGAAGGATGGACCCCACACCAAAGTGTTCCCCACCTCAAACTTGTGCTGCCCTGATAGACCCAAGGGAACCCTACAAACTGACATCAGGAACCTGGACTGCTGAGTTTTCTTTCCCAGGGAAAATGGAAAAAGGATGTGCCCAGGGGCCCCTGGCCCTGACTGCAAAAAATCCTTATATCGAAGGATGGACCCCACACCAAAGTTGTCCCCACCTCAAACTTGTGCTGCCCTGATAGACCCAAGGGAGCCCTACAAACTGACATCAGGAACCTGGACTGCAGAGTTTTCTTTCCCAGGGAAAATGGAAAACGATTGTGCCCAGGGGGCCCAGGCCCTGTCTGCAAAAAATCCTTATATCGAAGGATGGACCCCACACCGAAGTTGTCCCAACCTCAAACTTGTGCTGCCCTAATAGACCCAAGGGAGCCCTACAAACTGACATCAGGAACCTGGACTGCTGAGTTTTCTTTCCCAGGGAAAATGGAAAAAGGATGTGCCCAGGGGCCCCTGGCCCAGACTGCAAAAATCCTTATATCGAAGGATGGACCCCACACCAAAGTTGTCCCCACCTCAAATTGTACTGCCCTGATAGATCCAAGGGAGCCCTACAAACTGACATCAGGAACCTGGACTGCTGAGTTTTCTTTCCCAGGGAAAATGGAAAAAGGATGTGCCCAGGGGCCCCAGGCCCTGACTGCAAAAAATCCTTATATCGAAGGGTGTACCCCACACTGAAGTTGTCCCCACCTCAAACTTGTGCTGCCCTGATAGACCCAAGGGAGCCCTACAAACTGACATCAGGAACCTGGACTGCTGAGTTTTCTTTCCCAGGGAAAATGGAAAAAGGATGTGCCCAGGGGCCCCTGGCCCTGACTGCAAAAAATCCTTATATTGAAGGATGGACCCCACACTGAATTTGTTCCCACCTCAAACTTGTGCTGCCCTGATAGACCCAAGGGAGCCCTACAAACTGACATCAGGAACCTGGACTGCTGAGTTTTCTTTCCCAGGGAAAATGGCCAAAGGATGTGCCCAGGGGCCCCTGGCCCTGACTGCAAAAAATCCTTATATCGTAGGATGGACCCCACATCAAAGTTGTCCCCACCTAAAACTTGTGCTGCCCTGATAGACCCAAGGGAGCCCTACAAACTGACATCAGGAACCTGGTCTGCTGAGTTTTCTTTCCCAGGGAAAATGGCCAAAGGATGTGCCCAGGGGCCCCTGGCCCTGACTGCAAAAAATCCTTATATCGAAGGATGGACCCCACACCAAAGTGTTCCCCACCTCAAACTTGTGCTGCCCTGATAGACCCAAGGGAGCCCTACAAACTGACATCAGGAACCTGGACTGCTGAGTTTTCTTTCCCAGGGAAAATGGAAAAAGGTTGTGCCCAGGGGCCCCTGGCCCTGGGGTGGGGCCTCACTGCAAAAAATCCTTATATCGAAGGATGGACCCCACACCGAAGTTGTCCCCACCTCAAACTTGTGCTGCCCTGATAGACCCAAGGGAGCCCTACAAACTGATATCAGGAACCTGGACTGCTGAGTTTTCTTTCCCAGGGAAAATGGAAAAAGGTTGTGCCCAGGGGCCCCTGGCCCTGACTGCAAAAAATCCTTATATGGAAGGATGGAGCCCACACCGAAGTTGTCCCCACCTCAAACTTGTGCTGCCCTGATAGACCCAAGGGAGCCCTACAAACTGACATCAGGAACCTGGACTGCTGAGTTTTCTTTCCCAGGGAAAATGGAAAAAGGATATGCCCAGGGGCCCCTGGCCCTGACTGCAAAAAATCCTTATATCGAAGGGTGGACCCCACACCAAAGTTGTCCCCACCTCAAACTTGTGCTGCCCTGATAGACCCAAGGGAGCCCTACAAACTGACATCAGGAACCTGGACTGCTGAGTTTTCTTTCCCAGGCAAAATGGAAAAAGGATGTGCCCAGGGGCCCCTGGCCCTGACTGCAAAGAATCCTTATATCGAAGGATGGACCCCACACCAAAGTGTTCCCCACCTCAAACTTGTGCTGCCCTGATAGACCCAAGGGAGCCCTACAAACTGACATCGGGAACCTGGACTGCTGAGTTTTCTTTCCCAGGGAAAATGGAAAAAGGTTGTGCCCAGGGGCCCCTGGCTCTGGGGTGGGGCCTCACTGCAAAAAATCCTTATATCGAAGGATGGAGCCCACACCGAAGTTGTCCCCATCTCAAACTTGTGCTGCCCTGATAGACCCAAGGGAGCCCTACAAACTGACATCAGGAACCTGGACTGCTGAGTTTTCTTTCCCAGGGAAAATGGAAAAAGGATGTGCCCAGGGGCCCCTGGGCCTGGGCTGGGGACTCACTACAAAAAATCCTTATATCGAAGGATGGACCCCACACCAAAGTTGTCCCCACCTAAAACTTGTGCTGCCCTGATAGACCCAAGGGAGCCCTACAAACTGACATCAGGAACCTGGACTGCTGAGTTTTCTTTCCCAGGGAAAATGGCCAAAGGATGTGCCCAGGGGGCCCTGGCCCTGACTGCAAAAAATCCTTATATCGAAGGATGGACCCCACACCAAAATTGCCCCACCTCAAACTTGTGCTGCCCTAATAGACCCAAGGGAGCCCTACAAACTGACATCAGGAACCTGGACTGCTGAGTTTTCTTTCCCAGGGAAAATGGAAAAAGGATGTGCCCAGGGGCCCCTGGCCCTGACTGCAAAAAATCCTTATATCGAAGGATGGAGCCCACACCGAAGTTGTCCCCACCTCAAACTTGTGCTGCCCTGATAGACCCAAGGGAGCCCTACAAATTGACATCAGGAACCTGGACTGCTGAGTTTTCTTTCCCAGGGAAAATGGAAAAAGGATGTGCCCAGGGGCCCCTGGCCCTGACTGTAAAAAATCCTTATATCGAAGGATGGACCCACACCGAAGTTGTCCCCACCTCAAACTTGTGCTGCCCTGATAGACCCAAGGGAGCCCTACAAACTGACATCAGGAACCTGGACTGCAGAGTTTTCTTTCCCAGGGAAAATGGAAAAAGGATGTGCCCAGGGGCCCCTGGCCCTGGGCTGGGGCCGCACTACAAAAAATCCTTATATCGAAGGATGGACCCCACACCAAAGTTGTCCCCACCTCAAACTTGTACTGCCCTGATAGACCCAAGGGAGCCCTACAAACTGACATCAGGAACCTGGACTGCTGAGTTTTCTTTCCCAGGGAAAATGGAAAAAGGATATGCCCAGGGGCCCCTGGCCCTGACTGCAAAAAATCCTTATATCGAAGGATGGACCCCACACCGAAGTTGTCCCCACCTCAAACTTGTGCTGCCCTGATAGACCCAAGGGAGCCCTACAAACTGACATCAGGAACCTGGACTGCTGAGTTTTCTTTCCCAGGGAAAATGGAAAAAGGTTGTGCCCAGGGGCCCCTGGCCCTGACTGCAAAGAATCCTTATATCGAAGGATGGACCCCACCCCAAAGTGTTCCCCACCTCAAACTTGTGCTGCCCTGATAGACCCAAGGGAGCCCTACAAACTGATATCAGGAACCTGGACTGCTAAGTTTTCTTTCCCAGGGAAAATGGAAAAAGGTTGTGCCCAGGGGCCCCTGGCCCTGACTGCAAACAATCCTTATATTGAAGGATGGAGCCCACACCGAAGTTGTCCCCACCTCAAACTTGTGCTGCCCTGATAGACCCAAGGGAGCCCTACAAACTGACATCAGGAACCTGGACTGCTGAGTTTTCTTTCCCAGGGAAAATGGAAAAAGGATATGCCCAGGGGCCCCTGGCCCTGACTGCAAAAAATCCTTATATCGAAGGGTGGACCCCACACCGAAGTTGTCCCCACCTCAAACTTGTGCTGCCCTGATAGACCCAAGGGAGCCCTACAAACTGACATCAGGAACCTGGACTGCTGAGTTTTCTTTCCCAGGGAAAATGGAAAAAGGATGTGCCCAGGGGCCCCTGGCCCTGACTGCAAAGAATCCTTATATCGAAGGATGGACCCCACACCAAAGTGTTCCCCACCTCAAACTTGTGCTGCCCTGATAGACCCAAGGGAACCCTACAAACTGACATCAGGAACCTGGACTGCTGAGTTTTCTTTCCCAGGGAAAATGGAAAAAGGATGTGCCCAGGGGCCCCTGGCCCTGACTGCAAAAAATCCTTATATCGAAGGATGGACCCCACACCAAAGTTGTCCCCACCTCAAACTTGTGCTGCCCTAATAGACCCAAGGGAGCCCTACAAACTGACATCAGGAACCTGGACTGCTGAGTTTTCTTTCCCAGGGAAAATGGAAAAAGGATGTGCCCAGGGGCCCCAGGCCCTGACTGCAAAAAATCCTTATATCAAAGGGTGTACCCCACACTGAAGTTGTCCCCACCTCAAACTTGTGCTGCCCTGATAGACCCAAGGGAGCCCTACAAACTGACATCAGGAACCTGGACTGCTGAGTTTTCTTTCCCAGGGAAAATGGAAAAAGGATGTGCCCAGGGGCCTCTGGCCCTGACTGCAAAAAATCCTTATATCGAAGGATGGACCCCACACCAAAGTTGTCCCCACCTCAAACTTGTGCTGCCCTGATAGACCCAAGGGAGCCCTACAAACTGACATCAGGAACCTGGACTGCTGAGTTTTCTTTCCCAGGGAAAATGGAAAAAGGATGTGCCCAGGGGCCCCTGGCCCTGACTGCAAAAAATCCTTATATCGAAGTATGGACCCCACATCAAAGTGGTCCCCACCTCAAACTTGTGCTGCCCTGATACACCCAAGGGAACCCTACAAACTGACATCAGGAACCTGGACTGCTGAGTTTTCTTTCCCAGGGAAAATGGCCAAAGGATGTGCCCAGGGGGCCCTGGCCCTGACTGCAAACAATCCTTATATCGAAGGATGGAGCCCACACCGAAGTTGTCCCCACCTCAAACTTTTGCTGCCCTGATAAACCCAAGGGAGCCCTACAAACTGACATCAGGAACCTGGACTGCTGAGTTTTCTTTCCCAGGGAAAATGGAAAAAGATTGTGCCCAGGGGGCCCAGGCCCTGACTGCAAAAAATCCTTATATCGAAGGATGGACCCCACACCGAAGTTGTCCCCACCTCAAACTTGTGCTGCCCTAATAGACCCAAGGGAGCCCTACAAACTGACATCAGGAACCTGGACTGCTGAGTTTTCTTTCCCAGGGAAAATGGAAAAAGGATGTGCCCAGGGGCCCCTGGCCCAGACTGCAAAAATCCTTATATCGAAGGATGGACCCCACACCAAAGTTGTCCCCACCTCAAATTTGTGCTGCCCTGATAGACCCAAGGGAGCCCTACAAACTGACATCAGGAACCTGGACTGCTGAGTTTTCTTTCCCAGGGAAAATGGAAAAAGGATGTGCCCAGGGGCCCCAGGCCCTGACTGCAAAAAATCCTTATATCGAAGGGTGTACCCCACACTGAAGTTGTCCCCACCTCAAACTTGTGCTGCCCTGATAGACCCAAGGGAGCCCTACAAACTGACATCAGGAACCTGGACTGC
This sequence comes from Lonchura striata, assembly GCF_050655825.1. Lineage (NCBI taxonomy): Eukaryota > Metazoa > Chordata > Aves > Passeriformes > Estrildidae > Lonchura > Lonchura striata. The sequence continues at coordinate 8,841,323 of NC_140708.1, read as the reverse complement.
TGAGTTTTCTTTCCCAGGGAAAATGGAAAAAGGATGTGCCCAGGGGCCCCTGGCCCTGACTGCAAAAAATCCTTATATCGAAGGATGGACCCCACACCAAAGTTGTCCCCACCTCAAACTTGTGCTGTCCTGATAGACCCAAGGGAGCCCTACAAACTGACATCAGGAACCTGGACTGCTGAGTTTTCTTTCCCAGGGAAAATGGAAAAAGGATGTGCCCAGGGGCCCCTGGCCCTGACTGCAAAAAATCCTTATATCGAAGTATGGACCCCACATCAAAGTGGTCCCCACCTCAAACTTGTGCTGCCCTGATACACCCAAGGGAACCCTACAAACTGACATCAGGAACCTGGACTGCTGAGTTTTCTTTCCCAGGGAAAATGGCCAAAGGATGTGCCCAGGGGGCCCTGGCCCTGACTGCAAACAATCCTTATATCGAAGGATGGAGCCCACACCGAAGTTGTCCCCACCTCAAACTTTTGCTGCCCTGATAAACCCAAGGGAACCCTACAAACTGACATCAGGAACCTGGACTGCTGAGTTTTCTTTCCCAGGGAAAATGGAAAAAGATTGTGCCCAGGGGGCCCAGGCCCTGACTGCAAAAAATCCTTATATCGAAGGATGGACCCCACACCGAAGTTGTCCCCACCTCAAACTTGTGCTGCCCTAATAGACCCAAGGGAGCCCTACAAACTAACATCAGGAACCTGGACTGCTGAGTTTTCTTTCCCAGGGAAAATGGAAAAAGGATGTGCCCAGGGGCCCCTGGCCCAGACTGCAAAAATCCTTATATCGAAGGATGGACCCCACACCAAAGTTGTCCCCACCTCAAATTTGTGCTGCCCTGATAGACCCAAGGAAGACCTACAAACTGACATCAGGAACCTGGACTGCTGAGTTTTCTTTCCCAGGGAAAATGGAAAAAGGATGTGCCCAGGGGCCCCAGGCCCTGACTGCAAAAAATCCTTATATCGAAGGGTGTACCCCACACTGAAGTTGTCCCCACCTCAAACTTGTGCTGCCCTGATAGACCCAAGGGAGCCCTACAAACTGACATCAGGAACCTGGACTGCTGAGTTTTCTTTCCCAGGGAAAATGGAAAAAGGATGTGCCCAGGGGCCCCTGGCCCTGACTGCAAAAAATCCTTATATCGAAGGATGGACCCCACACCAAAGTTGTCCCCACCTCAAACTTGTGCTGCCCTGATAGACCCAAGGGAGCCCTACAAACTGACATCAGGAACCTGGACTGCTGAGTTTTCTTTCCCAGGGAAAATGGAAAAAGGATGTGCCCAGGGGCCCCTGGCCCTGACTGCAAAAAATCCTTTTATCGAAGTATGGACCCCACATCAAAGTGGTCCCCACCTCAAACTTGTGCTGCCCTGATACACCCAAGGGAACCCTACAAACTGACATCAGGAACCTGGACTGCTGAGTTTTCTTTCCCAGGGAAAATGGCCAAAGGATGTGCCCAGGGGGCCCTGGCCCTGACTGCAAACAATCCTTATATCGAAGGATGGAGCCCACACCGAAGTTGTCCCCACCTCAAACTTTTGCTGCCCTGATAAACCCAAGGGAACCCTACAAACTGACATCAGGAACCTGCACTGTTGAGTTTTCTTTCCCAGGGAAAATGGAAAAAGGTTGTGGCCAGGGGCCCCTGGCCCTGACTGCAAAAAATCCTTATATCGAAGGATGGACCCCACATCAAAGTTGTCCCCACCTAAAACTTGTGCTGCCCTGATAGACCCAAGGGAGCCCTACAAACTGACATCAGGAACCTGGTCTGCTGAGTTTTCTTTCCCAGGGAAAATGGCCAAAGGATGTGCCCAGGGGCCCCTGGCCCTGACTGCAAAAAATCCTTATATCGAAGGATGGACCCCACACCAAAGTGTTCCCCACCTCAAACTTGTGCTGCCCTGATAGACCCAAGGGAGCCTTACAAACTGACATCAGGAACCTGGACTGCTGAGTTTTCTTTCCCAGGGAAAATGGAAAAAGGTTGTGCCCAGGGGCCCCTGGCCCTGGGGAGGGGCCTCACTGCAAAAAATCCTTATATCGAAGGATGGACCCCACACCGAAGTTGTCCCCACCTCAAACTTGTGCTGCCCTGATAGACCCAAGAGAGCCCTACAAACTGATATCAGGAACCTGGACTGCTGAGTTTTCTTTCCCAGGGAAAATGGAAAAAGGTTGTGCCCAGGGGCCCCTGGCCCTGACTGCAAAAAATCCTTATATCGAAGGATGGAGCCCACACCGAAGTTGTCCCCACCTCAAACTTGTGCTGCCCTGATAGACCCAAGGGAGCCCAACAAACTGACATCAGGAACCTGGACTGCTGAGTTTTCTTTCCCAGGGAAAATGGAAAAAGGATATGCCCAGGGGCCCCTGGCCCTGACTGCAAAAAATCCTTATATCGAAGGGTGGACCCCACACCGAAGTTGTCCCCACCTCAAACTTGTGCTGCCCTGATAGACCCAAGGGAGCCCTACAAACTGACATCAGGAACCTGGACTGCTGAGTTTTCTTTCCCAGGGAAAATGGAAAAAGGATGTGCCCAGGGGCCCCTGGCCCTGACTGCAAAGAATCCTTATATCGAAGGATGGACCCCACACCAAAGTGTTCCCCACCTCAAACTTGTGCTGCCCTGATAGACCCAAGGGAGCCCTACAAACTGACATCGGGAACCTGGACTGCTGAGTTTTCTTTCCCAGGGAAAATGGAAAAAGGTTGTGCCCAGGGGCCCCTGGCTCTGGGGTGGGGCCTCACTGCAAAAAATCCTTATATCGAAGGATGGAGCCCACACCGAATTTGTCCCCATCTCAAACTTGTGCTGCCCTGATAGACCCAAGGGAGCCCTACAAACTGACATCAGGAACCTGGACTGCTGAGTTTTCTTTCCCAGGGAAAATGGCCAAAGGATGTGCCCAGGGGGCCCTGGCCCTGACTGCAAAAAATCCTTATATCGAAGGATGGACCCCACACCGAAGTTGTCCCCACCTCAAACTTGTGCTGCCCTAATAGACCCAAGGGAGCCCTACAAACTGACATCAGGAACCTGGACTGCTGAGTTTTCTTTCCCAGGGAAAATGGAAAAAGGATGCGCCCAGGGGCCCCAGGCCCTGACTGCAAAAAATCCCTATATCGAAGGATGGACCCCACACCAAAGTTGTCCCCACCTCAAACTTGTGCTGCCCTGATAGACCCAAGGGAGCCCTACAAACTGACATCAGGAACCTGGACTGCTGAGTTTTCTTTCCCAGGGAAAATGGAAAAAGGATGTGCCCAGGGGCCCCTGGACCTGGGCTGGGGCCTCACTGCAAAAAATCCTTATATCGAAGGATGGACCCCACACCGAAGTTGTCCCCACCTAAAACTTGTGCTGCCCTGATAGACCCAAGGGAGCCCTACAAACTGACATCAGGAACCTGGTCTGCTGAGTTTTCTTTCCCAGGGAAAATGGCCAAAGGATGTGCCCAGGGGCCCCTGGCCCTGACTGCAAAAAATCCTTATATCGAAGGATGGAGCCCACACCGAAGTTGTCCCCACCTCAAACTTGTGCTGCCCTGATAGACCCAAGGGAGCCCTACAAACTGACATCAGGAACCTGGACTGCTGAGTTTTCTTTCCCAGGGAAAATGGAAAAAGGATATGCCCAGGGGCCCCTGGCCCTGACTGCAAACAATCCTTATATCGAAGGGTGGACCCCACACCGAAGTTGTCCCCACCTCAAACTTGTGCTGCCCTGATAGACCCAAGGGAGCCCTACAAACTGACATCAGGAACCTGGACTGCTGAGTTTTCTTTCCCAGGGAAAATGGAAAAAGGATGTGCCCAGGGGCCCCTGGCCCTGACTGCAAAGAATCCTTATATCGAAGGATGGACCCCACACCAAAGTGTTCCCCACCTCAAACTTGTGCTGCCCTGATAGACCCAAGGGAGCCCTACAAACTGACATCGGGAACCTGGACTGCTGAGTTTTCTTTCCCAGGGAAAATGGAAAAAGGTTGTGCCCAGGGGCCCCTGGCTCTGGGGTGGGGCCTCACTGCAAAAAATCCTTATATCAAAGGATGGAGCCCACACCGAATTTGTCCCCATCTCAAACTTGTGCTGCCCTGATACACCCAAGGGAGCCCTACAAACTGACATCAGGAACCTGGACTGCTGAGTTTTCTTTCCCAGGGAAAATGGCCAAAGGATGTGCCCAGGGGGCCCTGGCCCTGACTGCAAAAATTCCTTATATCGAAGGATGGACCCCACACCAAAATTGCCCCACCTCAAACTTGTGCTGCCCTAATAGACCCAAGGGAGCCCTACAAACTGACATCAGGAACCTGGACTGCTGAGTTTTCTTTCCCAGGGAAAATGGAAAAAGGATGCGCCCAGGGGCCCCAGGCCCTGACTGCAAAAAATCCCTATATCGAAGGATGGACCCCACACCAAAGTTGTCCCCACCTCAAACTTGTGCTGCCCTGATAGACCCAAGGGAGCCCTACAAACTGACATCAGGAACCTGGACTGCTGAGTTTTCTTTCCCAGGGAAAATGGAAAAAGGATGTGCCCAGGGGCCCCTGGACCTGGGCTGGGGCCTCACTGCAAAAAATCCTTATATCGAAGGATGGACCCCACACCGAAGTTGTCCCCACCTAAAACTTGTGCTGCCCTGATAGACCCAAGGGAGCCCTACAAACTGACATCAGGAACCTGGTCTGCTGAGTTTTCTTTCCCAGGGAAAATGGCCAAAGGATGTGCCCAGGGGCCCCTGGCCCTGACTGCAAAAAATCCTTATATCGAAGGATGGAGCCCACACCGAAGTTGTCCCCACCTCAAACTTGTGCTGCCCTGATAGACCCAAGGGAGCCCTACAAACTGACATCAGGAACCTGGACTGCTGAGTTTTCTTTCCCAGGGAAAATGGAAAAAGGATATGCCCAGGGGCCCCTGGCCCTGACTGCAAAGAATCCTTATATCGAAGGGTGGACCCCACACCGAAGTTGTCCCCACCTCAAACTTGTGCTGCCCTGATAGACCCAAGGGAGCCCTACAAACTGACATCAGGAACCTGGACTGCTGAGTTTTCTTTCCCAGGGAAAATGGAAAAAGGATGTGCCCAGGGGCCCCTGGCCCTGACTGCAAAGAATCCTTATATCGAAGGATGGACCCCACACCAAAGTGTTCCCCACCTCAAACTTGTGCTGCCCTGATAGACCCAAGGGAGCCCTACAAACTGACATCAGGAACCTGGACTGCTGAGTTTTCTTTCCCAGGGAAAATGGAAAAAGGTTGTGCCCAGGGGCCCCTGGCTCTGGGGTGGGGCCTCACTGCAAAAAATCCTTATATCGAAGGATGGAGCCCACACCGAATTTGTCCCCATCTCAAACTTGTGCTGCCCTGATAGACCCAAGGGAGCCCTACAAACTGACATCAGGAACCTGGACTGCTGAGTTTTCTTTCCCAGGGAAAATGGAAAAAGGATGTGCCCAGGGGCCCCTGGCCCTGACTGCAAAAAATTCTTATATCGAAGGATGGAGCCCACACCGAAGTTGTCCCCACCTCAAACTTGTGCTGCCCTGATAGACCCAAGGGAGCCCTACAAACTGACATCAGGAACCTGGACTGCTGAGTTTTCTTTCCCAGGGAAAATGGAAAAAGGATGTGCCCAGGGGCCCCTGGCCCTGACTGTAAAAAATCCTTATATCGAAGGATGGACCCCACACCGAAGTTGTCCCCACCTCAAACTTGTGCTGCCCTGATAGACCCAAGGGAGCCCTACAAACTGACATCAGGAACCTGGACTGCAGAGTTTTCTTTCCCAGGGAAAATGGAAAAAGGATGTGCCCAGGGGCCCCTGGCCCTGGGCTGGGGCCACACTACAAAAAATCCTTATATCGAAGGATGGACCCCACACCAAAGTTGTCCCCACCTCAAACTTGTACTGCCCTGATAGACCCAAGGGAGCCCTACAAACTGACATCAGGAACCTGGACTGCTGAGTTTTCTTTCCCAGGGAAAATGGAAAAAGGATATGCCCAGGGGCCCCTGGCCCTGACTGCAAAAAATCCTTATATCGAAGGGTGGACCCCACACCGAAGTTGTCCCCACCTCAAACTTGTGCTGCCCTGATAGACCCAAGGGAGCCCTACAAACTGACATCAGGAACCTGGACTGCTGAGTTTTCTTTCCCAGGCAAAATGGAAAAAGGATGTGCCCAGGGGCCCCTGGCCCTGACTGCAAAGAATCCTTATATCGAAGGATGGACCCCACACCAAAGTGTTCCCCACCTCAAACTTGTGCTGCCCTGATAGACCCAAGGGAGCCCTACAAACTGACATCGGGAACCTGGACTGCTGAGTTTTCTTTCCCAGGGAAAATGGAAAAAGGTTGTGCCCAGGGGCCCCTGGCTCTGGGGTGGGGCCTCACTGCAAAAAATCCTTATATCGAAGGATGGACCCCACACCAAAGTTGTCCCCACCTAAAACTTGTGCTGCCCTGATAGACCCAAGGGAGCCCTACAAACTGACATCAGGAACCTGGACTGCTGAGTTTTCTTTCCCAGGGAAAATGGAAAAAGGATATGCCCAGGGGCCCCTGGCCCTGACTGCAAAAAATCCTTATATCGAAGGATGGACCCCACACCGAATTTGTCCCCATCTCAAACTTGTGCTGCCCTGATAGACCCAAGGGAGCCCTACAAACTGACATCAGGAACCTGGACTGCTGAGTTTTCTTTCCCAGGGAAAATGGCCAAAGGTTGTGCCCAGGGGGCCCTGGCCCTGACTGCAAAAAATACTTATATCGAAGGATGGACCCCACACCAAAATTGCCCCACCTCAAACTTGTGCTGCCCTAATAGACCCAAGGGAGCCCTACAAACTGACATCAGGAACCTGGACTGCTGAGTTTTCTTTCCCAGGGAAAATGGAAAAAGGATGCGCCCAGGGGCCCCAGGCCCTGACTGCAAAAAATCCCTATATCGAAGGATGGACCCCACACCAAAGTTGTCCCCACCTCAAACTTGTGCTGCCCTGATAGACCCAAGGGAGCCCTACAAACTGACATCAGGAACCTGGACTGCTGAGTTTTCTTTCCCAGGGAAAATGGAAAAAGGATGTGCCCAGGGGCCCCTGGACCTGGGCTGGGGCCTCACTGCAAAAAATCCTTATATCGAAGGATGGACCCCACACCGAAGTTGTCCCCACCTAAAACTTGTGCTGCCCTGATAGACCCAAGGGAGCCCTACAAACTGACATCAGGAACCTGGTCTGCTGAGTTTTCTTTCCCAGGGAAAATGGCCAAAGGATGTGCCCAGGGGCCCCTGGCCCTGACTGCAAAAAATCCTTATATCGAAGGATGGAGCCCACACCGAAGTTGTCCCCACCTCAAACTTGTGCTGCCCTGATAGACCCAAGGGAGCCCTACAAACTGACATCAGGAACCTGGACTGCTGAGTTTTCTTTCCCAGGGAAAATGGAAAAAGGATATGCCCAGGGGCCCCTGGCCCTGACTGCAAAGAATCCTTATATCGAAGGGTGGACCCCACACCGAAGTTGTCCCCACCTCAAACTTGTGCTGCCCTGATAGACCCAAGGGAGCCCTACAAACTGACATCAGGAACCTGGACTGCTGAGTTTTCTTTCCCAGGGAAAATGGAAAAAGGATGTGCCCAGGGGCCCCTGGCCCTGACTGCAAAGAATCCTTATATCGAAGGATGGACCCCACACCAAAGTGTTCCCCACCTCAAACTTGTGCTGCCCTGATAGACCCAAGGGAGCCCTACAAACTGACATCGGGAACCTGGACTGCTGAGTTTTCTTTCCCAGGGAAAATGGAAAAAGGTTGTGCCCAGGGGCCCCTGGCTCTGGGGTGGGGCCTCACTGCAAAAAATCCTTATATCAAAGGATGGAGCCCACACCGAATTTGTCCCCATCTCAAACTTGTGCTGCCCTGATAGACCCAAGGGAGCCCTACAAACTGACATCAGGAACCTGGACTGCTGAGTTTTCTTTCCCAGGGAAAATGGCCAAAGGATGTGCCCAGGGGGCCCTGGCCCTGACTGCAAAAAATCCTTATATCGAAGGATGGACCCCACACCAAAATTGCCCCACCTCAAACTTGTGCTGCCCTAATAGACCCAAGGGAGCCCTACAAACTGACATCAGGAACCTGGACTGCTGAGTTTTCTTTCCCAGGGAAAATGGAAAAAGGATGCGCCCAGGGGCCCCAGGCCCTGACTGCAAAAAATCCCTATATCGAAGGATGGACCCCACACCAAAGTTGTCCCCACCTCAAACTTGTGCTGCCCTGATAGACCCAAGGGAGCCCTACAAACTGACATCAGGAACCTGGACTGCTGAGTTTTCTTTCCCAGGGAAAATGGAAAAAGGATGTGCCCAGGGGCCCCTGGACCTGGGCTGGGGCCTCACTGCAAAAAATCCTTATATCGAAGGATGGACCCCACACCGAAGTTGTCCCCACCTAAAACTTGTGCTGCCCTGATAGACCCAAGGGAGCCCTACAAACTGACATCAGGAACCTGGTCTGCTGAGTTTTCTTTCCCAGGGAAAATGGCCAAAGGATGTGCCCAGGGGCCCCTGGCCCTGACTGCAAAAAATCCTTATATCGAAGGATGGAGCCCACACCGAAGTTGTCCCCACCTCAAACTTGTGCTGCCCTGATAGACCCAAGGGAGCCCTACAAACTGACATCAGGAACCTGGACTGCTGAGTTTTCTTTCCCAGGGAAAATGGAAAAAGGATATGCCCAGGGGCCCCTGGCCCTGACTGCAAAGAATCCTTATATCGAAGGGTGGACCCCACACCAAAGTGTTCCCCACCTCAAACTTGTGCTGCCCTGATAGACCCAAGGGAGCCCTACAAACTGACATCAGGAACCTGGACTGCTGAGTTTTCTTTCCCAGGGAAAATGGAAAAAGGATGTGCCCAGGGGCCCCTGGCCCTGACTGCAAAGAATCCTTATATCGAAGGATGGACCCCACACCAAAGTGTTCCCCACCTCAAACTTGTGCTGCCCTGATAGACCCAAGGGAGCCCTACAAACTGACATCAGGAACCTGGACTGCTGAGTTTTCTTTCCCAGGGAAAATGGAAAAAGGTTGTGCCCAGGGGCCCCTGGCTCTGGGGTGGGGCCTCACTGCAAAAAATCCTTATATCGAAGGATGGAGCCCACACCGAATTTGTCCCCATCTCAAACTTGTGCTGCCCTGATAGACCCAAGGGAGCCCTACAAACTGACATCAGGAACCTGGACTGCTGAGTTTTCTTTCCCAGGGAAAATGGAAAAAGGATGTGCCCAGGGGCCCCTGGCCCTGACTGCAAAAAATTCTTATATCGAAGGATGGAGCCCACACCGAAGTTGTCCCCACCTCAAACTTGTGCTGCCCTGATAGACCCAAGGGAGCCCTACAAACTGACATCAGGAACCTGGACTGCTGAGTTTTCTTTCCCAGGGAAAATGGAAAAAGGATGTGCCCAGGGGCCCCTGGCCCTGACTGTAAAAAATCCTTATATCGAAGGATGGACCCCACACCGAAGTTGTCCCCACCTCAAACTTGTGCTGCCCTGATAGACCCAAGGGAGCCCTACAAACTGACATCAGGAACCTGGACTGCAGAGTTTTCTTTCCCAGGGAAAATGGAAAAAGGATGTGCCCAGGGGCCCCTGGCCCTGGGCTGGGGCCACACTACAAAAAATCCTTATATCGAAGGATGGACCCCACACCAAAGTTGTCCCCACCTCAAACTTGTACTGCCCTGATAGACCCAAGGGAGCCCTACAAACTGACATCAGGAACCTGGACTGCTGAGTTTTCTTTCCCAGGGAAAATGGAAAAAGGATATGCCCAGGGGCCCCTGGCCCTGACTGCAAAAAATCCTTATATCGAAGGGTGGACCCCACACCGAAGTTGTCCCCACCTCAAACTTGTGCTGCCCTGATAGACCCAAGGGAGCCCTACAAACTGACATCAGGAACCTGGACTGCTGAGTTTTCTTTCCCAGGCAAAATGGAAAAAGGATGTGCCCAGGGGCCCCTGGCCCTGACTGCAAAGAATCCTTATATCGAAGGATGGACCCCACACCAAAGTTGTCCCCACCTCAAACTTGTGCTGCCCTGATAGACCCAAGGGAGCCCTACAAACTGACATCAGGAACCTGGACTGCTGAGTTTTCTTTCCCAGGGAAAATGGAAAAAGGATGTGCCCAGGGGCCCCTGGACCTGGGCTGGGGCCTCACTGCAAAAAATCCTTATATCGAAGGATGGACCCCACACCGAAGTTGTCCCCACCTAAAACTTGTGCTGCCCTGATAGACCCAAGGGAGCCCTACAAACTGACATCAGGAACCTGGTCTGCTGAGTTTTCTTTCCCAGGGAAAATGGCCAAAGGATGTGCCCAGGGGCCCCTGGCCCTGACTGCAAAAAATCCTTATATCGAAGGATGGAGCCCACACCGAAGTTGTCCCCACCTCAAACTTGTGCTGCCCTGATAGACCCAAGGGAGCCCTACAAACTGACATCAGGAACCTGGACTGCTGAGTTTTCTTTCCCAGGGAAAATGGAAAAAGGATATGCCCAGGGGCCCCTGGCCCTGACTGCAAAGAATCCTTATATCGAAGGGTGGACCCCACACCAAAGTGTTCCCCACCTCAAACTTGTGCTGCCCTGATAGACCCAAGGGAGCCCTACAAACTGACATCAGGAACCTGGACTGCTGAGTTTTCTTTCCCAGGGAAAATGGAAAAAGGATGTGCCCAGGGGCCCCTGGCCCTGACTGCAAAGAATCCTTATATCGAAGGATGGACCCCACACCAAAGTGTTCCCCACCTCAAACTTGTGCTGCCCTGATAGACCCAAGGGAGCCCTACAAACTGACATCAGGAACCTGGACTGCTGAGTTTTCTTTCCCAGGGAAAATGGAAAAAGGTTGTGCCCAGGGGCCCCTGGCTCTGGGGTGGGGCCTCACTGCAAAAAATCCTTATATCGAAGGATGGAGCCCACACCGAATTTGTCCCCATCTCAAACTTGTGCTGCCCTGATAGACCCAAGGGAGCCCTACAAACTGACATCAGGAACCTGGACTGCTGAGTTTTCTTTCCCAGGGAAAATGGAAAAAGGATGTGCCCAGGGGCCCCTGGCCCTGACTGCAAAAAATTCTTATATCGAAGGATGGAGCCCACACCGAAGTTGTCCCCACCTCAAACTTGTGCTGCCCTGATAGACCCAAGGGAGCCCTACAAACTGACATCAGGAACCTGGACTGCTGAGTTTTCTTTCCCAGGGAAAATGGAAAAAGGATGTGCCCAGGGGCCCCTGGCCCTGACTGTAAAAAATCCTTATATCGAAGGATGGACCCCACACCGAAGTTGTCCCCACCTCAAACTTGTGCTGCCCTGATAGACCCAAGGGAGCCCTACAAACTGACATCAGGAACCTGGACTGCAGAGTTTTCTTTCCCAGGGAAAATGGAAAAAGGATGTGCCCAGGGGCCCCTGGCCCTGGGCTGGGGCCACACTACAAAAAATCCTTATATCGAAGGATGGACCCCACACCAAAGTTGTCCCCACCTCAAACTTGTACTGCCCTGATAGACCCAAGGGAGCCCTACAAACTGACATCAGGAACCTGGACTGCTGAGTTTTCTTTCCCAGGGAAAATGGAAAAAGGATATGCCCAGGGGCCCCTGGCCCTGACTGCAAAAAATCCTTATATCGAAGGGTGGACCCCACACCGAAGTTGTCCCCACCTCAAACTTGTGCTGCCCTGATAGACCCAAGGGAGCCCTACAAACTGACATCAGGAACCTGGACTGCTGAGTTTTCTTTCCCAGGCAAAATGGAAAAAGGATGTGCCCAGGGGCCCCTGGCCCTGACTGCAAAGAATCCTTATATCGAAGGATGGACCCCACACCAAAGTGTTCCCCACCTCAAACTTGTGCTGCCCTGATAGACCCAAGGGAGCCCTACAAACTGACATCGGGAACCTGGACTGCTGAGTTTTCTTTCCCAGGGAAAATGGAAAAAGGTTGTGCCCAGGGGCCCCTGGCTCTGGGTTGGGGCCTCACTGCAAAAAATCCTTATATCGAAGGATGGAGCCCACACCGAATTTGTCCCCATCTCAAACTTGTGCTGCCCTGATAGACCCAAGGGAGCCCTACAAACTGACATCAGGAACCTGGACTGCTGAGTTTTCTTTCCCAGGGAAAATGGAAAAAGGATGTGCCCAGGGGCCCCTGGACCTGGGCTGGGGACTCACTACAAAAAATCCTTATATCGAAGGATGGACCCCACACCAAAATTGCCCCACCTCAAACTTGTGCTGCCCTAATAGACCCAAGGGAGCCCTACAAACTGACATCAGGAACCTGGACTGCTGAGTTTTCTTTCCCAGGGAAAATGGAAAAAGGATGTGCCCAGGGGCCCCAGGCCCTGAATGCAAAAAATCCTTATATCGAAGGATGGACCCCACACCAAAGTTGTCCCCACCTCAAACTTGTGCTGCCCTGATAGACCCAAGGGAGCCCTACAAACTGACATCAGGAACCTGGACTGCTGAGTTTTCTTTCCCAGGGAAAATGGAAAAAGGATGTGCCCAGGGGCCCCTGGCCCTGACTGCAAAGAATCCTTATATCGAAGGATGGACCCCACACCAAAGTGTTCCCCACCTCAAACTTGTGCTGCCCTGATAGACCCAAGGGAGCCCTACAAACTGACATCAGGAACCTGGACTGCAGAGTTTTCTTTCCCAGGGAAAATGGAAAAAGGTTGTGCCCAGGGGCCCCTGGCCCTGACTGCAAAAAATCCTTATATTGAAGGATGGAGCCCACACCGAATTTGTCCCCACCTCAAACTTGTGCTGCCCTGATAGACCCAAGGGAGCCCTACAAACTGACATCAGGAACCTGGACTGCTGAGTTTTCTTTCCCAGGGAAAATGGAAAAAGGATATGCCCAGGGGCCCCTGGCCCTGACTGCAAAAAATCCTTATATCGAAGGGTGGACCCCACACCGAAGTTGTCCCCACCTCAAACTTGTGCTGCCCTGATAGACCCAAGGGAGCCCTACAAACTGACATCAGGAACCTGGACTGCTGAGTTTTCTTTCCCAGGGAAAATGGAAAAAGGATGTGCCCAGGGGCCCCTGGCCCTGACTGCAAAGAATCCTTATATCGAAGGATGGACCCCACACCAAAGTGTTCCCCACCTCAAACTTGTGCTGCCCTGATAGACCCAAGGGAACCCTACAAACTGACATCAGGAACCTGGACTGCTGAGTTTTCTTTCCCAGGGAAAATGGAAAAAGGATGTGCCCAGGGGCCCCTGGCCCTGACTGCAAAAAATCCTTATATCGAAGGATGGACCCCACACCAAAGTTGTCCCCACCTCAAACTTGTGCTGCCCTGATAGACCCAAGGGAGCCCTACAAACTGACATCAGGAACCTGGACTGCAGAGTTTTCTTTCCCAGGGAAAATGGAAAAAGATTGTGCCCAGGGGGCCCAGGCCCTGACTGCAAAAAATCCTTATATCGAAGGATGGACCCCACACCGAAGTTGTCCCCACCTCAAACTTGTGCTGCCCTAATAGACCCAAGGGAGCCCTACAAACTGACATCAGGAACCTGGACTGCTGAGTTTTCTTTCCCAGGGAAAATGGAAAAAGGATGTGCCCAGGGGCCCCTGGCCCAGACTGCAAAAATCCTTATATCGAAGGATGGACCCCACACCAAAGTTGTCCCCACCTCAAATTTGTGCTGCCCTGATAGACCCAAGGGAGCCCTACAAACTGACATCAGGAACCTGGACTGCTGAGTTTTCTTTCCCAGGGAAAATGGAAAAAGGATGTGCCCAGGGGCCCCAGGCCCTGACTGCAAAAAATCCTTATATCGAAGGGTGTACCCCACACTGAAGTTGACCCCACCTCAAACTTGTGCTGCCCTGATAGACCCAAGGGAGCCCTACAAACTGACATCAGGAACCTGGACTGCTGAGTTTTCTTTCCCAGGGAAAATGGAAAAAGGATGTGCCCAGGGGCCCCTGGCCCTGACTGCAAAGAATCCTTATATCGAAGGATGGACCCCACACCAAAGTTGTCCCCACCTCAAACTTGTGCTGCCCTGATAGACCCAAGGGAGCCCTACAAACTGACATCAGGAACCTGGACTGCTGAGTTTTCTTTCCCAGGGAAAATGGAAAAAGGATGTGCCCAGGGGCCCCAGGCCCTGACTGCAAAAAATCCTTATATCGAAGGGTGTACCCCACACTGAAGTTGTCCCCACCTCAAACTTGTGCTGCCCTGATAGACCCAAGGGAGCCCTACAAACTGACATCAGGAACCTGGACTGCTGAGTTTTCTTTCCCAGGGAAAATGGAAAAAGGATGTGCCATGGGGCCCCTGGCCCTGACTGCAAAAAATCCTTATATCGAAGGATGGACCCCACACCAAAGTTGTCCCCACCTCAAACTTGTGCTGCCCTGATAGACCCAAGGGAGCCCTACAAACTGACATCAGGAACCTGGACTGCTGAGTTTTCTTTCCCAGGGAAAATGGAAAAAGGGTGTGCCCAGGGCCCCCTGGCCCTGACTGCAAAAAATCCTTATATCGAAGTATGGACCCCACATCAAAGTGGTCCCCACCTCAAACTTGTGCTGCCCTGATACACCCAAGTGAACCCTACAAACTGACATCAGGAACCTGGACTGCTGAGTTTTCTTTCCCAGGGAAAATGGCCAAAGGATGTGCCCAGGGGGCCCTGGCCCTGACTGCAAACAATCCTTATATCGAAGGATGGACCCCACACCGAAGTTGTCCCCACCTCAAACTTTTGCTGCCCTGATAAACCCAAGGGAACCCTACAAACTGACATCAGGAACCTGGACTGCTGAGTTTTCTTTCCCAGGGAAAATGGAAAAAGGTTGTGGCCAGGGGCCCCTGGCCCTGACTGCAAAAAATCCTTATATCGAAGGATGGACCCCACATCAAAGTTGTCCCCACCTAAAACTTGTGCTGCCCTGATAGACCCTAGGGAGCCCTACAAACTGACATCAGGAACCTGGTCTGCTGAGTTTTCTTTCCCAGGGAAAATGGAAAAAGGATGTGCCCAGGGGCCCCTGGCCCTGACTGCAAAAAATCCTTATATCGAAGGATGGACCCCACACCAAAGTGTTCCCCACCTCAAACTTGTGCTGCCCTGATAGACCCAAGGGAGCCTTACAAACTGACATCAGGAACCTGGACTGCTGAGTTTTCTTTCCCAGGGAAAATGGAAAAAGGTTGTGCCCAGGGGCCCCTGGCCCTGGGGAGGAGCCTCACTGCAAAAAATCCTTATATCGAAGGATGGACCCCACACCGAAGTTGTCCCCACCTCAAACTTGTGCTGCCCTGATAGACCCAAGGGAGCCCTACAAACTGATATCAGGAACCTGGACTGCTGAGTTTTCTTTCCCAGGGAAAATGGAAAAAGGTTGTGCCCAGGGGCCCCTGGCCCTGACTGCAAAGAATCCTTATATCGAAGGATGGAGCCCACACCGAAGTTGTCCCCACCTCAAACTTGTGCTGCCCTGATAGACCCAAGGGAGCCCAACAAACTCACATCAGGAACCTGGACTGCTGAGTTTTCTTTCCCAGGGAAAATGGAAAAAGGATATGCCCAGGGGCCCCTGGCCCTGACTGCAAAAAATCCTTATATCGAAGGGTGGACCCCACACCGAAGGTGTCCCCACCTCAAACTTGTGCTGCCCTGATAGACCCAAGGGAGCCCTACAAACTGACATCAGGAACCTGGACTGCTGAGTTTTCTTTCCCAGGGAAAATGGAAAAAGGATGTGCCCAGGGGCCCCTGGCCCTGACTGCAAAGAATCCTTATATCGAAGGATGGACCCCACACCAAAGTGTTCCCCACGTCAAACTTGTGCTGCCCTGATAGACCCAAGGGAGCCCTACAAACTGACATCGGGAACCTGGACTGCTGAGTTTTCTTTCCCAGGGAAAATGGAAAAAGGTTGTGCCCAGGGGCCCCTGGCTCTGGGGTGGGGCCTCACTGCAAAAAATCCTTATATCGAAGGATGGAGCCCACACCGAATTTTTCCCCATCTCAAACTTGTGCTGCCCTGATAGACCCAAGGGAGCCCTACAAACTGACATCAGGAACCTGGACTGCTGAGTTTTCTTTCCCAGGGAAAATGGCCAAAGGATGTGCCCAGGGGGCCCTGGCCCTGACTGCAAAAAATCCTTATATCGAAGGATGGACCCCACACCAAAATTGCCCCACCTCAAACTTGTGCTGCCCTAATAGACCCAAGGGAGCCCTACAAACTGACATCAGGAACCTGGACTGCTGAGTTTTCTTTCCCAGGGAAAATGGAAAAAGGATGCGCCCAGGGGCCCCAGGCCCTGACTGCAAAAAATCCCTATATCGAAGGATGGACCCCACACCAAAGTTGTCCCCACCTCAAACTTGTGCTGCCCTGATAGACCCAAGGGAGCCCTACAAACTGACATCAGGAACCTGGACTGCTGAGTTTTCTTTCCCAGGGAAAATGGAAAAAGGATGTGCCCAGGGGCCCCTGGCCCTGGGGTGGGGCCTCACTGCAAAAAATCCTTATATCGAAGTATGGACCCCACACCAAAGTTGTCCCCACCTAAAACTTGTGCTGCCCTGATAGACCCAAGGGAGCCCTACAAACTGACATCAGGAACCTGGTCTGCTGAGTTTTCTTTCCCAGGGAAAATGGCCAAAGGATGTGCCCAGGGGCCCCTGGCCCTGACTGCAAAAAATCCTTATATCGAAGGATGGAGCCCACACCGAAGTTGTCCCCACCTCAAACTTGTGCTGCCCTGATAGACCCAAGGGAACCCTACAAACTGACATCAGGAACCTGGACTGCTGAGTTTTCTTTCCCAGGGAAAATGGAAAAAGGATATGCCCAGGGGCCCCTGGCCCTGACTACAAAGAATCCTTATATCGAAGGGTGGACCCCACACCGAAGTTGTCCCCACCTCAAACTTGTGCTGCCCTGATAGACCCAAGGGAGCCCTACAAACTGACATCAGGAACCTGGACTGCTGAGTTTTCTTTCCCAGGGAAAATGGAAAAAGGATGTGCCCAGGGGCCCCTGGCCCTGACTGCAAAGAATCCTTATATCGAAGGATGGACCCCACACCAAAGTGTTCCCCACCTCAAACTTGTGCTGCCCTGATAGACCCAAGGGAGCCCTACAAACTGACATCAGGAACCTGGTCTGCTGAGTTTTCTTTCCCAGGGAAAATGGAAAAAGGATGTGCCCAGGGGCCCCTGGCCCTGACTGCAAAAAATCCTTATATCGAAGGATGGACCCCACACCAAAGTGTTCCCCACCTCAAACTTGTGCTGCCCTGATAGACCCAAGGGAGCCTTACAAACTGACATCAGGAACCTGGACTGCTGAGTTTTCTTTCCCAGGGAAAATGGAAAAAGGTTGTGCCCAGGGGCCCCTGGCCCTGGGGAGGGGCCTCACTGCAAAAAATCCTTATATCGAAGGATGGACCCCACACCGAAGTTGTCCCCACCTAAAACTTGTGCTGCCCTGATAGACCCAAGGGAGCCCTACAAACTGATATCAGGAACCTGGACTGCTGAGTTTTCTTTCCCAGGGAAAATGGAAAAAGGTTGTGCCCAGGGGCCCCTGGCCCTGACTGCAAAAAATCCTTATATCGAAGGATGGAGCCCACACCGAAGTTGTCCCCACCTCAAACTTGTGCTGCCCTGATAGACCCAAGGGAGCCCAACAAACTCACATCAGGAACCTGGACTGCTGAGTTTTCTTTCCCAGGGAAAATGGAAAAAGGATATGCCCAGGGGCCCCTGGCCCTGACTGCAAAAAATCCTTATATCGAAGGGTGGACCCCACACCGAAGGTGTCCCCACCTCAAACTTGTGCTGCCCTGATAGACCCAAGGGAGCCCTACAAACTGACATCAGGAACCTGGACTGCTGAGTTTTCTTTCCCAGGGAAAATGGAAAAAGGATGTGCCCAGGGGCCCCTGGCCCTGACTGCAAAGAATCCTTATATCGAAGGATGGACCCCACACCAAAGTGTTCCCCACGTCAAACTTGTGCTGCCCTGATAGACCCAAGGGAGCCCTACAAACTGACATCGGGAACCTGGACTGCTGAGTTTTCTTTCCCAGGGAAAATGGAAAAAGGTTGTGCCCAGGGGCCCCTGGCTCTGGGGTGGGGCCTCACTGCAAAAAATCCTTATATCGAAGGATGGAGCCCACACCGAATTTGTCCCCATCTCAAACTTGTGCTGCCCTGATAGACCCAAGGGAGCCCTACAAACTGACATCAGGAACCTGGACTGCTGAGTTTTCTTTCCCAGGGAAAATGGAAAAAGGATGTGCCCAGGGGGCCCTGGCCCTGACTGCAAAAAATCCTTATATCGAAGGATGGACCCCACACCAAAATTGCCCCACCTCAAACTTGTGCTGCCCTAATAGACCCAAGGGAGCCCTACAAACTGACATCAGGAACCTGGACTGCTGAGTTTTCTTTCCCAGGGAAAATGGAAAAAGGATGCGCCCAGGGGCCCCAGGCCCTGACTGCAAAAAATCCCTATATCGAAGGATGGACCCCACACCAAAGTTGTCCCCACCTCAAACTTGTGCTGCCCTGATAGACCCAAGGGAGCCCTACAAACTGACATCAGGAACCTGGACTGCTGAGTTTTCTTTCCCAGGGAAAATGGAAAAAGGATGTGCCCAGGGGCCCCTGGCCCTGGGGTGGGGCCTCACTGCAAAAAATCCTTATATCGAAGTATGGACCCCACACCAAAGTTGTCCCCACCTAAAACTTGTGCTGCCCTGATAGACCCAAGGGAGCCCTACAAACTGACATCAGGAACCTGGTCTGCTGAGTTTTCTTTCCCAGGGAAAATGGCCAAAGGATGTGCCCAGGGGCCCCTGGCCCTGACTGCAAAAAATCCTTATATCGAAGGATGGAGCCCACACCGAAGTTGTCCCCACCTCAAACTTGTGCTGCCCTGATAGACCCAAGGGAACCCTACAAACTGACATCAGGAACCTGGACTGCTGAGTTTTCTTTCCCAGGGAAAATGGAAAAAGGATATGCCCAGGGGCCCCTGGCCCTGACTGCAAAGAATCCTTATATCGAAGGGTGGACCCCACACCGAAGTTGTCCCCACCTCAAACTTGTGCTGCCCTGATAGACCCAAGGGAGCCCTACAAACTGACATCAGGAACCTGGACTGCTGAGTTTTCTTTCCCAGGGAAAATGGAAAAAGGATGTGCCCAGGGGCCCCTGGCCCTGACTGCAAAGAATCCTTATATCGAAGGATGGACCCCACACCAAAGTGTTCCCCACCTCAAACTTGTGCTGCCCTGATAGACCCAAGGGAGCCCTACAAACTGACATCAGGAACCTGGACTGCTGAGTTTTCTTTCCCAGGGAAAATGGAAAAAGGTTGTGCCCAGGGGCCCCTGGCTCTGGGGTGGGGCCTCACTGCAAAAAATCCTTATATCGAAGGATGGAGCCCACACCGAATTTGTCCCCATCTCAAACTTGTGCTGCCCTGATAGACCCAAGGGAGCCCTACAAACTGACATCAGGAACCTGGACTGCTGAGTTTTCTTTCCCAGGGAAAATGGAAAAAGGATGTGCCCAGGGGCCCCTGGCCCTGACTGCAAAAAATCCTTATATCGAAGGATGGAGCCCACACCGAAGTTGTCCCCACCTCAAACTTGTGCTGCCCTGATAGACCCAAGGGAGCCCTACAAACTGACATCAGGAACCTGGACTGCTGAGTTTTCTTTCCCAGGGAAAATGGAAAAAGGATGTGCCCAGGGGCCCCTGGCCCTGACTGTAAAAAATCCTTATATCGAAGGATGGACCCCACACCGAAGTTGTCCCCACCTCAAAATTGTGCTGCCCTGATAGACCCAAGGGAGCCCTACAAACTGACATCAGGAACCTGGACTGCAGAGTTTTCTTTCCCAGGGAAAATGGAAAAAGGATGTGCCCAGGGGCCCCTGGCCCTGGGCTGGGGCCGCACTACAAAAAATCTTTGTATCGAAGGATGGACCCCACACCAAAGTTGTCCCCACCTCAAACTTGTATTGGCCTGATAGACCCAAGGGAGCCCTATAAACTGACATCAGGAACCTGGACTGCTGAGTTTTCTTTCCCAGGGAAAATGGAAAAAGGATATGCCCAGGGGCCCCTGGCCCTGACTGCAAAAAATCCTTATATCGAAGGGTGGACCCCACACCGAAGTTGTCCCCACCTCAAACTTGTGCTGCCCTGATAGACCCAAGGGAGCCCTACAAACTGACATCAGGAACCTGGACTGCTGAGTTTTCTTTCCCAGGGAAAATGGAAAAAGGATGTGCCCAGGGGCCCCTGGCCCTGACTGCAAAGAATCCTTATATCGAAGGATGGACCCCACACCAAAGTGTTCCCCACCTCAAACTTGTGCTGCCCTGATAGACCCAAGGGAGCCCTACAAACTGACATCAGGAACCTGGACTGCTGAGTTTTCTTTCCCAGGGAAAATGGAAAAAGGTTGTGCCCAGGGGCCCCTGGCCCTGGGGTGGGGCCTCACTACAAAAAATCCTTATATCGAAGGATGGACCCCACACCGAAGTTGTCCCCACCTCAAACTTGTGCTGCCCTGATAGACCCAAGGGAGCCCTACAAACTGACATCAGGAACCTGGACTGCTGAGTTTTCTTTCCCAGGGAAAATGGAAAAAGGATGTGCCCAGGGGCCCCTGGCCCTGACTGCAAAAAATCCTTATATCGAAGTATGGACCCCACATCAAAGTGGTCCCCACCTCAAACTTGTGCTGCCCTGATACACCCAAGGGAACCCTACAAACTGACATCAGGAACCTGGACTGCTGAGTTTTCTTTCCCAGGGAAAATGGAAAAAGGATGTGCCCAGGGGGCCCTGGCCCTGACTGCAAACAATCCTTATATCGAAGGATGGAGCCCACACCGAAGTTGTCCCCACCTCAAACTTTTGCTGCCCTGATACACCCAAGGGAACCCTACAAACTGACATCAGGAACCTGGACTGCTGAGTTTTCTTTCCCAGGGAAAATGGAAAAAGGATGTGCCCAGGGGCCCCTGGCCCTGACTGCAAAAAATCCTTATATTGAAGGATGGACCCCACATCAAAGTTGTCCCCACCTAAAACTTGTGCTGCCCTGATAGACCCAAGGGAGCCCTACAAACTGACATCAGGAACCTGGTCTGCTGAGTTTTCTTTCCCAGGGAAAATGGCCAAAGGATGTGCCCAGGGGCCCCTGGCCCTGACTGCAAAAAATCCTTATATCGAAGGATGGACCCCACACCAAAGTGTTCCCCACCTCAAACTTGTGCTGCCCTGATAGACCCAAGGGAGCCCTACAAACTGACATCAGGAACCTGGACTGCTGAGTTTTCTTTCCCAGGGAAAATGGAAAAAGGTTGTGCCCAGGGGCCCCTGGCCCTGGGGTGGGGCCTCACTGCAAAAAATCCTTATATCGAAGGATGGACCCCACACCGAAGTTGTCCCCACCTCAAACTTGTGCTGCCCTGATAGACCCAAGGGAGCCCTACAAACTGATATCAGGAACCTGGACTGGTGAGTTTTCTTTCCCAGGGAAAATGGCCAAAGGATGTGCCCAGGGGCCCCTGGCCCTGACTGCAAAGAATCCTTATATCGAAGGGTGGACCCCACACCGAAGTTGTCCCCACCTCAAACTTGTGCTGCCCTGATAGACCCAAGGGAGCCCTACAAACTGACATCAGGAACCTGGACTGCTGAGTTTTCTTTCCCAGGGAAAATGGAAAAAGGATGTGCCCAGGGGCCCCTGGCCCTGACTGCAAAGAATCCTTATATCGAAGGATGGAGCCCACACCAAAGTGTTCCCCACCTCAAACTTGTGCTGCCCTGATAGACCCAAGGGAGCCCTACAAACTGACATCAGGAACCTGGACTGCTGAGTTTTCTTTCCCAGGGAAAATGGAAAAAGGTTGTGCCCAGGGGCCCCTGGCTCTGGGGTGGGGCCTCACTGCAAAAAATCCTTATATCGAAGGATGGAGCCCACACCGAATTTGTCCCCATCTCAAACTTGTGCTGCCCTGATAGACCCAAGGGAACCCTACAAACTGACATCAGGAACCTGGACTGCTGAGTTTTCTTTCCCAGGGAAAATGGAAAAAGGATGTGCCCAGGGGCCCCTGGCCCTGACTGCAAAAAATCCTTATATCGAAGGATGGAGCCCACACCGAAGTTGTCCCCACCTCAAACTTGTGCTGCCCTGATAGACCCAAGGGAGCCCTACAAACTGACATCAGGAACCTGGACTGCTGAGTTTTCTTTCCCAGGGAAAATGGAAAAAGGATGTGCCCAGGGGCCCCTGGCCCTGACTGCAAAAAATCCTTATATCGAAGGATGGAGCCCACACCGAAGTTGTCCCCACCTCAAACTTGTGCTGCCCTGATAGACCCAAGGGAGCCCTACAAACTGACATCAGGAACCTGGACTGCTGAGTTTTCTTTCCCAGGGAAAATGGAAAAAGGATGTGCCCAGGGGCCCCTGGCCCTGGGCTGGGACCGCACTACAAAAAATCCTTATATCGAAGGATGGACCCCACACCAAAGTTGTCCCCACCTCAAACTTGTACTGCCCTGATAGACCCAAGGGAGCCCTACAAACTGACATCAGGAACCTGGACTGCTGAGTTTTCTTTCCCAGGGAAAATGGAAAAAGGATATGCCTAAGGGCCCCTGGCCCTGACTGCAAAAAATCCTTATATCGAAGGGTGGACCCCACACCGAAGTTGTCCCCACCTCAAACTTGTGCTGCCCTGATAGACCCAAGGGAGCCCTACAAACTGACATCAGGAACCTGGACTGCTGAGTTTTCTTTCCCAGGGAAAATGGAAAAAGGATGTGCCCAGGGGCCCCTGGCCCTGACTGCAAAGAATCCTTATATCGAAGGATGGACCCCACACCAAAGTGTTCCCCACCTCAAACTTGTGCTGCCCTGATAGACCCAAGGGAGCCCTACAAACTGACATCAGGAACCTGGACTGCTGAGTTTTCTTTCCCAGGGAAAATGGAAAAAGGTTGTGCCCAGGGGCCCCTGGCCCTGGGGTGGGGCCTCACTACAAAAAATCCTTATATCGAAGGATGGACCCCACACTGAAGTTGTCCCCACCTCAAACTTGTGCTGCCCTGATAGACCCAAGGGAGCCCTACAAACTGACATCAGGAACCTGGACTGCTGAGTTTTCTTTCCCAGGGAAAATGGCCAAAGGATGTGCCCAGGGGCCCCTAGCCCTGACTGCAAAAAATCCTTATATCGAAGTATGGACCCCACATCAAAGTGGTCCCCACCTCAAACTTGTGCTGCCCTGATACACCCAAGGGAACCCTACAAACTGACATCAGGAACCTGGAGTGGTGAGTTTTCTTTCCCAGGGAAAATGGAAAAAGGATGTGCCCAGGGGGCCCTGGCCCTGACTGCAAACAATCCTTATATCGAAGGATGGAGCCCACACCAAAGTTGTCCCCACCTCAAACTTTTGCTGCCCTGATAGACCCAAGGGAACCCTACAAACTGACATCAGGAACCTGGACTGCTGAGTTTAATTTCCCAGGGAAAATGGAAAAAGATTGTTCCCAGGGGCCCCTGGCCCTGGGGTGGGGCCTCACTACAAAAAATCCTTATATCGAAGGATGGAGCCCACACCGAATTTGTCCCCATCTCAAACTTGTGCTGCCCTGATAGACCCAAGGGAGCCCTACAAACTGACATCAGGAACCTGGACTGCAGAGTTTTCTTTCCCAGGGAAAATGGAAAAAGGATGTGCCCAGGGGCCCCTGGCCCTGACTGCAAAAAATCCTTATATCGAAGGGTGTACCCCACACTGAAGTTGTCCCCACCTCAAACTTGTGCTGCCCTGATAGACCCAAGGGAGCCCTACAAACTGACATCAGGAACCTGGACTGCTGAGTTTTCTTTCCCACGGAAAATGGAAAAAGGATGTGCCCAGGGGCCCCTGGCCCTGACTGCAAAAAATCCTTATATCGAAGGATGGAGCCCACACTGAATTTGTTCCCACCTCAAACTTGTGCTGCCCTGATAGACCCAAGGGAGCCCTACAAACTGACATCAGGAACCTGGACTGCTGAGTTTTCTTTCCCAGGGAAAATGGAAAAAGGATGTGCCCAGGGGCCCCTGGCCCTGACTGCAAAAAATCCATATATCGAAGGATGGACCCCACATCAAAGTTGTCCCCACCTAAAACTTGTGCTGCCCTGATAGACCCAAGGGAGCCCTACAAACTGACATCAGGAACCTGGTCTGCTGAGTTTTCTTTCCCAGGGAAAATGGCCAAAGGATGTGCCCAGGGGCCCCTGGCCCTGACTGCAAAAAATCCTTATATCGAAGGATGGACCCCACACCAAAGTGTTCCCCACCTGAAACTTGTGCTGCCCTGATAGACCCAAGGGAGCCCTACAAACTGATATCAGGAACCTGGACTGCTGAGTTTTCTTTCCCAGGGAAAATGGAAAAAGGTTGTGCCCAGGGGCCCCTGGCCCTGACTGCAAAAAATCCTTATATCGAAGGATGGAGCCCACACCGAAGTTGTCCCCACCTCAAACTTGTGCTGCCCTGATAGACCCAAGGGAGCCTTACAAACTGACATCAGGAACCTGGACTGCTGAGTTTTCTTTCCCAGGGAAAATGGAAAAAGGATATGCCCAGGGGCCCCTGGCCCTGACTGCAAAAAATCCTTATATCGAAGGGTGGACCCCACACCGAAGTTGTCCCCACCTCAAACTTGTGCTGCCCTGATAGACCCAAGGGAGCCCTACAAACTGACATCAGGAACCTGGACTGCTGAGTTTTCTTTCCCAGGGAAAATGGAAAAAGGATGTGCCCAGGGGCCCCTGGCCCTGACTGCAAAGAATCCTTATATCGAAGGATGGACCCCACACCAAAGTGTTCCCCACCTCAAACTTGTGCTGCCCTGATAGACCCAAGGGAGCCCTACAAACTGACATCGGGAACCTGGACTGCTGAGTTTTCTTTCCCAGGGAAAATGGAAAAAGGTTGTGCCCAGGGGCCCCTGGCCCTGGGGTGGGGCCTCACTACAAAAAATCCTTATATCGAAGGATGGACCCCACACCGAAGTTGTCCCCACCTCAAACTTGTGCTGCCCTGATAGACCCAAGGGAGCCCTACAAACTGACATCAGGAACCTGGACTGCTGAGTTTTCTTTCCCAGGGAAAATGGCCAAAGGATGTGCCCAGGGGCCCCTAGCCCTGACTGCAAAAAATCCTTATATCGAAGTATGGACCCCACATCAAAGTGGTCCCCACCTCAAACTTGTGCTGCCCTGATACACCCAAGGGAACCCTACAAACTGACATCAGGAACCTGGAGTGGTGAGTTTTCTTTCCCAGGGAAAATGGAAAAAGGATGTGCCCAGGGGGCCCTGGCCCTGACTGCAAACAATCCTTATATCGAAGGATGGAGCCCACACCAAAGTTGTCCCCACCTCAAACTTTTGCTGCCCTGATAGACCCAAGGGAACCCTACAAACTGACATCAGGAACCTGGACTGCTGAGTTTAATTTCCCAGGGAAAATGGAAAAAGATTGTTCCCAGGGGCCCCTGGCCCTGGGGTGGGGCCTCACTACAAAAAATCCTTATATCGAAGGATGGAGCCCACACCGAATTTGTCCCCATCTCAAACTTGTGCTGCCCTGATAGACCCAAGGGAGCCCTACAAACTGACATCAGGAACCTGGACTGCTGAGTTTTCTTTCCCAGGGAAAATGGAAAAAGGTTGTGCCCAGGGGCCCCTGGCCCTGACTGCAAAAAATCCTTATATCGAAGGATGGACCCCACACCAAAGTTGTCCCCACCTCAAACTTGTGCTGCCCTGATAGACCCAAGGGAGCCCTACAAACTGACATCAGGAACCTGGACTGCAGAGTTTTCTTTCCCAGGGAAAATGGAAAAAGGATGTGCCCAGGGGGCCCAGGCCCTGACTGCAAAAAATCCGTATATCGAAGGATGGACCCCACACCAAAGTTGTCCCCACCTCAAACTTGTGCTGCCCTAATAGACCCAAGGGAGCCCTACAAACTGACATCAGGAACCTGGACTGCTGAGTTTTCTTTCCGAGGGAAAATGGAAAAAGGTTGTGCCCAGGAGCCCCTAGCCCTGACTGCAAAAATCCTTATATCGAAGGATGGACCCCACACCAAAGTTGTCCCCACCTCAAACTTGTACTGCCCTGATAGACCCAAGGGAGCCCTACAAACTGACATCAGGAACCTGGACTGCTGAGTTTTCTTTCCCAGGGAAAATGGAAAAAGGATGTGCCCAGGGGCCCCTGGCCCTGACTGCAAAAAATCCTTATATCGAAGGGTGTACCCCACACTGAAGTTGTCCCCACCTCAAACTTGTGCTGCCCTGATAGACCCAAGGGAGCCCTACAAACTGACATCAGGAACCTGGACTGCTGAGTTTTCTTTCCCAGGGAAAATGGAAAAAGGATGTGCCCAGGGGCCCCTGGCCCTGACTGCAAAAAATCCTTATATCGAAGGATGGACCCCACACTGAATTTGTTCCCACCTCAAACTTGTGCTGCCCTGATAGACCCAAGGGAGCCCTACAAACTGACATCAGGAACCTGGACTGCTGAGTTTTCTTTCCCAGGGAAAATGGAAAAAGGTTGTGCCCAGGGGCCCCTGGCCCTGGGGTGGGGCCTCACTACAAAAAATCCTTATATCGAAGGATGGACCCCACACCGAAGTTGTCCCCACCTCAAACTTGTGCTGCCCTGATAGACCCAAGGGAGCCCTACAAACTGACATCAGGAACCTGGACTGCTGAGTTTTCTTTCCCAGGGAAAATGGCCAAAGGATGTGCCCAGGGGCCCCTAGCCCTGACTGCAAAAAATCCTTATATCGAAGTATGGACCCCACATCAAAGTGGTCCCCACCTCAAACTTGTGCTGCCCTGATACACCCAAGGGAACCCTACAAACTGACATCAGGAACCTGGAGTGGTGAGTTTTCTTTCCCAGGGAAAATGGAAAAAGGATGTGCCCAGGGGGCCCTGGCCCTGACTGCAAACAATCCTTATATCGAAGGATGGAGCCCACACCAAAGTTGTCCCCACCTCAAACTTTTGCTGCCCTGATAGACCCAAGGGAACCCTACAAACTGACATCAGGAACCTGGACTGCTGAGTTTTCTTTCCCAGGGAAAATGGAAAAAGGTTGTGCCCAGGGGCCCCTGGCTCTGGGGTGGGGCCTCACTGCAAAAAATCCTTATATCGAAGGATGGAGCCCACACCGAATTTGTCCCCATCTCAAACTTGTGCTGCCCTGATAGACCCAAGGGAGCCCTACAAACTGACATCAGGAACCTGGACTGCTGAGTTTTCTTTCCCAGGGAAAATGGAAAAAGGTTGTGCCCAGGGGCCCCTGGCCCTGACTGCAAAAAATCCTTATATCGAAGGATGGACCACACACCAAAGTTGTCCCCACCTCAAACTTGTGCTGCCCTGATAGACCCAAGGGAGCCCTACAAACTGACATCAGGAACCTGGACTGCAGAGTTTTCTTTCCCAGGGAAAATGGAAAAAGATTGTGCCCAGGGGGCCCAGGCCCTGACTGCAAAAAATCCTTATATCGAAGGATGGACCCCACACCAAAGTTGTCCCCACCTCAAACTTGTGCTGCCCTAATAGACCCAAGGGAGCCCTACAAACTGACATCAGGAACCTGGACTGCTGAGTTTTCTTTCCCAGGGAAAATGGAAAAAGGTTGTGCCCAGGAGCCCCTAGCCCTGACTGCAAAAATCCTTATATCGAAGGATGGACCCCACACCAAAGTTGTCCCCACCTCAAACTTGTACTGCCCTGATAGACCCAAGGGAGCCCTACAAACTGACATCAGGAACCTGGACTGCTGAGTTTTCTTTCCCAGGGAAAATGGAAAAAGGATGTGCCCAGGGGCCCCTGGCCCTGACTGCAAAAAATCCTTATATCGAAGGGTGTACCCCACACTGAAGTTGTCCCCACCTCAAACTTGTGCTGCCCTGATAGACCCAAGGGAGCCCTACAAACTGACATCAGGAACCTGGACTGCTGAGTTTTCTTTCCCACGGAAAATGGAAAAAGGATGTGCCCAGGGGCCCCTGGCCCTGACTGCAAAAAATCCTTATATCGAAGGATGGACCCCACACTGAATTTGTTCCCACCTCAAACTTGTGCTGCCCTGATAGACCCAAGGGAGCCCTACAAACTGACATCAGGAACCTGGACTGCTGAGTTTTCTTTCCCAGGGAAAATGGAAAAAGGATGTGCCCAGGGGCCCCTGGCCCTGACTGCAAAAAATCCTTATATCGAAGTATGGACCCCACATCAAAGTGGTCCCCACCTCAAACTTGTGCTGCCCTGATACACCCAAGGGAACCCTACAAACTGACATCAGGAACCTGGACTGCTGAGTTTTCTTTCCCAGGGAAAATGGAAAAAGGATGTGCCCAGGGGGCCCTGGCCCTGACTGCAAACAATCCTTATATCGAAGGATGGAGCCCACACCGAAGTTGTCCCCACCTCAAACTTGTGCTGCCCTGATAGACCCAAGGGAGCCCTACAAACTGACATCAGGAACCTGGACTGCTGAGTTTTCTTTCCCAGGGAAAATGGAAAAAGGATGTGCCCAGGGGCCCCTGGCCCTGACTGTAAAAAATCCTTATATCGAAGGATGGAGCCCACACCGAAGTGTTCCCCACCTCAAACTTGTGCTGCCCTGATAGACCCAAGGGAGCCCTACAAACTGACATCAGGAACCTGGACTGCTGAGTTTTCTTTCCCAGGAAAAATGGAAAAAGGTTGTGCCCAGGGGCCCCTGGCCCTGGGGTGGGGCCTCACTGCAAAAAATCCTTATATCGAAGGATGGACCCCACATTAAAATGGTCCCCACCTCAAACTTGTGCTGCCCTGATACACCCAAGGGAACCCTACAAACTGACATCAGGAACCTGGAGTGGTGAGTTTTCTTTCCCAGGGAAAATGGAAAAAGGATGTGCCCAGGGGGCCCTGGCCCTGACTGCAAACAATCCTTATATCGAAGGATGGAGCCCACACCAAAGTTGTCCCCACCTCAAACTTTTGCTGCCCTGATAGACCCAAGGGAACCCTACAAACTGACATCAGGAACCTGGACTGCTGAGTTTAATTTCCCAGGGAAAATGGAAAAAGATTGTTCCCAGGGGCCCCTGGCCCTGGGGTGGGGCCTCACTACAAAAAATCCTTATATCGAAGGATGGAGCCCACACCGAATTTGTCCCCATCTCAAAATTGTGCTGCCCTGATAGACCCAAGGGAGCCCTACAAACTGACATCAGGAACCTGGACTGCTGAGTTTTCTTTCCCAGGGAAAATGGAAAAAGGTTGTGCCCAGGGGCCCCTGGCCCTGACTGCAAAAAATCCTTATATCGAAGGATGGACCCCACACCAAAGTTGTCCCCACCTCAAAGTTGTGCTGCCCTGATAGACCCAAGGGAGCCCTACAAACTGACATCAGGAACCTGGACTGCAGAGTTTTCTTTCCCAGGGAAAATGGAAAAAGATTGTGCCCAGGGGGCCCAGGCCCACACTGCAAAAAATCCTTATATCGAAGGATGGACCCCACACCAAAGTTGTCCCCACCTCAAACTTGTGCTGCCCTAATAGACCCAAGGGAGCCCTACAAACTGACATCAGGAACCTGGACTGCTGAGTTTTCTTTCCCAGGGAAAATGGAAAAAGGATGTGCCCAGGAGCCCCTAGCCCTGACTGCAAAAATCCTTATATCGAAGGATGGACCCCACACCAAAGTTGTCCCCACCTCAAACTTGTACTGCCCTGATAGACCCAAGGGAGCCCTACAAACTGATATCAGGAACCTGGACTGCTGAGTTTTCTTTCCCAGGGAAAATGGAAAAAGGATGTGCCCAGGGGCCCCAGGCCCTGACTGCAAAAAATCCTTATATCGAAGGGTGTACCCCACACTGAAGTTGTCCCCACCTCAAACTTGTGCTGCCCTGATAGACCCAAGGGAGCCCTACAAACTGACATCAGGAACCTGGACTGCTGAGTTTTCTTTCCCACGGAAAATGGAAAAAGGATGTGCCCAGGGGTCCCTGGCCCTGACTGCAAAAAATCCTTATATCGAAGGATGGAGCCCACACTGAATTTGTTCCCACCTCAAACTTGTGCTGCCCTGATAGACCCAAGGGAGCCCTACAAACTGACATCAGGAACCTGGACTGCTGAGTTTTCTTTCCCAGGGAAAATGGAAAAAGGATGTGCCCAGGGGCCCCTGGCCCTGACTGCAAAAAATCCTTATATCGAAGTATGGACCCCACATCAAAGTGGTCCCCACCTCAAACTTGTGCTGCCCTGATACACCCAAGGGAACCCTACAAACAGACATCAGGAACCTGGACTGCTGAGTTTTCTTTCCCAGGGAAAATGGAAAAAGGATGTTCCCAGGGGGCCCTGGCCCTGACTGCAAACAATCCTTATATCGAAGGATGGAGCCCACACCGAAGTTGTCCCCACCTCAAACTTTTGCTGCCCTGATACACCCAAGGGAACCCTACAAACTGACATCAGGAACCTGGACTGCTGAGTTTTCTTTCCCAGGGAAAATGGAAAAAGGATGTGCCCAGGGGCCCCTGGCCCTGACTGCAAAAAATCCTTATATTGAAGGATGGACCCCACATCAAAGTTGTCCCCACCTAAAACTTGTGCTGCCCTGATAGACCCAAGGGAGCCCTACAAACTGACATCAGGAACCTGGTCTGCTGAGTTTTCTTTCCCAGGGAAAATGGCCAAAGGATGTGCAAAGGGGCCCCTGGCCCTGACTGCAAAAAATCCTTATATCGAAGGATGGACCCCACACCAAAGTGTTCCCCACCTCAAACTTGTGCTGCCCTGATAGACCCAAGGGAGCCCTACAAACTGACATCAGGAACCTGGACTGCTGAGTTTTCTTTCCCAGGGAAAATGGAAAAAGGTTGTGCCCAGGGGCCCCTGGCCCTGGGGTGGGGCCTCACTACAAAAAATCCATATATCGAAGGATGGAGCCCACACCGAATTTGTCCCCATCTCAAACTTGTGCTGCCCTGATAGACCCAAGGGAGCCCTACAAACTGACATCAGGAACCTGGACTGCTGAGTTTTCTTTCCCAGGGAAAATGGAAAAAGGATGTGCCCAGGGGCCCCTGGCCCTGACTGCAAAGAATCCTTATATCGAAGGATGGACCCCACACCAAAGTGTTCCCCACCTCAAACTTGTGCTGCCCTGATAGACCCAAGGGAGCCCTACAAACTGACATCAGGAACCTGGACTGCTGAGTTTTCTTTCCCAGGGAAAATGGAAAAAGGTTGTGCCCAGGGGCCCCTGGCCCTGGGGTGGGGCCTCACTACAAAAAATCCTTATATCGAAGGATGGACCCCACACCGAAGTTGTCCCCACCTCAAACTTGTGCTGCCCTGATAGACCCAAGGGAGCCCTACAAACTGACATCAGGAACCTGGACTGCTGAGTTTTCTTTCCCAGGGAAAATGGCCAAAGGATGTGCCCAGGGGCCCCTAGCCCTGACTGCAAAAAATCCTTATATCGAAGTATGGACCCCACATCAAAGTGGTCCCCACCTCAAACTTGTGCTGCCCTGATACACCCAAGGGAACCCTACAAACTGACATCAGGAACCTGGAGTGGTGAGTTTTCTTTCCCAGGGAAAATGGAAAAAGGATGTGCCCAGGGGGCCCTGGCCCTGACTGCAAAAAATCCTTATATCGAAGGATGGAGCCCACACCAAAGTTGTCCCCACCTCAAACTTTTGCTGCCCTGATAGACCCAAGGGAACCCTACAAACTGACATCAGGAACCTGGACTGCTGAGTTTAATTTCCCAGGGAAAATGGAAAAAGATTGTTCCCAGGGGCCCCTGGCCCTGGGGTGGGGCCTCACTACAAAAAATCCTTATATCGAAGGATGGAGCCCACACCGAATTTGTCCCCATCTCAAACTTGTGCTGCCCTGATAGACCCAAGGGAGCCCTACAAACTGACATCAGGAACCTGGACTGCTGAGTTTTCTTTCCCAGGGAAAATGGAAAAAGGTTGTGCCCAGGGGCCCCTGGCCCTGACTGCAAAAAATCCTTATATCGAAGGGTGTACCCCACACTGAAGTTGTCCCCACCTCAAACTTGTGCTGCCCTGATAGACCCAAGGGAGCCCTACAAACTGACATCAGGAACCTGGACTGCTGAGTTTTCTTTCCCAGGGAAAATGGAAAAAGGATGTGCCCAGGGGCCCCTGGCCCTGACTGCAAAAAATCCTTATATCGAAGGATGGAGCCCACACTGAATTTGTTCCCACCTCAAACTTGTGCTGCCCTGATAGACCCAAGGGAGCCCTACAAACTGACATCAGGAACCTGGACTGCTGAGTTTTCTTTCCCAGGGAAAATGGAAAAAGGATGTGCCCAGGGGCCCCTGGCCCTGACTGCAAAAAATCCTTATATCGAAGTATGGACCCCACATCAAAGTTGTCCCCACCTAAAACTTGTGCTGCCCTGATAGACCCAAGGGAGCCCTACAAACTGACATCAGGAACCTGGTCTGCTGAGTTTTCTTTCCCAGGGAAAATGGCCAAAGGATGTGCCCAGGGGCCCCTGGCCCTGACTGCAAAAAATCCTTATATCGAAGGATGGACCCCACACCAAAGTGTTCCCCACCTGAAACTTGTGCTGCCCTGATAGACCCAAGGGAGCCCTACAAACTGATATCAGGAACCTGGACTGCTGAGTTTTCTTTCCCAGGGAAAATGGAAAAAGGTTGTGCCCAGGGGCCCCTGGCCCTGACTGCAAAAAATCCTTATATCGAAGGATGGAGCCCACACCGAAGTTGTCCCCACCTCAAACTTGTGCTGCCCTGATAGACCCAAGGGAGCCCTACAAACTGACATCAGGAACCTGGACTGCTGAGTTTTCTTTCCCAGGGAAAATGGAAAAAGGATATGCCCAGGGGCCCCTGATCCTGACTGCAAAAAATCCTTATATCGAAGGGTGGACCCCACACCGAAGTTGTCCCCACCTCAAACTTGTGCTGCCCTGATAGACCCAAGGGAGCCCTACAAACTGACATCAGGAACCTGGACTGCTGAGTTTTCTTTCCCAGGGAAAATGGAAAAAGGATGTGCCCAGGGGCCCCTGGCCCTGACTGCAAAGAATCCTTATATCGAAGGATGGACCCCACACCAAAGTGTTCCCCACCTCAAACTTGTGCTGCCCTGATAGACCCAAGGGAGCCCTACAAACTGACATCGGGAACCTGGACTGCTGAGTTTTCTTTCCCAGGGAAAATGGAAAAAGGTTGTGCCCAGGGGCCCCTGGCTCTGGGGTGGGGCCTCACTGCAAAAAATCCTTATATCGAAGGATGGAGCCCACACCGAATTTGTCCCCATCTCAAACTTGTGCTGCCCTGATAGACCCAAGGGAGCCCTACAAACTGACATCAGGAACCTGGACTGCTGAGTTTTCTTTCCCAGGGAAAATGGCCAAAGGATGTGCCCAGGGGCCCCTAGCCCTGACTGCAAAAAATCCTTATATCGAAGTATGGACCCCACATCAAAGTGGTCCCCACCTCAAACTTGTGCTGCCCTGATACACCCAAGGGAACCCTACAAACTGACATCAGGAACCTGGAGTGGTGAGTTTTCTTTCCCAGGGAAAATGGATAAAGGATGTGCCCAGGGGGCCCTGGCCCTGACTGTAAACAATCCTTATATCGAAGGATGGAGCCCACACCAAAGTTGTCCCCACCTCAAACTTTTGCTGCCCTGATAGACCCAAGGGAACCCTACAAACTGACATCAGGAACCTGGACTGCTGAGTTTAATTTCCCAGGGAAAATGGAAAAAGATTGTTCCCAGGGGCCCCTGGCCCTGGGGTGGGGCCTCACTACAAAAAATCCTTATATCGAAGGATGGAGCCCACACCGAATTTGTCCCCATCTCAAACTTGTGCTGCCCTGATAGACCCAAGGGAGCCCTACAAACTGACATCAGGAACCTGGACTGCTGAGTTTTCTTTCCCAGGGAAAATGGAAAAAGGTTGTGCCCAGGGGCCCCTGGCCCTGACTGCAAAAAATCCTTATATCGAAGGATGGACCACACACCAAAGTTGTCCCCACCTCAAACTTGTGCTGCCCTGATAGACCCAAGGGAGCCCTACAAACTGACATCAGGAACCTGGACTGCAGAGTTTTCTTTCCCAGGGAAAATGGAAAAAGATTGTGCCCAGGGGGCCCAGGCCCTGACTGCAAAAAATCCTTATATCGAAGGATGGACCCCACACCAAAGTTGTCCCCACCTCAAACTTGTGCTGCCCTAATAGACCCAAGGGAGCCCTACAAACTGACATCAGGAACCTGGACTGCTGAGTTTTCTTTCCCAGGGAAAATGGAAAAAGGTTGTGCCCAGGAGCCCCTAGCCCTGACTGCAAAAATCCTTATATCGAAGGATGGACCCCACACCAAAGTTGTCCCCACCTCAAACTTGTACTGCCCTGATAGACCCAAGGGAGCCCTACAAACTGACATCAGGAACCTGGACTGCTGAGTTTTCTTTCCCAGGGAAAATGGAAAAAGGATGTGCCCAGGGGCCCCTGGCCCTGACTGCAAAAAATCCTTATATCGAAGGGTGTACCCCACACTGAAGTTGTCCCCACCTCAAACTTGTGCTGCCCTGATAGACCCAAGGGAGCCCTACAAACTGACATCAGGAACCTGGACTGCTGAGTTTTCTTTCCCACGGAAAATGGAAAAAGGATGTGCCCAGGGGCCCCTGGCCCTGACTGCAAAAAATCCTTATATCGAAGGATGGACCCCACACTGAATTTGTTCCCACCTCAAACTTGTGCTGCCCTGATAGACCCAAGGGAGCCCTACAAACTGACATCAGGAACCTGGACTGCTGAGTTTTCTTTCCCAGGGAAAATGGAAAAAGGATGTGCCCAGGGGCCCCTGGCCCTGACTGCAAAAAATCCTTATATCGAAGTATGGACCCCACATCAAAGTGGTCCCCACCTCAAACTTGTGCTGCCCTGATACACCCAAGGGAACCCTACAAACTGACATCAGGAACCTGGACTGCTGAGTTTTCTTTCCCAGGGAAAATGGAAAAAGGATGTGCCCAGGGGGCCCTGGCCCTGACTGCAAACAATCCTTATATCGAAGGATGGAGCCCACACCGAAGTTGTCCCCACCTCAAACTTGTGCTGCCCTGATAGACCCAAGGGAGCCCTACAAACTGACATCAGGAACCTGGACTGCTGAGTTTTCTTTCCCAGGGAAAATGGAAAAAGGATGTGCCCAGGGGCCCCTGGCCCTGACTGTAAAAAATCCTTATATCGAAGGATGGAGCCCACACCGAAGTGTTCCCCACCTCAAACTTGTGCTGCCCTGATAGACCCAAGGGAGCCCTACAAACTGACATCAGGAACCTGGACTGCTGAGTTTTCTTTCCCAGGAAAAATGGAAAAAGGTTGTGCCCAGGGGCCCCTGGCCCTGGGGTGGGGCCTCACTGCAAAAAATCCTTATATCGAAGGATGGACCCCACATTAAATGGTCCCCACCTCAAACTTGTGCTGCCCTGATACACCCAAGGGAACCCTACAAACTGACATCAGGAACCTGGAGTGGTGAGTTTTCTTTCCCAGGGAAAATGGAAAAAGGATGTGCCCAGGGGGCCCTGGCCCTGACTGCAAACAATCCTTATATCGAAGGATGGAGCCCACACCAAAGTTGTCCCCACCTCAAACTTTTGCTGCCCTGATAGACCCAAGGGAACCCTACAAACTGACATCAGGAACCTGGACTGCTGAGTTTAATTTCCCAGGGAAAATGGAAAAAGATTGTTCCCAGGGGCCCCTGGCCCTGGGGTGGGGCCTCACTACAAAAAATCCTTATATCGAAGGATGGAGCCCACACCGAATTTGTCCCCATCTCAAAATTGTGCTGCCCTGATAGACCCAAGGGAGCCCTACAAACTGACATCAGGAACCTGGACTGCTGAGTTTTCTTTCCCAGGGAAAATGGAAAAAGGTTGTGCCCAGGGGCCCCTGGCCCTGACTGCAAAAAATCCTTATATCGAAGGATGGACCCCACACCAAAGTTGTCCCCACCTCAAAGTTGTGCTGCCCTGATAGACCCAAGGGAGCCCTACAAACTGACATCAGGAACCTGGACTGCAGAGTTTTCTTTCCCAGGGAAAATGGAAAAAGATTGTGCCCAGGGGGCCCAGGCCCACACTGCAAAAAATCCTTATATCGAAGGATGGACCCCACACCAAAGTTGTCCCCACCTCAAACTTGTGCTACCCTAATAGACCCAAGGGAGCCCTACAAACTGACATCAGGAACCTGGACTGCTGAGTTTTCTTTCCCAGGGAAAATGGAAAAAGGATGTGCCCAGGAGCCCCTAGCCCTGACTGCAAAAATCCTTATATCGAAGGATGGACCCCACACCAAAGTTGTCCCCACCTCAAACTTGTACTGCCCTGATAGACCCAAGGGAGCCCTACAAACTGATATCAGGAACCTGGACTGCTGAGTTTTCTTTCCCAGGGAAAATGGAAAAAGGATGTGCCCAGGGGCCCCAGGCCCTGACTGCAAAAAATCCTTATATCGAAGGGTGTACCCCACACTGAAGTTGTCCCCACCTCAAACTTGTGCTGCCCTGATAGACCCAAGGGAGCCCTACAAACTGACATCAGGAACCTGGACTGCTGAGTTTTCTTTCCCACGGAAAATGGAAAAAGGATGTGCCCAGGGGCCCCTGGCCCTGACTGCAAAAAATCCTTATATCGAAGGATGGAGCCCACACTGAATTTGTTCCCACCTCAAACTTGTGCTGCCCTGATAGACCCAAGGGAGCCCTACAAACTGACATCAGGAACCTGGACTGCTGAGTTTTCTTTCCCAGGGAAAATGGAAAAAGGATGTGCCCAGGGGCCCCTGGCCCTGACTGCAAAAAATCCTTATATTGAAGGATGGACCCCACATCAAAGTTGTCCCCACCTAAAACTTGTGCTGCCCTGATAGACCCAAGGGAACCCTACAAACTGACATCAGGAACCTGGAGTGGTGAGTTTTCTTTCCCAGGGAAAATGGAAAAAGGATGTGCCCAGGGGGCCCTGGCCCTGACTGTAAACAATCCTTATATCGAAGGATGGAGCCCACACCAAAGTTGTCCCCACCTCAAACTTTTGCTGCCCTGATAGACCCAAGGGAACCCTACAAACTGACATCAGGAACCTGGACTGCTGAGTTTAATTTCCCAGGGAAAATGGAAAAAGATTGTTCCCAGGGGCCGCTGGCCCTGGGGTGGGGCCTCACTACAAAAAATCCTTATATCGAAGGATGGAGCCCACACCGAATTTGTCCCCATCTCAAACTTGTGCTGCCCTGATAGACCCAAGGGAGCCCTACAAACTGACATCAGGAACCTGGACTGCTGAGTTTTCTTTCCCAGGGAAAATGGAAAAAGGTTGTGCCCAGGGGCCCCTGGCCCTGACTGCAAAAAATCCTTATATCGAAGGATGGACCACACACCAAAGTTGTCCCCACCTCAAACTTGTGCTGCCCTGATAGACCCAAGGGAGCCCTACAAACTGACATCAGGAACCTGGACTGCAGAGTTTTCTTTCCCAGGGAAAATGGAAAAAGATTGTGCCCAGGGGGCCCAGGCCCTGACTGCAAAAAATCCTTATATCGAAGGATGGACCCCACACCAAAGTTGTCCCCACCTCAAACTTGTGCTGCCCTAATAGACCCAAGGGAGCCCTACAAACTGACATCAGGAACCTGGACTGCTGAGTTTTCTTTCCCAGGGAAAATGGAAAAAGGTTGTGCCCAGGAGCCCCTAGCCCTGACTGCAAAAATCCTTATATCGAAGGATGGACCCCACACCAAAGTTGTCCCCACCTCAAACTTGTACTGCCCTGATAGACCCAAGGGAGCCCTACAAACTGACATCAGGAACCTGGACTGCTGAGTTTTCTTTCCCAGGGAAAATGGAAAAAGGATGTGCCCAGGGGCCCCTGGCCCTGACTGCAAAAAATCCTTATATCGAAGGGTGTACCCCACACTGAAGTTGTCCCCACCTCAAACTTGTGCTGCCCTGATAGACCCAAGGGAGCCCTACAAACTGACATCAGGAACCTGGACTGCTGAGTTTTCTTTCCCACGGAAAATGGAAAAAGGATGTGCCCAGGGGCCCCTGGCCCTGACTGCAAAAAATCCTTATATCGAAGTATGGACCCCACATCAAAGTGGTCCCCACCTCAAACTTGTGCTGCCCTGATACACCCAAGGGAACCCTACAAACTGACATCAGGAACCTGGACTGCTGAGTTTTCTTTCCCAGGGAAAATGGAAAAAGGATGTGCCCAGGGGGCCCTGGCCCTGACTGCAAACAATCCTTATATCGAAGGATGGAGCCCACACCGAATTTGTCCCCACCTCAAACTTGTGCTGCCCTGATAGACCCAAGGGAGCCCTACAAACTGACATCAGGAACCTGGACTGCTGAGTTTTCTTTCCCAGGGAAAATGGAAAAAGGATGTGCCCAGGGGCCCCTGGCCCTGACTGTAAAAAATCCTTATATCGAAGGATGGAGCCCACACCGAAGTGTTCCCCACCTCAAACTTGTGCTGCCCTGATAGACCCAAGGGAGCCCTACAAACTGACATCAGGAACCTGGACTGCTGAGTTTTCTTTCCCAGGAAAAATGGAAAAAGGTTGTGCCCAGGGGCCCCTGGCCCTGGGGTGGGGCCTCACTGCAAAAAATCCTTATATCGAAGGATGGACCCCACATTAAATGGTCCCCACCTCAAACTTGTGCTGCCCTGATACACCCAAGGGAACCCTACAAACTGACATCAGGAACCTGGAGTGGTGAGTTTTCTTTCCCAGGGAAAATGGAAAAAGGATGTGCCCAGGGGGCCCTGGCCCTGACTGCAAACAATCCTTATATCGAAGGATGGAGCCCACACCAAAGTTGTCCCCACCTCAAACTTTTGCTGCCCTGATAGACCCAAGGGAACCCTACAAACTGACATCAGGAACCTGGACTGCTGAGTTTAATTTCCCAGGGAAAATGGAAAAAGATTGTTCCCAGGGGCCCCTGGCCCTGGGGTGGGGCCTCACTACAAAAAATCCTTATATCGAAGGATGGAGCCCACACCGAATTTGTCCCCATCTCAAAATTGTGCTGCCCTGATAGACCCAAGGGAGCCCTACAAACTGACATCAGGAACCTGGACTGCTGAGTTTTCTTTCCCAGGGAAAATGGAAAAAGGTTGTGCCCAGGGGCCCCTGGCCCTGACTGCAAAAAATCCTTATATCGAAGGATGGACCCCACACCAAAGTTGTCCCCACCTCAAAGTTGTGCTGCCCTGATAGACCCAAGGGAGCCCTACAAACTGACATCAGGAACCTGGACTGCAGAGTTTTCTTTCCCAGGGAAAATGGAAAAAGATTGTGCCCAGGGGGCCCAGGCCCACACTGCAAAAAATCCTTATATCGAAGGATGGACCCCACACCAAAGTTGTCCCCACCTCAAACTTGTGCTACCCTAATAGACCCAAGGGAGCCCTACAAACTGACATCAGGAACCTGGACTGCTGAGTTTTCTTTCCCAGGGAAAATGGAAAAAGGATGTGCCCAGGAGCCCCTAGCCCTGACTGCAAAAATCCTTATATCGAAGGATGGACCCCACACCAAAGTTGTCCCCACCTCAAACTTGTACTGCCCTGATAGACCCAAGGGAGCCCTACAAACTGATATCAGGAACCTGGACTGCTGAGTTTTCTTTCCCAGGGAAAATGGAAAAAGGATGTGCCCAGGGGCCCCAGGCCCTGACTGCAAAAAATCCTTATATCGAAGGGTGTACCCCACACTGAAGTTGTCCCCACCTCAAACTTGTGCTGCCCTGATAGACCCAAGGGAGCCCTACAAACTGACATCAGGAACCTGGACTGCTGAGTTTTCTTTCCCACGGAAAATGGAAAAAGGATGTGCCCAGGGGCCCCTGGCCCTGACTGCAAAAAATCCTTATATCGAAGGATGGAGCCCACACTGAATTTGTTCCCACCTCAAACTTGTGCTGCCCTGATAGACCCAAGGGAGCCCTACAAACTGACATCAGGAACCTGGACTGCTGAGTTTTCTTTCCCAGGGAAAATGGAAAAAGGATGTGCCCAGGGGCCCCTGGCCCTGACTGCAAAAAATCCTTATATTGAAGGATGGACCCCACATCAAAGTTGTCCCCACCTAAAACTTGTGCTGCCCTGATAGACCCAAGGGAGCCCTACAAACTGACATCAGGAACCTGGTCTGCTGAGTTTTCTTTCCCAGGGAAAATGGCCAAAGGATGTGCAAAGGGGCCCCTGGCCCTGACTGAAAAAAATCCTTATATCGAAGGATGGACCCCACACCAAAGTGTTCCCCACCTCAAACTTGTGCTGCCCTGATAGACCCAAGGGAGCCCTACAAACTGACATCAGGAACCTGGACTGCTGAGTTTTCTTTCCCAGGGAAAATGGAAAAAGGTTGTGCCCAGGGGCCCCTGGCCCTGGGGTGGGGCCTCACTACAAAAAATACTTATATCGAAGGATGGAGCCCACACCGAATTTGTCCCCATCTCAAACTTGTGCTGCCCTGATAGACCCAAGGGAGCCCTACAAACTGACATCAGGAACCTGGACTGCTGAGTTTTCTTTCCCAGGGAAAATGGAAAAAGGTTGTACCCAGGGGCCCCTGGCCCTGGGGTGGGGCCTCACTGCAAACAATCCTTATATCGAAGGATGGACCCCACACCGAAGTTGTCCCCACCTCAAACTTGTGCTGCCCTGATAGACCCAAGGGAGCCCTACAAACTGACATCAGGAACCTGGACTGCTGACTTTTCTTTCCCAGGGAAAATGGAAAAAGGTTGTGCCCAGGGGCCCCTGGCCCTGACTGCAAAAAATCCTTATATCGAAGGATGGAGCCCACACCAAAGTTGTCCCCACCTCAAACTTGTGCTGCCCTGATAGACCCAAGGGAGCCCTACAAACTGACATCAGGAACCTGGACTGCTGAGTTTTCTTTCCCAGGGAAAATGGAAAAAGGATATGCCCAGGGGCCCCTGGCCCTGACTGCAAAAAATCCTTATATCGAAGGGTGGACCCCACACCGAAGTTGTCCCCACCTCAAACTTGTGCTGCCCTGATAGACCCAAGGGAGCCCTACAAACTGACATCAGGAACCTGGACTGCTGAGTTTTCTTTCCCAGGGAAAATGGAAAAAGGATGTGCCCAGGGGCACCTGGCCCTGGGGTGGGGCCTCACTGCAAAAAATCCTTATATCGAAGGATGGACCCCACACCGAAGTTGTCCCCACCTAAAACTTGTGCTGCCCTGATAGACCCAAGGGAGCCCTACAAACTGACATCAGGAACCTGGTCTGCTGAGTTTTCTTTCCCAGGGAAAATGGCCAAAGGATGTGCCCAGGGGCCCCTGGCCCTGACTGCAAAAAATCCTTATATCGAAGGATGGAGCCCACACCGAAGTTGTCCCCACCTCAAACTTGTGCTGCCCTGATAGACCCAAGGGAGCCCTACAAACTGACATCAGGAACCTGGACTGCTGAGTTTTCTTTCCCAGGGAAAATGGAAAAAGGATATGCCCAGGGGCCCCTGGCCCTGACTGCAAAGAATCCTTATATCGAAGGGTGGACCCCACACCGAAGTTGTCCCCACCTCAAACTTGTGCTGCCCTGATAGACCCAAGGGAGCCCTACAAACTGACATCAGGAACCTGGACTGCTGAGTTTTCTTTCCCAGGGAAAATGGAAAAAGGATGTGCCCAGGGGCCCCTGGCCCTGACTGCAAAGAATCCTTATATCGAAGGATGGACCCCACACCAAAGTGTTCCCCACCTCAAACTTGTGCTGCCCTGATAGACCCAAGGGAGCCCTACAAACTGACATCAGGAACCTGGACTGCTGAGTTTTCTTTCCCAGGGAAAATGGAAAAAGGTTGTGCCCAGGGGCCCCTGGCTCTGGGGTGGGGCCTCACTGCAAAAAATCCTTATATCGAAGGATGGAGCCCACACCGAATTTGTCCCCATCTCAAACTTGTGCTGCCCTGATAGACCCAAGGGAGCCCTACAAACTGACATCAGGAACCTGGACTGCTGAGTTTTCTTTCCCAGGGAAAATGGAAAAAGGATGTGCCCAGGGGCCCCTGGCCCTGACTGCAAAAAATCCTTATATCGAAGGATGGAGCCCACACCGAAGTTGTCCCCATCTCAAACTTGTGCTGCCCTGATAGACCCAAGGGAGCCCTACAAACTGACATCAGGAACCTGGACTGCTGAGTTTTCTTTCCCAGGGAAAATGGAAAAAGGATGTGCCCAGGGGCCCCTGGCCCTGACTGTAAAAAATCCTTATATCGAAGGATGGACCCCACACCGAAGTTGTCCCCACCTCAAACTTGTGCTGCCCTGATAGACCCAAGGGAGCCCTACAAACTGACATCAGGAACCTGGACTGCAGAGTTTTCTTTCCCAGGGAAAATGGAAAAAGGATGTGCCCAGGGGCCCCTGGCCCTGGGCTGGGGGCGCACTACAAAAAATCCTTATATCGAAGGATGGACCCCACACCAAAGTTGTCCCCACCTCAAACTTGTACTGCCCTGATAGACCCAAGGGAGCCCTACAAACTGACATCAGGAACCTGGACTGCTGAGTTTTCTTTCCCAGGGAAAATGGAAAAAGGATATGCCCAGGGGCCCCTGGCCCTGACTGCAAAAAATCCTTATATCGAAGGGTGGACCCCACACCGAAGTTGTCCCCACCTCAAACTTGTGCTGCCCTGATAGACCCAAGGGAGCCCTACAAACTGACATCAGGAACCTGGACTGCTGAGTTTTCTTTCCCAGGGAAAATGGAAAAAGGATGTGCCCAGGGGCCCCTGGCCCTGACTGCAAAGAATCCTTATATCGAAGGATGGACCCCACACCAAAGTGTTCCCCACCTCAAACTTGTGCTGCCCTGATAGACCCAAGGGAGCCCTACAAACTGACATCAGGAACCTGGACTGCTGAGTTTTCTTTCCCAGGGAAAATGGAAAAAGGTTGTGCCCAGGGGCCCCTGGCCCTGGGGTGGGGCCTCACTACAAAAAATCCTTATATCGAAGGATGGACCCCACACCGAAGTTGTCCCCACCTCAAACTTGTGCTGCCCTGATAGACCCAAGGGAGCCCTACAAACTGACATCAGGAACCTGGACTGCTGAGTTTTCTTTCCCAGGGAAAATGGCCAAAGGATGTGCCCAGGGGCCCCTGGCCCTGACTGCAAAAAATCCTTATATCGAAGTATGGACCCCACATCAAAGTGGTCCCCACCTCAAACTTGTGCTGCCCGGATACACCCAAGGGAACCCTACAAACTGATATCAGGAACCTGGAGTGGTGAGTTTTCTTTCCCAGGGAAAATGGAAAAAGGATGTGCCCAGGGGGCCCTGGCCCTGACTGCAAACAATCCTTATATCGAAGGATGGAGCCCACACCGAAGTTGTCCCCACCTCAAACTTTTGCTGCCCTGATAGACCCAAGGGA
Organism: Lonchura striata; assembly: GCF_050655825.1. Lineage (NCBI taxonomy): Eukaryota > Metazoa > Chordata > Aves > Passeriformes > Estrildidae > Lonchura > Lonchura striata. The sequence continues at coordinate 8,797,586 of NC_140708.1, read as the reverse complement.
ACCCTACAAACTGACATCAGGAACCTGGACTGCTGAGTTTAATTTCCCAGGGAAAATGGAAAAAGATTGTTCCCAGGGGCCCCTGGCCCTGGGGTGGGGCCTCACTACAAAAAATCCTTATATCGAAGGATGGAGCCCACACCGAATTTGTCCCCATCTCAAACTTGTGCTGCCCTGATAGACCCAAGGGAGCCCTACAAACTGACATCAGGAACCTGGACTGCTGAGTTTTCTTTCCCACGGAAAATGGAAAAAGGATGTGCCCAGGGGCCCCTGGCCCTGACTGCAAAAAATCCTTATATCGAAGGATGGAGCCCACACTGAATTTGTTCCCACCTCAAACTTGTGCTGCCCTGATAGACCCAAGGGAGCCCTACAAACTGACATCAGGAACCTGGACTGCTGAGTTTTCTTTCCCAGGGAAAATGGAAAAAGGATGTGCCCAGGGGCCCCTGGCCCTGACTGCAAAAAATCCTTATATCGAAGTATGGACCCCACATCAAAGTGGTCCCCACCTCAAACTTGTGCTGCCCTGATACACCCAAGGGAACCCTACAAACTGACATCAGGAACCTGGACTGCTGAGTTTTCTTTCCCAGGGAAAATGGAAAAAGGATGTGCCCAGGGGGCCCTGGCCCTGACTGCAAACAATCCTTATATCGAAGGATGGACCCCACACCGAAGTTGTCCCCACCTCAAACTTTTGCTGCCCTGATACACCCAAGGGAACCCTACAAACTGACATCAGGAACCTGGACTGCTGAGTTTTCTTTCCCAGGGAAAATGGATGTGCCCAGGGGCCCCTGGCCCTGACTGCAAAAAATCCTTATATTGAAGGATGGACCCCACATCAAAGTTGTCCCCACCTCAAACTTGTGCTGCCCTGATAGACCCAAGGGAGCCCTACAAACTGACATCAGGAACCTGGTCTGCTGAGTTTTCTTTCCCAGGGAAAATGGCCAAAGGATGTGCCCAGGGGCCCCTGGCCCTGACTGCAAAAAATCCTTATATCGAAGGATGGACCCCACACCGAAGTTGTCCCCACCTCAAACTTGTGCTGCCCTGATAGACCCAAGGGAGCCCTACAAACTGATATCAGGAACCTGGACTGCTGAGTTTTCTTTCCCAGGGAAAATGGAAAAAGGATGTGCCCAGGGGCCCCTGGCCCTGACTGCAAAAAATCCTTATATCGAAGGATGGACCCCACACCAAAGTGTTCCCCACCTCAAACTTGTGCTGCCCTGATAGACCCAAGGGAGCCCTACAAACTGACATCAGGAACCTGGACTGCTGAGTTTTCTTTCCCAGGGAAAATGGAAAAAGGTTGTGCCCAGGGGCCCCTGGCTCTGGGGTGGGGCCTCACTGCAAAAAATCCTTATATCGAAGGATGGAGCCCACACCAAATTTGTCCCCATCTCAAACTTGTGCTGCCCTGATAGACCCAAGGGAGCCCTACAAACTGACATCAGGAACCTGGACTGCTGAGTTTTCTTTCCCAGGGAAAATGGAAAAAGGATGTGCCCAGGGGCCCCTGGCCCTGACTGCAAAGAATCCTTATATCGAAGGATGGACCCCACACCAAAGTGTTCCCCACCTCAAACTTGTGCTGCCCTGATAGACCCAAGGGAGCCCTACAAACTGACATCAGGAACCTGGACTGCTGAGTTTTCTTTCCCAGGGAAAATGGAAAAAGGTTGTGCCCAGGGGCCCCTGGCCCTGGGGTGGGGCCTCACTACAAAAAATCCTTATATCGAAGGATGGACCCCACACCGAAGTTGTCCCCACCTCAAACTTGTGCTGCCCTGATAGACCCAAGGGAGCCCTACAAACTGACATCAGGAACCTGGACTGCTGAGTTTTCTTTCCCAGGGAAAATGGCCAAAGGATGTGCCCAGGGGCCCCTAGCCCTGACTGCAAAAAATCCTTATATCGAAGTATGGACCCCACATCAAAGTTGTCCCCACCTAAAACTTGTGCTGCCCTGATACACCCAAGGGAACCCTACAAACTGACATCAGGAACCTGGAGTGGTGAGTTTTCTTTCCCAGGGAAAATGGAAAAAGGATGTGCCCAGGGGGCCCTGGCCCTGACTGCAAACAATCCTTATATCGAAGGATGGAGCCCACACCAAAGTTGTCCCCACCTCAAACTTTTGCTGCCCTGATAGACCCAAGGGAACCCTACAAACTGACATCAGGAACCTGGACTGCTGAGTTTAATTTCCCAGGGAAAATGGAAAAAGATTGTTCCCAGGGGCCCCTGGCCCTGGGGTGGGGCCTCACTACAAAAAATCCTTATATCGAAGGATGGAGCCCACACCGAATTTGTCCCCATCTCAAACTTGTGCTGCCCTGATAGACCCAAGGGAGCCCTACAAACTGACATCAGGAACCTGGACTGCTGAGTTTTCTTTCCCAGGGAAAATGGAAAAAGGTTGTGCCCAGGGGCCCCTGGCCCTGACTGCAAAAAATCCTTATATCGAAGGATGGAGCCCACACTGAATTTGTTCCCACCTCAAACTTGTGCTGCCCTGATAGACCCAAGGGAGCCCTACAAACTGACATCAGGAACCTGGACTGCTGAGTTTTCTTTCCCAGGGAAAATGGAAAAAGGATGTGCCCAGGGGCCCCTGGCCCTGACTGCAAAAAATCCTTATATCGAAGTATGGACCCCACATCAAAGTTGTCCCCACCTAAAACTTGTGCTGCCCTGATAGACCCAAGGGAGCCCTACAAACTGACATCAGGAACCTGGTCTGCTGAGTTTTCTTTCCCAGGGAAAATGGCCAAAGGATGTGCCCAGGGGCCCCTGGCCCTGACTGCAAAAAATCCTTATATCGAAGGATGGACCCCACACCAAAGTGTTCCCCACCTGAAACTTGTGCTGCCCTGATAGACCCAAGGGAGCCCTACAAACTGATATCAGGAACCTGGACTGCTGAGTTTTCTTTCCCAGGGAAAATGGAAAAAGGTTGTGCCCAGGGGCCCCTGGCCCTGACTGCAAAAAATCCTTATATCGAAGGATGGAGCCCACACCGAAGTTGTCCCCACCTCAAACTTGTGCTGCCCTGATAGACCCAAAGGAGCCCTACAAACTGACATCAGGAACCTGGACTGCAGAGTTTTCTTTCCCAGGGAAAATGGAAAAAGGATATGCCCAGGGGCCCCTAGACCTGACTGCAAAAAATCCTTATATCGAAGGGTGGACCCCACACCGAAGTTGTCCCCACCTCAAACTTGTGCTGCCCTGATAGACCCAAGGGAGCCCTACAAACTGACATCAGGAACCTGGACTACTGAGTTTTCTTTCCCAGGGAAAATGGAAAAAGGATGTGCCCAGGGGCCCCTGGCCCTGACTGCAAAGAATCCTTATATCGAAGGATGGACCCCACACCAAAGTGTTCCCCACCTCAAACTTGTGCTGCCCTGATAGACCCAAGGGAGCCCTACAAACTGACATCGGGAACCTGGACTGCTGAGTTTTCTTTCCCAGGGAAAATGGAAAATGGTTGTGCCCAGGGGCCCCTGGCTCTGGGGTGGGGCCTCACTGCAAAAAATCCTTATATCGAAGGATGGAGCCCACACCGAATTTGTCCCCATCTCAAACTTGTGCTGCCCTGATAGACCCAAGGGAGCCCTACAAACTGACATCAGGAACCTGGACTGCTGAGTTTTCTTTCCCAGGGAAAATGGAAAAAGGATGTGCCCAGGGGCCCCTGGCCCTGACTGCAAAAAATCCTTATATCGAAGGATGGAGCCCACACCGAAGTTGTCCCCACCTCAAACTTGTGCTGCCCTGATAGACCCAAGGGAGCCCTACAAACTGACATCAGGAACCTGGACTGCTGAGTTTTCTTTCCCAGGGAAAATGGAAAAAGGATGTGCCCAGGGGCCCCTGGCCCTGACTGTAAAAAATCCTTATATCGAAGGATGGACCCCACACCGAAGTTGTCCCCACCTCAAACTTGTGCTGCCCTGATACACCCAAGGGAACCCTACAAACTGATATCAGGAACCTGGAGTGGTGAGTTTTCTTTCCCAGGGAAAATGGAAAAAGGATGTGCCCAGGGGGCCCTGGCCCTGACTGCAAACAATCCTTATATCGAAGGATGGAGCCCACACCGAAGTTGTCCCCACCTCAAACTTTTGCTGCCCTGATAGACCCAAGGGAACCCTACAAACTGACATCAGGAACCTGGACTGCTGAGTTTAATTTCCCAGGGAAAATGGAAAAAGATTGTTCCCAGGGGCCCCTGGCCCTGGGGTGGGGCCTCACTACAAAAAATCCTTATATCGAAGGATGGAGCCCACACCGAATTTGTCCCCATCTCAAACTTGTGCTGCCCTGATAGACCCAAGGGAGCCCTACAAACTGACATCAGGAACCTGGACTGCTGAGTTTTCTTTCCCACGGAAAATGGAAAAAGGATGTGCCCAGGGGCCCCTGGCCCTGACTGCAAAAAATCCTTATATCGAAGGATGGAGCCCACACTGAATTTGTTCCCACCTCAAACTTGTGCTGCCCTGATAGACCCAAGGGAGCCCTACAAACTGACATCAGGAACCTGGACTGCTGAGTTTTCTTTCCCAGGGAAAATGGAAAAAGGATGTGCCCAGGGGCCCCTGGCCCTGACTGCAAAAAATCCTTATATCGAAGTATGGACCCCACATCAAAGTGGTCCCCACCTCAAACTTGTGCTGCCCTGATACACCCAAGGGAACCCTACAAACTGACATCAGGAACCTGGACTGCTGAGTTTTCTTTCCCAGGGAAAATGGAAAAAGGATGTGCCCAGGGGGCCCTGGCCCTGACTGCAAACAATCCTTATATCGAAGGATGGACCCCACACCGAAGTTGTCCCCACCTCAAACTTTTGCTGCCCTGATACACCCAAGGGAACCCTACAAACTGACATCAGGAACCTGGACTGCTGAGTTTTCTTTCCCAGGGAAAATGGATGTGCCCAGGGGCCCCTGGCCCTGACTGCAAAAAATCCTTATATTGAAGGATGGACCCCACATCAAAGTTGTCCCCACCTCAAACTTGTGCTGCCCTGATAGACCCAAGGGAGCCCTACAAACTGACATCAGGAACCTGGTCTGCTGAGTTTTCTTTCCCAGGGAAAATGGCCAAAGGATGTGCCCAGGGGCCCCTGGCCCTGACTGCAAAAAATCCTTATATCGAAGGATGGACCCCACACCGAAGTTGTCCCCACCTCAAACTTGTGCTGCCCTGATAGACCCAAGGGAGCCCTACAAACTGATATCAGGAACCTGGACTGCTGAGTTTTCTTTCCCAGGGAAAATGGAAAAAGGATGTGCCCAGGGGCCCCTGGCCCTGACTGCAAAAAATCCTTATATCGAAGGATGGACCCCACACCAAAGTGTTCCCCACCTCAAACTTGTGCTGCCCTGATAGACCCAAGGGAGCCCTACAAACTGACATCAGGAACCTGGACTGCTGAGTTTTCTTTCCCAGGGAAAATGGAAAAAGGTTGTGCCCAGGGGCCCCTGGCTCTGGGGTGGGGCCTCACTGCAAAAAATCCTTATATCGAAGGATGGAGCCCACACCGAATTTGTCCCCATCTCAAACTTGTGCTGCCCTGATAGACCCAAGGGAGCCCTACAAACTGACATCAGGAACCTGGACTGCTGAGTTTTCTTTCCCAGGGAAAATGGAAAAAGGATGTGCCCAGGGGCCCCTGGCCCTGACTGCAAAGAATCCTTATATCGAAGGATGGACCCCACACCAAAGTGTTCCCCACCTCAAACTTGTGCTGCCCTGATAGACCCAAGGGAGCCCTACAAACTGACATCAGGAACCTGGACTGCTGAGTTTTCTTTCCCAGGGAAAATGGAAAAAGGTTGTGCCCAGGGGCCCCTGGCCCTGGGGTGGGGCCTCACTACAAAAAATCCTTATATCGAAGGATGGACCCCACACCGAAGTTGTCCCCACCTCAAACTTGTGCTGCCCTGATAGACCCAAGGGAGCCCTACAAACTGACATCAGGAACCTGGACTGCTGAGTTTTCTTTCCCAGGGAAAATGGCCAAAGGATGTGCCCAGGGGCCCCTAGCCCTGACTGCAAAAAATCCTTATATCGAAGTATGGACCCCACATCAAAGTTGTCCCCACCTAAAACTTGTGCTGCCCTGATACACCCAAGGGAACCCTACAAACTGACATCAGGAACCTGGAGTGGTGAGTTTTCTTTCCCAGGGAAAATGGAAAAAGGATGTGCCCAGGGGGCCCTGGCCCTGACTGCAAACAATCCTTATATCGAAGGATGGAGCCCACACCAAAGTTGTCCCCACCTCAAACTTTTGCTGCCCTGATAGACCCAAGGGAACCCTACAAACTGACATCAGGAACCTGGACTGCTGAGTTTAATTTCCCAGGGAAAATGGAAAAAGATTGTTCCCAGGGGCCCCTGGCCCTGGGGTGGGGCCTCACTACAAAAAATCCTTATATCGAAGGATGGAGCCCACACCGAATTTGTCCCCATCTCAAACTTGTGCTGCCCTGATAGACCCAAGGGAGCCCTACAAACTGACATCAGGAACCTGGACTGCTGAGTTTTCTTTCCCAGGGAAAATGGAAAAAGGTTGTGCCCAGGGGCCCCTGGCCCTGACTGCAAAAAATCCTTATATCGAAGGATGGAGCCCACACTGAATTTGTTCCCACCTCAAACTTGTGCTGCCCTGATAGACCCAAGGGAGCCCTACAAACTGACATCAGGAACCTGGACTGCTGAGTTTTCTTTCCCAGGGAAAATGGAAAAAGGATGTGCCCAGGGGCCCCTGGCCCTGACTGCAAAAAATCCTTATATCGAAGTATGGACCCCACATCAAAGTTGTCCCCACCTAAAACTTGTGCTGCCCTGATAGACCCAAGGGAGCCCTACAAACTGACATCAGGAACCTGGTCTGCTGAGTTTTCTTTCCCAGGGAAAATGGCCAAAGGATGTGCCCAGGGGCCCCTGGCCCTGACTGCAAAAAATCCTTATATCGAAGGATGGACCCCACACCAAAGTGTTCCCCACCTGAAACTTGTGCTGCCCTGATAGACCCAAGGGAGCCCTACAAACTGATATCAGGAACCTGGACTGCTGAGTTTTCTTTCCCAGGGAAAATGGAAAAAGGTTGTGCCCAGGGGCCCCTGGCCCTGACTGCAAAAAATCCTTATATCGAAGGATGGAGCCCACACCGAAGTTGTCCCCACCTCAAACTTGTGCTGCCCTGATAGACCCAAGGGAGCCCTACAAACTGACATCAGGAACCTGGACTGCAGAGTTTTCTTTCCCAGGGAAAATGGAAAAAGGATATGCCCAGGGGCCCCTAGACCTGACTGCAAAAAATCCTTATATCGAAGGGTGGACCCCACACCGAAGTTGTCCCCACCTCAAACTTGTGCTGCCCTGATAGACCCAAGGGAGCCCTACAAACTGACATCAGGAACCTGGACTACTGAGTTTTCTTTCCCAGGGAAAATGGAAAAAGGATGTGCCCAGGGGCCCCTGGCCCTGACTGCAAAGAATCCTTATATCGAAGGATGGACCCCACACCAAAGTGTTCCCCACCTCAAACTTGTGCTGCCCTGATAGACCCAAGGGAGCCCTACAAACTGACATCGGGAACCTGGACTGCTGAGTTTTCTTTCCCAGGGAAAATGGAAAATGGTTGTGCCCAGGGGCCCCTGGCTCTGGGGTGGGGCCTCACTGCAAAAAATCCTTATATCGAAGGATGGAGCCCACACCGAATTTGTCCCCATCTCAAACTTGTGCTGCCCTGATAGACCCAAGGGAGCCCTACAAACTGACATCAGGAACCTGGACTGCTGAGTTTTCTTTCCCAGGGAAAATGGAAAAAGGATGTGCCCAGGGGCCCCTGGCCCTGACTGCAAAAAATCCTTATATCGAAGGATGGAGCCCACACCGAAGTTGTCCCCACCTCAAACTTGTGCTGCCCTGATAGACCCAAGGGAGCCCTACAAACTGACATCAGGAACCTGGACTGCTGAGTTTTCTTTCCCAGGGAAAATGGAAAAAGGATGTGCCCAGGGGCCCCTGGCCCTGACTGTAAAAAATCCTTATATCGAAGGATGGACCCCACACCGAAGTTGTCCCCACCTCAAACTTGTGCTGCCCTGATAGACCCAAGGGAGCCCTACAAACTGACATCAGGAACCTGGACTGCTGAGTTTTCTTTCCCAGGGAAAATGGAAAAAGGTTGTGCCCAGGGGCCCCTGGCCCTGGGGTGGGGCCTCACTACAAAAAATCCTTATATCGAAGGATGGACCCCACACCGAAGTTGTCCCCACCTCAAACTTGTGCTGCCCTGATAGACCCAAGGGAGCCCTACAAACTGACATCAGGAACCTGGACTGCTGAGTTTTCTTTCCCAGGGAAAATGGCCAAAGGATGTGCCCAGGGGCCCCTAGCCCTGACTGCAAAAAATCCTTATATCGAAGTATGGACCCCACATCAAAGTGGTCCCAACCTCAAACTTGTGCTGCCCTGATACACCCAAGGGAACCCTACAAACTGACATCAGGAACCTGGAGTGGTGAGTTTTCTTTCCCAGGGAAAATGGAAAAAGGATGTGCCCAGGGGGCCCTGGCCCTGACTGCAAACAATCCTTATATCGAAGGATGGAGCCCACACCGAAGTTGTCCCCACCTCAAACTTGTGCTGCCCTGATAGACCCAAGGGAGCCCTACAAACTGACATCAGGAACCTGGACTGCTGAGTTTTCTTTCCCAGGGAAAATGGAAAAAGGTTGTGCCCAGGGGCCCCTGGCCCTGGGGTGGGGCCTCACTACAAAAAATCCTTATATCGAAGGATGGACCCCACACCGAAGTTGTCCCCACCTCAAACTTGTGCTGCCCTGATAGACCCAAGGGAGCCCTACAAACTGACATCAGGAACCTGGTCTGCTGAGTTTTCTTTCCCAGGGAAAATGGCCAAAGGATGTGCAAAGGGGCCCCTGGCCCTGACTGCAAAAAATCCTTATATCGAAGGATGGACCCCACACCAAAGTGTTCCCCACCTCAAACTTGTGCTGCCCTGATAGACCCAAGGGAGCCCTACAAACTGACATCAGGAACCTGGACTGCTGAGTTTTCTTTCCCAGGGAAAATGGAAAAAGGTTGTGCCCAGGGGCCCCTGGCCCTGGGGTGGGGCCTCACTGCAAACAATCCTTATATCGAAGGATGGACCCCACACCGAAGTTGTCCCCACCTCAAACTTGTGCTGCCCTGATAGACCCAAGGGAGCCCTACAAACTGATATCAGGAACCTGGACTGCTGACTTTTCTTTCCCAGGGAAAATGGAAAAAGGTTGTGCCCAGGGGCCCCTGGCCCTGACTGCAAAAAATCCTTATATCGAAGGATGGAGCCCACACCGAAGTTGTCCCCACCTCAAACTTGTGCTGCCCTGATAGACCCAAGGGAGCCCTACAAACTGACATCAGGAACCTGGACTGCTGAGTTTTCTTTCCCAGGGAAAATGGAAAAAGGATATGCCCAGGGGCCCCTGGCCCTGACTGCAAAAAATCCTTATATCGAAGGGTGGACCCCACACCGAAGTTGTCCCCACCTCAAACTTGTGCTGCCCTGATAGACCCAAGGGAGCCCTACAAACTGACATCAGGAACCTGGACTGCTGAGTTTTCTTTCCCAGGGAAAATGGAAAAAGGATGTGCCCAGGGGCCCCTGGCCCTGACTGCAAAGAATCCTTATATCGAAGGATGGACCCCACACCAAAGTGTTCCCCACCTCAAACTTGTGCTGCCCTGATAGACCCAAGGGAGCCCTACAAACTGACATCGGGAACCTGGACTGCTGAGTTTTCTTTCCCAGGGAAAATGGAAAAAGGTTGTGCCCAGGGGCCCCTGGCTCTGGGGTGGGGCCTCACTGCAAAAAATCCTTATATCGAAGGATGGAGCCCACACCGAATTTGTCCCCATCTCAAACTTGTGCTGCCCTGATAGACCCAAGGGAGCCCTACAAACTGACATCAGGAACCTGGACTGCTGAGTTTTCTTTCCCAGGGAAAATGGAAAAAGGATGTGCCCAGGGGCCCCTGGCCCTGACTGCAAAAAATCCTTATATCGAAGGATGGAGCCCACACCGAAGTTGTCCCCACCTCAAACTTGTGCTGCCCTGATAGACCCAAGGGAGCCCTACAAACTGACATCAGGAACCTGGACTGCTGAGTTTTCTTTCCCAGGGAAAATGGAAAAAGGATGTGCCCAGGGGCCCCTGGCCCTGACTGTAAAAAATCCTTATATCGAAGGATGGACCCCACACCGAAGTTGTCCCCACCTCAAACTTGTGCTGCCCTGATAGACCCAAGGGAGCCCTACAAACTGACATCAGGAACCTGGACTGCTGAGTTTTCTTTCCCAGGGAAAATGGAAAAAGGTTGTGCCCAGGGGCCCCTGGCCCTGGGGTGGGGCCTCACTACAAAAAATCCTTATATCGAAGGATGGACCCCACACCGAAGTTGTCCCCACCTCAAACTTGTGCTGCCCTGATAGACCCAAGGGAGCCCTACAAACTGACATCAGGAACCTGGACTGCTGAGTTTTCTTTCCCAGGGAAAATGGCCAAAGGATGTGCCCAGGGGCCCCTAGCCCTGACTGCAAAAAATCCTTATATCGAAGTATGGACCCCACATCAAAGTGGTCCCAACCTCAAACTTGTGCTGCCCTGATACACCCAAGGGAACCCTACAAACTGACATCAGGAACCTGGAGTGGTGAGTTTTCTTTCCCAGGGAAAATGGAAAAAGGATGTGCCCAGGGGGCCCTGGCCCTGACTGCAAACAATCCTTATATCGAAGGATGGAGCCCACACCAAAGTTGTCCCCACCTCAAACTTTTGCTGCCCTGATAGACCCAAGGGAACCCTACAAACTGACATCAGGAACCTGGACTGCTGAGTTTAATTTCCCAGGGAAAATGGAAAAAGATTGTTCCCAGGGGCCCCTGGCCCTGGGGTGGGGCCTCACTACAAAAAATCCTTATATCGAAGGATGGAGCCCACACCGAATTTGTCCCCATCTCAAACTTGTGCTGCCCTGATAGACCCAAGGGAGCCCTACAAACTGACATCAGGAACCTGGACTGCTGAGTTTTCTTTCCCAGGGAAAATGGAAAAAGGTTGTGCCCAGGGGCCCCTGGCCCTGACTGCAAAAAATCCTTATATCGAAGGATGGACCCCACACCAAAGTTGTCCCCACCTCAAACTTGTGCTGCCCTGATAGACCCAAGGGAGCCCTACAAACTGACATCAGGAACCTGGACTGCAGAGTTTTCTTTCCCAGGGAAAATGGAAAAAGATTGTGCCCAGGGGGCCCAGGCCCTGACTGCAAAAAATCCTTATATCGAAGGATGGACCCCACACCAAAGTTGTCCCCACCTCAAACTTGTGCTGCCCTAATAGACCCAAGGGAGCCCTACAAACTGACATCAGGAACCTGGACTGCTGAGTTTTCTTTCCCAGGGAAAATGGAAAAAGGTTGTGCCCAGGAGCCCCTGGCCCTGACTGCAAAGAATCCTTATATCGAAGGATGGACCCCACACCAAAGTGTTCCCCACCTCAAACTTGTGCTGCCCTGATAGACCCAAGGGAGCCCTACAAACTGACATCGGGAACCTGGACTGCTGAGTTTTCTTTCCCAGGGAAAATGGAAAAAGGTTGTGCCCAGGGGCCCCTGGCTCTGGGGTGGGGCCTCACTGCAAAAAATCCTTATATCGAAGGATGGAGCCCACACCGAATTTGTCCCCATCTCAAACTTGTGCTGCCCTGATAGACCCAAGGGAGCCCTACAAACTGACATCAGGAACCTGGACTGCTGAGTTTTCTTTCCCAGGGAAAATGGCCAAAGGATGTGCCCAGGGGGCCCTGGCCCTGACTGCAAAAAATCCTTATATCGAAGGATGGACCCCACACCAAAATTGCCCCACCTCAAACTTGTGCTGCCCTAATAGACCCAAGGGAGCCCTACAAACTGACATCAGGAACCTGGACTGCTGAGTTTTCTTTCCCAGGGAAAATGGAAAAAGGATGTGCCCAGGGGCCCCTGGCCCTGACTGTAAAAAATCCTTATATCGAAGGATGGACCCCACACCGAAGTTGTCCCCACCTCAAACTTGTGCTGCCCTGATAGACCCAAGGGAGCCCTACAAACTGACATCAGGAACCTGGACTGCTGAGTTTTCTTTCCCAGGGAAAATGGAAAAAGGTTGTGCCCAGGGGCCCCTGGCCCTGGGGTGGGGCCTCACTACAAAAAATCCTTATATCGAAGGATGGACCCCACACCGAAGTTGTCCCCACCTCAAACTTGTGCTGCCCTGATAGACCCAAGGGAGCCCTACAAACTGACATCAGGAACCTGGACTGCTGAGTTTTCTTTCCCAGGGAAAATGGCCAAAGGATGTGCCCAGGGGCCCCTAGCCCTGACTGCAAAAAATCCTTATATCGAAGTATGGACCCCACATCAAAGTGGTCCCAACCTCAAACTTGTGCTGCCCTGATACACCCAAGGGAACCCTACAAACTGACATCAGGAACCTGGAGTGGTGAGTTTTCTTTCCCAGGGAAAATGGAAAAAGGATGTGCCCAGGGGGCCCTGGCCCTGACTGCAAACAATCCTTATATCGAAGGATGGAGCCCACACCAAAGTTGTCCCCACCTCAAACTTTTGCTGCCCTGATAGACCCAAGGGAACCCTACAAACTGACATCAGGAACCTGGACTGCTGAGTTTAATTTCCCAGGGAAAATGGAAAAAGATTGTTCCCAGGGGCCCCTGGCCCTGGGGTGGGGCCTCACTACAAAAAATCCTTATATCGAAGGATGGAGCCCACACCGAATTTGTCCCCATCTCAAACTTGTGCTGCCCTGATAGACCCAAGGGAGCCCTACAAACTGACATCAGGAACCTGGACTGCTGAGTTTTCTTTCCCAGGGAAAATGGAAAAAGGTTGTGCCCAGGGGCCCCTGGCCCTGACTGCAAAAAATCCTTATATCGAAGGATGGACCCCACACCAAAGTTGTCCCCACCTCAAACTTGTGCTGCCCTGATAGACCCAAGGGAGCCCTACAAACTGACATCAGGAACCTGGACTGCAGAGTTTTCTTTCCCAGGGAAAATGGAAAAAGATTGTGCCCAGGGGCCCAGGCCCTGACTGCAAAAAATCCTTATATCGAAGGATGGACCCCACACCAAAGTTGTCCCCACCTCAAACTTGTGCTGCCCTAATAGACCCAAGGGAGCCCTACAAACTGACATCAGGAACCTGGACTGCTGAGTTTTCTTTCCCAGGGAAAATGGAAAAAGGTTGTGCCCAGGAGCCCCTAGCCGTGACTGCAAAAATCCTTATATCGAAGGATGGACCCCACACCAAAGTTGTCCCCACCTCAAACTTGTACTGCCCTGATAGACCCAAGGGAGCCCTACAAACTGACATCAGGAACCTGGACTGCTGAGTTTTCTTTCCCAGGGAAAATGGAAAAAGGATGTGCCCAGGGGCCCCAGGCCCTGACTGCAAAAAATCCTTATATCGAAGGGTGTACCCCACACTGAAGTTGTCCCCACCTCAAACTTGTGCTGCCCTGATAGACCCAAGGGAGCCCTACAAACTGACATCAGGAACCTGGACTGCTGAGTTTTCTTTCCCACGGAAAATGGAAAAAGGATGTGCCCAGGGGCCCCTGGCCCTGACTGCAAACAATCCTTATATCGAAGGATGGAGCCCACACCGAAGTTGTCCCCACCTCAAACTTTTGCTGCCCTGATACACCCAAGGGAACCCTACAAACTGACATCAGGAACCTGGACTGCTGAGTTTTCTTTCCCAGGGAAAATGGAAAAAGGATGTGCCCAGGGGCCCCTGGCCCTGACTGCAAAAAATCCTTATATTGAAGGATGGACCCCACATCAAAGTTGTCCCCACCTAAAACTTGTGCTGCCCTGATAGACCCAAGGGAGCCCTACAAACTGACATCAGGAACCTGGTCTGCTGAGTTTTCTTTCCCAGGGAAAATGGCCAAAGGATGTGCAAAGGGGCCCCTGGCCCTGACTGCAAAAAATCCTTATATCGAAGGATGGACCCCACACCAAAGTGTTCCCCACCTCAAACTTGTGCTGCCCTGATAGACCCAAGGGAGCCCTACAAACTGACATCAGGAACCTGGACTGCTGAGTTTTCTTTCCCAGGAAAAATGGAAAAAGGTTGTGCCCAGGGGCCCCTGGCCCTGGGGTGGGGCCTCAATGCAAAAAATCCTTATATCGAAGGATGGACCCCACATCAAAATGGTCCCCACCTCAAACTTGTGCTGCCCTGATACACCCAAGGGAACCCTACAAACTGACATCAGGAACCTGGAGTGGTGAGTTTTCTTTCCCAGGGAAAATGGAAAAAGGATGTGCCCAGGGGGCCCTGGCCCTGACTGCAAACAATCCTTATATCGAAGGATGGAGCCCACACTGAATTTGTTCCCACCTCAAACTTGTGCTGCCCTGATAGACCCAAGGGAGCCCTACAAACTGACATCAGGAACCTGGACTGCTGAGTTTTCTTTCCCAGGGAAAATGGAAAAAGGATGTGCCCAGGGGCCCCTGGCCCTGACTGCAAAAAATCCTTATATCGAAGTATGGACCCCACATCAAAGTTGTCCCCACCTAAAACTTGTGCTGCCCTGATAGACCCAAGGGAGCCCTACAAACTGACATCAGGAACCTGGTCTGCTGAGTTTTCTTTCCCAGGGAAAATGGCCAAAGGATGTGCCCAGGGGCCCCTGGCCCTGACTGCAAAAAATCCTTATATCGAAGGATGGACCCCACACCAAAGTGTTCCCAACCTGAAACTTGTGCTGCCCTGATAGACCCAAGGGAGCCCTACAAACTGACATCAGGAACCTGGACTGCTGAGTTTTCTTTCCCAGGGAAAATGGAAAAAGGTTGTGCCCAGGGGCCCCTGGCCCTGACTGCAAAAAATCCTTATATCGAAGGATGGAGCCCACACCGAAGTTGTCCCCACCTCAAACTTGTGCTGCCCTGATAGACCCAAGGGAGCCCTACAAACTGACATCAGGAACCTGGACTGCTGAGTTTTCTTTCCCAGGGAAAATGGAAAAAGGATATGCCCAGGGGCCCCTGGCCCTGACTGCAAAAAATCCTTATATCGAAGGGTGGACCCCACACCGAAGTTGTCCCCACCTCAAACTTGTGCTGCCCTGATAGACCCAAGGGAGCCCTACAAACTGACATCAGGAACCTGGACTGCTGAGTTTTCTTTCCCAGGGAAAATGGAAAAAGGATGTGCCCAGGGGCCCCTGGCCCTGTCTGCAAAGAATCCTTATATCGAAGGATGGACCCCACACCAAAGTGTTCCCCACCTCAAACTTGTGCTGCCCTGATAGACCCAAGGGAGCCCTACAAACTGACATCGGGAACCTGGACTGCTGAGTTTTCTTTCCCAGGGAAAATGGAAAAAGGTTGTGCCCAGGGGCCCCTGGCTCTGGGGTGGGGCCTCACTGCAAAAAATCCTTATATCGAAGGATGGAGCCCACACCGAATTTGTCCCCATCTCAAACTTGTGCTGCCCTGATAGACCCAAGGGAGCCCTACAAACTGACATCAGGAACCTGGACTGCTGAGTTTTCTTTCCCAGGGAAAATGGAAAAAGGATGTGCCCAGGGGCCCCTGGCCCTGACTGCAAAAAATCCTTATATCGAAGGATGGAGCCCACACCGAAGTTGTCCCCACCTCAAACTTGTGCTGCCCTGATAGACCCAAGGGAGCCCTACAAACTGACATCAGGAACCTGGACTGCTGAGTTTTCTTTCCCAGGGAAAATGGAAAAAGGATGTGCCCAGGGGCCCCTGGCCCTGACTGTAAAAAATCCTTATATCGAAGGATGGACCCCACACCGAAGTTGTCCCCACCTCAAACTTGTGCTGCCCTGATAGACCCAAGGGAGCCCTACAAACTGACATCAGGAACCTGGACTGCTGAGTTTTCTTTCCCAGGGAAAATGGAAAAAGGTTGTGCCCAGGGGCCCCTGGCCCTGGGGTGGGGCCTCACTACAAAAAATCCTTATATCGAAGGATGGACCCCACACCGAAGTTGTCCCCACCTCAAACTTGTGCTGCCCTGATAGACCCAAGGGAGCCCTACAAACTGACATCAGGAACCTGGTCTGCTGAGTTTTCTTTCCCAGGGAAAATGGCCAAAGGATGTGCAAAGGGGCCCCTGGCCCTGACTGCAAAAAATCCTTATATCGAAGGATGGACCCCACACCAAAGTGTTCCCCACCTCAAACTTGTGCTGCCCTGATAGACCCAAGGGAGCCCTACAAACTGACATCAGGAACCTGGACTGCTGAGTTTTCTTTCCCAGGGAAAATGGAAAAAGGTTGTGCCCAGGGGCCCCTGGCCCTGGGGTGGGGCCTCACTGCAAACAATCCTTATATCGAAGGATGGACCCCACACCGAAGTTGTCCCCACCTCAAACTTGTGCTGCCCTGATAGACCCAAGGGAGCCCTACAAACTGACATCAGGAACCTGGACTGCTGAGTTTTCTTTCCCAGGGAAAATGGAAAAAGGATATGCCCAGGGGCCCCTGGCCCTGACTGCAAAAAATCCTTATATCGAAGGGTGGAACCCACACCGAAGTTGTCCCCACCTCAAACTTGTGCTGCCCTGATAGACCCAAGGGAGCCCTACAAACTGACATCAGGAACCTGGACTGCTGAGTTTTCTTTCCCAGGGAAAATGGAAAAAGGATGTGCCCAGGGGCCCCTGGCCCTGACTGCAAAGAATCCTTATATCGAAGGATGGACCCCACACCAAAGTGTTCCCCACCTCAAACTTGTGCTGCCCTGATAGACCCAAGGGAGCCCTACAAACTGACATCGGGAACCTGGACTGCTGAGTTTTCTTTCCCAGGGAAAATGGAAAAAGGTTGTGCCCAGGGGCCCCTGGCTCTGGGGTGGAGCCTCACTGCAAAAAATCCTTATATCGAAGGATGGAGCCCACACCGAATTTGTCCCCATCTCAAACTTGTGCTGCCCTGATAGACCCAAGGGAGCCCTACAAACTGACATCAGGAACCTGGACTGCTGAGTTTTCTTTCCCAGGGAAAATGGAAAAAGGATGTGCCCAGGGGCCCCTGGCCCTGACTGCAAAAAATCCTTATATCGAAGGATGGAGCCCACACCGAAGTTGTCCCCACCTCAAACTTGTGCTGCCCTGATAGACCCAAGGGAGCCCTACAAACTGACATCAGGAACCTGGACTGCTGAGTTTTCTTTCCCAGGGAAAATGGAAAAAGGATGTGCCCAGGGGCCCCTGGCCCTGACTGTAAAAAATCCTTATATCGAAGGATGGACCCCACACCGAAGTTGTCCCCACCTCAAACTTGTGCTGCCCTGATAGACCCAAGGGAGCCCTACAAACTGACATCAGGAACCTGGACTGCTGAGTTTTCTTTCCCAGGGAAAATGGAAAAAGGTTGTGCCCAGGGGCCCCTGGCCCTGGGGTGGGGCCTCACTACAAAAAATCCTTATATCGAAGGATGGACCCCACACCGAAGTTGTCCCCACCTCAAACTTGTGCTGCCCTGATAGACCCAAGGGAGCCCTACAAACTGACATCAGGAACCTGGACTGCTGAGTTTTCTTTCCCAGGGAAAATGGCCAAAGGATGTGCCCAGGGGCCCCTAGCCCTGACTGCAAAAAATCCTTATATCGAAGTATGGACCCCACATCAAAGTGGTCCCAACCTCAAACTTGTGCTGCCCTGATACACCCAAGGGAACCCTACAAACTGACATCAGGAACCTGGAGTGGTGAGTTTTCTTTCCCAGGGAAAATGGAAAAAGGATGTGCCCAGGGGGCCCTGGCCCTGACTGCAAACAATCCTTATATCGAAGGATGGAGCCCACACCAAAGTTGTCCCCACCTCAAACTTTTGCTGCCCTGATAGACCCAAGGGAACCCTACAAACTGACATCAGGAACCTGGACTGCTGAGTTTAATTTCCCAGGGAAAATGGAAAAAGATTGTTCCCAGGGGCCCCTGGCCCTGGGGTGGGGCCTCACTACAAAAAATCCTTATATCGAAGGATGGAGCCCACACCGAATTTGTCCCCATCTCAAACTTGTGCTGCCCTGATAGACCCAAGGGAGCCCTACAAACTGACATCAGGAACCTGGACTGCTGAGTTTTCTTTCCCAGGGAAAATGGAAAAAGGTTGTGCCCAGGGGCCCCTGGCCCTGACTGCAAAAAATCCTTATATCGAAGGATGGACCCCACACCAAAGTTGTCCCCACCTCAAACTTGTGCTGCCCTGATAGACCCAAGGGAGCCCTACAAACTGACATCAGGAACCTGGACTGCAGAGTTTTCTTTCCCAGGGAAAATGGAAAAAGATTGTGCCCAGGGGGCCCAGGCCCTGACTGCAAAAAATCCTTATATCGAAGGATGGACCCCACACCAAAGTTGTCCCCACCTCAAACTTGTGCTGCCCTAATAGACCCAAGGGAGCCCTACAAACTGACATCAGGAACCTGGACTGCTGAGTTTTCTTTCCCAGGGAAAATGGAAAAAGGTTGTGCCCAGGAGCCCCTAGCCGTGACTGCAAAAATCCTTATATCGAAGGATGGACCCCACACCAAAGTTGTCCCCACCTCAAACTTGTACTGCCCTGATAGACCCAAGGGAGCCCTACAAACTGACATCAGGAACCTGGACTGCTGAGTTTTCTTTCCCAGGGAAAATGGAAAAAGGATGTGCCCAGGGGCCCCAGGCCCTGACTGCAAAAAATCCTTATATCGAAGGGTGTACCCCACACTGAAGTTGTCCCCACCTCAAACTTGTGCTGCCCTGATAGACCCAAGGGAGCCCTACAAACTGACATCAGGAACCTGGACTGCTGAGTTTTCTTTCCCACGGAAAATGGAAAAAGGATGTGCCCAGGGGCCCCTGGCCCTGACTGCAAACAATCCTTATATCGAAGGATGGAGCCCACACCGAAGTTGTCCCCACCTCAAACTTTTGCTGCCCTGATACACCCAAGGGAACCCTACAAACTGACATCAGGAACCTGGACTGCTGAGTTTTCTTTCCCAGGGAAAATGGAAAAAGGATGTGCCCAGGGGCCCCTGGCCCTGACTGCAAAAAATCCTTATATTGAAGGATGGACCCCACATCAAAGTTGTCCCCACCTAAAACTTGTGCTGCCCTGATAGACCCAAGGGAGCCCTACAAACTGACATCAGGAACCTGGTCTGCTGAGTTTTCTTTCCCAGGGAAAATGGCCAAAGGATGTGCAAAGGGTCCCCTGGCCCTGACTGCAAAAAATCCTTATATCGAAGGATGGACCCCACACCAAAGTGTTCCCCACCTCAAACTTGTGCTGCCCTGATAGACCCAAGGGAGCCCTACAAACTGACATCAGGAACCTGGACTGCTGAGTTTTCTTTCCCAGGAAAAATGGAAAAAGGTTGTGCCCAGGGGCCCCTGGCCCTGGGGTGGGGCCTCAATGCAAAAAATCCTTATATCGAAGGATGGACCCCACATCAAAATGGTCCCCACCTCAAACTTGTGCTGCCCTGATACACCCAAGGGAACCCTACAAACTGACATCAGGAACCTGGAGTGGTGAGTTTTCTTTCCCAGGGAAAATGGAAAAAGGATGTGCCCAGGGGGCCCTGGCCCTGACTGCAAACAATCCTTATATCGAAGGATGGAGCCCACACCAAAGTTGTCCCCACCTCAAACTTTTGCTGCCCTGATAGACCCAAGGGAACCCTACAAACTGACATCAGGAACCTGGACTGCTGAGTTTAATTTCCCAGGGAAAATGGAAAAAGATTGTTCCCAGGGGCCCCTGGCCCTGGGGTGGGGCCTCACTACAAAAAATCCTTATATCGAAGGATGGAGCCCACACCGAATTTGTCCCCATCTCAAACTTGTGCTGCCCTGATAGACCCAAGGGAGCCCTACAAACTGACATCAGGAACCTGGACTGCTGAGTTTTCTTTCCCAGGGAAAATGGAAAAAGGTTGTGCCCAGGGGCCCCTGGCCCTGACTGCAAAAAATCCTTATATCGAAGGATGGACCCCACACCAAAGTTGTCCCCACCTCAAACTTGTGCTGCCCTGATAGACCCAAGGGAGCCCTACAAACTGACATCAGGAACCTGGACTGCAGAGTTTTCTTTCCCAGGGAAAATGGAAAAAGATTGTGCCCAGGGGGCCCAGGCCCACACTGCAAAAAATCCTTATATCGAAGGATGGACCCCACACCAAAGTTGTCCCCACCTCAAACTTGTGCTGCCCTAATAGACCCAAGGGAGCCCTACAAACTGACATCAGGAACCTGGACTGCTGATTTTTCTTTCCCAGGGAAAATGGAAAAAGGATGTGCCCAGGAGCCCCTAGCCCTGACTGCAAAAATCCTTATATCGAAGGATGGACCCCACACCAAAGTTGTCCCCACCTCAAACTTGTACTGCCCTGATAGACCCAAGGGAGCCCTACAAACTGACATCAGGAACCTGGACTGCTGAGTTTTCTTTCCCAGGGAAAATGGAAAAAGGTTGTGCCCAGGGGCCCCTGGCCCTGACTGCAAAAAATCCTTATATCGAAGGGTGTACCCCACACTGAAGTTGTCCCCACCTCAAACTTGTGCTGCCCTGATAGACCCAAGGGAGCCCTACAAACTGACATCAGGAACCTGGACTGCTGAGTTTTCTTTCCCAGGGAAAATGGAAAAAGGATGTGCCCAGGGGCCCCTGGCCCTGACTGCAAAAAATCCTTATATCGAAGGATGGAGCCCACACTGAATTTGTTCCCACCTCAAACTTGTGCTGCCCTGATAGACCCAAGGGAGCCCTACAAACTGACATCAGGAACCTGGACTGCTGAGTTTTCTTTCCCAGGGAAAATGGCCAAAGGATGTGCCCAGGGGCCCCTGGCCCTGACTGCAAAAAATCCTTATATCGAAGGATGGACCCCACACCAAAGTGTTCCCAACCTGAAACTTGTGCTGCCCTGATAGACCCAAGGGAGCCCTACAAACTGACATCAGGAACCTGGACTGCTGAGTTTTCTTTCCCAGGGAAAATGGAAAAAGGTTGTGCCCAGGGGCCCCTGGCCCTGACTGCAAAAAATCCTTATATCGAAGGATGGAGCCCACACCGAAGTTGTCCCCACCTCAAACTTGTGCTGCCCTGATAGACCCAAGGGAGCCCTACAAACTGACATCAGGAACCTGGACTGCTGAGTTTTCTTTCCCAGGGAAAATGGAAAAAGGATATGCCCAGGGGCCCCTGGCCCTGACTGCAAAAAATCCTTATATCGAAGGGTGGACCCCACACCGAAGTTGTCCCCACCTCAAACTTGTGCTGCCCTGATAGACCCAAGGGAGCCCTACAAACTGACATCAGGAACCTGGACTGCTGAGTTTTCTTTCCCAGGGAAAATGGAAAAAGGATGTGCCCAGGGGCCCCTGGCCCTGTCTGCAAAGAATCCTTATATCGAAGGATGGACCCCACACCAAAGTGTTCCCCACCTCAAACTTGTGCTGCCCTGATAGACCCAAGGGAGCCCTACAAACTGACATCGGGAACCTGGACTGCTGAGTTTTCTTTCCCAGGGAAAATGGAAAAAGGTTGTGCCCAGGGGCCCCTGGCTCTGGGGTGGGGCCTCACTGCAAAAAATCCTTATATCGAAGGATGGAGCCCACACCGAATTTGTCCCCATCTCAAACTTGTGCTGCCCTGATAGACCCAAGGGAGCCCTACAAACTGACATCAGGAACCTGGACTGCTGAGTTTTCTTTCCCAGGGAAAATGGAAAAAGGATGTGCCCAGGGGCCCCTGGCCCTGACTGCAAAAAATCCTTATATCGAAGGATGGAGCCCACACCGAAGTTGTCCCCACCTCAAACTTGTGCTGCCCTGATAGACCCAAGGGAGCCCTACAAACTGACATCAGGAACCTGGACTGCTGAGTTTTCTTTCCCAGGGAAAATGGAAAAAGGATGTGCCCAGGGGCCCCTGGCCCTGACTGTAAAAAATCCTTATATCGAAGGATGGACCCCACACCGAAGTTGTCCCCACCTCAAACTTGTGCTGCCCTGATAGACCCAAGGGAGCCCTACAAACTGACATCAGGAACCTGGACTGCTGAGTTTTCTTTCCCAGGGAAAATGGAAAAAGGTTGTGCCCAGGGGCCCCTGGCCCTGGGGTGGGGCCTCACTACAAAAAATCCTTATATCGAAGGATGGACCCCACACCGAAGTTGTCCCCACCTCAAACTTGTGCTGCCCTGATAGACCCAAGGGAGCCCTACAAACTGACATCAGGAACCTGGTCTGCTGAGTTTTCTTTCCCAGGGAAAATGGCCAAAGGATGTGCAAAGGGGCCCCTGGCCCTGACTGCAAAAAATCCTTATATCGAAGGATGGACCCCACACCAAAGTGTTCCCCACCTCAAACTTGTGCTGCCCTGATAGACCCAAGGGAGCCCTACAAACTGACATCAGGAACCTGGACTGCTGAGTTTTCTTTCCCAGGGAAAATGGAAAAAGGTTGTGCCCAGGGGCCCCTGGCCCTGGGGTGGGGCCTCACTGCAAACAATCCTTATATCGAAGGATGGACCCCACACCGAAGTTGTCCCCACCTCAAACTTGTGCTGCCCTGATAGACCCAAGGGAGCCCTACAAACTGATATCAGGAACCTGGACTGCTGACTTTTCTTTCCCAGGGAAAATGGAAAAAGGTTGTGCCCAGGGGCCCCTGGCCCTGACTGCAAAAAATCCTTATATCGAAGGATGGAGCCCACACCGAAGTTGTCCCCACCTCAAACTTGTGCTGCCCTGATAGACCCAAGGGAGCCCTACAAACTGACATCAGGAACCTGGACTGCTGAGTTTTCTTTCCCAGGGAAAATGGAAAAAGGATATGCCCAGGGGCCCCTGGCCCTGACTGCAAAAAATCCTTATATCGAAGGGTGGACCCCACACCGAAGTTGTCCCCACCTCAAACTTGTGCTGCCCTGATAGACCCAAGGGAGCCCTACAAACTGACATCAGGAACCTGGACTGCTGAGTTTTCTTTCCCAGGGAAAATGGAAAAAGGATGTGCCCAGGGGCCCCTGGCCCTGACTGCAAAGAATCCTTATATCGAAGGATGGACCCCACACCAAAGTGTTCCCCACCTCAAACTTGTGCTGCCCTGATAGACCCAAGGGAGCCCTACAAACTGACATCGGGAACCTGGACTGCTGAGTTTTCTTTCCCAGGGAAAATGGAAAAAGGTTGTGCCCAGGGGCCCCTGGCTCTGGGGTGGGGCCTCACTGCAAAAAATCCTTATATCGAAGGATGGAGCCCACACCGAATTTGTCCCCATCTCAAACTTGTGCTGCCCTGATAGACCCAAGGGAGCCCTACAAACTGACATCAGGAACCTGGACTGCTGAGTTTTCTTTCCCAGGGAAAATGGCCAAAGGATGTGCCCAGGGGGCCCTGGCCCTGACTGCAAAAAATCCTTATATCGAAGGATGGACCCCACACCAAAATTGCCCCACCTCAAACTTGTGCTGCCCTAATAGACCCAAGGGAGCCCTACAAACTGACATCAGGAACCTGGACTGCTGAGTTTTTTTTCCCAGGGAAAATGGAAAAAGGATGTGCCCAGGGGCCCCAGGCCCTGACTGCAAAAAATCCTTATATCGAAGGATGGAGCCCACACCAAAGTTCTCCCCACCTCAAACTTGTGCTGCCCTGATAGACCCAAGGGAGCCCTACAAACTGACATCAGGAACCTGGACTGCTGAGTTTTCTTTCCCAGGGAAAATGGAAAAAGGATGTGCCCATGGGCCCCTGGCCCTGGGGTGGGGCCTCACTGCAAAAAATCCTTATATCGAAGGATGGACCCCACACCGAAGTTGTCCCCACCTAAAACTTGTGCTGCCCTGATAGACCCAAGGGAGCCCTACAAACTGACATCAGGAACCTGGTCTGCTGAGTTTTCTTTCCCAGGGAAAATGGCCAAAGGATGTGCCCAGGGGCCCCTGGCCCTGACTGCAAAAAATCCTTATATCGAAGGATGGAGCCCACACCGAAGTTGTCCCCACCTCAAACTTGTGCTGCCCTGATAGACCCAAGGGAGCCCTACAAACTGACATCAGGAACCTGGACTGCTGAGTTTTCTTTCCCAGGGAAAATGGAAAAAGGATATGCCCAGGGGCCCCTGGCCCTGACTGCAAAAAATCCTTATATCGAAGGGTGGACCCCACACCGAAGTTGTCCCCACCTCAAACTTGTGCTGCCCTGATAGACCCAAGGGAGCCCTACAAACTGACATCAGGAACCTGGACTGCTGAGTTTTCTTTCCCAGGGAAAATGGAAAAAGGATGTGCCCAGGGGCCCCTGGCCCTGACTGCAAAGAATCCTTATATCGAAGGATGGACCCCACACCAAAGTGTTCCCCACCTCAAACTTGTGCTGCTCTGATAGACCCAAGGGAGCCCTACAAACTGACATCAGGAACCTGGACTGCTGAGTTTTCTTTCCCAGGGAAAATGGAAAAAGGTTGTGCCCAGGGGCCCCTGGCTCTGGGGTGGGGCCTCACTGCAAAAAATCCTTATATCGAAGGATGGAGCCCACACCGAATTTGTCCCCATCTCAAACTTGTGCTGCCCTGATAGACCCAAGGGAGCCCTACAAACTGACATCAGGAACCTGGACTGCTGAGTTTTCTTTCCCAGGGAAAATGGAAAAAGGATGTGCCCAGGGGCCCCTGGCCCTGACTGCAAAAAATCCTTATATCGAAGGATGGAGCCCACACCAAAGTTGTCCCCACCTCAAACTTGTGCTGCCCTGATAGACCCAAGGGAGCCCTACAAACTGACATCAGGAACCTGGACTGCAGAGTTTTCTTTCCCAGGGAAAATGGAAAAAGGTTGTGCCCAGGGGCCCCTGGCCCTGACTGTAAAAAATCCTTATATCGAAGGATGGACCCCACACCGAAGTTGTCCCCACCTCAAACTTGTGCTGCCCTGATAGACCCAAGGGAGCCCTACAAACTGACATCAGGAACCTGGACTTCAGAGTTTTCTTTCCCAGGGAAAATGGAAAAAGGATGTGCCCAGGGGCCCCTGGCCCTGGGCTGGGGCCGCACTACAAAAAATCCTTATATCGAAGGATGGAGCCCACACCAAAGTTGTCCCCACCTCAAACTTGTGCTGCCCTGATAGACGCAAGGGAACCCTACAAACTGACATCAGGAACCTGGACTGCTGAGTTTAATTTCCCAGGGAAAATGGAAAAAGATTGTTCCCAGGGGCCCCTGGCCCTTGGCAGAGACCTCACTACAAAAAATCCTTATATCGAAGGATGGAGCCCACACCGAATTTGTCCCCATCTCAAACTTGTGCTGCCCTGATAGACCCAAGGGAGCCCTACAAACTGACATCAGGAACCTGGACTGCTGAGTTTTCTTTCCCAGGGAAAATGGAAAAAGGTTGTGCCCAGGGGCCCCTGGCCCTGACTGCAAAAAATCCTTATATCGAAGGATGGACCCCACACCAAAGTTGTCCCCACCTCAAACTTGTGCTGCCCTGATAGACCCAAGGGAGCCCTACAAACTGACATCAGGAACCTGGACTGCTGAGTTTTCTTTCCCAGGGAAAATGGAAAAAGATTGTGCCCAGGGGGCCCAGGCCCTGACTGCAAAAAATCCTTATATCGAAGGGTGTACCCCACACTGAAGTTGTCCCCACCTCAAACTTGTGCTGCCCTGATAGACCCAAGGGAGCCCTACAAACTGACATCAGGAACCTGGACTGCTGAGTTTTCTTTCCCACGGAAAATGGAAAAAGGATGTGCCCAGGGGCCCCTGGCCCTGACTGCAAAAAATCCTTATATCGAAGGATGGAGCCCACACTGAATTTGTTCCCACCTCAAACTTGTGCTGCCCTGATAGACCCAAGGGAGCCCTACAAACTGACATCAGGAACCTGGACTGCTGAGTTTTCTTTCCCAGGGAAAATGGAAAAAGGATGTGCCCAGGGGCCCCTGGCCCTGACTGCAAAAAATCCTTATATCGAAGGGTGGACCCCACACCGAAGTTGTCCCCACCTCAAACTTGTGCTGCCCTGATAGACCCAAGGGAGCCCTACAAACTGACATCAGGAACCTGGACTGCTGAGTTTTCTTTCCCAGGGAAAATGGAAAAAGGATGTGCCCAGGGGCCCCTGGCCCTGACTGCAAAGAATCCTTATATCGAAGGATGGACCCCACACCAAAGTGTTCCCCACCTCAAACTTGTGCTGCCCTGATAGACCCAAGGGAGCCCTACAAACTGACATCAGGAACCTGGACTGCTGAGTTTTCTTTCCCAGGGAAAATGGAAAAAGGATGTGCCCAGGGGCCCCTGGCCCTGACTGCAAAAAATTCTTATATTGAAGGATGGACCCCACATCAAAGTTGTCCCCACCTAAAACTTGTGCTGCCCTGATAGACCCAAGGGAGCCCTACAAACTGGCATCAGGAACCTGGTCTGCTGAGTTTTCTTTCCCAGGGAAAATGGCCAAAGGATGTGCCCAGGGGCCCCTGGCCATGACTGCAAAAAATCCTTATATCGAAGGATGGACCCCACACCAAAGTGTTCCCCACCTCAAACTTGTGCTGCCCTGATAGACCCAAGGGAGCCCTACAAACTGACATCAGGAACCTGGACTGCTGAGTTTTCTTTCCCAGGGAAAATGGAAAAAGGTTGTGCCCAGGGGCCCCTGGCCCTGGGGTGGGGCCTCACTGCAAAAAATCCTTATATCGAAGGATGGACCCCACACCGAAGTTGTCCCCACCTCAAACTTGTGCTGCCCTGATAGACCCAAGGGAGCCCTACAAACTGACATCAGGAACCTGGACTGCTGAGTTTTCTTTCCCAGGGAAAATGGAAAAAGGATATGCCCAGGGGCCCCTGGCCCTGACTGCAAAAAATCCTTATATCGAAGGGTGGACCCCACACCGAAGTTGTCCCCACCTCAAACTTGTGCTGCCCTGATAGACCCAAGGGAGCCCTACAAACTGACATCAGGAACCTGGACTGCTGAGTTTTCTTTCCCAGGGAAAATGGAAAAAGGATGTGCCCAGGGGCCCCTGGCCCTGACTGCAAAGAATCCTTATATCGAAGGATGGACCCCACACCAAAGTGTTCCCCACCTCAAACTTGTGCTGCCCTGATAGACCCAAGGGAGCCCTACAAACTGACATCAGGAACCTGGACTGCTGAATTTTCTTTCCCAGGGAAAATGGAAAAAGGATGTGCCCAGGGGCCCCTGTCTCTGGGGTGGGGCCTCACTGCAAAAAATCCTTATATCGAAGGATGGACCCCACACCGAATTTGTCCCCATCTCAAACTTGTGCTGCCCTGATAGACCCAAGGGAGCCCTACAAACTGACATCAGGAACCTGGACTGCTGAGTTTTCTTTCCCAGGGAAAATGGAAAAAGGATATGCCCAGGGGCCCCTGGCCCTGACTGCAAAAAATCCTTATATCGAAGGATGGACCCCACACCGAAGTTGTCCCCACCTCAAACTTGTGCTGCCCTGATAGACCCAAGGGAGCCCTACAAACTGACATCAGGAACCTGGACTGCTGAGTTTTCTTTCCCACGGAAAATGGCCAAAGGATGTGCCCAGGGGCCCGTAGCCCTGACTGCAGAAAATCCTTATATCGAAGGATGGACCCCACACCGAAGTTGTCCCCACCTCAAACTTGTGCTGCCCTGATAGACCCAAGGGAGCCCTACAAACTGACATCAGGAACCTGGACTGCTGAGTTTTCTTTCCCAGGGAAAATGGAAAAAGGATGTGCCCAGGGGGCCCTGGCCCTGACTGCAAACAATCTTTATATCGAAGGATGGACCCCACACCGAAGTTGTCCCCACCTCAAACTTGTGCTGCCCTGATAGACCCAAGGGAGCTCTACGAACTGATATCAGGAACCTGGACTGCTGAGTTTTCTTTCCCAGGGAAAATGGAAAAAGGATGTGCCCAGGGGCCCCTGGCCCTGACTGCAAAAAATCCTTATATCGAAGGGTGGACCCCACACCGAAGTTGTCCCCACCTCAAACTTGTGCTGCCCTGATAGACCCAAGGGAGCCCTACAAACTGACATCAGGAACCTGGACTGCTGAGTTTTCTTTCCCAGGGAAAATGGAAAAAGGATGTGCCCAGGGGCCCCTGGCCCTGACTGCAAAGTATCCTTATATCGAAGGATGGACCCCACACCAAAGTTGTCCCCACCTCAAACTTGTGCTGCCCTGATAGACCCAAGGGAGCCCTACAAACTGACATCAGGAACCTGGACTGCTGAGTTTTCTTTCCCAGGGAAAATGGAAAAAGGTTGTGCCCAGGGGCCCCTGGCTCTGGGGTGGGGCCTCACTGCAAAAAATCCTTATATCGAAGGATGGAGCCCACACCGAATTTGTCCCCACCTCAAACTTGTGCTGCCCTGATAGACCCAAGGGAGCCCTACAAACTGACATCAGGAACCTGGACTGCAGAGTTTTCTTTCCCAGGGAAAATGGAAAAAGGATGTGCCCAGGGGCCCCTGGCCCTGGGCTGGGGCCGCACTACAAAAAATCCTTATATCGAAGGATGGACCCCACACCAAAGTTGTCCCCACCTCAAACTTGTACTGCCCTGATAGACCCAAGGGAGCCCTACAAACTGACATCAGGAACCTGGACTGCTGAGTTTTCTTTCCCAGGGAAAATGGAAAAGGATATGCCCAGGGGCCCCTGGCCCTGACTGCAAAAAATCCTTATATCGAAGGGTGGACCCCACACCGAAGTTGTCCCCACCTCAAACTTGTGCTGCCCTGATAGACCCAAGGGAGCCCTACAAACTGACATCAGGAACCTGGACTGCTGAGTTTTCTTTCCCAGGGAAAATGGAAAAAGGATGTGCCCAGGGGCCCCTGGCCCTGACTGCAAAGAATCCTTATATCGAAGGATGGACCCCACACCAAAGTGTTCCCCACCTCAAACTTGTGCTGCCCTGATAGACCCAAGGGAGCCCTACAAACTGACATCAGGAACCTGGACTGCTGAGTTTTCTTTCCCAGGGAAAATGGAAAAAGGTTGTGCCCAGGGGCCCCTGGCCCTGGGGTGGGGCCTCACTACAAAAAATCCTTATATCGAAGGATGGACCCCACACCAAAGTTGTCCCCACCTCAAACTTTTGCTGCCCTGATAGACCCAAGGCAGCC
This sequence comes from Lonchura striata, assembly GCF_050655825.1. NCBI lineage: Eukaryota > Metazoa > Chordata > Aves > Passeriformes > Estrildidae > Lonchura > Lonchura striata. Next base: position 8,768,293 of record NC_140708.1, on the reverse strand, counting down.
CTACAAACTGACATCAGGAACCTGGACTGCTGAGTTTTCTTTCCCAGGGAAAATGGCCAAAGGATGTGCCCAGGGGCCCCTAGCCCTGTCTGCAAAAAATCCTTATATCGAAGGATGGAGCCCACACCGAAGTTGTCCCCACCTCAAACTTGTGCTGCCCTGATAGACCCAAGGGAGCCCTACAAACTGACATCAGGAACCTGGACTGCTGAGTTTTCTTTCCCAGGGAAAATGGAAAAAGGATGTGCCCAGGGGCCCCTGGCCCTGACTGCAAAAAATCCTTATATCGAAGTATGGAGCCCACACTGAATTTGTTCCCACCTCAAACTTGTGCTGCCCTGATAGACCCAAGGGAGCCCTACAAACTGACATCAGGAACCTGGACTGCTGAGTTTTCTTTCCCAGGGAAAATGGAAAAAGGATGTGCCAAGGGGCCCCTGGCCCTGACTGCAAAAAATCCTTATATCGAAGTATGGACCCCACAACAAAGTGGTCCCCACCTCAAACTTGTGCTGCCCTGATACACCCAAGGGAACCCTACAAACTGACATCAGGAACCTGGAGTGGTGAGTTTTCTTTCCCAGGGAAAATGGAAAAAGGATGTGCCCAGGGGGCCCTGGCCCTGACTGCAAACAATCCTTATATCGAAGGATGGAGCCCACACCAAAGTTGTCCCCACCTCAAACTTGTGCTGCCCTGATACACCCAAGGGAACCCTACAAACTGACATCAGGAACCTGGACTGCTGAGTTTTCTTTCCCAGGGAGAATGGAAAAAGATTGTGCCCAGGGGCCCCTGGCCCTGGGGTGGGGCCTCACTACAAAAAATCCTTATATCGAAGGATGGAGCCCACACCGAATTTGTCCCCACCTCAAACTTGTGCTGCCCTGATAGACCCAAGGGAGCCCTACAAACTGACATCAGGAACCTGGACTGCAGAGTTTTCTTTCCCAGGGAAAATGGAAAAAGGATGTGCCCAGGGGCCCCTAGCCCTGACTGCAAAAATCCTTATATCGAAGGATGGACCCCACACCAAAGTTGTCCCCACCTCAAACTTGTACTGCCCTGATAGACCCAAGGGAGCCCTACAAACTGACATCAGGAACCTGGACTGCTGAGTTTTCTTTCCCAGGGAAAATGGAAAAAGGATGTGCCCAGGGGCCCCAGGCCCTGACTGCAAAAAATCCTTATATCGAAGGATGGACCCCACACCAAAGTTGTCCCCACCTCAAACTTGTGCTACCCTAATAGACCCAAGGGAGCCCTACAAACTGACATCAGGAACCTGGACTGCTGAGTTTTCTTTCCCAGGGAAAATGGAAAAAGGATGTGCCCAGGGGCCCCTAGCCCTGACTGCAAAAATCCTTATATCGAAGGATGGACCCCACACCAAAGTTGTCCCCACCTCAAACTTGTACTGCCCTGATAGACCCAAGGGAGCCCTACAAACTGACATCAGGAACCTGGACTGCTGAGTTTTCTTTCCCAGGGAAAATGGAAAAAGGATGTGCCCAGGGGCCCCAGGCCCTGACTGCAAAAAATCCTTATATCGAAGGGTGTACCCCACACTGAAGTTGTCCCCACCTCAAACTTGTGCTGCCCTGATAGACCCAAGGGAGCCCTACAAACTGACATCAGGAACCTGGACTGCAGAGTTTCCTTTCCCAGGGAAAATGGAAAAAGGATGTGCCCAGGGGCCCCTGGCCCTGACTGCAAAAAATCCTTATATCGAAGGATGGAGCCCACACTGAATTTGTTCCCACCTCAAACTTGTGCTGCCCTGATAGACCCAAGGGAGCCCTACAAACTGACATCAGGAACCTGGACTGCTGAGTTTTCTTTCCCAGGGAAAATGGAAAAAGGATGTGCCCAGGGGCCCCTGGCCCTGACTGCAAAAAATCCTTATATCGAAGTATGGACCCCACATCAAAGTGGTCCCCACCTCAAACTTGTGCTGCCCTGATACACCCAAGGGAACCCTACAAACTGACATCAGGAACCTGGACTGCTGAGTTTTCTTTCCCAGGGAAAATGGAAAAAGGATGTGCCCAGGGGGCCCTGGCCCTGACTGCAAACAATCCTTATATCGAAGGATGGAGCCCACACCGAAGTTGTCCCCACCTCAAACTTGTGCTGCCCTGATAGACCCAAGGGAGCCCTACAAACTGACATCAGGAACCTGGTCTGCTGAGTTTTCTTTCCCAGGGAAAATGGAAAAAGGATGTGCCCAGGGGCCCCTGGCCCTGACTGCAAAAAATCCTTATATCGAAGGATGGAGCCCACACTGAATTTGTTCCCACCTCAAACTTGTGCTGCCCTGATAGACCCAAGGGAGCCCTACAAACTGACATCAGGAACCTGGACTGCTGAGTTTTCTTTCCCAGGGAAAATGGAAAAAGGATGTGCCAAGGGGCCCCTGGCCCTGACTGCAAAAAATCCTTATATCGAAGTATGGACCCCACAACAAAGTGGTCCCCACCTCAAACTTGTGCTGCCCTGATACACCCAAGGGAACCCTACAAACTGACATCAGGAACCTGGACTGCTGAGTTTTCTTTCCCAGGGAAAATGGAAAAAGGATGTGCCCAGGGGGCCCTGGCCCTGACTGCAAACAATCCTTATATCGAAGGATGGAGCCCACACCAAAGTTGTCCCCACCTCAAACTTTTGCTGCCCTGATACACCCAAGGGAACCCTACAAACTGACATCAGGAACCTGGACTGCTGAGTTTTCTTTCCCAGGGAGAATGGAAAAAGATTGTGCCCAGGGGCCCCTGGCCCTGGGGTGGGGCCTCACTACAAAAAATCCTTATATCGAAGGATGGAGCCCACACCGAATTTGTCCCCATCTCAAACTTGTGCTGCCCTGATAGACCCAAGGGAGCCCTACAAACTGACATCAGGAACCTGGACTGCAGAGTTTTCTTTCCCAGGGAAAATGGAAAAAGGATGTGCCCAGGGGCCCCAGGCCCTGACTGCAAAAAATCCTTATATCGAAGGGTGTACCCCACACTGAAGTTGTCCCCACCTCAAACTTGTGCTGCCCTGATAGACCCAAGGGAGCCCTACAAACTGACATCAGGAACCTGGACTGCAGAGTTTCCTTTCCCAGGGAAAATGGAAAAAGGATGTGCCCAGGGGCCCCTGGCCCTGACTGCAAAAAATCCTTATATCGAAGGATGGAGCCCACACTGAATTTGTTCCCACCTCAAACTTGTGCTGCCCTGATAGACCCAAGGGAGCCCTACAAACTGACATCAGGAACCTGGACTGCTGAGTTTTCTTTCCCAGGGAAAATGGAAAAAGGATGTGCCCAGGGGCCCCTGGCCCTGACTGCAAAGTATCCTTATATCGAAGGATGGACCCCACACCAAAGTTGTCCCCACCTCAAACTTGTGCTGCCCTGATAGACCCAAGGGAGCCCTACAAACTGACATCAGGAACCTGGACTGCTGAGTTTTCTTTCCCAGGGAAAATGGAAAAAGGTTGTGCCCAGGGGCCCCTGGCTCTGGGGTGGGGCCTCACTGCAAAAAATCCTTATATCGAAGGATGGAGCCCACACCGAATTTGTCCCCACCTCAAACTTGTGCTGCCCTGATAGACCCAAGGGAGCCCTACAAACTGACATCAGGAACCTGGACTGCAGAGTTTTCTTTCCCAGGGAAAATGGAAAAAGGATGTGCCCAGGGGCCCCTGGCCCTGGGCTGGGGCCGCACTACAAAAAATCCTTATATCGAAGGATGGACCCCACACCAAAGTTGTCCCCACCTCAAACTTGTACTGCCCTGATAGACCCAAGGGAGCCCTACAAACTGACATCAGGAACCTGGACTGCTGAGTTTTCTTTCCCAGGGAAAATGGAAAAGGATATGCCCAGGGGCCCCTGGCCCTGACTGCAAAAAATCCTTATATCGAAGGGTGGACCCCACACCGAAGTTGTCCCCACCTCAAACTTGTGCTGCCCTGATAGACCCAAGGGAGCCCTACAAACTGACATCAGGAACCTGGACTGCTGAGTTTTCTTTCCCAGGGAAAATGGAAAAAGGATGTGCCCAGGGGCCCCTGGCCCTGACTGCAAAGAATCCTTATATCGAAGGATGGACCCCACACCAAAGTGTTCCCCACCTCAAACTTGTGCTGCCCTGATAGACCCAAGGGAGCCCTACAAACTGACATCAGGAACCTGGACTGCTGAGTTTTCTTTCCCAGGGAAAATGGAAAAAGGTTGTGCCCAGGGGCCCCTGGCCCTGGGGTGGGGCCGCACTACAAAAAATCCTTATATCGAAGGATGGACCCCACACCAAAGTTGTCCCCACCTCAAACTTTTGCTGCCCTGATAGACCCAAGGCAGCCCTACAAACTGACATCAGGAACCTGGACTGCTGAGTTTTCTTTCCCAGGGAAAATGGCCAAAGGATGTGCCCAGGGGCCCCTAGCCCTGACTGCAAAAAATCCTTATATCGAAGGATGGACCCCACACCGAAGTTGTCCCCACCTCAAACTTGTGCTGCCCTGATAGACCCAAGGGAGCCCTACAAACTGACATCAGGAACCTGGACTGCTGAGTTTTCTTTCCCAGGGAAAATGGAAAAAGGATGTGCCCAGGGGCCCCTGGCCCTGACTGCAAAAAATCCTTATATCGAAGTATGGAGCCCACACTGAATTTGTTCCCACCTCAAACTTGTGCTGCCCTGATAGACCCAAGGGAGCCCTACAAACTGACATCAGGAACCTGGACTGCTGAGTTTTCTTTCCCAGGGAAAATGGAAAAAGGATGTGCCAAGGGGCCCCTGGCCCTGACTGCAAAAAATCCTTATATCGAAGTATGGACCCCACAACAAAGTGGTCCCCACCTCAAACTTGTGCTGCCCTGATACACCCAAGGGAACCCTACAAACTGACATCAGGAACCTGGACTGCTGAGTTTTCTTTCCCAGGGAAAATGGAAAAAGGATGTGCCCAGGGGGCCCTGGCCCTGACTGCAAACAATCCTTATATCGAAGGATGGAGCCCACACCAAAGTTGTCCCCACCTCAAACTTTTGCTGCCCTGATACACCCAAGGGAACCCTACAAACTGACATCAGGAACCTGGACTGCTGAGTTTTCTTTCCCAGGGAGAATGGAAAAAGATTGTGCCCAGGGGCCCCTGGCCCTGGGGTGGGGCCTCACTACAAAAAATCCTTATATCGAAGGATGGAGCCCACACCGAATTTGTCCCCATCTCAAACTTGTGCTGCCCTGATAGACCCAAGGGAGCCCTACAAACTGACATCAGGAACCTGGACTGCAGAGTTTTCTTTCCCAGGGAAAATGGAAAAAGGATGTGCCCAGGGGCCCCAGGCCCTGACTGCAAAAAATCCTTATATCGAAGGGTGTACCCCACACTGAAGTTGTCCCCACCTCAAACTTGTGCTGCCCTGATAGACCCAAGGGAGCCCTACAAACTGACATCAGGAACCTGGACTGCAGAGTTTCCTTTCCCAGGGAAAATGGAAAAAGGATGTGCCCAGGGGCCCCTGGCCCTGACTGCAAAAAATCCTTATATCGAAGGATGGAGCCCACACTGAATTTGTTCCCACCTCAAACTTGTGCTGCCCTGATAGACCCAAGGGAGCCCTACAAACTGACATCAGGAACCTGGACTGCTGAGTTTTCTTTCCCAGGGAAAATGGAAAAAGGATGTGCCCAGGGGCCCCTGGCCCTGACTGCAAAAAATCCTTATATCGAAGTATGGACCCCACATCAAAGTGGTCCCCACCTCAAACTTGTGCTGCCCTAATAGACCCAAGGGAGCCCTACAAACTGACATCAGGAACCTGGACTGCTGAGTTTTCTTTCCCAGGGAAAATGGAAAACGGTTGTGCCCAGGGGCCCCTGGCCCTGACTGCAAAAAATCCTTATATCGAAGGGTGGACCCCACACCGAAGTTGTCCCCACCTCAAACTTGTGCTGCCCTGATAGACCCAAGGGAGCCCTACAAACTGACATCAGGAACCTGGACTGCTGAGTTTTCTTTCCCAGGGAAAATGGAAAAAGGATGTGCCCAGGGGCCCCTGGCCCTGACTGCAAAGTATCCTTATATCGAAGGATGGACCCCACACCAAAGTTGTCCCCACCTCAAACTTGTGCTGCCCTGATAGACCCAAGGGAGCCCTACAAACTGACATCAGGAACCTGGACTGCTGAGTTTTCTTTCCCAGGGAAAATGGAAAAAGGTTGTGCCCAGGGGCCCCTGGCTCTGGGGTGGGGCCTCACTGCAAAAAATCCTTATATCGAAGGATGGAGCCCACACCGAATTTGTCCCCACCTCAAACTTGTGCTGCCCTGATAGACCCAAGGGAGCCCTACAAACTGACATCAGGAACCTGGACTGCAGAGTTTTCTTTCCCAGGGAAAATGGAAAAAGGATGTGCCCAGGGGCCCCTGGCCCTGGGCTGGGGCCGCACTACAAAAAATCCTTATATCGAAGGATGGACCCCACACCAAAGTTGTCCCCACCTCAAACTTGTACTGCCCTGATAGACCCAAGGGAGCCCTACAAACTGACATCAGGAACCTGGACTGCTGAGTTTTCTTTCCCAGGGAAAATGGAAAAGGATATGCCCAGGGGCCCCTGGCCCTGACTGCAAAAAATCCTTATATCGAAGGGTGGACCCCACACCGAAGTTGTCCCCACCTCAAACTTGTGCTGCCCTGATAGACCCAAGGGAGCCCTACAAACTGACATCAGGAACCTGGACTGCTGAGTTTTCTTTCCCAGGGAAAATGGAAAAAGGATGTGCCCAGGGGCCCCTGGCCCTGACTGCAAAGAATCCTTATATCGAAGGATGGACCCCACACCAAAGTGTTCCCCACCTCAAACTTGTGCTGCCCTGATAGACCCAAGGGAGCCCTACAAACTGACATCAGGAACCTGGACTGCTGAGTTTTCTTTCCCAGGGAAAATGGAAAAAGGTTGTGCCCAGGGGCCCCTGGCCCTGGGGTGGGGCCGCACTACAAAAAATCCTTATATCGAAGGATGGACCCCACACCAAAGTTGTCCCCACCTCAAACTTTTGCTGCCCTGATAGACCCAAGGCAGCCCTACAAACTGACATCAGGAACCTGGACTGCTGAGTTTTCTTTCCCAGGGAAAATGGCCAAAGGATGTGCCCAGGGGCCCCTAGCCCTGACTGCAAAAAATCCTTATATCGAAGGATGGACCCCACACCGAAGTTGTCCCCACCTCAAACTTGTGCTGCCCTGATAGACCCAAGGGAGCCCTACAAACTGACATCAGGAACCTGGACTGCTGAGTTTTCTTTCCCAGGGAAAATGGAAAAAGGATGTGCCCAGGGGCCCCTGGCCCTGACTGCAAAAAATCCTTATATCGAAGTATGGAGCCCACACTGAATTTGTTCCCACCTCAAACTTGTGCTGCCCTGATAGACCCAAGGGAGCCCTACAAACTGACATCAGGAACCTGGACTGCTGAGTTTTCTTTCCCAGGGAAAATGGAAAAAGGATGTGCCAAGGGGCCCCTGGCCCTGACTGCAAAAAATCCTTATATCGAAGTATGGACCCCACAACAAAGTGGTCCCCACCTCAAACTTGTGCTGCCCTGATACACCCAAGGGAACCCTACAAACTGACATCAGGAACCTGGAGTGGTGAGTTTTCTTTCCCAGGGAAAATGGAAAAAGGATGTGCCCAGGGGGTCCTGGCCCTGACTGCAAACAATCCTTATATCGAAGGATGGAGCCCACACCAAAGTTGTCCCCACCTCAAACTTTTGCTGCCCTGATACACCCAAGGGAACCCTACAAACTGACATCAGGAACCTGGACTGCTGAGTTTTCTTTCCCAGGGAGAATGGAAAAAGATTGTGCCCAGGGGCCCCTGGCCCTGGGGTGGGGCCTCACTACAAAAAATCCTTATATCGAAGGATGGAGCCCACACCGAATTTGTCCCCACCTCAAACTTGTGCTGCCCTGATAGACCCAAGGGAGCCCTACAAACTGACATCAGGAACCTGGACTGCAGAGTTTTCTTTCCCAGGGAAAATGGAAAAAGATTGTGCCCAGGGGGCCCAGGCCCTGACTGCAAAAAATCCTTATATCGAAGGATGGACCCCACACCAAAGTTGTCCCCACCTCAAACTTGTGCTGCCCTAATAGACCCAAGGGAGCCCTACAAACTGACATCAGGAACCTGGACTGCTGAGTTTTCTTTCCCAGGGAAAATGGAAAAAGGATGTGCCCAGGGGCCCCTAGCCCTGACTGCAAAAATCCTTATATCGAAGGATGGACCCCACACCAAAGTTGTCCCCACCTCAAACTTGTACTGCCCTGATAGACCCAAGGGAGCCCTACAAACTGACATCAGGAACCTGGACTGCTGAGTTTTCTTTCCCAGGGAAAATGGAAAAAGGATGTGCCCAGGGGCCCCAGGCCCTGACTGCAAAAAATCCTTATATCGAAGGGTGTACCCCACACTGAAGTTGTCCCCACCTCAAACTTGTGCTGCCCTGATAGACCCAAGGGAGCCCTACAAACTGACATCAGGAACCTGGACTGCAGAGTTTCCTTTCCCAGGGAAAATGGAAAAAGGATGTGCCCAGGGGCCCCTGGCCCTGACTGCAAAAAATCCTTATATCGAAGGATGGAGCCCACACTGAATTTGTTCCCACCTCAAACTTGTGCTGCCCTGATAGACCCAAGGGAGCCCTACAAACTGACATCAGGAACCTGGACTGCTGAGTTTTCTTTCCCAGGGAAAATGGAAAAAGGATGTGCCCAGGGGGCCCTGGCCCTGACTGCAAACAATCCTTATATCGAAGGATGGAGCCCACACCGAAGTTGTCCCCACCTCAAACTTGTGCTGCCCTGATAGACCCAAGGGAGCCCTACAAACTGACATCAGGAACCTGGACTGCTGAGTTTTCTTTCCCATGGAAAATGGAAAAAGGTTGTGCCCAGGGGCCCCTGGCCCTGACTGCAAAAAATCCTTATATTGAAGGATGGACCCCACATCAAAGTTGTCCCCACCTAAAACTTGTGCTGCCCTGATAGACCCAAGGGAGCCCTACAAACTGACATCAGGAACCTGGTCTGCTGAGTTTTCTTTCCCAGGGAAAATGGAAAAAGGATGTGCCCAGGGGCCCCTGGCCCTGACTGCAAAAAATCCTTATATCGAAGTATGGAGCCCACACTGAATTTGTTCCCACCTCAAACTTGTGCTGCCCTGATAGACCCAAGGGAGCCCTACAAACTGACATCAGGAACCTGGACTGCTGAGTTTTCTTTCCCAGGGAAAATGGAAAAAGGATGTGCCAAGGGGCCCCTGGCCCTGACTGCAAAAAATCCTTATATCGAAGTATTGACCCCACAACAAAGTGGTCCCCACCTCAAACTTGTGCTGCCCTGATACACCCAAGGGAACCCTACAAACTGACATCAGGAACCTGGAGTGGTGAGTTTTCTTTCCCAGGGAAAATGGAAAAAGGATGTGCCCAGGGGGCCCTGGCCCTGACTGCAAACAATCCTTATATCGAAGGATGGAGCCCACACCAAAGTTGTCCCCACCTCAAACTTTTGCTGCCCTGATACACCCAAGGGAACCCTACAAACTGACATCAGGAACCTGGACTGCTGAGTTTTCTTTCCCAGGGAGAATGGAAAAAGATTGTGCCCAGGGGCCCCGGCCCCTGGGGTGGGGCCTCGCTACAAAAAATCCTTATATCGAAGGATGGAGCCCACACCGAATTTGTCCCCATCTCAAACTTGTGCTGCCCTGATAGACCCAAGGGAGCCCTACAAACTGACATCAGGAACCTGGACTGCAGAGTTTTCTTTCCCAGGGAAAATGGAAAAAGGTTGTGCCCAGGGGCCCCTGGCCCTGACTGCAAAAAATCCTTATATCGAAGGGTGTACCCCACACTGAAGTTGTCCCCACCTCAAACTTGTGCTGCCCTGATAGACCCAAGGGAGCCCTACAAACTGACATCAGGAACCTGGACTGCAGAGTTTCCTTTCCCAGGGAAAATGGAAAAAGGATGTGCCCAGGGGCCCCTGGCCCTGACTGCAAAAAATCCTTATATCGAAGGATGGAGCCCACACTGAATTTGTTCCCACCTCAAACTTGTGCTGCCCTGATAGACCCAAGGGAGCCCTACAAACTGACATCAGGAACCTGGACTGCTGAGTTTTCTTTCCCAGGGAAAATGGAAAAAGGTTGTGCCCAGGGGCCCCTGGCCCTGGGGTGGGTTTTCACTGCAAAAAATCCTTATATCGAAGGATGGACCCCACACCGAAGTTGTCCCCACCTCAAACTTGTGCTGCCCTGATAGACCCAAGGGAGCCCTACAAACTGACATCAGGAACCTGGACTGCTGAGTTTTCTTTCCCAGGGAAAATGGAAAAAGGTTGTGCCCAGGGGCCCCTGGCCCTGACTGCAAAAAATCCTTATATCGAAGTATGGACCCCACAACAAAGTGGTCCCCACCTCAAACTTGTGCTGCCCTGATACACCCAAGGGAACCCTACAAACTGACATCAGGAACCTGGACTGCTGAGTTTTCTTTCCCAGGGAAAATGGAAAAAGGATGTGCCCAGGGGGCCCTGGCCCTGACTGCAAACAATCCTTATATCGAAGGATGGAGCCCACACCGAAGTTGTCCCCACCTCAAACTTTTGCTGCCCTGATACACCCAAAGGAACCCTACAAACTGACATCAGGAACCTGGACTGCTGAGTTTTCTTTCCCAGGGAAAATGGAAAAAGGATGTGCCCAGGGGCCCCTGGCCCTGACTGCAAAAAATCCTTATATTGAAGGATGGACCCCACATCAAAGTTGTCCCCACCTAAAACTTGTGCTGCCCTGATAGACCCAAGGGAGCCCTACAAACTGACATCAGGAACCTGGTCTGCTGAGTTTTCTTTCCCAGGGAAAATGGCCAAAGGATGTGCCGAGGGGCCCCTGGCCCTGACTGCAAAAAATCCTTATATCGAAGGATGGACCCCACACCAAAGTGTTCCCCACCTCAAACTTGTGCTGCCCTGATAGACCCAAGGGAGCCCTACAAACTGACATCAGGAACCTGGACTGCTGAGTTTTCTTTCCCAGGGAAAATGGAAAAAGGTTGTGCCCAGGGGCCCCTGGCCCTGGGGTGGGATCTCACTGCAAAAAATCCTTATATCGAAGGATGGACCCCACACCGAAGTTGTCCCCACCTCAAACTTGTGCTGCCCTGATAGACCCAAGGGAGCCCTACAAACTGACATCAGGAACCTGGACTGCTGAGTTTTCTTTCCCAGGGAAAATGGAAAAAGGATGTGCCCAGGGGCCCCTGGCCCTGACTGCAAAGAATCCTTATATCGAAGGATGGACCCCACACCAAAGTGTTCCCCACCTCAAACTTGTGCTGCCCTGATAGACCCAAGGGAGCCCTACAAACTGACATCGGGAACCTGGACTGCTGAGTTTTCTTTCCCAGGGAAAATGGAAAAAGGTTGTGCCCAGCGGCCCCTGGCTCTGGGCTGGGGACTCACTACAAAAAATCCTTATATCGAAGGATGGACCCCACACCGAAGTTGTCCCCACTTCAAACTTGTGCTGCCCTGATAGACCCAAGGGAGCCCTACAAACTGACATCAGGAACCTGGACTGCTGAGTTTTCTTTCCCAGGGAAAATGGCCAAAGGATGTGCCCAGGGGGCCCTGGCCCTGACTGCAAAAAATCCTTATATCGAAGGATGGACCCCACACCAAAATTGCCCCACCTCAAACTTGTGCTGCCCTAATAGACCCAAGGGAGCCCTACAAACTGACATCAGGAACCTGGACTGCTGAGTTTTCTTTCCCAGGGAAAATGGAAAAAGGATGTGCCCAGGGGCCCCTGGCTCTGACTGCAAAAAATCCTTATATCGAAGGATGGACCCCACATCAAAGTTGTCCCCACCTCAAACTTGTGCTGCCCTGATACACCCAAGGGAACCCTACAAACTGACATCAGGAACCTGGACTGCTGAGTTTTCTTTCCCAGGGAAAATGGAAAAAGGATGTGCCCAGGGGGCCCTGGCCCTGACTGCAAACAATCCTTATATCGAAGGATGGACCCCACACCGAAGTTGTCCCCACCTCAAACTTGTGCTGCCCTGATAGACCCAAGGGAGCCCTACAAACTGATATCAGGAACCTGGACTGCTGAGTTTTCTTTCCCAGGGAAAATGGAAAAAGGTTGTGCCCAGGGGCCCCTGGCCCTGACTGCAAAGAATCCTTATATCGAAGGATGGACCCCACACCAAAGTTGTCCCCACCTCAAACTTGTGCTGCCCTGATAGACCCAAGGGAGCCCTACAAACTGACATCAGGAACCTGGACTGCTGAGTTTTCTTTCCCAGGGAAAATGGAAAAAGGTTGTGCCCAGGGGCCCCTGGCCCTGGGGTGGGGCCTCACTGCAAAAAATCCTTATATCGAAGGATGGACCCCACACCGAAGTTGTCCCCACCTCAAACTTGTGCTGCCCTGATAGACCCAAGGGAGCCCTACAAACTGACATCAGGAACCTGGACTGCTGAGTTTTCTTTCCCAGGGAAAATGGAAAAAGGATGTGCCCAGGGGCCCCTGGCTCTGACTGCAAAAAATCCTTATATCGAAGGATGGACCCCACATCAAAGTTGTCCCCACCTCAAACTTGTGCTGCCCTGATACACCCAAGGGAACCCTACAAACTGACATCAGGAACCTGGACTGCTGAGTTTTCTTTCCCAGGGAAAATGGAAAAAGGATGTGCCCAGGGGGCCCTGGCCCTGACTGCAAACAATCCTTATATCGAAGGATGGAGCCCACACCGAAGTTGTCCCCACCTCAAACTTGTGCTGCCCTGATAGACCCAAGGGAGCCCTACAAACTGATATCAGGAACCTGGACTGCTGAGTTTTCTTTCCCAGGGAAAATGGAAAAAGGTTGTGCCCAGGGGCCCCTGGCCCTGACTGCAAAAAATCCTTATATCGAAGGGTGGACCCCACACCGAAGTTGTCCCCACCTCAAACTTGTGCTGCCCTGATAGACCCAAGGGAGCCCTACAAACTGACATCAGGAACCTGGACTGCTGAGTTTTCTTTCCCAGGGAAAATGGAAAAAGGATGTGCCCAGGGGCCCCTGGCCCTGACTGCAAAGAATCCTTATATCGAAGGATGGACCCCACACCAAAGTTGTCCCCACCTCAAACTTGTGCTGCCCTGATAGACCCAAGGGAGCCCTACAAACTGACATCAGGAACCTGGACTGCTGAGTTTTCTTTCCCAGGGAAAATGGAAAAAGGTTGTGCCCAGGGGCCCCTGGCCCTGGGGTGGGGCCTCACTGCAAAAAATCCTTATATCGAAGGATGGACCCCACACCGAAGTTGTCCCCACCTCAAACTTGTGCTGCCCTGATAGACCCAAGGGAGCCCTACAAACTGACATCAGGAACCTGGACTGCAGAGTTTTCTTTCCCAGGGAAAATGGAAAAAGGTTGTGCCCAGGGGCCCCTGGCTCTGACTGCAAAAAATCCTTATATCGAAGGATGGAGCCCACACCGAAGTTGTCCCCACCTCAAACTTGTGCTGCCCTGATAGACCCAAGGGAGCCCTACAAACTGACATCAGGAACCTGGACTGCTGAGTTTTCTTTCCCAGGGAAAATGGAAAAAGGGTATGCCCAGGGGCCCCTGGCCCTGACTGCAAAAAATCCTTATATCGAAGGGTGGACCCCACACCGAAGTTGTCCCCACCTCAAACTTGTGCTGCCCTAATAGACGCAAGGGAGCCCTACAAACTGACATCAGGAACCTGGACTGCTGAGTTTTCTTTCCCAGGGAAAATGGAAAAAGGATGTGCCCAGGGGCCCCTGGCCCTGACTGCAAAGAATCCTTATATCGAACGATGGACCCCACACCAAAGTGTTCCCCACCTCAAACTTGTGCTGCCCTGATAGACCCAAGGGAGCCCTACAAACTGACATCAGGAACCTGGACTGCTGAGTTTTCTTTCCCAGGGAAAATGGAAAAAGGTTGTGGCCAGGGGCCCCTGGCCCTGGGGTGGGGCCTCACTACAAAAAATCCTTATATCGAAGGATGGACCCACACCGAAGTTGTCCCCACCTCAAACATGTGCTGCCCTGATAGACCCAAGGGAGCCCTACAAACTGACATCAGGAACCTGGACTGCTGAGTTTTCTTTCCCAGGGAAAATGGAAAAAGGGTATGCCCAGGGGCCCCTGGCCCTGACTGCAAAAAATCCTTATATCGAAGGGTGGACCCCACACCGAAGTTGTCCCCACCTCAAACTTGTGCTGCCCTAATAGACGCAAGGGAGCCCTACAAACTGACATCAGGAACCTGGACTGCTGAGTTTTCTTTCCCAGGGAAAATGGAAAAAGGATGTGCCCAGGGGCCCCTGGCCCTGACTGCAAAGAATCCTTATATCGAACGATGGACCCCACACCAAAGTGTTCCCCACCTCAAACTTGTGCTGCCCTGATAGACCCAAGGGAGCCCTACAAACTGACATCAGGAACCTGGACTGCTGAGTTTTCTTTCCCAGGGAAAATGGAAAAAGGTTGTGCCCAGGGGCCCCTGGCTCTGGGGTGGGGCCTCACTGCAAAAAATCCTTATATCGAAGGATGGAGCCCACACCGAATTTGTCCCCATCTCAAACTTGTGCTGCCCTGATAGACCCAAGGGAGCCCTACAAACTGACATCAGGAACCTGGACTGCTGAGTTTTCTTTCCCAGGGAAAATGGAAAAAGGATGTGCCCAGGGGCCCCTGGCCCTGACTGCAAAAAATCCTTATATCGAAGGATGGAGCCCACACCGAAGTTGTCCCCACCTCAAACTTGTGCTGCCCTGATAGACCCAAGGGAGCCCTACAAACTGACATCAGGAACCTGGACTGCTGAGTTTTCTTTCCCAGGGAAAATGGAAAAAGGTTGTGCCCAGGGGCCCCTGGCCCTGACTGTAAAAAATCCTTATATCGAAGGATGGACCCACACCGAAGTTGTCCCCACCTCAAACTTGTGCTGCCCTGATAGACCCAAGGGAGCCCTACAAACTGACATCAGGAACCTGGACTGCAGAGTTTTCTTTCCCAGGGAAAATGGAAAAAGGATGTGCCCAGGGGCCCCTGGCCCTGGGCTGGGGACTCACTACAAAAAATCCTTATATCGAAGGATGGACCCCACACCGAAGTTGTCCCCACTTCAAACTTGTGCTGCCCTGATAGACCCAAGGGAGCCCTACAAACTGACATCAGGAACCTGGACTGCTGAGTTTTCTTTCCCAGGGAAAATGGCCAAAGGATGTGCCCAGGGGGCCCTGGCCCTGACTGCAAAAAATCCTTATATCGAAGGATGGACCCCACACCAAAATTGCCCCACCTCAAACTTGTGCTGCCCTAATAGACCCAAGGGAGCCCTACAAACTGACATCAGGAACCTGGACTGCTGAGTTTTCTTTCCCAGGGAAAATGGAAAAAGGATGTGCCCAGGGGCCCCTGGCCCTGACTGCAAAAAATCCTTATATCGAAGGATGGACCCCACATCAAAGTTGTCCCCACCTCAAACTTGTGCTGCCCTGATACACCCAAGGGAACCCTACAAACTGACATCAGGAACCTGGACTGCTGAGTTTTCTTTCCCAGGGAAAATGGAAAAAGGATGTGCCCAGGGGGCCCTGGCCCTGACTGCAAACAATCCTTATATCGAAGGATGGACCCCACACCGAAGTTGTCCCCACCTCAAACTTGTGCTGCCCTGATAGACCCAAGGGAGCCCTACAAACTGACATCAGGAACCTGGACTGCTGAGTTTTCTTTCCCAGGGAAAATGGAAAAAGGATGTGCCCAGGGGCCCCTGGCCCTGACTGCAAAGAATCCTTATATCGAAGGATGGACCCCACACCAAAGTTGTCCCCACCTCAAACTTGTGCTGCCCTGATAGACCCAAGGGAGCCCTACAAACTGACATCAGGAACCTGGACTGCTGAGTTTTCTTTCCCAGGGAAAATGGAAAAAGGTTGTGCCCAGGGGCCCCTGGCCCTGGGGTGGGGCCTCACTGCAAAAAATCCTTATATCGAAGGATGGACCCCACACCGAAGTTGTCCCCACCTCAAACTTGTGCTGCCCTGATAGACCCAAGGGAGCCCTACAAACTGACATCAGGAACCTGGACTGCAGAGTTTTCTTTCCCAGGGAAAATGGAAAAAGGTTGTGCCCAGGGGCCCCTGGCTCTGACTGCAAAAAATCCTTATATCGAAGGATGGAGCCCACACCGAAGTTGTCCCCACCTCAAACTTGTGCTGCCCTGATAGACCCAAGGGAGCCCTACAAACTGACATCAGGAACCTGGACTGCTGAGTTTTCTTTCCCAGGGAAAATGGAAAAAGGATGTGCCCAGGGGCCCCTGGCCCTGACTGCAAAAAATCCTTATATCGAAGGGTGGACCCCACACCGAAGTTGTCCCCACCTCAAACTTGTGCTGCCCTAATAGACGCAAGGGAGCCCTACAAACTGACATCAGGAACCTGGACTGCTGAGTTTTCTTTCCCAGGGAAAATGGAAAAAGGATGTGCCCAGGGGCCCCTGGCCCTGACTGCAAAGAATCCTTATATCGAACGATGGACCCCACACCAAAGTGTTCCCCACCTCAAACTTGTGCTGCCCTGATAGACCCAAGGGAGCCCTACAAACTGACATCAGGAACCTGGACTGCAGAGTTTTCTTTCCCAGGGAAAATGGAAAAAGGATGTGCCCAGGGGCCCCTGGCCCTGGGCTGGGGCCGCACTACAAAAAATCCTTATATCGAAGGATGGACCCCACACCAAAGTTGTCCCCACCTCAAACTTGTACTGCCCTGATAGACCCAAGGGAGCCCTACAAACTGACATCAGGAACCTGGACTGCTGAGTTTTCTTTCCCAGGGAAAATGGAAAAAGGATATGCCCAGGGGCCCCTGGCCCTGACTGCAAAAAATCCTTATATCGAAGTATGGACCCCACAACAAAGTGGTCCCCACCTCAAACTTGTGCTGCCCTGATAGACCCAAGGGAGCCCTACAAACTGACATCAGGAACCTGGACTGCTGAGTTTTCTTTCCCAGGGAAAATGGAAAAAGGATGTGCCCAGGGGCCCCTGGCCCTGACTGCAAAAAATCCTTATATCGAAGGGTGGACCCCACACCGAAGTTGTCCCCACCTCAAACTTGTGCTGCCCTGATAGACCCAAGGGAGCCCTACAAACTGACATCAGGAACCTGGACTGCTGAGTTTTCTTTCCCAGGGAAAATGGAAAAAGGATGTGCCCAGGGGCCCCTGGCCCTGACTGCAAAGTATCCTTATATCGAAGGATGGACCCCACACCAAAGTTGTCCCCACCTCAAACTTGTGCTGCCCTGATAGACCCAAGGGAGCCCTACAAACTGACATCAGGAACCTGGACTGCTGAGTTTTCTTTCCCAGGGAAAATGGAAAAAGGTTGTGCCCAGGGGCCCCTGGCTCTGGGGTGGGGCCTCACTGCAAAAAATCCTTATATCGAAGGATGGAGCCCACACCGAATTTGTCCCCACCTCAAACTTGTGCTGCCCTGATAGACCCAAGGGAGCCCTACAAACTGACATCAGGAACCTGGACTGCAGAGTTTTCTTTCCCAGGAAAAATGGAAAAAGGATGTGCCCAGGGGCCCCTGGCCCTGGGCTGGGGCCGCACTACAAAAAATCCTTATATCGAAGGATGGACCCCACACCAAAGTTGTCCCCACCTCAAACTTGTACTGCCCTGATAGACCCAAGGGAGCCCTACAAACTGACATCAGGAACCTGGACTGCTGAGTTTTCTTTCCCAGGGAAAATGGAAAAGGATATGCCCAGAGGCCCCTGGCCCTGACTGCAAAAAATCCTTATATCGAAGGGTGGACCCCACACCGAAGTTGTCCCCACCTCAAACTTGTGCTGCCCTGATAGACCCAAGGGAGCCCTACAAACTGACATCAGGAACCTGGACTGCTGAGTTTTCTTTCCCAGGGAAAATGGAAAAAGGATGTGCCCAGGGGCCCCTGGCCCTGACTGCAAAGAATCCTTATATCGAAGGATGGACCCCACACCAAAGTGTTCCCCACCTCAAACTTGTGCTGCCCTGATAGACCCAAGGGAGCCCTACAAACTGACATCAGGAACCTGGACTGCTGAGTTTTCTTTCCCAGGGAAAATGGAAAAAGATTGTGCCCAGGGGCCCCTGGCCCTGGGGTGGGGCCTCACTACAAAAAATCCTTATATCGAAGGATGGACCCCACACCAAAGTTGTCCCCACCTCAAACTTTTGCTGCCCTGATAGACCCAAGGCAGCCCTACAAACTGACATCAGGAACCTGGACTGCTGAGTTTTCTTTCCCAGGGAAAATGGCCAAAGGATGTGCCCAGGGGCCCCTAGCCCTGACTGCAAAAAATCCTTATATCGAAGGATGGACCCCACACCGAAGTTGTCCCCACCTCAAACTTGTGCTGCCCTGATAGACCCAAGGGAGCCCTACAAACTGACATCAGGAACCTGGACTGCTGAGTTTTCTTTCCCAGGGAAAATGGAAAAAGGATGTGCCCAGGGGCCCCTGGCCCTGACTGCAAAAAATCCTTATATCGAAGTATGGAGCCCACACTGAATTTGTTCCCACCTCAAACTTGTGCTGCCCTGATAGACCCAAGGGAGCCCTACAAACTGACATCAGGAACCTGGACTGCTGAGTTTTCTTTCCCAGGGAAAATGGAAAAAGGATGTGCCAAGGGGCCCCTGGCCCTGACTGCAAAAAATCCTTATATCGAAGTATGGACCCCACAACAAAGTGGTCCCCACCTCAAACTTGTGCTGCCCTGATACACCCAAGGGAACCCTACAAACTGACATCAGGAACCTGGAGTGGTGAGTTTTCTTTCCCAGGGAAAATGGAAAAAGGATGTGCCCAGGGGGTCCTGGCCCTGACTGCAAACAATCCTTATATCGAAGGATGGAGCCCACACCAAAGTTGTCCCCACCTCAAACTTTTGCTGCCCTGATACACCCAAGGGAACCCTACAAACTGACATCAGGAACCTGGACTGCTGAGTTTTCTTTCCCAGGGAGAATGGAAAAAGATTGTGCCCAGGGGCCCCTGGCCCTGGGGTGGGGCCGCACTACAAAAAATCCTTATATCGAAGGATGGACCCCACACCAAAGTTGTCCCCACCTCAAACTTGTGCTGCCCTGATAGACCCAAGGGAGCCCTACAAACTGACATCAGGAACCTGGACTGCAGAGTTTTCTTTCCCAGGGAAAATGGAAAAAGATTGTGCCCAGGGGGCCCAGGCCCTGACTGCAAAAAATCCTTATATCGAAGGATGGACCCCACACCAAAGTTGTCCCCACCTCAAACTTGTGCTGCCCTAATAGACCCAAGGGAGCCCTACAAACTGACATCAGGAACCTGGACTGCTGAGTTTTCTTTCCCAGGGAAAATGGAAAAAGGATGTGCCCAGGGGCCCCTAGCCCTGACTGCAAAAATCCTTATATCGAAGGATGGACCCCACACCAAAGTTGTCCCCACCTCAAACTTGTACTGCCCTGATAGACCCAAGGGAGCCCTACAAACTGACATCAGGAACCTGGACTGCTGAGTTTTCTTTCCCAGGGAAAATGGAAAAAGGATGTGCCCAGGGGCCCCAGGCCCTGACTGCAAAAAATCCTTATATCGAAGGGTGTACCCCACACTGAAGTTGTCCCCACCTCAAACTTGTGCTGCCCTGATAGACCCAAGGGAGCCCTACAAACTGACATCAGGAACCTGGACTGCAGAGTTTCCTTTCCCAGGGAAAATGGAAAAAGGATGTGCCCAGGGGCCCCTGGCCCTGACTGCAAAAAATCCTTATATCGAAGGATGGAGCCCACACTGAATTTGTTCCCACCTCAAACTTGTGCTGCCCTGATAGACCCAAGGGAGCCCTACAAACTGACATCAGGAACCTGGACTGCTGAGTTTTCTTTCCCAGGGAAAATGGAAAAAGGATGTGCCCAGGGGCCCCTGGCCCTGACTGCAAAAAATCCTTATATCGAAGTATGGACCCCACATCAAAGTGGTCCCCACCTCAAACTTGTGCTGCCCTGATACACCCAAGGGAACCCTACAAACTGACATCAGGAACCTGGACTGCTGAGTTTTCTTTCCCAGGGAAAATGGAAAAAGGATGTGCCCAGGGGGCCCTGGCCCTGACTGCAAACAATCCTTATATCGAAGGATGGAGCCCACACCGAAGTTGTCCCCACCTCAAACTTGTGCTGCCCTGATAGACCCAAGGGAGCCCTACAAACTGACATCAGGAACCTGGACTGCTGAGTTTTCTTTCCCATGGAAAATGGAAAAAGGTTGTGCCCAGGGGCCCCTGGCCCTGACTGCAAAAAATCCTTATATTGAAGGATGGACCCCACATCAAAGTTGTCCCCACCTAAAACTTGTGCTGCCCTGATAGACCCAAGGGAGCCCTACAAACTGACATCAGGAACCTGGTCTGCTGAGTTTTCTTTCCCAGGGAAAATGGAAAAAGGATGTGCCCAGGGGCCCCTGGCCCTGACTGCAAAAAATCCTTATATCGAAGTATGGAGCCCACACTGAATTTGTTCCCACCTCAAACTTGTGCTGCCCTGATAGACCCAAGGGAGCCCTACAAACTGACATCAGGAACCTGGACTGCTGAGTTTTCTTTCCCAGGGAAAATGGAAAAAGGATGTGCCAAGGGGCCCCTGGCCCTGACTGCAAAAAATCCTTATATCGAAGTATGGACCCCACAACAAAGTGGTCCCCACCTCAAACTTGTGCTGCCCTGATACACCCAAGGGAACCCTACAAACTGACATCAGGAACCTGGAGTGGTGAGTTTTCTTTCCCAGGGAAAATGGAAAAAGGATGTGCCCAGGGGGCCCTGGCCCTGACTGCAAACAATCCTTATATCGAAGGATGGAGCCCACACCAAAGTTGTCCCCACCTCAAACTTTTGCTGCCCTGATACACCCAAGGGAACCCTACAAACTGACATCAGGAACCTGGACTGCTGAGTTTTCTTTCCCAGGGAGAATGGAAAAAGATTGTGCCCAGGGGCCCCGGGCCCTGGGGTGGGGCCTCACTACAAAAAATCCTTATATCGAAGGATGGAGCCCACACCGAATTTGTCCCCATCTCAAACTTGTGCTGCCCTGATAGACCCAAGGGAGCCCTACAAACTGACATCAGGAACCTGGACTGCAGAGTTTTCTTTCCCAGGGAAAATGGAAAAAGGATGTGCCCAGGGGCCCCAGGCCCTGACTGCAAAAAATCCTTATATCGAAGGGTGTACCCCACACTGAAGTTGTCCCCACCTCAAACTTGTGCTGCCCTGATAGACCGAAGGGAGCCCTACAAACTGACATCAGGAACCTGGACTGCAGAGTTTCCTTTCCCAGGGAAAATGGAAAAAGGATGTGCCCAGGGGCCCCTGGCCCTGACTGCAAAAAATCCTTATATCGAAGTATGGACCCCACATCAAAGTGGTCCCCACCTCAAACTTGTGCTGCCCTGATACACCCAAGGGAACCCTACAAACTGACATCAGGAACCTGGACTGCTGAGTTTTCTTTCCCAGGGAAAATGGAAAAAGGATGTGCCCAGGGGGTCCTGGCCCTGACTGCAAAGTATCCTTATATCGAAGGATGGAGCCCACACCGAAGTTGTCCCCACCTCAAACTTGTGCTGCCCTGATAGACCCAAGGGAGCCCTACAAACTGACATCAGGAACCTGGACTGCTGAGTTTTCTTTCCCAGGGAAAATGGAAAAAGGATGTGCCCAGGGGCCCCTGGCCCTGACTGCAAAGAATCCTTATATCGAAGGATGGACCCCACACCAAAGTGTTCCCCACCTCAAACTTGTGCTGCCCTGATAGACCCAAGGGAGCCCTACAAACTGACATCGGGAACCTGGACTGCTGAGTTTTCTTTCCCAGGGAAAATGGAAAAAGGTTGTGCCCAGCGGCCCCTGGCTCTGGGCTGGGGACTCACTACAAAAAATCCTTATATCGAAGGATGGACCCCACACCGAAGTTGTCCCCACTTCAAACTTGTGCTGCCCTGATAGACCCAAGGGAGCCCTACAAACTGACATCAGGAACCTGGACTGCTGAGTTTTCTTTCCCAGGGAAAATGGCCAAAGGATGTGCCCAGGGGGCCCTGGCCCTGACTGCAAAAAATCCTTATATCGAAGGATGGACCCCACACCAAAATTGCCCCACCTCAAACTTGTGCTGCCCTAATAGACCCAAGGGAGCCCTACAAACTGACATCAGGAACCTGGACTGCTGAGTTTTCTTTCCCAGGGAAAATGGAAAAAGGATGTGCCCAGGGGCCCCTGGCTCTGACTGCAAAAAATCCTTATATCGAAGGATGGACCCCACATCAAAGTTGTCCCCACCTCAAACTTGTGCTGCCCTGATACACCCAAGGGAACCCTACAAACTGACATCAGGAACCTGGACTGCTGAGTTTTCTTTCCCAGGGAAAATGGAAAAAGGATGTGCCCAGGGGGCCCTGGCCCTGACTGCAAACAATCCTTATATCGAAGGATGGACCCCACACCGAAGTTGTCCCCACCTCAAACTTGTGCTGCCCTGATAGACCCAAGGGAGCCCTACAAACTGATATCAGGAACCTGGACTGCTGAGTTTTCTTTCCCAGGGAAAATGGAAAAAGGTTGTGCCCAGGGGCCCCTGGCCCTGACTGCAAAGAATCCTTATATCGAAGGATGGACCCCACACCAAAGTTGTCCCCACCTCAAACTTGTGCTGCCCTGATAGACCCAAGGGAGCCCTACAAACTGACATCAGGAACCTGGACTGCTGAGTTTTCTTTCCCAGGGAAAATGGAAAAAGGTTGTGCCCAGGGGCCCCTGGCCCTGGGGTGGGGCCTCACTGCAAAAAATCCTTATATCGAAGGATGGACCCCACACCGAAGTTGTCCCCACCTCAAACTTGTGCTGCCCTGATAGACCCAAGGGAGCCCTACAAACTGACATCAGGAACCTGGACTGCTGAGTTTTCTTTCCCAGGGAAAATGGAAAAAGGATGTGCCCAGGGGCCCCTGGCTCTGACTGCAAAAAATCCTTATATCGAAGGATGGACCCCACATCAAAGTTGTCCCCACCTCAAACTTGTGCTGCCCTGATACACCCAAGGGAACCCTACAAACTGACATCAGGAACCTGGACTGCTGAGTTTTCTTTCCCAGGGAAAATGGAAAAAGGATGTGCCCAGGGGGCCCTGGCCCTGACTGCAAACAATCCTTATATCGAAGGATGGAGCCCACACCGAAGTTGTCCCCACCTCAAACTTGTGCTGCCCTGATAGACCCAAGGGAGCCCTACAAACTGATATCAGGAACCTGGACTGCTGAGTTTTCTTTCCCAGGGAAAATGGAAAAAGGTTGTGCCCAGGGGCCCCTGGCCCTGACTGCAAAAAATCCTTATATCGAAGGGTGGACCCCACACCGAAGTTGTCCCCACCTCAAACTTGTGCTGCCCTGATAGACCCAAGGGAGCCCTACAAACTGACATCAGGAACCTGGACTGCTGAGTTTTCTTTCCCAGGGAAAATGGAAAAAGGATGTGCCCAGGGGCCCCTGGCCCTGACTGCAAAGAATCCTTATATCGAAGGATGGACCCCACACCAAAGTTGTCCCCACCTCAAACTTGTGCTGCCCTGATAGACCCAAGGGAGCCCTACAAACTGACATCAGGAACCTGGACTGCTGAGTTTTCTTTCCCAGGGAAAATGGAAAAAGGTTGTGCCCAGGGGCCCCTGGCCCTGGGGTGGGGCCTCACTGCAAAAAATCCTTATATCGAAGGATGGACCCCACACCGAAGTTGTCCCCACCTCAAACTTGTGCTGCCCTGATAGACCCAAGGGAGCCCTACAAACTGACATCAGGAACCTGGACTGCAGAGTTTTCTTTCCCAGGGAAAATGGAAAAAGGTTGTGCCCAGGGGCCCCTGGCTCTGACTGCAAAAAATCCTTATATCGAAGGATGGAGCCCACACCGAAGTTGTCCCCACCTCAAACTTGTGCTGCCCTGATAGACCCAAGGGAGCCCTACAAACTGACATCAGGAACCTGGACTGCTGAGTTTTCTTTCCCAGGGAAAATGGAAAAAGGGTATGCCCAGGGGCCCCTGGCCCTGACTGCAAAAAATCCTTATATCGAAGGGTGGACCCCACACCGAAGTTGTCCCCACCTCAAACTTGTGCTGCCCTAATAGACGCAAGGGAGCCCTACAAACTGACATCAGGAACCTGGACTGCTGAGTTTTCTTTCCCAGGGAAAATGGAAAAAGGATGTGCCCAGGGGCCCCTGGCCCTGACTGCAAAGAATCCTTATATCGAACGATGGACCCCACACCAAAGTGTTCCCCACCTCAAACTTGTGCTGCCCTGATAGACCCAAGGGAGCCCTACAAACTGACATCAGGAACCTGGACTGCTGAGTTTTCTTTCCCAGGGAAAATGGAAAAAGGTTGTGCCCAGGGGCCCCTGGCCCTGGGGTGGGGCCTCACTACAAAAAATCCTTATATCGAAGGATGGACCCACACCGAAGTTGTCCCCACCTCAAACATGTGCTGCCCTGATAGACCCAAGGGAGCCCTACAAACTGACATCAGGAACCTGGACTGCTGAGTTTTCTTTCCCAGGGAAAATGGAAAAAGGGTATGCCCAGGGGCCCCTGGCCCTGACTGCAAAAAATCCTTATATCGAAGGGTGGACCCCACACCGAAGTTGTCCCCACCTCAAACTTGTGCTGCCCTAATAGACGCAAGGGAGCCCTACAAACTGACATCAGGAACCTGGACTGCTGAGTTTTCTTTCCCAGGGAAAATGGAAAAAGGATGTGCCCAGGGGCCCCTGGCCCTGACTGCAAAGAATCCTTATATCGAACGATGGACCCCACACCAAAGTGTTCCCCACCTCAAACTTGTGCTGCCCTGATAGACCCAAGGGAGCCCTACAAACTGACATCAGGAACCTGGACTGCTGAGTTTTCTTTCCCAGGGAAAATGGAAAAAGGTTGTGCCCAGGGGCCCCTGGCTCTGGGGTGGGGCCTCACTGCAAAAAATCCTTATATCGAAGGATGGAGCCCACACCGAATTTGTCCCCATCTCAAACTTGTGCTGCCCTGATAGACCCAAGGGAGCCCTACAAACTGACATCAGGAACCTGGACTGCTGAGTTTTCTTTCCCAGGGAAAATGGAAAAAGGATGTGCCCAGGGGCCCCTGGCCCTGACTGCAAAAAATCCTTATATCGAAGGATGGAGCCCACACCGAAGTTGTCCCCACCTCAAACTTGTGCTGCCCTGATAGACCCAAGGGAGCCCTACAAACTGACATCAGGAACCTGGACTGCTGAGTTTTCTTTCCCAGGGAAAATGGAAAAAGGTTGTGCCCAGGGGCCCCTGGCCCTGACTGTAAAAAATCCTTATATCGAAGGATGGACCCACACCGAAGTTGTCCCCACCTCAAACTTGTGCTGCCCTGATAGACCCAAGGGAGCCCTACAAACTGACATCAGGAACCTGGACTGCAGAGTTTTCTTTCCCAGGGAAAATGGAAAAAGGATGTGCCCAGGGGCCCCTGGCCCTGGGCTGGGGACTCACTACAAAAAATCCTTATATCGAAGGATGGACCCCACACCGAAGTTGTCCCCACTTCAAACTTGTGCTGCCCTGATAGACCCAAGGGAGCCCTACAAACTGACATCAGGAACCTGGACTGCTGAGTTTTCTTTCCCAGGGAAAATGGCCAAAGGATGTGCCCAGGGGGCCCTGGCCCTGACTGCAAAAAATCCTTATATCGAAGGATGGACCCCACACCAAAATTGCCCCACCTCAAACTTGTGCTGCCCTAATAGACCCAAGGGAGCCCTACAAACTGACATCAGGAACCTGGACTGCTGAGTTTTCTTTCCCAGGGAAAATGGAAAAAGGTTGTGCCCAGGGGCCCCTGGCCCTGACTGCAAAAAATCCTTATATCGAAGGATGGACCCCACATCAAAGTTGTCCCCACCTCAAACTTGTGCTGCCCTGATACACCCAAGGGAACCCTACAAACTGACATCAGGAACCTGGACTGCTGAGTTTTCTTTCCCAGGGAAAATGGAAAAAGGATGTGCCCAGGGGGCCCTGGCCCTGACTGCAAACAATCCTTATATCGAAGGATGGACCCCACACCGAAGTTGTCCCCACCTCAAACTTGTGCTGCCCTGATAGACCCAAGGGAGCCCTACAAACTGACATCAGGAACCTGGACTGCTGAGTTTTCTTTCCCAGGGAAAATGGAAAAAGGATGTGCCCAGGGGCCCCTGGCCCTGACTGCAAAGAATCCTTATATCGAAGGATGGACCCCACACCAAAGTTGTCCCCACCTCAAACTTGTGCTGCCCTGATAGACCCAAGGGAGCCCTACAAACTGACATCAGGAACCTGGACTGCTGAGTTTTCTTTCCCAGGGAAAATGGAAAAAGGTTGTGCCCAGGGGCCCCTGGCCCTGGGGTGGGGCCTCACTGCAAAAAATCCTTATATCGAAGGATGGACCCCACACCGAAGTTGTCCCCACCTCAAACTTGTGCTGCCCTGATAGACCCAAGGGAGCCCTACAAACTGACATCAGGAACCTGGACTGCAGAGTTTTCTTTCCCAGGGAAAATGGAAAAAGGTTGTGCCCAGGGGCCCCTGGCTCTGACTGCAAAAAATCCTTATATCGAAGGATGGAGCCCACACCGAAGTTGTCCCCACCTCAAACTTGTGCTGCCCTGATAGACCCAAGGGAGCCCTACAAACTGACATCAGGAACCTGGACTGCTGAGTTTTCTTTCCCAGGGAAAATGGAAAAAGGATGTGCCCAGGGGCCCCTGGCCCTGACTGCAAAAAATCCTTATATCGAAGGGTGGACCCCACACCGAAGTTGTCCCCACCTCAAACTTGTGCTGCCCTAATAGACGCAAGGGAGCCCTACAAACTGACATCAGGAACCTGGACTGCTGAGTTTTCTTTCCCAGGGAAAATGGAAAAAGGATGTGCCCAGGGGCCCCTGGCCCTGACTGCAAAGAATCCTTATATCGAACGATGGACCCCACACCAAAGTTGTCCCCACCTCAAACTTGTGCTGCCCTGATAGACCCAAGGGAGCCCTACAAACTGACATCAGGAACCTGGACTGCTGAGTTTTCTTTCCCAGGGAAAATGGAAAAAGGATGTGCCCAGGGGCCCCTGGCCCTGGGCTGGGGCCGCACTACAAAAAATCCTTATATCGAAGGATGGACCCCACACCAAAGTTGTCCCCACCTCAAACTTGTACTGCCCTGATAGACCCAAGGGAGCCCTACAAACTGACATCAGGAACCTGGACTGCTGAGTTTTCTTTCCCAGGGAAAATGGAAAAAGGATATGCCCAGGGGCCCCTGGCCCTGACTGCAAAAAATCCTTATATCGAAGTATGGACCCCACAACAAAGTGGTCCCCACCTCAAACTTGTGCTGCCCTGATAGACCCAAGGGAGCCCTACAAACTGACATCAGGAACCTGGACTGCTGAGTTTTCTTTCCCAGGGAAAATGGAAAAAGGATGTGCCCAGGGGCCCCTGGCCCTGACTGCAAAAAATCCTTATATCGAAGGGTGGACCCCACACCGAAGTTGTCCCCACCTCAAACTTGTGCTGCCCTGATAGACCCAAGGGAGCCCTACAAACTGACATCAGGAACCTGGACTGCTGAGTTTTCTTTCCCAGGGAAAATGGAAAAAGGATGTGCCCAGGGGCCCCTGGCCCTGACTGCAAAGTATCCTTATATCGAAGGATGGACCCCACACCAAAGTTGTCCCCACCTCAAACTTGTGCTGCCCTGATAGACCCAAGGGAGCCCTACAAACTGACATCAGGAACCTGGACTGCTGAGTTTTCTTTCCCAGGGAAAATGGAAAAAGGTTGTGCCCAGGGGCCCCTGGCTCTGGGGTGGGGCCTCACTGCAAAAAATCCTTATATCGAAGGATGGAGCCCACACCGAATTTGTCCCCACCTCAAACTTGTGCTGCCCTGATAGACCCAAGGGAGCCCTACAAACTGACATCAGGAACCTGGACTGCAGAGTTTTCTTTCCCAGGAAAAATGGAAAAAGGATGTGCCCAGGGGCCCCTGGCCCTGGGCTGGGGCCGCACTACAAAAAATCCTTATATCGAAGGATGGACCCCACACCAAAGTTGTCCCCACCTCAAACTTGTACTGCCCTGATAGACCCAAGGGAGCCCTACAAACTGACATCAGGAACCTGGACTGCTGAGTTTTCTTTCCCAGGGAAAATGGAAAAGGATATGCCCAGAGGCCCCTGGCCCTGACTGCAAAAAATCCTTATATCGAAGGGTGGACCCCACACCGAAGTTGTCCCCACCTCAAACTTGTGCTGCCCTGATAGACCCAAGGGAGCCCTACAAACTGACATCAGGAACCTGGACTGCTGAGTTTTCTTTCCCAGGGAAAATGGAAAAAGGATGTGCCCAGGGGCCCCTGGCCCTGACTGCAAAGAATCCTTATATCGAAGGATGGACCCCACACCAAAGTGTTCCCCACCTCAAACTTGTGCTGCCCTGATAGACCCAAGGGAGCCCTACAAACTGACATCAGGAACCTGGACTGCTGAGTTTTCTTTCCCAGGGAAAATGGAAAAAGGATGTGCCCAGGGGCCCCTGGCCCTGGGGTGGGGCCTCACTACAAAAAATCCTTATATCGAAGGATGGACCCCACACCAAAGTTGTCCCCACCTCAAACTTTTGCTGCCCTGATAGACCCAAGGCAGCCCTACAAACTGACATCAGGAACCTGGACTGCTGAGTTTTCTTTCCCAGGGAAAATGGCCAAAGGATGTGCCCAGGGGCCCCTAGCCCTGACTGCAAAAAATCCTTATATCGAAGGATGGACCCCACACCGAAGTTGTCCCCACCTCAAACTTGTGCTGCCCTGATAGACCCAAGGGAGCCCTACAAACTGACATCAGGAACCTGGACTGCTGAGTTTTCTTTCCCAGGGAAAATGGAAAAAGGATGTGCCCAGGGGCCCCTGGCCCTGACTGCAAAAAATCCTTATATCGAAGTATGGAGCCCACACTGAATTTGTTCCCACCTCAAACTTGTGCTGCCCTGATAGACCCAAGGGAGCCCTACAAACTGACATCAGGAACCTGGACTGCTGAGTTTTCTTTCCCAGGGAAAATGGAAAAAGGATGTGCCAAGGGGCCCCTGGCCCTGACTGCAAAAAATCCTTATATCGAAGTATGGACCCCACAACAAAGTGGTCCCCACCTCAAACTTGTGCTGCCCTGATACACCCAAGGGAACCCTACAAACTGACATCAGGAACCTGGAGTGGTGAGTTTTCTTTCCCAGGGAAAATGGAAAAAGGATGTGCCCAGGGGGTCCTGGCCCTGACTGCAAACAATCCTTATATCGAAGGATGGAGCCCACACCAAAGTTGTCCCCACCTCAAACTTTTGCTGCCCTGATACACCCAAGGGAACCCTACAAACTGACATCAGGAACCTGGACTGCTGAGTTTTCTTTCCCAGGGAGAATGGAAAAAGATTGTGCCCAGGGGCCCCTGGCCCTGGGGTGGGGCCTCACTACAAAAAATCCTTATATCGAAGGATGGAGCCCACACCGAATTTGTCCCCACCTCAAACTTGTGCTGCCCTGATAGACCCAAGGGAGCCCTACAAACTGACATCAGGAACCTGGACTGCAGAGTTTTCTTTCCCAGGGAAAATGGAAAAAGATTGTGCCCAGGGGGCCCAGGCCCTGACTGCAAAAAATCCTTATATCGAAGGATGGACCCCACACCAAAGTTGTCCCCACCTCAAACTTGTGCTGCCCTAATAGACCCAAGGGAGCCCTACAAACTGACATCAGGAACCTGGACTGCTGAGTTTTCTTTCCCAGGGAAAATGGAAAAAGGATGTGCCCAGGGGCCCCTAGCCCTGACTGCAAAAATCCTTATATCGAAGGATGGACCCCACACCAAAGTTGTCCCCACCTCAAACTTGTGCTGCCCTGATAGACCCAAGGGAGCCCTACAAACTGACATCAGGAACCTGGACTGCTGAGTTTTCTTTCCCAGGGAAAATGGAAAAAGGATGTGCCCAGGGGCCCCAGGCCCTGACTGCAAAAAATCCTTATATCGAAGGGTGTACCCCACACTGAAGTTGTCCCCACCTCAAACTTGTGCTGCCCTGATAGACCCAAGGGAGCCCTACAAACTGACATCAGGAACCTGGACTGCAGAGTTTCCTTTCCCAGGGAAAATGGAAAAAGGATGTGCCCAGGGGCCCCTGGCCCTGACTGCAAAAAATCCTTATATCGAAGGATGGAGCCCACACTGAATTTGTTCCCACCTCAAACTTGTGCTGCCCTGATAGACCCAAGGGAGCCCTACAAACTGACATCAGGAACCTGGACTGCTGAGTTTTCTTTCCCAGGGAAAATGGAAAAAGGATGTGCCCAGGGGCCCCTGGCCCTGACTGCAAAAAATCCTTATATCGAAGTATGGACCCCACATCAAAGTGGTCCCCACCTCAAACTTGTGCTGCCCTGATACACCCAAGGGAACCCTACAAACTGACATCAGGAACCTGGACTGCTGAGTTTTCTTTCCCAGGGAAAATGGAAAAAGGATGTGCCCAGGGGGCCCTGGCCCTGACTGCAAACAATCCTTATATCGAAGGATGGAGCCCACACCGAAGTTGTCCCCACCTCAAACTTGTGCTGCCCTGATAGACCCAAGGGAGCCCTACAAACTGACATCAGGAACCTGGACTGCTGAGTTTTCTTTCCCATGGAAAATGGAAAAAGGTTGTGCCCAGGGGCCCCTGGCCCTGACTGCAAAAAATCCTTATATTGAAGGATGGACCCCACATCAAAGTTGTCCCCACCTAAAACTTGTGCTGCCCTGATAGACCCAAGGGAGCCCTACAAACTGACATCAGGAACCTGGTCTGCTGAGTTTTCTTTCCCAGGGAAAATGGAAAAAGGATGTGCCCAGGGGCCCCTGGCCCTGACTGCAAAAAATCCTTATATCGAAGTATGGAGCCCACACTGAATTTGTTCCCACCTCAAACTTGTGCTGCCCTGATAGACCCAAGGGAGCCCTACAAACTGACATCAGGAACCTGGACTGCTGAGTTTTCTTTCCCAGGGAAAATGGAAAAAGGATGTGCCAAGGGGCCCCTGGCCCTGACTGCAAAAAATCCTTATATCGAAGTATGGACCCCACAACAAAGTGGTCCCCACCTCAAACTTGTGCTGCCCTGATACACCCAAGGGAACCCTACAAACTGACATCAGGAACCTGGAGTGGTGAGTTTTCTTTCCCAGGGAAAATGGAAAAAGGATGTGCCCAGGGGGCCCTGGCCCTGACTGCAAACAATCCTTATATCGAAGGATGGAGCCCACACCAAAGTTGTCCCCACCTCAAACTTTTGCTGCCCTGATACACCCAAGGGAACCCTACAAACTGACATCAGGAACCTGGACTGCTGAGTTTTCTTTCCCAGGGAGAATGGAAAAAGATTGTGCCCAGGGGCCCCGGGCCCTGGGGTGGGGCCTCACTACAAAAAATCCTTATATCGAAGGATGGAGCCCACACCGAATTTGTCCCCATCTCAAACTTGTGCTGCCCTGATAGACCCAAGGGAGCCCTACAAACTGACATCAGGAACCTGGACTGCAGAGTTTTCTTTCCCAGGGAAAATGGAAAAAGGATGTGCCCAGGGGCCCCAGGCCCTGACTGCAAAAAATCCTTATATCGAAGGGTGTACCCCACACTGAAGTTGTCCCCACCTCAAACTTGTGCTGCCCTGATAGACCCAAGGGAGCCCTACAAACTGACATCAGGACCCTGGACTGCAGAGTTTCCTTTCCCAGGGAAAATGGAAAAAGGATGTGCCCAGGGGCCCCTGGCCCTGACTGCAAAAAATCCTTATATCGAAGTATGGACCCCACATCAAAGTGGTCCCCACCTCAAACTTGTGCTGCCCTGATACACCCAAGGGAACCCTACAAACTGACATCAGGAACCTGGACTGCTGAGTTTTCTTTCCCAGGGAAAATGGAAAAAGGATGTGCCCAGGGGGCCCTGGCCCTGACTGCAAACAATCCTTATATCGAAGGATGGAGCCCACACCGAAGTTGTCCCCACCTCAAACTTGTGCTGCCCTGATAGACCCAAGGGAGCCCTACAAACTGACATCAGGAACCTGGACTGCTGAGTTTTCTTTCCCATGGAAAATGGAAAAAGGTTGTGCCCAGGGGCCCCTGGCCCTGACTGCAAAAAATCCTTATATTGAAGGATGGACCCCACATCAAAGTTGTCCCCACCTAAAACTTGTGCTGCCCTGATAGACCCAAGGGAGCCCTACAAACTGACATCAGGAACCTGGTCTGCTGAGTTTTCTTTCCCAGGGAAAATGGAAAAAGGATGTGCCCAGGGGCCCCTGGCCCTGACTGCAAAAAATCCTTATATCGAAGTATGGAGCCCACACTGAATTTGTTCCCACCTCAAACTTGTGCTGCCCTGATAGACCCAAGGGAGCCCTACAAACTGACATCAGGAACCTGGACTGCTGAGTTTTCTTTCCCAGGGAAAATGGAAAAAGGATGTGCCAAGGGGCCCCTGGCCCTGACTGCAAAAAATCCTTATATCGAAGTATGGACCCCACAACAAAGTGGTCCCCACCTCAAACTTGTGCTGCCCTGATACACCCAAGGGAACCCTACAAACTGACATCAGGAACCTGGAGTGGTGAGTTTTCTTTCCCAGGGAAAATGGAAAAAGGATGTGCCCAGGGGGCCCTGGCCCTGACTGCAAACAATCCTTATATCGAAGGATGGAGCCCACACCAAAGTTGTCCCCACCTCAAACTTTTGCTGCCCTGATACACCCAAGGGAACCCTACAAACTGACATCAGGAACCTGGACTGCTGAGTTTTCTTTCCCAGGGAGAATGGAAAAAGATTGTGCCCAGGGGCCCCGGGCCCTGGGGTGGGGCCTCACTACAAAAAATCCTTATATCGAAGGATGGAGCCCACACCGAATTTGTCCCCATCTCAAACTTGTGCTGCCCTGATAGACCCAAGGGAGCCCTACAAACTGACATCAGGAACCTGGACTGCAGAGTTTTCTTTCCCAGGGAAAATGGAAAAAGGATGTGCCCAGGGGCCCCAGGCCCTGACTGCAAAAAATCCTTATATCGAAGGGTGTACCCCACACTGAAGTTGTCCCCACCTCAAACTTGTGCTGCCCTGATAGACCCAAGGGAGCCCTACAAACTGACATCAGGAACCTGGACTGCAGAGTTTCCTTTCCCAGGGAAAATGGAAAAAGGATGTGCCCAGGGGCCCCTGGCCCTGACTGCAAAAAATCCTTATATCGAAGGATGGAGCCCACACTGAATTTGTTCCCACCTCAAACTTGTGCTGCCCTGATAGACCCAAGGGAGCCCTACAAACTGACATCAGGAACCTGGACTGCTGAGTTTTCTTTCCCAGGGAAAATGGAAAAAGGATGTGCCCAGGGGCCCCTGGCCCTGACTGCAAAAAATCCTTATATCGAAGTATGGACCCCACATCAAAGTGGTCCCCACCTCAAACTTGTGCTGCCCTGATACACCCAAGGGAACCCTACAAACTGACATCAGGAACCTGGACTGCTGAGTTTTCTTTCCCAGGGAAAATGGAAAAAGGATGTGCCCAGGGGGCCTTGGCCCTGACTGCAAACAATCCTTATATCGAAGGATGGAGCCCACACCGAAGTTGTCCCCACCTCAAACTTGTGCTGCCCTGATAGACCCAAGGGAACCCTACAAACTGACATCAGGAACCTGGACTGCAGAGTTTTCTTTCCCAGGGAAAATGGAAAAAGGTTGTGCCCAGGGGCCCCTGGCCCTGACTGCAAAAAATCCTTATATTGAAGGATGGACCCCACATCAAAGTTGTCCCCACCTAAAACTTGTGCTGCCCTGATAGACCCAAGGGAGCCCTACAAACTGACATCAGGAACCTGGTCTGCTGAGTTTTCTTTCCCAGGGAAAATGGCCAAAGGATGTGCCCAGGGGCCCCTGGCCCTGACTGCAAAAAATCCTTATATCGAAGGATGGAGCCCACACCGAAGTTTTCCCCACCTCAAACTTGTGCTGCCCTGATAGACCCAAGGGAGCCCTACAAACTGACATCAGGAACCTGGACTGCTGAGTTTTCTTTCCCAGGGAAAATGGAAAAAGGTTTTTCCCAGGGGCCCCTGGCCCTGGGGTGGGTTTTCACTGCAAAAAATCCTTATATCGAAGGATGGACCCCACACCGAAGTTGTCCCCACCTCAAACTTGTGCTGCCCTGATAGACCCAAGGGAGCCCTACAAACTGACATCAGGAACCTGGACTGCTGAGTTTTCTTTCCCAGGGAAAATGGAAAAAGGTTGTGCCCAGGGGCCCCTGGCCCTGACTGCAAAAAATCCTTATATCGAAGTATGGACCCCACAACAAAGTGGTCCCCACCTCAAACTTGTGCTGCCCTGATACACCCAAGGGAACCCTACAAACTGACATCAGGAACCTGGAGTGGTGAGTTTTCTTTCCCAGGGAAAATGGAAAAAGGATGTGCCCAGGGGGCCCTGGCCCTGACTGCAAACAATCCTTATATCGAAGTATGGACCCCACATCAAAGTGGTCCCCACCTCAAACTTGTGCTGCCCTGATACACCCAAGGGAACCCTACAAACTGACATCAGGAACCTGGACTGCTGAGTTTTCTTTCCCAGGGAAAATGGAAAAAGGATGTGCCCAGGGGGCCCTGGCCCTGACTGCAAACAATCCTTATATCGAAGGATGGAGCCCACACCGAAGTTGTCCCCACCTCAAACTTGTGCTGCCCTGATAGACCCAAGGGAGCCCTACAAACTGACATCAGGAACCTGGACTGCTGAGTTTTCTTTCCCATGGAAAATGGAAAAAGGTTGTGCCCAGGGGCCCCTGGCCCTGACTGCAAAAAATCCTTATATTGAAGGATGGACCCCACATCAAAGTTGTCCCCACCTAAAACTTGTGCTGCCCTGATAGACCCAAGGGAGCCCTACAAACTGACATCAGGAACCTGGTCTGCTGAGTTTTCTTTCCCAGGGAAAATGGAAAAAGGATGTGCCCAGGGGCCCCTGGCCCTGACTGCAAAAAATCCTTATATCGAAGTATGGAGCCCACACTGAATTTGTTCCCACCTCAAACTTGTGCTGCCCTGATAGACCCAAGGGAGCCCTACAAACTGACATCAGGAACCTGGACTGCTGAGTTTTCTTTCCCAGGGAAAATGGAAAAAGGATGTGCCAAGGGGCCCCTGGCCCTGACTGCAAAAAATCCTTATATCGAAGTATGGACCCCACAACAAAGTGGTCCCCACCTCAAACTTGTGCTGCCCTGATACACCCAAGGGAACCCTACAAACTGACATCAGGAACCTGGAGTGGTGAGTTTTCTTTCCCAGGGAAAATGGAAAAAGGATGTGCCCAGGGGGCCCTGGCCCTGACTGCAAACAATCCTTATATCGAAGGATGGAGCCCACACCAAAGTTGTCCCCACCTCAAACTTTTGCTGCCCTGATACACCCAAGGGAACCCTACAAACTGACATCAGGAACCTGGACTGCTGAGTTTTCTTTCCCAGGGAGAATGGAAAAAGATTGTGCCCAGGGGCCCCGGGCCCTGGGGTGGGGCCTCACTACAAAAAATCCTTATATCGAAGGATGGAGCCCACACCGAATTTGTCCCCATCTCAAACTTGTGCTGCCCTGATAGACCCAAGGGAGCCCTACAAACTGACATCAGGAACCTGGACTGCAGAGTTTTCTTTCCCAGGGAAAATGGAAAAAGGATGTGCCCAGGGGCCCCAGGCCCTGACTGCAAAAAATCCTTATATCGAAGGGTGTACCCCACACTGAAGTTGTCCCCACCTCAAACTTGTGCTGCCCTGATAGACCCAAGGGAGCCCTACAAACTGACATCAGGAACCTGGACTGCAGAGTTTCCTTTCCCAGGGAAAATGGAAAAAGGATGTGCCCAGGGGCCCCTGGCCCTGACTGCAAAAAATCCTTATATCGAAGTATGGACCCCACATCAAAGTGGTCCCCACCTCAAACTTGTGCTGCCCTGATACACCCAAGGGAACCCTACAAACTGACATCAGGAACCTGGACTGCTGAGTTTTCTTTCCCAGGGAAAATGGAAAAAGGATGTGCCCAGGGGGCCCTGGCCCTGACTGCAAACAATCCTTATATCGAAGGATGGACCCCACACCGAAGTTGTCCCCACCTCAAACTTGTGCTGCCCTGATAGACCCAAGGGAGCCCTACAAACTGACATCAGGAACCTGGACTGCTGAGTTTTCTTTCCCATGGAAAATGGAAAAAGGTTGTGCCCAGGGGCCCCTGGCCCTGACTGCAAAAAATCCTTATATTGAAGGATGGACCCCACATCAAAGTTGTCCCCACCTAAAACTTGTGCTGCCCTGATAGACCCAAGGGAGCCCTACAAACTGACATCAGGAACCTGGTCTGCTGAGTTTTCTTTCCCAGGGAAAATGGAAAAAGGATGTGCCCAGGGGCCCCTGGCCCTGACTGCAAAAAATCCTTATATCGAAGTATGGAGCCCACACTGAATTTGTTCCCACCTCAAACTTGTGCTGCCCTGATAGACCCAAGGGAGCCCTACAAACTGACATCAGGAACCTGGACTGCTGAGTTTTCTTTCCCAGGGAAAATGGAAAAAGGATGTGCCAAGGGGCCCCTGGCCCTGACTGCAAAAAATCCTTATATCGAAGTATGGACCCCACAACAAAGTGGTCCCCACCTCAAACTTGTGCTGCCCTGATACACCCAAGGGAACCCTACAAACTGACATCAGGAACCTGGAGTGGTGAGTTTTCTTTCCCAGGGAAAATGGAAAAAGGATGTGCCCAGGGGGCCCTGGCCCTGACTGCAAACAATCCTTATATCGAAGGATGGAGCCCACACCAAAGTTGTCCCCACCTCAAACTTTTGCTGCCCTGATACACCCAAGGGAACCCTACAAACTGACATCAGGAACCTGGACTGCTGAGTTTTCTTTCCCAGGGAGAATGGAAAAAGATTGTGCCCAGGGGCCCCGGGCCCTGGGGTGGGGCCTCACTACAAAAAATCCTTATATCGAAGGATGGAGCCCACACCGAATTTGTCCCCATCTCAAACTTGTGCTGCCCTGATAGACCCAAGGGAGCCCTACAAACTGACATCAGGAACCTGGACTGCAGAGTTTTCTTTCCCAGGGAAAATGGAAAAAGGATGTGCCCAGGGGCCCCAGGCCCTGACTGCAAAAAATCCT
Source organism: Lonchura striata (assembly GCF_050655825.1). Lineage (NCBI taxonomy): Eukaryota > Metazoa > Chordata > Aves > Passeriformes > Estrildidae > Lonchura > Lonchura striata. Next base: position 8,730,817 of record NC_140708.1, on the reverse strand, counting down.
TATATCGAAGGGTGTACCCCACACTGAAGTTGTCCCCACCTCAAACTTGTGCTGCCCTGATAGACCCAAGGGAGCCCTACAAACTGACATCAGGAACCTGGACTGCAGAGTTTCCTTTCCCAGGGAAAATGGAAAAAGGATGTGCCCAGGGGCCCCTGGCCCTGACTGCAAAAAATCCTTATATCGAAGGATGGAGCCCACACTGAATTTGTTCCCACCTCAAACTTGTGCTGCCCTGATAGACCCAAGGGAGCCCTACAAACTGACATCAGGAACCTGGACTGCTGAGTTTTCTTTCCCAGGGAAAATGGAAAAAGGATGTGCCCAGGGGCCCCTGGCCCTGACTGCAAAAAATCCTTATATCGAAGTATGGACCCCACATCAAAGTGGTCCCCACCTCAAACTTGTGCTGCCCTGATACACCCAAGGGAACCCTACAAACTGACATCAGGAACCTGGACTGCTGAGTTTTCTTTCCCAGGGAAAATGGAAAAAGGATGTGCCCAGGGGGCCCTGGCCCTGACTGCAAACAATCCTTATATCGAAGGATGGAGCCCACACCGAAGTTGTCCCCACCTCAAACTTGTGCTGCCCTGATAGACCCAAGGGAACCCTACAAACTGACATCAGGAACCTGGACTGCAGAGTTTTCTTTCCCAGGGAAAATGGAAAAAGGTTGTGCCCAGGGGCCCCTGGCCCTGACTGCAAAAAATCCTTATATTGAAGGATGGACCCCACATCAAAGTTGTCCCCACCTAAAACTTGTGCTGCCCTGATAGACCCAAGGGAGCCCTACAAACTGACATCAGGAACCTGGTCTGCTGAGTTTTCTTTCCCAGGGAAAATGGCCAAAGGATGTGCCCAGGGGCCCCTGGCCCTGACTGCAAAAAATCCTTATATCGAAGGATGGAGCCCACACCGAAGTTTTCCCCACCTCAAACTTGTGCTGCCCTGATAGACCCAAGGGAGCCCTACAAACTGACATCAGGAACCTGGACTGCTGAGTTTTCTTTCCCAGGGAAAATGGAAAAAGGTTTTTCCCAGGGGCCCCTGGCCCTGGGGTGGGTTTTCACTGCAAAAAATCCTTATATCGAAGGATGGACCCCACACCGAAGTTGTCCCCACCTCAAACTTGTGCTGCCCTGATAGACCCAAGGGAGCCCTACAAACTGACATCAGGAACCTGGACTGCTGAGTTTTCTTTCCCAGGGAAAATGGAAAAAGGTTGTGCCCAGGGGCCCCTGGCCCTGACTGCAAAAAATCCTTATATCGAAGTATGGACCCCACAACAAAGTGGTCCCCACCTCAAACTTGTGCTGCCCTGATACACCCAAGGGAACCCTACAAACTGACATCAGGAACCTGGAGTGGTGAGTTTTCTTTCCCAGGGAAAATGGAAAAAGGATGTGCCCAGGGGGCCCTGGCCCTGACTGCAAACAATCCTTATATCGAAGGATGGAGCCCACACCGAAGTTGTCCCCACCTCAAACTTTTGCTGCCCTGATACACCCAAAGGAACCCTACAAACTGACATCAGGAACCTGGACTGCTGAGTTTTCTTTCCCAGGGAAAATGGAAAAAGGATGTGCCCAGGGGCCCCTGGCCCTGACTGCAAAAAATCCTTATATTGAAGGATGGACCCCACATCAAAGTTGTCCCCACCTAAAACTTGTGCTGCCCTGATAGACCCAAGGGAGCCCTACAAACTGACATCAGGAACCTGGTCTGCTGAGTTTCATTTCCCAGGGAAAATGGCCAAAGGATGTGCCGAGGGGCCCCTGGCCCTGACTGCAAAAAATCCTTATATCGAAGGATGGACCCCACACCGAAGTTGTCCCCACCTCAAACTTGTGCTGCCCTGATAGACCCAAGGGAGCCCTACAAACTGACATCAGGAACCTGGACTGCTGAGTTTTCTTTCCCAGGGAAAATGGAAAAAGGATGTGCCCAGGGGCCCCTGGCCCTGACTGCAAAGAATCCTTATATCGAAGGATGGACCCCACACCAAAGTGTTCCCCACCTCAAACTTGTGCTGCCCTGATAGACCCAAGGGAGCCCTACAAACTGACATCGGGAACCTGGACTGCTGAGTTTTCTTTCCCAGGGAAAATGGAAAAAGGTTGTGCCCAGCGGCCCCTGGCTCTGGGCTGGGGACTCACTACAAAAAATCCTTATATCGAAGGATGGACCCCACACCGAAGTTGTCCCCACTTCAAACTTGTGCTGCCCTGATAGACCCAAGGGAGCCCTACAAACTGACATCAGGAACCTGGACTGCTGAGTTTTCTTTCCCAGGGAAAATGGCCAAAGGATGTGCCCAGGGGGCCCTGGCCCTGACTGCAAAAAATCCTTATATCGAAGGATGGACCCCACACCAAAATTGCCCCACCTCAAACTTGTGCTGCCCTAATAGACCCAAGGGAGCCCTACAAACTGACATCAGGAACCTGGACTGCTGAGTTTTCTTTCCCAGGGAAAATGGAAAAAGATTGTGCCCAGGGGCCCCTGACCCTGACTGCAAAAAATCCTTATATCGAAGGGTGGACCCCACACCGAAGTTGCCCCCACCTCAAACTTGTGCTGCCCTGATAGACCCAAGGGAGCCCTACAAACTGACATCAGGAACCTGGACTGCTGAGTTTTCTTTCCCAGGGAAAATGGAAAAAGGATGTGCCAAGGGGCCCCTGGCCCTGACTGCAAAAAATCCTTATATCGAAGTATGGACCCCACAACAAAGTGGTCCCCACCTCAAACTTGTGCTGCCCTGATACACCCAAGGGAACCCTACAAACTGACATCAGGAACCTGGAGTGGTGAGTTTTCTTTCCCAGGGAAAATGGAAAAAGGATGTGCCCAGGGGGCCCTGGCCCTGACTGCAAACAATCCTTATATCGAAGGATGGAGCCCACACCAAAGTTGTCCCCACCTCAAACTTTTGCTGCCCTGATACACCCAAGGGAACCCTACAAACTGACATCAGGAACCTGGACTGCTGAGTTTTCTTTCCCAGGGAGAATGGAAAAAGATTGTGCCCAGGGGCCCCGGGCCCTGGGGTGGGGCCTCACTACAAAAAATCCTTATATCGAAGGATGGAGCCCACACCGAATTTGTCCCCATCTCAAACTTGTGCTGCCCTGATAGACCCAAGGGAGCCCTACAAACTGACATCAGGAACCTGGACTGCAGAGTTTTCTTTCCCAGGGAAAATGGAAAAAGGATGTGCCCAGGGGCCCCAGGCCCTGACTGCAAAAAATCCTTATATCGAAGGGTGTACCCCACACTGAAGTTGTCCCCACCTCAAACTTGTGCTGCCCTGATAGACCCAAGGGAGCCCTACAAACTGACATCAGGAACCTGGACTGCAGAGTTTCCTTTCCCAGGGAAAATGGAAAAAGGATGTGCCCAGGGGCCCCTGGCCCTGACTGCAAAAAATCCTTATATCGAAGGATGGAGCCCACACTGAATTTGTTCCCACCTCAAACTTGTGCTGCCCTGATAGACCCAAGGGAGCCCTACAAACTGACATCAGGAACCTGGACTGCTGAGTTTTCTTTCCCAGGGAAAATGGAAAAAGGATGTGCCCAGGGGCCCCTGGCCCTGACTGCAAAAAATCCTTATATCGAGGTATGGACCCCACATCAAAGTGGTCCCCACCTCAAACTTGTGCTGCCCTGATACACCCAAGGGAACCCTACAAACTGACATCAGGAACCTGGACTGCTGAGTTTTCTTTCCCAGGGAAAATGGAAAAAGGATGTGCCCAGGGGGCCCTGGCCCTGACTGCAAACAATCCTTATATCGAAGGATGGAGCCCACACCAAAGTTGTCCCCACCTCAAACTTTTGCTGCCCTGATACACCCAAGGGAACCCTACAAACTGACATCAGGAACCTGGACTGCTGAGTTTTCTTTCCCAGGGAGAATGGAAAAAGATTGTGCCCAGGGGCCCCTGGCCCTGGGGTGGGGCCTCACTACAAAAAATCCTTATATCGAAGGATGGAGCCCACACCGAATTTGTCCCCACCTCAAACTTGTGCTGCCCTGATAGACCCAAGGGAGCCCTACAAACTGACATCAGGAACCTGGACTGCAGAGTTTTCTTTCCCAGGGAAAATGGAAAAAGATTGTGCCCAGGGGGCCCAGGCCCTGACTGCAAAAAATCCTTATATCGAAGGATGGACCCCACACCAAAGTTGTCCCCACCTCAAACTTGTGCTGCCCTAATAGACCCAAGGGAGCCCTACAAACTGACATCAGGAACCTGGACTGCTGAGTTTTCTTTCCCAGGGAAAATGGAAAAAGGATGTGCCCAGGGGCCCCTAGCCCTGACTGCAAAAATCCTTATATCGAAGGATGGACCCCACACCAAAGTTGTCCCCACCTCAAACTTGTACTGCCCTGATAGACCCAAGGGAGCCCTACAAACTGACATCAGGAACCTGGACTGCTGAGTTTTCTTTCCCAGGGAAAATGGAAAAAGGATGTGCCCAGGGGCCCCAGGCCCTGACTGCAAAAAATCCTTATATCGAAGGGTGTACCCCACACTGAAGTTGTCCCCACCTCAAACTTGTGCTGCCCTGATAGACCCAAGGGAGCCCTACAAACTGACATCAGGAACCTGGACTGCAGAGTTTCCTTTCCCAGGGAAAATGGAAAAAGGATGTGCCCAGGGGCCCCTGGCCCTGACTGCAAAAAATCCTTATATCGAAGGATGGAGCCCACACTGAATTTGTTCCCACCTCAAACTTGTGCTGCCCTGATAGACCCAAGGGAGCCCTACAAACTGACATCAGGAACCTGGACTGCTGAGTTTTCTTTCCCAGGGAAAATGGAAAAAGGATGTGCCCAGGGGCCCCTGGCCCTGACTGCAAAAAATCCTTATATCGAAGTATGGACCCCACATCAAAGTGGTCCCCACCTCAAACTTGTGCTGCCCTGATACACCCAAGGGAACCCTACAAACTGACATCAGGAACCTGGACTGCTGAGTTTTCTTTCCCAGGGAAAATGGAAAAAGGATGTGCCCAGGGGGCCCTGGCCCTGACTGCAAACAATCCTTATATCGAAGGATGGAGCCCACACCGAAGTTGTCCCCACCTCAAACTTGTGCTGCCCTGATAGACCCAAGGGAGCCCTACAAACTGACATCAGGAACCTGGACTGCTGAGTTTTCTTTCCCAGGGAAAATGGAAAAAGGTTGTGCCCAGGGGCCCCTGGCCCTGACTGCAAAAAATCCTTATATTGAAGGATGGACCCCACATCAAAGTTGTCCCCACCTAAAACTTGTGCTGCCCTGATAGACCCAAGGGAGCCCTACAAACTGACATCAGGAACCTGGTCTGCTGAGTTTTCTTTCCCAGGGAAAATGGAAAAAGGATGTGCCCAGGGGCCCCTGGCCCTGACTGCAAAAAATCCTTATATCGAAGTATGGAGCCCACACTGAATTTGTTCCCACCTCAAACTTGTGCTGCCCTGATAGACCCAAGGGAGCCCTACAAACTGACATCAGGAACCTGGACTGCTGAGTTTTCTTTCCCAGGGAAAATGGAAAAAGGATGTGCCAAGGGGCCCCTGGCCCTGACTGCAAAAAATCCTTATATCGAAGTATGGACCCCACAACAAAGTGGTCCCCACCTCAAACTTGTGCTGCCCTGATACACCCAAGGGAACCCTACAAACTGACATCAGGAACCTGGAGTGGTGAGTTTTCTTTCCCAGGGAAAATGGAAAAAGGATGTGCCCAGGGGGCCCTGGCCCTGACTGCAAACAATCCTTATATCGAAGGATGGAGCCCACACCAAAGTTGTCCCCACCTCAAACTTTTGCTGCCCTGATACACCCAAGGGAACCCTACAAACTGACATCAGGAACCTGGACTGCTGAGTTTTCTTTCCCAGGGAGAATGGAAAAAGATTGTGCCCAGGGGCCCCGGGCCCTGGGGTGGGGCCTCACTACAAAAAATCCTTATATCGAAGGATGGAGCCCACACCGAATTTGTCCCCATCTCAAACTTGTGCTGCCCTGATAGACCCAAGGGAGCCCTACAAACTGACATCAGGAACCTGGACTGCAGAGTTTTCTTTCCCAGGGAAAATGGAAAAAGGATGTGCCCAGGGGCCCCAGGCCCTGACTGCAAAAAATCCTTATATCGAAGGGTGTACCCCACACTGAAGTTGTCCCCACCTCAAACTTGTGCTGCCCTGATAGACCCAAGGGAGCCCTACAAACTGACATCAGGAACCTGGACTGCAGAGTTTCCTTTCCCAGGGAAAATGGAAAAAGGATGTGCCCAGGGGCCCCTGGCCCTGACTGCAAAAAATCCTTATATCGAAGGATGGAGCCCACACTGAATTTGTTCCCACCTCAAACTTGTGCTGCCCTGATAGACCCAAGGGAGCCCTACAAACTGACATCAGGAACCTGGACTGCTGAGTTTTCTTTCCCAGGGAAAATGGAAAAAGGATGTGCCCAGGGGCCCCTGGCCCTGACTGCAAAAAATCCTTATATCGAAGTATGGACCCCACATCAAAGTGGTCCCCACCTCAAACTTGTGCTGCCCTGATACACCCAAGGGAACCCTACAAACTGACATCAGGAACCTGGACTGCTGAGTTTTCTTTCCCAGGGAAAATGGAAAAAGGATGTGCCCAGGGGGCCCTGGCCCTGACTGCAAACAATCCTTATATCGAAGGATGGAGCCCACACCGAAGTTGTCCCCACCTCAAACTTGTGCTGCCCTGATAGACCCAAGGGAACCCTACAAACTGACATCAGGAACCTGGACTGCAGAGTTTTCTTTCCCAGGGAAAATGGAAAAAGGTTGTGCCCAGGGGCCCCTGGCCCTGACTGCAAAAAATCCTTATATTGAAGGATGGACCCCACATCAAAGTTGTCCCCACCTAAAACTTGTGCTGCCCTGATAGACCCAAGGGAGCCCTACAAACTGACATCAGGAACCTGGTCTGCTGAGTTTTCTTTCCCAGGGAAAATGGCCAAAGGATGTGCCCAGGGGCCCCTGGCCCTGACTGCAAAAAATCCTTATATCGAAGGATGGAGCCCACACCGAAGTTTTCCCCACCTCAAACTTGTGCTGCCCTGATAGACCCAAGGGAGCCCTACAAACTGACATCAGGAACCTGGACTGCTGAGTTTTCTTTCCCAGGGAAAATGGAAAAAGGTTGTGCCCAGGGGCCCCTGGCCCTGGGGTGGGTTTTCACTGCAAAAAATCCTTATATCGAAGGATGGACCCCACACCGAAGTTGTCCCCACCTCAAACTTGTGCTGCCCTGATAGACCCAAGGGAGCCCTACAAACTGACATCAGGAACCTGGACTGCTGAGTTTTCTTTCCCAGGGAAAATGGAAAAAGGTTGTGCCCAGGGGCCCCTGGCCCTGACTGCAAAAAATCCTTATATCGAAGTATGGACCCCACAACAAAGTGGTCCCCACCTCAAACTTGTGCTGCCCTGATACACCCAAGGGAACCCTACAAACTGACATCAGGAACCTGGAGTGGTGAGTTTTCTTTCCCAGGGAAAATGGAAAAAGGATGTGCCCAGGGGGCCCTGGCCCTGACTGCAAACAATCCTTATATCGAAGGATGGAGCCCACACCGAAGTTGTCCCCACCTCAAACTTTTGCTGCCCTGATACACCCAAAGGAACCCTACAAACTGACATCAGGAACCTGGACTGCTGAGTTTTCTTTCCCAGGGAAAATGGAAAAAGGATGTGCCCAGGGGCCCCTGGCCCTGACTGCAAAAAATCCTTATATTGAAGGATGGACCCCACATCAAAGTTGTCCCCACCTAAAACTTGTGCTGCCCTGATAGACCCAAGGGAGCCCTACAAACTGACATCAGGAACCTGGTCTGCTGAGTTTCATTTCCCAGGGAAAATGGCCAAAGGATGTGCCGAGGGGCCCCTGGCCCTGACTGCAAAAAATCCTTATATCGAAGGATGGACCCCACACCGAAGTTGTCCCCACCTCAAACTTGTGCTGCCCTGATAGACCCAAGGGAGCCCTACAAACTGACATCAGGAACCTGGACTGCTGAGTTTTCTTTCCCAGGGAAAATGGAAAAAGGATGTGCCCAGGGGCCCCTGGCCCTGACTGCAAAGAATCCTTATATCGAAGGTTGGACCCCACACCAAAGTGTTCCCCACCTCAAACTTGTGCTGCCCTGATAGACCCAAGGGAGCCCTACAAACTGACATCGGGAACCTGGACTGCTGAGTTTTCTTTCCCAGGGAAAATGGAAAAAGGTTGTGCCCAGCGGCCCCTGGCTCTGGGCTGGGGACTCACTACAAAAAATCCTTATATCGAAGGATGGACCCCACACCGAAGTTGTCCCCACTTCAAACTTGTGCTGCCCTGATAGACCCAAGGGAGCCCTACAAACTGACATCAGGAACCTGGACTGCTGAGTTTTCTTTCCCAGGGAAAATGGCCAAAGGATGTGCCCAGGGGGCCCTGGCCCTGACTGCAAAAAATCCTTATATCGAAGGATGGACCCCACACCAAAATTGCCCCACCTCAAACTTGTGCTGCCCTAATAGACCCAAGGGAGCCCTACAAACTGACATCAGGAACCTGGACTGCTGAGTTTTCTTTCCCAGGGAAAATGGAAAAAGGATGTGCCCAGGGGCCCCTGGCTCTGACTGCAAAAAATCCTTATATCGAAGGATGGACCCCACATCAAAGTTGTCCCCACCTCAAACTTGTGCTGCCCTGATACACCCAAGGGAACCCTACAAACTGACATCAGGAACCTGGACTGCTGAGTTTTCTTTCCCAGGGAAAATGGAAAAAGGATGTGCCCAGGGGGCCCTGGCCCTGACTGCAAACAATCCTTATATCGAAGGATGGACCCCACACCGAAGTTGTCCCCACCTCAAACTTGTGCTGCCCTGATAGACCCAAGGGAGCCCTACAAACTGATATCAGGAACCTGGACTGCTGAGTTTTCTTTCCCAGGGAAAATGGAAAAAGGTTGTGCCCAGGGGCCCCTGGCCCTGACTGCAAAAAATCCTTATATCGAAGGGTGGACCCCACACCGAAGTTGTCCCCACCTCAAACTTGTGCTGCCCTGATAGACCCAAGGGAGCCCTACAAACTGACATCAGGAACCTGGACTGCTGAGTTTTCTTTCCCAGGGAAAATGGAAAAAGGATGTGCCCAGGGGCCCCTGGCCCTGACTGCAAAGAATCCTTATATCGAAGGATGGACCCCACACCAAAGTTGTCCCCACCTCAAACTTGTGCTGCCCTGATAGACCCAAGGGAGCCCTACAAACTGACATCAGGAACCTGGACTGCTGAGTTTTCTTTCCCAGGGAAAATGGAAAAAGGTTGTGCCCAGGGGCCCCTGGCCCTGGGGTGGGGCCTCACTGCAAAAAATCCTTATATCGAAGGATGGACCCCACACCGAAGTTGTCCCCACCTCAAACTTGTGCTGCCCTGATAGACCCAAGGGAGCCCTACAAACTGACATCAGGAACCTGGACTGCTGAGTTTTCTTTCCCAGGGAAAATGGAAAAAGGATGTGCCCAGGGGCCCCTGGCCCTGACTGCAAAAAATCCTTATATCGAAGGATGGACCCCACACCAAAGTTGTCCCCACCTCAAACTTGTGCTGCCCTAATAGACCCAAGGGAGCCCTACAAACTGACATCAGGAACCTGGACTGCTGAGTTTTCTTTCCCAGGGAAAATGGAAAAAGGATGTGCCCAGGGGCCCCTAGCCCTGACTGCAAAAATCCTTATATCGAAGGATGGACCCCACACCAAAGTTGTCCCCACCTCAAACTTGTACTGCCCTGATAGACCCAAGGGAGCCCTACAAACTGACATCAGGAACCTGGACTGCTGAGTTTTCTTTCCCAGGGAAAATGGAAAAAGGATGTGCCCAGGGGCCCCAGGCCCTGACTGCAAAAAATCCTTATATCGAAGGGTGTACCCCACACTGAAGTTGTCCCCACCTCAAACTTGTGCTGCCCTGATAGACCCAAGGGAGCCCTACAAACTGACATCAGGAACCTGGACTGCAGAGTTTCCTTTCCCAGGGAAAATGGAAAAAGGATGTGCCCAGGGGCCCCTGGCCCTGACTGCAAAAAATCCTTATATCGAAGGATGGAGCCCACACTGAATTTGTTCCCACCTCAAACTTGTGCTGCCCTGATAGACCCAAGGGAGCCCTACAAACTGACATCAGGAACCTGGACTGCTGAGTTTTCTTTCCCAGGGAAAATGGAAAAAGGATGTGCCCAGGGGCCCCTGGCCCTGACTGCAAAAAATCCTTATATCGAAGTATGGACCCCACATCAAAGTGGTCCCCACCTCAAACTTGTGCTGCCCTGATACACCCAAGGGAACCCTACAAACTGACATCAGGAACCTGGACTGCTGAGTTTTCTTTCCCAGGGAAAATGGAAAAAGGATGTGCCCAGGGGGCCCTGGCCCTGACTGCAAACAATCCTTATATCGAAGGATGGAGCCCACACCGAAGTTGTCCCCACCTCAAACTTGTGCTGCCCTGATAGACCCAAGGGAGCCCTACAAACTGACATCAGGAACCTGGACTGCTGAGTTTTCTTTCCCATGGAAAATGGAAAAAGGTTGTGCCCAGGGGCCCCTGGCCCTGACTGCAAAAAATCCTTATATTGAAGGATGGACCCCACATCAAAGTTGTCCCCACCTAAAACTTGTGCTGCCCTGATAGACCCAAGGGAGCCCTACAAACTGACATCAGGAACCTGGTCTGCTGAGTTTTCTTTCCCAGGGAAAATGGAAAAAGGATGTGCCCAGGGGCCCCTGGCCCTGACTGCAAAAAATCCTTATATCGAAGTATGGAGCCCACACTGAATTTGTTCCCACCTCAAACTTGTGCTGCCCTGATAGACCCAAGGGAGCCCTACAAACTGACATCAGGAACCTGGACTGCTGAGTTTTCTTTCCCAGGGAAAATGGAAAAAGGATGTGCCAAGGGGCCCCTGGCCCTGACTGCAAAAAATCCTTATATCGAAGTATGGACCCCACAACAAAGTGGTCCCCACCTCAAACTTGTGCTGCCCTGATACACCCAAGGGAACCCTACAAACTGACATCAGGAACCTGGAGTGGTGAGTTTTCTTTCCCAGGGAAAATGGAAAAAGGATGTGCCCAGGGGGCCCTGGCCCTGACTGCAAACAATCCTTATATCGAAGGATGGAGCCCACACCAAAGTTGTCCCCACCTCAAACTTTTGCTGCCCTGATACACCCAAGGGAACCCTACAAACTGACATCAGGAACCTGGACTGCTGAGTTTTCTTTCCCAGGGAGAATGGAAAAAGATTGTGCCCAGGGGCCCCGGGCCCTGGGGTGGGGCCTCACTACAAAAAATCCTTATATCGAAGGATGGAGCCCACACCGAATTTGTCCCCATCTCAAACTTGTGCTGCCCTGATAGACCCAAGGGAGCCCTACAAACTGACATCAGGAACCTGGACTGCAGAGTTTTCTTTCCCAGGGAAAATGGAAAAAGGATGTGCCCAGGGGCCCCAGGCCCTGACTGCAAAAAATCCTTATATCGAAGGGTGTACCCCACACTGAAGTTGTCCCCACCTCAAACTTGTGCTGCCCTGATAGACCCAAGGGAGCCCTACAAACTGACATCAGGAACCTGGACTGCAGAGTTTCCTTTCCCAGGGAAAATGGAAAAAGGATGTGCCCAGGGGCCCCTGGCCCTGACTGCAAAAAATCCTTATATCGAAGGATGGAGCCCACACTGAATTTGTTCCCACCTCAAACTTGTGCTGCCCTGATAGACCCAAGGGAGCCCTACAAACTGACATCAGGAACCTGGACTGCTGAGTTTTCTTTCCCAGGGAAAATGGAAAAAGGATGTGCCCAGGGGCCCCTGGCCCTGACTGCAAAAAATCCTTATATCGAAGTATGGACCCCACATCAAAGTGGTCCCCACCTCAAACTTGTGCTGCCCTGATACACCCAAGGGAACCCTACAAACTGACATCAGGAACCTGGACTGCTGAGTTTTCTTTCCCAGGGAAAATGGAAAAAGGATGTGCCCAGGGGGCCCTGGCCCTGACTGCAAACAATCCTTATATCGAAGGATGGAGCCCACACCGAAGTTGTCCCCACCTCAAACTTGTGCTGCCCTGATAGACCCAAGGGAACCCTACAAACTGACATCAGGAACCTGGACTGCAGAGTTTTCTTTCCCAGGGAAAATGGAAAAAGGTTGTGCCCAGGGGCCCCTGGCCCTGACTGCAAAAAATCCTTATATTGAAGGATGGACCCCACATCAAAGTTGTCCCCACCTAAAACTTGTGCTGCCCTGATAGACCCAAGGGAGCCCTACAAACTGACATCAGGAACCTGGTCTGCTGAGTTTTCTTTCCCAGGGAAAATGGCCAAAGGATGTGCCCAGGGGCCCCTGGCCCTGACTGCAAAAAATCCTTATATCGAAGGATGGAGCCCACACCGAAGTTGTCCCCACCTCAAACTTGTGCTGCCCTGATAGACCCAAGGGAGCCCTACAAACTGACATCAGGAACCTGGACTGCTGAGTTTTCTTTCCCAGGGAAAATGGAAAAAGGATGTGCCCAGGGGCCCCTGGCCCTGACTGCAAAGAATCCTTATATCGAAGGATGGACCCCACACCAAAGTGTTCCCCACCTCAAACTTGTGCTGCCCTGATAGACCCAAGGGAGCCCTACAAACTGACATCAGGAACCTGGACTGCTGAGTTTTCTTTCCCAGGGAAAATGGAAAAAGGTTGTGCCCAGGGGCCCCTGGCCCTGGGGTGGGGCCTCACTGCAAAAAATCCTTATATCGAAGGATGGACCCCACACCGAAGTTGTCCCCACCTCAAACTTGTGCTGCCCTGATAGACCCAAGGGAGCCCTACAAACTGACATCAGGAACCTGGACTGCTGAGTTTTCTTTCCCAGGGAAAATGGAAAAAGGATGTGCCCAGGGGCCCCTGGCTCTGACTGCAAAAAATCCTTATATCGAAGGATGGACCCCACATCAAAGTTGTCCCCACCTCAAACTTGTGCTGCCCTGATACACCCAAGGGAACCCTACAAACTGACATCAGGAACCTGGACTGCTGAGTTTTCTTTCCCAGGGAAAATGGAAAAAGGATGTGCCCAGGGGGCCCTGGCCCTGACTGCAAACAATCCTTATATCGAAGGATGGAGCCCACACCGAAGTTGTTCCCACCTCAAACTTGTGCTGCCCTGATAGACCCAAGGGAGCCCTACAAACTGACATCAGGAACCTGGACTGCTGAGTTTTCTTTCCCAGGGAAAATGGAAAAAGGTTGTGCCCAGGGGCCCCTGGCCCTGACTGCAAAAAATCCTTATATCGAAGGGTGGACCCCACACCGAAGTTGTCCCCACCTCAAACTTGTGCTGCCCTGATAGACCCAAGGGAGCCCTACAAACTGACATCAGGAACCTGGACTGCTGAGTTTTCTTTCCCAGGGAAAATGGAAAAAGGATGTGCCCAGGGGCCCCTGGCCCTGACTGCAAAGAATCCTTATATCGAAGGATGGACCCCACACCAAAGTTGTCCCCACCTCAAACTTGTGCTGCCCTGATAGACCCAAGGGAGCCCTACAAACTGACATCAGGAACCTGGACTGCTGAGTTTTCTTTCCCAGGGAAAATGGAAAAAGGTTGTGCCCAGGGGCCCCTGGCCCTGGGGTGGGGCCTCACTGCAAAAAATCCTTATATCGAAGGATGGACCCCACACCGAAGTTGTCCCCACCTCAAACTTGTGCTGCCCTGATAGACCCAAGGGAGCCCTACAAACTGACATCAGGAACCTGGACTGCAGAGTTTTCTTTCCCAGGGAAAATGGAAAAAGGTTGTGCCCAGGGGCCCCTGGCTCTGACTGCAAAAAATCCTTATATCGAAGGATGGAGCCCACACCGAAGTTGTCCCCACCTCAAACTTGTGCTGCCCTGATAGACCCAAGGGAGCCCTACAAACTGACATCAGGAACCTGGACTGCTGAGTTTTCTTTCCCAGGGAAAATGGAAAAAGGGTATGCCCAGGGGCCCCTGGCCCTGACTGCAAAAAATCCTTATATCGAAGGGTGGACCCCACACCGAAGTTGTCCCCACCTCAAACTTGTGCTGCCCTAATAGACGCAAGGGAGCCCTACAAACTGACATCAGGAACCTGGACTGCTGAGTTTTCTTTCCCAGGGAAAATGGAAAAAGGATGTGCCCAGGGGCCCCTGGCCCTGACTGCAAAGAATCCTTATATCGAACGATGGACCCCACACCAAAGTGTTCCCCACCTCAAACTTGTGCTGCCCTGATAGACCCAAGGGAGCCCTACAAACTGACATCAGGAACCTGGACTGCAGAGTTTTCTTTCCCAGGGAAAATGGAAAAAGGATGTGCCCAGGGGCCCCTGGCCCTGGGCTGGGGCCGCACTACAAAAAATCCTTATATCGAAGGATGGACCCCACACCAAAGTTGTCCCCACCTCAAACTTGTACTGCCCTGATAGACCCAAGGGAGCCCTACAAACTGACATCAGGAACCTGGACTGCTGAGTTTTCTTTCCCAGGGAAAATGGAAAAAGGATATGCCCAGGGGCCCCTGGCCCTGACTGCAAAAAATCCTTATATCGAAGGGTGGACCCCACACCGAAGTTGTCCCCACCTCAAACTTGTGCTGCCCTGATAGACCCAAGGGAGCCCTACAAACTGACATCAGGAACCTGGACTGCTGAGTTTTCTTTCCCAGGGAAAATGGAAAAAGGATGTGCCCAGGGGCCCCTGGCCCTGACTGCAAAGAATCCTTATATCGAAGGATGGACCCCACACCAAAGTGTTCCCCACCTCAAACTTGTGCTGCCCTGATAGACCCAAGGGAGCCCTACAAACTGACATCAGGAACCTGGACTGCTGAGTTTTCTTTCCCAGGGAAAATGGAAAAAGGTTGTGCCCAGGGGCCCCTGGCCCTGGGGTGGGGCCTCACTACAAAAAATCCTTATATCGAAGGATGGACCCACACCGAAGTTGTCCCCACCTCAAACATGTGCTGCCCTGATAGACCCAAGGGAGCCCTACAAACTGACATCAGGAACCTGGACTGCTGAGTTTTCTTTCCCAGGGAAAATGGAAAAAGGGTATGCCCAGGGGCCCCTGGCCCTGACTGCAAAAAATCCTTATATCGAAGGGTGGACCCCACACCGAAGTTGTCCCCACCTCAAACTTGTGCTGCCCTAATAGACGCAAGGGAGCCCTACAAACTGACATCAGGAACCTGGACTGCTGAGTTTTCTTTCCCAGGGAAAATGGAAAAAGGATGTGCCCAGGGGCCCCTGGCCCTGACTGCAAAGAATCCTTATATCGAACGATGGACCCCACACCAAAGTGTTCCCCACCTCAAACTTGTGCTGCCCTGATAGACCCAAGGGAGCCCTACAAACTGACATCAGGAACCTGGACTGCTGAGTTTTCTTTCCCAGGGAAAAAGGAAAAAGGTTGTGCCCAGGGGCCCCTGGCTCTGGGTTGGGGCCTCACTGCAAAAAATCCTTATATCGAAGGATGGAGCCCACACCGAATTTGTCCCCATCTCAAACTTGTGCTGCCCTGATAGACCCAAGGGAGCCCTACAAACTGACATCAGGAACCTGGACTGCTGAGTTTTCTTTCCCAGGGAAAATGGAAAAAGGATGTGCCCAGGGGCCCCTGGCCCTGACTGCAAAAAATCCTTATATCGAAGGATGGAGCCCACACCGAAGTTGTCCCCACCTCAAACTTGTGCTGCCCTGATAGACCCAAGGGAGCCCTACAAACTGACATCAGGAACCTGGACTGCTGAGTTTTCTTTCCCAGGGAAAATGGAAAAAGGTTGTGCCCAGGGGCCCCTGGCCCTGACTGTAAAAAATCCTTATATCGAAGGATGGACCTACACCGAAGTTGTCCCCACCTCAAACTTGTGCTGCCCTGATAGACCCAAGGGAGCCCTACAAACTGACATCAGGAACCTGGACTGCAGAGTTTTCTTTCCCAGGGAAAATGGAAAAAGGATGTGCCCAGGGGCCCCTGGCCCTGGGCTGGGGACTCACTACAAAAAATCCTTATATCGAAGGATGGACCCCACACCGAAGTTGTCCCCACTTCAAACTTGTGCTGCCCTGATAGACCCAAGGGAGCCCTACAAACTGACATCAGGAACCTGGACTGCTGAGTTTTCTTTCCCAGGGAAAATGGCCAAAGGATGTGCCCAGGGGGCCCTGGCCCTGACTGCAAAAAATCCTTATATCGAAGGATGGAGCCCACACCGAAGTTGTCCCCACCTCAAACTTGTGCTGCCCTGATAGACCCAAGGGAGCCCTACAAACTGACATCAGGAACCTGGACTGCTGAGTTTTCTTTCCCAGGGAAAATGGAAAAAGGATGTGCCCAGGGGGCCCTGGCCCTGACTGCAAACAATCCTTATATCGAAGGATGGACCCCACACCGAAGTTGTCCCCACCTCAAACTTATGCTGCCCTGATAGACCCAAGGGAGCCCTACAAACTGACATCAGGAACCTGGACTGCTGAGTTTTCTTTCCCAGGGAAAATGGAAAAAGGATGTGCCCAGGGGCCCCTGGCCCTGACTGCAAAGAATCCTTATATCGAAGGATGGACCCCACACCAAAGTTGTCCCCACCTCAAACTTGTGCTGCCCTGATAGACCCAAGGGAGCCCTACAAACTGACATCAGGAACCTGGACTGCTGAGTTTTCTTTCCCAGGGAAAATGGAAAAAGGTTGTGCCCAGGGGCCCCTGGCCCTGGGGTGGGGCCTCACTGCAAAAAATCCTTATATCGAAGGATGGACCCCACACCGAAGTTGTCCCCACCTCAAACTTGTGCTGCCCTGATAGACCCAAGGGAGCCCTACAAACTGACATCAGGAACCTGGACTGCAGAGTTTTCTTTCCCAGGGAAAATGGAAAAAGGTTGTGCCCAGGGGCCCCTGGCTCTGACTGCAAAAAATCCTTATATCGAAGGATGGAGCCCACACCGAAGTTGTCCCCACCTCAAACTTGTGCTGCCCTGATAGACCCAAGGGAGCCCTACAAACTGACATCAGGAACCTGGACTGCTGAGTTTTCTTTCCCAGGGAAAATGGAAAAAGGATGTGCCCAGGGGCCCCTGGCCCTGACTGCAAAAAATCCTTATATCGAAGGGTGGACCCCACACCGAAGTTGTCCCCACCTCAAACTTGTGCTGCCCTAATAGACGCAAGGGAGCCCTACAAACTGACATCAGGAACCTGGACTGCTGAGTTTTCTTTCCCAGGGAAAATGGAAAAAGGATGTGCCCAGGGGCCCCTGGCCCTGACTGCAAAGAATCCTTATATCGAACGATGGACCCCACACCAAAGTGTTCCCCACCTCAAACTTGTGCTGCCCTGATAGACCCAAGGGAGCCCTACAAACTGACATCAGGAACCTGGACTGCTGAGTTTTCTTTCCCAGGGAAAATGGAAAAAGGTTGTGCCCAGGTGCCCCTGGCCCTGGGGTGGGGCCTCACTACAAAAAATCCTTATATCGAAGGATGGACCCACACCGAAGTTGTCCCCACCTCAAACTTGTGCTGCCCTGATAGACCCAAGGGAGCCCTACAAACTGACATCAGGAACCTGGACTGCTGAGTTTTCTTTCCCAGGGAAAATGGAAAAAGGTTGTGCCGAGGGGCCCCTGGCCCTGGGGTGGGGCCTCAACTGCAAAAAATCCTTATATCGAAGGATGGACCCCACACCGAAGTTGTCCCCACCTCAAACTTGTGCTGCCCTGATAGACGCAAGGGAGCCCTACAAACTGATATCAGGAACCTGGACTGCTGAGTTTTCTTTCCCAGGGAAAATGGAAAAAGGTTGTGCCCAGGGGCCTCTGGCCCTGACTGCAAAAAATCCTTATATCGAAGGATGGACCCCACACCGAAGTGTTCCCCACCTCAAACTTGTGCTGCCCTGATAGACCCAAGGGAGCCCTACAAACTGACATCAGGAACCTGGACTGCTGAGTTTTCTTTCCCAGGGAAAATGGAAAAAGGATATGCCCAGGGGCCCCTGGCCCTGACTGCAAAAAATCCTTATATCGAAGGGTGGACCCCACACCGAAGTTGTCCCCACCTCAAACTTGTGCTGCCCTGATAGACGCAAGGGAGCCCTACAAACTGACATCAGGAACCTGGACTGCTGAGTTTTCTTTCCCAGGGAAAATGGAAAAAGGATGTGCCCAGGGGCCCCTGGCCCTGACTGCAAAGAATCCTTATATCGAAGGATGGACCCCACACCAAAGTGTTCCCCACCTCAAACTTGTGCTGCCCTGATAGACCCAAGGGAGCCCTACAAACTGACATCAGGAACCTGGACTGCTGAGTTTTCTTTCCCAGGGAAAATGGAAAAAGGTTGTGCCCAGGGGCCCCTGGCTCTTGGGTGGGGCCTCACTGCAAAAAATCCTTATATCGAAGGATGGAGCCCACACCGAATTTGTCCCCATCTCAAACTTGTGCTGCCCTGATAGACCCAAGGGAGCCCTACAAACTGACATCAGGAACCTGGACTGCTGAGTTTTCTTTCCCAGGGAAAATGGAAAAAGGATGTGCCCAGGGGCCCCTGGCCCTGACTGCAAAAAATCCTTATATCGAAGGATGGAGCCCACACCGAAGTTGTCCCCACCTCAAACTTGTGCTGCCCTGATAGACCCAAGGGAGCCCTACAAACTGACATCAGGAACCTGGACTGCTGAGTTTTCTTTCCCAGGGAAAATGGAAAAAGGATGTGCCCAGGGGCCCCTGGCCCTGACTGCAAAAAATCCTTATATCGAAGGGTGGACCCCACACCGAAGTTGTCCCCACCTCAAACTTGTGCTGCCCTGATAGACCCAAGGGAGCCCTACAAACTGACATCAGGAACCTGGACTGCTGAGTTTTCTTTCCCAGGGAAAATGGAAAAAGGTTGTGCCCAGGGGCCCCTGGCCCTGACTGCAAAGAATCCTTATATCGAAGGATGGACCCCACACCAAAGTGTTCCCCACCTCAAACTTGTGCTGCCCTGATAGACCCAAGGGAGCCCTACAAACTGACATCAGGAACCTGGACTGCTGAGTTTTCTTTCCCAGGGAAAATGGAAAAAGGTTGTGCCCAGTAGCAACCTGGCCCTGGGGTGGGGCCTCACTACAAAAAATCCTTATATCGAAGGATGGACCCCACACCGAAGTTGTCCCCACCTCAAACTTGTGCTGCCCTGATAGACCCAAGGGAGCCCTACAAACTGACATCAGGAACCTGGACTGCTGAGTTTTCTTTCCCAGGGAAAATGGAAAAAGGATGTGCCCAGGGGCCCCTGGCCCTGACTGCAAAAAATCCTTATATCGAAGGGTGGACCCCACACCGAAGTTGTCCCCACCTCAAACTTGTGCTGCCCTAATAGACGCAAGGGAGCCCTACAAACTGACATCAGGAACCTGGACTGCTGAGTTTTCTTTCCCAGGGAAAATGGAAAAAGGATGTGCCCAGGGGCCCCTGGCCCTGACTGCAAAGAATCCTTATATCGAACGATGGACCCCACACCAAAGTGTTCCCCACCTCAAACTTGTGCTGCCCTGATAGACCCAAGGGAGCCCTACAAACTGACATCAGGAACCTGGACTGCTGAGTTTTCTTTCCCAGGGAAAATGGAAAAAGGTTGTGCCCAGGTGCCCCTGGCCCTGGGGTGGGGCCTCACTACAAAAAATCCTTATATCGAAGGATGGACCCACACCGAAGTTGTCCCCACCTCAAACTTGTGCTGCCCTGATAGACCCAAGGGAGCCCTACAAACTGACATCAGGAACCTGGACTGCTGAGTTTTCTTTCCCAGGGAAAATGGAAAAAGGTTGTGCCGAGGGGCCCCTGGCCCTGGGGTGGGGCCTCAACTGCAAAAAATCCTTATATCGAAGGATGGACCCCACACCGAAGTTGTCCCCACCTCAAACTTGTGCTGCCCTGATAGACGCAAGGGAGCCCTACAAACTGATATCAGGAACCTGGACTGCTGAGTTTTCTTTCCCAGGGAAAATGGAAAAAGGTTGTGCCCAGGGGCCTCTGGCCCTGACTGCAAAAAATCCTTATATAGAAGGATGGACCCCACACCGAAGTGTTCCCCACCTCAAACTTGTGCTGCCCTGATAGACCCAAGGGAGCCCTACAAACTGACATCAGGAACCTGGACTGCTGAGTTTTCTTTCCCAGGGAAAATGGAAAAAGGATATGCCCAGGGGCCCCTGGCCCTGACTGCAAAAAATCCTTATATCGAAGGGTGGACCCCACACCGAAGTTGTCCCCACCTCAAACTTGTGCTGCCCTGATAGACGCAAGGGAGCCCTACAAACTGACATCAGGAACCTGGACTGCTGAGTTTTCTTTCCCAGGGAAAATGGAAAAAGGATGTGCCCAGGGGCCCCTGGCCCTGACTGCAAAGAATCCTTATATCGAAGGATGGACCCCACACCAAAGTGTTCCCCACCTCAAACTTGTGCTGCCCTGATAGACCCAAGGGAGCCCTACAAACTGACATCAGGAACCTGGACTGCTGAGTTTTATTTCCCAGGGAAAATGGAAAAAGGTTGTGCCCAGGGGCCCCTGGCTCTGGGGTGGGGCCTCACTGCAAAAAATCCTTATATCGAAGGATGGAGCCCACACCGAATTTGTCCCCATCTCAAACTTGTGCTGCCCTGATAGACCCAAGGGAGCCCTAGAAAATGACATCAGGAACCTGGACTGCTGAGTTTTCTTTCCCAGGGAAAATGGAAAAAGGATGTGCCCAGGGGCCCCTGGCCCTGACTGCAAAAAATCCTTATATCGAAGGATGGAGCCCACACCGAAGTTGTCCCCACCTCAAACTTGTGCTGCCCTGATAGACCCAAGGGAGCCCTACAAACTGACATCAGGAACCTGGACTGCTGAGTTTTCTTTCCCAGGGAAAATGGAAAAAGGATGTGCCCAGGGGCCCCTGGCCCTGACTGTAAAAAATCCTTATATCGAAGGATGGACCCACACCGAAGTTGTCCCCACCTCAAACTTGTGCTGCCCTGATAGACCCAAGGGAGCCCTACAAACTGACATCAGGAACCTGGACTGCAGAGTTTTCTTTCCCAGGGAAAATGGAAAAAGGATGTGCCCAGGGGCCCCTGGCCCTGGGCTGGGGCCACACTACAAAAAATCCTTATATCGAAGTATGGACCCCACACCAAAGTTGTCCCCACCTCAAACTTGTACTGCCCTGATAGACCCAAGGGAGCCCTACAAACTGACATCAGGAACCTGGACTGCTGAGTTTTCTTTCCCAGGGAAAATGGAAAAAGGATGTGCCCAGGGGCCCCTGGCCCTGACTGCAAAAAATCCTTATATCGAAGGGTGGACCCCACACCGAAGTTGTCCCCACCTCAAACTTGTGCTGCCCTGATAGACCCAAGGGAGCCCTACAAACTGACATCAGGAACCTGGACTGCTGAGTTTTCTTTCCCAGGGAAAATGGAAAAAGGTTGTGCCCAGGGGCCCCTGGCCCTGACTGCAAAGAATCCTTATATCGAAGGATGGACCCCACACCAAAGTGTTCCCCACCTCAAACTTGTGCTGCCCTGATAGACCCAAGGGAGCCCTACAAACTGACATCAGGAACCTGGACTGCTGAGTTTTCTTTCCCAGGGAAAATGGAAAAAGGTTGTGCCCAGTAGCAACCTGGCCCTGGGGTGGGGCCTCACTACAAAAAATCCTTATATCGAAGGATGGACCCCACACCGAAGTTGTCCCCACCTCAAACTTGTGCTGCCCTGATAGACCCAAGGGAGCCCTACAAACTGACATCAGGAACCTGGACTGCTGAGTTTTCTTTCCCAGGGAAAATGGCCAAAGGATGTGCCCAGGGGCCCCTAGCCCTGACTGCAAAAAATCCTTATATCGAAGGATGGACCCCACACCGAAGTTGTCCCCACCTCAAACTTGTGCTGCCCTGATAGACCCAAGGGAGCCCTACAAACTGACATCAGGAACCTGGACTGCTGAGTTTTCTTTCCCAGGGAAAATGGAAAAAGGATGTGCCCAGGGGCCCCTGGCCCTGACTGCAAAAAATCCTTATATCGAAGTATGGAGCCCACACTGAATTTGTCCCCAACTCAAACTTGTGCTGCCCTGATAGACCCAAGGGAGCCCTACAAACTGACATCAGGAACCTGGACTGCTGAGTTTTCTTTCCCAGGGAAAATGGAAAAAGGATATGCCCAGGGGCCCCTGGCCCTGACTGCAAAAAATCCTTATATCGAAGTATGGACCCCACATCAAAGTGGTCCCCACCTCAAACTTGTGCTGCCCTGATACACCCAAGGGAACCCTACAAACTGACATCAGGAACCTGGACTGCTGAGTTTTCTTTCCCAGGGAAAATGGAAAAAGGATGTGCCCAGGGGGCCCTGGCCCTGACTGTAAACAATCCTTATATCGAAGGATGGAGCCCACACCAAAGATGTCCCCAACTCAAACTTTTGCTGCCCTGATACACCCAAGGGAACCCTACAAACTGACATCAGGAACCTGGACTGCTGAGTTTTCTTTCCCAGGGAAAATGGAAAAAGATTGTTCCCAGGGGCCCCTGGCCCTGGGGTGGGGCCTCACTACAAAAAATCCTTATATCGAAGGATGGAGCCCACACCGAATTTGTCCCCATCTCAAACTTGTGCTGCCCTGATAGACCCAAGGGAGCCCTATAAACTGACATCAGGAACCTGGACTGCAGAGTTTTCTTTCCCAGGGAAAATGGAAAAAGGATGTGCCCAGGGGCCCCTGGCCCTGACTGCAAAAAATCCTTATATCGAAGGATGGAGCCCACACCGAAGTTGTCCCCACCTCAAACTTGTGCTGCCCTGATAGACCCAAGGGAGCCCTACAAACTGACATCAGGAACCTGGACTGCTGAGTTTTCTTTCCCAGGGAAAATGGAAAAAGGATGTGCCCAGGGGCCCCTGGCCCTGACTGCAAAAAATCCTTATATCGAAGGATGGAGCCCACACCGAAGTTGTCCCCACCTCAAACTTGTGCTGCCCTGATAGACCCAAGGGAGCCCTACAAACTGACATCAGGAACCTGGACTGCTGAGTTTTCTTTCCCAGGGAAAATGGAAAAAGGATGTGCCCAGGGGCCCCAGGCCCTGACTGCAAAAAATCCTTATATCGAAGGATGGACCCCACATCAAAGTGGTCCCCACCTCAAACTTGTGCTGCCCTGATACACCCAAGGGAACCCTACAAACTGACATCAGGAACCTGGACTGCTGAGTTTTCTTTCCCAGGGAAAATGGAAAAAGGATGTGCCCAGGGGGCCCTGGCCCTGACTGCAAACAATCCTTATATCGAAGGGTGGACCCCACACCGAAGTTGTCCCCACCTCAAACTTGTGCTGCCCTGATAGACCCAAGGGAGCCCTACAAACTGACATCAGGAACCTGGACTGCTGAGTTTTCTTTCCCAGGGAAAATGGAAAAAGGATGTGCCCAGGGGCCCCTGGCCCTGACTGCAAAGAATCCTTATATCGAAGGATGGACCCCACACCAAAGTTGTCCCCACCTCAAACTTGTGCTGCCCTGATAGACCCAAGGGAGCCCTACAAACTGATATCAGGAACCTGGACTGCTGAGTTTTCTTTCCCAGGGAAAATGGAAAAAGGATGTGCCCAGGGGCCCCTGGCCCTGACTGCAAAGAATCCTTATATCGAAGGATGGACCCCACACCAAAGTGTTCCCCACCTCAAACTTGTGCTGCCCTGATAGACCCAAGGGAGCCCTACAAACTGACATCAGGAACCTGGACTGCTGAGTTTTCTTTCCCAGGGAAAATGGAAAAAGGTTGTGCCCAGGTGCCCCTGGCTCTGGGGTGGGGCCTCACTGCAAAAAATCCTTATATCGAAGGATGGAGCCCACACCGAATTTGTCCCCATCTCAAACTTGTGCTGCCCTGATAGACCAAAGGGAGCCCTACAAACTGACATCAGGAACCTGGACTGCTGAGTTTTCTTTCCCAGGGAAAATGGAAAAAGGATGTGCCCAGGGGCCCCTGGCCCTGACTGCAAAAAATCCTTATATCGAAGGATGGAGCCCACACCGAAGTTGTCCCCACCTCAAACTTGTGCTGCCCTGATAGACCCAAGGGAGCCCTACAAACTGACATCAGGAACCTGGACTGCTGAGTTTTCTTTCCCAGGGAAAATGGAAAAAGGTTGTGCCCAGGGGCCCCTGGCCCTGACTGTAAAAAATCCTTATATCGAAGGATGGACCCCACACCGAAGTTGTCCCCACCTCAAACTTGTGCTGCCCTGATAGACCCAAGGGAGCCCTACAAACTGACATCAGGAACCTGGACTGCAGAGTTTTCTTTCCCAGGGAAAATGGAAAAAGGATGTGCCCAGGGGCCCCTAGCCCTGACTGCAAAAAATCCTTATATCGAAGGATGGACCCCACACCGAAGTTGTCCCCACCTCAAACTTGTGCTGCCCTGATAGACGCAAGGGAGCCCTACAAACTGACATCAGGAACCTGGACTGCTGAGTTTTCTTTCCCAGGGAATATGGAAAAAGCATGTGCCCAGGGGGCCCTGGCCCTGACTGCAAACAATCCTTATATCGAAGGATGGAGCCCACACCGAAGTTGTCCCCACCTCAAACTTTTGCTGCCCTGATAGACCCAAGGGAGCCCTACAAACTGACATCAGGAACCTGGTCTGCTGAGTTTTCTTTCCCAGGGAAAATGGCCAAAGGATGTGCCCAGGGGCCCCTGGCCCTGACTGCAAAAAATCCTTATATCAAAGGATGGACCCCACACCAAAGTGTTCCCCACCTCAAACTTGTGCTGCCCTGATAGACCCAAGGGAGCCCTACAAACTGACATCAGGAACCTGGACTGCTGAGTTTTCTTTCCCAGGGAAAATGGAAAAAGGTTGTGCCCAGGGGCCCCTGGCTCTGGGGTGGGGCCTCACTGCAAAAAATCCTTATATCGAAGGATGGAGCCCACACCGAATTTGTCCCCATCTCAAACTTGTGCTGCCCTGATAGACCCAAGGGAGCCCTACAAACTGACATCAGGAACCTGGACTGCTGAGTTTTCTTTCCCAGGGAAAATGGAAAAAGGATGTGCCCAGGGGCCCCTGGCCCTGACTGCAAAAAATCCTTATATCGAAGGATGGAGCCCACACCGAAGTTGTCCCCACCTCAAACTTGTGCTGCCCTGATAGACCCAAGGGAGCCCTACAAACTGACATCAGGAACCTGGACTGCTGAGTTTTCTTTCCCAGGGAAAATGGAAAAAGGATGTGCCCAGGGGCCCCTGGCCCTGACTGTAAAAAATCCTTATATCGAAGGATGGACCCACACCGAAGTTGTCCCCACCTCAAACTTGTGCTGCCCTGATAGACCCAAGGGAGCCCTACAAACTGACATCAGGAACCTGGACTGCAGAGTTTTCTTTCCCAGGGAAAATGGAAAAAGATTGTGCCCAGGGGCCCCTGGCCCTGACTGCAAAAAATCCTTATATCGAAGGGTGGACCCCACACCGAAGTTGCCCCCACCTCAAACTTGTGCTGCCCTGATAGACCCAAGGGAGCCCTACAAACTGACATCAGGAACCTGGACTGCTGAATTTTCTTTCCCAGGGAAAATGGAAAAAGGATGTGCCCAGGGGCCCCTGGCCCTGACTGCAAAAATCCTTATATCGAAGGATGGACCCCACACCAAAGTTGTCCCCACCTCAAACTTGTACTGCCCTGATAGACCCAAGGGAGCCCTACAAACTGACATCAGGAACCTGGACTGCTGAGTTTTCTTTCCCAGGGAAAATGGAAAAAGGATGTGCCCAGGGGCCCCAGGCCCTGACTGCAAAAAATCCATATATCGAAGGGTGTACCCCACACTGAAGTTGTCCCCACCTCAAACTTGTGCTGCCCTGATAGACCCAAGGGAGCCCTACAAACTGACATCAGGAACCTGGACTGCTGAGTTTTCTTTCCCAGGGAAAATGGAAAAAGGATGTGCCCAGGGGCCCCTGGCCCTGACTGCAAAAAATCCTTATATCGAAGGATGGAGCCCACACTAAATTTTTTCCCACCTCAAACTTGTGCTGCCCTGATAGACCCAAGGGAGCCCTACAAACTGACATCAGGAACCTGGACTGCTGAGTTTTCTTTCCCAGGGAAAATGGAAAAAGGATGTGCCCAGGGGCCCCTGGCCCTGACTGCAAAAAATCCTTATATCGAAGTATGGACCCCACATCAAAGTGGTCCCCACCTCAAACTTGTGCTGCCCTGATACACCCAAGGGAACCCTACAAACTGACATCAGGAACCTGGACTGCTGAATTTTCTTTCCCAGGGAAAATGGAAAAGGGATGTGCCCACGGGGCCCTGGCCCTGACTGCAAACAATCCTTATATCGAAGGATGGAGCCCACACCGAAGTTGTCCCCACCTCAAACTTTTGCTGCCCTGATACACCCAAGGGAACCCTACAAACTGACATCAGGAACCTGGACTGCTGAGTTTTCTTTCCCAGGGAAAATGGAAAAAGGTTGTGCCCAGGGGCCCCTGGCCCTGACTGCAAAAAATCCTTATATCGAAGGATGGACCCCACATCAAAGTTGTCCCCACCTAAAGCTTGTGCTGCCCTGATAGACCCAAGGGAGCCCTACAAACTGACATCAGTAACCTGGTCTGCTGAGTTTTCTTTCCCAGGGAAAATGGCCAAAGGATGTGCCCAGGGGCCCCTGGCCCTGACTGCAAAAAATCCTTATATCGAAGGATGGAGCCCACACCGAAGTTGTCCCCACCTCAAACTTGTGCTGCCCTGATAGACCCAAGGGAGCCCTACAAACTGACATCAGGAACCTGGACTGCTGAGTTTTCTTTCCCAGGGAAAATGGAAAAAGGATGTGCCCAGGGGCCCCAGGCCCTGACTGCAAAAAATCCTTATATCGAAGGATGGACCCCACATCAAAGTGGTCCCCACCTCAAACTTGTGCTGCCCTGATACACCCAAGGGAACCCTACAAACTGACATCAGGAACCTGGACTGCTGAGTTTTCTTTCCCAGGGAAAATGGAAAAAGGATGTGCCCAGGGGGCCCTGGCCCTGACTGCAAACAATCCTTATATCGAAGGGTGGACCCCACACCGAAGTTGTCCCCACCTCAAACTTGTGCTGCCCTGATAGACCCAAGGGAGCCCTACAAACTGACATCAGGAACCTGGACTGCTGAGTTTTCTTTCCCAGGGAAAATGGAAAAAGGATGTGCCCAGGGGCCCCTGGCCCTGACTGCAAAGAATCCTTATATCGAAGGATGGACCCCACACCAAAGTTGTCCCCACCTCAAACTTGTGCTGCCCTGATAGACCCAAGGGAGCCCTACAAACTGATATCAGGAACCTGGACTGCTGAGTTTTCTTTCCCAGGGAAAATGGAAAAAGGATGTGCCCAGGGGCCCCTGGCCCTGACTGCAAAGAATCCTTATATCGAAGGATGGACCCCACACCAAAGTGTTCCCCACCTCAAACTTGTGCTGCCCTGATAGACCCAAGGGAGCCCTACAAACTGACATCAGGAACCTGGACTGCTGAGTTTTCTTTCCCAGGGAAAATGGAAAAAGGTTGTGCCCAGGTGCCCCTGGCTCTGGGGTGGGGCCTCACTGCAAAAAATCCTTATATCGAAGGATGGAGCCCACACCGAATTTGTCCCCATCTCAAACTTGTGCTGCCCTGATAGACCAAAGGGAGCCCTACAAACTGACATCAGGAACCTGGACTGCTGAGTTTTCTTTCCCAGGGAAAATGGAAAAAGGATGTGCCCAGGGGCCCCTGGCCCTGACTGCAAAAAATCCTTATATCGAAGGATGGAGCCCACACCGAAGTTGTCCCCACCTCAAACTTGTGCTGCCCTGATAGACCCAAGGGAGCCCTACAAACTGACATCAGGAACCTGGACTGCTGAGTTTTCTTTCCCAGGGAAAATGGAAAAAGGTTGTGCCCAGGGGCCCCTGGCCCTGACTGTAAAAAATCCTTATATCGAAGGATGGACCCCACACCGAAGTTGTCCCCACCTCAAACTTGTGCTGCCCTGATAGACCCAAGGGAGCCCTACAAACTGACATCAGGAACCTGGACTGCAGAGTTTTCTTTCCCAGGGAAAATGGAAAAAGGATGTGCCCAGGGGCCCCTAGCCCTGACTGCAAAAAATCCTTATATCGAAGGATGGACCCCACACCGAAGTTGTCCCCACCTCAAACTTGTGCTGCCCTGATAGACGCAAGGGAGCCCTACAAACTGACATCAGGAACCTGGACTGCTGAGTTTTCTTTCCCAGGGAATATGGAAAAAGCATGTGCCCAGGGGGCCCTGGCCCTGACTGCAAACAATCCTTATATCGAAGGATGGAGCCCACACCGAAGTTGTCCCCACCTCAAACTTTTGCTGCCCTGATAGACCCAAGGGAGCCCTACAAACTGACATCAGGAACCTGGTCTGCTGAGTTTTCTTTCCCAGGGAAAATGGCCAAAGGATGTGCCCAGGGGCCCCTGGCCCTGACTGCAAAAAATCCTTATATCAAAGGATGGACCCCACACCAAAGTGTTCCCCACCTCAAACTTGTGCTGCCCTGATAGACCCAAGGGAGCCCTACAAACTGACATCAGGAACCTGGACTGCTGAGTTTTCTTTCCCAGGGAAAATGGAAAAAGGTTGTGCCCAGGGGCCCCTGGCTCTGGGGTGGGGCCTCACTGCAAAAAATCCTTATATCGAAGGATGGAGCCCACACCGAATTTGTCCCCATCTCAAACTTGTGCTGCCCTGATAGACCCAAGGGAGCCCTACAAACTGACATCAGGAACCTGGACTGCTGAGTTTTCTTTCCCAGGGAAAATGGAAAAAGGATGTGCCCAGGGGCCCCTGGCCCTGACTGCAAAAAATCCTTATATCGAAGGATGGAGCCCACACCGAAGTTGTCCCCACCTCAAACTTGTGCTGCCCTGATAGACCCAAGGGAGCCCTACAAACTGACATCAGGAACCTGGACTGCTGAGTTTTCTTTCCCAGGGAAAATGGAAAAAGGATGTGCCCAGGGGCCCCTGGCCCTGACTGTAAAAAATCCTTATATCGAAGGATGGACCCACACCGAAGTTGTCCCCACCTCAAACTTGTGCTGCCCTGATAGACCCAAGGGAGCCCTACAAACTGACATCAGGAACCTGGACTGCAGAGTTTTCTTTCCCAGGGAAAATGGAAAAAGATTGTGCCCAGGGGCCCCTGGCCCTGACTGCAAAAAATCCTTATATCGAAGGGTGGACCCCACACCGAAGTTGCCCCCACCTCAAACTTGTGCTGCCCTGATAGACCCAAGGGAGCCCTACAAACTGACATCAGGAACCTGGACTGCTGAATTTTCTTTCCCAGGGAAAATGGAAAAAGGATGTGCCCAGGGGCCCCTGGCCCTGACTGCAAAAATCCTTATATCGAAGGATGGACCCCACACCAAAGTTGTCCCCACCTCAAACTTGTACTGCCCTGATAGACCCAAGGGAGCCCTACAAACTGACATCAGGAACCTGGACTGCTGAGTTTTCTTTCCCAGGGAAAATGGAAAAAGGATGTGCCCAGGGGCCCCAGGCCCTGACTGCAAAAAATCCATATATCGAAGGGTGTACCCCACACTGAAGTTGTCCCCACCTCAAACTTGTGCTGCCCTGATAGACCCAAGGGAGCCCTACAAACTGACATCAGGAACCTGGACTGCTGAGTTTTCTTTCCCAGGGAAAATGGAAAAAGGATGTGCCCAGGGGCCCCTGGCCCTGACTGCAAAAAATCCTTATATCGAAGGATGGAGCCCACACTAAATTTTTTCCCACCTCAAACTTGTGCTGCCCTGATAGACCCAAGGGAGCCCTACAAACTGACATCAGGAACCTGGACTGCTGAGTTTTCTTTCCCAGGGAAAATGGAAAAAGGATGTGCCCAGGGGCCCCTGGCCCTGACTGCAAAAAATCCTTATATCGAAGTATGGACCCCACATCAAAGTGGTCCCCACCTCAAACTTGTGCTGCCCTGATACACCCAAGGGAACCCTACAAACTGACATCAGGAACCTGGACTGCTGAATTTTCTTTCCCAGGGAAAATGGAAAAGGGATGTGCCCACGGGGCCCTGGCCCTGACTGCAAACAATCCTTATATCGAAGGATGGAGCCCACACCGAAGTTGTCCCCACCTCAAACTTTTGCTGCCCTGATACACCCAAGGGAACCCTACAAACTGACATCAGGAACCTGGACTGCTGAGTTTTCTTTCCCAGGGAAAATGGAAAAAGGTTGTGCCCAGGGGCCCCTGGCCCTGACTGCAAAAAATCCTTATATCGAAGGATGGACCCCACATCAAAGTTGTCCCCACCTAAAGCTTGTGCTGCCCTGATAGACCCAAGGGAGCCCTACAAACTGACATCAGTAACCTGGTCTGCTGAGTTTTCTTTCCCAGGGAAAATGGCCAAAGGATGTGCCCAGGGGCCCCTGGCCCTGACTGCAAAAAATCCTTATATCGAAGGATGGACCCCACACCAAAGTGTTCCCCACCTCAAACTTGTGCTGCCCTGATAGACCCAAGGGAGCCCTACAAACTGACATCAGGAACCTGGACTGCTGAGTTTTCTTTCCCAGGGAAAATGGAAAAAGGTTGTGCCCAGGGGCCCCTGGCCCTGACTGCAAAAAATCCTTATATCGAAGGATGGACCCCACACCAAAGTGTTCCCCACCTCAAACTTGTGCTGCCCTGATAGACCCAAGGGAGCCCTACAAACTGACATCAGGAACCTGGACTGCTGAGTTTTCTTTCCCAGGGAAAATGGAAAAAGGTTGTGCCCAGGGGCCCCTGGCCCTGGGGTGGGGCCTCACTGCAAAAAATCCTTATATCGAAGGATGGAGCCCACACCGAAGTTGTCCCCACCTCAAACTTGTGCTGCCCTGATAGACCCAAGGGAGCCCTACAAACTGATATCAGGAACCTGGACTGCTGAGTTTTCTTTCCCAGGGAAAATGGAAAAAGGTTGTGCCCAGGGGCCCCTGGCCCTGACTGCAAAAAATCCTTATATCGAAGGATGGAGCCCACACCGAAGTTGTCCCCACCTCAAACTTGTGCTGCCCTGATAGACCCAAGGGAGCCCTACAAACTGACATCAGGAACCTGGACTGCTGAGTTTTCTTTCGCAGGGAAAATGGAAAAAGGATATGCCCAGGGGCCCCTGGCCCTGACTGCAAAAAATCCTTATATCGAAGGGTGGACCCCACACCGAAGTTGTCCCCACCTCAAACTTGTGCTGCCCTGATAGACCCAAGGGAGCCCTACAAACTGACATCAGGAACCTGGACTGCTGAGTTTTCTTTCCCAGGGAAAATGGAAAAAGGATGTGCCCAGGGGCCCCTGGCCCTGACTGCAAAGAATCCTTATATCGAAGGATGGACCCCACACCAAAGTGTTCCCCACCTCAAACTTGTGCTGCCCAGATAGACCCAAGGGAGCCCTACAAACTGACATCAGGAACCTGGACTGCTGAGTTTTCTTTCCCAGGGAAAATGGAAAAAGGTTGTGCCCAGGGGCCCCTGGCTCTGGGTTGGGGCCTCACTGCAAAAAATCCTTATATCGAAGGATGGAGCCCACACCGAAGTTGTCCCCACCTCAAACTTGTGCTGCCCTGATAGACCCAAGGGAGCCCTACAAACTGACATCAGGAACCTGGACTGCTGAGTTTTCTTTCCCAGGGAAAATGGAAAAAGGTTGTGCCCAGGGGCCCCTGGCCCTGACTGTAAAAAATCCTTATATCGAAGGATGGACCCCACACCGAAGTTGTCCCCACCTCAAACTTGTGCTGCCCTGATAGACCCAAGGGAGCCCTACAAACTGACATCAGGAACCTGGACTGCAGAGTTTTCTTTCCCAGGGAAAATGGAAAAAGGATGTGCCCAGGGGCCCCTAGCCCTGACTGCAAAAAATCCTTATATCGAAGGATGGACCCCACACCGAAGTTGTCCCCACCTCAAACTTGTGCTGCCCTGATAGACGCAAGGGAGCCCTACAAACTGACATCAGGAACCTGGACTGCTGAGTTTTCTTTCCCAGGGAATATGGAAAAAGCATGTGCCCAGGGGGCCCTGGCCCTGACTGCAAACAATCCTTATATCGAAGGATGGAGCCCACACCGAAGTTGTCCCCACCTCAAACTTTTGCTGCCCTGATAGACCCAAGGGAGCCCTACAAACTGACATCAGGAACCTGGTTTGCTGAGTTTTCTTTCCCAGGGAAAATGGCCAAAGGATGTGCCCAGGGGCCCCTGGCCCTGACTGCAAAAAATCCTTATATCGAAGGATGGACCCCACACCAAAGTGTTCCCCACCTCAAACTTGTGCTGCCCTGATAGACCCAAGGGAGCCCTACAAACTGACATCAGGAACCTGGACTGCTGAGTTTTCTTTCCCAGGGAAAATGGAAAAAGGTTGTGCCCAGGGGCCCCTGGCACTGGGGTGGGGCCTCACTGCAAAAAATCCTTATATCGAAGGATGGAGCCCACACCGAATTTGTCCCCATCTCAAACTTGTGCTGCCCTGATAGACCCAAGGGAGCCCTACAAACTGACATCAGGAACCTGGACTGCTGAGTTTTCTTTCCCAGGGAAAATGGAAAAAGGATGTGCCCAGGGGCCCCTGGCCCTGACTGCAAAAAATCCTTATATCGAAGGATGGAGCCCACACCGAAGTTGTCCCCACCTCAAACTTGTGCTGCCCTGATAGACCCAAGGGAGCCCTACAAACTGACATCAGGAACCTGGACTGCTGAGTTTTCTTTCCCAGGGAAAATGGAAAAAGGATGTGCCCAGGGGCCCCTGGCCCTGACTGTAAAAAATCCTTATATCGAAGGATGGACCCACACCGAAGTTGTCCCCACCTCAAACTTGTGCTGCCCTGATAGACCCAAGGGAGCCCTACAAACTGACATCAGGAACCTGGACTGCTGAATTTTCTTTCCCAGGGAAAATGGAAAAAGGATGTGCCCAGGGGCCCCTGGCCCTGACTGCAAAAATCCTTATATCGAAGGATGGACCCCACACCAAAGTTGTCCCCACCTCAAACTTGTACTGCCCTGATAGACCCAAGGGAGCCCTACAAACTGACATCAGGAACCTGGACTGCTGAGTTTTCTTTCCCAGGGAAAATGGAAAAAGGATGTGCCCAGGGGCCCCAGGCCCTGACTGCAAAAAATCCATATATCGAAGGGTGTACCCCACACTGAAGTTGTCCCCACCTCAAACTTGTGCTGCCCTGATAGACCCAAGGGAGCCCTACAAACTGACATCAGGAACCTGGACTGCTGAGTTTTCTTTCCCAGGGAAAATGGAAAAAGGATGTGCCCAGGGGCCCCTGGCCCTGACTGCAAAAAATCCTTATATCGAAGGATGGAGCCCACACTAAATTTTTTCCCACCTCAAACTTGTGCTGCCCTGATAGACCCAAGGGAGCCCTACAAACTGACATCAGGAACCTGGACTGCTGAGTTTTCTTTCCCAGGGAAAATGGAAAAAGGATGTGCCCAGGGGCCCCTGGCCCTGACTGCAAAAAATCCTTATATCGAAGTATGGACCCCACATCAAAGTGGTCCCCACCTCAAACTTGTGCTGCCCTGATACACCCAAGGGAACCCTACAAACTGACATCAGGAACCTGGACTGCTGAATTTTCTTTCCCAGGGAAAATGGAAAAGGGATGTGCCCACGGGGCCCTGGCCCTGACTGCAAACAATCCTTATATCGAAGGATGGAGCCCACACCGAAGTTGTCCCCACCTCAAACTTTTGCTGCCCTGATACACCCAAGGGAACCCTACAAACTGACATCAGGAACCTGGACTGCTGAGTTTTCTTTCCCAGGGAAAATGGAAAAAGGTTGTGCCCAGGGGCCCCTGGCCCTGACTGCAAAAAATCCTTATATCGAAGGATGGACCCCACATCAAAGTTGTCCCCACCTAAAGCTTGTGCTGCCCTGATAGACCCAAGGGAGCCCTACAAACTGACATCAGTAACCTGGTCTGCTGAGTTTTCTTTCCCAGGGAAAATGGCCAAAGGATGTGCCCAGGGGCCCCTGGCCCTGACTGCAAAAAATCCTTATATCGAAGGATGGACCCCACACCAAAGTGTTCCCCACCTCAAACTTGTGCTGCCCTGATAGACCCAAGGGAGCCCTACAAACTGACATCAGGAACCTGGACTGCTGAGTTTTCTTTCCCAGGGAAAATGGAAAAAGGTTGTGCCCAGGGGCCCCTGGCCCTGACTGCAAAAAATCCTTATATCGAAGGATGGACCCCACACCAAAGTGTTCCCCACCTCAAACTTGTGCTGCCCTGATAGACCCAAGGGAGCCCTACAAACTGACATCAGGAACCTGGACTGCTGAGTTTTCTTTCCCAGGGAAAATGGAAAAAGGTTGTGCCCAGGGGCCCCTGGCCCTGGGGTGGGGCCTCACTGCAAAAAATCCTTATATCGAAGGATGGAGCCCACACCGAAGTTGTCCCCACCTCAAACTTGTGCTGCCCTGATAGACCCAAGGGAGCCCTACAAACTGATATCAGGAACCTGGACTGCTGAGTTTTCTTTCCCAGGGAAAATGGAAAAAGGTTGTGCCCAGGGGCCCCTGGCCCTGACTGCAAAAAATCCTTATATCGAAGGATGGAGCCCACACCGAAGTTGTCCCCACCTCAAACTTGTGCTGCCCTGATAGACCCAAGGGAGCCCTACAAACTGACATCAGGAACCTGGACTGCTGAGTTTTCTTTCGCAGGGAAAATGGAAAAAGGATATGCCCAGGGGCCCCTGGCCCTGACTGCAAAAAATCCTTATATCGAAGGGT
Organism: Lonchura striata; assembly: GCF_050655825.1. NCBI lineage: Eukaryota > Metazoa > Chordata > Aves > Passeriformes > Estrildidae > Lonchura > Lonchura striata. The sequence continues at coordinate 8,695,860 of NC_140708.1, read as the reverse complement.
GGACCCCACACCGAAGTTGTCCCCACCTCAAACTTGTGCTGCCCTGATAGACCCAAGGGAGCCCTACAAACTGACATCAGGAACCTGGACTGCTGAGTTTTCTTTCCCAGGGAAAATGGAAAAAGGATGTGCCCAGGGGCCCCTGGCCCTGACTGCAAAGAATCCTTATATCGAAGGATGGACCCCACACCAAAGTGTTCCCCACCTCAAACTTGTGCTGCCCAGATAGACCCAAGGGAGCCCTACAAACTGACATCAGGAACCTGGACTGCTGAGTTTTCTTTCCCAGGGAAAATGGAAAAAGGTTGTGCCCAGGGGCCCCTGGCTCTGGGTTGGGGCCTCACTGCAAAAAATCCTTATATCGAAGGATGGAGCCCACACCGAAGTTGTCCCCACCTCAAACTTGTGCTGCCCTGATAGACCCAAGGGAGCCCTACAAACTGACATCAGGAACCTGGACTGCTGAGTTTTCTTTCCCAGGGAAAATGGAAAAAGGTTGTGCCCAGGGGCCCCTGGCCCTGACTGTAAAAAATCCTTATATCGAAGGATGGACCCCACACCGAAGTTGTCCCCACCTCAAACTTGTGCTGCCCTGATAGACCCAAGGGAGCCCTACAAACTGACATCAGGAACCTGGACTGCAGAGTTTTCTTTCCCAGGGAAAATGGAAAAAGGATGTGCCCAGGGGCCCCTAGCCCTGACTGCAAAAAATCCTTATATCGAAGGATGGACCCCACACCGAAGTTGTCCCCACCTCAAACTTGTGCTGCCCTGATAGACGCAAGGGAGCCCTACAAACTGACATCAGGAACCTGGACTGCTGAGTTTTCTTTCCCAGGGAATATGGAAAAAGCATGTGCCCAGGGGGCCCTGGCCCTGACTGCAAACAATCCTTATATCGAAGGATGGAGCCCACACCGAAGTTGTCCCCACCTCAAACTTTTGCTGCCCTGATAGACCCAAGGGAGCCCTACAAACTGACATCAGGAACCTGGTTTGCTGAGTTTTCTTTCCCAGGGAAAATGGCCAAAGGATGTGCCCAGGGGCCCCTGGCCCTGACTGCAAAAAATCCTTATATCGAAGGATGGACCCCACACCAAAGTGTTCCCCACCTCAAACTTGTGCTGCCCTGATAGACCCAAGGGAGCCCTACAAACTGACATCAGGAACCTGGACTGCTGAGTTTTCTTTCCCAGGGAAAATGGAAAAAGGTTGTGCCCAGGGGCCCCTGGCTCTGGGGTGGGGCCTCACTGCAAAAAATCCTTATATCGAAGGATGGAGCCCACACCGAATTTGTCCCCATCTCAAACTTGTGCTGCCCTGATAGACCCAAGGGAGCCCTACAAACTGACATCAGGAACCTGGACTGCTGAGTTTTCTTTCCCAGGGAAAATGGAAAAAGGATGTGCCCAGGGGCCCCTGGCCCTGACTGCAAAAAATCCTTATATCGAAGGATGGAGCCCACACCGAAGTTGTCCCCACCTCAAACTTGTGCTGCCCTGATAGACCCAAGGGAGCCCTACAAACTGACATCAGGAACCTGGACTGCTGAGTTTTCTTTCCCAGGGAAAATGGAAAAAGGATGTGCCCAGGGGCCCCTGGCCCTGACTGTAAAAAATCCTTATATCGAAGGATGGACCCACACCGAAGTTGTCCCCACCTCAAACTTGTGCTGCCCTGATAGACCCAAGGGAGCCCTACAAACTGACATCAGGAACCTGGACTGCAGAGTTTTCTTTCCCAGGGAAAATGGAAAAAGGATGTGCCCAGGGGCCCCAGGCCCTGACTGCAAAAAATCCTTATATCGAAGGGTGTACCCCACACTGAAGTTGTCCCCACCTCAAACTTGTGCTGCCCTGATAGACCCAAGGGAGCCCTACAAACTGACATCAGGAACCTGGACTGCTGAGTTTTCTTTTCCAGGGAAAATGGAAAAAGGATGTGCCCAGGGGCCCCTGGCCCTGACTGCAAAAAATCCTTATATCGAAGGATGGAGCCCACACTGAATTTGTTCCCACCTCAAACTTGTGCTGCCCTGATAGACCCAAGGGAGCCCTACAAACTGACATCAGGAACCTGGACTGCTGAGTTTTCTTTCCCAGGGAAAATGGAAAAAGGATGTGCCCAGGGGCCCCTGGCCCTGACTGCAAAAAATCCTTATATCGAAGTATGGACCCCACATCAAAGTGGTCCCCACCTCAAACTTGTGCTGCCCTGATACACCCAAGGGAACCCTACAAACTGACATCAGGAACCTGGACTGCTGAGTTTTCTTTCCCAGGGAAAATGGAAAAAGGTTGTGCCCAGGGGCCCCTGGCCCTGACTGCAAAAAATCCTTATATCGAAGGATGGACCCCACATCAAAGTTGTCCCCACCTAAAGCTTGTGCTGCCCTGATAGACCCAAGGGAGCCCTAAAAACTGACATCAGGAACCTGGTCTGATGAGTTTTCTTTCCCAGGGAAAATGGCCAAAGGATGTGCCCAGGGGCCCCTGGCCCTGACTGCAAAAAATCCTTATATCGAAGGATGGACCCCACACCAAAGTGTTCCCCACCTCAAACTTGTGCTGCCCTGATAGACCCAAGGGAGCCCTACAAACTGACATCAGGAACCTGGACTGCTGAGTTTTCTTTCCCAGGGAAAATGGAAAAAGGTTGTGCCCAGGGGCCCCTGGCCCTGACTGCAAAAAATCCTTATATCGAAGGATGGACCCCACACCAAAGTGTTCCCCACCTCAAACTTGTGCTGCCCTGATAGACCCAAGGGAGCCCTACAAACTGACATCAGGAACCTGGACTGCTGAGTTTTCTTTCCCAGGGAAAATGGAAAAAGGTTGTGCCCAGGGGCCCCTGGCCCTGGGGTGGGGCCTCACTGCAAAAAATCCTTATATCGAAGGATGGAGCCCACACCGAAGTTGTCCCCACCTCAAACTTGTGCTGCCCTGATAGACCCAAGGGAGCCCTACAAACTGATATCAGGAACCTGGACTGCTGAGTTTTCTTTCCCAGGGAAAATGGAAAAAGGTTGTGCCAAGGGGCCCCTGGCCCTGACTGCAAAAAATCCTTATATCGAAGGATGGAGCCCACACCGAAGTTGTCCCCACCTCAAACTTGTGCTGCCCTGATAGACCCAAGGGAGCCCTACAAACTGACATCAGGAACCTGGACTGCTGAGTTTTCTTTCCCAGGGAAAATGGAAAAAGGATATGCCCAGGGGCCCCTGGCCCTGACTGCAAAAAATCCTTATATCGAAGGGTGGACCCCACACCGAAGTTGTCCCCACCTCAAACTTGTGCTGCCCTGATAGACCCAAGGGAGCCCTACAAACTGACATCAGGAACCTGGACTGCTGAGTTTTCTTTCCCAGGGAAAATGGAAAAAGGTTGTGCCCAGGGGCCCCTGGCTCTGGGGTGGGGCCTCACTGCAAAAAATCCTTATATCGAAGGATGGAGCCCACACCGAATTTGTCCCCATCTCAAACTTGTGCTGCCCTGATAGACCCAAGGGAGCCCTACAAACTGACATCAGGAACCTGGACTGCTGAGTTTTCTTTCCCAGGGAAAATGGAAAAAGGATGTGCCCAGGGGCCCCTGGCCCTGACTGCAAAAAATCCTTATATCGAAGGATGGACCCCACACCGAAGTTGTCCCCACCTCAAACTTGTGCTGCCCTGATAGACCCAAGGGAGCCCTACAAACTGACATCAGGAACCTGGACTGCTGAGTTTTCTTTCCCAGGGAAAATGGAAAAAGGATGTGCCCAGGGGCCCCTGGCCCTGACTGCAAAAAATCCTTATATCGAAGGATGGAGCCCACACCGAAGTTGTCCCCACCTCAAACTTGTGCTGCCCTGATAGACCCAAGGGAGCCCTACAAACTGACATCAGGAACCTGGACTGCTGAGTTTTCTTTCCCAGGGAAAATGGAAAAAGGATGTGCCCAGGGGCCCTAGGCCCTGACTGCAAAAATCCTTATATCGAAGGGTGTACCCCACACTGAAGTTGTCCCCACCTCAAACTTGTGCTGCCCTGATAGACCCAAGGGAGCCCTACAAACTGACATCAGGAACCTGGACTGCTGAGTTTTCTTTCCCAGGGAAAATGGAAAAAGGATGTGCCCAGGGGCCCCTGGCGCTGACTGCAAAATATCCTTATATTGAAGGATGGACCCCACATCAAAGTTGTCCCCACCTAAAACTTGTGCTGCCCTGATAGACCCAAGGGAGCCCTACAAACTGACATCAGGAACCTGGACTGCTGAGTTTTCTTTCCCAGGGAAAATGGAAAAAGGTTGTGCCCAGGGGCCCCTGGCCCTGGGGTGGGGCCTCACTGCAAAAAATCCTTATATCGAAGGATGGACCCCACACCGAAATTGTCCCCACCTCAAACTTGTGCTGCCCTGATAGACCCAAGGGAGCCCTACAAACTGACATCAGGAACCTGGACTGCTGAGTTTTCTTTCCCAGGGAAAATGGAAAAAGGTTGTGCCCAGGGGCCCCTGGCCCTGACTGCAAAAAATCCTTATATCGAAGGATGGAGCCCACACCGAAGTTGTCCCCACCTCAAACTTGTGCTGCCCTGATAGACCCAAGGGATCCCTACAAACTGACATCAGGAACCTGGACTGCTGAGTTTTCTTTCCCAGGGAAAATGGAAAAAGGATATGCCCAGGGGCCCCTGGCCCTGACTGCAAAAAATCCTTATATCGAAGGGTGGACCCCACACCGAAGTTGTCCCCACCTCAAACTTGTGCTGCCCTGATAGACCCAAGGGAGCCCTACAAACTGACATCAGGAACCTGGACTGCTGAGTTTTCTTTCCCAGGGAAAATGGAAAAAGGATGTGCCCAGGGGCCCCTGGCCCTGACTGCAAAGAATCCTTATATCGAAGGATGGACCCCACACCAAAGTGTTCCCCACCTCAAACTTGTGCTGCCCTGATAGACCCAAGGGAGCCCTACAAACTGACATCAGGAACCTGGACTGCTGAGTTTTCTTTCCCAGGGAAAATGGAAAAAGGTTGTGCCCAGGGGCCCCTGGCCCTGGGGTGGGGCCGCACTACAAAAAATCCTTATATCGAAGGATGGACCCACACCGAAGTTGTCCCCACCTCAAACTTGTGCTGCCCTGATAGACCCAAGGGAGCCCTACAAACTGACATCAGGAACCTGGACTGCTGAGTTTTCTTTCCCAGGGAAAATGGAAAAAGGGTATGCCCAGGGGCCCCTGGCCCTGACTGCAAAAAATCCTTATATCGAAGGGTGGACCCCACACCGAAGTTGTCCCCACCTCAAACTTGTGCTGCCCTAATAGACGCAAGGGAGCCCTACAAACTGACATCAGGAACCTGGACTGCTGAGTTTTCTTTCCCAGGGAAAATGGAAAAAGGATGTGCCCAGGGGCCCCTGGCCCTGACTGCAAAGAATCCTTATATCGAACGATGGACCCCACACCAAAGTGTTCCCCACCTCAAACTTGTGCTGCCCTGATAGACCCAAGGGAGCCCTACAAACTGACATCAGGAACCTGGACTGCAGAGTTTTCTTTCCCAGGGAAAATGGAAAAAGATTGTGCCCAGGGGCCCCTGGCCCTGACTGCAAAAAATCCTTATATCGAAGGGTGGACCCCACACCGAAGTTGCCCCCACCTCAAACTTGTGCTGCCCTGATAGACCCAAGGGAGCCCTACAAACTGACATCAGGAACCTGGACTGCTGAATTTTCTTTCCCAGGGAAAATGGAAAAAGGATGTGCTCAGGGGCCCCTGGCCCTGACTGCAAAAATCCTTATATCGAAGGATGGACCCCACACCAAAGTTGTCCCCACCTCAAACTTGTACTGCCCTGATAGACCCAAGGGAGCCCTACAAACTGACATCAGGAACCTGGACTGCAGAGTTTTCTTTCCCAGGGAAAATGGAAAAAGGATGTGCCCAGGGGCCCCAGGCCCTGACTGCAAAAAATCCTTATATCGAAGGGTGGACCCCACACTGAAGTTGTCCCCACCTCAAACTTGTGCTGCCCTGATAGACCCAAGGGAGCCCTACAAACTGACATCAGGAACCTGGACTGCTGAGTTTTCTTTTCCAGGGAAAATGGAAAAAGGATGTGCCCAGGGGCCCCTGGCCCTGACTGCAAAAAATCCTTATATCGAAGGATGGAGCCCACACTAAATTTTTTCCCACCTCAAACTTGTGCTGCCCTGATAGACCCAAGGGAGCCCTACAAACTGACATCAGGAACCTGGACTGCTGAGTTTTCTTTCCCAGGGAAAATGGAAAAAGGATGTGCCCAGGGGCCCCTGGCCCTGACTGCAAAAAATCCTTATATCGAAGTATGGACCCCACATCAAAGTGGTCCCCACCTCAAACTTGTGCTGCCCTGATACACCCAAGGGAACCCTACAAACTGACATCAGGAACCTGGACTGCTGAGTTTTCTTTCCCAGGGAAAATGGAAAAAGGTTGTGCCCAGGGGCCCCTGGCCCTGACTGCAAAAAATCCTTATATCGAAGGATGGACCCCACATCAAAGTTGTCCCCACCTAAAGCTTGTGCTGCCCTGATAGACCCAAGGGAGCCCTAAAAACTGACATCAGGAACCTGGTCTGATGAGTTTTCTTTCCCAGGGAAAATGGCCAAAGGATGTGCCCAGGGGCCCCTGGCCCTGACTGCAAAAAATCCTTATATCGAAGGATGGACCCCACACCAAAGTGTTCCCCACCTCAAACTTGTGCTGCCCTGATAGACCCAAGGGAGCCCTACAAACTGACATCAGGAACCTGGACTGCTGAGTTTTCTTTCCCAGGGAAAATGGAAAAAGGTTGTGCCCAGGGGCCCCTGGCCCTGACTGCAAAAAATCCTTATATCGAAGGATGGACCCCACACCAAAGTGTTCCCCACCTCAAACTTGTGCTGCCCTGATAGACCCAAGGGAGCCCTACAAACTGACATCAGGAACCTGGACTGCTGAGTTTTCTTTCCCAGGGAAAATGGAAAAAGGTTGTGCCCAGGGGCCCCTGGCCCTGGGGTGGGGCCTCACTGCAAAAAATCCTTATATCGAAGGATGGAGCCCACACCGAAGTTGTCCCCACCTCAAACTTGTGCTGCCCTGATAGACCCAAGGGAGCCCTACAAACTGATATCAGGAACCTGGACTGCTGAGTTTTCTTTCCCAGGGAAAATGGAAAAAGGTTGTGCCAAGGGGCCCCTGGCCCTGACTGCAAAAAATCCTTATATCGAAGGATGGAGCCCACACCGAAGTTGTCCCCACCTCAAACTTGTGCTGCCCTGATAGACCCAAGGGAGCCCTACAAACTGACATCAGGAACCTGGACTGCTGAGTTTTCTTTCCCAGGGAAAATGGAAAAAGGATATGCCCAGGGGCCCCTGGCCCTGACTGCAAAAAATCCTTATATCGAAGGGTGGACCCCACACCGAAGTTGTCCCCACCTCAAACTTGTGCTGCCCTGATAGACCCAAGGGAGCCCTACAAACTGACATCAGGAACCTGGACTGCTGAGTTTTCTTTCCCAGGGAAAATGGAAAAAGGTTGTGCCCAGGGGCCCCTGGCTCTGGGGTGGGGCCTCACTGCAAAAAATCCTTATATCGAAGGATGGAGCCCACACCGAATTTGTCCCCATCTCAAACTTGTGCTGCCCTGATAGACCCAAGGGAGCCCTACAAACTGACATCAGGAACCTGGACTGCTGAGTTTTCTTTCCCAGGGAAAATGGAAAAAGGATGTGCCCAGGGGCCCCTGGCCCTGACTGCAAAAAATCCTTATATCGAAGGATGGACCCCACACCGAAGTTGTCCCCACCTCAAACTTGTGCTGCCCTGATAGACCCAAGGGAGCCCTACAAACTGACATCAGGAACCTGGACTGCTGAGTTTTCTTTCCCAGGGAAAATGGAAAAAGGATGTGCCCAGGGGCCCCTGGCCCTGACTGCAAAAAATCCTTATATCGAAGGATGGAGCCCACACCGAAGTTGTCCCCACCTCAAACTTGTGCTGCCCTGATAGACCCAAGGGAGCCCTACAAACTGACATCAGGAACCTGGACTGCTGAGTTTTCTTTCCCAGGGAAAATGGAAAAAGGATGTGCCCAGGGGCCCTAGGCCCTGACTGCAAAAATCCTTATATCGAAGGGTGTACCCCACACTGAAGTTGTCCCCACCTCAAACTTGTGCTGCCCTGATAGACCCAAGGGAGCCCTACAAACTGACATCAGGAACCTGGACTGCTGAGTTTTCTTTCCCAGGGAAAATGGAAAAAGGATGTGCCCAGGGGCCCCTGGCGCTGACTGCAAAATATCCTTATATTGAAGGATGGACCCCACATCAAAGTTGTCCCCACCTAAAACTTGTGCTGCCCTGATAGACCCAAGGGAGCCCTACAAACTGACATCAGGAACCTGGACTGCTGAGTTTTCTTTCCCAGGGAAAATGGAAAAAGGTTGTGCCCAGGGGCCCCTGGCCCTGGGGTGGGGCCTCACTGCAAAAAATCCTTATATCGAAGGATGGACCCCACACCGAAATTGTCCCCACCTCAAACTTGTGCTGCCCTGATAGACCCAAGGGAGCCCTACAAACTGACATCAGGAACCTGGACTGCTGAGTTTTCTTTCCCAGGGAAAATGGAAAAAGGTTGTGCCCAGGGGCCCCTGGCCCTGACTGCAAAAAATCCTTATATCGAAGGATGGAGCCCACACCGAAGTTGTCCCCACCTCAAACTTGTGCTGCCCTGATAGACCCAAGGGATCCCTACAAACTGACATCAGGAACCTGGACTGCTGAGTTTTCTTTCCCAGGGAAAATGGAAAAAGGATATGCCCAGGGGCCCCTGGCCCTGACTGCAAAAAATCCTTATATCGAAGGGTGGACCCCACACCGAAGTTGTCCCCACCTCAAACTTGTGCTGCCCTGATAGACCCAAGGGAGCCCTACAAACTGACATCAGGAACCTGGACTGCTGAGTTTTCTTTCCCAGGGAAAATGGAAAAAGGATGTGCCCAGGGGCCCCTGGCCCTGACTGCAAAGAATCCTTATATCGAAGGATGGACCCCACACCAAAGTGTTCCCCACCTCAAACTTGTGCTGCCCTGATAGACCCAAGGGAGCCCTACAAACTGACATCAGGAACCTGGACTGCTGAGTTTTCTTTCCCAGGGAAAATGGAAAAAGGTTGTGCCCAGGGGCCCCTGGCCCTGGGGTGGGGCCGCACTACAAAAAATCCTTATATCGAAGGATGGACCCACACCGAAGTTGTCCCCACCTCAAACTTGTGCTGCCCTGATAGACCCAAGGGAGCCCTACAAACTGACATCAGGAACCTGGACTGCTGAGTTTTCTTTCCCAGGGAAAATGGAAAAAGGGTATGCCCAGGGGCCCCTGGCCCTGACTGCAAAAAATCCTTATATCGAAGGGTGGACCCCACACCGAAGTTGTCCCCACCTCAAACTTGTGCTGCCCTAATAGACGCAAGGGAGCCCTACAAACTGACATCAGGAACCTGGACTGCTGAGTTTTCTTTCCCAGGGAAAATGGAAAAAGGATGTGCCCAGGGGCCCCTGGCCCTGACTGCAAAGAATCCTTATATCGAACGATGGACCCCACACCAAAGTGTTCCCCACCTCAAACTTGTGCTGCCCTGATAGACCCAAGGGAGCCCTACAAACTGACATCAGGAACCTGGACTGCAGAGTTTTCTTTCCCAGGGAAAATGGAAAAAGATTGTGCCCAGGGGCCCCTGGCCCTGACTGCAAAAAATCCTTATATCGAAGGGTGGACCCCACACCGAAGTTGCCCCCACCTCAAACTTGTGCTGCCCTGATAGACCCAAGGGAGCCCTACAAACTGACATCAGGAACCTGGACTGCTGAATTTTCTTTCCCAGGGAAAATGGAAAAAGGATGTGCTCAGGGGCCCCTGGCCCTGACTGCAAAAATCCTTATATCGAAGGATGGACCCCACACCAAAGTTGTCCCCACCTCAAACTTGTACTGCCCTGATAGACCCAAGGGAGCCCTACAAACTGACATCAGGAACCTGGACTGCAGAGTTTTCTTTCCCAGGGAAAATGGAAAAAGGATGTGCCCAGGGGCCCCAGGCCCTGACTGCAAAAAATCCTTATATCGAAGGGTGGACCCCACACTGAAGTTGTCCCCACCTCAAACTTGTGCTGCCCTGATAGACCCAAGGGAGCCCTACAAACTGACATCAGGAACCTGGACTGCTGAGTTTTCTTTTCCAGGGAAAATGGAAAAAGGATGTGCCCAGGGGCCCCTGGCCCTGACTGCAAAAAATCCTTATATCGAAGGATGGAGCCCACACTAAATTTTTTCCCACCTCAAACTTGTGCTGCCCTGATAGACCCAAGGGAGCCCTACAAACTGACATCAGGAACCTGGACTGCTGAGTTTTCTTTCCCAGGGAAAATGGAAAAAGGATGTGCCCAGGGGCCCCTGGCCCTGACTGCAAAAAATCCTTATATCGAAGTATGGACCCCACATCAAAGTGGTCCCCACCTCAAACTTGTGCTGCCCTGATACACCCAAGGGAACCCTACAAACTGACATCAGGAACCTGGACTGCTGAATTTTCTTTCCCAGGGAAAATGGAAAAGGGATGTGCCCACGGGGCCCTGGCCCTGACTGCAAACAATCCTTATATCGAAGGATGGAGCCCACACCGAAGTTGTCCCCACCTCAAACTTTTGCTGCCCTGATACACCCAAGGGAACCCTACAAACTGACATCAGGAACCTGGACTGCTGAGTTTTCTTTCCCAGGGAAAATGGAAAAAGGTTGTGCCCAGGGGCCCCTGGCCCTGACTGCAAAAAATCCTTATATCGAAGGATGGACCCCACATCAAAGTTGTCCCCACCTAAAGCTTGTGCTGCCCTGATAGACCCAAGGGAGCCCTACAAACTGACATCAGGAACCTGGTCTGCTGAGTTTTCTTTCCCAGGGAAAATGGCCAAAGGATGTGCCCAGGGGCCCCTGGCCCTGACTGCAAAAAATCCTTATATCGAAGGATGGACCCCACACCAAAGTGTTCCCCACCTCAAACTTGTGCTGCCCTGATAGACCCAAGGGAGCCCTACAAACTGACATCAGGAACCTGGACTGCTGAGTTTTCTTTCCCAGGGAAAATGGAAAAAGGATGTGCCCAGGGGCCCCTGGCCCTGACTGCAAAGAATCCTTATATCGAAGGATGGACCCCACACCAAAGTGTTCCCCACCTCAAACTTGTGCTGCCCTGATAGACCCAAGGGAGCCCTACAAACTGACATCAGGAACCTGGACTGCTGAGTTTTCTTTCCCAGGGAAAATGGAAAAAGGTTGTGCCCAGGGGCCCCTGGCCCTGGGGTGGGGCCTCACTACAAAAAATCCTTATATCGAAGGATGGACCCACACCGAAGTTGTCCCCACCTCAAACTTGTGCTGCCCTGATAGACCCAAGGGAGCCCTACAAACTGACATCAGGAACCTGGACTGCTGAGTTTTCTTTCCCAGGGAAAATGGAAAAAGGTTGTGCCGAGGGGCCCCTGGCCCTGGGGTGGGGCCTCAACTGCAAAAAATCCTTATATCGAAGGATGGACCCCACACCGAAGTTGTCCCCACCTCAAACTTGTGCTGCCCTGATAGACGCAAGTGAGCCCTACAAACTGATATCAGGAACCTGGACTGCTGAGTTTTCTTTCCCAGGGAAAATGGAAAAAGGTTGTGCCCAGGGGCCTCTGGCCCTGACTGCAAAAAATCCTTATATCGAAGGATGGACCCCACACCGAAGTGTTCCCCACCTCAAACTTGTGCTGCCCTGATAGACCCAAGGGAGCCCTACAAACTGACATCAGGAACCTGGACTGCTGAGTTTTCTTTCCCAGGGAAAATGGAAAAAGGATATGCCCAGGGGCCCCTGGCCCTGACTGCAAAAAATCCTTATATCGAAGGGTGGACCCCACACCGAAGTTGTCCCCACCTCAAACTTGTGCTGCCCTAATAGACGCAAGGGAGCCCTACAAACTGACATCAGGAACCTGGACTGCTGAGTTTTCTTTCCCAGGGAAAATGGAAAAAGGATGTGCCCAGGGGCCCCTGGCCCTGACTGCAAAGAATCCTTATATCGAAGGATGGACCCCACACCAAAGTGTTCCCCACCTCAAACTTGTGCTGCCCTGATAGACCCAAGGGAGCCCTACAAACTGACATCAGGAACCTGGACTGCTGAGTTTTATTTCCCAGGGAAAATGGAAAAAGGTTGTGCCCAGGGGCCCCTGGCTCTGGGGTGGGGCCTCACTGCAAAAAATCCTTATATCGAAGGATGGAGCCCACACCGAATTTGTCCCCATCTCAAACTTGTGCTGCCCTGATAGACCCAAGGGAGACCTACAAACTGACATCAGGAACCTGGACTGCTGAGTTTTCTTTCCCAGGGAAAATGGAAAAAGGATGTGCCCAGGGGCCCCTGGCCCTGACTGCAAAAAATCCTTATATCGAAGGATGGAGCCCACACCGAAGTTGTCCCCACCTCAAACTTGTGCTGCCCTGATAGACCCAAGGGAGCCCTACAAACTGACATCAGGAACCTGGACTGCTGAGTTTTCTTTCCCAGGGAAAATGGAAAAAGGATGTGCCCAGGGGCCCCTGGCCCTGACTGCAAAAAATCCTTATATCGAAGGATGGACCCACACCGAAGTTGTCCCCACCTCAAACTTGTGCTGCCCTGATAGACCCAAGGGAGCCCTACAAACTGACATCAGGAACCTGGACTGCAGAGTTTTCTTTCCCAGGGAAAATGGAAAAAGGATGTGCCCAGGGGCCCCTGGCCCTGGGCTGGGGCCACACTACAAAAAATCCTTATATCGAAGTATGGACCCCACACCAAAGTTGTCCCCACCTCAAACTTGTACTGCCCTGATAGCCCCAAGGGAGCCCTACAAACTGACATCAGGAACCTGGACTGCTGAGTTTTCTTTCCCAGGGAAAATGGAAAAAGGATGTGCCCAGGGGCCCCTGGCCCTGACTGCAAAAAATCCTTATATCGAAGGGTGGACCCCACACCGAAGTTGTCCCCACCTCAAACTTGTGCTGCCCTGATAGACCCAAGGGAGCCCTACAAACTGACATCAGGAACCTGGACTGCTGAGTTTTCTTTCCCAGGGAAAATGGAAAAAGGTTGTGCCCAGGGGCCCCTGGCCCTGACTGCAAAGAATCCTTATATCGAAGGATGGACCCCACACCAAAGTGTTCCCCACCTCAAACTTGTGCTGCCCTGATAGACCCAAGGGAGCCCTACAAACTGACATCAGGAACCTGGACTGCTGAGTTTTCTTTCCCAGGGAAAATGGAAAAAGGTTGTGCCCAGTAGCAACCTGGCCCTGGGGTGGGGCCTCACTACAAAAAATCCTTATATCGAAGGATGGACCCCACACCGAAGTTGTCCCCACCTCAAACTTGTGCTGCCCTGATAGACCCAAGGGAGCCCTACAAACTGACATCAGGAACCTGGACTGCTGAGTTTTCTTTCCCAGGGAAAATGGCTAAAGGATGTGCCCAGGGGCCCCTAGCCCTGACTGCAAAAAATCCTTATATCGAAGGATGGACCCCACACCGAAGTTGTCCCCACCTCAAACTTGTGCTGCCCTGATAGACCCAAGGGAGCCCTACAAACTGACATCAGGAACCTGGACTGCTGAGTTTTCTTTCCCAGGGAAAATGGAAAAAGGATGTGCCCAGGGGCCCCAGGCCCTGACTGCAAAAAATCCATATATCGAAGGGTGTACCCCACACTGAAGTTGTCCCCACCTCAAACTTGTGCTGCCCTGATAGACCCAAGGGAGCCCTACAAACTGACATCAGGAACCTGGACTGCTGAGTTTTCTTTCCCAGGGAAAATGGAAAAAGGATGTGCCCAGGGGCCCCTGGCCCTGACTGCAAAAAATCCTTATATCGAAGGATGGAGCCCACACTAAATTTTTTCCCACCTCAAACTTGTGCTGCCCTGATAGACCCAAGGGAGCCCTACAAACTGACATCAGGAACCTGGACTGCTGAGTTTTCTTTCCCAGGGAAAATGGAAAAAGGATGTGCCCAGGGGCCCCTGGCCCTGACTGCAAAAAATCCTTATATCGAAGTATGGACCCCACATCAAAGTGGTCCCCACCTCAAACTTGTGCTGCCCTGATACACCCAAGGGAACCCTACAAACTGACATCAGGAACCTGGACTGCTGAATTTTCTTTCCCAGGGAAAATGGAAAAGGGATGTGCCCACGGGGCCCTGGCCCTGACTGCAAACAATCCTTATATCGAAGGATGGAGCCCACACCGAAGTTGTCCCCACCTCAAACTTTTGCTGCCCTGATACACCCAAGGGAACCCTACAAACTGACATCAGGAACCTGGACTGCTGAGTTTTCTTTCCCAGGGAAAATGGAAAAAGGTTGTGCCCAGGGGCCCCTGGCCCTGACTGCAAAAAATCCTTATATCGAAGGATGGACCCCACATCAAAGTTGTCCCCACCTAAAGCTTGTGCTGCCCTGATAGACCCAAGGGAGCCCTACAAACTGACATCAGTAACCTGGTCTGCTGAGTTTTCTTTCCCAGGGAAAATGGCCAAAGGATGTGCCCAGGGGCCCCTGGCCCTGACTGCAAAAAATCCTTATATCGAAGGATGGACCCCACACCAAAGTGTTCCCCACCTCAAACTTGTGCTGCCCTGATAGACCCAAGGGAGCCCTACAAACTGACATCAGGAACCTGGACTGCTGAGTTTTCTTTCCCAGGGAAAATGGAAAAAGGTTGTGCCCAGGGGCCCCTGGCCCTGACTGCAAAAAATCCTTATATCGAAGGATGGACCCCACACCAAAGTGTTCCCCACCTCAAACTTGTGCTGCCCTGATAGACCCAAGGGAGCCCTACAAACTGACATCAGGAACCTGGACTGCTGAGTTTTCTTTCCCAGGGAAAATGGAAAAAGGTTGTGCCCAGGGGCCCCTGGCCCTGGGGTGGGGCCTCACTGCAAAAAATCCTTATATCGAAGGATGGAGCCCACACCGAAGTTGTCCCCACCTCAAACTTGTGCTGCCCTGATAGACCCAAGGGAGCCCTACAAACTGATATCAGGAACCTGGACTGCTGAGTTTTCTTTCCCAGGGAAAATGGAAAAAGGTTGTGCCCAGGGGCCCCTGGCCCTGACTGCAAAAAATCCTTATATCGAAGGATGGAGCCCACACCGAAGTTGTCCCCACCTCAAACTTGTGCTGCCCTGATAGACCCAAGGGAGCCCTACAAACTGACATCAGGAACCTGGACTGCTGAGTTTTCTTTCGCAGGGAAAATGGAAAAAGGATATGCCCAGGGGCCCCTGGCCCTGACTGCAAAAAATCCTTATATCGAAGGGTGGACCCCACACCGAAGTTGTCCCCACCTCAAACTTGTGCTGCCCTGATAGACCCAAGGGAGCCCTACAAACTGACATCAGGAACCTGGACTGCTGAGTTTTCTTTCCCAGGGAAAATGGAAAAAGGATGTGCCCAGGGGCCCCTGGCCCTGACTGCAAAGAATCCTTATATCGAAGGATGGACCCCACACCAAAGTGTTCCCCACCTCAAACTTGTGCTGCCCAGATAGACCCAAGGGAGCCCTACAAACTGACATCAGGAACCTGGACTGCTGAGTTTTCTTTCCCAGGGAAAATGGAAAAAGGTTGTGCCCAGGGGCCCCTGGCTCTGGGTTGGGGCCTCACTGCAAAAAATCCTTATATCGAAGGATGGAGCCCACACCGAAGTTGTCCCCACCTCAAACTTGTGCTGCCCTGATAGACCCAAGGGAGCCCTACAAACTGACATCAGGAACCTGGACTGCTGAGTTTTCTTTCCCAGGGAAAATGGAAAAAGGTTGTGCCCAGGGGCCCCTGGCCCTGACTGTAAAAAATCCTTATATCGAAGGATGGACCCCACACCGAAGTTGTCCCCACCTCAAACTTGTGCTGCCCTGATAGACCCAAGGGAGCCCTACAAACTGACATCAGGAACCTGGACTGCAGAGTTTTCTTTCCCAGGGAAAATGGAAAAAGGATGTGCCCAGGGGCCCCTAGCCCTGACTGCAAAAAATCCTTATATCGAAGGATGGACCCCACACCGAAGTTGTCCCCACCTCAAACTTGTGCTGCCCTGATAGACGCAAGGGAGCCCTACAAACTGACATCAGGAACCTGGACTGCTGAGTTTTCTTTCCCAGGGAATATGGAAAAAGCATGTGCCCAGGGGGCCCTGGCCCTGACTGCAAACAATCCTTATATCGAAGGATGGAGCCCACACCGAAGTTGTCCCCACCTCAAACTTTTGCTGCCCTGATAGACCCAAGGGAGCCCTACAAACTGACATCAGGAACCTGGTTTGCTGAGTTTTCTTTCCCAGGGAAAATGGCCAAAGGATGTGCCCAGGGGCCCCTGGCCCTGACTGCAAAAAATCCTTATATCGAAGGATGGACCCCACACCAAAGTGTTCCCCACCTCAAACTTGTGCTGCCCTGATAGACCCAAGGGAGCCCTACAAACTGACATCAGGAACCTGGACTGCTGAGTTTTCTTTCCCAGGGAAAATGGAAAAAGGTTGTGCCCAGGGGCCCCTGGCTCTGGGGTGGGGCCTCACTGCAAAAAATCCTTATATCGAAGGATGGAGCCCACACCGAATTTGTCCCCATCTCAAACTTGTGCTGCCCTGATAGACCCAAGGGAGCCCTACAAACTGACATCAGGAACCTGGACTGCTGAGTTTTCTTTCCCAGGGAAAATGGAAAAAGGATGTGCCCAGGGGCCCCTGGCCCTGACTGCAAAAAATCCTTATATCGAAGGATGGAGCCCACACCGAAGTTGTCCCCACCTCAAACTTGTGCTGCCCTGATAGACCCAAGGGAGCCCTACAAACTGACATCAGGAACCTGGACTGCTGAGTTTTCTTTCCCAGGGAAAATGGAAAAAGGATGTGCCCAGGGGCCCCTGGCCCTGACTGTAAAAAATCCTTATATCGAAGGATGGACCCACACCGAAGTTGTCCCCACCTCAAACTTGTGCTGCCCTGATAGACCCAAGGGAGCCCTACAAACTGACATCAGGAACCTGGACTGCAGAGTTTTCTTTCCCAGGGAAAATGGAAAAAGGATGTGCCCAGGGGCCCCAGGCCCTGACTGCAAAAAATCCTTATATCGAAGGGTGTACCCCACACTGAAGTTGTCCCCACCTCAAACTTGTGCTGCCCTGATAGACCCAAGGGAGCCCTACAAACTGACATCAGGAACCTGGACTGCTGAGTTTTCTTTTCCAGGGAAAATGGAAAAAGGATGTGCCCAGGGGCCCCTGGCCCTGACTGCAAAAAATCCTTATATCGAAGGATGGAGCCCACACTGAATTTGTTCCCACCTCAAACTTGTGCTGCCCTGATAGACCCAAGGGAGCCCTACAAACTGACATCAGGAACCTGGACTGCTGAGTTTTCTTTCCCAGGGAAAATGGAAAAAGGATGTGCCCAGGGGCCCCTGGCCCTGACTGCAAAAAATCCTTATATCGAAGTATGGACCCCACATCAAAGTGGTCCCCACCTCAAACTTGTGCTGCCCTGATACACCCAAGGGAACCCTACAAACTGACATCAGGAACCTGGACTGCTGAGTTTTCTTTCCCAGGGAAAATGGAAAAAGGTTGTGCCCAGGGGCCCCTGGCCCTGACTGCAAAAAATCCTTATATCGAAGGATGGACCCCACATCAAAGTTGTCCCCACCTAAAGCTTGTGCTGCCCTGATAGACCCAAGGGAGCCCTACAAACTGACATCAGGAACCTGGTCTGATGAGTTTTCTTTCCCAGGGAAAATGGCCAAAGGATGTGCCCAGGGGCCCCTGGCCCTGACTGCAAAAAATCCTTATATCGAAGGATGGACCCCACACCAAAGTGTTCCCCACCTCAAACTTGTGCTGCCCTGATAGACCCAAGGGAGCCCTACAAACTGACATCAGGAACCTGGACTGCTGAGTTTTCTTTCCCAGGGAAAATGGAAAAAGGTTGTGCCCAGGGGCCCCTGGCCCTGACTGCAAAAAATCCTTATATCGAAGGATGGACCCCACACCAAAGTGTTCCCCACCTCAAACTTGTGCTGCCCTGATAGACCCAAGGGAGCCCTACAAACTGACATCAGGAACCTGGACTGCTGAGTTTTCTTTCCCAGGGAAAATGGAAAAAGGTTGTGCCCAGGGGCCCCTGGCCCTGGGGTGGGGCCTCACTGCAAAAAATCCTTATATCGAAGGATGGAGCCCACACCGAAGTTGTCCCCACCTCAAACTTGTGCTGCCCTGATAGACCCAAGGGAGCCCTACAAACTGATATCAGGAACCTGGACTGCTGAGTTTTCTTTCCCAGGGAAAATGGAAAAAGGTTGTGCCAAGGGGCCCCTGGCCCTGACTGCAAAAAATCCTTATATCGAAGGATGGAGCCCACACCGAAGTTGTCCCCACCTCAAACTTGTGCTGCCCTGATAGACCCAAGGGAGCCCTACAAACTGACATCAGGAACCTGGACTGCTGAGTTTTCTTTCCCAGGGAAAATGGAAAAAGGATATGCCCAGGGGCCCCTGGCCCTGACTGCAAAAAATCCTTATATCGAAGGGTGGACCCCACACCGAAGTTGTCCCCACCTCAAACTTGTGCTGCCCTGATAGACCCAAGGGAGCCCTACAAACTGACATCAGGAACCTGGACTGCTGAGTTTTCTTTCCCAGGGAAAATGGAAAAAGGTTGTGCCCAGGGGCCCCTGGCTCTGGGGTGGGGCCTCACTGCAAAAAATCCTTATATCGAAGGATGGAGCCCACACCGAATTTGTCCCCATCTCAAACTTGTGCTGCCCTGATAGACCCAAGGGAGCCCTACAAACTGACATCAGGAACCTGGACTGCTGAGTTTTCTTTCCCAGGGAAAATGGAAAAAGGATGTGCCCAGGGGCCCCTGGCCCTGACTGCAAAAAATCCTTATATCGAAGGATGGACCCCACACCGAAGTTGTCCCCACCTCAAACTTGTGCTGCCCTGATAGACCCAAGGGAGCCCTACAAACTGACATCAGGAACCTGGACTGCTGAGTTTTCTTTCCCAGGGAAAATGGAAAAAGGATGTGCCCAGGGGCCCCTGGCCCTGACTGCAAAAAATCCTTATATCGAAGGATGGAGCCCACACCGAAGTTGTCCCCACCTCAAACTTGTGCTGCCCTGATAGACCCAAGGGAGCCCTACAAACTGACATCAGGAACCTGGACTGCTGAGTTTTCTTTCCCAGGGAAAATGGAAAAAGGATGTGCCCAGGGGCCCTAGGCCCTGACTGCAAAAATCCTTATATCGAAGGGTGTACCCCACACTGAAGTTGTCCCCACCTCAAACTTGTGCTGCCCTGATAGACCCAAGGGAGCCCTACAAACTGACATCAGGAACCTGGACTGCTGAGTTTTCTTTCCCAGGGAAAATGGAAAAAGGATGTGCCCAGGGGCCCCTGGCGCTGACTGCAAAATATCCTTATATTGAAGGATGGACCCCACATCAAAGTTGTCCCCACCTAAAACTTGTGCTGCCCTGATAGACCCAAGGGAGCCCTACAAACTGACATCAGGAACCTGGACTGCTGAGTTTTCTTTCCCAGGGAAAATGGAAAAAGGTTGTGCCCAGGGGCCCCTGGCCCTGGGGTGGGGCCTCACTGCAAAAAATCCTTATATCGAAGGATGGACCCCACACCGAAATTGTCCCCACCTCAAACTTGTGCTGCCCTGATAGACCCAAGGGAGCCCTACAAACTGACATCAGGAACCTGGACTGCTGAGTTTTCTTTCCCAGGGAAAATGGAAAAAGGTTGTGCCCAGGGGCCCCTGGCCCTGACTGCAAAAAATCCTTATATCGAAGGATGGAGCCCACACCGAAGTTGTCCCCACCTCAAACTTGTGCTGCCCTGATAGACCCAAGGGATCCCTACAAACTGACATCAGGAACCTGGACTGCTGAGTTTTCTTTCCCAGGGAAAATGGAAAAAGGATATGCCCAGGGGCCCCTGGCCCTGACTGCAAAAAATCCTTATATCGAAGGGTGGACCCCACACCGAAGTTGTCCCCACCTCAAACTTGTGCTGCCCTGATAGACCCAAGGGAGCCCTACAAACTGACATCAGGAACCTGGACTGCTGAGTTTTCTTTCCCAGGGAAAATGGAAAAAGGATGTGCCCAGGGGCCCCTGGCCCTGACTGCAAAGAATCCTTATATCGAAGGATGGACCCCACACCAAAGTGTTCCCCACCTCAAACTTGTGCTGCCCTGATAGACCCAAGGGAGCCCTACAAACTGACATCAGGAACCTGGACTGCTGAGTTTTCTTTCCCAGGGAAAATGGAAAAAGGTTGTGCCCAGGGGCCCCTGGCCCTGGGGTGGGGCCGCACTACAAAAAATCCTTATATCGAAGGATGGACCCACACCGAAGTTGTCCCCACCTCAAACTTGTGCTGCCCTGATAGACCCAAGGGAGCCCTACAAACTGACATCAGGAACCTGGACTGCTGAGTTTTCTTTCCCAGGGAAAATGGAAAAAGGGTATGCCCAGGGGCCCCTGGCCCTGACTGCAAAAAATCCTTATATCGAAGGGTGGACCCCACACCGAAGTTGTCCCCACCTCAAACTTGTGCTGCCCTAATAGACGCAAGGGAGCCCTACAAACTGACATCAGGAACCTGGACTGCTGAGTTTTCTTTCCCAGGGAAAATGGAAAAAGGATGTGCCCAGGGGCCCCTGGCCCTGACTGCAAAGAATCCTTATATCGAACGATGGACCCCACACCAAAGTGTTCCCCACCTCAAACTTGTGCTGCCCTGATAGACCCAAGGGAGCCCTACAAACTGACATCAGGAACCTGGACTGCAGAGTTTTCTTTCCCAGGGAAAATGGAAAAAGATTGTGCCCAGGGGCCCCTGGCCCTGACTGCAAAAAATCCTTATATCGAAGGGTGGACCCCACACCGAAGTTGCCCCCACCTCAAACTTGTGCTGCCCTGATAGACCCAAGGGAGCCCTACAAACTGACATCAGGAACCTGGACTGCTGAATTTTCTTTCCCAGGGAAAATGGAAAAAGGATGTGCTCAGGGGCCCCTGGCCCTGACTGCAAAAATCCTTATATCGAAGGATGGACCCCACACCAAAGTTGTCCCCACCTCAAACTTGTACTGCCCTGATAGACCCAAGGGAGCCCTACAAACTGACATCAGGAACCTGGACTGCAGAGTTTTCTTTCCCAGGGAAAATGGAAAAAGGATGTGCCCAGGGGCCCCAGGCCCTGACTGCAAAAAATCCTTATATCGAAGGGTGGACCCCACACTGAAGTTGTCCCCACCTCAAACTTGTGCTGCCCTGATAGACCCAAGGGAGCCCTACAAACTGACATCAGGAACCTGGACTGCTGAGTTTTCTTTTCCAGGGAAAATGGAAAAAGGATGTGCCCAGGGGCCCCTGGCCCTGACTGCAAAAAATCCTTATATCGAAGGATGGAGCCCACACTAAATTTTTTCCCACCTCAAACTTGTGCTGCCCTGATAGACCCAAGGGAGCCCTACAAACTGACATCAGGAACCTGGACTGCTGAGTTTTCTTTCCCAGGGAAAATGGAAAAAGGATGTGCCCAGGGGCCCCTGGCCCTGACTGCAAAAAATCCTTATATCGAAGTATGGACCCCACATCAAAGTGGTCCCCACCTCAAACTTGTGCTGCCCTGATACACCCAAGGGAACCCTACAAACTGACATCAGGAACCTGGACTGCTGAATTTTCTTTCCCAGGGAAAATGGAAAAGGGATGTGCCCACGGGGCCCTGGCCCTGACTGCAAACAATCCTTATATCGAAGGATGGAGCCCACACCGAAGTTGTCCCCACCTCAAACTTTTGCTGCCCTGATACACCCAAGGGAACCCTACAAACTGACATCAGGAACCTGGACTGCTGAGTTTTCTTTCCCAGGGAAAATGGAAAAAGGTTGTGCCCAGGGGCCCCTGGCCCTGACTGCAAAAAATCCTTATATCGAAGGATGGACCCCACATCAAAGTTGTCCCCACCTAAAGCTTGTGCTGCCCTGATAGACCCAAGGGAGCCCTACAAACTGACATCAGGAACCTGGTCTGCTGAGTTTTCTTTCCCAGGGAAAATGGCCAAAGGATGTGCCCAGGGGCCCCTGGCCCTGACTGCAAAAAATCCTTATATCGAAGGATGGACCCCACACCAAAGTGTTCCCCACCTCAAACTTGTGCTGCCCTGATAGACCCAAGGGAGCCCTACAAACTGACATCAGGAACCTGGACTGCTGAGTTTTCTTTCCCAGGGAAAATGGAAAAAGGATGTGCCCAGGGGCCCCTGGCCCTGACTGCAAAGAATCCTTATATCGAAGGATGGACCCCACACCAAAGTGTTCCCCACCTCAAACTTGTGCTGCCCTGATAGACCCAAGGGAGCCCTACAAACTGACATCAGGAACCTGGACTGCTGAGTTTTCTTTCCCAGGGAAAATGGAAAAAGGTTGTGCCCAGGGGCCCCTGGCCCTGGGGTGGGGCCTCACTACAAAAAATCCTTATATCGAAGGATGGACCCACACCGAAGTTGTCCCCACCTCAAACTTGTGCTGCCCTGATAGACCCAAGGGAGCCCTACAAACTGACATCAGGAACCTGGACTGCTGAGTTTTCTTTCCCAGGGAAAATGGAAAAAGGTTGTGCCGAGGGGCCCCTGGCCCTGGGGTGGGGCCTCAACTGCAAAAAATCCTTATATCGAAGGATGGACCCCACACCGAAGTTGTCCCCACCTCAAACTTGTGCTGCCCTGATAGACGCAAGTGAGCCCTACAAACTGATATCAGGAACCTGGACTGCTGAGTTTTCTTTCCCAGGGAAAATGGAAAAAGGTTGTGCCCAGGGGCCTCTGGCCCTGACTGCAAAAAATCCTTATATCGAAGGATGGACCCCACACCGAAGTGTTCCCCACCTCAAACTTGTGCTGCCCTGATAGACCCAAGGGAGCCCTACAAACTGACATCAGGAACCTGGACTGCTGAGTTTTCTTTCCCAGGGAAAATGGAAAAAGGATATGCCCAGGGGCCCCTGGCCCTGACTGCAAAAAATCCTTATATCGAAGGGTGGACCCCACACCGAAGTTGTCCCCACCTCAAACTTGTGCTGCCCTAATAGACGCAAGGGAGCCCTACAAACTGACATCAGGAACCTGGACTGCTGAGTTTTCTTTCCCAGGGAAAATGGAAAAAGGATGTGCCCAGGGGCCCCTGGCCCTGACTGCAAAGAATCCTTATATCGAAGGATGGACCCCACACCAAAGTGTTCCCCACCTCAAACTTGTGCTGCCCTGATAGACCCAAGGGAGCCCTACAAACTGACATCAGGAACCTGGACTGCTGAGTTTTATTTCCCAGGGAAAATGGAAAAAGGTTGTGCCCAGGGGCCCCTGGCTCTGGGGTGGGGCCTCACTGCAAAAAATCCTTATATCGAAGGATGGAGCCCACACCGAATTTGTCCCCATCTCAAACTTGTGCTGCCCTGATAGACCCAAGGGAGACCTACAAACTGACATCAGGAACCTGGACTGCTGAGTTTTCTTTCCCAGGGAAAATGGAAAAAGGATGTGCCCAGGGGCCCCTGGCCCTGACTGCAAAAAATCCTTATATCGAAGGATGGAGCCCACACCGAAGTTGTCCCCACCTCAAACTTGTGCTGCCCTGATAGACCCAAGGGAGCCCTACAAACTGACATCAGGAACCTGGACTGCTGAGTTTTCTTTCCCAGGGAAAATGGAAAAAGGATGTGCCCAGGGGCCCCTGGCCCTGACTGCAAAAAATCCTTATATCGAAGGATGGACCCACACCGAAGTTGTCCCCACCTCAAACTTGTGCTGCCCTGATAGACCCAAGGGAGCCCTACAAACTGACATCAGGAACCTGGACTGCAGAGTTTTCTTTCCCAGGGAAAATGGAAAAAGGATGTGCCCAGGGGCCCCTGGCCCTGGGCTGGGGCCACACTACAAAAAATCCTTATATCGAAGTATGGACCCCACACCAAAGTTGTCCCCACCTCAAACTTGTACTGCCCTGATAGCCCCAAGGGAGCCCTACAAACTGACATCAGGAACCTGGACTGCTGAGTTTTCTTTCCCAGGGAAAATGGAAAAAGGATGTGCCCAGGGGCCCCTGGCCCTGACTGCAAAAAATCCTTATATCGAAGGGTGGACCCCACACCGAAGTTGTCCCCACCTCAAACTTGTGCTGCCCTGATAGACCCAAGGGAGCCCTACAAACTGACATCAGGAACCTGGACTGCTGAGTTTTCTTTCCCAGGGAAAATGGAAAAAGGTTGTGCCCAGGGGCCCCTGGCCCTGACTGCAAAGAATCCTTATATCGAAGGATGGACCCCACACCAAAGTGTTCCCCACCTCAAACTTGTGCTGCCCTGATAGACCCAAGGGAGCCCTACAAACTGACATCAGGAACCTGGACTGCTGAGTTTTCTTTCCCAGGGAAAATGGAAAAAGGTTGTGCCCAGTAGCAACCTGGCCCTGGGGTGGGGCCTCACTACAAAAAATCCTTATATCGAAGGATGGACCCCACACCGAAGTTGTCCCCACCTCAAACTTGTGCTGCCCTGATAGACCCAAGGGAGCCCTACAAACTGACATCAGGAACCTGGACTGCTGAGTTTTCTTTCCCAGGGAAAATGGCTAAAGGATGTGCCCAGGGGCCCCTAGCCCTGACTGCAAAAAATCCTTATATCGAAGGATGGACCCCACACCGAAGTTGTCCCCACCTCAAACTTGTGCTGCCCTGATAGACCCAAGGGAGCCCTACAAACTGACATCAGGAACCTGGACTGCTGAGTTTTCTTTCCCAGGGAAAATGGAAAAAGGATGTGCCCAGGGGCCCCTGGCCCTGACTGCAAAAAATCCTTATATCGAAGTATGGAGCCCACACTGAATTTGTCCCCAACTCAAACTTGTGCTGCCCTGATAGACCCAAGGGAGCCCTACAAACTGACATCAGGAACCTGGACTGCTGAGTTTTCTTTCCCAGGGAAAATGGAAAAAGGATATGCCCAGGGGCCCCTGGCCCTGACTGCAAAAAATCCTTATATCGAAGTATGGACCCCACATCAAAGTGGTCCCCACCTCAAACTTGCGCTGCCCTGATACACCCAAGGGAACCCTACAAACTGACATCAGGAACCTGGACTGCTGAGTTTTCTTTCCCAGGGAAAATGGAAAAAGGATGTGCCCAGGGGGCCCTGGCCCTGACTGTAAACAATCCTTATATCGAAGGATGGAGCCCACACCAAAGATGTCCCCAACTCAAACTTTTGCTGCCCTGATACACCCAAGGGAACCCTACAAACTGACATCAGGAACCTGGACTGCTGAGTTTTCTTTCCCAGGGAAAATGGAAAAAGATTGTTCCCAGGGGCCCCTGGCCCTGGGGTGGGGCCTCACTACAAAAAATCCTTATATCGAAGGATGGAGCCCACACCGAATTTGTCCCCATCTCAAACTTGTGCTGCCCTGATAGACCCAAGGGAGCCCTACAAACTGACATCAGGAACCTGGACTGCAGAGTTTTCTTTCCCAGGGAAAATGGAAAAAGGATGTGCCCAGGGGCCCCTGGCCCTGACTGCAAAAAATCCTTATATCGAAGGATGGAGCCCACACCGAAGTTGTCCCCACCTCAAACTTGTGCTGCCCTGATAGACCCAAGGGAGCCCTACAAACTGACATCAGGAACCTGGACTGCAGAGTTTTCTTTCCCAGGGAAAATGGAAAAAGGATGTGCCCAGGGGCCCCTAGCCCTGACTGCAAAAAATCCTTATATCGAAGGATGGACCCCACACCGAAGTTGTCCCCACCTCAAACTTGTGCTGCCCTGATAGACGCAAGGGAGCCCTACAAACTGACATCAGGAACCTGGACTGCTGAGTTTTCTTTCCCAGGGAATATGGAAAAAGGATGTGCCCAGGGGGCCCTGGCCCTGACTGCAAACAATCCTTATATCGAAGGATGGAGCCCACACCGAAGTTGTCCCCACGTCAAACTTTTGCTGCCCTGATAGACCCAAGGGAGCCCTACAAACTGACATCAGGAACCTGGTCTGCTGAGTTTTCTTTCCCAGGGAAAATGGCCAAAGGATGTGCCCAGGGGCCCCAGGCCCTGACTGCAAAAAATCCTTATATCGAAGGATGGACCCCACACCAAAGTGTTCCCCACCTCAAACTTGTGCTGCCCTGATAGACCCAAGGGAGCCCTACAAACTGACATCAGGAACCTGGACTGCTGAGTTTTCTTTCCCAGGGAAAATGGAAAAAGGTTGTGCCCAGGGGCCCCTGGCTCTGGGGTGGGGCCTCACTGCAAAAAATCCTTATATCGAAGGATGGAGCCCACACCGAATTTGTCCCCATCTCAAACTTGTGCTGCCCTGATAGACCCAAGGGAGCCCTACAAACTGACATCAGGAACCTGGACTGCTGAGTTTTCTTTCCCAGGGAAAATGGAAAAAGGATGTGCCCAGGGGCCCCTGGCCCTGACTGTAAAAAATCCTTATATCGAAGGATGGACCCACACCGAAGTTGTCCCCACCTCAAACTTGTGCTGCCCTGATAGACCCAAGGGAGCCCTACAAACTGACATCAGGAACCTGGACTGCAGAGTTTTCTTTCCCAGGGAAAATGGAAAAAGGATGTGCCCAGGGGCCCCTGGCCCTGACTGTAAAAAATCCTTATATCGAAGGATGGACCCACACCGAAGTTGTCCCCACCTCAAACTTGTGCTGCACTGATAGACCCAAGGGAGCCCTACAAACTGACATCAGGAACCTGGACTGCAGAGTTTTCTTTCCCAGGGAAAATGGAAAAAGATTGTGCCCAGGGGCCCCTGGCCCTGACTGCAAAAAATCCTTATATCGAAGGGTGGACCCCACACCGAAGTTGCCCCCACCTCAAACTTGTGCTGCCCTGATAGACCCAAGGGAGCCCTACAAACTGACATCAGGAACCTGGACTGCTGAATTTTCTTTCCCAGGGAAAATGGAAAAAGGATGTGCTCAGGGGCCCCTGGCCCTGACTGCAAAAATCCTTATATCGAAGGATGGACCCCACACCAAAGTTGTCCCCACCTCAAACTTGTACTGCCCTGATAGACCCAAGGGAGCCCTACAAACTGACATCAGGAACCTGGACTGCAGAGTTTTCTTTCCCAGGGAAAATGGAAAAAGGATGTGCCCAGGGGCCCCAGGCCCTGACTGCAAAAAATCCTTATATCGAAGGGTGGACCCCACACTGAAGTTGTCCCCACCTCAAACTTGTGCTGCCCTGATAGACCCAAGGGAGCCCTACAAACTGACATCAGGAACCTGGACTGCTGAGTTTTCTTTTCCAGGGAAAATGGAAAAAGGATGTGCCCAGGGGCCCCTGGCCCTGACTGCAAAAAATCCTTATATCGAAGGATGGAGCCCACACTAAATTTTTTCCCACCTCAAACTTGTGCTGCCCTGATAGACCCAAGGGAGCCCTACAAACTGACATCAGGAACCTGGACTGCTGAGTTTTCTTTCCCAGGGAAAATGGAAAAAGGATGTGCCCAGGGGCCCCTGGCCCTGACTGCAAAAAATCCTTATATCGAAGTATGGACCCCACATCAAAGTGGTCCCCACCTCAAACTTGTGCTGCCCTGATACACCCAAGGGAACCCTACAAACTGACATCAGGAACCTGGACTGCTGAATTTTCTTTCCCAGGGAAAATGGAAAAGGGATGTGCCCACGGGGCCCTGGCCCTGACTGCAAACAATCCTTATATCGAAGGATGGAGCCCACACCGAAGTTGTCCCCACCTCAAACTTTTGCTGCCCTGATACACCCAAGGGAACCCTACAAACTGACATCAGGAACCTGGACTGCTGAGTTTTCTTTCCCAGGGAAAATGGAAAAAGGTTGTGCCCAGGGGCCCCTGGCCCTGACTGCAAAAAATCCTTATATCGAAGGATGGACCCCACATCAAAGTTGTCCCCACCTAAAGCTTGTGCTGCCCTGATAGACCCAAGGGAGCCCTACAAACTGACATCAGGAACCTGGTCTGCTGAGTTTTCTTTCCCAGGGAAAATGGCCAAAGGATGTGCCCAGGGGCCCCTGGCCCTGACTGCAAAAAATCCTTATATCGAAGGATGGACCCCACACCAAAGTGTTCCCCACCTCAAACTTGTGCTGCCCTGATAGACCCAAGGGAGCCCTACAAACTGACATCAGGAACCTGGACTGCTGAGTTTTCTTTCCCAGGGAAAATGGAAAAAGGTTGTGCCCAGGGGCCCCTGGCCCTGACTGCAAAAAATCCTTATATCGAAGGATGGACCCCACACCAAAGTGTTCCCCACCTCAAACTTGTGCTGCCCTGATAGACCCAAGGGAGCCCTACAAACTGACATCAGGAACCTGGACTGCTGAGTTTTCTTTCCCAGGGAAAATGGAAAAAGGTTGTGCCCAGGGGCCCCTGGCCCTGGGGTGGGGACTCACTACAAAAAATCCTTATATCGAAGGATGGAGCCCACACCGAAGTTGTCCCCACCTCAAACTTGTGCTGCCCTGATAGACCCAAGGGAGCCCTACAAACTGATATCAGGAACCTGGACTGCTGAGTTTTCTTTCCCAGGGAAAATGGAAAAAGGTTTTGCCCAGGGGCCCCTGGCCCTGACTGCAAAAAATCCTTATATCGAAGGATGGAGCCCACACCGAAGTTGTCCCCACCTCAAACTTGTGCTGCCCTGATAGACCCAAGGGAGCCCTACAAACTGACATCAGGAACCTGGACTGCTGAGTTTTCTTTCCCAGGGAAAATGGAAAAAGGATGTGCCCAGGGGCCCCTGGCCCTGACTGTAAAAAATCCTTATATCGAAGGATGGACCCACACCGAAGTTGTCCCCACCTCAAACTTGTGCTGCCCTGATAGACCCAAGGGAGCCCTACAAACTGATATCAGGAACCTGGACTGCTGAGTTTTCTTTCCCAGGGAAAATGGAAAAAGGTTGTGCCCAGGGGCCCCTGGCCCTGACTGCAAAAAATCCTTATATCGAAGGATGGAGCCCACACCGAAGTTGTCCCCACCTCAAACTTGTGCTGCCCTGATAGACCCAAGGGAGCCCTACAAACTGACATCAGGAACCTGGACTGCTGAGTTTTCTTTCCCAGGGAAAATGGAAAAAGGATATGCCCAGGGGCCCCTGGCCCTGACTGCAAAAAATCCTTATATCGAAGGGTGGACCCCACACCGAAGTTGTCCCCACCTCAAACTTGTGCTGCCCTGATAGACCCAAGGGAGCCCTACAAACTGACATCAGGAACCTGGACTGCTGAGTTTTCTTTCCCAGGGAAAATGGAAAAAGGTTGTGCCCAGGGGCCCCTGGCTCTGGGGTGGGGCCTCACTGCAAAAAATCCTTATATCGAAGGATGGAGCCCACACCGAATTTGTCCCCATCTCAAACTTGTGCTGCCCTGATAGACCCAAGGGAGCCCTACAAACTGACATCAGGAACCTGGACTGCTGAGTTTTCTTTCCCAGGGAAAATGGAAAAAGGATGTGCCCAGGGGCCCCTGGCCCTGACTGCAAAAAATCCTTATATCGAAGGATGGACCCCACACCGAAGTTGTCCCCACCTCAAACTTGTGCTGCCCTGATAGACCCAAGGGAGCCCTACAAACTGACATCAGGAACCTGGACTGCTGAGTTTTCTTTCCCAGGGAAAATGGAAAAAGGATGTGCCCAGGGGCCCCTGGCCCTGACTGCAAAAAATCCTTATATCGAAGGATGGAGCCCACACCGAAGTTGTCCCCACCTCAAACTTGTGCTGCCCTGATAGACCCAAGGGAGCCCTACAAACTGACATCAGGAACCTGGACTGCTGAGTTTTCTTTCCCAGGGAAAATGGAAAAAGGATGTGCCCAGGGGCCCCAGGCCCTGACTGCAAAAATCCTTATATCGAAGGGTGTACCCCACACTGAAGTTGTCCCCACCTCAAACTTGTGCTGCCCTGATAGACCCAAGGGAGCCCTACAAACTGACATCAGGAACCTGGACTGCTGAGTTTTCTTTCCCAGGGAAAATGGAAAAAGGATGTGCCCAGGGGCCCCTGGCCCTGACTGCAAAATATCCTTATATTGAAGGATGGACCCCACATCAAAGTTGTCCCCACCTAAAACTTGTGCTGCCCTGATAGACCCAAGGGAGCCCTACAAACTGACATCAGGAACCTGGACTGCTGAGTTTTCTTTCCCAGGGAAAATGGAAAAAGGTTGTGCCCAGGGGCCCCTGGCCCTGGGGTGGGGCCTCACTGCAAAAAATCCTTATATCGAAGGATGGACCCCACACCGAAATTGTCCCCACCTCAAACTTGTGCTGCCCTGATAGACCCAAGGGAGCCCTACAAACTGACATCAGGAACCTGGACTGCTGAGTTTTCTTTCCCAGGGAAAATGGAAAAAGGTTGTGCCCAGGGGCCCCTGGCCCTGACTGCAAAAAATCCTTATATCGAAGGATGGAGCCCACACCGAAGTTGTCCCCACCTCAAACTTGTGCTGCCCTGATAGACCCAAGGGATCCCTACAAACTGACATCAGGAACCTGGACTGCTGAGTTTTCTTTCCCAGGGAAAATGGAAAAAGGATATGCCCAGGGGCCCCTGGCCCTGACTGCAAAAAATCCTTATATCGAAGGGTGGACCCCACACCGAAGTTGTCCCCACCTCAAACTTGTGCTGCCCTGATAGACCCAAGGGAGCCCTACAAACTGACATCAGGAACCTGGACTGCTGAGTTTTCTTTCCCAGGGAAAATGGAAAAAGGATGTGCCCAGGGGCCCCTGGCCCTGACTGCAAAGAATCCTTATATCGAAGGATGGACCCCACACCAAAGTGTTCCCCACCTCAAACTTGTGCTGCCCTGATAGACCCAAGGGAGCCCTACAAACTGACATCAGGAACCTGGACTGCTGAGTTTTCTTTCCCAGGGAAAATGGAAAAAGGTTGTGCCCAGGGGCCCCTGGCCCTGGGGTGGGGCCTCACTACAAAAAATCCTTATATCGAAGGATGGACCCACACCGAAGTTGTCCCCACCTCAAACTTGTGCTGCCCTGATAGACCCAAGGGAGCCCTACAAACTGACATCAGGAACCTGGACTGCTGAGTTTTCTTTCCCAGGGAAAATGGAAAAAGGGTATGCCCAGGGGCCCCTGGCCCTGACTGCAAAAAATCCTTATATCGAAGGGTGGACCCCACACCGAAGTTGTCCCCACCTCAAACTTGTGCTGCCCTAATAGACGCAAGGGAGCCCTACAAACTGACATCAGGAACCTGGACTGCTGAGTTTTCTTTCCCAGGGAAAATGGAAAAAGGATGTGCCCAGGGGCCCCTGGCCCTGACTGCAAAGAATCCTTATATCGAACGATGGACCCCACACCAAAGTGTTCCCCACCTCAAACTTGTGCTGCCCTGATAGACCCAAGGGAGCCCTACAAACTGACATCAGGAACCTGGACTGCTGAGTTTTCTTTCCCAGGGAAAATGGAAAAAGGTTGTGCCCAGGGGCCCCTGGCTCTGGGGTGGGGCCTCACTGCAAAAAATCCTTATATCGAAGGATGGAGCCCACACCGAATTTGTCCCCATCTCAAACTTGTGCTGCCCTGATAGACCCAAGGGAGCCCTACAAACTGACATCAGGAACCTGGACTGCTGAGTTTTCTTTCCCAGGGAAAATGGAAAAAGGATGTGCCCAGGGGCCCCTGGCCCTGACTGCAAAAAATCCTTATATCGAAGGATGGAGCCCACACCGAAGTTGTCCCCACCTCAAACTTGTGCTGCCCTGATAGACCCAAGGGAGCCCTACAAACTGACATCAGGAACCTGGACTGCTGAGTTTTCTTTCCCAGGGAAAATGGAAAAAGGTTGTGCCCAGGGGCCCCTGGCCCTGACTGTAAAAAATCCTTATATCGAAGGATGGACCCACACCGAAGTTGTCCCCACCTCAAACTTGTGCTGCCCTGATAGACCCAAGGGAGCCCTACAAACTGACATCAGGAACCTGGACTGCTGAGTTTTCTTTCCCAGGGAAAATGGAAAAAGGATATGCCCAGGGGCCCCTGGCCCTGACTGCAAAAAATCCTTATATCGAAGGGTGGACCCCACACCGAAGTTGTCCCCACCTCAAACTTGTGCTGCCCTGATAGACGCAAGGGAGCCCTACAAACTGACATCAGGAACCTGGACTGCAGAGTTTTCTTTCCCAGGGAAAATGGAAAAAGGATGTGCCCAGGGGCCCCTGGCCCTGGGCTGGGGCCGCACTACAAAAAATCCTTATATCGAAGGATGGACCCCACACCAAAGTTGTCCCCACCTCAAACTTGTACTGCCCTGATAGACCCAAGGGAGCCCTACAAACTGACATCAGGAACCTGGACTGCTGAGTTTTCTTTCCCAGGGAAAATGGAAAAAGGATATGCCCAGGGGCCCCTGGCCCTGACTGCAAAAAATCCTTATATCGAAGGGTGGACCCCACACCGAAGTTGTCCCCACCTCAAACTTGTGCTGCCCTGATAGACCCAAGGGAGCCCTACAAACTGACATCAGGAACCTGGACTGCTGAGTTTTCTTTCCCAGGGAAAATGGAAAAAGGATGTGCCCAGGGGCCCCTGGCCCTGACTGCAAAGAATCCTTATATCGAAGGATGGACCCCACACCAAAGTGTTCCCCACCTCAAACTTGTGCTGCCCTGATAGACCCAAGGGAGCCCTACAAACTGACATCAGGAACCTGGACTGCTGAGTTTTCTTTCCCAGGGAAAATGGAAAAAGGTTGTGCCCAGGGGCCCCTGGCCCTGGGGTGGGGCCTCACTACAAAAAATCC
This sequence comes from Lonchura striata, assembly GCF_050655825.1. Classification (NCBI taxonomy): domain Eukaryota; kingdom Metazoa; phylum Chordata; class Aves; order Passeriformes; family Estrildidae; genus Lonchura; species Lonchura striata. The sequence continues at coordinate 8,662,882 of NC_140708.1, read as the reverse complement.
TTATATCGAAGGATGGACCCACACCGAAGTTGTCCCCACCTCAAACTTGTGCTGCCCTGATAGACCCAAGGGAGCCCTACAAACTGACATCAGGAACCTGGACTGCTGAGTTTTCTTTCCCAGGGAAAATGGAAAAAGGTTGTGCCGAGGGGCCCCTGGCCCTGGGGTGGGGCCTCAACTGCAAAAAATCCTTATATCGAAGGGTGGACCCCACACCGAAGTTGTCCCCACCTCAAACTTGTGCTGCCCTGATAGACGCAAGTGAGCCCTACAAACTGATATCAGGAACCTGGACTGCTGAGTTTTCTTTCCCAGGGAAAATGGAAAAAGGTTGTGCCCAGGGGCCTCTGGCCCTGACTGCAAAAAATCCTTATATCGAAGGATGGACCCCACACCGAAGTGTTCCCCACCTCAAACTTGTGCTGCCCTGATAGACCCAAGGGAGCCCTACAAACTGACATCAGGAACCTGGACTGCTGAGTTTTCTTTCCCAGGGAAAATGGAAAAAGGATATGCCCAGGGGCCCCTGGCCCTGACTGCAAAAAATCCTTATATCGAAGGGTGGACCCCACACCGAAGTTGTCCCCACCTCAAACTTGTGCTGCCCTGATAGACGCAAGGGAGCCCTACAAACTGACATCAGGAACCTGGACTGCTGAGTTTTCTTTCCCAGGGAAAATGGAAAAAGGATGTGCCCAGGGGCCCCTGGCCCTGACTGCAAAGAATCCTTATATCGAAGGATGGACCCCACACCAAAGTGTTCCCCACCTCAAACTTGTGCTGCCCTGATAGACCCAAGGGAGCCCTACAAACTGACATCAGGAACCTGGACTGCTGAGTTTTATTTCCCAGGGAAAATGGAAAAAGGTTGTGCCCAGGGGCCCCTGGCTCTGGGGTGGGGCCTCACTGCAAAAAATCCTTATATCGAAGGATGGAGCCCACACCGAATTTGTCCCCATCTCAAACTTGTGCTGCCCTGATAGACCCAAGGGAGACCTACAAACTGACATCAGGAACCTGGACTGCTGAGTTTTCTTTCCCAGGGAAAATGGAAAAAGGATGTGCCCAGGGGCCCCTGGCCCTGACTGCAAAAAATCCTTATATCGAAGGATGGAGCCCACACCGAAGTTGTCCCCACCTCAAACTTGTGCTGCCCTGATAGACCCAAGGGAGCCCTACAAACTGACATCAGGAACCTGGACTGCTGAGTTTTCTTTCCCAGGGAAAATGGAAAAAGGATGTGCCCAGGGGCCCCTGGCCCTGACTGTAAAAAATCCTTATATCGAAGGATGGACCCACACCGAAGTTGTCCCCACCTCAAACTTGTGCTGCCCTGATAGACCCAAGGGAGCCCTACAAACTGACATCAGGAACCTGGACTGCAGAGTTTTCTTTCCCAGGGAAAATGGAAAAAGGATGTGCCCAGGGGCCCCTGGCCCTGGGCTGGGGCCACACTACAAAAAATCCTTATATCGAAGTATGGACCCCACACCAAAGTTGTCCCCACCTCAAACTTGTACTGCCCTGATAGCCCCAAGAGAGCCCTACAAACTGACATCAGGAACCTGGACTGCTGAGTTTTCTTTCCCAGGGAAAATGGAAAAAGGATGTGCCCAGGGGCCCCTGGCCCTGACTGCAAAAAATCCTTATATCGAAGGGTGGACCCCACACCGAAGTTGTCCCCACCTCAAACTTGTGCTGCCCTGATAGACCCAAGGGAGCCCTACAAACTGACATCAGGAACCTGGACTGCTGAGTTTTCTTTCCCAGGGAAAATGGAAAAAGGTTGTGCCCAGGGGCCCCTGGCCCTGACTGCAAAGAATCCTTATATCGAAGGATGGACCCCACACCAAAGTGTTCCCCACCTCAAACTTGTGCTGCCCTGATAGACCCAAGGGAGCCCTACAAACTGACATCAGGAACCTGGACTGCTGAGTTTTCTTTCCCAGGGAAAATGGAAAAAGGTTGTGCCCAGTAGCAACCTGGCCCTGGGGTGGGGCCTCACTACAAAAAATCCTTATATCGAAGGATGGACCCCACACCGAAGTTGTCCCCACCTCAAACTTGTGCTGCCCTGATAGACCCAAGGGAGCCCTACAAACTGACATCAGGAACCTGGACTGCTGAGTTTTCTTTCCCAGGGAAAATGGCCAAAGGATGTGCCCAGGGGCCCCTAGCCCTGACTGCAAAAAATCCTTATATCGAAGGATGGACCCCACACCGAAGTTGTCCCCACCTCAAACTTGTGCTGCCCTGATAGACCCAAGGGAGCCCTACAAACTGACATCAGGAACCTGGACTGCTGAGTTTTCTTTCCCAGGGAAAATGGAAAAAGGATGTGCCCAGGGGCCCCTGGCCCTGACTGCAAAAAATCCTTATATCGAAGTATGGAGCCCACACTGAATTTGTCCCCAACTCAAACTTGTGCTGCCCTGATAGACCCAAGGGAGCCCTACAAACTGACATCAGGAACCTGGACTGCTGAGTTTTCTTTCCCAGGGAAAATGGAAAAAGGATATGCCCAGGGGCCCCTGGCCCTGACTGCAAAAAATCCTTATATCGAAGTATGGACCCCACATCAAAGTGGTCCCCACCTCAAACTTGCGCTGCCCTGATACACCCAAGGGAACCCTACAAACTGACATCAGGAACCTGGACTGCTGAGTTTTCTTTCCCAGGGAAAATGGAAAAAGGATGTGCCCAGGGGGCCCTGGCCCTGACTGTAAACAATCCTTATATCGAAGGATGGAGCCCACACCAAAGATGTCCCCAACTCAAACTTTTGCTGCCCTGATACACCCAAGGGAACCCTACAAACTGACATCAGGAACCTGGACTGCTGAGTTTTCTTTCCCAGGGAAAATGGAAAAAGATTGTTCCCAGGGGCCCCTGGCCCTGGGGTGGGGCCTCAATACAAAAAATCCTTATATCGAAGGATGGAGCCCACACCGAATTTGTCCCCATCTCAAACTTGTGCTGCCCTGATAGACGCAAGGGAGCCCTACAAACTGACATCAGGAACCTGGACTGCAGAGTTTTCTTTCCCAGGGAAAATGGAAAAAGGATGTGCCCAGGGGCCCCTGGCCCTGACTGCAAAAAATCCTTATATCGAAGGATGGAGCCCACACCGAAGTTGTCCCCACCTCAAACTTGTGCTGCCCTGATAGACCCAAGGGAGCCCTACAAACTGACATCAGGAACCTGGACTGCAGAGTTTTCTTTCCCAGGGAAAATGGAAAAAGGATGTGCCCAGGGGCCCCTAGCCCTGACTGCAAAAAATCCTTATATCGAAGGATGGACCCCACACCGAAGTTGTCCCCACCTCAAACTTGTGCTGCCCTGATAGACGCAAGGGAGCCCTACAAACTGACATCAGGAACCTGGACTGCTGAGTTTTCTTTCCCAGGGAATATGGAAAAAGGATGTGCCCAGGGGGCCCTGGCCCTGACTGCAAACAATCCTTATATCGAAGGATGGAGCCCACACCGAAGTTGTCCCCACGTCAAACTTTTGCTGCCCTGATAGACCCAAGGGAGCCCTACAAACTGACATCAGGAACCTGGTCTGCTGAGTTTTCTTTCCCAGGGAAAATGGCCAAAGGATGTGCCCAGGGGCCCCAGGCCCTGACTGCAAAAAATCCTTATATCGAAGGATGGACCCCACATCAAAGTGGTCCCCACCTCAAACTTGTGCTGCCCTGATAGACCCAAGGGAGCCCTACAAACTGACATCAGGAACCTGGACTGCTGAGTTTTCTTTCCCAGGGAAAATGGAAAAAGGTTGTGCCCAGGGGCCCCTGGCTCTGGGGTGGGGCCTCACTGCAAAAAATCCTTATATCGAAGGATGGAGCCCACACCGAATTTGTCCCCATCTCAAACTTGTGCTGCCCTGATAGACCCAAGGGAGCCCTACAAACTGACATCAGGAACCTGGACTGCTGAGTTTTCTTTCCCAGGGAAAATGGAAAAAGGATGTGCCCAGGGGCCCCTGGCCCTGACTGTAAAAAATCCTTATATCGAAGGATGGACCCACACCGAAGTTGTCCCCACCTCAAACTTGTGCTGCCCTGATAGACCCAAGGGAGCCCTACAAACTGACATCAGGAACCTGGACTGCAGAGTTTTCTTTCCCAGGGAAAATGGAAAAAGGATGTGCCCAGGGGCCCCTGGCCCTGACTGTAAAAAATCCTTATATCGAAGGATGGACCCACACCGAAGTTGTCCCCACCTCAAACTTGTGCTGCCCTGATAGACCCAAGGGAGCCCTACAAACTGACATCAGGAACCTGGACTGCAGAGTTTTCTTTCCCAGGGAAAATGGAAAAAGATTGTGCCCAGGGGCCCCTGGCCCTGACTGCAAAAAATCCTTATATCGAAGGGTGGACCCCACACCGAAGTTGCCCCCACCTCAAACTTGTGCTGCCCTGATAGACCCAAGGGAGCCCTACAAACTGACATCAGGAACCTGGACTGCTGAATTTTCTTTCCCAGGGAAAATGGAAAAAGGATGTGCTCAGGGGCCCCTGGCCCTGACTGCAAAAATCCTTATATCGAAGGATGGACCCCACACCAAAGTTGTCCCCACCTCAAACTTGTACTGCCCTGATAGACCCAAGGGAGCCCTACAAACTGACATCAGGAACCTGGACTGCAGAGTTTTCTTTCCCAGGGAAAATGGAAAAAGGTTGTGCCCAGGGGCCCCAGGCCCTGACTGCAAAAAATCCTTATATCGAAGGGTGGACCCCACACTGAAGTTGTCCCCACCTCAAACTTGTGCTGCCCTGATAGACCCAAGGGAGCCCTACAAACTGACATCAGGAACCTGGACTGCTGAGTTTTCTTTTCCAGGGAAAATGGAAAAAGGATGTGCCCAGGGGGCCCTGGCCCTGACTGCAAAAAATCCTTATATCGAAGGATGGAGCCCACACTAAATTTTTTCCCACCTCAAACTTGTGCTGCCCTGATAGACCCAAGGGAGCCCTACAAACTGACATCAGGAACCTGGACTGCTGAGTTTTCTTTCCCAGGGAAAATGGAAAAAGGATGTGCCCAGGGGCCCCTGGCCCTGACTGCAAAAAATCCTTATATCGAAGTATGGACCCCACATCAAAGTGGTCCCCACCTCAAACTTGTGCTGCCCTGATACACCCAAGGGAACCCTACAAACTGACATCAGGAACCTGGACTGCTGAATTTTCTTTCCCAGGGAAAATGGAAAAGGGATGTGCCCACGGGGCCCTGGCCCTGACTGCAAACAATCCTTATATCGAAGGATGGAGCCCACACCGAAGTTGTCCCCACCTCAAACTTTTGCTGCCCTGATACACCCAAGGGAACCCTACAAACTGACATCAGGAACCTGGACTGCTGAGTTTTCTTTCCCAGGGAAAATGGAAAAAGGTTGTGCCCAGGGGCCCCTGGCCCTGACTGCAAAAAATCCTTATATCGAAGGATGGACCCCACATCAAAGTTGTCCCCACCTAAAGCTTGTGCTGCCCTGATAGACCCAAGGGAGCCCTACAAACTGACATCAGGAACCTGGTCTGCTGAGTTTTCTTTCCCAGGGAAAATGGCCAAAGGATGTGCCCAGGGGCCCCTGGCCCTGACTGCAAAAAATCCTTATATCGAAGGATGGACCCCACACCAAAGTGTTCCCCACCTCAAACTTGTGCTGCCCTGATAGACCCAAGGGAGCCCTACAAACTGACATCAGGAACCTGGACTGCTGAGTTTTCTTTCCCAGGGAAAATGGAAAAAGGTTGTGCCCAGGGGCCCCTGGCCCTGACTGCAAAAAATCCTTATATCGAAGGATGGACCCCACACCAAAGTGTTCCCCACCTCAAACTTGTGCTGCCCTGATACACCCAAGGGAACCCTACAAACTGACATCAGGAACCTGGACTGCTGAGTTTTCTTTCCCAGGGAAAATGGAAAAAGGTTGTGCCCAGGGGCCCCTGGCCCTGACTGCAAAAAATCCTTATATCGAAGGATGGACCCCACATCAAAGTTGTCCCCACCTAAAGCTTGTGCTGCCCTGATAGACCCAAGGGAGCCCTACAAACTGACATCAGGAACCTGGTCTGCTGAGTTTTCTTTCCCAGGGAAAATGGCCAAAGGATGTGCCCAGGGGCCCCTGGCCCTGACTGCAAAAAATCCTTATATCGAAGGATGGACCCCACACCAAAGTGTTCCCCACCTCAAACTTGTGCTGCCCTGATAGACCCAAGGGAGCCCTACAAACTGACATCAGGAACCTGGACTGCTGAGTTTTCTTTCCCAGGGAAAATGGAAAAAGGTTGTGCCCAGGGGCCCCTGGCCCTGACTGCAAAAAATCCTTATATCGAAGGATGGACCCCACACCAAAGTGTTCCCCACCTCAAACTTGTGCTGCCCTGATAGACCCAAGGGAGCCCTACAAACTGACATCAGGAACCTGGACTGCTGAGTTTTCTTTCCCAGGGAAAATGGAAAAAGGTTGTGCCCAGGGGCCCCTGGCCCTGGGGTGGGGACTCACTACAAAAAATCCTTATATCGAAGGATGGAGCCCACACCGAAGTTGTCCCCACCTCAAACTTGTGCTGCCCTGATAGACCCAAGGGAGCCCTACAAACTGATATCAGGAACCTGGACTGCTGAGTTTTCTTTCCCAGGGAAAATGGAAAAAGGTTTTGCCCAGGGGCCCCTGGCCCTGACTGCAAAAAATCCTTATATCGAAGGATGGAGCCCACACCGAAGTTGTCCCCACCTCAAACTTGTGCTGCCCTGATAGACCCAAGGGAGCCCTACAAACTGACATCAGGAACCTGGACTGCTGAGTTTTCTTTCCCAGGGAAAATGGAAAAAGGATGTGCCCAGGGGCCCCTGGCCCTGACTGTAAAAAATCCTTATATCGAAGGATGGACCCACACCGAAGTTGTCCCCACCTCAAACTTGTGCTGCCCTGATAGACCCAAGGGAGCCCTACAAACTGACATCAGGAACCTGGACTGCAGAGTTTTCTTTCCCAGGGAAAATGGAAAAAGATTGTGCCCAGGGGCCCCTGGCCCTGACTGCAAAAAATCCTTATATCGAAGGGTGGACCCCACACCGAAGTTGCCCCCACCTCAAACTTGTGCTGCCCTGATAGACCCAAGGGAGCCCTACAAACTGACATCAGGAACCTGGACTGCTGAATTTTCTTTCCCAGGGAAAATGGAAAAAGGATGTGCTCAGGGGCCCCTGCCCTGACTGCAAAAATCCTTATATCGAAGGATGGACCCCACACCAAAGTTGTCCCCACCTCAAACTTGTACTGCCCTGATAGACCCAAGGGAGCCCTACAAACTGACATCAGGAACCTGGACTGCAGAGTTTTCTTTCCCAGGGAAAATGGAAAAAGGATGTGCCCAGGGGCCCCAGGCCCTGACTGCAAAAAATCCTTATATCGAAGGGTGGACCCCACACTGAAGTTGTCCCCACCTCAAACTTGTGCTGCCCTGATAGACCCAAGGGAGCCCTACAAACTGACATCAGGAACCTGGACTGCTGAGTTTTCTTTTCCAGGGAAAATGGAAAAAGGATGTGCCCAGGGGCCCCTGGCCCTGACTGCAAAAAATCCTTATATCGAAGGATGGAGCCCACACTAAATTTTTTCCCACCTCAAACTTGTGCTGCCCTGATAGACCCAAGGGAGCCCTACAAACTGACATCAGGAACCTGGACTGCTGAGTTTTCTTTCCCAGGGAAAATGGAAAAAGGATGTGCCCAGGGGCCCCTGGCCCTGACTGCAAAAAATCCTTATATCGAAGTATGGACCCCACATCAAAGTGGTCCCCACCTCAAACTTGTGCTGCCCTGATACACCCAAGGGAACCCTACAAACTGACATCAGGAACCTGGACTGCTGAATTTTCTTTCCCAGGGAAAATGGAAAAGGGATGTGCCCACGGGGCCCTGGCCCTGACTGCAAACAATCCTTATATCGAAGGATGGAGCCCACACCGAAGTTGTCCCCACCTCAAACTTTTGCTGCCCTGATACACCCAAGGGAACCCTACAAACTGACATCAGGAACCTGGACTGCTGAGTTTTCTTTCCCAGGGAAAATGGAAAAAGGTTGTGCCCAGGGGCCCCTGGCCCTGACTGCAAAAAATCCTTATATCGAAGGATGGACCCCACATCAAAGTTGTCCCCACCTAAAGCTTGTGCTGCCCTGATAGACCCAAGGGAGCCCTACAAACTGACATCAGGAACCTGGTCTGCTGAGTTTTCTTTCCCAGGGAAAATGGCCAAAGGATGTGCACAGGGGCCCCTGGCCCTGACTGCAAAAAATCCTTATATCGAAGGATGGACCCCACACCAAAGTGTTCCCCACCTCAAACTTGTGCTGCCCTGATAGACCCAAGGGAGCCCTACAAACTGACATCAGGAACCTGGACTGCTGAGTTTTCTTTCCCAGGGAAAATGGAAAAAGGTTGTGCCCAGGGGCCCCTGGCCCTGACTGCAAAAAATCCTTATATCGAAGGATGGACCCCACACCAAAGTGTTCCCCACCTCAAACTTGTGCTGCCCTGATAGACCCAAGGGAGCCCTACAAACTGACATCAGGAACCTGGACTGCTGAGTTTTCTTTCCCAGGGAAAATGGAAAAAGGTTGTGCCCAGGGGCCCCTGGCCCTGGGGTGGGGACTCACTACAAAAAATCCTTATATCGAAGGATGGAGCCCACACCGAAGTTGTCCCCACCTCAAACTTGTGCTGCCCTGATAGACCCAAGGGAGCCCTACAAACTGATATCAGGAACCTGGACTGCTGAGTTTTCTTTCCCAGGGAAAATGGAAAAAGGTTTTGCCCAGGGGCCCCTGGCCCTGACTGCAAAAAATCCTTATATCGAAGGATGGAGCCCACACCGAAGTTGTCCCCACCTCAAACTTGTGCTGCCCTGATAGACCCAAGGGAGCCCTACAAACTGACATCAGGAACCTGGACTGCTGAGTTTTCTTTCCCAGGGAAAATGGAAAAAGGATATGCCCAGGGGCCCCTGGCCCTGACTGCAAAAAATCCTTATATCGAAGGGTGGACCCCACACCGAAGTTGTCCCCACCTCAAACTTGTGCTGCCCTGATAGACCCAAGGGAGCCCTACAAACTGACATCAGGAACCTGGACTGCTGAGTTTTCTTTCCCAGGGAAAATGGAAAAAGGATGTGCCCAGGGGCCCCTAGCCCTGACTGCAAAGAATCCTTATATCGAAGGATGGACCCCACACCAAAGTGTTCCCCACCTCAAACTTGTGCTGCCCAGATAGACCCAAGGGAGCCCTACAAACTGACATCAGGAACCTGGACTGCTGAGTTTTCTTTCCCAGGGAAAATGGAAAAAGGTTGTGCCCAGGGGCCCCTGGCTCTGGGTTGGGGCCTCACTGCAAAAAATCCTTATATCGAAGGATGGAGCCCACACCGAAGTTGTCCCCACCTCAAACTTGTGCTGCCCTGATAGACCCAAGGGAGCCCTACAAACTGATATCAGGAACCTGGACTGCTGAGTTTTCTTTCCCAGGGAAAATGGAAAAAGGTTGTGCCCAGGGGCCCCTGGCCCTGACTGCAAAAAATCCTTATATCGAAGGATGGACCCCACACCGAAGTTGTCCCCACCTCAAACTTGTGCTGCCCTGATAGACCCAAGGGAGCCCTACAAACTGACATCAGGAACCTGGACTGCTGAGTTTTCTTTCCCAGGGAAAATGGAAAAAGGATATGCCCAGGGGCCCCTGGCCCTGACTGCAAAAAATCCTTATATCGAAGGGTGGACCCCACACCGAAGTTGTCCCCACCTCAAACTTGTGCTGCCCTGATAGACCCAAGGGAGCCCTACAAACTGACATCAGGAACCTGGACTGCTGAGTTTTCTTTCCCAGGGAAAATGGAAAAAGGATGTGCCCAGGGGCCCCTGGCCCTGACTGCAAAGAATCCTTATATCGAAGGATGGACCCCACACCAAAGTGTTCCCCACCTCAAACTTGTGCTGCCCAGATAGACCCAAGGGAGCCCTACAAACTGACATCAGGAACCTGGACTGCTGAGTTTTCTTTCCCAGGGAAAATGGAAAAAGGTTGTGCCCAGGGGCCCCTGGCTCTGGGGTGGGGCCTCACTGCAAAAAATCCTTATATCGAAGGATGGAGCCCACACCAAATTTGTCCCCATCTCAAACTTGTGCTGCCCTGATAGACCCAAGGGAGCCCTACAAACTGACATCAGGAACCTGGACTGCTGAGTTTTCTTTCCCAGGGAAAATGGAAAAAGGATGTGCCCAGGGGCCCCTGGCCCTGACTGCAAAAAATCCTTATATCGAAGGATGGAGCCCACACCGAAGTTGTCCCCACCTCAAACTTGTGCTGCCCTGATAGACCCAAGGGAGCCCTACAAACTGACATCAGGAACCTGGACTGCTGAGTTTTCTTTCCCAGGGAAAATGGAAAAAGGATGTGCCCAGGGGCCCCTGGCCCTGACTGCAAAAAATCCTTATATCGAAGGATGGAGCCCACACCGAAGTTGTCCCCACCTCAAACTTCTGCTGCCCTGATAGACCCAAGGGAGCCCTACAAACTGACATCAGGAACCTGGACTGCTGAGTTTTCTTTCCCAGGGAAAATGGAAAAAGGATGTGCCCAGGGGCCCCAGGCCCTGACTGCAAAAATCCTTATATCGAAGGGTGTACCCCACACTGAAGTTGTCCCCACCTCAAACTTGTGCTGCCCTGATAGACCCAAGGGAGCCCTACAAACTGACATCAGGAACCTGGACTGCTGAGTTTTCTTTCCCAGGGAAAATGGAAAAAGGATGTGCCCAGGGGCCCCTGGCCCTGACTGCAAAATATCCTTATATTGAAGGATGGACCCCACATCAAAGTTGTCCCCACCTAAAACTTGTGCTGCCCTGATAGACCCAAGGGAGCCCTACAAACTGACATCAGGAACCTGGACTGCTGAGTTTTCTTTCCCAGGGAAAATGGAAAAAGGTTGTGCCCAGGGGCCCCTGGCCCTGGGGTGGGGCCTCACTGCAAAAAATCCTTATATCGAAGGATGGACCCCACACCGAAATTGTCCCCACCTCAAACTTGTGCTGCCCTGATAGACCCAAGGGAGCCCTACAAACTGACATCAGGAACCTGGACTGCTGAGTTTTCTTTCCCAGGGAAAATGGAAAAAGGTTGTGCCCAGGGGCCCCTGGCCCTGACTGCAAAAAATCCTTATATCGAAGGATGGAGCCCACACCGAAGTTGTCCCCACCTCAAACTTGTGCTGCCCTGATAGACCCAAGGGATCCCTACAAACTGACATCAGGAACCTGGACTGCTGAGTTTTCTTTCCCAGGGAAAATGGAAAAAGGATATGCCCAGGGGCCCCTGGCCCTGACTGCAAAAAATCCTTATATCGAAGGATGGACCCCACACCGAAGTTGTCCCCACCTCAAACTTGTGCTGCCCTGATAGACCCAAGGGAGCCCTACAAACTGACATCAGGAACCTGGACTGCTGAGTTTTCTTTCCCAGGGAAAATGGAAAAAGGATGTGCCCAGGGGCCCCTGGCCCTGACTGCAAAGAATCCTTATATCGAAGGATGGACCCCACACCAAAGTGTTCCCCACCTCAAACTTGTGCTGCCCTGATAGACCCAAGGGAGCCCTACAAACTGACATCAGGAACCTGGACTGCTGAGTTTTCTTTCCCAGGGAAAATGGAAAAAGGATGTGCCCAGGGGCCCCTGGCCCTGACTGCAAAAAATCCTTATATCGAAGGATGGAGCCCACACCGAAGTTGTCCCCACCTCAAACTTGTGCTGCCCTGATAGACCCAAGGGAGCCCTACAAACTGACATCAGGAACCTGGACTGCTGAGTTTTCTTTCCCAGGGAAAATGGAAAAAGGATGTGCCCAGGGGCCCCTGGCCCTGACTGCAAAAAATCCTTATATCGAAGGATGGAGCCCACACCGAAGTTGTCCCCACCTCAAACTTCTGCTGCCCTGATAGACCCAAGGGAGCCCTACAAACTGACATCAGGAACCTGGACTGCTGAGTTTTCTTTCCCAGGGAAAATGGAAAAAGGATGTGCCCAGGGGCCCCAGGCCCTGACTGCAAAAATCCTTATATCGAAGGGTGTACCCCACACTGAAGTTGTCCCCACCTCAAACTTGTGCTGCCCTGATAGACCCAAGGGAGCCCTACAAACTGACATCAGGAACCTGGACTGCTGAGTTTTCTTTCCCAGGGAAAATGGAAAAAGGATGTGCCCAGGGGCCCCTGGCCCTGACTGCAAAATATCCTTATATTGAAGGATGGACCCCACATCAAAGTTGTCCCCACCTAAAACTTGTGCTGCCCTGATAGACCCAAGGGAGCCCTACAAACTGACATCAGGAACCTGGACTGCTGAGTTTTCTTTCCCAGGGAAAATGGAAAAAGGTTGTGCCCAGGGGCCCCTGGCCCTGGGGTGGGGCCTCACTGCAAAAAATCCTTATATCGAAGGATGGACCCCACACCGAAATTGTCCCCACCTCAAATATCTGCTGCCCTGATAGACCCAAGGGAGCCCTACAAACTGACATCAGGAACCTGGACTGCTGAGTTTTCTTTCCCAGGGAAAATGGAAAAAGGATGTGCCCAGGGGCCCCTGGCCCTGACTGCAAAAAATCCTTATATCGAAGGATGGAGCCCACACCGAAGTTGTCCCCACCTCAAACTTCTGCTGCCCTGATAGACCCAAGGGAGCCCTACAAACTGACATCAGGAACCTGGACTGCTGAGTTTTCTTTCCCAGGGAAAATGGAAAAAGGATATGCCCAGGGGCCCCTGGCCCTGACTGCAAAAAATCCTTATATCGAAGGGTGGACCCCACACCGAAGTTGTCCCCACCTCAAACTTGTGCTGCCCTGATAGACCCAAGGGAGCCCTACAAACTGACATCAGGAACCTGGACTGCTGAGTTTTCTTTCCCAGGGAAAATGGAAAAAGGATGTGCCCAGGGGCCCCTGGCCCTGACTGCAAAGAATCCTTATATCGAAGGATGGACCCCACACCAAAGTGTTCCCCACCTCAAACTTGTGCTGCCCAGATAGACCCAAGGGAGCCCTACAAACTGACATCAGGAACCTGGACTGCTGAGTTTTCTTTCCCAGGGAAAATGGAAAAAGGTTGTGCCCAGGGGCCCCTGGCTCTGGGGTGGGGCCTCACTGCAAAAAATCCTTATATCGAAGGATGGAGCCCACACCAAATTTGTCCCCATCTCAAACTTGTGCTGCCCTGATAGACCCAAGGGAGCCCTACAAACTGACATCAGGAACCTGGACTGCTGAGTTTTCTTTCCCAGGGAAAATGGAAAAAGGATGTGCCCAGGGGCCCCTGGCCCTGACTGCAAAAAATCCTTATATCGAAGGATGGAGCCCACACCGAAGTTGTCCCCACCTCAAACTTGTGCTGCCCTGATAGACCCAAGGGAGCCCTACAAACTGACATCAGGAACCTGGACTGCTGAGTTTTCTTTCCCAGGGAAAATGGAAAAAGGATGTGCCCAGGGGCCCCTGGCCCTGACTGCAAAAAATCCTTATATCGAAGGATGGAGCCCACACCGAAGTTGTCCCCACCTCAAACTTCTGCTGCCCTGATAGACCCAAGGGAGCCCTACAAACTGACATCAGGAACCTGGACTGCTGAGTTTTCTTTCCCAGGGAAAATGGAAAAAGGATGTGCCCAGGGGCCCCAGGCCCTGACTGCAAAAATCCTTATATCGAAGGGTGTACCCCACACTGAAGTTGTCCCCACCTCAAACTTGTGCTGCCCTGATAGACCCAAGGGAGCCCTACAAACTGACATCAGGAACCTGGACTGCTGAGTTTTCTTTCCCAGGGAAAATGGAAAAAGGATGTGCCCAGGGGCCCCTGGCCCTGACTGCAAAATATCCTTATATTGAAGGATGGACCCCACATCAAAGTTGTCCCCACCTAAAACTTGTGCTGCCCTGATAGACCCAAGGGAGCCCTACAAACTGACATCAGGAACCTGGACTGCTGAGTTTTCTTTCCCAGGGAAAATGGAAAAAGGTTGTGCCCAGGGGCCCCTGGCCCTGGGGTGGGGCCTCACTGCAAAAAATCCTTATATCGAAGGATGGACCCCACACCGAAATTGTCCCCACCTCAAACTTGTGCTGCCCTGATAGACCCAAGGGAGCCCTACAAACTGACATCAGGAACCTGGACTGCTGAGTTTTCTTTCCCAGGGAAAATGGAAAAAGGTTGTGCCCAGGGGCCCCTGGCCCTGACTGCAAAAAATCCTTATATCGAAGGATGGAGCCCACACCGAAGTTGTCCCCACCTCAAACTTGTGCTGCCCTGATAGACCCAAGGGATCCCTACAAACTGACATCAGGAACCTGGACTGCTGAGTTTTCTTTCCCAGGGAAAATGGAAAAAGGATATGCCCAGGGGCCCCTGGCCCTGACTGCAAAAAATCCTTATATCGAAGGATGGACCCCACACCGAAGTTGTCCCCACCTCAAACTTGTGCTGCCCTGATAGACCCAAGGGAGCCCTACAAACTGACATCAGGAACCTGGACTGCTGAGTTTTCTTTCCCAGGGAAAATGGAAAAAGGATGTGCCCAGGGGCCCCTGGCCCTGACTGCAAAGAATCCTTATATCGAAGGATGGACCCCACACCAAAGTGTTCCCCACCTCAAACTTGTGCTGCCCTGATAGACCCAAGGGAGCCCTACAAACTGACATCAGGAACCTGGACTGCTGAGTTTTCTTTCCCAGGGAAAATGGAAAAAGGATGTGCCCAGGGGCCCCTGGCCCTGACTGCAAAAAATCCTTATATCGAAGGATGGAGCCCACACCGAAGTTGTCCCCACCTCAAACTTGTGCTGCCCTGATAGACCCAAGGGAGCCCTACAAACTGACATCAGGAACCTGGACTGCTGAGTTTTCTTTCCCAGGGAAAATGGAAAAAGGATGTGCCCAGGGGCCCCTGGCCCTGACTGCAAAAAATCCTTATATCGAAGGATGGAGCCCACACCGAAGTTGTCCCCACCTCAAACTTCTGCTGCCCTGATAGACCCAAGGGAGCCCTACAAACTGACATCAGGAACCTGGACTGCTGAGTTTTCTTTCCCAGGGAAAATGGAAAAAGGATGTGCCCAGGGGCCCCAGGCCCTGACTGCAAAAATCCTTATATCGAAGGGTGTACCCCACACTGAAGTTGTCCCCACCTCAAACTTGTGCTGCCCTGATAGACCCAAGGGAGCCCTACAAACTGACATCAGGAACCTGGACTGCTGAGTTTTCTTTCCCAGGGAAAATGGAAAAAGGATGTGCCCAGGGGCCCCTGGCCCTGACTGCAAAATATCCTTATATTGAAGGATGGACCCCACATCAAAGTTGTCCCCACCTAAAACTTGTGCTGCCCTGATAGACCCAAGGGAGCCCTACAAACTGACATCAGGAACCTGGACTGCTGAGTTTTCTTTCCCAGGGAAAATGGAAAAAGGTTGTGCCCAGGGGCCCCTGGCCCTGGGGTGGGGCCTCACTGCAAAAAATCCTTATATCGAAGGATGGACCCCACACCGAAATTGTCCCCACCTCAAATATCTGCTGCCCTGATAGACCCAAGGGAGCCCTACAAACTGACATCAGGAACCTGGACTGCTGAGTTTTCTTTCCCACGGAAAATGGCCAAAGGATGTGCCCAGGGGCCCCTGGCCCTGGGCTGGAACCTGACTGCAAAGAATCCTTATATCGAAGGATGGACCCCACACCGAAGTTGTCCCCACCTCAAACTTGTGCTGCCCTGATAGACCCAAGGGAGCCCTACAAACTGACATCAGGAACCTGGACTGCTGAGTTTTCTTTCCCAGGGAAAATGGAAAAAGGATGTGCCCAGGGGCCCCTAGCCCTGACTGCAAAAAATCCTTATATCGAAGGATGGACCCCACACCGAAGTTGTCCCCACCTCAAACTTGTGCTGCCCTGATAGACCCAAGGGAGCCCTACAAACTGACATCAGGAACCTGGACTGCTGAGTTTTCTTTCCCAGGGAAAATGGAAAAAGGATGAGCCCAGGGGACCCTGGCCCTGGGCTGGGGACTCACTACAAAAAATCCTTATATCGAAGGATGGACCCCACACCGAAGTTGTCCCCACTTCAAACTTGTGCTGCCCTGATAGACCCAAGGGAGCCCTACAAACTGACATCAGGAACCTGGACTGCTGAGTTTTCTTTCCCAGGGAAAATGGAAAAAGGATATGCCCAGGGGCCCCTGGCACTGACTGCAAAAAATCCTTATATCGAAGGATGGAGCCCACACCGAAGTTGTCCCCACCTCAAACTTGTGCTGCCCTGATAGACCCAAGGGAGCCCTACAAACTGACATCAGGAACCTGGACTGCTGAGTTTTCTTTCCCAGGGAAAATGGCCAAAGGATGTGCCCAGGGGGCCCTGGCCCTGACTGCAAAAAATCCTTATATCGAAGTATGGACCCCACATCAAAGTGGTCCCCACCTCAAACTTGTGCTGCCCTGATACACCTAAGGGAACCCTACAAACTGACATCAGGAACCTGGACTGCTGAATTTTCTTTCCCAGGGAAAATGGAAAAAGGATGTGCCCACGGGGCCCTCGCCCTGACTGCAAACAATCCTTATATCGAAGGATGGAGCCCACACCGAAGTTGTCCCCACCTCAAACTTTTGCTGCCCTGATACACCCAAGGGAACCCTACAAACTGACATCAGGAACCTGGACTGCTGAGTTTTCTTTCCCAGGGAAAATGGAAAAAGGTTGTGCCCAGGGGCCCCTGGCCCTGACTGCAAAAAATCCTTATATCAAAGGATGGACCCCACACCAAAGTGTTCCCCACCTCAAACTTGTGCTGCCCTGATAGACCCAAGGGAGCCCTACAAACTGACATCAGGAACCTGGACTGCTGAGTTTTCTTTCCCAGGGAAAATGGAAAAAGGTTGTGCCCAGGGGCCCCTGGCCCTGGGGTGGGGCCTCACTGCAAAAAATCCTTATATCGAAGGATGGAGCCCACACCGAAGTTGTCCCCACCTCAAACTTGTGCTGCCCTGATAGACCCAAGGGAGCCCTACAAACTGATATCAGGAACCTGGACTGCTGAGTTTTCTTTCCCAGGGAAAATGGAAAAAGGTTGTGCCCAGGGGCCCCTGGCCCTGACTGCAAAAAATCCTTATATCGAAGGATGGAGCCCACACCGAAGTTGTCCCCACCTCCAACTTGTGCTGCCCTGATAGACCCAAGGGAGCCCTACAAACTGACATCAGGAACCTGGACTGCTGAGTTTTCTTTCCCAGGGAAAATGGAAAAAGGATATGCCCAGGGGCCCCTGGCCCTGACTGCAAAAAATACTTATAGCGAAGGGTGGACCCCACACCGAAGTTGTCCCCACCTCAAACTTGTGCTGCCCTGATAGACCCAAGGGAGCCCTACAAACTGACATCAGGAACCTGGACTGCTGAGTTTTCTTTCCCAGGGAAAATGGAAAATGGATGTGCCCAGGGGCCCCTGGCCCTGACTGCAAAGAATCCTTATATCGAAGGATGGACCCCACACCGAAGTTGTCCCCACTTCAAACTTGTGCTGCCCTGATAGACCCAAGGGAGCCCTACAAACTGACATCAGGAACCTGGACTGCTGAGTTTTCTTTCCCAGGGAAAATGGAAAAAGGATGTGCCCAGGGGGCCCTGGCCCTGACTGCAAACAATCCTTATATCGAAGGATGGACCCCACACCAAAGTTGTCCCCACCTCAAACTTGTGCTGCCCTGATAGACCCAAGGGAGCCCTACAAACTGACATCAGGAACCTGGACTGCTGAGTTTTCTTTCCCAGGGAAAATGGAAAAAGGATGTGCCCAGGGGCCCCTGGCCCTGACTGCAAAAATCCTTATATCGAAGGATGGACCCCAGACCAAAGTTGTCCCCACCTCAAACTTGTACTGCCCTGATAGACCCAAGGGAGCCCTACAAACTGACATCAGGAACCTGGACTGCTGAGTTTTCTTTCCCAGGGAAAATGGAAAAAGGATGTGCCCAGGGGCCCCAGGCCCTGACTGCAAAAATCCTTATATCGAAGGGTGTACCCCACACTGAAGTTGTCCCCACCTCAAACTTGTGCTGCCCTGATAGACCCAAGGGAGCCCTACAAACTGACATCAGGAACCTGGACTGCTGAGTTTTCTTTCCCAGGGAAAATGGAAAAAGGATGTGCCCAGGGGCCCCTGGCCCTGACTGCAAAATATCCTTATATTGAAGGATGGACCCCACATGAAAGTTGTCCCCACCTAAAACTTGTGCTGCCCTGATAGACCCAAGGGAGCCCTACAAACTGACATCAGGAACCTAGTCTGCTGAGTTTTCTTTCCCAGGGAAAATGGCCAAAGGATGTGCCCAGGGGCCCCTGGCCCTGACTGCAAAAAATCCTTATATCGAAGGATGGACCCCACACCGAAATTGTCCCCACCTCAAACTTGTGCTGCCCTGATAGACCCAAGGGAGCCCTACAAACTGACATCAGGAACCTGGACTGCTGAGTTTTCTTTCCCAGGGAAAATGGAAAAAGGATGTGCCCAGGGGCCCCTGGCCCTGACTGCAAAGAATCCTTATATCGAAGGATGGACCCCACACCGAAGTTGTCCCCACGTCAAACTTGTGCTGCCCTGATAGACCCAAGGGAGACCTACAAACTGACATCAGGAACCTGGACTGCTGAGTTTTCTTTCCCAGGGAAAATGGAAAAAGGATGTGCCCAGGGGCCCCTGGCCCTGACTGCAAAAAATCCTTATATCGAAGGATGGAGCCCACACCGAAGTTGTCCCCACCTCAAATATCTGCTGCCCTGATAGAACCAAGGGAGCCCTACAAACTGACATCAGGAACCTGGACTGCTGAGTTTTCTTTCCCACGGAAAATGGCCAAAGGATGTGCCCAGGGGCCCCTGGCCCTGGGCTGGAACCTGACTGCAAAGAATCCTTATATTGAAGGATGGACCCCACACCAAAGTGTTCCCCACCTCAAACTTGTGCTGCCCTGATAGACCCAAGGGAGCCCTACAAACTGACATCAGGAACCTGGACTGCTGAGTTTTCTTTCCCAGGGAAAATGGAAAAAGGATGTGCCCAGGGGCCCCTAGCCCTGACTGCAAAAAATCCTTATATCGAAGGATGGACCCCACACCGAAGTTGTCCCCACCTCAAACTTGTGCTGCCCTGATAGACCCAAGGGAGCCCTACAAACTGACATCAGGAACCTGGACTGCTGAGTTTTCTTTCCCAGGGAAAATGGAAAAAGGATGTGCCCAGGGGCCCCTGGCCCTGGGCTGGGGACTCACTACAAAAAATCCTTATATCGAAGGATGGAGCCCACACCGAAGTTGTCCCCACTTCAAACTTGTGCTGCCCTGATAGACCCAAGGGAGCCCTACAAACTGACATCAGGAACCTGGACTGCTGAGTTTTCTTTCCCAGGGAAAATGGAAAAAGGATATGCCCAGGGGCCCCTGGCACTGACTGCAAAAAATCCTTATATCGAAGGATGGACCCCACACCGAAGTTGTCCCCACCTCAAACTTGTGCTGCCCTGATAGACCCAAGGGAGCCCTACAAACTGACATCAGGAACCTGGACTGCTGAGTTTTCTTTCCCAGGGAAAATGGCCAAAGGATGTGCCCAGGGGGCCCTGGCCCTGACTGCAAAGAATCCTTATATCGAAGGATGGACCCCACACCAAAATTGCCCCACCTCAAACTTGTGCTGCCCTAATAGTCCCAAGGGAGCCCTACAAACTGACATCAGGAACCTGGACTGCTGAGTTTTCTTTCCCAGGGAAAATGGAAAAAGGATGTGCCCAGGGGCCCCTAGCCCTGACTGCAAAAAATCCTTATATCGAAGGATGGACCCCACACCGAAGTTGTCCCCACCTCAAACTTGTGCTGCCCTGATAGACCCAAGGGAGCCCTACAAACTGACATCAGGAACCTGGACTGCTGAGTTTTCTTTCCCAGGGAAAATGGAAAAAGGATGTGCCCAGGGGCCCCTGGCCCTGGGCTGGGGACTCACTACAAAAAATCCTTATATCGAAGGATGGAGCCCACACCGAAGTTGTCCCCACTTCAAACTTGTGCTGCCCTGATAGACCCAAGGGAGCCCTACAAACTGACATCAGGAACCTGGACTGCTGAGTTTTCTTTCCCAGGGAAAATGGAAAAAGGATATGCCCAGGGGCCCCTGGCACTGACTGCAAAAAATCCTTATATCGAAGGATGGACCCCACACCGAAGTTGTCCCCACCTCAAACTTGTGCTGCCCTGATAGACCCAAGGGAGCCCTACAAACTGACATCAGGAACCTGGACTGCTGAGTTTTCTTTCCCAGGGAAAATGGCCAAAGGGTGTGCCCAGGGGGCCCTGGCCCTGACTACAAAAAATCCTTATATCGAAGGATGGACCCCACACCAAAATTGCCCCACCTCAAACTTGTGCTGCCCAGATAGACCCAAGGGAGCCCTACAAACTGACATCAGGAACCTGGACTGCTGAGTTTTCTTTCCCAGGGAAAATGGAAAAAGGTTGTGCCCAGGGGCCCCAGGCCCTGACTGCAAAAAATCCTTATATCAAAGGATGGACCCCACATCAAAGTGTTCCCCACCTCAAACATCTGCTGCCCTGATAGACCCAAGGGAGCCCTACAAACTGACATCAGGAACCTGGACTGCTGAGTTTTCTTTCCAACGGAAAATGGCCAAAGGATGTGCCCAGGGGCCCCTGGCCCTGGGCTGGAACCTGACTGCAAAGAATCCTTATATCGAAGGATGGACCCCACACCGAAGTTGTCCCCACCTCAAACTTGTGCTGCCCTGATAGACCCAAGGGAGCCCTACAAACTGACATCAGGAACCTGGACTGCTGAGTTTTCTTTCCAAGGGAAAATGGAAAAAGGATGTGCCCAGGGGCCCCTAGCCCTGACTGCAAAAAATCCTTATATCGAAGGATGGACCCCACACCGAAGTTGTCCCCACCTCAAACTTGTGC
Source organism: Lonchura striata (assembly GCF_050655825.1). NCBI lineage: Eukaryota > Metazoa > Chordata > Aves > Passeriformes > Estrildidae > Lonchura > Lonchura striata. Next base: position 8,641,815 of record NC_140708.1, on the reverse strand, counting down.
TGCCCTGATAGACCCAAGGGAGCCCTACAAACTGACATCAGGAACCTGGACTGCTGAGTTTTCTTTCCCAGGGAAAATGGAAAAAGGATGTGCCCAGGGGCCCCTGGCCCTGGGCTGGGGACTCACTACAAAAAATCCTTATATCGAAGGATGGACCCCACACCGAAGTTGTCCCCACTTCAAACTTGTGCTGCCCTGATAGACCCAAGGGAGCCCTACAAACTGACATCAGGAACCTGGACTGCTGAGTTTTCTTTCCCAGGGAAAATGGAAAAAGGATATGCCCAGGGGCCCCTGGCCCTGGGGTGGGGCCTCACTGCAAAAAATCCTTATATCGAAGGATGGACCCCACACCGAAGTTGTCCCCACCTCAAACTTGTGCTGCCCTGATAGACCCAAGGGAGCCCTACAAACTGACATCAGGAACCTGGACTGCTGAGTTTTCTTTCCCAGGGAAAATGGAAAAAGGTTGTGCCCAGGGGCCCCTGGCCCTGACTGCAAAAAATCCTTATATCGAAGAATGGAGCCCACACCGAAGTTGTCCCCACCTCAAACTTGTGCTGCCCTGATACACCTAAGGGAGCCCTACAAACTGACATCAGGAACATGGACTGCTGAGTTTTCTTTCCCAGGGAAAATGGAAAAAGGATGTGCCCAGGGGCCCCTGGCCCTGACTGCAAAGAATCCTTATATCGAATGATGGACCCCACACCAAAGTGTTCCCCACCTCAAACTTGTGCTGCCCAGATAGACCCAAGGGAGCCCTACAAACTGACATCAGGAACCTGGACTGCTGAGTTTTCTTTCCCAGGGAAAATGGAAAAAGGTTGTGCCCAGGGGCCCCTGGCTCTGGGATGGGGCCTCACTGCAAAAAATCCTTATATCGAAGGATGGAGCCCACACCGAATTTCTCCCCATCTCAAACTTGTGCTGCCCTGATAGACCCAAGGGAGCCCTACAAACTGACATCAGGAACCTGGACTGCTGAGTTTTCTTTCCCAGGGAAAATGGAAAAAGGATGTGCCCAGGGGCCCCTGGCCCTGACTGCAAAAAATCCTTATATCGAAGGATGGAGCCCACACCGAAGTTGTCCCCACCTCAAACTTGTGCTGCCCTGATAGACCCAAGGGAGCCCTACAAACTGACATCAGGAACCTGGACTGCTGAGTTTTCTTTCCCAGGGAAAATGGAAAAAGGATGTGCCCAGGGGCCCCTGGCCCTGACTGCAAAAAATCCTTATATCGAAGGATGGAGCCCACACCGAAGTTGTCCCCACCTCAAACTTGTGCTGCCCTGATAGACCCAAGGGAGCCCTACAAACTGACATCAGGAACCTGGACTGCTGAGTTTTCTTTCCCAGGGAAAATGGAAAAAGGATGTGCCCAGGGGCCCCTGGCCCTGGGCTGGGGCCTCACTACAAAAAATCCTTATATCGAAGGATGGACCCCACACCGAAGTTGTCCCCACTTCAAACTTGTGCTGCCCTGATAGACCCAAGGGAGCCCTACAAACTGACATCAGGAACCTGGACTGCTGAGTTTTCTTTCCCAGGGAAAATGGAAAGAGGATGTGCCCAGGGGCCCCTGGCCCTGACTGCAAAAAATCGTTATATCGAAGGATGGACCCCACACCAAAGTTGTCCCCACCTCAAACTTGTGCTGCCCTGATAGACCCAAGGGAGCCCTACAAACTGACATCAGGAACCTGGACTGCAGAGTTTTCTTTCCCAGGGAAAATGGAAAAAGGATGTGCCCAGGGGCCCCTGGCCCTGACTGCAAAAATCCTTATATCGAAGGATGGACCCCACACCAAAGTTGTCCCCACCTCAAACTTGTACTGCCCTGATAGACCCAAGGGAGCCCTACAAACTGACATCAGGAACCTGGACTGCTGAGTTTTCTTTCCCAGGGAAAATGGAAAAAGGATGTGCCCAGGGGCCCCAAGCCCTGACTGCAAAAATCCTTATATCGAAGGGTGTACCCCACACTGAAGTTGTCCCCACCTCAAACTTGTGCTGCCCTGATAGACCCAAGGGAGCCCTACAAACTGACATCAGGAACCTGGACTGCTGAGTTTTCTTTCCCACGGAAAATGGAAAAAGGATGTGCCCAGGGGCCCCTGGCCCTGACTGCAAAAAATCCTTATATCGAAGGATGGAGCCCACACTGAATTTGTTCCCACCTCAAACTTGTGCTGCCCTGATAGACCCAAGGGAGCCCTACAAACTGACATCAGGAACCTGGACTGCTGAGTTTTCTTTCCCAGGGAAAATGGAAAAAGGATATGCCCAGGGGCCCCTGGCCCTGACTGCAAAAAATCCTTATATCGAAGTATGGACCCCACATCAAAGTGGTCCCCACCTCAAACTTGTGCTGCCCTGATACACCCAAGGGAACCCTACAAACTGACATCAGGAACCTGGACTGCTGAGTTTTCTTTCCCAGGGAAAATGGAAAAAGGATGTGCCCAGGGGGCCCTGGCCCTGACTGCAAACAATCCTTATATCGAAGGATGGAGCCCACACCGAAGTTGTCCCCACCTCAAACTTTTGCTGCCCTGATACACCCAAGGGAACCCTACAAACTGACATCAGGAACCTGGACTGCTGAGTTTTCTTTCCCAGGGAAAATGGAAAAAGGATGTGCCCAGGGGCCCCTGGCCCTGACTGCAAAATATCCTTATATTGAAGGATGGACCCCACATCAAAGTTGTCCCCACCTAAAACTTGTGCTGCCCTGATAGACCCAAGGGAGCCCTACAAACTGACATCAGGAACCTAGTCTGCTGAGTTTTCTTTCCCAGGGAAAATGGCCAAAGGATGTGCCCAGGGGCCCCTAGCCCTGACTGCAAAAAATCCTTATATCGAAGGATGGACCCCACACCGAAGTTGTCCCCACCTCAAACTTGTGCTGCCCTGATAGACCCAAGGGAGCCCTACAAACTGACATCAGGAACCTGGACTGCTGAGTTTTCTTTCCCAGGGAAAATGGAAAAAGGATGTGCCCAGGGGCCCCTGGCCCTGGGCTGGGGACTCACTACAAAAAATCCTTATATCGAAGGATGGAGCCCACACCGAAGTTGTCCCCACTTCAAACTTGTGCTGCCCTGATAGACCCAAGGGAGCCCTACAAACTGACATCAGGAACCTGGACTGCTGAGTTTTCTTTCCCAGGGAAAATGGAAAAAGGATATGCCCAGGGGCCCCTGGCACTGACTGCAAAAAATCCTTATATCGAAGGATGGACCCCACACCGAAGTTGTCCCCACCTCAAACTTGTGCTGCCCTGATAGACCCAAGGGAGCCCTACAAACTGACATCAGGAACCTGGACTGCTGAGTTTTCTTTCCCAGGGAAAATGGCCAAAGGGTGTGCCCAGGGGGCCCTGGCCCTGACTACAAAAAATCCTTATATCGAAGGATGGACCCCACACCAAAATTGCCCCACCTCAAACTTGTGCTGCCCAGATAGACCCAAGGGAGCCCTACAAACTGACATCAGGAACCTGGACTGCTGAGTTTTCTTTCCCAGGGAAAATGGAAAAAGGTTGTGCCCAGGGGCCCCAGGCCCTGACTGCAAAAAATCCTTATATCAAAGGATGGACCCCACATCAAAGTGTTCCCCACCTCAAACATCTGCTGCCCTGATAGACCCAAGGGAGCCCTACAAACTGACATCAGGAACCTGGACTGCTGAGTTTTCTTTCCAACGGAAAATGGCCAAAGGATGTGCCCAGGGGCCCCTGGCCCTGGGCTGGAACCTGACTGCAAAGAATCCTTATATCGAAGGATGGACCCCACACCGAAGTTGTCCCCACCTCAAACTTGTGCTGCCCTGATAGACCCAAGGGAGCCCTACAAACTGACATCAGGAACCTGGACTGCTGAGTTTTCTTTCCAAGGGAAAATGGAAAAAGGATGTGCCCAGGGGCCCCTAGCCCTGACTGCAAAAAATCCTTATATCGAAGGATGGACCCCACACCGAAGTTGTCCCCACCTCAAACTTGTGCTGCCCTGATAGACCCAAGGGAGCCCTACAAACTGACATCAGGAACCTGGACTGCTGAGTTTTCTTTCCCAGGGAAAATGGAAAAAGGATGTGCCCAGGGGCCCCTGGCCCTGGGCTGGGGACTCACTACAAAAAATCCTTATATCGAAGGATGGACCCCACACCGAAGTTGTCCCCACTTCAAACTTGTGCTGCCCTGATAGACCCAAGGGAGCCCTACAAACTGACATCAGGAACCTGGACTGCTGAGTTTTCTTTCCCAGGGAAAATGGAAAAAGGATATGCCCAGGGGCCCCTGGCCCTGGGGTGGGGCCTCACTGCAAAAAATCCTTATATCGAAGGATGGACCCCACACCGAAGTTGTCCCCACCTCAAACTTGTGCTGCCCTGATAGACCCAAGGGAGCCCTACAAACTGACATCAGGAACCTGGACTGCTGAGTTTTCTTTCCCAGGGAAAATGGAAAAAGGTTGTGCCCAGGGGCCCCTGGCCCTGACTGCAAAAAATCCTTATATCGAAGAATGGAGCCCACACCGAAGTTGTCCCCACCTCAAACTTGTGCTGCCCTGATACACCTAAGGGAGCCCTACAAACTGACATCAGGAACATGGACTGCTGAGTTTTCTTTCCCAGGGAAAATGGAAAAAGGATGTGCCCAGGGGCCCCTGGCCCTGACTGCAAAGAATCCTTATATCGAATGATGGACCCCACACCAAAGTGTTCCCCACCTCAAACTTGTGCTGCCCAGATAGACCCAAGGGAGCCCTACAAACTGACATCAGGAACCTGGACTGCTGAGTTTTCTTTCCCAGGGAAAATGGAAAAAGGTTGTGCCCAGGGGCCCCTGGCTCTGGGATGGGGCCTCACTGCAAAAAATCCTTATATCGAAGGATGGAGCCCACACCGAATTTCTCCCCATCTCAAACTTGTGCTGCCCTGATAGACCCAAGGGAGCCCTACAAACTGACATCAGGAACCTGGACTGCTGAGTTTTCTTTCCCAGGGAAAATGGAAAAAGGATGTGCCCAGGGGCCCCTGGCCCTGACTGCAAAAAATCCTTATATCGAAGGATGGAGCCCACACCGAAGTTGTCCCCACCTCAAACTTGTGCTGCCCTGATAGACCCAAGGGAGCCCTACAAACTGACATCAGGAACCTGGACTGCTGAGTTTTCTTTCCCAGGGAAAATGGAAAAAGGATGTGCCCAGGGGCCCCTGGCCCTGACTGCAAAAAATCCTTATATCGAAGGATGGAGCCCACACCGAAGTTGTCCCCACCTCAAACTTGTGCTGCCCTGATAGACCCAAGGGAGCCCTACAAACTGACATCAGGAACCTGGACTGCTGAGTTTTCTTTCCCAGGGAAAATGGAAAAAGGATGTGCCCAGGGGCCCCTGGCCCTGGGCTGGGGCCTCACTACAAAAAATCCTTATATCGAAGGATGGACCCCACACCGAAGTTGTCCCCACTTCAAACTTGTGCTGCCCTGATAGACCCAAGGGAGCCCTACAAACTGACATCAGGAACCTGGACTGCTGAGTTTTCTTTCCCAGGGAAAATGGAAAGAGGATGTGCCCAGGGGCCCCTGGCCCTGACTGCAAAAAATCGTTATATCGAAGGATGGACCCCACACCAAAGTTGTCCCCACCTCAAACTTGTGCTGCCCTGATAGACCCAAGGGAGCCCTACAAACTGACATCAGGAACCTGGACTGCAGAGTTTTCTTTCCCAGGGAAAATGGAAAAAGGATGTGCCCAGGGGCCCCTGGCCCTGACTGCAAAAATCCTTATATCGAAGGATGGACCCCACACCAAAGTTGTCCCCACCTCAAACTTGTACTGCCCTGATAGACCCAAGGGAGCCCTACAAACTGACATCAGGAACCTGGACTGCTGAGTTTTCTTTCCCAGGGAAAATGGAAAAAGGATGTGCCCAGGGGCCCCAAGCCCTGACTGCAAAAATCCTTATATCGAAGGGTGTACCCCACACTGAAGTTGTCCCCACCTCAAACTTGTGCTGCCCTGATAGACCCAAGGGAGCCCTACAAACTGACATCAGGAACCTGGACTGCTGAGTTTTCTTTCCCACGGAAAATGGAAAAAGGATGTGCCCAGGGGCCCCTGGCCCTGACTGCAAAAAATCCTTATATCGAAGGATGGAGCCCACACTGAATTTGTTCCCACCTCAAACTTGTGCTGCCCTGATAGACCCAAGGGAGCCCTACAAACTGACATCAGGAACCTGGACTGCTGAGTTTTCTTTCCCAGGGAAAATGGAAAAAGGATATGCCCAGGGGCCCCTGGCCCTGACTGCAAAAAATCCTTATATCGAAGTATGGACCCCACATCAAAGTGGTCCCCACCTCAAACTTGTGCTGCCCTGATACACCCAAGGGAACCCTACAAACTGACATCAGGAACCTGGACTGCTGAGTTTTCTTTCCCAGGGAAAATGGAAAAAGGATGTGCCCAGGGGGCCCTGGCCCTGACTGCAAACAATCCTTATATCGAAGGATGGACCCCACACCAAAGTTGTCCCCACCTCAAACTTTTGCTGCCCTGATACACCCAAGGGAACCCTACAAACTGACATCAGGAACCTGGACTGCTGAGTTTTCTTTCCCAGGGAAAATGGAAAAAGGATGTGCCCAGGGGCCCCTGGCCCTGACTGCAAAATATCCTTATATTGAAGGATGGACCCCACATCAAAATTGTCCCCACCTAAAACTTGTGCTGCCCTGATAGACCCAAGGGAGCCCTACAAACTGACATCAGGAACCTAGTCTGCTGAGTTTTCTTTCCCAGGGAAAATGGCCAAAGGATGTGCCCAGGGGCCCCTGGCCCTGACTGCAAAAAATCCTTATATCGAAGGATGGACCCCACACCAAAGTGTTCCCCACCTCAAACTTGTGCTGCCCTGATAGACCCAAGGGAGCCCTACAAACTGACATCAGGAACCTGGACTGCTGAGTTTTCTTTCCCAGTGAAAATGGAAAAAGGTTGTGCCCAGGGGCCCCTGGCCCTGGGGTGGGGCCTCACTGCAAAAAATCCTTATATCGAAGGATGGACCCCACACCGAAATTGTCCCCACCTCAAACTTGTGCTGCCCTGATAGACCCAAGGGAGCCCTACAAACTGACATCAGGAACCTGGACTGCTGAGTTTTCTTTCCCAGGGAAAATGGAAAAAGGTTGTGCCCAGGGGCCCCTGGCCCTGACTGCAAAAAATCCTTATATCGAAGGATGGAGCCCACACCGAAGTTGTCCCCACCTCAAACTTGTGCTGCCCTGATAGACCCAAGGGAGCCCTACAAACTGACATCAGGAACCTGGACTGCTGAGTTTTCTTTCCCAGGGAAAATGGAAAAAGGATGTGCCCAGGGGCCCCTGGCCCTGACCGCAAAAAATCCTTATATCGAAGGATGGACCCCACACCGAAGTTGTCCCCACCTCAAACTTGTGCTGCCCTGATAGACCCAAGGGAGCCCTACAAACTGACATCAGGAACCTGGACTGCTGAGTTTTCTTTCCCAGGGAAAATGGAAAAAGGATGTGCCCAGGGGCCCCTGGCCCTGACTGCAAAAAATCCTTATATCGAAGGATGGAGCCCACACCGAAGTTGTCCCCACCTCAAACATCTGCTGCCCTGATAGACCCAAGGGAGCCCTACAAACTGACATCAGGAACCTGGACTGCTGAGTTTTCTTTCCCACGGAAAATGGCCAAAGGATGTGCCCAGGGGCCCCTGGCCCTGGGCTGGAACCTGACTGCAAAGAATCCTTATATCGAAGGATGGACCCCACACCGAAGTTGTCCCCACCTCAAACTTGTGCTGCCCTGATAGACCCAAGGGAGCCCTACAAACTGACATCAGGAACCTGGACTGCTGAGTTTTCTTTCCCAGGGAAAATGGAAAAAGGATGTGCCCAGGGGCCCCTGGCCCTGACTGCAAAAAATCCTTATATCGAAGGATGGACCCCACACCGAAGTTGTCCCCACCTCAAACTTGTGCTGCCCTGATAGACCCAAGGGAGCCCTACAAACTGACATCAGGAACCTGGACTGCTGAGTTTTCTTTCCCAGGGAAAATGGAAAAAGGATGTGCCCAGGGGCCCCTGGCCCTGGGCTGTGGACTCACTACAAAAAATCCATATATCGAAGGATGGACCCCACACCGAAGTTGTCCCCACTTCAAACTTGTGCTGCCCTGATAGACCCAAGGGAGCCCTACAAACTGACATCAGGAACCTGGACTGCTGAGTTTTCTTTCCCAGGGAAAATGGAAAAAGGATATGCCCAGGGGCCCCTGGCACTGACTGCAAAAAATCCTTATATCGAAGGATGGAGCCCACACCGAAGTTGTCCCCACCTCAAACTTGTGCTGCCCTGATAGACCCAAGGGAGCCCTACAAACTGACATCAGGAACCTGGACTGCTGAGTTTTCTTTCCCAGGGAAAATGGCCAAAGGATGTGCCCAGGGGGCCCTGGCCCTGACTGCAAAAAATCCTTATATCGAAGGATGGACCCCACACCAAAATTGCCCCACCTCAAACTTGTGCTGCCCTGATAGACCCAAGGGAGCCCTACAAACTGACATCAGGAACCTGGACTGCTGAGTTTTCTTTCCCAGGGAAAATGGAAAAAGGATGTGCCCAGGGGCCCCTGGCCCTGGGCTGGGGACTCACTATAAAAAATCCTTATATCAAAGGATGGACCCCACACAGAAGTTGTCCCCACTTCAAACTTGTGCTGCCCTGATAGACCCAAGGGAGCCCTACAAACTGACATCAGGAACCTGGACTGCTGAGTTTTCTTTCCCAGGGAAAATGGAAAAAGGATATGCCCAGGGGCCCCTGGCACTGACTGCAAAAAATCCTTATATCGAAGGATGGACGCCACACCAAAATTGCCCCACCTCAAACTTGTGCTGCCCTGATACACCCAAGGGAACCCTACAAACTGAAATCAGGAACCTGGACTGCTGAGTTTTCTTTCCCAGGGAAAATGGAAAAAGGATGTGCCCAGGGGGCCCTGGCCCTGACTGCAAACAATCCGTATATCGAAGGATGGAGCCCACACCGAAGTTGTCCCCACCTCAAACTTTTGCTGCCCTGATAGACCCAAGGGAACCCTACAAACTGACATCAGGAACCTGGACTGCTGAGTTTTCTTTCCCAGGGAAAATGGAAAAAGGTTGTGGCCAGGGGCCCCTGGCCCTGACTGCAAAAAATCCTTATATCGAAGGATGGACCCCACACCGAAGTTGTCCCCACCTCAAACTTGTGCTGCCCTGATAGACCCAAGGGAGCCCTACAAACTGACATCAGGAACCTGGACTGCTGAGTTTTCTTTCCCAGGGAAAATGGAAAAAGGTTGTGCCCAGGGGCCCCTGGCCCTGGGGTGGGGCCTCACTGCAAAAAATCCTTATATCGAAGGATGGACCCCACACCGAAGTTGTCCCCACCTCAAACTTGTGCTGCCCTGATAGACCCAAGGGAGCCCTACAAACTGACATCAGGAACCTGGACTGCTGAGTTTTCTTTCCCAGGGAAAATGGAAAAAGGTTGTGCCCAGGGGCCCCTGGCCCTGACTGCAAAAAATCCTTATATCGAAGGATGGAGCCCACACTGAATTTGTCCCCACCTCAAACTTGTGCTGCCCTGATAGACCCAAGGGAGCCCTACAAACTGACATCAGGAACCTGGACTGCTGAGTTTTCTTTCCCAGGGAAAATGGAAAAAGGATGTGCCCAGGGGCCCCTGGCCCTGACTGCAAAAAATCCTTATATCGAAGGATGGACCCCACACCGAAGTTGTCCCCACCTCAAACTTGTGCTGCCCTGATAGACCCAAGGGAGCCCTACAAACTGACATCAGGAACCTGGACTGCTGAGTTTTCTTTCCCAGGGAAAATGGAAAAAGGATGTGCCCAGGGGCCCCTAGCCCTGACTGCAAAAAATCCTTATATCGAAGGATGGAGCCCACACCGAAGTTGTCCCCACCTCAAACTTGTGCTGCCCTGATAGACCCAAGGGAGCCCTACAAACTGACATCAGGAACCTGGACTGCTGAGTTTTCTTTCCCAGGGAAAATGGAAAAAGGATGTGCCCAGGGGCCCCTGGCCCTGGGCTGGGGACTCACTACAAAAAATCCTTATATCGAAGGATGGACCCCACACCGAAGTTGTCCCCACTTCAAACTTGTGCTGCCCTGATAGACCCAAGGGAGCCCTACAAACTGACATCAGGAACCTGGACTGCTGAGTTTTCTTTCCCAGGGAAAATGGAAAAAGGATATGCCCAGGGGCCCCTGGCACTGACTGCAAAAAATCCTTATATCGAAGGATGGAGCCCACACCGAAGTTGTCCCCACCTCAAACTTGTGCTGCCCTGATAGACCCAAGGGAGCCCTACAAACTGACATCAGGAACCTGGACTGCTGAGTTTTCTTTCCCAGGGAAAATGGCCAAAGGATGTGCCCAGGGGGCCCTGGCCCTGACTGCAAAAAATCCTTATATCGAAGGATGGACCCCACACCAAAATTGCCCCACCTCAAACTTGTGCTGCCCTGATAGACCCAAGGGAGCCCTACAAACTGACATCAGGAACCTGGACTGCTGAGTTTTCTTTCCCAGGGAAAATGGAAAAAGGATGTGCCCAGGGGCCCCTAGCCCTGACTGCAAAAAATCCTTATATCGAAGGATGGACCCCACACCGAAGTTGTCCCCACCTCAAACTTGTGCTGCCCTGATAGACCCAAGGGAGCCCTACAAACTGACATCAGGAACCTGGACTGCTGAGTTTTCTTTCCCAGGGAAAATGGAAAAAGGATGTGCCCAGGGGCCCCTGGCGCTGGGCTGGGGACTCACTACAAAAAATCCTTATATCGAAGGATGGACCCCACACCGAAGTTGTCCCCACTTCAAACTTGTGCTGCCCTGATAGACCCAAGGGAGCCCTACAAACTGACATCAGGAACCTGGACTGCTGAGTTTTCTTTCCCAGGGAAAATGGAAAAAGGATATGCCCAGGGGCCCCTGGCACTGACTGCAAAAAATCCTTATATCGAAGGATGGACCCCACACCGAAGTTGTCCCCACCTCAAACTTGTGCTGCCCTGATAGACCCAAGGGAGCCCTACAAACTGACATCAGGAACCTGGACTGCTGAGTTTTCTTTCCCAGGGAAAATGGAAAAAGGTTGTGCCCAGGGGCCCCTGGCCCTGACTGCAAAAAATCCTTATATCGAAGGATGGAGCCCACACCGAAGTTGTCCCCACCTCAAACTTGTGCTGCCCTGATAGACCCAAGGGAGCCCTACAAACTGACATCAGGAACCTGGACTGCTGAGTTTTCTTTCCCAGGGAAAATGGAAAAAGGATATGCCCAGGGGCCCCTGGCCCTGACTGCAAAAAATCCTTATATCGAAGGATGGACCCCACACCAAAGTGTACCCCACCTCAAACTTGTGCTGCCCTGATAGACCCAAGGGAGCCCTACAAACTGACATCAGGAACCTGGACTGCTGAGTTTTCTTTCCCAGGGAAAATGGAAAAAGGTTGTGCCCAGGGGCCCCTGGCTCTGGGGTGGGGCCTCACTGCAAAAAATCCTTATATCGAAGGATGGAGCCCACACCGAATTTGTCCCCATCTCAAACTTGTGCTGCCCTGATAGACCCAAGGGAGCCCTACAAACTGACATCAGGAACCTGGACTGCTGAGTTTTCTTTCCCAGGGAAAATGGAAAAAGGATATGCCCAGGGGCCCCTGGCACTGACTGCAAAAAATCCTTATATCGAAGGATGGACCCCACACCGAAGTTGTCCCCACCTCAAACTTGTGCTGCCCTGATAGACCCAAGGGAGCCCTACAAACTGACATCAGGAACCTGGACTGCTGAGTTTTCTTTCCCAGGGAAAATGGCCAAAGGGTGTGCCCAGGGGGCCCTGGCCCTGACTACAAAAAATCCTTATATCGAAGGATGGACCCCACACCAAAATTGCCCCAACTCAAACTTGTGCTGCCCTGATAGACCCAAGGGAGCCCTACAAACTGACATCAGGAACCTGGACTGCTGAGTTTTCTTTCCCAGGGAAAATGGAAAAAGGATGTGCCCAGGGCCCCAGGCCCTGACTGCAAAAAATCCTTATATCAAAGGATGGACCCCACATCAAAGTGTTCCCCACCTCAAACTTGTGCTGCCCTGATAGACCCAAGGGAGCCCTACAAACTGACATCAGGAACCTGGACTGCTGAGTTTTCTTTCCCAGGGAAAATGGAAAAAGGATGTGCCCAGGGGCCCCTAGCCCTGACTGCAAAAAATCCTTATATCGAAGGATGGACCCCACACCGAAGTTGTCCCCACCTCAAACTTGTGCTGCCCTGATAGACCCAAGGGAGCCCTACAAACTGACATCAGGAACCTGGACTGCTGAGTTTTCTTTCCCAGGGAAAATGGAAAAAGGATGTGCCCAGGGGCCCCTGGCCCTGGGCTGGGGACTCACTACAAAAAATCCTTATATCGAAGGATGGACCCCACACCGAAGTTGTCCCCACTTCAAACTTGTGCTGCCCTGATAGACCCAAGGGAGCCCTACAAACTGACATCAGGAACCTGGACTGCTGAGTTTTCTTTCCCAGGGAAAATGGAAAAAGGATATGCCCAGGGGCCCCTGGCCCTGGGGTGGGGCCTCACTGCAAAAAATCCTTATATCGAAGGATGGACCCCACACCGAAGTTGTCCCCACCTCAAACTTGTGCTGCCCTGATAGACCCAAGGGAGCCCTACAAACTGACATCAGGAACCTGGACTGCTGAATTTCTTTCCCAGGGAAAATGGAAAAAGGTTGTGCCCAGGGGCCCCTGGCCCTGACTGCAAAAAATCCTTATATTGAAGGATGGACCCCACACCGAAGTTGTCCCCACCTCAAACTTGTGCTGCCCTGATAGACCCAAGGGAGCCCTACAAACTGACATCAGGAACCTGGACTGCTGAGTTTTCTTTCCCAGGGAAAATGGAAAAAGGATGAGCCCAGGGGCCCCTGGCCCTGACTGCAAAGAATCCTTATATCGAAGGATGGACCCCACACCAAAGTGTTCCCCACCTCAAACTTGTGCTGCCCAGATAGACCCAAGGGAGCCCTACAAACTGACATCAGGAACCTGGACTGCTGAGTTTTCTTTCCCAGGGAATATGGAAAAAGGTTGTGCCCAGGGGCCCCTGGCTCTGGGATGGGGCCTCACTGCAAAAAATCCTTATATCGAAGGATGGAGCCCACACCGAATTTGTCCCCATCTCAAACTTGTGCTGCCCTGATAGACCCAAGGGAGCCCTACAAACTGACATCAGGAACCTGGACTGCTGAGTTTTCTTTCCCAGGGAAAATGGAAAGAGGATGTGCCCAGGGGCCCCTGGCCCTGACTGCAAAAAATCGTTATATCGAAGGATGGACCCCACACCAAAGTTGTCCCCACCTCAAACTTGTGCTGCCCTGATAGACCCAAGGGAGCCCTACAAACTGACATCAGGAACCTGGACTGCAGAGTTTTCTTTTTCAGGGAAAATGGAAAAAGGATGTGCCCAGGGGCCCCTGGCCCTGACTGCAAAAATCCTTATATCGAAGGATGGACCCCACACCAAAGTTGTCCCCACCTCAAACTTGTACTGCCCTGATAGACCCAAGGGAGCCCTACAAACTGACATCAGGAACCTGGACTGCTGAGTTTTCTTTCCCAGGGAAAATGGAAAAAGGATGTGCCCAGGGGCCCCTGGCCCTGACTGCAAAAATCCTTATATCGAAGGGTGTACCCCACACTGAAGTTGTCCCCACCTCAAACTTGTGCTGCCCTGATAGACCCAAGGGAGCCCTACAAACTGACATCAGGAACCTGGACTGCTGAGTTTTCTTTCCCACGGAAAATGGAAAAAGGATGTGCCCAGGGGCCCCTGGCCCTGACTGCAAAAAATCCTTATATCGAAGGATGGAGCCCACACTGAATTTGTTCCCACCTCAAACTTGTGCTGCCCTGATAGACCCAAGGGAGCCCTACAAACTGACATCAGGAACCTGGACTGCTGAGTTTTCTTTCCCAGGGAAAATGGAAAAAGGATATGCCCAGGGGCCCCTGGCCCTGACTGCAAAAAATCCTTATATCGAAGTATGGACCCCACATCAAAGTGGTCCCCACCTCAAACTTGTGCTGCCCTGATACACCCAAGGGAGCCCTACAAACTGACATCAGGAACCTGGACTGCTGAGTTTTCTTTCCCAGGGAAAATGGAAAAAGGATGTGCCCAGGGGGCCCTGGCCCTGACTGCAAACAATCCTTATATCGAAGGATGGAGCCCACACCGAAGTTGTCCCCACCTCAAACTTTTGCTGCCCTGATACACCCAAGGGAACCCTACAAACTGACATCAGGAACCTGGACTGCTGAGTTTTCTTTCCCAGGGAAAATGGAAAAAGGGTGTGCCCAGGGGCCCCTAGCCCTGACTGCAAAATATCCTTATATTGAAGGATGGACCCCACATCAAAGTTGTCCACACCTAAAACTTGTGCTGCCCTGATAGACCCAAGGGAGCCCTACAAACTGACATCAGGAACCTAGTCTGCTGAGTTTTCTTTCCCAGGGAAAATGGCCAAAGGATGTGCCCAGGGGCCCCTGGCCCTGACTGCAAAAAATCCTTATATCGAAGGATGGACCCCACACCAAAGTGTTCCCCACCTCAAACTTGTGCTGCCCTGATAGACCCAAGGGAGCCCTACAAACTGACATCAGGAACCTGGACTGCTGAGTTTTCTTTCCCAGGGAAAATGGAAAAAGGATGTGCCCAGGGGCCCCTGGCCCTGACTGCAAAGAATCCTTATATCGAAGGATGGACCCCACACCAAAGTGTTCCCCACCTCAAACTTGTGCTGCCCAGATAGACCCAAGGGAGCCCTACAAACTGACATCAGGAACCTGGACTGCTGAGTTTTCTTTCCCAGGGAAAATGGAAAAAGGTTGTGCCCAGGGGCCCCTGGCTCTGGGATGGGGCCTCACTGCAAAAAATCCTTATATCGAAGGATGGAGCCCACACCGAATTTGTCCCCATCTCAAACTTGTGCTGCCCTGATAGACCCAAGGGAGCCCTACAAACTGACATCAGGAACCTGGACTGCTGAGTTTTCTTTCCCAGGGAAAATGGAAAAAGGATGTGCCCAGGGGCCCCTGGCCCTGACTGCAAAAAATCCTTATATCGAAGGATGGACCCCACACCGAAGTTGTCCCCACCTCAAACTTGTGCTGCCCTGATAGACCCAAGGGAGCCCTACAAACTGACATCAGGAACCTGGACTGCTGAGTTTTCTTTCCCAGGGAAAATGGAAAAAGGATGTGCCCAGGGGCCCCTGGCCCTGACTGCAAAAAATCCTTATATCGAAGGATGGAGCCCACACCGAAGTTGTCCCCACCTCAAACTTCTGCTGCCCTGATAGACCCAAGGGAGCCCTACAAACTGACATCAGGAACCTGGACTGCTGAGTTTTCTTTCCCAGGGAAAATGGAAAAAGGATGTGCCCAGGGGCCCCTGGCCCTGGGCTGGGGCCTCACTACAAAGAATCCTTATATCGAAGGATGGACCCCACACCGAAGTTGTCCCCACTTCAAACTTGTGCTGCCCTGATAGACCCAAGGGAGCCCTACAAACTGACATCAGGAACCTGGACTGCTGAGTTTTCTTTCCCAGGGAAAATGGAAAGAGGATGTGCCCAGGGGCCCCTGGCCCTGACTGCAAAAAATCGTTATATCGAAGGATGGACCCCACACCAAAGTTGTCCCCACCTCAAACTTGTGCTGCCCTGATAGACCCAAGGGAGCCCTACAAACTGACATCAGGAACCTGGACTGCTGAGTTTTCTTTCCCAGGGAAAATGGAAAAAGGATGTGCCCAGGGGCCCCTGGCCCTGACTGCAAAAATCCTTATATCGAAGGATGGACCCCACACCAAAGTTGTCCCCACCTCAAACTTGTACTGCCCTGATAGACCCAAGGGAGCCCTACAAACTGACATCAGGAACCTGGACTGCTGAGTTTTCTTTCCCAGGGAAAATGGAAAAAGGATGTGCCCAGGGGCCCCAGGCCCTGACTGCAAAAATCCTTATATCGAAGGGTGTACCCCACACTGAAGTTGTCCCCACCTCAAACTTGTGCTGCCCTGATAGACCCAAGGGAGCCCTACAAACTGACATCAGGAACCTGGACTGCTGAGTTTTCTTTCCCACGGAAAATGGAAAAAGGATGTGCCCAGGGGCCCCTGGCCCTGACTGCAAAAAATCCTTATATCGAAGGATGGAGCCCACACTGAATTTGTTCCCACCTCAAACTTGTGCTGCCCTGATAGACCCAAGGGAGCCCTACAAACTGACATCAGGAACCTGGACTGCTGAGTTTTCTTTCCCAGGGAAAATGGAAAAAGGATATGCCCAGGGGCCCCTGGCCCTGACTGCAAAAAATCCTTATATCGAAGTATGGACCCCACATCAAAGTGGTCCCCACCTCAAACTTGTGCTGCCCTGATACACCCAAGGGAACCCTACAAACTGACATCAGGAACCTGGACTGCAGAGTTTTCTTTCCCAGGGAAAATGGAAAAAGGATGTGCCCAGGGGGCCCTGGCCCTGACTGCAAACAATCCTTATATCGAAGGATGGAGCCCACACCGAAGTTGTCCCCACCTCAAACTTTTGCTGCCCTGATACACCCAAGGGAACCCTACAAACTGACATCAGGAACCTGGACTGCTGAGTTTTCTTTCCCAGGGAAAATGGAAAAAGGGTGTGCCCAGGGGCCCCTGGCCCTGACTGCAAAATATCCTTATATTGAAGGATGGACCCCACATCAAAGTTGTCCCCACCTAAAACTTGTGCTGCCCTGATAGACCCAAGGGAGCCCTACAAACTGACATCAGGAACCTAGTCTGCTGAGTTTTCTTTCCCAGGGAAAATGGCCAAAGGATGTGCCCAGGGGCCCCTGGCCCTGACTGCAAAAAATCCTTATATCGAAGGATGGACCCCACACCAAAGTGTTCCCCACCTCAAACTTGTGCTGCCCTGATAGACCCAAGGGAGCCCTACAAACTGACATCAGGAACCTGGACTGCTGAGTTTTCTTTCCCAGGGAAAATGGAAAAAGGTTGTGCCCAGGGGCCCCTGGCCCTGGGGTGGGGCCTCACTGCAAAAAATCCTTATATCGAAGGATGGACCCCACACCGAAATTGTCCCCACCTCAAACTTGTGCTGCCCTGATAGACCCAAGGGAGCCCTACAAACTGACATCAGGAACCTGGACTGCTGAGTTTTCTTTCCCAGGGAAAATGGAAAAAGGTTGTGCCAGGGGGCCCCTGGCCCTGACTGCAAAAAATCCTTATATCGAAGGATGGAGCCCACACCGAAGTTGTCCCCACCTCAAACTTGTGCTGCCCTGATAGACCCAAGGGAGCCCTACAAACTGACATCAGGAACCTGGACTGCTGAGTTTTCTTTCCCAGGGAAAATGGAAAAAGGATGTGCCCAGGGGCCCCTGGCCCTGACCGCAAAAAATCCTTATATCGAAGGATGGACCCCACACCGAAGTTGTCCCCACCTCAAACTTGTGCTGCCCTGATAGACCCAAGGGAGCCCTACAAACTGACATCAGGAACCTGGACTGCTGAGTTTTCTTTCCCAGGGAAAATGGAAAAAGGATGTGCCCAGGGGCCCCTGGCCCTGACTGCAAAGAATCCTTATATCGAAGGATGGAGCCCACACCGAAGTTGTCCCCACCTCAAACATCTGCTGCCCTGATAGACCCAAGGGAGCCCTACAAACTGACATCAGGAACCTGGACTGCTGAGTTTTCTTTCCCACGGAAAATGGCCAAAGGATGTGCCCAGGGGCCCCTGGCCCTGGGCTGGAACCTGACTGCAAAGAATCCTTATATCGAAGGATGGACCCCACACCGAAGTTGTCCCCACCTCAAACTTGTGCTGCCCTGATAGACCCAAGGGAGCCCTACAAACTGACATCAGGAACCTGGACTGCTGAGTTTTCTTTCCCAGGGAAAATGGAAAAAGGATGTGCCCAGGGGCCCCTGGCCCTGACTGCAAAAAATCCTTATATCGAAGGATGGAGCCCACACCGAAGTTGTCCCCACCTCAAACTTCTGCTGCCCTGATAGACCCAAGGGAGCCCTACAAACTGACATCAGGAACCTGGACTGCTGAGTTTTCTTTCCCAGGGAAAATGGAAAAAGGATGTGCCCAGGGGCCCCTGGCCCTGGGCTGGGGCCTCACTACAAAAAATCCTTATATCGAAGGATGGACCCCACACCGAAGTTGTCCCCACTTCAAACTTGTGCTGCCCTGATAGACCCAAGGGAGCCCTACAAACTGACATCAGGAACCTGGACTGCTGAGTTTTCTTTCCCAGGGAAAATGGAAAGAGGATGTGCCCAGGGGCCCCTGGCCCTGACTGCAAAAAATCGTTATATCGAAGGATGGACCCCACACCAAAGTTGTCCCCACCTCAAACTTGTGCTGCCCTGATAGACCCAAGGGAGCCCTACAAACTGACATCAGGAACCTGGACTGCTGAGTTTTCTTTCCCAGGGAAAATGGAAAAAGGATGTGCCCAGGGGCCCCTGGCCCTGACTGCAAAAATCCTTATATCGAAGGATGGACCCCACACCAAAGTTGTCCCCACCTCAAACTTGTACTGCCCTGATAGACCCAAGGGAGCCCTACAAACTGACATCAGGAACCTGGATTGCTGAGTTTTCTTTCCCAGGGAAAATGGAAAAAGGATGTGCCCAGGGGCCCCAGGCCCTGACTGCAAAAATCCTTATATCGAAGGGTGTACCCCACACTGAAGTTGTCCCCACCTCAAACTTGTGCTGCCCTGATAGACCCAAGGGAGCCCTACAAACTGACATCAGGAACCTGGACTGCTGAGTTTTCTTTCCCACGGAAAATGGAAAAAGGATGTGCCCAGGGGCCCCTGGCCCTGACTGCAAAAAATCCTTATATCGAAGGATGGAGCCCACACTGAATTTGTTCCCACCTCAAACTTGTGCTGCCCTGATAGACCCAAGGGAGCCCTACAAACTGACATCAGGAACCTGGACTGCTGAGTTTTCTTTCCCAGGGAAAATGGAAAAAGGATATGCCCAGGGGCCCCTGGCCCTGACTGCAAAAAATCCTTATATCGAAGTATGGACCCCACATCAAAGTGGTCC
Organism: Lonchura striata; assembly: GCF_050655825.1. Lineage (NCBI taxonomy): Eukaryota > Metazoa > Chordata > Aves > Passeriformes > Estrildidae > Lonchura > Lonchura striata. Next base: position 8,622,563 of record NC_140708.1, on the reverse strand, counting down.
CCACCTCAAACTTGTGCTGCCCTGATACACCCAAGGGAACCCTACAAACTGACATCAGGAACCTGGACTGCTGAGTTTTCTTTCCCAGGGAAAATGGAAAAAGGATGTGCCCAGGGGGCCCTGACCCTGACTGCAAACAATCCTTATATCGAAGGATGGAGCCCACACCGAAGTTGTCCCCACCTCAAACTTTTGCTGCCCTGATACACCCAAGGGAACCCTACAAACTGACATCAGGAACCTGGACTGCTGAGTTTTCTTTCCCTGGGAAAATGGAAAAAGGGTGTGCCCAGGGGCCCCTGGCCCTGACTGCAAAATATCCTTATATCGAAGGATGGAGCCCACACCGAAGTTGTCCCCACCTAAAACTTGTGCTGCCCTGATAGACCCAAGGGAGCCCTACAAACTGACATCAGGAACCTAGTCTGCTGAGTTTTCTTTCCCAGGGAAAATGGCCAAAGGATGTGCCCAGGGGCCCCTGGCCCTGACTGCAAAAAATCCTTATATCGAAGGATGGACCCCACACCAAAGTGTTCCCCACCTCAAACTTGTGCTGCCCTGATAGACCCAAGGGAGCCCTACAAACTGACATCAGGAACCTGGACTGCTGAGTTTTCTTTCCCAGGGAAAATGGAAAAAGGTTGTGCCCAGGGGCCCCTGGCCCTGGGGTGGGGCCTCACTGCAAAAAATCCTTATATCGAAGGATGGACCCCACACCGAAATTGTCCCCACCTCAAACTTGTGCTGCCCTGATAGACCCAAGGGAGCCCTACAAACTGACATCAGGAACCTGGACTGCTGAGTTTTCTTTCCCAGGGAAAATGGAAAAAGGATATGCCCAGGGGCCCCTGGCACTGACTGCAAAAAATCCTTATATCGAAGGATGGAGCCCACACCGAAGTTGTCCCCACCTCAAACTTGTGCTGCCCTGATAGACCCAAGGGAGCCCTACAAACTGACATCAGGAACCTGGACTGCTGAGTTTTCTTTCCCAGGGAAAATGGCCAAAGGATGTGCCCAGGGGGCCCTGGCCCTGACTGCAAAAAATCCTTATATCGAAGGATGGACGCCACACCAAAATTGCCCCACCTCAAACTTGTGCTGCCCTAATAGACCCAAGGGAGCCCTACAAACTGACATCAGGAACCTGGACTGCTGAGTTTTCTTTCCCAGGGAAAATGGAAAAAGGATGTGCCCAGGGGCCCCTAGCCCTGACTGCAAAAAATCCTTATATCGAAGGATGGACCCCACACCGAAGTTGTCCCCACCTCAAACTTGTGCTGCCCTGATAGACCCAAGGGAGCCCTACAAACTGACATCAGGAACCTGGACTGCTGAGTTTTCTTTCCCAGGGAAAATGGAAAAAGGATGTGCCCTGGGGCCCCTGGCCCTGGGCTGGGGACTCACTACAAAAAATCCTTATATCAAAGGATGGACCCCACACCGAAGTTGTCCCCACTTCAAACTTGTGCTGCCCTGATAGACCCAAGGGAGCCCTACAAACTGACATCAGGAACCTGGACTGCTGAGTTTTCTTTCCAAGGGAAAATGGAAAAAGGATATGCCCAGGGGCCCCTGGCACTGACTGCAAAAAATCCTTATATCGAAGGATGGACCCCACACCGAAGTTGTCCCCACCTCAAACTTGTGCTGCCCTGATAGACCCAAGGGAGCCCTACAAACTGACATCAGGAACCTGGACTGCTGAGTTTTCTTTCCCAGGGAAAATGGCCAAAGGGTGTGCCCAGGGGGCCCTGGCCCTGACTGCAAAAAATCCTTATATCGAAGGATGGACCCCACACCAAAATTGCCCCACCTCAAACTTGTGCTGCCCTGATAGACCCAAGGGAGCCCTACAAACTGACATCAGGAACCTGGACTGCTGAGTTTTCTTTCCCAGGGAAAATGGAAAAAGGATGTGCCCAGGGGCCCCAGGCCCTGACTGCAAAAAATCCTTATATCAAAGGATGGACCCCACATCAAAGTGGTCCCCACCTCAAACTTGTGCTGCCCTGATACACCCAAGGGAACCCTACAAACTGACATCAGGAACCTGGACTGCTGAGTTTTCTTTCCCAGGGAAAATGGAAAAAGGATGTGCCCAGGAGGCCCTGGCCCTGACTGCAAACAATCCGTATATCGAAGGATGGAGCCCACACCGAAGTTGTCCCCACCTCAAACTTTTGCTGCCCTGATAGACCCAAGGGAACCCTACAAACTGACATCAGGAACCTGGACTGCTGAGTTTTCTTTCCCAGGGAAAATGGAAAAAGGTTGTGGCCAGGGGCCCCTGGCCCTGACTGCAAAAAATCCTTATATCGAAGGATGGACCCCACACCGAAGTTGTCCCCACCTCAAACTTGTGCTGCCCTGATAGACCCAAGGGAGCCCTACAAACTGACATCAGGAACCTGGACTGCTGAGTTTTCTTTCCCAGGGAAAATGGCCAAAGGATGTGCCCAGGGGCCCCTGGCCCTGACTGCAAAAAATCCTTATATCGAAGGATGGACCCCACACCAAAGTGTTCCCCACCTCAAACTTGTGCTGCCCTGATAGACCCAAGGGAGCCCTACAAACTGACATCAGGAACCTGGACTGCTGAGTTTTCTTTCCCAGGGAAAATGGAAAAAGGATGTGCCCAGGGGCCCCTGGCCATGGGGTGGGGCCTCACTGCAAAGAATCCTTATATCGAAGGATGGACCCCACACCGAAGTTGTCCCCACCTCAAAATTGTGCTGCCCTGATAGACCCAAGGGAGCCCTACAAACTGACATCAGGAACCTGGACTGCTGAGTTTTCTTTCCCAGGGAAAATGGAAAAAGGTTGTGCCCAGGGGCCCCTGGCCCTGACTGCAAAAAATCCTTATATCGAAGGATGGAGCCCACACCGAAGTTGTCCCCACCTCAAACTTGTGCTGCCCTGATAGACCCAAGGGAGCCCTACAAACTGACATCAGGAACCTGGACTGCTGAGTTTTCTTTCCCAGGGAAAATGGAAAAAGGATGTGCCCAGGGGCCCCTGGCCCTGACTGCAAAAAATCCTTATATCGAAGGATGGACCCCACACCGAAGTTGTCCCCACCTCAAACATCTGCTGCCCTGATAGACCCAAGGGAGCCCTACAAACTGACATCAGGAACCTGGACTGCTGAGTTTTCTTTCCCACGGAAAATGGCCAAAGGATGTGCCCAGGGGCCCCTGGCCCTGGGCTGGAACCTGACTTCAAAGAATCCTTATATCGAAGGATGGACCCCACACCGAAGTTGTCCCCACCTCAAACTTGTGCTGCCCTGATAGACCCAAGGGAGCCCTACAAACTGACATCAGGAACCTGGACTGCTGAGTTTTCTTTCCCAGGGAAAATGGAAAAAGGATGTGCCCAGGGGCCCCTAGCCCTGACTGCAAAAAATCCTTATATCGAAGGATGGAGCCCACACCGAAGTTGTCCCCACCTCAAACTTGTGCTGCCCTGATAGACCCAAGGGAGCCCTACAAACTGACATCAGGAACCTGGACTGCTGAGTTTTCTTTCCCAGGGAAAATGGAAAAAGGATGTGCCCAGGGGCCCCTGGCCCTGGGCTGGGGACTCACTACAAAAAATCCTTATATCGAAGGATGGACCCCACACCGAAGTTGTCCCCACTTCAAACTTGTGCTGCCCTGATAGACCCAAGGGAGCCCTACAAACTGACATCAGGAACCTGGACTGCTGAGTTTTCTTTCCCAGGGAAAATGGAAAAAGGATATGCCCAGGGGCCCCTGGCACTGACTGCAAAAAATCCTTATATCGAAGGATGGAGCCCACACCGAAGTTGTCCCCACCTCAAACTTGTGCTGCCCTGATAGACCCAAGGGAGCCCTACAAACTGACATCAGGAACCTGGACTGCTGAGTTTTCTTTCCCAGGGAAAATGGCCAAAGGATGTGCCCAGGGGGCCCTGGCCCTGACTGCAAAAAATCCTTATATCGAAGGATGGACCCCACACCGAAGTTGTCCCCACCTCAAACTTGTGCTGCCCTGATAGACCGAAGGGAGCCCTACAAACTGACATCAGGAACCTGGACTGCTGAGTTTTCTTTCCCAGGGAAAATGGAAAAAGGATGTGCCCAGGGGCCCCTAGCCCTGACTGCAAAAAATCCTTATATCGAAGGATGGAGCCCACACCGAAGTTGTCCCCACCTCAAACTTGTGCTGCCCTGATAGACCCAAGGGAGCCCTACAAACTGACATCAGGAACCTGGACTGCTGAGTTTTCTTTCCCAGGGAAAATGGAAAAAGGTTGTGCCCAGGAGCCCCTGGCCCTGGGGTGGGGCCTCACTGCAAAAAATCCTTATATCGAAGGATGGACCCCACACCGAAGTTGTCCCCACCTCAAACTTGTGCTGCCCTGATAGACCCAAGGGAGCCCTACAAACTGACATCAGGAACCTGGACTGCTGAGTTTTCTTTCCCAGGGAAAATGGAAAAAGGTTGTGCCCAGGGGCCCCTGGCCCTGACTGCAAAAAATCCTTATATCGAAGGATGGAGCCCACACCGAAGTTGTCCCCACCTCAAACTTGTGCTGCCCTGATAGACCCAAGGGAGCCCTACAAACTGACATCAGGAACCTGGACTGCTGAGTTTTCTTTCCCAGGGAAAATGGAAAAAGGATGTGCCCAGGGGCCCCTGGCCCTGACTGCAAAAAATCCTTATATCGAAGGATGGAGCCCACACCGAAGTTGTCCCCACCTCAAACTTCTGCTGCCCTGATAGACCCAAGGGAGCCCTACAAACTGACATCAGGAACCTGGACTGCTGAGTTTTCTTTCCCAGGGAAAATGGCCAAAGGATGTGCCCAGGGGCCCCTGGCCCTGGGCTGGGGCCTCACTGCAAAAAATCCTTATATCGAAGGATGGACCCCACACCGAAGTTGTCCCCACCTCAAACTTCTGCTGCCCTCATAGAGCCAAGGGAGCCCTACAAACTGACATCAGGAACCTGGACTGCAGAGTTTTCTTTCCCAGGGAAAATGGAAAAAGGGTATGCCCAGGGGCCCGTGGCACTGTCTGCAAAAAATCCTTATATTGAAGGATGGACCCCACACCAAAGTTGTCCCCACCTCAAACTTCTGCTGCCCTCATAGAGCCAAGGGAGCCCTACAAACTGACATCAGGAACCTGGACTGCAGAGTTTTCTTTCCCAGGGAAAATGGAAAAAGGTTGTGCCCAGGGGGCCCTGGCCCTGACTGCAAAAAATCCTTGTATCGAAGGATGGACCCCACACCAAAATTGCCCCACCTCAAAATTGTGCTGCCCTAATAGACCCAAGGGAGCCCTACAAACTGACATCAGGAACCTGGACTGCTGAGTTTTCTTTCCCAGGGAAAATGGAAAAAGGATGTGCCCAGGGGCCCCAGGCCCTGACTGCAAAAAATCCTTATATCGAAGGATGGACCCCACACCGAAGTTGTCCCCACCTCAAACTTGTGCTGCCCTGATAGACCCAAGGGAGCCCTACAAACTGACATCAGGAACCTGGACTGCTGAGTTTTCTTTCCCAGGGAAAATGGAAAAAGGATGTGCCCAGGGGTCCCTGGCCCTGGGTTGGGGCCTCACAACAAAAAATCCTTATATCGAAGGATGGACCCCACACCCCAAAGTTGTCCCCACCTCAAACTTGTACTGCCCTGATACACCCAAGGGAGCCCTACAAACTGACATCAGGAACCTGGACTGCTGAGTTTTCTTTCCCAGGGAAAATGGAAAAAGGATATGCCCAGTGGCCGCTATCCCTGACTGCAAAAAATCCTTATATCAAAGGGTGGACCCCACACCGAAGTTGTCCCCACCTCAAACTTGTGCTGCCCTGATAGACCCAAGGGAGCCCTACAAACTGACATCAGGAACCTGGACTGCTGAGTTTTCTTTCCCAGGGAAAATGGAAAAAGGATGTGCCCAGGGGCCCCTGGCCCTGACTGCAAAGAATCCTTATATCGAAGGATGGACCCCACACCAAAGTGTTCCCCACCTCAAACTTGTGCTGCCCTGATAGACCCAAGGGAGCCCTACAAACTGACATCAGGAACCTGGACTGCTGAGTTTTCTTTCCCAGGGAAAATGGCCAAAGGATGTGCCCAGGGGCCCCTAGCCCTGACTGCAAAAAATCCTTATATTGAAGGATGGACACCACACCGAAGTTGTCCCCACCTCAAACTTGTGCTGCCCTGATAGACCCAAGGGAGCCCTACAAACTGACATCAGGAACCTGGACTGCTGAGTTTTCTTTCCCAGGGAAAATGGAAAAAGGATGTGCCCAGGGGCCCCTGGCCCTGACTGCAAAAAATCCTTATATCGAAGAATGGAGCCCACACCAAAGTTGTCCCCACCTCAAAATTTGCTGCCCTGATACACCCAAGGGAACCCTACAAACTGACATCAGGAACCTGGACTGCTGAGTTTTCTTTCCCAGGGAAAATGGAAAAAGGTTGTGCCCAGGGGCCCCTGGCCCTGACTGCAAAAAATCCTTATATCGAAGGATGGACCCCACATCAAAGTTGTACCAACCTCAAACTTGTGCTGCCCTGATAGACCCAAGGGAGCCCTACAAACTGACATCAGGAACCTGGACTGCTGAGTTTTCTTTCCCAGGGAAAATGGAAAAAGGATGTGCCCAGGGGCCCCGGGCCCTGGGCTGGGGCCTCACTGCAAAAAATCCTTATATCGAAGGATGGACCCCACACCGAAGTTGTCCCCACCTCAAACTTGTGCTGCCCTGATAGACCCAAGGGAGCCCTACAAACTGACATCAGGAACCTGGACTGCTGAGTTTTCTTTCCCAGTGAAAATGGAAAAAGGATGTGCCCACTGGTCCCTGGCCCTGACTGGAATAATCCTTATATCGAAGGATGGACCCCACACCAAATTTGTACCCACCTCAAACTTGTGCTGCCCTGATAGACCCAAGGGAGCCCTACAAACTGACATCAGGAACCTGGACTGCTGAGTTTTCTTTCCCAGGGAAAATGGAAAAAGGATATGCCCAGGGGCCCCTGACCCTGACTGCAAAAAATCCTTATATCGAAGGGTGGACCCCACACCGAAGTTGTCCCCACCTCAAACTTGTGCTGCCCTGATAGACCCAAGGGAGCCCTACAAACTGACATCAGGAACCTGGACTGCTGAGTTTTCTTTCCCAGGGAAAATGGAAAAAGGATGTGCCCAGGGGCCCCTGGCCCTGACTGCAAAGAATCCTTATATCGAAGGATGGACCCCACACCAAAGTGTTCCCCACCTCAAACTTGTGCTGCCCTGATAGACCCAAGGGAGCCCTACAAACTGACATCAGGAACCTGGACTGCTGAGTTTTCTTTCCCAGGGAAAATGGAAAAAGGTTGTGCCCAGGGGCCCCTGGCCCTGGGGTGGGGCCTCACTGCAAAAAATCCTTATATCGAAGGATGGACCCCACATCAAAGTTGTCCCCACCTCAAACTTGTGCTGCCCTGATAGACCCAAGGGAGCCCTACAAACTGACATCAGGAACCTGGACTGCTGAGTTTTCTTTCCCAGGGAAAATGGCCAAAGGATGTGCCCAGGGGCCCCTAGCCCTGACTGCAAAAAATCCTTATATCGAAGGATGGACACCACACCGAAGTTGTCCCCACCTCAAACTTGTGCTGCCCTGATACACCTAAGGGAGCCCTACAAACTGACATCAGGAACCTGGACTGCTGAGTTTTCTTTCCCAGGGAAAATGGAAAAAGGTTGTGCCCAGGGGCCCCTGGCCCTGACTGCAAAGAATCCTTATATCGAAGGATGGACCCCACACCGAAGTTGTCCCCACCTCAAACTTGTGCTGCCCTGATAGACCCAAGGGAGCCCTACAAACTGACATCAGGAACCTGGACTGCTGAGTTTTCTTTCCCAGGGAAAATGGCCAAAGGATGTGCCCAGGGGCCCCTAGCCCTGACTGCAAAAAATCCTTATATCGAAGGATGGACACCACACCGAAGTTGTCCCCACCTCAAACTTGTGCTGCCCTGATAGACCCAAGGGAGCCCTACAAACTGACATCAGGAACCTGGACTGCTGAGTTTTCTTTCCCAGGGAAAATGGAAAAAGGTTGTGCCCAGGGGCCCCTGGCCCTGGGGTGGGGCCTCACTGCAAAAAATGCTTATATCGAAGGATGGACCCCACATCAAAATTGTCCCCACCTCAAACTTTTGCTGCCCTGATACACCCAAGGGAACCCTATAAACTGACATCAGGAACCTGGACTGCTGAGTTTTCTTTCCCAGGGAAAATGGAAAAAGGATATGCCCAGGGGCCCCTGACCCTGACTGCAAAAAATCCTTATATCGAAGGGTGGACCCCACACCAAAGTTGTCCCCACCTCAAACTTGTGCTGCCCTGATAGACCCAAGGGAGCCCTACAAACTGACATCAGGAACCTGGACTGCTGAGTTTTCTTTCCCAGGGAAAATGGAAAAAGGATGTGCCCAGGGGCCCCTGGCCCTGACTGCAAAGAATCCTTATATCGAAGGATGGACCCCACACCAAAGTGTTCCCCACCTCAAACTTGTGCTGCCCTGATAGACCCAAGGGAGCCCTACAAACTGACATCAGGAACCTGGACTGCTGAGTTTTCTTTCCCAGGGAAAATGGAAAAAGGATGTGCCCAGGGGCCCCTGGCCCTGGGGTGGGGCCTCACTGCAAAAAATCCTTATATTGAAGGATGGACCCCACACCGAAGTTGTCCCCACCTCAAACTTGTGCTGCCCTGATAGACCCAAGGGAGCCCTACAAACTGACATCAGGAACCTGGACTGCTGAGTTTTCTTTCCCAGTGAAAATGGAAAAAGGATGTGCCCATGGGTCCCTGGCCCTGACTGGAATAATCCTTATATCGAAGGATGGACCCCACACCAAATTTGTACCCACCTCAAACTTGTGCTGCCCTGATAGACCCAAGGGAGCCCTACAAACTGACATCAGGAACCTGGTCTGCTGAGTTTTCTTTCCCAGGGAAAATGGCCAAAGGATGTGCCCAGGGGCCCCTGACCCTGACTGCAAAAAATCCTTATATCGAAGGGTGGACCCCACACCGAAGTTGTCCCCACCTCAAACTTGTGCTGCCCTGATAGACCCAAGGGAGCCCTACAAACTGACATCAGGAACCTGGACTGCTGAGTTTTCTTTCCCAGGGAAAATGGAAAAAGGATGTACCCAGGGGCCCCTGGCCCTGACTGCAAAGAATCCTTATATCGAAGGATGGACCCCACACCAAAGTGTTCCCCACCTCAAACTTGTGCTGCCCTGATAGACCCAAGGGAGCCCTACAAACTGACATCAGGAACCTGGACTGCTGAGTTTTCTTTCCCAGGGAAAATGGAAAAAGGTTGTGCCCAGGGGCCCCTGGCCCTGGGGTGGGGCCTCACTGCAAAAAATCCTTATATCGAAGGATGGACCCCACACCGAAGTTGTCCCCACCTCAAACTTGTGCTGCCCTGATAGACCCAAGGGAGCCCTACAAACTGACATCAGGAACCTGGACTGCTGAGTTTTCTTTCCCAGGGAAAATGGCCAAAGGATGTGCCCAGGGGCCCCTAGCCCTGACTGCAAAAAATCCTTATATCGAAGGATGGACACCACACCGAAGTTGTCCCCACCTCAAACTTGTGCTGCCCTGATACACCTAAAGGAGCCCTACAAACTGACATCAGGAACCTGGACTGCTGAGTTTTCTTTCCCAGGGAAAATGGAAAAAGATTGTGCCCAGGGGCCCCTGGCCCTGACTGCAAAAAATCCTTATATCGAAGGATGGACCCCACACCAAAGTTGTCCCCACCTCAAACTTGTGCTGCCCTGATAGACCCAAGGGAGCCCTACAAACTGACATCAGGAACCTGGACTGCTGAGTTTTCTTTCCCAGGGAAAATGGAAAAAGAATGTGCCCAGGGGCCCCTGGCCCTGACTGCAAAAAATCCTTATATCAAAGGATGGACCCCACATCAAAGTTGTCCCCACCTCAAACTTGTGCTGCCCTGATAGACCCAAGGGAGCCCTACAAACTGACATCAGGAACCTGGACTGCTGAGTTTTCTTTCCCAGGGAAAATGGAAAAAGGTTGTGCCCAGGGGCCCCTGGCCCTGACTGCAAAAAATCCTTATATCGAAGGATGGACCCCACACCAAAGTGTTCCCCACCTCAAACTTGTGCTGCCCTGATAGACCCAAGGGAGCCCTACAAACTGACATCAGGAACCTGGACTGCTGAGTTTTCTTTCCCAGGGAAAATGGAAAAAGGATATGCCCAGGGGCCCCTGGCCCTGGGGTGGGGCCTCACTGCAAAAAATCCTTATATCGAAGGATGGAGCCCACACCGAATTTGTCCCCATCTCAAACTTGTGCTGCCCTGATAGACCCAAGGGAGCCCTACAAACTGACATCAGGAACCTGGACTGCTGAGTTTTCTTTCCCAGGGAAAATGGAAAAAGGATGTGCCCAGGGGCCCCTGGCCCTGACTGCAAAAAATCCTTATATCGAAGGATGGACCCCACACCGAAGTTGTCCCCACCTCAAACTTGTGCTGCCCTGATAGACCCAAGGGAGCCCTACAAACTGACATCAGGAACCTGGACTGCTGAGTTTTCTTTCCCAGGGAAAATGGAAAAAGGATGTGCCCAGGGGCCCCTGGCCCTGACTGCAAAAAATCCTTATATCGAAGGATGGAGCCCACAACGAAGTTGTCCCCACCTCAAACTTCTGCTGCCCTGATAGACCCAAGGGAGCCCTACAAACTGACATCAGGAACCTGGACTGCTGAGTTTTCTTTCCCACGGAAAATGGCCAAAGGATGTGCCTAGGGGCCCCTGGCCCTGGGCTGGGGCCTCACTGCAAAAAATCCTTATATCGAAGGATGGACCCCACACCGAAGTTGTCCCCACCTCAAACTTGTGCTGCCCTGATAGACCCAAGGAAGCCCTACAAACTGACATCAGGAACCTGGACTGCTGAGTTTTCTTTCCCAGGGAAAATGGAAAAAGGATGTGCCCAGGGGCCCCTGGCCCTGACTGCAAAAAATCCTTATATCGAAGGATGGACCCCACACCGAAGTTGTCCCCACCTCAAACTTGTGCTGCCCTGATAGACCCAAGGGAGCCCTACAAACTGACATCAGGAACCTGGACTGCTGAGTTTTCTTTCCCAGGGAAAATGGAAAAAGGGTATGCCCAGGGGCCCCTGGCACTGTCTGCAAAAAATCCTTATATTGAAGGATGGACCCCACACCAAAGTTGTCCCCACCTCAAACTTCTGCTGCCCTCATAGAGCCAAGGGAGCCCTACAAACTGACATCAGGAACCTGGACTGCAGAGTTTTCTTTCCCAGGGAAAATGGAAAAAGGTTGTGCCCAGGGGGCCCTGGCCCTGACTGCAAAAAATCCTTGTATCGAAGGATGGACCCCACACCAAAATTGCCCCACCTCAAAATTGTGCTGCCCTAATAGACCCAAGGGAGCCCTACAAACTGACATCAGGAACCTGGACTGCTGAGTTTTCTTTCCCAGGGAAAATGGAAAAAGGATGTGCCCAGGGGCCCCAGGCCCTGACTGCAAAAAATCCTTATATCGAAGGATGGACCCCACACCGAAGTTGTCCCCACCTCAAACTTGTGCTGCCCTGATAGACCCAAGGGAGCCCTACAAACTGACATCAGGAACCTGGACTGCTGAGTTTTCTTTCCCAGGGAAAATGGAAAAAGGATGTGCCCAGGGGTCCCTGGCCCTGGGGTGGGGCCTCACTACAAAAAATCCTTATATCGAAGGATGGACCCCACACCCCAAAGTTGTCCCCACCTCAAACTTGTACTGCCCTGATAGACCCAAGGGAGCCCTACAAACTGACATCAGGAACCTGGACTGCTGAGTTTTCTTTCCCAGGGAAAATGGAAAAAGGATATGCCCAGGGGCCCCTGGCACTGACTGCAAAAAATCCTTATATCAAAGGGTGGACCCCACACCGAAGTTGTCCCCACCTCAAACTTGTGCTGCCCTGATAGACCCAAGGGAGCCCTACAAACTGACATCAGGAACCTGGACTGCTGAGTTTTCTTTCCCAGGGAAAATGGAAAAAGGATGTGCCCAGGGGCCCCTGGCCCTGACTGCAAAGAATCCTTATATCGAAGGATGGACCCCACACCAAAGTGTTCCCCACCTCAAACTTGTGCTGCCCTGATAGACCCAAGGGAGCCCTACAAACTGACATCAGGAACCTGGACTGCTGAGTTTTCTTTCCCAGGGAAAATGGCCAAAGGATGTGCCCAGGGGCCCCTGACCCTGACTGCAAAAAATCCTTATATCGAAGGGTGGACCCCACACCAAAGTTGTCCCCACCTCAAACTTGTGCTGCCCTGATAGACCCAAGGGAGCCCTACAAACTGACATCAGGAACCTGGACTGCTGAGTTTTCTTTCCCAGGGAAAATGGAAAAAGGATGTGCCCAGGGGCCCCTGGCCCTGACTGCAAAGAATCCTTATATCGAAGGATGGACCCCACACCAAAGTGTTCCCCACCTCAAACTTGTGCTGCCCTGATAGACCCAAGGGAGCCCTACAAACTGACATCAGGAACCTGGACTGCTGAGTTTTCTTTCCCAGGGAAAATGGAAAAAGGATGTGCCCAGGGGCCCCTGGCCCTGGGGTGGGGCCTCACTGCAAAAAATCCTTATATTGAAGGATGGACCCCACACCGAAGTTGTCCCCACCTCAAACTTGTGCTGCCCTGATAGACCCAAGGGAGCCCTACAAACTGACATCAGGAACCTGGACTGCTGAGTTTTCTTTCCCAGTGAAAATGGAAAAAGGATGTGCCCATGGGTCCCTGGCCCTGACTGGAATAATCCTTATATCGAAGGATGGACCCCACACCAAATTTGTACCCACCTCAAACTTGTGCTGCCCTGATAGACCCAAGGGAGCCCTACAAACTGACATCAGGAACCTGGTCTGCTGAGTTTTCTTTCCCAGGGAAAATGGCCAAAGGATGTGCCCAGGGGCCCCTGACCCTGACTGCAAAAAATCCTTATATCGAAGGGTGGACCCCACACCGAAGTTGTCCCCACCTCAAACTTGTGCTGCCCTGATAGACCCAAGGGAGCCCTACAAACTGACATCAGGAACCTGGACTGCTGAGTTTTCTTTCCCAGGGAAAATGGAAAAAGGATGTACCCAGGGGCCCCTGGCCCTGACTGCAAAGAATCCTTATATCGAAGGATGGACCCCACACCAAAGTGTTCCCCACCTCAAACTTGTGCTGCCCTGATAGACCCAAGGGAGCCCTACAAACTGACATCAGGAACCTGGACTGCTGAGTTTTCTTTCCCAGGGAAAATGGAAAAAGGTTGTGCCCAGGGGCCCCTGGCCCTGGGGTGGGGCCTCACTGCAAAAAATCCTTATATCGAAGGATGGACCCCACACCGAAGTTGTCCCCACCTCAAACTTGTGCTGCCCTGATAGACCCAAGGGAGCCCTACAAACTGACATCAGGAACCTGGACTGCTGAGTTTTCTTTCCCAGGGAAAATGGCCAAAGGATGTGCCCAGGGGCCCCTAGCCCTGACTGCAAAAAATCCTTATATCGAAGGATGGACACCACACCGAAGTTGTCCCCACCTCAAACTTGTGCTGCCCTGATACACCTAAGGGAGCCCTACAAACTGACATCAGGAACCTGGACTGCTGAGTTTTCTTTCCCAGGGAAAATGGAAAAAGGTTGTGCCCAGGGGCCCCTGGCCCTGACTGCAAAAAATCCTTATATCGAAGGATGGACCCCACACCAAAGTTGTCCCCACCTCAAACTTGTGCTGCCCTGATAGACCCAAGGGAGCCCTACAAACTGACATCAGGAACCTGGACTGCTGAGTTTTCTTTCCCAGGGAAAATGGAAAAAGGTTGTGCCCAGGGTCCCCTGGCCCTTGGCTGGGGCCTCACTGCAAAAAATCCTTATATCGAAGGATGGACCCCACACCGAAGTTGTCCCCACCTCAAACTTGTGCTGCCCTGATAGACCCAAGGGAGCCCTACAAACTGACATCAGGAACCTGGACTGCTGAGTTTTCTTTCCCAGGGAAAATGGCCAAAGGATGTGCCCAGGGGCCCCTAGCCCTGACTGCAAAAAATCCTTATATCGAAGGATGGACACCACACCGAAGTTGTCCCCACCTCAAACTTGTGCTGCCCTGATAGACCCAAGGGAGCCCTACAAACTGACATCAGGAACCTGGACTGCTGAGTTTTCTTTCCCAGGGAAAATGGAACAAGGTTGTGCCCAGGGGCCCCTGGCCCTGGGGTGGGGCCTCACTGCAAAAAATCCTTATATCGAAGGATGGACCCCACATCAAAATTGTCCCCACCTCAAACTTTTGCTGCCCTGATACACCCAAGGGAACCCTATAAACTGACATCAGGAACCTGGACTGCTGAGTTTTCTTTCCCAGGGAAAATGGAAAAAGGATATGCCCAGGGGCCCCTGACCCTGACTGCAAAAAATCCTTATATCGAAGGGTGGACCCCACACCAAAGTTGTCCCCACCTCAAACTTGTGCTGCCCTGATAGACCCAAGGGAGCCCTACAAACTGACATCAGGAACCTGGACTGCTGAGTTTTCTTTCCCAGGGAAAATGGAAAAAGGATGTGCCCAGGGGCCCCTGGCCCTGACTGCAAAGAATCCTTATATCGAAGGATGGACCCCACACCAAAGTGTTCCCCACCTCAAACTTGTGCTGCCCTGATAGACCCAAGGGAGCCCTACAAACTGACATCAGGAACCTGGACTGCTGAGTTTTCTTTCCCAGTGAAAATGGAAAAAGGATGTGCCCATGGGTCCCTGGCCCTGACTGGAATAATCCTTATATCGAAGGATGGACCCCACACCAAATTTGTACCCACCTCAAACTTGTGCTGCCCTGATAGACCCAAGGGAGCCCTACAAACTGACATCAGGAACCTGGACTGCTGAGTTTTCTTTCCCAGGGAAAATGGCCAAAGGATTTGCCCAGGGGCCCCTAGCCCTGACTGCAAAAAATCCTTATATTGAAGGATGGACACCACACCGAAGTTGTCCCCACCTCAAACTTGTGCTGCCCTGATAGACCCAAGGGAGCCCTACAAACTGACATCAGGAACCTGGACTGCTGAGTTTTCTTTCCCAGGGAAAATGGAAAAAGGATGTGCCCAGGGGCCCCTGGCCCTGACTGCAAAAAATCCTTATATCGAAGAATGGAGCCCACACCAAAGTTGTCCCCACCTCAAACTTGTGCTGCCCTGATACACCCAAGGGAACCCTACAAACTGACATCAGGAACCTGGACTGCTGAGTTTTCTTTCCCAGCGAAAATGGAAAAAGGTTGTGCCCAGGGGCCCCTGGCCCTGACTGCAAAAAATCCTTATATCGAAGGATGGACCCCACATCAAAGTTGTACCAACCTCAAACTTGTGCTGCCCTGATAGACCCAAGGGAGCCCTACAAACTGACATCAGGAACCTGGACTGCTGAGTTTTCTTTCCCAGGGAAAATGGAAAAAGGATGTGCCCAGGGGCCCCGGGCCCTGGGCTGGGGCCTCACTGCAAAAAATCCTTATATCGAAGGATGGACCCCACACCGAAGTTGTCCCCACCTCAAACTTGTGCTGCCCTGATAGACCCAAGGGAGCCCTACAAACTGACATCAGGAACCTGGACTGCTGAGTTTTCTTTCCCAGGGAAAATGGAAAAAGGTTGTGCCCAGGGGCCCCTGGCCCTGACTGCAAAGAATCCTTATATCGAAGGATGGACCCCACACCAAAGTGTTCCCCACCTCAAACTTGTGCTGCCCTGATAGACCCAAGGGAGCCCTACAAACTGACATCAGGAACCTGGACTGCTGAATTTTCTTTCCCAGGGAAAATGGAAAAAGGTTGTGCCCAGGGGCCCCTGGCCCTGGGCTGGGGCCTCACTACAAGAAATCCTTATATCGAAGGATGGATCCCACACCAAAGTTGTCCCCACCTCAAACTTGTGCTGCCCTGATAGACCCAAGGGAGCCCTACAAACTGACATCAGGAACCTGGACTGCTGAGTTTTCTTTCCCAGTGAAAATGGAAAAAGGATGTGCCCACTGGTCCCTGGCCCTGACTGGAATAATCCTTATATCGAAGGATGGACCCCACACCAAATTTGTACCCACCTCAAACTTGTGCTGCCCTGATAGACCCAAGGGAGCCCTACAAACTGACATCAGGAACCTGGACTGCTGAGTTTTCTTTCCCAGGGAAAATGGAAAAAGGATGTGCCCAGGGGCCCCTAGCCCTGGGCTGGGGCCTCACTGCAAAAAATCCTTATATCGAAGGATGGACCCCACACCGAAGTTGTCCCCACCTCAAACTTGTGCTGCCCTGATACACCTAAGGGAGCCCTACAAACTGACATCAGGAACCTGGACTGCTGAGTTTTCTTTCCCAGGGAAAATGGAAAAAGGTTGTGCCCAGGGGCCCCTGGCCCTGACTGCAAAAAATCCTTATATCGAAGGATGGACCCCACACCAAAGTTGTCCCCACCTCAAACTTTTGCTGCCCTGATACACCCAAGGGAAACCTACAAACTGACATCAGGAACCTGGACTGCTGAGTTTTCTTTCCCAGGGAAAATGGAAAAAGAATGTGCCCAGGGGCCCCTGGCCCTGACTGCAAAAAATCCTTATATCAAAGGATGGACCCCACATCAAAGTTGTGCCCACCTCAAACTTGTGCTGCCCTGATAGACCCAAGGGAGCCCTACAAACTGACATCAGGAACCTGGACTGCTGAGTTTTCTTTCCCAGGGAAAATGGAAAAAGGATGTGCCCAGGGGCCCCTGGCCCTTGGCTGGGGCCTCACTGCAAAAAATCCTTATATCGAAGGATGGACCCCACACCGAAGTTGTCCCCACCTCAAACTTGTGCTGCCCTGATAGACCCAAGGGAGCCCTACAAACTGACATCAGGAACCTGGACTGCTGAGTTTTCTTTCCCAGGGAAAATGGCCAAAGGATGTGCCCAGGGGCCCCTAGCCCTGACTGCAAAAAATCCTTATATCGAAGGATGGACACCACACCGAAGTTGTCCCCACCTCAAACTTGTGCTGCCCTGATAGACCCAAGGGAGCCCTACAAACTGACATCAGGAACCTGGACTGCTGAGTTTTCTTTACCAGGGAAAATGGAAAAAGGTTGTGCCCAGGGGCCCCTGGCCCTGGGGTGGGGCCTCACTGCAAAAAATCCTTATATCGAAGGATGGACCCCACATCAAAATTGTCCCCACCTCAAACTTTTGCTGCCCTGATACACCCAAGGGAACCCTATAAACTGACATCAGGAACCTGGACTGCTGAGTTTTCTTTCCCAGGGAAAATGGAAAAAGGGTATGCCCAGGGGCCCCTGACCCTGACTGCAAAAAATCCTTATATCGAAGGGTGGACCCCACACCAAAGTTGTCCCCACCTCAAACTTGTGCTGCCCTGATAGACCCAAGGGAGCCCTACAAACTGACATCAGGAACCTGGACTGCTGAGTTTTCTTTCCCAGGGAAAATGGAAAAAGGATGTGCCCAGGGGCCCCTGGCCCTGACTGCAAAGAATCCTTATATCGAAGGATGGACCCCACACCAAAGTGTTCCCCACCTCAAACTTGTGCTGCCCTGATAGACCCAAGGGAGCCCTACAAACTGACATCAGGAACCTGGACTGCTGAGTTTTCTTTCCCAGTGAAAATGGAAAAAGGATGTGCCCATGGGTCCCTGGCCCTGACTGGAATAATCCTTATATCGAAGGATGGACCCCACACCAAATTTGTACCCACCTCAAAATTGTGCTGCCCTGATAGACCCAAGGGAGCCCTACAAACTGACATCAGGAACCTGGTCTGCTGAGTTTTCTTTCCCAGGGAAAATGGCCAAAGGATGTGCCCAGGGGCCCCTGACCCTGACTGCAAAAAATCCTTATATCGAAGGGTGGACCCCACACCGAAGTTGTCCCCACCTCAAACTTGTGCTGCCCTGATAGACCCAAGGGAGCCCTACAAACTGACATCAGGAACCTGGACTGCTGAGTTTTCTTTACCAGGGAAAATGGAAAAAGGATGTACCCAGGGGCCCCTGGCCCTGACTGCAAAGAATCCTTATATCGAAGGATGGACCCCACACCAAAGTGTTCCCCACCTCAAACTTGTGCTGCCCTGATAGACCCAAGGGAGCCCTACAAACTGACATCAGGAACCTGGACTGCTGAGTTTTCTTTCCCAGGGAAAATGGAAAAAGGTTGTGCCCAGGGGCCCCTGGCCCTGGGGTGGGGCCTCACTGCAAAAAATCCTTATATCGAAGGATGGACCCCACACCGAAGTTGTCCCCACCTCAAACTTGTGCTGCCCTGATAGACCCAAGGGAGCCCTACAAACTGACATCAGGAACCTGGACTGCTGAGTTTTCTTTCCCAGGGAAAATGGCCAAAGGATGTGCCCAGGGGCCCCTAGCCCTGACTGCAAAAAATCCTTATATCGAAGGATGGACACCACACCGAAGTTGTCCCCACCTCAAACTTGTGCTGCCCTGATACACCTAAGGGAGCCCTACAAACTGACATCAGGAACCTGGACTGCTGAGTTTTCTTTCCCAGGGAAAATGGAAAAAGATTGTGCCCAGGGGCCCCTGGCCCTGACTGCAAAAAATCCTTATATCGAAGGATGGACCCCACACCAAAGTTGTCCCCACCTCAAACTTGTGCTGCCCTGATAGACCCAAGGGAGCCCTACAAACTGACATCAGGAACCTGGACTGCTGAGTTTTCTTTCCCAGGGAAAATGGAAAAAGACTGTGCCCAGGGGCCCCTGGCCCTGACTGCAAAAAATCCTTATATCAAAGGATGGACCCCACATCAAAGTTGTCCCCACCTCAAACTTGTGCTGCCCTGATAGACCCAAGGGAGCCCTACAAACTGACATCAGGAACCTGGACTGCTGAGTTTTCTTTCCCAGGGAAAATGGAAAAAGGTTGTGCCCAGGGGCCCCTGGCCCTGGGGTGGGGCCTCACTGCAAAAAATCCTTATATCGAAGGATGGACCCCACATCAAAATTGTCCCCACCTCAAACTTTTGCTGCCCTGATACACCCAAGGGAACCCTATAAACTGACATCAGGAACCTGGACTGCTGAGTTTTCTTTCCCAGGGAAAATGGAAAAAGGATATGCCCAGGGGCCCCTGACCCTGACTGCAAAAAATCCTTATATCGAAGGGTGGACCCCACACCAAAGTTGTCCCCACCTCAAACTTGTGCTGCCCTGATAGACCCAAGGGAGCCCTACAAACTGACATCAGGAACCTGGACTGCTGAGTTTTCTTTCCCAGGGAAAATGGAAAAAGGATGTGCCCAGGGGCCCCTGGCCCTGACTGCAAAGAATCCTTATATCGAAGGATGGACCCCACACCAAAGTGTTCCCCACCTCAAACTTGTGCTGCCCTGATAGACCCAAGGGAGCCCTACAAACTGACATCAGGAACCTGGACTGCTGAGTTTTCTTTCCCAGTGAAAATGGAAAAAGGATGTGCCCATGGGTCCCTGGCCCTGACTGGAATAATCCTTATATCGAAGGATGGACCCCACACCAAATTTGTACCCACCTCAAACTTGTGCTGCCCTGATAGACCCAAGGGAGCCCTACAAACTGACATCAGGAACCTGGTCTGCTGAGTTTTCTTTCCCAGGGAAAATGGCCAAAGGATGTGCCCAGGGGCCCCTGACCCTGACTGCAAAAAATCCTTATATCGAAGGGTGGACCCCACACCGAAGTTGTCCCCACCTCAAACTTGTGCTGCCCTGATAGACCCAAGGGAGCCCTACAAACTGACATCAGGAACCTGGACTGCTGAGTTTTCTTTCCCAGGGAAAATGGAAAAAGGATGTACCCAGGGGCCCCTGGCCCTGACTGCAAAGAATCCTTATATCGAAGGATGGACCCCACACCAGAGTGTTCCCCACCTCAAACTTGTGCTGCCCTGATAGACCCAAGGGAGCCCTACAAACTGACATCAGGAACCTGGACTGCTGAGTTTTCTTTCCCAGGGAAAATGGAAAAAGGTTGTGCCCAGGGGCCCCTGGCCCTGGGGTGGGGCCACACTGCAAAAAATCCTTATATCGAAGGATGGACCCCACACCGAAGTTGTCCCCACCTCAAACTTGTGCTGCCCTGATAGACCCAAGGGAGCCCTACAAACTGACATCAGGAACCTGGACTGCTGAGTTTTCTTTCCCAGGGAAAATGGCCAAAGGATGTGCCCAGGGGCCCCTAGCCCTGACTGCAAAAAATCCTTATATCGAAGGATGGACACCACACCGAAGTTGTCCCCACCTCAAACTTGTGCTGCCCTGATACACCTAAGGGAGCGCTACAAACTGACATCAGGAACCTGGACTGCTGAGTTTTCTTTCCCAGGGAAAATGGAAAAAGATTGTGCCCAGGGGCCCCTGGCCCTGGGCTGGGGCCTCACTGCAAAAAATCCTTATATCGAAGGATGGACCCCACACCGAAGTTGTCCCCACCTCAAACTTGTGCTGCCCTGATAGACCCAAGGGAGCCCTACAAACTGACATCAGGAACCTGGACTGCTGAGTTTTCTTTCCCAGGGAAAATGGAAAAAGAATGTGCCCAGGGGCCCCTGGCCCTGACTGCAAAAAATCCTTATATCAAAGGATGGACCCCACATCAAAGTTGTCCCCACCTCAAACTTGTGCTGCCCTGATAGACCCAAGGGAGCCCTACAAACTGACATCAGGAACCTGGACTGCTGAGTTTTCTTTCCCAGGGAAAATGGAAAAAGGTTGTGCCCAGGGGCCCCTGGCCCTGGGGTGGGGCCTCACTGCAAAAAATCCTTATATCGAAGGATGGACCCCACATCAAAATTGTCCCCACCTCAAACTTTTGCTGCCCTGATACACCCAAGGGAACCCTATAAACTGACATCAGGAACCTGGACTGCTGAGTTTTCTTTCCCAGGGAAAATGGAAAAAGGATATGCCCAGGGGCCCCTGACCCTGACTGCAAAAAATCCTTATATCGAAGGGTGGACCCCACACCAAAGTTGTCCCCACCTCAAACTTGTGCTGCCCTGATAGACCCAAGGGAGCCCTACAAACTGACATCAGGAACCTGGACTGCTGAGTTTTCTTTCCCAGGGAAAATGGAAAAAGGTTGTGCCCAGGGGCCCCTGGCCCTGGGGTGGGGCCACACTGCAAAAAATCCTTATATCGAAGGATGGACCCCACACCGAAGTTGTCCCCACCTCAAACTTGTGCTGCCCTGATACACCTAAGGGAGCCCTACAAACTGACATCAGGAACCTGGACTGCTGAGTTTTCTTTCCCAGGGAAAATGGAAAAAGATTGTGCCCAGGGGCCCCTGGCCCTGACTGCAAAAAATCCTTATATCGAAGGATGGACCCCACACCAAAGTTGTCCCCACCTCAAACTTGTGCTGCCCTGATAGACCCAAGGGAGCCCTACAAACTGACATCAGGAACCTGGACTGCTGAGTTTTCTTTCCCAGGGAAAATGGAAAAAGAATGTGCCCAGGGGCCCCTGGCCCTGACTGCAAAAATCCTTATATCAAAGGATGGACCCCACATCAAAGTTGTCCCCACCTCAA
Organism: Lonchura striata; assembly: GCF_050655825.1. Classification (NCBI taxonomy): domain Eukaryota; kingdom Metazoa; phylum Chordata; class Aves; order Passeriformes; family Estrildidae; genus Lonchura; species Lonchura striata. The sequence continues at coordinate 8,600,890 of NC_140708.1, read as the reverse complement.
ACTTGTGCTGCCCTGATAGACCCAAGGGAGCCCTACAAACTGACATCAGGAACCTGGACTGCTGAGTTTTCTTTCCCAGGGAAAATGGAAAAAGGTTGTGCCCAGGGGCCCCTGGCCCTGACTGCAAAAAATCCTTATATCGAAGGATGGACCCCACACCAAAGTGTTCCCCACCTCAAACTTGTGCTGCCCTGATAGACCCAAGGGAGCCCTACAAACTGACATCAGGAACCTGGACTGCTGAGTTTTCTTTCCCAGGGAAAATGGAAAAAGGTTGTGCCCAGGGGCCCCTGGCCCTGGGGTGGGGCCTCACTGCAAAAAATCCTTATATCGAAGGATGGACCCCACATCAAAATTGTCCCCACCTCAAACTTGTGCTGCCCTGATACACCCAAGGGAACCCTACAAACTGACATCAGGAACCTGGACTGCTGAGTTTTCTTTCCCAGGGAAAATGGAAAAAGGATATGCCCAGGGGCCCCTGACCCTGACTGCAAAAAATCCTTATATCGAAGGCTGGACCCCACACCGAAGTTGTCCCCACCTCAAACTTGTGCTGCCCTGATAGACCCAAGGGAGCCCTACAAACTGACATCAGGAACCTGGACTGCTGAGTTTTCTTTCCCAGGGAAAATGGAAAAAGGATGTGCCCAGGGGCCCCTGGCCCTGACTGCTAAGAATCCTTATATCGAAGGATGGACCCCACACCGAAGTTGTCCCCACCTCAAACTTGTGCTGCCCTGATAGACCCAAGGGAGCCCTACAAACTGACATCAGGAACCTGGACTGCTGAGTTTTCTTTCCCAGGGAAAATGGAAAAAGGATGTGCCCAGGGGCCCCTGGCCCTGGGGTGGGGCCTCACTGCAAAAAATCCTTATATTGAAGGATGGACCCCACACCGAAGTTGTCCCCACCTCAAACTTGTGCTGCCCTGATAGACCCAAGGGAGCCCTACAAACTGACATCAGGAACCTGGACTGCTGAGTTTTCTTTCCCAGGGAAAATGGAAAAAGGATGTGCCCAGGGGCCCCTGGCCCTGACTGCAAAGAATCCTTATATCGAAGGATGGACCCCACACCAAAGTGTTCCCCACCTCAAACTTGTGCTGCCCTGATAGACCCAAGGGAGCCCTACAAACTGACATCAGGAACCTGGACTGCTGAGTTTTCTTTCCCAGGGAAAATGGAAAAAGATTGTACCCAGGGGCCCCTGGCCCTGGGGTGGGGCCTCACTGCAAAAAATCCTTATATCGAAGGATGGACCCCACATCAAAGTTGTCCCCACCTCAAACTTGTGCTGCCCTGATAGACCCAAGGGAGCCCTACAAACTGACATCAGGAACCTGGACTGCTGAGTTTTCTTTCCCAGGGAAAATGGCCAAAGGATGTGCCCAGGGGCCCCTAGCCCTGACTGCAAAAAATCCTTATATCGAAGGATGGACACCACACCGAAGTTGTCCCCACCTCAAACTTGTGCTGCCCTGATACACCTAAGGGAGCCCTACAAACTGACATCAGGAACCTGGACTGCTGAGTTTTCTTTCCCAGGGAAAATGGAAAAAGATTGTGCCCAGGGGCCCCTGGCCCTGACTGCAAAAAATCCTTATATCGAAGGATGGACCCCACACCAAAGTTGTCCCCACCTCAAACTTTTGCTGCCCTGATAGACCCAAGGGAAACCTACAAACTGACATCAGGAACCTGGACTGCTGAGTTTTCTTTCCCAGGGAAAATGGAAAAAGGATATGCCCAGTGGCCGCTGACCCTGACTGCAAAAAATCCTTATATCAAAGGGTGGACCCCACACCGAAGTTGTCCCCACCTCAAACTTGTGCTGCCCTGATAGACCCAAGGGAGCCCTACAAACTGACATCAGGAACCTGGACTGCTGAGTTTTCTTTCCCAGGGAAAATGGAAAAAGGATGTGCCCAGGGGCCCCTGGCCCTGACTGCAAAGAATCCTTATATCGAAGGATGGACCCCACACCAAAGTGTTCCCCACCTCAAACTTGTGCTGCCCTGATAGACCCAAGGGAGCCCTACAAACTGACATCAGGAACCTGGACTGCTGAGTTTTCTTTCCCAGGGAAAATGGATAAAGGATGTGCCCAGGGGCCCCTGGCCCTGGGCTGGGGCCTCACTGCAAAAAATCCTTATATCGAAGGATGGACCCCACACCGAAGTTGTCCCCACCTCAAACTTGTGCTGCCCTGATAGACCCAAGGGAGCCCTACAAACTGACATCAGGAACCTGGACTGCTGAGTTTTCTTTCCCAGGGAAAATGGAAAAAGGTTGTGCCCAGGGGCCCCTGGCCCTGACTGCAAAAAATCCTTATATCGAAGGATGGACCCCACATCAAAGTTGTACCAACCTAAAACTTGTGCTGCCCTGATAGACCCAAGGGAGCCCTACAAACTGACATCAGGAACCTGGACTGCTGAGTTTTCTTTCCCAGGGAAAATGGAAAAAGGATGTGCCCAGGGGCCCCGGGCCCTGGGCTGGGGCCTCACTGCAAAAAATCCTTATATCGAAGGATGGACCCCACACCGAAGTTGTCCCCACCTCAAACTTGTGCTGCCCTGATAGACCCAAGGGAGCCCTACAAACTGACATCAGGAACCTGGACTGCTGAGTTTTCTTTCCCAGGGAAAATGGCCAAAGGATGTGCCCAGGGGCCCCTAGCCCTGACTGCAAAAAATCCTTATATCGAAGGATGGACACCACACCGAAGTTGTCCCCACCTCAAACTTGTGCTGCCCTGATACACCTAAGGGAGCCCTACAAACTGACATCAGGAACCTGGACTGCTGAGTTTTCTTTCCCAGGGAAAATGGAAAAAGATTGTGCCCAGGGGCCCCTGGCCCTGACTGCAAAAAATCCTTATATCGAAGGATGGACCCCACACCAAAGTTGTCCCCACCTCAAACTTGTGCTGCCCTGATAGACCCAAGGGAGCCCTACAAACTGACATCAGGAACCTGGACTGCTGAGTTTTCTTTCCCAGGGAAAATGGAAAAAGAATGTGCCCAGGGGCCCCTGGCCCTGACTGCAAAAAATCCTTATATCAAAGGATGGACCCCACATCAAAGTTGTCCCCACCACAAACTTGTGCTGCCCTGATAGACCCAAGGGAGCCCTACAAACTGACATCAGGAACCTGGACTGCTGAGTTTTCTTTCCCAGGGAAAATGGATAAAGGATGTGCCCAGGGGCCCCTGGCCCTGGGCTGGGGCCTCACTGCAAAAAATCCTTATATCGAAGGATGGACCCCACACCGAAGTTGTCCCCACCTCAAACTTGTGCTGCCCTGATAGACCCAAGGGAGCCCTACAAACTGACATCAGGAACCTGGACTGCTGAGTTTTCTTTCCCAGGGAAAATGGAAAAAGGTTGTGCCCAGGGGCCCCTGGCCCTGACTGCAAAAAATCCTTATATCGAAGGATGGACCCCACACCAAAGTGTTCCCCACCTCAAACTTGTGCTGCCCTGATAGACCCAAGGGAGCCCTACAAACTGACATCAGGAACCTGGACTGCTGAGTTTTCTTTCCCAGGGAAAATGGAAAAAGGTTGTGCCCAGGGGCCCCTGGCCCTGGGGTGGGGCCTCACTGCAAAAAATCCTTATATCGAAGGATGGACCCCACACCGAAGTTGTCCCCACCTCAAACTTGTGCTGCCCTGATAGACCCAAGGGAGCCCTACAAACTGACATCAGGAACCTGGACTGCTGAGTTTTCTTTCCCAGGGAAAATGGAAAAAGAATGTGCCCAGGGGCCCCTGGCCCTGACTGCAAAAAATCCTTATATCAAAGGATGGACCCCACATCAAAGTTGTCCCCACCTCAAACTTGTGCTGCCCTGATAGACCCAAGGGAGCCCTACAAACTGACATCAGGAACCTGGACTGCTGAGTTTTCTTTCCCAGGGAAAATGGATAAAGGATGTGCCCAGGGGCCCCTGGACCTGGGCTGGGGCCTCACTGCAAAAAATCCTTATATCGAAGGATGGACCCCACACCGAAGTTGTCCCCACCTCAAACTTGTGCTGCCCTGATAGACCCAAGGGAGCCCTACAAACTGACATCAGGAACCTGGACTGCTGAGTTTTCTTTCCCAGGGAAAATGGAAAAAGGTTGTGCCCAGGGGCCCCTGGCCCTGACTGCAAAAAATCCTTATATCGAAGGATGGACCCCATATCAAAGTTGTACCAACCTAAAACTTGTGCTGCCCTGATAGACCCAAGGGAGCCCTACAAACTGACATCAGGAACCTGGACTGCTGAGTTTTCTTTCCCAGGGAAAATGGAAAAAGGATGTGCCCAGGGGCCCCGGGCCCTGGGCTGGGGCCTCACTGCAAAAAATCCTTATATCGAAGGATGGACCCCACACCGAAGTTGTCCCCACCTCAAACTTGTGCTGCCCTGATAGACCCAAGGGAGCCCTACAAACTGACATCAGGAACCTGGACTGCTGAGTTTTCTTTCCCAGGGAAAATGGAAAAAGGTTGTGCCCAGGGGCCCCTGCCCCTGACTGCAAAGAATCCTTATATCGAAGGATGGACCCCACACCAAAGTGTTCCCCACCTCAAACTTGTGCTGCCCTGATAGACCCAAGGGATCCCTACAAACTGACATCAGGAACCTGGACTGCTGAATTTTCTATCCCAGGGAAAATGGAAAAAGGTTGTGCCCAGGGGCCCCTGGCCCTGGGCTGGGGCCTCACTACAAGAAATCCTTATATCGAAGGATGGATCCCACACCAAAGTTGTCCCCACCTCAAACTTGTGCTGCCCTGATAGACCCAAGGGAGCCCTACAAACTGACATCAGGAACCTGGACTGCTGAGTTTTCTTTCCCAGTGAAAATGGAAAAAGGATGTGCCCACTGGTCCCTGGCCCTGACTGGAATAATCCTTATATCGAAGGATGGACCCCACACCAAATTTGTACCCACCTCAAACTTGTGCTGCCCTGATAGACCCAAGGGAGCCCTACAAACTGACATCAGGAACCTGGACTGCTGAGTTTTCTTTCCCAGGGAAAATGGAAAAAGGATATGCCCAGGGGCCCCTGACCCTGACTGCAAAAAATCCTTATATCGAAGGGTGGACCCCACACCGAAGTTGTCCCCACCTCAAACTTGTGCTGCCCTGATAGACCCAAGGGAGCCCTACAAACTGACATCAGGAACCTGGACTGCTGAGTTTTCTTTCCCAGGGAAAATGGAAAAAGGATGTGCCCAGGGGCCCCTGGCCCTGACTGCAAAGAATCCTTATATCGAAGGATGGACCCCACACCAAAGTGTTCCCCACCTCAAACTTGTGCTGCCCTGATAGACCCAAGGGAGCCCTACAAACTGACATCAGGAACCTGGACTGCTGAGTTTTCTTTCCCAGGGAAAATGGAAAAAGGTTGTGCCCAGGGGCCCCTGGCCCTGGGGTGGGGCCTCACTGCAAAAAATCCTTATATCGAAGGATGGACCCCACATCAAAGTTGTCCCCACCTCAAACTTGTGCTGCCCTGATAGACCCAAGGGAGCCCTACAAACTGACATCAGGAACCTGGACTGCTGAGTTTTCTTTCCCAGGGAAAATGGCCAAAGGATGTGCCCAGGGGCCCCTAGCCCTGACTGCAAAAAATCCTTATATCGAAGGATGGACACCACACCGAAGTTGTCCCCACCTCAAACTTGTGCTGCCCTGATACACCTAAGGGAGCCCTACAAACTGACATCAGGAACCTGGACTGCTGAGTTTTCTTTCCCAGGGAAAATGGAAAAAGGTTGTGCCCAGGGGCCCCTGGCCCTGACTGCAAAAAATCCTTATATCGAAGGATGGACCCCACACCAAAGTTGTCCCCACCTCAAACTTTTGCTGCCCTGATACACCCAAGGGAAACCTACAAACTGACATCAGGAACCTGGACTGCTGAGTTTTCTTTCCCAGGGAAAATGGAAAAAGAATGTGCCCAGGGGCCCCTGGCCCTGACTGCAAAAAATCCTTATATCAAAGGATGGACCCCACATCAAAGTTGTCCCCACCTCAAACTTGTGCTGCCCTGATAGACCCAAGGGAGCCCTACAAACTGACATCAGGAACCTGGACTGCTGAGTTTTCTTTCCCAGGGAAAATGGAAAAAGGATGTGCCCAGGGGCCCCTGGCCCTTGGCTGGGGCCTCACTGCAAAAAATCCTTATATCGAAGGATGGACCCCACACCGAAGTTGTCCCCACCTCAAACTTGTGCTGCCCTGATAGACCCAAGGGAGCCCTACAAACTGACATCAGGAACCTGGACTGCTGAGTTTTCTTTCCCAGGGAAAATGGCCAAAGGATGTGCCCAGGGGCCCCTAGCCCTGACTGCAAAAAATCCTTATATCGAAGGATGGACCCCACATCAAAGTTGTCCCCACCTCAAACTTGTGCTGCCCTGATAGACCCAAGGGAGCCCTACAAACTGACATCAGGAACCTGGACTGCTGAGTTTTCTTTCCCAGGGAAAATGGAAAAAGGATGTGCCCAGGGGCCCCTGGCCCTGGGGTGGGGCCTCACTGCAAAAAATCCTTATATCGAAGGATGGACCCCACATCAAAATTGTCCCCACCTCAAACTTGTGCTGCCCTGATAGACCCAAGGGAGCCCTACAAACTGACATCAGGAACCTGGACTGCTGAGTTTTCTTTCCCAGGGAAAATGGAAAAAGGATGTGCCCAGGGGCCCCTGGCCCTGACTGCAAAGAATCCTTATATCGAAGGATGGACCCCACACCAAAGTGTTCCCCACCTCAAACTTGTGCTGCCCTGATAGACCCAAGGGAGCCCTACAAACTGACATCAGGAACCTGGACTGCTGAGTTTTCTTTCCCAGGGAAAATGGAAAAAGGTTGTGCCCAGGGGCCCCTGGCCCTGGGGTGGGGCCTCACTGCAAAAAATCCTTATATTGAAGGATGGACCCCACACCGAAGTTGTCCCCACCTCAAACTTGTGCTGCCCTGATAGACCCAAGGGAGCCCTACAAACTGACATCAGGAACCTGGACTGCTGAGTTTTCTTTCCCAGTGAAAATGGAAAAAGGATGTGCCCATGGGTCCCTGGCCCTGACTGGAATAATCCTTATATCGAAGGATGGACCCCACACCAAATTTGTACCCACCTCAAACTTGTGCTGCCCTGATAGACCCAAGGGAGCCCTACAAACTGACATCAGGAACCTGGTCTGCTGAGTTTTCTTTCCCAGGGAAAATGGAAAAAGGATGTGCCCAGGGGCCCCTGACCCTGACTGCAAAAAATCCTTATATCGAAGGGTGGACCCCACACCGAAGTTGTCCCCACGTCAAACTTGTGCTGCCCTGATAGACCCAAGGGAGCCCTACAAACTGACATCAGGAACCTGGACTGCTGAGTTTTCTTTCCCAGGGAAAATGGAAAAAGGATGTACCCAGGGGCCCCTGGCCCTGACTGCAAAGAATCCTTATATCGAAAGATGGACCCCACACCAAAGTGTTCCCCACCTCAAACTTGTGCTGCCCTGATAGACCCAAGGGAGCCCTACAAACTGACATCAGGAACCTGGACTGCTGAGTTTTCTTTCCCAGGGAAAATGGAAAAAGGTTGTGCCCAGGGGCCCCTGGCCCTGGGGTGGGGCCTCACTGCAAAAAATCCTTATATCGAAGGATGGACCCCACACCGAAGTTGTCCCCACCTCAAACTTGTGCTGCCCTGATAGACCCAAGGGAGCCCTACAAACTGACATCAGGAACCTGGACTGCTGAGTTTTCTTTCCCAGGGAAAATGGCCAAAGGATGTGCCCAGGGGCCCCTAGCCCTGACTGCAAAAAATCCTTATATCGAAGGATGGACACCACACCAAAGTGTTCCCCACCTCAAACTTGTGCTGCCCTGATAGACCCAAGGGAGCCCTACAAACTGACATCAGGAACCTGGACTGCTGAGTTTTCTTTCCCAGGGAAAATGGAAAAAGAATGTGCCCAGGGGCCCCTGGCCCTGACTGCAAAAAATCCTTATATCAAAGGATGGACCCCACATCAAAGTTGTCCCCACCTCAAACTTGTGCTGCCCTGATAGACCCAAGGGAGCCCTACAAACTGACATCAGGAACCTGGACTGCTGAGTTTTCTTTCCCAGGGAAAATGGAAAAAGGTTGTGCCCAGGGGCCCCTGGCCCTGGGGTGGGGCCTCACTGCAAAAAATCCTTATATCGAAGGATGGACCCCACATCAAAATTGTCCCCACCTCAAACTTTTGCTGCCCTGATACACCCAAGGGAACCCTATAAACTGACATCAGGAACCTGGACTGCTGAGTTTTCTTTCCCAGGGAAAATGGAAAAAGGATATGCCCAGGGGCCCCTGACCCTGACTGCAAAAAATCCTTATATCGAAGGGTGGACCCCACACCAAAGTTGTCCCCACCTCAAACTTGTGCTGCCCTGATAGACCCAAGGGAGCCCTACAAACTGACATCAGGAACCTGGACTGCTGAGTTTTCTTTCCCAGGGAAAATGGAAAAAGGATGTGCCCAGGGGCCCCTGGCCCTGACTGCAAAGAATCCTTATATCGAAGGATGGACCCCACACCAAAGTGTTCCCCACCTCAAACTTGTGCTGCCCTGATAGACCCAAGGGAGCCCTACAAACTGACATCAGGAACCTGGACTGCTGAGTTTTCTTTCCCAGTGAAAATGGAAAAAGGATGTGCCCATGGGTCCCTGGCCCTGACTGGAATAATCCTTATATCGAAGGATGGACCCCACACCAAATTTGTACCCACCTCAAACTTGTGCTGCCCTGATAGACCCAAGGGAGCCCTACAAACTGACATCAGGAACCTGGACTGCTGAGTTTTCTTTCCCAGGGAAAATGGCCAAAGGATGTGCCCAGGGGCCCCTAGCCCTGACTGCAAAAAATCCTTATATTGAAGGATGGACACCACACCGAAGTTGTCCCCACCTCAAACTTGTGCTGCCCTGATAGACCCAAGGGAGCCCTACAAACTGACATCAGGAACCTGGACTGCTGAGTTTTCTTTCCCAGGGAAAATGGAAAAAGGATGTGCCCAGGGGCCCCTGGCCCTGACTGCAAAAAATCCTTATATCGAAGAATGGAGCCCACACCAAAGTTGTACCAACCTCAAACTTGTGCTGCCCTGATAGACCCAAGGGAGCCCTACAAACTGACATCAGGAACCTGGACTGCTGAGTTTTCTTTCCCAGGGAAAATGGAAAAAGGATGTGCCCAGGGGCCCCGGGCCCTGGGCTGGGGCCTCACTGCAAAAAATCCTTATATCGAAGGATGGACCCCACACCGAAGTTGTCCCCACCTCAAACTTGTGCTGCCCTGATAGACCCAAGGGAGCCCTACAAACTGACATCAGGAACCTGGACTGCTGAGTTTTCTTTCCCAGGGAAAATGGAAAAAGGTTGTGCCCACGGGCCCCTGGCCCTGACTGCAAAGAATCCTTATATCGAAGGATGGACCCCACACCAAAGTGTTCCCCACCTCAAACTTGTGCTGCCCTGATAGACCCAAGGGAGCCCTACAAACTGACATCAGGAACCTGGACTGCTGAATTTTCTTTCCCAGGGAAAATGGAAAAAGGTTGTGCCCAGGGGCCCCTGGCCCTGGGCTGGGGCCTCACTACAAGAAATCCTTATATCGAAGGATGGATCCCACACCAAAGTTGTCCCCACCTCAAACTTGTGCTGCCCTGATAGACCCAAGGGAGCCCTACAAACTGACATCAGGAACCTGGACTGCTGAGTTTTCTTTCCCAGTGAAAATGGAAAAAGGATGTGCCCACTGGTCCCTGGCCCTGACTGGAATAATCCTTATATCGAAGGATGGACCCCACACCAAATTTGTACCCACCTCAAACTTGTGCTGCCCTGATAGACCCAAGGGAGCCCTACAAACTGACATCAGGAACCTGGACTGCTGAGTTTTCTTTCCCAGGGAAAATGGAAAAAGGATATGCCCAGGGGCCCCTGACCCTGACTGCAAAAAATCCTTATATCGAAGGGTGGACCCCACACCGAAGTTGTCCCCACCTCAAACTTGTGCTGCCCTGATAGACCCAAGGGAGCCCTACAAACTGACATCAGGAACCTGGACTGCTGAGTTTTCTTTCCCAGGGAAAATGGAAAAAGGATGTGCCCAGGGGCCCCTGGCCCTGACTGCAAAGAATCCTTATATCGAAGGATAGACCCCACACCAAAGTGTTCCCCACCTCAAACTTGTGCTGCCCTGATAGACCCAAGGGAGCCCTACAAACTGACATCAGAAACCTGGACTGCTGAGTTTTCTTTCCCAGGGAAAATGGCCAAAGGATGTGCCCAGGGGCCCCTAGCCCTGACTGCAAAAAATCCTTATATCGAAGGATGGACACCACACCGAAGTTGTCCCCACCTCAAACTTGTGCTGCCCTGATACACCTAAGGGAGCCCTACAAACTGACATCAGGAACCTGGACTGCTGAGTTTTCTTTCCCAGGGAAAATGGAAAAAGGTTGTGCCCAGGGGCCCCTGGCCCTGACTGCAAAAAATCCTTATATCGAAGGATGGACCCCACACCAAAGTTGTCCCCACCTCAAACTTTTGCTGCCCTGATACACCCAAGGGAAACCTACAAACTGACATCAGGAACCTGGACTGCTGAGTTTTCTTTCCCAGGGAAAATGGAAAAAGAATGTGCCCAGGGGCCCCTGGCCCTGACTGCAAAAAATCCTTATATCAAAGGATGGACCCCACATCAAAGTTGTGCCCACCTCAAACTTGTGCTGCCCTGATAGACCCAAGGGAGCCCTACAAACTGACATCAGGAACCTGGACTGCTGAGTTTTCTTTCCCAGGGAAAATGGAAAAAGGATGTGCCCAGGGGCCCCTGGCCCTTGGCTGGGGCCTCACTGCAAAAAATCCTTATATCGAAGGATGGACCCCACACCGAAGTTGTCCCCACCTCAAACTTGTGCTGCCCTGATAGACCCAAGGGAGCCCTACAAACTGACATCAGGAACCTGGACTGCTGAGTTTTCTTTCCCAGGGAAAATGGCCAAAGGATGTGCCCAGGGGCCCCTAGCCCTGACTGCAAAAAATCCTTATATCGAAGGATGGACACCACACCGAAGTTGTCCCCACCTCAAACTTGTGCTGCCCTGATAGACCCAAGGGAGCCCTACAAACTGACATCAGGAACCTGGACTGCTGAGTTTTCTTTCCCAGGGAAAATGGAAAAAGGTTGTGCCCAGGGGCCCCTGGCCCTGGGGTGGGGCCTCACTGCAAAAAATCCTTATATCGAAGGATGGACCCCACATCAAAATTGTCCCCACCTCAAACTTTTGCTGCCCTGATACACCCAAGGGAACCCTATAAACTGACATCAGGAACCTGGACTGCTGAGTTTTCTTTCCCAGGGAAAATGGAAAAAGGGTATGCCCAGGGGCCCCTGACCCTGACTGCAAAAAATCCTTATATCGAAGGGTGGACCCCACACCAAAGTTGTCCCCACCTCAAACTTGTGCTGCCCTGATAGACCCAAGGGAGCCCTACAAACTGACATCAGGAACCTGGACTGCTGAGTTTTCTTTCCCAGGGAAAATGGAAAAAGGATGTGCCCAGGGGCCCCTGGCCCTGACTGCAAAGAATCCTTATATCGAAGGATGGACCCCACACCAAAGTGTTCCCCACCTCAAACTTGTGCTGCCCTGATAGACCCAAGGGAGCCCTACAAACTGACATCAGGAACCTGGACTGCTGAGTTTTCTTTCCCAGTGAAAATGGAAAAAGGATGTGCCCATGGGTCCCTGGCCCTGACTGGAATAATCCTTATATCGAAGGATGGACCCCACACCAAATTTGTACCCACCTCAAACTTGTGCTGCCCTGATAGACCCAAGGGAGCCCTACAAACTGACATCAGGAACCTGGTCTGCTGAGTTTTCTTTCCCAGGGAAAATGGCCAAAGGATGTGCCCAGGGGCCCCTGACCCTGACTGCAAAAAATCCTTATATCGAAGGGTGGACCCCACACCGAAGTTGTCCCCACCTCAAACTTGTGCTGCCCTGATAGACCCAAGGGAGCCCTACAAACTGACATCAGGAACCTGGACTGCTGAGTTTTCTTTCCCAGGGAAAATGGAAAAAGGATGTACCCAGGGGCCCCTGGCCCTGACTGCAAAGAATCCTTATATCGAAGGATGGACCCCACACCAAAGTGTTCCCCACCTCAAACTTGTGCTGCCCTGATAGACCCAAGGGAGCCCTACAAACTGACATCAGGAACCTGGACTGCTGAGTTTTCTTTCCCAGGGAAAATGGAAAAAGGTTGTGCCCAGGGGCCCCTGGCCCTGGGGTGGGGCCTCACTGCAAAAAATCCTTATATCGAAGGATGGACCCCACACCGAAGTTGTCCCCACCTCAAACTTGTGCTGCCCTGATAGACCCAAGGGAGCCCTACAAACTGACATCAGGAACCTGGACTGCTGAGTTTTCTTTCCCAGGGAAAATGGCCAAAGGATGTGCCCAGGGGCCCCTAGCCCTGACTGCAAAAAATCCTTATATCGAAGGATGGACACCACACCGAAGTTGTCCCCACCTCAAACTTGTGCTGCCCTGATACACCTAAGGGAGCCCTACAAACTGACATCAGGAACCTGGACTGCTGAGTTTTCTTTCCCAGGGAAAATGGAAAAAGGTTGTGCCCAGGGGCCCCTGGCCCTGGGGTGGGGCCTCACTGCAAAAAATCCTTATATCGAAGGATGGACCCCACATCAAAATTGTCCCCACCTCAAACTTTTGCTGCCCTGATACACCCAAGGGAACCCTATAAACTGACATCAGGAACCTGGACTGCTGAGTTTTCTTTCCCAGGGAAAATGGAAAAAGGATATGCCCAGGGGCCCCTGACCCTGACTGCAAAAAATCCTTATATCGAAGGGTGGACCCCACACCAAAGTTGTCCCCACCTCAAACTTGTGCTGCCCTGATAGACCCAAGGGAGCCCTACAAACTGACATCAGGAACCTGGACTGCTGAGTTTTCTTTCCCAGGGAAAATGGAAAAAGGATGTGCCCAGGGGCCCCTGGCCCTGACTGCAAAGAATCCTTATATCGAAGGATGGACCCCACACCAAAGTGTTCCCCACCTCAAACTTGTGCTGCCCTGATAGACCCAAGGGAGCCCTACAAACTGACATCAGGAACCTGGACTGCTGAGTTTTCTTTCCCAGTGAAAATGGAAAAAGGATGTGCCCATGGGTCCCTGGCCCTGACTGGAATAATCCTTATATCGAAGGATGGACCCCACACCAAATTTGTACCCACCTCAAACTTGTGCTGCCCTGATAGACCCAAGGGAGCCCTACAAACTGACATCAGGAACCTGGTCTGCTGAGTTTTCTTTCCCAGGGAAAATGGCCAAAGGATGTGCCCAGGGGCCCCTGACCCTGACTGCAAAAAATCCTTATATCGAAGGGTGGACCCCACACCGAAGTTGTCCCCACCTCAAACTTGTGCTGCCCTGATAGACCCAAGGGAGCCCTACAAACTGACATCAGGAACCTGGACTGCTGAGTTTTCTTTCCCAGGGAAAATGGAAAAAGGATGTACCCAGGGGCCCCTGGCCCTGACTGCAAAGAATCCTTATATCGAAGGATGGACCCCACACCAGAGTGTTCCCCACCTCAAACTTGTGCTGCCCTGATAGACCCAAGGGAGCCCTACAAACTGACATCAGGAACCTGGACTGCTGAGTTTTCTTTCCCAGGGAAAATGGAAAAAGGTTGTGCCCAGGGGCCCCTGGCCCTGGGGTGGGGCCACACTGCAAAAAATCCTTATATCGAAGGATGGACCCCACACCGAAGTTGTCCCCACCTCAAACTTGTGCTGCCCTGATAGACCCAAGGGAGCCCTACAAACTGACATCAGGAACCTGGACTGCTGAGTTTTCTTTCCCAGGGAAAATGGCCAAAGGATGTGCCCAGGGGCCCCTAGCCCTGACTGCAAAAAATCCTTATATCGAAGGATGGACACCACACCGAAGTTGTCCCCACCTCAAACTTGTGCTGCCCTGATACACCTAAGGGAGCCCTACAAACTGACATCAGGAACCTGGACTGCTGAGTTTTCTTTCCCAGGGAAAATGGAAAAAGATTGTGCCCAGGGGCCCCTGGCCCTGGGCTGGGGCCTCACTGCAAAAAATCCTTATATCGAAGGATGGACCCCACACCGAAGTTGTCCCCACCTCAAACTTGTGCTGCCCTGATAGACCCAAGGGAGCCCTACAAACTGACATCAGGAACCTGGACTGCTGAGTTTTCTTTCCCAGGGAAAATGGAAAAAGAATGTGCCCAGGGGCCCCTGGCCCTGACTGCAAAAAATCCTTATATCAAAGGATGGACCCCACATCAAAGTTGTCCCCACCTCAAACTTGTGCTGCCCTGATAGACCCAAGGGAGCCCTACAAACTGACATCAGGAACCTGGACTGCTGAGTTTTCTTTCCCAGGGAAAATGGAAAAAGGTTGTGCCCAGGGGCCCCTGGCCCTGGGGTGGGGCCTCACTGCAAAAAATCCTTATATCGAAGGATGGACCCCACATCAAAATTGTCCCCACCTCAAACTTTTGCTGCCCTGATACACCCAAGGGAACCCTATAAACTGACATCAGGAACCTGGACTGCTGAGTTTTCTTTCCCAGGGAAAATGGAAAAAGGATATGCCCAGGGGCCCCTGACCCTGACTGCAAAAAATCCTTATATCGAAGGGTGGACCCCACACCAAAGTTGTCCCCACCTCAAACTTGTGCTGCCCTGATAGACCCAAGGGAGCCCTACAAACTGACATCAGGAACCTGGACTGCTGAGTTTTCTTTCCCAGGGAAAATGGAAAAAGGTTGTGCCCAGGGGCCCCTGGCCCTGGGGTGGGGCCACACTGCAAAAAATCCTTATATCGAAGGATGGACCCCACACCGAAGTTGTCCCCACCTCAAACTTGTGCTGCCCTGATACACCTAAGGGAGCCCTACAAACTGACATCAGGAACCTGGACTGCTGAGTTTTCTTTCCCAGGGAAAATGGAAAAAGATTGTGCCCAGGGGCCCCTGGCCCTGACTGCAAAAAATCCTTATATCGAAGGATGGACCCCACACCAAAGTTGTCCCCACCTCAAACTTGTGCTGCCCTGATAGACCCAAGGGAGCCCTACAAACTGACATCAGGAACCTGGACTGCTGAGTTTTCTTTCCCAGGGAAAATGGAAAAAGAATGTGCCCAGGGGCCCCTGGCCCTGACTGCAAAAAATCCTTATATCAAAGGATGGACCCCACATCAAAGTTGTCCCCACCTCAAACTTGTGCTGCCCTGATAGACCCAAGGGAGCCCTACAAACTGACATCAGGAACCTGGACTGCTGAGTTTTCTTTCCCAGGGAAAATGGAAAAAGGTTGTGCCCAGGGGCCCCTGGCCCTGACTGCAAAAAATCCTTATATCGAAGGATGGACCCCACACCAAAGTGTTCCCCACCTCAAACTTGTGCTGCCCTGATAGACCCAAGGGAGCCCTACAAACTGACATCAGGAACCTGGACTGCTGAGTTTTCTTTCCCAGGGAAAATGGAAAAAGGTTGTGCCCAGGGGCCCCTGGCCCTGGGGTGGGGCCTCACTGCAAAAAATCCTTATATCGAAGGATGGACCCCACATCAAAATTGTCCCCACCTCAAACTTGTGCTGCCCTGATACACCCAAGGGAACCCTACAAACTGACATCAGGAACCTGGACTGCTGAGTTTTCTTTCCCAGGGAAAATGGAAAAAGGATATGCCCAGGGGCCCCTGACCCTGACTGCAAAAAATCCTTATATCGAAGGCTGGACCCCACACCGAAGTTGTCCCCACCTCAAACTTGTGCTGCCCTGATAGACCCAAGGGAGCCCTACAAACTGACATCAGGAACCTGGACTGCTGAGTTTTCTTTCCCAGGGAAAATGGAAAAAGGATGTGCCCAGGGGCCCCTGGCCCTGACTGCTAAGAATCCTTATATCGAAGGATGGACCCCACACCGAAGTTGTCCCCACCTCAAACTTGTGCTGCCCTGATAGACCCAAGGGAGCCCTACAAACTGACATCAGGAACCTGGACTGCTGAGTTTTCTTTCCCAGGGAAAATGGAAAAAGGATGTGCCCAGGGGCCCCTGGCCCTGGGGTGGGGCCTCACTGCAAAAAATCCTTATATTGAAGGATGGACCCCACACCGAAGTTGTCCCCACCTCAAACTTGTGCTGCCCTGATAGACCCAAGGGAGCCCTACAAACTGACATCAGGAACCTGGACTGCTGAGTTTTCTTTCCCAGGGAAAATGGAAAAAGGATGTGCCCAGGGGCCCCTGGCCCTGACTGCAAAGAATCCTTATATCGAAGGATGGACCCCACACCAAAGTGTTCCCCACCTCAAACTTGTGCTGCCCTGATAGACCCAAGGGAGCCCTACAAACTGACATCAGGAACCTGGACTGCTGAGTTTTCTTTCCCAGGGAAAATGGAAAAAGATTGTACCCAGGGGCCCCTGGCCCTGGGGTGGGGCCTCACTGCAAAAAATCCTTATATCGAAGGATGGACCCCACATCAAAGTTGTCCCCACCTCAAACTTGTGCTGCCCTGATAGACCCAAGGGAGCCCTACAAACTGACATCAGGAACCTGGACTGCTGAGTTTTCTTTCCCAGGGAAAATGGCCAAAGGATGTGCCCAGGGGCCCCTAGCCCTGACTGCAAAAAATCCTTATATCGAAGGATGGACACCACACCGAAGTTGTCCCCACCTCAAACTTGTGCTGCCCTGATACACCTAAGGGAGCCCTACAAACTGACATCAGGAACCTGGACTGCTGAGTTTTCTTTCCCAGGGAAAATGGAAAAAGATTGTGCCCAGGGGCCCCTGGCCCTGACTGCAAAAAATCCTTATATCGAAGGATGGACCCCACACCAAAGTTGTCCCCACCTCAAACTTTTGCTGCCCTGATAGACCCAAGGGAAACCTACAAACTGACATCAGGAACCTGGACTGCTGAGTTTTCTTTCCCAGGGAAAATGGAAAAAGGATATGCCCAGTGGCCGCTGACCCTGACTGCAAAAAATCCTTATATCAAAGGGTGGACCCCACACCGAAGTTGTCCCCACCTCAAACTTGTGCTGCCCTGATAGACCCAAGGGAGCCCTACAAACTGACATCAGGAACCTGGACTGCTGAGTTTTCTTTCCCAGGGAAAATGGAAAAAGGATGTGCCCAGGGGCCCCTGGCCCTGACTGCAAAGAATCCTTATATCGAAGGATGGACCCCACACCAAAGTGTTCCCCACCTCAAACTTGTGCTGCCCTGATAGACCCAAGGGAGCCCTACAAACTGACATCAGGAACCTGGACTGCTGAGTTTTCTTTCCCAGGGAAAATGGATAAAGGATGTGCCCAGGGGCCCCTGGCCCTGGGGTGGGGCCTCACTGCAAAAAATCCTTATATCGAAGGATGGACCCCACACCGAAGTTGTCCCCACCTCAAACTTGTGCTGCCCTGATAGACCCAAGGGAGCCCTACAAACTGACATCAGGAACCTGGACTGCTGAGTTTTCTTTCCCAGGGAAAATGGAAAAAGGTTGTGCCCAGGGGCCCCTGGCCCTGACTGCAAAAAATCCTTATATCGAAGGATGGACCCCACATCAAAGTTGTACCAACCTAAAACTTGTGCTGCCCTGATAGACCCAAGGGAGCCCTACAAACTGACATCAGGAACCTGGACTGCTGAGTTTTCTTTCCCAGGGAAAATGGAAAAAGGATGTGCCCAGGGGCCCCGGGCCCTGGGCTGGGGCCTCACTGCAAAAAATCCTTATATCGAAGGATGGACCCCACACCGAAGTTGTCCCCACCTCAAACTTGTGCTGCCCTGATAGACCCAAGGGAGCCCTACAAACTGACATCAGGAACCTGGACTGCTGAGTTTTCTTTCCCAGGGAAAATGGCCAAAGGATGTGCCCAGGGGCCCCTAGCCCTGACTGCAAAAAATCCTTATATCGAAGGATGGACACCACACCGAAGTTGTCCCCACCTCAAACTTGTGCTGCCCTGATACACCTAAGGGAGCCCTACAAACTGACATCAGGAACCTGGACTGCTGAGTTTTCTTTCCCAGGGAAAATGGATAAAGGATGTGCCCAGGGGCCCCTGGCCCTGGGGTGGGGCCTCACTGCAAAAAATCCTTATATCGAAGGATGGACCCCACACCGAAGTTGTCCCCACCTCAAACTTGTGCTGCCCTGATAGACCCAAGGGAGCCCTACAAACTGACATCAGGAACCTGGACTGCTGAGTTTTCTTTCCCAGGGAAAATGGAAAAAGGTTGTGCCCAGGGGCCCCTGGCCCTGACTGCAAAAAATCCTTATATCGAAGGATGGACCCCACATCAAAGTTGTACCAACCTAAAACTTGTGCTGCCCTGATAGACCCAAGGGAGCCCTACAAACTGACATCAGGAACCTGGACTGCTGAGTTTTCTTTCCCAGGGAAAATGGAAAAAGGATGTGCCCAGGGGCCCCGGGCCCTGGGCTGGGGCCTCACTGCAAAAAATCCTTATATCGAAGGATGGACCCCACACCGAAGTTGTCCCCACCTCAAACTTGTGCTGCCCTGATAGACCCAAGGGAGCCCTACAAACTGACATCAGGAACCTGGACTGCTGAGTTTTCTTTCCCAGGGAAAATGGCCAAAGGATGTGCCCAGGGGCCCCTAGCCCTGACTGCAAAAAATCCTTATATCGAAGGATGGACACCACACCGAAGTTGTCCCCACCTCAAACTTGTGCTGCCCTGATACACCTAAGGGAGCCCTACAAACTGACATCAGGAACCTGGACTGCTGAGTTTTCTTTCCCAGGGAAAATGGAAAAAGATTGTGCCCAGGGGCCCCTGGCCCTGACTGCAAAAAATCCTTATATCGAAGGATGGACCCCACACCAAAGTTGTCCCCACCTCAAACTTGTGCTGCCCTGATAGACCCAAGGGAGCCCTACAAACTGACATCAGGAACCTGGACTGCTGAGTTTTCTTTCCCAGGGAAAATGGAAAAAGAATGTGCCCAGGGGCCCCTGGCCCTGACTGCAAAAAATCCTTATATCAAAGGATGGACCCCACATCAAAGTTGTCCCCACCACAAACTTGTGCTGCCCTGATAGACCCAAGGGAGCCCTACAAACTGACATCAGGAACCTGGACTGCTGAGTTTTCTTTCCCAGGGAAAATGGATAAAGGATGTGCCCAGGGGCCCCTGGCCCTGGGCTGGGGCCTCACTGCAAAAAATCCTTATATCGAAGGATGGACCCCACACCGAAGTTGTCCCCACCTCAAACTTGTGCTGCCCTGATAGACCCAAGGGAGCCCTACAAACTGACATCAGGAACCTGGACTGCTGAGTTTTCTTTCCCAGGGAAAATGGAAAAAGGTTGTGCCCAGGGGCCCCTGGCCCTGACTGCAAAAAATCCTTATATCGAAGGATGGACCCCACACCAAAGTGTTCCCCACCTCAAACTTGTGCTGCCCTGATAGACCCAAGGGAGCCCTACAAACTGACATCAGGAACCTGGACTGCTGAGTTTTCTTTCCCAGGGAAAATGGAAAAAGGTTGTGCCCAGGGGCCCCTGGCCCTGGGGTGGGGCCTCACTGCAAAAAATCCTTATATCGAAGGATGGACCCCACACCGAAGTTGTCCCCACCTCAAACTTGTGCTGCCCTGATAGACCCAAGGGAGCCCTACAAACTGACATCAGGAACCTGGACTGCTGAGTTTTCTTTCCCAGGGAAAATGGAAAAAGAATGTGCCCAGGGGCCCCTGGCCCTGACTGCAAAAAATCCTTATATCAAAGGATGGACCCCACATCAAAGTTGTCCCCACCTCAAACTTGTGCTGCCCTGATAGACCCAAGGGAGCCCTACAAACTGACATCAGGAACCTGGACTGCTGAGTTTTCTTTCCCAGGGAAAATGGATAAAGGATGTGCCCAGGGGCCCCTGGACCTGGGCTGGGGCCTCACTGCAAAAAATCCTTATATCGAAGGATGGACCCCACACCGAAGTTGTCCCCACCTCAAACTTGTGCTGCCCTGATAGACCCAAGGGAGCCCTACAAACTGACATCAGGAACCTGGACTGCTGAGTTTTCTTTCCCAGGGAAAATGGAAAAAGGTTGTGCCCAGGGGCCCCTGGCCCTGACTGCAAAAAATCCTTATATCGAAGGATGGACCCCACATCAAAGTTGTACCAACCTAAAACTTGTGCTGCCCTGATAGACCCAAGGGAGCCCTACAAACTGACATCAGGAACCTGGACTGCTGAGTTTTCTTTCCCAGGGAAAATGGAAAAAGGATGTGCCCAGGGGCCCCGGGCCCTGGGCTGGGGCCTCACTGCAAAAAATCCTTATATCGAAGGATGGACCCCACACCGAAGTTGTCCCCACCTCAAACTTGTGCTGCCCTGATAGACCCAAGGGAGCCCTACAAACTGACATCAGGAACCTGGACTGCTGAGTTTTCTTTCCCAGGGAAAATGGAAAAAGGTTGTGCCCAGGGGCCCCTGCCCCTGACTGCAAAGAATCCTTATATCGAAGGATGGACCCCACACCAAAGTGTTCCCCACCTCAAACTTGTGCTGCCCTGATAGACCCAAGGGATCCCTACAAACTGACATCAGGAACCTGGACTGCTGAATTTTCTATCCCAGGGAAAATGGAAAAAGGTTGTGCCCAGGGGCCCCTGGCCCTGGGCTGGGGCCTCACTACAAGAAATCCTTATATCGAAGGATGGATCCCACACCAAAGTTGTCCCCACCTCAAACTTGTGCTGCCCTGATAGACCCAAGGGAGCCCTACAAACTGACATCAGGAACCTGGACTGCTGAGTTTTCTTTCCCAGTGAAAATGGAAAAAGGATGTGCCCACTGGTCCCTGGCCCTGACTGGAATAATCCTTATATCGAAGGATGGACCCCACACCAAATTTGTACCCACCTCAAACTTGTGCTGCCCTGATAGACCCAAGGGAGCCCTACAAACTGACATCAGGAACCTGGACTGCTGAGTTTTCTTTCCCAGGGAAAATGGAAAAAGGATATGCCCAGGGGCCCCTGACCCTGACTGCAAAAAATCCTTATATCGAAGGGTGGACCCCACACCGAAGTTGTCCCCACCTCAAACTTGTGCTGCCCTGATAGACCCAAGGGAGCCCTACAAACTGACATCAGGAACCTGGACTGCTGAGTTTTCTTTCCCAGGGAAAATGGAAAAAGGATGTGCCCAGGGGCCCCTGGCCCTGACTGCAAAGAATCCTTATATCGAAGGATGGACCCCACACCAAAGTGTTCCCCACCTCAAACTTGTGCTGCCCTGATAGACCCAAGGGAGCCCTACAAACTGACATCAGGAACCTGGACTGCTGAGTTTTCTTTCCCAGGGAAAATGGAAAAAGGTTGTGCCCAGGGGCCCCTGGCCCTGGGGTGGGGCCTCACTGCAAAAAATCCTTATATCGAAGGATGGACCCCACATCAAAGTTGTCCCCACCTCAAACTTGTGCTGCCCTGATAGACCCAAGGGAGCCCTACAAACTGACATCAGGAACCTGGACTGCTGAGTTTTCTTTCCCAGGGAAAATGGCCAAAGGATGTGCCCAGGGGCCCCTAGCCCTGACTGCAAAAAATCCTTATATCGAAGGATGGACACCACACCGAAGTTGTCCCCACCTCAAACTTGTGCTGCCCTGATACACCTAAGGGAGCCCTACAAACTGACATCAGGAACCTGGACTGCTGAGTTTTCTTTCCCAGGGAAAATGGAAAAAGGTTGTGCCCAGGGGCCCCTGGCCCTGACTGCAAAAAATCCTTATATCGAAGGATGGACCCCACATCAAAGTTGTCCCCACCTCAAACTTTTGCTGCCCTGATACACCCAAGGGAAACCTACAAACTGACATCAGCAACCTGGACTGCTGAGTTTTCTTTCCCAGGGAAAATGGAAAAAGAATGTGCCCAGGGGCCCCTGGCCCTGACTGCAAAAAATCCTTATATCAAAGGATGGACCCCACATCAAAGTTGTCCCCACCTCAAACTTGTGCTGCCCTGATAGACCCAAGGGAGCCCTACAAACTGACATCAGGAACCTGGACTGCTGAGTTTTCTTTCCCAGGGAAAATGGAAAAAGGATGTGCCCAGGGGCCCCTGGCCCTTGGCTGGGGCCTCACTGCAAAAAATCCTTATATCGAAGGATGGACCCCACACCGAAGTTGTCCCCACCTCAAACTTGTGCTGCCCTGATAGACCCAAGGGAGCCCTACAAACTGACATCAGGAACCTGGACTGCTGAGTTTTCTTTCCCAGGGAAAATGGCCAAAGGATGTGCCCAGGGGCCCCTAGCCCTGACTGCAAAAAATCCTTATATCGAAGGATGGACCCCACATCAAAGTTGTCCCCACCTCAAACTTGTGCTGCCCTGATAGACCCAAGGGAGCCCTACAAACTGACATCAGGAACCTGGACTGCTGAGTTTTCTTTCCCAGGGAAAATGGAAAAAGGTTGTGCCCAGGGGCCCCTGGCCCTGGGGTGGGGCCTCACTGCAAAAAATCCTTATATCGAAGGATGGACCCCACATCAAAATTGTCCCCACCTCAAACTTGTGCTGCCCTGATAGACCCAAGGGAGCCCTACAAACTGACATCAGGAACCTGGACTGCTGAGTTTTCTTTCCCAGGGAAAATGGAAAAAGGATGTGCCCAGGGGCCCCTGGCCCTGACTGCAAAGAATCCTTATATCGAAGGATGGACCCCACACCAAAGTGTTCCCCACCTCAAACTTGTGCTGCCCTGATAGACCCAAGGGAGCCCTACAAACTGACATCAGGAACCTGGACTGCTGAGTTTTCTTTCCCAGGGAAAATGGAAAAAGGTTGTGCCCAGGGGCCCCTGGCCCTGGGGTGGGGCCTCACTGCAAAAAATCCTTATATTGAAGGATGGACCCCACACCGAAGTTGTCCCCACCTCAAACTTGTGCTGCCCTGATAGACCCAAGGGAGCCCTACAAACTGACATCAGGAACCTGGACTGCTGAGTTTTCTTTCCCAGTGAAAATGGAAAAAGGATGTGCCCATGGGTCCCTGGCCCTGACTGGAATAATCCTTATATCGAAGGATGGACCCCACACCAAATTTGTACCCACCTCAAACTTGTGCTGCCCTGATAGACCCAAGGGAGCCCTACAAACTGACATCAGGAACCTGGTCTGCTGAGTTTTCTTTCCCAGGGAAAATGGAAAAAGGATGTGCCCAGGGGCCCCTGACCCTGACTGCAAAAAATCCTTATATCGAAGGGTGGACCCCACACCGAAGTTGTCCCCACGTCAAACTTGTGCTGCCCTGATAGACCCAAGGGAGCCCTACAAACTGACATCAGGAACCTGGACTGCTGAGTTTTCTTTCCCAGGGAAAATGGAAAAAGGATGTACCCAGGGGCCCCTGGCCCTGACTGCAAAGAATCCTTATATCGAAAGATGGACCCCACACCAAAGTGTTCCCCACCTCAAACTTGTGCTGCCCTGATAGACCCAAGGGAGCCCTACAAACTGACATCAGGAACCTGGACTGCTGAGTTTTCTTTCCCAGGGAAAATGGAAAAAGGTTGTGCCCAGGGGCCCCTGGCCCTGGGGTGGGGCCTCACTGCAAAAAATCCTTATATCGAAGGATGGACCCCACACCGAAGTTGTCCCCACCTCAAACTTGTGCTGCCCTGATAGACCCAAGGGAGCCCTACAAACTGACATCAGGAACCTGGACTGCTGAGTTTTCTTTCCCAGGGAAAATGGCCAAAGGATGTGCCCAGGGGCCCCTAGCCCTGACTGCAAAAAATCCTTATATCGAAGGATGGACACCACACCGAAGTTGTCCCCACCTCAAACTTGTGCTGCCCTGATACACCTAAGGGAGCCCTACAAACTGACATCAGGAACCTGGACTGCTGAGTTTTCTTTCCCAGGGAAAATGGAAAAATATTGTGCCCAGGGGCCCCTGGCCCTGACTGCAAAAAATCCTTATATCGAAGGATGGACCCCACACCAAAGTTGTCCCCACCTCAAACTTGTGCTGCCCTGATAGACCCAAGGGAGCCCTACAAACTGACATCAGGAACCTGGACTGCTGAGTTTTCTTTCCCAGGGAAAATGGAAAAAGAATGTGCCCAGGGGCCCCTGGCCCTGACTGCAAAAAATCCTTATATCAAAGGATGGACCCCACATCAAAGTTGTCCCCACCTCAAACTTGTGCTGCCCTGATAGACCCAAGGGAGCCCTACAAACTGACATCAGGAACCTGGACTGCTGAGTTTTCTTTCCCAGGGAAAATGGAAAAAGGATGTGCCCAGGGGCCCCTGGCCCTGGGCTGGGGCCTCACTGCAAAAAATCCTTATATCGAAGGATGGACCCCACACCGAAGTTGTCCCCACCTCAAACTTGTGCTGCCCTGATAGACCCAAGGGAGCCCTACAAACTGACATCAGGAACCTGGACTGCTGAGTTTTCTTTCCCAGGGAAAATGGAAAAAGGTTGTGCCCAGGGGCCCCTGGCCCTGACTGCAAAAAATCCTTATATCGAAGGATGGACCCCACACCAAAGTGTTCCCCACCTCAAACTTGTGCTGCCCTGATAGACCCAAGGGAGCCCTACAAACTGACATCAGGAACCTGGACTGCTGAGTTTTCTTTCCCAGGGAAAATGGAAAAAGGATGTGCCCAGGGGCCCCTGGCCCTGACTGCAAAGAATCCTTATATCGAAGGATAGACCCCACACCAAAGTGTTCCCCACCTCAAACTTGTGCTGCCCTGATAGACCCAAGGGAGCCCTACAAACTGACATCAGAAACCTGGACTGCTGAGTTTTCTTTCCCAGGGAAAATGGAAAAAGGATGTGCCCAGGGGCCCCTGGCCCTGGGGTGGGGCCTCACTGCAAAAAATCCTTATATCGAAGGATGGACTCCACATCAAAGTTGTCCCCACCTCAAACTTGTGCTGCCCTGATAGACCCAAGGGAGCCCTACAAACTGACATCAGGAACCTGGACTGCTGAGTTTTCTTTCCCAGGGAAAATGGCCAAAGGATGTGCCCAGGGGCCCCTAGCCCTGACTGCAAAAAATCCTTATATCGAAGGATGGACACCACACCGAAGTTGTCCCCACCTCAAACTTGTGCTGCCCTGATACACCTAAGGGAGCCCTACAAACTGACATCAGGAACCTGGACTGCTGAGTTTTCTTTCCCAGGGAAAATGGAAAAAGGTTGTGCCCAGGGGCCCCTGGCCCTGACTGCAAAAAATCCTTATATCGAAGGATGGACCCCACACCAAAGTTGTCCCCACCTCAAACTTTTGCTGCCCTGATACACCCAAGGGAAACCTACAAACTGACATCAGGAACCTGGACTGCTGAGTTTTCTTTCCCAGGGAAAATGGAAAAAGAATGTGCCCAGGGGCCCCTGGCCCTGACTGCAAAAAATCCTTATATCAAAGGATGGACCCCACATCAAAGTTGTGCCCACCTCAAACTTGTGCTGCCCTGATAGACCCAAGGGAGCCCTACAAACTGACATCAGGAACCTGGACTGCTGAGTTTTCTTTCCCAGGGAAAATGGAAAAAGGATGTGCCCAGGGGCCCCTGGCCCTTGGCTGGGGCCTCACTGCAAAAAATCCTTATATCGAAGGATGGACCCCACACCGAAGTTGTCCCCACCTCAAACTTGTGCTGCCCTGATAGACCCAAGGGAGCCCTACAAACTGACATCAGGAACCTGGACTGCTGAGTTTTCTTTCCCAGGGAAAATGGCCAAAGGATGTGCCCAGGGGCCCCTAGCCCTGACTGCAAAAAATCCTTATATCGAAGGATGGACACCACACCGAAGTTGTCCCCACCTCAAACTTGTGCTGCCCTGATAGACCCAAGGGAGCCCTACAAACTGACATCAGGAACCTGGACTGCTGAGTTTTCTTTCCCAGGGAAAATGGAAAAAGGTTGTGCCCAGGGGCCCCTGGCCCTGGGGTGGGGCCTCACTGCAAAAAATCCTTATATCGAAGGATGGACCCCACATCAAAATTGTCCCCACCTCAAACTTTTGCTGCCCTGATACACCCAAGGGAACCCTATAAACTGACATCAGGAACCTGGACTGCTGAGTTTTCTTTCCCAGGGAAAATGGAAAAAGGGTATGCCCAGGGGCCCCTGACCCTGACTGCAAAAAATCCTTATATCGAAGGGTGGACCCCACACCAAAGTTGTCCCCACCTCAAACTTGTGCTGCCCTGATAGACCCAAGGGAGCCCTACAAACTGACATCAGGAACCTGGACTGCTGAGTTTTCTTTCCCAGGGAAAATGGAAAAAGGATGTGCCCAGGGGCCCCTGGCCCTGACTGCAAAGAATCCTTATATCGAAGGATGGACCCCACACCAAAGTGTTCCCCACCTCAAACTTGTGCTGCCCTGATAGACCCAAGGGAGCCCTACAAACTGACATCAGGAACCTGGACTGCTGAGTTTTCTTTCCCAGTGAAAATGGAAAAAGGATGTGCCCATGGGTCCCTGGCCCTGACTGGAATAATCCTTATATCGAAGGATGGACCCCACACCAAATTTGTACCCACCTCAAACTTGTGCTGCCCTGATAGACCCAAGGGAGCCCTACAAACTGACATCAGGAACCTGGTCTGCTGAGTTTTCTTTCCCAGGGAAAATGGCCAAAGGATGTGCCCAGGGGCCCCTGACCCTGACTGCAAAAAATCCTTATATCGAAGGGTGGACCCCACACCGAAGTTGTCCCCACCTCAAACTTGTGCTGCCCTGATAGACCCAAGGGAGCCCTACAAACTGACATCAGGAACCTGGACTGCTGAGTTTTCTTTCCCAGGGAAAATGGAAAAAGGATGTACCCAGGGGCCCCTGGCCCTGACTGCAAAGAATCCTTATATCGAAGGATGGACCCCACACCAAAGTGTTCCCCACCTCAAACTTGTGCTGCCCTGATAGACCCAAGGGAGCCCTACAAACTGACATCAGGAACCTGGACTGCTGAGTTTTCTTTCCCAGGGAAAATGGAAAAAGGTTGTGCCCAGGGGCCCCTGGCCCTGGGGTGGGGCCTCACTGCAAAAAATCCTTATATCGAAGGATGGACCCCACACCGAAGTTGTCCCCACCTCAAACTTGTGCTGCCCTGATAGACCCAAGGGAGCCCTACAAACTGACATCAGGAACCTGGACTGCTGAGTTTTCTTTCCCAGGGAAAATGGCCAAAAGATGTGCCCAGGGGCCCCTAGCCCTGACTGCAAAAAATCCTTATATCGAAGGATGGACCCCACACCAAAGTTGTCCCCACCTCAAACTTGTGCTGCCCTGATAGACCCAAGGGAGCCCTACAAACTGACATCAGGAACCTGGACTGCTGAGTTTTCTTTCCCAGGGAAAATGGAAAAAGACTGTGCCCAGGGGCCCCTGGCCCTGACTGCAAAAAATCCTTATATCAAAGGATGGACCCCACATCAAAGTTGTCCCCACCTCAAACTTGTGCTGCCCTGATAGACCCAAGGGAGCCCTACAAACTGACATCAGGAACCTGGACTGCTGAGTTTTCTTTCCCAGGGAAAATGGAAAAAGGTTGTGCCCAGGGGCCCCTGGCCCTGGGGTGGGGTCTCACTGCAAAAAATCCTTATATCGAAGGATGGACCCCACATCAAAATTGTCCCCACCTCAAACTTTTGCTGCCCTGATACACCCAAGGGAACCCTATAAACTGACATCAGGAACCTGGACTGCTGAGTTTTCTTTCCCAGGGAAAATGGAAAAAGGATATGCCCAGGGGCCCCTGACCCTGACTGCAAAAAATCCTTATATCGAAGGGTGGACCCCACACCAAAGTTGTCCCCACCTCAAACTTGTGCTGCCCTGATAGACCCAAGGGAGCCCTACAAACTGACATCAGGAACCTGGACTGCTGAGTTTTCTTTCCCAGGGAAAATGGAAAAAGGATGTGCCCAGGGGCCCCTGGCCCTGACTGCAAAGAATCCTTATATCGAAGGATGGACCCCACACCAAAGTGTTCCCCACCTCAAACTTGTGCTGCCCTGATAGACCCAAGGGAGCCCTACAAACTGACATCAGGAACCTGGACTGCTGAGTTTTCTTTCCCAGTGAAAATGGAAAAAGGATGTGCCCATGGGTCCCTGGCCCTGACTGGAATAATCCTTATATCGAAGGATGGACCCCACACCAAATTTGTACCCACCTCAAACTTGTGCTGCCCTGATAGACCCAAGGGAGCCCTACAAACTGACATCAGGAACCTGGTCTGCTGAGTTTTCTTTCCCAGGGAAAATGGCCAAAGGATGTGCCCAGGGGCCCCTGACCCTGACTGCAAAAAATCCTTATATCGAAGGGTGGACCCCACACCGAAGTTGTCCCCACCTCAAACTTGTGCTGCCCTGATAGACCCAAGGGAGCCCTACAAACTGACATCAGGAACCTGGACTGCTGAGTTTTCTTTCCCAGGGAAAATGGAAAAAGGATGTACCCAGGGGCCCCTGGCCCTGACTGCAAAGAATCCTTATATCGAAGGATGGACCCCACACCAGAGTGTTCCCCACCTCAAACTTGTGCTGCCCTGATAGACCCAAGGGAGCCCTACAAACTGACATCAGGAACCTGGACTGCTGAGTTTTCTTTCCCAGGGAAAATGGAAAAAGGTTGTGCCCAGGGGCCCCTGGCCCTGGGGTGGGGCCACACTGCAAAAAATCCTTATATCGAAGGATGGACCCCACACCGAAGTTGTCCCCACCTCAAACTTGTGCTGCCCTGATAGACCCAAGGGAGCCCTACAAACTGACATCAGGAACCTGGACTGCTGAGTTTTCTTTCCCAGGGAAAATGGCCAAAGGATGTGCCCAGGGGCCCCTAGCCCTGACTGCAAAAAATCCTTATATCGAAGGATGGACACCACACCGAAGTTGTCCCCACCTCAAACTTGTGCTGCCCTGATACACCTAAGGGAGCCCTACAAACTGACATCAGGAACCTGGACTGCTGAGTTTTCTTTCCCAGGGAAAATGGAAAAAGATTGTGCCCAGGGGCCCCTGGCCCTGGGCTGGGGCCTCACTGCAAAAAATCCTTATATCGAAGGATGGACCCCACACCGAAGTTGTCCCCACCTCAAACTTGTGCTGCCCTGATAGACCCAAGGGAGCCCTACAAACTGACATCAGGAACCTGGACTGCTGAGTTTTCTTTCCCAGGGAAAATGGAAAAAGAATGTGCCCAGGGGCCCCTGGCCCTGACTGCAAAAAATCCTTATATCAAAGGATGGACCCCACATCAAAGTTGTCCCCACCTCAAACTTGTGCTGCCCTGATAGACCCAAGGGAGCCCTACAAACTGACATCAGGAACCTGGACTGCTGAGTTTTCTTTCCCAGGGAAAATGGAAAAAGGTTGTGCCCAGGGGCCCCTGGCCCTGGGGTGGGGCCTCACTGCAAAAAATCCTTATATCGAAGGATGGACCCCACATCAAAATTGTCCCCACCTCAAACTTTTGCTGCCCTGATACACCCAAGGGAACCCTATAAACTGACATCAGGAACCTGGACTGCTGAGTTTTCTTTCCCAGGGAAAATGGAAAAAGGATATGCCCAGGGGCCCCTGACCCTGACTGCAAAAAATCCTTATATCGAAGGGTGGACCCCACACCAAAGTTGTCCCCACCTCAAACTTGTGCTGCCCTGATAGACCCAAGGGAGCCCTACAAACTGACATCAGGAACCTGGACTGCTGAGTTTTCTTTCCCAGGGAAAATGGAAAAAGGTTGTGCCCAGGGGCCCCTGGCCCTGGGGTGGGGACACACTGCAAAAAATCCTTATATCGAAGGATGGACCCCACACCGAAGTTGTCCCCACCTCAAACTTGTGCTGCCCTGATACACCTAAGGGAGCCCTACAAACTGACATCAGGAACCTGGACTGCTGAGTTTTCTTTCCCAGGGAAAATGGAAAAAGGTTGTGCCCAGGGGCCCCTGGCCCTGACTGCAAAAAATCCTTATATCGAAGGATGGACCCCACACCAAAGTTGTCCCCACCTCAAACTTGTGCTGCCCTGATAGACCCAAGGGAGCCCTACAAACTGACATCAGGAACCTGGACTGCTGAGTTTTCTTTCCCAGGGAAAATGGAAAAAGGATGTGCCCAGGGGCCCCTGGCCCTGACTGCAAAAAATCCTTATATCAAAGGATGGACCCCACATCAAAGTTGTCCCCACCTCAAACTTGTGCTGCCCTGATAGACCCAAGGGAGCCCTACAAACTGACATCAGGAACCTGGACTGCTGAGTTTTCTTTCCCAGGGAAAATGGAAAAAGGTTGTGCCCAGGGGCCCCTGGCCCTGACTGCAAAAAATCCTTATATCGAAGGATGGACCCCACACCAAAGTGTTCCCCACCTCAAACTTGTGCTGCCCTGATAGACCCAAGGGAGCCCTACAAACTGACATCAGGAACCTGGACTGCTGAGTTTTCTTTCCCAGGGAAAATGGAAAAAGGTTGTGCCCAGGGGCCCCTGGCCCTGGGGTGGGGCCTCACTGCAAAAAATCCTTATATCGAAGGATGGACCCCACATCAAAATTGTCCCCACCTCAAACTTGTGCTGCCCTGATACACCCAAGGGAACCCTACAAACTGACATCAGGAACCTGGACTGCTGAGTTTTCTTTCCCAGGGAAAATGGAAAAAGGATATGCCCAGGGGCCCCTGACCCTGACTGCAAAAAATCCTTATATCGAAGGCTGGACCCCACACCGAAGTTGTCCCCACCTCAAACTTGTGCTGCCCTGATAGACCCAAGGGAGCCCTACAAACTGACATCAGGAACCTGGACTGCTGAGTTTTCTTTCCCAGGGAAAATGGAAAAAGGATGTGCCCAGGGGCCCCTGGCCCTGACTGCTAAGAATCCTTATATCGAAGGATGGACCCCACACCGAAGTTGTCCCCACCTCAAACTTGTGCTGCCCTGATAGACCCAAGGGAGCCCTACAAACTGACATCAGGAACCTGGACTGCTGAGTTTTCTTTCCCAGGGAAAATGGAAAAAGGATGTGCCCAGGGGCCCCTGGCCCTGGGGTGGGGCCTCACTGCAAAAAATCCTTATATTGAAGGATGGACCCCACACCGAAGTTGTCCCCACCTCAAACTTGTGCTGCCCTGATAGACCCAAGGGAGCCCTACAAACTGACATCAGGAACCTGGACTGCTGAGTTTTCTTTCCCAGGGAAAATGGAAAAAGGATGTGCCCAGGGGCCCCTGGCCCTGACTGCAAAGAATCCTTATATCGAAGGATGGACCCCACACCAAAGTGTTCCCCACCTCAAACTTGTGCTGCCCTGATAGACCCAAGGGAGCCCTACAAACTGACATCAGGAACCTGGACTGCTGAGTTTTCTTTCCCAGGGAAAATGGAAAAAGATTGTACCCAGGGGCCCCTGGCCCTGGGGTGGGGCCTCACTGCAAAAAATCCTTATATCGAAGGATGGACCCCACATCAAAGTTGTCCCCACCTCAAACTTGTGCTGCCCTGATAGACCCAAGGGAGCCCTACAAACTGACATCAGGAACCTGGACTGCTGAGTTTTCTTTCCCAGGGAAAATGGCCAAAGGATGTGCCCAGGGGCCCCTAGCCCTGACTGCAAAAAATCCTTATATCGAAGGATGGACACCACACCGAAGTTGTCCCCACCTCAAACTTGTGCTGCCCTGATACACCTAAGGGAGCCCTACAAACTGACATCAGGAACCTGGACTGCTGAGTTTTCTTTCCCAGGGAAAATGGAAAAAGATTGTGCCCAGGGGCCCCTGGCCCTGACTGCAAAAAATCCTTATATCGAAGGATGGACCCCACACCAAAGTTGTCCCCACCTCAAACTTTTGCTGCCCTGATAGACCCAAGGGAAACCTACAAACTGACATCAGGAACCTGGACTGCTGAGTTTTCTTTCCCAGGGAAAATGGAAAAAGGATATGCCCAGTGGCCGCTGACCCTGACTGCAAAAAATCCTTATATCAAAGGGTGGACCCCACACCGAAGTTGTCCCCACCTCAAACTTGTGCTGCCCTGATAGACCCAAGGGAGCCCTACAAACTGACATCAGGAACCTGGACTGCTGAGTTTTCTTTCCCAGGGAAAATGGAAAAAGGATGTGCCCAGGGGCCCCTGGCCCTGACTGCAAAGAATCCTTATATCGAAGGATGGACCCCACACCAAAGTGTTCCCCACCTCAAACTTGTGCTGCCCTGATAGACCCAAGGGAGCCCTACAAACTGACATCAGGAACCTGGACTGCTGAGTTTTCTTTCCCAGGGAAAATGGATAAAGGATGTGCCCAGGGGCCCCTGGCCCTGGGCTGGGGCCTCACTGCAAAAAATCCTTATATCGAAGGATGGACCCCACACCGAAGTTGTCCCCACCTCAAACTTGTGCTGCCCTGATAGACCCAAGGGAGCCCTACAAACTGACATCAGGAACCTGGACTGCTGAGTTTTCTTTCCCAGGGAAAATGGAAAAAGGTTGTGCCCAGGGGCCCCTGGCCCTGACTGCAAAAAATCCTTATATCGAAGGATGGACCCCACATCAAAGTTGTACCAACCTAAAACTTGTGCTGCCCTGATAGACCCAAGGGAGCCCTACAAACTGACATCAGGAACCTGGACTGCTGAGTTTTCTTTCCCAGGGAAAATGGAAAAAGGATGTGCCCAGGGGCCCCGGGCCCTGGGCTGGGGCCTCACTGCAAAAAATCCTTATATCGAAGGATGGACCCCACACCGAAGTTGTCCCCACCTCAAACTTGTGCTGCCCTGATAGACCCAAGGGAGCCCTACAAACTGACATCAGGAACCTGGACTGCTGAGTTTTCTTTCCCAGGGAAAATGGCCAAAGGATGTGCCCAGGGGCCCCTAGCCCTGACTGCAAAAAATCCTTATATCGAAGGATGGACACCACACCGAAGTTGTCCCCACCTCAAACTTGTGCTGCCCTGATACACCTAAGGGAGCCCTACAAACTGACATCAGGAACCTGGACTGCTGAGTTTTCTTTCCCAGGGAAAATGGAAAAAGATTGTGCCCAGGGGCCCCTGGCCCTGACTGCAAAAAATCCTTATATCGAAGGATGGACCCCACACCAAAGTTGTCCCCACCTCAAACTTGTGCTGCCCTGATAGACCCAAGGGAGCCCTACAAACTGACATCAGGAACCTGGACTGCTGAGTTTTCTTTCCCAGGGAAAATGGAAAAAGAATGTGCCCAGGGGCCCCTGGCCCTGACTGCAAAAAATCCTTATATCAAAGGATGGACCCCACATCAAAGTTGTCCCCACCACAAACTTGTGCTGCCCTGATAGACCCAAGGGAGCCCTACAAACTGACATCAGGAACCTGGACTGCTGAGTTTTCTTTCCCAGGGAAAATGGATAAAGGATGTGCCCAGGGGCCCCTGGCCCTGGGCTGGGGCCTCACTGCAAAAAATCCTTATATCGAAGGATGGACCCCACACCGAAGTTGTCCCCACCTCAAACTTGTGCTGCCCTGATAGACCCAAGGGAGCCCTACAAACTGACATCAGGAACCTGGACTGCTGAGTTTTCTTTCCCAGGGAAAATGGAAAAAGGTTGTGCCCAGGGGCCCCTGGCCCTGACTGCAAAAAATCCTTATATCGAAGGATGGACCCCACACCAAAGTGTTCCCCACCTCAAACTTGTGCTGCCCTGATAGACCCAAGGGAGCCCTACAAACTGACATCAGGAACCTGGACTGCTGAGTTTTCTTTCCCAGGGAAAATGGAAAAAGGTTGTGCCCAGGGGCCCCTGGCCCTGGGGTGGGGCCTCACTGCAAAAAATCCTTATATCGAAGGATGGACCCCACACCGAAGTTGTCCCCACCTCAAACTTGTGCTGCCCTGATAGACCCAAGGGAGCCCTACAAACTGACATCAGGAACCTGGACTGCTGAGTTTTCTTTCCCAGGGAAAATGGAAAAAGAATGTGCCCAGGGGCCCCTGGCCCTGACTGCAAAAAATCCTTATATCAAAGGATGGACCCCACATCAAAGTTGTCCCCACCTCAAACTTGTGCTGCCCTGATAGACCCAAGGGAGCCCTACAAACTGACATCAGGAACCTGGACTGCTGAGTTTTCTTTCCCAGGGAAAATGGATAAAGGATGTGCCCAGGGGCCCCTGGACCTGGGCTGGGGCCTCACTGCAAAAAATCCTTATATCGAAGGATGGACCCCACACCGAAGTTGTCCCCACCTCAAACTTGTGCTGCCCTGATAGACCCAAGGGAGCCCTACAAACTGACATCAGGAACCTGGACTGCTGAGTTTTCTTTCCCAGGGAAAATGGAAAAAGGTTGTGCCCAGGGGCCCCTGGCCCTGACTGCAAAAAATCCTTATATCGAAGGATGGACCCCACATCAAAGTTGTACCAACCTAAAACTTGTGCTGCCCTGATAGACCCAAGGGAGCCCTACAAACTGACATCAGGAACCTGGACTGCTGAGTTTTCTTTCCCAGGGAAAATGGAAAAAGGATGTGCCCAGGGGCCCCGGGCCCTGGGCTGGGGCCTCACTGCAAAAAATCCTTATATCGAAGGATGGACCCCACACCGAAGTTGTCCCCACCTCAAACTTGTGCTGCCCTGATAGACCCAAGGGAGCCCTACAAACTGACATCAGGAACCTGGACTGCTGAGTTTTCTTTCCCAGGGAAAATGGAAAAAGGTTGTGCCCAGGGGCCCCTGCCCCTGACTGCAAAGAATCCTTATATCGAAGGATGGACCCCACACCAAAGTGTTCCCCACCTCAAACTTGTGCTGCCCTGATAGACCCAAGGGATCCCTACAAACTGACATCAGGAACCTGGACTGCTGAATTTTCTATCCCAGGGAAAATGGAAAAAGGTTGTGCCCAGGGGCCCCTGGCCCTGGGCTGGGGCCTCACTACAAGAAATCCTTATATCGAAGGATGGATCCCACACCAAAGTTGTCCCCACCTCAAACTTGTGCTGCCCTGATAGACCCAAGGGAGCCCTACAAACTGACATCAGGAACCTGGACTGCTGAGTTTTCTTTCCCAGTGAAAATGGAAAAAGGATGTGCCCACTGGTCCCTGGCCCTGACTGGAATAATCCTTATATCGAAGGATGGACCCCACACCAAATTTGTACCCACCTCAAACTTGTGCTGCCCTGATAGACCCAAGGGAGCCCTACAAACTGACATCAGGAACCTGGACTGCTGAGTTTTCTTTCCCAGGGAAAATGGAAAAAGGATATGCCCAGGGGCCCCTGACCCTGACTGCAAAAAATCCTTATATCGAAGGGTGGACCCCACACCGAAGTTGTCCCCACCTCAAACTTGTGCTGCCCTGATAGACCCAAGGGAGCCCTACAAACTGACATCAGGAACCTGGACTGCTGAGTTTTCTTTCCCAGGGAAAATGGAAAAAGGATGTGCCCAGGGGCCCCTGGCCCTGACTGCAAAGAATCCTTATATCGAAGGATGGACCCCACACCAAAGTGTTCCCCACCTCAAACTTGTGCTGCCCTGATAGACCCAAGGGAGCCCTACAAACTGACATCAGGAACCTGGACTGCTGAGTTTTCTTTCCCAGGGAAAATGGAAAAAGGTTGTGCCCAGGGGCCCCTGGCCCTGGGGTGGGGACTCACTGCAAAAAATCCTTATATCGAAGGATGGACCCCACATCAAAGTTGTCCCCACCTCAAACTTGTGCTGCCCTGATAGACCCAAGGGAGCCCTACAAACTGACATCAGGAACCTGGACTGCTGAGTTTTCTTTCCCAGGGAAAATGGCCAAAGGATGTGCCCAGGGGCCCCTAGCCCTGACTGCAAAAAATCCTTATATCGAAGGATGGACACCACACCGAAGTTGTCCCCACCTCAAACTTGTGCTGCCCTGATACACCTAAGGGAGCCCTACAAACTGACATCAGGAACCTGGACTGCTGAGTTTTCTTTCCCAGGGAAAATGGAAAAAGGTTGTGCCCAGGGGCCCCTGGCCCTGACTGCAAAAAATCCTTATATCGAAGGATGGACCCCACACCAAAGTTGTCCCCACCTCAAACTTTTGCTGCCCTGATACACCCAAGGGAAACCTACAAACTGACATCAGGAACCTGGACTGCTGAGTTTTCTTTCCCAGGGAAAATGGAAAAAGAATGTGCCCAGGGGCCCCTGGCCCTGACTGCAAAAAATCCTTATATCAAAGGATGGACCCCACATCAAAGTTGTCCCCACCTCAAACTTGTGCTGCCCTGATAGACCCAAGGGAGCCCTACAAACTGACATCAGGAACCTGGACTGCTGAGTTTTCTTTCCCAGGGAAAATGGAAAAAGGATGTGCCCAGGGGCCCCTGGCCCTTGGCTGGGGCCTCACTGCAAAAAATCCTTATATCGAAGGATGGACCCCACACCGAAGTTGTCCCCACCTCAAACTTGTGCTGCCCTGATAGACCCAAGGGAGCCCTACAAACTGACATCAGGAACCTGGACTGCTGAGTTTTCTTTCCCAGGGAAAATGGCCAAAGGATGTGCCCAGGGGCCCCTAGCCCTGACTGCAAAAAATCCTTATATCGAAGGATGGACCCCACATCAAAGTTGTCCCCACCTCAAACTTGTGCTGCCCTGATAGACCCAAGGGAGCCCTACAAACTGACATCAGGAACCTGGACTGCTGAGTTTTCTTTCCCAGGGAAAATGGAAAAAGGTTGTGCCCAGGGGCCCCTGGCCCTGGGGTGGGGCCTCACTGCAAAAAATCCTTATATCGAAGGATGGACCCCACATCAAAATTGTCCCCACCTCAAACTTGTGCTGCCCTGATAGACCCAAGGGAGCCCTACAAACTGACATCAGGAACCTGGACTGCTGAGTTTTCTTTCCCAGGGAAAATGGAAAAAGGATGTGCCCAGGGGCCCCTGGCCCTGACTGCAAAGAATCCTTATATCGAAGGATGGACCCCACACCAAAGTGTTCCCCACCTCAAACTTGTGCTGCCCTGATAGACCCAAGGGAGCCCTACAAACTGACATCAGGAACCTGGACTGCTGAGTTTTCTTTCCCAGGGAAAATGGAAAAAGGTTGTGCCCAGGGGCCCCTGGCCCTGGGGTGGGGCCTCACTGCAAAAAATCCTTATATTGAAGGATGGACCCCACACCGAAGTTGTCCCCACCTCAAACTTGTGCTGCCCTGATAGACCCAAGGGAGCCCTACAAACTGACATCAGGAACCTGGACTGCTGAGTTTTCTTTCCCAGTGAAAATGGAAAAAGGATGTGCCCATGGGTCCCTGGCCCTGACTGGAATAATCCTTATATCGAAGGATGGACCCCACACCAAATTTGTACCCACCTCAAACTTGTGCTGCCCTGATAGACCCAAGGGAGCCCTACAAACTGACATCAGGAACCTGGTCTGCTGAGTTTTCTTTCCCAGGGAAAATGGAAAAAGGATGTGCCCAGGGGCCCCTGACCCTGACTGCAAAAAATCCTTATATCGAAGGGTGGACCCCACACCGAAGTTGTCCCCACGTCAAACTTGTGCTGCCCTGATAGACCCAAGGGAGCCCTACAAACTGACATCAGGAACCTGGACTGCTGAGTTTTCTTTCCCAGTGAAAATGGAAAAAGGATGTACCCAGGGGCCCCTGGCCCTGACTGCAAAGAATCCTTATATCGAAAGATGGACCCCACACCAAAGTGTTCCCCACCTCAAACTTGTGCTGCCCTGATAGACCCAAGGGAGCCCTACAAACTGACATCAGGAACCTGGACTGCTGAGTTTTCTTTCCCAGGGAAAATGGAAAAAGGTTGTGCCCAGGGGCCCCTGGCCCTGGGGTGGGGCCTCACTGCAAAAAATCCTTATATCGAAGGATGGACCCCACACCGAAGTTGTCCCCACCTCAAACTTGTGCTGCCCTGATAGACCCAAGGGAGCCCTACAAACTGACATCAGGAACCTGGACTGCTGAGTTTTCTTTCCCAGGGAAAATGGCCAAAGGATGTGCCCAGGGGCCCCTAGCCCTGACTGCAAAAAATCCTTATATCGAAGGATGGACACCACACCAAAGTTGTCCCCACCTCAAACTTGTGCTGCCCTGATACACCTAAGGGAGCCCTACAAACTGACATCAGGAACCTGGACTGCTGAGTTTTCTTTCCCAGGGAAAATGGAAAAATATTGTGCCCAGGGGCCCCTGGCCCTGACTGCAAAAAATCCTTATATCGAAGGATGGACCCCACACCAAAGTTGTCCCCACCTCAAACTTGTGCTGCCCTGATAGACCCAAGGGAGCCCTACAAACTGACATCAGGAACCTGGACTGCTGAGTTTTCTTTCCCAGGGAAAATGGAAAAAGAATGTGCCCAGGGGCCCCTGGCCCTGACTGCAAAAAATCCTTATATCAAAGGATGGACCCCACATCAAAGTTGTCCCCACCTCAAACTTGTGCTGCCCTGATAGACCCAAGGGAGCCCTACAAACTGACATCAGGAACCTGGACTGCTGAGTTTTCTTTCCCAGGGAAAATGGAAAAAGGATGTGCCCAGGGGCCCCTGGCCCTGGGCTGGGGCCTCACTGCAAAAAATCCTTATATCGAAGGATGGACCCCACACCGAAGTTGTCCCCACCTCAAACTTGTGCTGCCCTGATAGACCGAAGGGAGCCCTACAAACTGACATCAGGAACCTGGACTGCTGAGTTTTCTTTCCCAGGGAAAATGGAAAAAGGTTGTGCCCAGGGGCCCCTGGCCCTGACTGCAAAAAATCCTTATATCGAAGGATGGACCCCACACCAAAGTGTTCCCCACCTCAAACTTGTGCTGCCCTGATAGACCCAAGGGAGCCCTACAAACTGACATCAGGAACCTGGACTGCTGAGTTTTCTTTCCCAGGGAAAATGGCCAAAGGATGTGCCCAGGGGCCCCTGGCCCTGGGGTGGGGCCTCACTGCAAAAAATCCTTATATCGAAGGATGGACCCCACATCAAAATTGTCCCCACCTCAAACTTGTGCTGCCCTGATACACCCAAGGGAACCCTACAAACTGA
Source organism: Lonchura striata (assembly GCF_050655825.1). NCBI lineage: Eukaryota > Metazoa > Chordata > Aves > Passeriformes > Estrildidae > Lonchura > Lonchura striata. Next base: position 8,561,713 of record NC_140708.1, on the reverse strand, counting down.
CATCAGGAACCTGGACTGCTGAGTTTTCTTTCCCAGGGAAAATGGAAAAAGGATATGCCCAGGGGCCCCTGACCCTGACTGCAAAAAATCCTTATATCGAAGGGTGGACCCCACACCGAAGTTGTCCCCACCTCAAACTTGTGCTGCCCTGATAGACCCAAGGGAGCCCTACAAACTGACATCAGGAACCTGGACTGCTGAGTTTTCTTTCCCAGGGAAAATGGAAAAAGGATGTGCCCAGGGGCCCCTGGCCCTGACTGCAAAGAATCCTTATATCGAAGGATGGACCCCACACCAAAGTGTTCCCCACCTCAAACTTGTGCTGCCCTGATAGACCCAAGGGAGCCCTACAAACTGACATCAGGAACCTGGACTGCTGAGTTTTCTTTCCCAGGGAAAATGGAAAAAGGATGTGCCCAGGGGCCCCTGGCCCTGGGGTGGGGCCTCACTGCAAAAAATCCTTATATTGAAGGATGGACCCCACACCGAAGTTGTCCCCACCTCAAACTTGTGCTGCCCTGATAGACCCAAGGGAGCCCTACAAACTGACATCAGGAACCTGGACTGCTGAGTTTTCTTTCCCAGGGAAAATGGAAAAAGGATGTGCCCAGGGGCCCCTGGCCCTGACTGCAAAGAATCCTTATATCGAAGGATGGACCCCACACCAAAGTGTTCCCCACCTCAAACTTGTGCTGCCCTGATAGACCCAAGGGAGCCCTACAAACTGACATCAGGAACCTGGACTGCTGAGTTTTCTTTCCCAGGGAAAATGGAAAAAGATTGTACCCAGGGGCCCCTGGCCCTGGGGTGGGGCCTCACTGCAAAAAATCCTTATATCGAAGGATGGACCCCACATCAAAGTTGTCCCCACCTCAAACTGGTGCTGCCCTGATAGACCCAAGGGAGCCCTACAAACTGACATCAGGAACCTGGACTGCTGAGTTTTCTTTCCCAGGGAAAATGGCCAAAGGATGTGCCCAGGGGCCCCTAGCCCTGACTGCAAAAAATCCTTATATCGAAGGATGGACACCACACCGAAGTTGTCCCCACCTCAAACTTGTGCTGCCCTGATACACCTAAGGGAGCCCTACAAACTGACATCAGGAACCTGGACTGCTGAGTTTTCTTTCCCAGGGAAAATGGAAAAAGATTGTGCCCAGGGGCCCCTGGCCCTGACTGCAAAAAATCCTTATATCGAAGGATGGACCCCACACCAAAGTTGTCCCCACCTCAAACTTGTGCTGCCCTGATACACCCAAGGGAAACCTACAAACTGACATCAGGAACCTGGACTGCTGAGTTTTCTTTCCCAGGGAAAATGGAAAAAGGATATGCCCAGTGGCCTCTGACCCTGACTGCAAAAAATCCTTATATCAAAGGATGGAGCCCACACCGAAGTTGTCCCCACCTCAAACTTGTGCTGCCCTGATAGACCCAAGGGAGCCCTACAAACTGACATCAGGAACCTGGACTGCTGAGTTTTCTTTCCCAGGGAAAATGGAAAAAGGATGTGCCCAGGGGCCCCTGGCCCTGACTGCAAAAAATCCTTATATCGAAGAATGGAGCCCACACCAAAGTTGTCCCCACCTCAAAATTTGCTGCCCTGATACACCCAAGGGAGCCCTACAAACTGACATCAGGAACCTGGACTGCTGAGTTTTCTTTCCCAGGGAAAATGGAAAAAGGTTGTGCCCAGGGGCCCCTGGCCCTGACTGCAAAGAATCCTTATATCGAAGGATGGACCCCACACCAAAGTGTTCCCCACCTCAAACTTGTGCTGCCCTGATAGACCCAAGGGAGCCCTACAAACTGACATCAGGAACCTGGACTGCTGAGTTTTCTTTCCCAGGGAAAATGGAAAAAGGTTGTGCCCAGGGGCCCCTGGCCCTGGGCTGGGGCCTCACTGCAAAAAATCCTTATATCGAAGGATGGACCCCACACCGAAGTTGTCCCCACCTCAAACTTGTGCTGCCCTGATAGACCCAAGGGAGCCCTACAAACTGACATCAGGAACCTGGACTGCTGAGTTTTCTTTCCCAGGGAAAATGGCCAAAGGATGTGCCCAGGGGCCCCTAGCCCTGACTGCAAAAAATCCTTATATCGAAGGATGGACACCACACCGAAGTTGTCCCCACCTCAAACTTGTGCTGCCCTGATACACCTAAGGGAGCCCTACAAACTGACATCAGGAACCTGGACTGCTGAGTTTTCTTTCCCAGGGAAAATGGAAAAAGATTGTGCCCAGGGGCCCCTGGCCCTGACTGCAAAAAATCCTTATATCGAAGGATGGACCCCACACCAAAGTTGTCCCCACCTCAAACTTGTGCTGCCCTGATAGACCCAAGGGAGCCCTACAAACTGACATCAGGAACCTGGACTGCTGAGTTTTCTTTCCCAGGGAAAATGGAAAAAGAATGTGCCCAGGGGCCCCTGGCCCTGACTGCAAAAAATCTTTATATCAAAGGATGGACCCCACATCAAAGTTGTCCCCACCTCAAACTTGTGCTGCCCTGATAGACCCAAGGGAGCCCTACAAACTGACATCAGGAACCTGGACTGCTGAGTTTTCTTTCCCAGGGAAAATGGATAAAGGATGTGCCCAGGGGCCCCTGGCCCTGGGCTGGGGCCTCACTGCAAAAAATCCTTATATCGAAGGATGGACCCCACACCGAAGTTGTCCCCACCTCAAACTTGTGCTGCCCTGATAGACCCAAGGGAGCCCTACAAACTGACATCAGGAACCTGGACTGCTGAGTTTTCTTTCCCAGGGAAAATGGAAAAAGGTTGTGCCCAGGGGCCCCTGGCCCTGACTGCAAAAAATCCTTATATCGAAGGATGGACCCCACACCAAAGTGTTCCCCACCTCAAACTTGTGCTGCCCTGATAGACCCAAGGGAGCCCTACAAACTGACATCAGGAACCTGGACTGCTGAGTTTTCTTTCCCAGGGAAAATGGAAAAAGGTTGTGCCCAGGGGCCCCTGGCCCTGGGCTGGGGCCTCACTGCAAAAAATCCTTATATCGAAGGATGGACCCCACATCAAAATTGTCCCCACCTCAAACTTGTGCTGCCCTGATACACCCAAGGGAACCCTACAAACTGACATCAGGAACCTGGACTGCTGAGTTTTCTTTCCCAGGGAAAATGGAAAAAGGATATGCCCAGGGGCCCCTGACCCTGACTGCAAAAAATCCTTATATCGAAGGGTGGACCCCACACCGAAGTTGTCCCCACCTCAAACTTGTGCTGCCCTGATAGACCCAAGGGAGCCCTACAAACTGACATCAGGAACCTGGACTGCTGAGTTTTCTTTCCCAGGGAAAATGGAAAAAGGATGTGCCCAGGGGCCCCTGGCCCTGACTGCAAAGAATCCTTATATCGAAGGATGGACCCCACACCAAAGTGTTCCCCACCTCAAACTTGTGCTGCCCTGATAGACCCAAGGGAGCCCTACAAACTGACATCAGGAACCTGGACTGCTGAGTTTTCTTTCCCAGGGAAAATGGAAAAAGGATGTGCCCAGGGGCCCCTGGCCCTGGGGTGGGGCCTCACTGCAAAAAATCCTTATATTGAAGGATGGACCCCACACCGAAGTTGTCCCCACCTCAAACTTGTGCTGCCCTGATAGACCCAAGGGAGCCCTACAAACTGACATCAGGAACCTGGACTGCTGAGTTTTCTTTCCCAGGGATAATGGAAAAAGGATGTGCCCAGGGGCCCCTAGCCCTGACTGCAAAGAATCCTTATATCGAAGGATGGACCCCACACCAAAGTGTTCCCCACCTCAAACTTGTGCTGCCCTGATAGACCCAAGGGAGCCCTACAAACTGACATCAGGAACCTGGACTGCTGAGTTTTCTTTCCCAGGGAAAATGGAAAAAGATTGTACCCAGGGGCCCCTGGCCCTAGGGTGGGGCCTCACTGCAAAAAATCCTTATATCGAAGGATGGACCCCACATCAAAGTTGTCCCCACCTCAAACTTGTGCTGCCCTGATAGACCCAAGGGAGCCCTACAAACTGACATCAGGAACCTGGACTGCTGAGTTTTCTTTCCCAGGGAAAATGGCCAAAGGATGTGCCCAGGGGCCCCTGACCCTGACTGCAAAAAATCCTTATATCGAAGGATGGACACCACACCGAAGTTGTCCCCACCTCAAACTTGTGCTGCCCTGATACACCTAAGGGAGCCCTACAAACTGACATCAGGAACCTGGACTGCTGAGTTTTCTTTCCCAGGGAAAATGGAAAAAGATTGTGCCCAGGGGCCCCTGGCCCTGACTGCAAAAAATCCTTATATCGAAGGATGGACCCCACACCAAAGTTGTCCCCACCTCAAACTTTTGCTGCCCTGATACACCCAAGGGAAACCTACAAACTGACATCAGGAACCTGGACTGCTGAGTTTTCTTTCCCAGGGAAAATGGAAAAAGGATATGCCCAGTGGCCGCTGACCCTGACTGCAAAAAATCCTTATATCAAAGGGTGGACCCCACACCGAAGTTGTCCCCACCTCAAACTTGTGCTGCCCTGATAGACCCAAGGGAGCCCTACAAACTGACATCAGGAACCTGGACTGCTGAGTTTTCTTTCCCAGGGAAAATGGAAAAAGGATGTGCCCAGGGGCCCCTGGCCCTGACTGCAAAGAATCCTTATATCGAAGGATGGACCCCACACCAAAGTGTTCCCCACCTCAAACTTGTGCTGCCCTGATAGACCCAAGGGAGCCCTACAAACTGACATCAGGAACCTGGACTGCTGAGTTTTCTTTCCCAGGGAGAATGGCCAAAGGATGTGCCCAGGGGCCCCTAGCCCTGACTGCAAAAAATCCTTATATTGAAGGATGGACACCACACCGAAGTTGTCCCCACCTCAAACTTGTGCTGCCCTGATAGACCCAAGGGAGCCCTACAAACTGACATCAGGAACCTGGACTGCTGAGTTTTCTTTCCCAGGGAAAATGGAAAAAGGATGTGCCCAGGGGCCCCTGGCCCTGACTGCAAAAAATCCTTATATCGAAGAATGGAGCCCACACCAAAGTTGTCCCCACCTCAAAATTTGCTGCCCTGATACACCCAAGGGAACCCTACAAACTGACATCAGGAACCTGGACTGCTGAGTTTTCTTTCCCAGGGAAAATGGAAAAAGGTTGTGCCCAGGGGCCCCTGGCCCTGACTGCAAAAAATCCTTATATCGAAGGATGGACCCCACATCAAAGTTGTACCAACCTAAAACTTGTGCTGCCCTGATAGACCCAAGGGAGCCCTACAAACTGACATCAGGAACCTGGACTGCTGAGTTTTCTTTCCCAGGGAAAATGGAAAAAGGATGTGCCCAGAGGCCCCTGGCCCTGGGCTGGGGCCTCACTGCAAAAAATCCTTATATCGAAGGATGGACCCCACACCGAAGTTGTCCCCACCTCAAACTTGTGCTGCCCTGATAGACCCAAGGGAGCCCTACAAACTGACATCAGGAACCTGGACTGCTGAGTTTTCTTTCCCAGGGAAAATGGAAAAAGGATGTGCCCAGGGGCCCCTGGCCCTGACTGCAAAGAATCCTTATATCGAAGGATGGACCCCACACCAAAGTGTTCCCCACCTCAAACTTGTGCTGCCCTGATAGACCCAAGGGAGCCCTACAAACTGACATCAGGAACCTGGACTGCTGAGTTTTCTTTCCCAGGGAAAATGGAAAAAGGTTGTGCCCAGGGGCCCCTGGCCCTGGGGTGGGGCCTCACTGCAAAAAATCCTTATATCGAAGGATGGACCCCACACCGAAGTTGTCCCCACCTCAAACTTGTGCTGCCCTGATAGACCCAAGGGAGCCCTACAAACTGACATCAGGAACCTGGACTGCTGAGTTTTCTTTCCCAGGGAAAATGGCCAAAGGATGTGCCCAGGGGCCCCTAGCCCTGACTGCAAAAAATCCTTATATCGAAGGATGGACACCACACCGAAGTTGTCCCCACCTCAAACTTGTGCTGCCCTGATACACCTAAGGGAGCCCTACAAACTGACATCAGGAACCTGGACTGCTGAGTTTTCTTTCCCAGGGAAAATGGAAAAAGAATGTGCCCAGGGGCCCCTGGCCCTGACTGCAAAAAATCCTTATATCAAAGGATGGACCCCACATCAAAGTTGTCCCCACCTCAAACTTGTGCTGCCCTGATAGACCCAAGGGAGCCCTACAAACTGACATCAGGAACCTGGACTGCTGAGTTTTCTTTCCCAGGGAAAATGGAAAAAGGATGTGCCCAGGGGCCCCTGGCCCTGGGCTGGGGCCTCACTGCAAAAAATCCTTATATCGAAGGATGGACCCCACACCGAAGTTGTCCCCACCTCAAACTTGTGCTGCCCTGATAGACCCAAGGGAGCCCTACAAACTGACATCAGGAACCTGGACTGCTGAGTTTTCTTTCCCAGGGAAAATGGAAAAAGGTTGTGCCCAGGGGCCCCTGGCCCTGACTGCAAAAAATCCTTATATCGAAGGATGGACCCCACACCAAAGTGTTCCCCACCTCAAACTTGTGCTGCCCTGATAGACCCAAGGGAGCCCTACAAACTGACATCAGGAACCTGGACTGCTGAGTTTTCTTTCCCAGGGAAAATGGAAAAAGGTTGTGCCCAGGGGCCCCTGGCCCTGACTGCAAAAAATCCTTATATCGAAGGATGGACCCCACACCAAAGTGTTCCCCACCTCAAACTTGTGCTGCCCTGATAGACCCAAGGGAGCCCTACAAACTGACATCAGGAACCTGGACTGCTGAGTTTTCTTTCCCAGGGAAAATGGAAAAAGGTTGTGCCCAGGGGCCCCTGGCCCTGGGCTGGGGCCTCACTGCAAAAAATCCTTATATCGAAGGATGGACCCCACATCAAAATTGTCCCCACCTCAAACTTGTGCTGCCCTGATACACCCAAGGGAACCCTACAAACTGACATCAGGAACCTGGACTGCTGAGTTTTCTTTCCCAGGGAAAATGGAAAAAGGATATGCCCAGGGGCCCCTGACCCTGACTGCAAAAAATCCTTATATCGAAGGGTGGACCCCACACCGAAGTTGTCCCCACCTCAAACTTGTGCTGCCCTGATAGACCCAAGGGAGCCCTACAAACTGACATCAGGAACCTGGACTGCTGAGTTTTCTTTCCCAGGGAAAATGGAAAAAGGATGTGCCCAGGGGCCCCTGGCCCTGACTGCAAAGAATCCTTATATCGAAGGATGGACCCCACACCAAAGTGTTCCCCACCTCAAACTTGTGCTGCCCTGATAGACCCAAGGGAGCCCTACAAACTGACATCAGGAACCTGGACTGCTGAGTTTTCTTTCCCAGGGAAAATGGAAAAAGGATGTGCCCAGGGGCCCCTGGCCCTGGGGTGGGGCCTCACTGCAAAAAATCCTTATATTGAAGGATGGACCCCACACCGAAGTTGTCCCCACCTCAAACTTGTGCTGCCCTGATAGACCCAAGGGAGCCCTACAAACTGACATCAGGAACCTGGACTGCTGAGTTTTCTTTCCCAGGGATAATGGAAAAAGGATGTGCCCAGGGGCCCCTAGCCCTGACTGCAAAGAATCCTTATATCGAAGGATGGACCCCACACCAAAGTGTTCCCCACCTCAAACTTGTGCTGCCCTGATAGACCCAAGGGAGCCCTACAAACTGACATCAGGAACCTGGACTGCTGAGTTTTCTTTCCCAGGGAAAATGGAAAAAGATTGTACCCAGGGGCCCCTGGCCCTAGGGTGGGGCCTCACTGCAAAAAATCCTTATATCGAAGGATGGACCCCACATCAAAGTTGTCCCCACCTCAAACTTGTGCTGCCCTGATAGACCCAAGGGAGCCCTACAAACTGACATCAGGAACCTGGACTGCTGAGTTTTCTTTCCCAGGGAAAATGGCCAAAGGATGTGCCCAGGGGCCCCTGACCCTGACTGCAAAAAATCCTTATATCGAAGGATGGACACCACACCGAAGTTGTCCCCACCTCAAACTTGTGCTGCCCTGATACACCTAAGGGAGCCCTACAAACTGACATCAGGAACCTGGACTGCTGAGTTTTCTTTCCCAGGGAAAATGGAAAAAGATTGTGCCCAGGGGCCCCTGGCCCTGACTGCAAAAAATCCTTATATCGAAGGATGGACCCCACACCAAAGTTGTCCCCACCTCAAACTTTTGCTGCCCTGATACACCCAAGGGAAACCTACAAACTGACATCAGGAACCTGGACTGCTGAGTTTTCTTTCCCAGGGAAAATGGAAAAAGGATATGCCCAGTGGCCGCTGACCCTGACTGCAAAAAATCCTTATATCAAAGGGTGGACCCCACACCGAAGTTGTCCCCACCTCAAACTTGTGCTGCCCTGATAGACCCAAGGGAGCCCTACAAACTGACATCAGGAACCTGGACTGCTGAGTTTTCTTTCCCAGGGAAAATGGAAAAAGGATGTGCCCAGGGGCCCCTGGCCCTGACTGCAAAGAATCCTTATATCGAAGGATGGACCCCACACCAAAGTGTTCCCCACCTCAAACTTGTGCTGCCCTGATAGACCCAAGGGAGCCCTACAAACTGACATCAGGAACCTGGACTGCTGAGTTTTCTTTCCCAGGGAGAATGGCCAAAGGATGTGCCCAGGGGCCCCTAGCCCTGACTGCAAAAAATCCTTATATTGAAGGATGGACACCACACCGAAGTTGTCCCCACCTCAAACTTGTGCTGCCCTGATAGACCCAAGGGAGCCCTACAAACTGACATCAGGAACCTGGACTGCTGAGTTTTCTTTCCCAGGGAAAATGGAAAAAGGATGTGCCCAGGGGCCCCTGGCCCTGACTGCAAAAAATCCTTATATCGAAGAATGGAGCCCACACCAAAGTTGTCCCCACCTCAAAATTTGCTGCCCTGATACACCCAAGGGAACCCTACAAACTGACATCAGGAACCTGGACTGCTGAGTTTTCTTTCCCAGGGAAAATGGAAAAAGGTTGTGCCCAGGGGCCCCTGGCCCTGACTGCAAAAAATCCTTATATCGAAGGATGGACCCCACATCAAAGTTGTACCAACCTAAAACTTGTGCTGCCCTGATAGACCCAAGGGAGCCCTACAAACTGACATCAGGAACCTGGACTGCTGAGTTTTCTTTCCCAGGGAAAATGGAAAAAGGATGTGCCCAGAGGCCCCTGGCCCTGGGCTGGGGCCTCACTGCAAAAAATCCTTATATCGAAGGATGGACCCCACACCGAAGTTGTCCCCACCTCAAACTTGTGCTGCCCTGATAGACCCAAGGGAGCCCTACAAACTGACATCAGGAACCTGGACTGCTGAGTTTTCTTTCCCAGGGAAAATGGAAAAAGGATGTGCCCAGGGGCCCCTGGCCCTGACTGCAAAGAATCCTTATATCGAAGGATGGACCCCACACCAAAGTGTTCCCCACCTCAAACTTGTGCTGCCCTGATAGACCCAAGGGAGCCCTACAAACTGACATCAGGAACCTGGACTGCTGAGTTTTCTTTCCCAGGGAAAATGGAAAAAGGTTGTGCCCAGGGGCCCCTGGCCCTGGGGTGGGGCCTCACTGCAAAAAATCCTTATATCGAAGGATGGACCCCACACCGAAGTTGTCCCCACCTCAAACTTGTGCTGCCCTGATAGACCCAAGGGAGCCCTACAAACTGACATCAGGAACCTGGACTGCTGAGTTTTCTTTCCCAGGGAAAATGGCCAAAGGATGTGCCCAGGGGCCCCTAGCCCTGACTGCAAAAAATCCTTATATCGAAGGATGGACACCACACCGAAGTTGTCCCCACCTCAAACTTGTGCTGCCCTGATACACCTAAGGGAGCCCTACAAACTGACATCAGGAACCTGGACTGCTGAGTTTTCTTTCCCAGGGAAAATGGAAAAAGAATGTGCCCAGGGGCCCCTGGCCCTGACTGCAAAAAATCCTTATATCAAAGGATGGACCCCACATCAAAGTTGTCCCCACCTCAAACTTGTGCTGCCCTGATAGACCCAAGGGAGCCCTACAAACTGACATCAGGAACCTGGACTGCTGAGTTTTCTTTCCCAGGGAAAATGGAAAAAGGATGTGCCCAGGGGCCCCTGGCCCTGGGCTGGGGCCTCACTGCAAAAAATCCTTATATCGAAGGATGGACCCCACACCGAAGTTGTCCCCACCTCAAACTTGTGCTGCCCTGATAGACCCAAGGGAGCCCTACAAACTGACATCAGGAACCTGGACTGCTGAGTTTTCTTTCCCAGGGAAAATGGAAAAAGGTTGTGCCCAGGGGCCCCTGGCCCTGACTGCAAAAAATCCTTATATCGAAGGATGGACCCCACACCAAAGTGTTCCCCACCTCAAACTTGTGCTGCCCTGATAGACCCAAGGGAGCCCTACAAACTGACATCAGGAACCTGGACTGCTGAGTTTTCTTTCCCAGGGAAAATGGAAAAAGGTTGTGCCCAGGGGCCCCTGGCCCTGGGGTGGGGCCTCACTGCAAAAAATCCTTATATCGAAGGATGGACCCCACATCAAAATTGTCCCCACCTCAAACTTGTGCTGCCCTGATACACCCAAGGGAACCCTACAAACTGACATCAGGAACCTGGACTGCTGAGTTTTCTTTCCCAGGGAAAATGGAAAAAGGATATGCCCAGGGGCCCCTGACCCTGACTGCAAAAAATCCTTATATCGAAGGGTGGACCCCACACCAAAGTTGTCCCCACCTCAAACTTGTGCTGCCCTGATAGACCCAAGGGAGCCCTACAAACTGACATCAGGAACCTGGACTGCTGAGTTTTCTTTCCCAGGGAAAATGGAAAAAGGATGTGCCCAGGGGCCCCTGGCCCTTATTGCAAAGAATCCTTATATCGAAGGATGGACCCCACACCAAAGTGTTCCCCACCTAAAACTTGTGCTGCCCTGATAGACCCAAGGGAGCCCTACAAACTGACATCAGGAACCTGGACTGCTGAGTTTTCTTTCCCAGGGAAAATGGAAAAAGGATGTGCCCAGGGGCCCCTGGCCCTGGGGTGGGGCCTCACTGCAAAAAATCCTTATATTGAAGGATGGACCCCACACCGAAGTTGTCCCCACCTCAAACTTGTGCTGCCCTGATAGACCCAAGGGAGCCCTACAAACTGACATCAGGAACCTGGACTGCTGAGTTTTCTTTCCCAGGGAAAATGGCCAAAGGATGTGCCCAGGGGCCCCTGACCCTGACTGCAAAAAATCCTTATATCGAAGGATGGACACCACACCGAAGTTGTCCCCACCTCAAACTTGTGCTGCCCTGATACACCTAAGGGAGCCCTACAAACTGACATCAGGAACCTGGACTTCTGAGTTTTCTTTCCCAGGGAAAATGGAAAAAGATTGTGCCCAGGGGCCCCTGGCCCTGACTGCAAAAAATCCTTATATCGAAGGATGGACCCCACACCAAAGTTGTCCCCACCTCAAACTTTTGCTGCCCTGATACACCCAAGGGAAACCTACAAACTGACATCAGGAACCTGGACTGCTGAGTTTTCTTTCCCAGGGAAAATGGAAAAAGGATATGCCCAGTGGCCCCTGGCCCTGACTGCAAAAAATCCTTATATCAAAGGGTGGACCCCACACCGAAGTTGTCCCCACCTCAAACTTGTGCTGCCCTGATAGACCCAAGGGAGCCCTGCAAACTGACATCAGGAACCTGGACTGCTGAGTTTTCTTTCCCAGGGAAAATGGAAAAAGGATGTGCCCAGGGGCCCCTGGCCCTGACTGCAAAGGATCCTTATATCGAAGGATGGACCCCACACCAAAGTGTTCCCCACCTCAAACTTGTGCTGCCCTGATAGACCCAAGGGAGCCCTACAAACTGACATCAGGAACCTGGACTGCTGAGTTTTCTTTCCCAGGGAAAATGGCCAAAGGATGTGCCCAGGGGCCCCTAGCCCTGACTGCAAAAAATCCTTATATTGAAGGATGGACACCACACCGAAGTTGTCCCCACCTCAAACTTGTGCTGCCCTGATAGACCCAAGGGAGCCCTACAAACTGACATCAGGAACCTGGACTGCTGAGTTTTCTTTCCCAGGGAAAATGGAAAAAGGATGTGCCCAGGGGCCCCTGGCCCTGACTGCAAAAAATCCTTATATCGAAGAATGGAGCCCACACCAAAGTTGTCCCCACCTCAAAATTTGCTGCCCTGATACACCCAAGGGAACCCTACAAACTGACATCAGGAACCTGGACTGCTGAGTTTTCTTTCCCAGGGAAAATGGAAAAAGGTTGTGCCCAGGGGCCCCTGGCCCTGACTGCAAAAAATCCTTATATCGAAGGATGGACCCCACATCAAAGTTGTACCAACCTAAAACTTGTGCTGCCCTGATAGACCCAAGGGAGCCCTACAAACTGACATCAGGAACCTGGACTGCTGAGTTTTCTTTCCCAGGGAAAATGGAAAAAGGATGTGCCCAGGGGCCCCTGGCCCTGGGGTGGGGCCTCACTGCAAAAAATCCTTATATCGAAGGATGGACCCCACACCGAAGTTGTCCCCACCTCAAACTTGTGCTGCCCTGATAGACCCAAGGGAGCCCTACAAACTGACATCAGGAACCTGGACTGCTGAGTTTTCTTTCCCAGGGAAAATGGAAAAAGGTTGTGCCCAGGGGCCCCTGGCCCTGACTGCAAAGAATCCTTATATCGAAGGATGGACCCCACACCAAAGTGTTCCCCACCTCAAACTTGTGCTGCCCTGATAGACCCAAGGGAGCCCTACAAACTGACATCAGGAACCTGGACTGCTGAATTTTCTTTCCCAGGGAAAATGGAAAAAGGTTGTGCCCAGGGGCCCCTGGCCCTGGGCTGGGGCCTCACTACAAGAAATCCTTATATCGAAGGATGGATCCCACACCAAAGTTGTCCCCACCTCAAACTTGTGCTGCCCTGATAGACCCAAGGGAGCCCTACAAACTGACATCAGGAACCTGGACTGCTGAGTTTTCTTTCCCAGTGAAAATGGAAAAAGGATGTGCCCACTGGTCCCTGGCCCTGACTGGAATAATCCTTATATCGAAGGATGGACCCCACACCAAATTTGTACCCACCTCAAACTTGTGCTGCCCTGATAGACCCAAGGGAGCCCTACAAACTGACATCAGGAACCTGGACTGCTGAGTTTTCTTTCCCAGGGAAAATGGAAAAAGGATGTGCCCAGGGGCCCCTGGCCCTGACTGCAAAGAATCCTTATATCGAAGGATGGACCCCACACCAAAGTGTTCCCCACCTCAAACTTGTGCTGCCCTGATAGACCCAAGGGAGCCCTACAAACTGACATCAGGAACCTGGACTGCTGAGTTTTCTTTCCCAGGGAAAATGGAAAAAGGATGTGCCCAGGGGCCCCTGGCCCTGGGGTGGGGCCTCACTGCAAAAAATCCTTATATTGAAGGATGGACCCCACACCGAAGTTGTCCCCACCTCAAACTTGTGCTGCCCTGATAGACCCAAGGGAGCCCTACAAACTGACATCAGGAACCTGGACTGCTGAGTTTTCTTTCCCAGGGATAATGGAAAAAGGATGTGCCCAGGGGCCCCTAGCCCTGACTGCAAAGAATCCTTATATCGAAGGATGGACCCCACACCAAAGTGTTCCCCACCTCAAACTTGTGCTGCCCTGATAGACCCAAGGGAGCCCTACAAACTGACATCAGGAACCTGGACTGCTGAGTTTTCTTTCCCAGGGAAAATGGAAAAAGATTGTACCCAGGGGCCCCTGGCCCTAGGGTGGGGCCTCACTGCAAAAAATCCTTATATCGAAGGATGGACCCCACATCAAAGTTGTCCCCACCTCAAACTTGTGCTGCCCTGATAGACCCAAGGGAGCCCTACAAACTGACATCAGGAACCTGGACTGCTGAGTTTTCTTTCCCAGGGAAAATGGCCAAAGGATGTGCCCAGGGGCCCCTGACCCTGACTGCAAAAAATCCTTATATCGAAGGATGGACACCACACCGAAGTTGTCCCCACCTCAAACTTGTGCTGCCCTGATACACCTAAGGGAGCCCTACAAACTGACATCAGGAACCTGGACTGCTGAGTTTTCTTTCCCAGGGAAAATGGAAAAAGATTGTGCCCAGGGGCCCCTGGCCCTGACTGCAAAAAATCCTTATATCGAAGGATGGACCCCACACCAAAGTTGTCCCCACCTCAAACTTTTGCTGCCCTGATACACCCAAGGGAAACCTACAAACTGACATCAGGAACCTGGACTGCTGAGTTTTCTTTCCCAGGGAAAATGGAAAAAGGATATGCCCAGTGGCCGCTGACCCTGACTGCAAAAAATCCTTATATCAAAGGGTGGACCCCACACCGAAGTTGTCCCCACCTCAAACTTGTGCTGCCCTGATAGACCCAAGGGAGCCCTACAAACTGACATCAGGAACCTGGACTGCTGAGTTTTCTTTCCCAGGGAAAATGGAAAAAGGATGTGCCCAGGGGCCCCTGGCCCTGACTGCAAAGAATCCTTATATCGAAGGATGGACCCCACACCAAAGTGTTCCCCACCTCAAACTTGTGCTGCCCTGATAGACCCAAGGGAGCCCTACAAACTGACATCAGGAACCTGGACTGCTGAGTTTTCTTTCCCAGGGAGAATGGCCAAAGGATGTGCCCAGGGGCCCCTAGCCCTGACTGCAAAAAATCCTTATATTGAAGGATGGACACCACACCGAAGTTGTCCCCACCTCAAACTTGTGCTGCCCTGATAGACCCAAGGGAGCCCTACAAACTGACATCAGGAACCTGGACTGCTGAGTTTTCTTTCCCAGGGAAAATGGAAAAAGGATGTGCCCAGGGGCCCCTGGCCCTGACTGCAAAAAATCCTTATATCGAAGAATGGAGCCCACACCAAAGTTGTCCCCACCTCAAAATTTGCTGCCCTGATACACCCAAGGGAACCCTACAAACTGACATCAGGAACCTGGACTGCTGAGTTTTCTTTCCCAGGGAAAATGGAAAAAGGTTGTGCCCAGGGGCCCCTGGCCCTGACTGCAAAAAATCCTTATATCGAAGGATGGACCCCACATCAAAGTTGTACCAACCTAAAACTTGTGCTGCCCTGATAGACCCAAGGGAGCCCTACAAACTGACATCAGGAACCTGGACTGCTGAGTTTTCTTTCCCAGGGAAAATGGAAAAAGGATGTGCCCAGAGGCCCCTGGCCCTGGGCTGGGGCCTCACTGCAAAAAATCCTTATATCGAAGGATGGACCCCACACCGAAGTTGTCCCCACCTCAAACTTGTGCTGCCCTGATAGACCCAAGGGAGCCCTACAAACTGACATCAGGAACCTGGACTGCTGAGTTTTCTTTCCCAGGGAAAATGGAAAAAGGATGTGCCCAGGGGCCCCTGGCCCTGACTGCAAAGAATCCTTATATCGAAGGATGGACCCCACACCAAAGTGTTCCCCACCTCAAACTTGTGCTGCCCTGATAGACCCAAGGGAGCCCTACAAACTGACATCAGGAACCTGGACTGCTGAGTTTTCTTTCCCAGGGAAAATGGAAAAAGGTTGTGCCCAGGGGCCCCTGGCCCTGGGGTGGGGCCTCACTGCAAAAAATCCTTATATCGAAGGATGGACCCCACACCGAAGTTGTCCCCACCTCAAACTTGTGCTGCCCTGATAGACCCAAGGGAGCCCTACAAACTGACATCAGGAACCTGGACTGCTGAGTTTTCTTTCCCAGGGAAAATGGCCAAAGGATGTGCCCAGGGGCCCCTAGCCCTGACTGCAAAAAATCCTTATATCGAAGGATGGACACCACACCGAAGTTGTCCCCACCTCAAACTTGTGCTGCCCTGATACACCTAAGGGAGCCCTACAAACTGACATCAGGAACCTGGACTGCTGAGTTTTCTTTCCCAGGGAAAATGGAAAAAGAATGTGCCCAGGGGCCCCTGGCCCTGACTGCAAAAAATCCTTATATCAAAGGATGGACCCCACATCAAAGTTGTCCCCACCTCAAACTTGTGCTGCCCTGATAGACCCAAGGGAGCCCTACAAACTGACATCAGGAACCTGGACTGCTGAGTTTTCTTTCCCAGGGAAAATGGAAAAAGGATGTGCCCAGGGGCCCCTGGCCCTGGGCTGGGGCCTCACTGCAAAAAATCCTTATATCGAAGGATGGACCCCACACCGAAGTTGTCCCCACCTCAAACTTGTGCTGCCCTGATAGACCCAAGGGAGCCCTACAAACTGACATCAGGAACCTGGACTGCTGAGTTTTCTTTCCCAGGGAAAATGGAAAAAGGTTGTGCCCAGGGGCCCCTGGCCCTGACTGCAAAAAATCCTTATATCGAAGGATGGACCCCACACCAAAGTGTTCCCCACCTCAAACTTGTGCTGCCCTGATAGACCCAAGGGAGCCCTACAAACTGACATCAGGAACCTGGACTGCTGAGTTTTCTTTCCCAGGGAAAATGGAAAAAGGTTGTGCCCAGGGGCCCCTGGCCCTGGGGTGGGGCCTCACTGCAAAAAATCCTTATATCGAAGGATGGACCCCACATCAAAATTGTCCCCACCTCAAACTTGTGCTGCCCTGATACACCCAAGGGAACCCTACAAACTGACATCAGGAACCTGGACTGCTGAGTTTTCTTTCCCAGGGAAAATGGAAAAAGGATATGCCCAGGGGCCCCTGACCCTGACTGCAAAAAATCCTTATATCGAAGGGTGGACCCCACACCAAAGTTGTCCCCACCTCAAACTTGTGCTGCCCTGATAGACCCAAGGGAGCCCTACAAACTGACATCAGGAACCTGGACTGCTGAGTTTTCTTTCCCAGGGAAAATGGAAAAAGGATGTGCCCAGGGGCCCCTGGCCCTTATTGCAAAGAATCCTTATATCGAAGGATGGACCCCACACCAAAGTGTTCCCCACCTAAAACTTGTGCTGCCCTGATAGACCCAAGGGAGCCCTACAAACTGACATCAGGAACCTGGACTGCTGAGTTTTCTTTCCCAGGGAAAATGGAAAAAGGATGTGCCCAGGGGCCCCTGGCCCTGGGGTGGGGCCTCACTGCAAAAAATCCTTATATTGAAGGATGGACCCCACACCGAAGTTGTCCCCACCTCAAACTTGTGCTGCCCTGATAGACCCAAGGGAGCCCTACAAACTGACATCAGGAACCTGGACTGCTGAGTTTTCTTTCCCAGGGAAAATGGCCAAAGGATGTGCCCAGGGGCCCCTGACCCTGACTGCAAAAAATCCTTATATCGAAGGATGGACACCACACCGAAGTTGTCCCCACCTCAAACTTGTGCTGCCCTGATACACCTAAGGGAGCCCTACAAACTGACATCAGGAACCTGGACTTCTGAGTTTTCTTTCCCAGGGAAAATGGAAAAAGATTGTGCCCAGGGGCCCCTGGCCCTGACTGCAAAAAATCCTTATATCGAAGGATGGACCCCACACCAAAGTTGTCCCCACCTCAAACTTTTGCTGCCCTGATACACCCAAGGGAAACCTACAAACTGACATCAGGAACCTGGACTGCTGAGTTTTCTTTCCCAGGGAAAATGGAAAAAGGATATGCCCAGTGGCCCCTGGCCCTGACTGCAAAAAATCCTTATATCAAAGGGTGGACCCCACACCGAAGTTGTCCCCACCTCAAACTTGTGCTGCCCTGATAGACCCAAGGGAGCCCTGCAAACTGACATCAGGAACCTGGACTGCTGAGTTTTCTTTCCCAGGGAAAATGGAAAAAGGATGTGCCCAGGGGCCCCTGGCCCTGACTGCAAAGGATCCTTATATCGAAGGATGGACCCCACACCAAAGTGTTCCCCACCTCAAACTTGTGCTGCCCTGATAGACCCAAGGGAGCCCTACAAACTGACATCAGGAACCTGGACTGCTGAGTTTTCTTTCCCAGGGAAAATGGCCAAAGGATGTGCCCAGGGGCCCCTAGCCCTGACTGCAAAAAATCCTTATATTGAAGGATGGACACCACACCGAAGTTGTCCCCACCTCAAACTTGTGCTGCCCTGATAGACCCAAGGGAGCCCTACAAACTGACATCAGGAACCTGGACTGCTGAGTTTTCTTTCCCAGGGAAAATGGAAAAAGGATGTGCCCAGGGGCCCCTGGCCCTGACTGCAAAAAATCCTTATATCGAAGAATGGAGCCCACACCAAAGTTGTCCCCACCTCAAAATTTGCTGCCCTGATACACCCAAGGGAACCCTACAAACTGACATCAGGAACCTGGACTGCTGAGTTTTCTTTCCCAGGGAAAATGGAAAAAGGTTGTGCCCAGGGGCCCCTGGCCCTGACTGCAAAAAATCCTTATATCGAAGGATGGACCCCACATCAAAGTTGTACCAACCTAAAACTTGTGCTGCCCTGATAGACCCAAGGGAGCCCTACAAACTGACATCAGGAACCTGGACTGCTGAGTTTTCTTTCCCAGGGAAAATGGAAAAAGGATGTGCCCAGGGGCCCCTGGCCCTGGGGTGGGGCCTCACTGCAAAAAATCCTTATATCGAAGGATGGACCCCACACCGAAGTTGTCCCCACCTCAAACTTGTGCTGCCCTGATAGACCCAAGGGAGCCCTACAAACTGACATCAGGAACCTGGACTGCTGAGTTTTCTTTCCCAGGGAAAATGGAAAAAGGTTGTGCCCAGGGGCCCCTGGCCCTGACTGCAAAGAATCCTTATATCGAAGGATGGACCCCACACCAAAGTGTTCCCCACCTCAAACTTGTGCTGCCCTGATAGACCCAAGGGAGCCCTACAAACTGACATCAGGAACCTGGACTGCTGAATTTTCTTTCCCAGGGAAAATGGAAAAAGGTTGTGCCCAGGGGCCCCTGGCCCTGGGCTGGGGCCTCACTACAAGAAATCCTTATATCGAAGGATGGATCCCACACCAAAGTTGTCCCCACCTCAAACTTGTGCTGCCCTGATAGACCCAAGGGAGCCCTACAAACTGACATCAGGAACCTGGACTGCTGAGTTTTCTTTCCCAGTGAAAATGGAAAAAGGATGTGCCCACTGGTCCCTGGCCCTGACTGGAATAATCCTTATATCGAAGGATGGACCCCACACCAAATTTGTACCCACCTCAAACTTGTGCTGCCCTGATAGACCCAAGGGAGCCCTACAAACTGACATCAGGAACCTGGACTGCTGAGTTTTCTTTCCCAGGGAAAATGGAAATAGATTGTGCCCAGGGGCCCCTGGCCCTGACTGCAAAAATCCTTATATCGAAGGATGGACCCCACATCAAAATTGTCCCCACCTCAAACTTGTGCTGCCCTGATAGACCCAAGGGAGCCCTACAAACTGACATCAGGAACCTGGACTGCTGAGTTTTCTTTCCCAGGGAAAATGGAAAAAGGTTGTGCCCAGGGGCCCCTGGCCCTGGGGTGGGGCCTCACTGCAAAAAATCCTTATATCGAAGGATGGACCCCACATCAAAATTGTCCCCACCTCAAACTTGTGCTGCCCTGATACACCCAAGGGAACCCTACAAACTGACATCAGGAACCTGGACTGCTGAGTTTTCTTTCCCAGGGAAAATGGAAAAAGGATATGCCCAGGGGCCCCTGACCCTGACTGCAAAAAATCCTTATATCGAAGGCTGGACCCCACACCGAAGTTGTCCCCACCTCAAACTTGTGCTGCCCTGATAGACCCAAGGGAGCCCTACAAACTGACATCAGGAACCTGGACTGCTGAGTTTTCTTTCCCAGGGAAAATGGAAAAAGGATGTGCCCAGGGGCCCCTGGCCCTGACTGCAAAGAATCCTTATATCGAAGGATGGACCCCACACCAAAGTGTTCCCCACCTCAAACTTGTGCTGCCCTGATAGACCCAAGGGAGCCCTACAAACTGACATCAGGAACCTGGACTGCTGAGTTTTCTTTCCCAGGGAAAATGGAAAAAGGATGTGCCCAGGGGCCCCTGGCCCTGGGGTGGGGCCTCACTGCAAAAAATCCTTATATTGAAGGATGGACCCCACACCGAAGTTGTCCCCACCTCAAACTTGTGCTGCCCTGATAGACCCAAGGGAGCCCTACAAACTGACATCAGGAACCTGGACTGCTGAGTTTTCTTTCCCAGGGAAAATGGAAAAAGGATGTGCCCAGGGGCCCCTGGCCCTGACTGCAAAGAATCCTTATATCGAAGGATGGACCCCACACCAAAGTGTTCCCCACCTCAAACTTGTGCTGCCCTGATAGACCCAAGGGAGCCCTACAAACTGACATCAGGAACCTGGACTGCTGAGTTTTCTTTCCCAGGGAAAATGGAAAAAGGTTGTGCCCAGGGGCCCCTGGCCCTGGGGTGGGGCCTCACTGCAAAAAATCCTTATATCGAAGGATGGACCCCACATCAAAGTTGTCCCCACCTCAAACTTGTGCTGCCCTGATACACCCAAGGGAACCCTACAAACTGACATCAGGAACCTGGACTGCTGAGTTTTCTTTCCCAGGGAAAATGGAAAAAGGATATGCCCAGGGGCCCCTGACCCTGACTGCAAAAAATCCTTTTATCGAAGGGTGGACCCCACACCGAAGTTGTCCCCACCTCAAACTTGTGCTGCCCTGATAGACCCAAGGGAGCCCTACAAACTGACATCAGGAACCTGGACTGCTGAGTTTTCTTTCCCAGGGAAAATGGAAAAAGGATGTGCCCAGGGTCCCCTGGCCCTGACTGCAAAAAATCCTTATATCGAAGGATGGACCCCACACCAAAGTGTTCCCCACCTCAAACTTGTGCTGCCCTGATAGACCCAAGGGAGCCCTACAAACTGACATCAGGAACCTGGACTGCTGAGTTTTCTTTCCCAGGGAAAATGGAAAAAGGTTGTGCCCAGGGGCCCCTGGCCCTGGGGTGGGGCCTCACTGCAAAAAATCCTTATATTGAAGGATGGACCCCACACCGAAGTTGTCCCCACCTCAAACTTGTGCTGCCCTGATAGACCCAAGGGAGCCCTACAAACTGACATCAGGAACCTGGACTGCTGAGTTTTCTTTCCCAGTGAAAATGGAAAAAGGATGTGCCCACGGGTCCCTGGCCCTGACTGGAATAATCCTTATATCGAAGGATGGACCCCACACCAAATTTGTACCCACCTCAAACTTGTGCTGCCCTGATAGACCCAAGGGAGCCCTACAAACTGACATCAGGAACCTGGACTGCTGAGTTTTCTTTCCCAGGGAAAATGGAAAAAGATTGTGCCCAGGGGCCCCTGGCCCTGACTGCAAAAAATCCTTATATCGAAGGATGGACCCCACACCAAAGTTGTCCCCACCTCAAACTTTTGCTGCCCTGATACACCCAAGGGAAACCTACAAACTGACATCAGGAACCTGGACTGCTGAGTTTTCTTTCCCAGGGAAATTGGAAAAAGAATGTGCCCAGGGGCCACTGGCCGTGACTGCAAAAAATCCTTATATCAAAGGATGGACCCCACATCAAAGTTGTCCCCACCTCAAACTTGTGCTGCCCTGATAGACCCAAGGGAGCCCTACAAACTGACATCAGGAACCTGGACTGCTGAGTTTTCTTTCCCAGGGAAAATGGAAAAAGGATGTGCCCAGGGGCCCCTGGCCCTGGGCTGGGGCCTCACTGCAAAAAATCCTTATATCGAAGGATGGACCCCAC
The DNA here is from genome assembly GCF_050655825.1 of Lonchura striata. Classification (NCBI taxonomy): domain Eukaryota; kingdom Metazoa; phylum Chordata; class Aves; order Passeriformes; family Estrildidae; genus Lonchura; species Lonchura striata. The sequence goes on along the minus strand of NC_140708.1, from coordinate 8,540,079 downwards.
ACCGAAGTTGTCCCCACCTCAAACTTGTGCTGCCCTGATAGACCCAAGGGAGCCCTACAAACTGACATCAGGAACCTGGACTGCTGAGTTTTCTTTCCCAGGGAAAATGGAAAAAGGTTGTGCCCAGGGGCCCCTGGCCCTGACTGCAAAAAATCCTTATATCGAAGGATGGACCCCACACCAAAGTGTTCCCCACCTCAAACTTGTGCTGCCCTGATAGACCCAAGGGAGCCCTACAAACTGACATCAGGAACCTGGACTGCTGAGTTTTCTTTCCCAGGGAAAATGGAAAAAGGTTGTGCCCAGGGGCCCCTGGCCCTGGGGTGGGGCCTCACTGCAAAAAATCCTTATATCGAAGGATGGACCCCACATCAAAATTGTCCCCACCTGAAACTTGTGCTGCCCTGATACACCCAAGGGAACCCTACAAACTGACATCAGGAACCTGGACTGCTGAGTTTTCTTTCCCAGGGAAAATGGAAAAAGGATATGCCCAGGGGCCCCTGACCCTGACTGCAAAAAATCCTTATATCGAAGGGTGGACCCCACACCGAAGTTGTCCCCACCTCAAACTTGTGCTGCCCTGATAGACCCAAGGGAGCCCTACAAACTGACATCAGGAACCTGGACTGCTGAGTTTTCTTTCCCAGGGGAAATGGAAAAAGGATGTGCCCAGGGGCCCCTGGCCCTGACTGCAAAGAATCCTTATATCGAAGGATGGACCCCACACCAAAGTGTTCCCCACCTCAAACTTCTGCTGCCCTGATAGACCCAAGGGAGCCCTACAAACTGACATCAGGAACCTGGACTGCTGAGTTTTCTTTCCCATGGAAAATGGAAAAAGGTTGTGCCCAGGGGCCCCTGGCCCTGGGGTGGGGCCTCACTGCAAAAAATCCTTATATTGAAGGATGGACCCCACACCGAAGTTGTCCCCACCTCAAACTTGTGCTGCCCTGATAGACCCAAGGGAGCCCTACAAACTGACATCAGGAACCTGGACTGCTGAGTTTTCTTTCCCAGGGAAAATGGAAAAAGGATGTGCCCAGGGGCCCCTGGCCCTGGGCTGGGGCCTCACTACAAGAAATCCTTATATCGAAGGATGGATCCCACACCAAAGTTGTCCCCACCTCAAACTTGTGCTGCCCTGATAGACCCAAGGGAGCCCTACAAACTGACATCAGGAACCTGGACTGCTGAGTTTTCTTTCCCAGGGAAAATGGAAAAAGGATGTGCCCAGGGGTCCCTGGCCCTGACTGGAAAAATCCTTATATCGAAGGATGGACCCCACACCAAATTTGTACCCACCTCAAACTTGTGCTGCCCTGATAGACCCAAGGGAGCCCTACAAACTGACATCAGGAACCTGGACTGCTGAGTTTTCTTTCCCAGGGAAAATGGAAAAAGGATGTGCCCAGGGGCCCCTGGCCCTGACTGTAAATAATCCTTATATCGAAGGATGGACCCCACACCGAAGTTGTCCCCACCTCAAATTTGTGCTGCCCTGATAGACCCAAGGGAGCCCTACAAACTGACATCAGGAACCTGGACTGCTGAGTTTTCTTTCCCAGGGAAAATGGAAAAAGGATGTGCCCAGGGGCCCCTGGCACTGACTGCAAAAAATCCTTATATCGAAGGGTGGAGCCCACACCGAAATTGTCCCCACCTCAAACTTGTGCTGCCCTGATAGACCCAAGGGAGCCCTACAAACTGACATCAGGAACCTGGACTGCTGAGTTTTCTTTCCCAGGGAAAATGGAAAAAGGTTGTGCCCAGGGGCCCCTGGCCCTGGGCTGGGGCCTCAATACAAAAAATCCTTATATCGAAGGATGGACCCCACACCAAAGTTGTCCCCACCTCAAACTTGTACTGCCCGGATAGACCCAAGGGAGCCCTACAAACTGACATCAGGAACCTGGACTGCTGAGTTTCCTTTCCCAGGGAAAATGGAAAAAGGATGTGCCCAGGGGCCCCTGGCCCTGACTGCAAAAAATCCTTATATCAAAGGGTGGACCCCACACCGAAGTTGTCCCCACCTCAAACTTGTGCTGCCCTGATAGACCCAAGGGAGCCCTACAAACTGACATCAGGAACCTGGACTGCTGAGTTTTCTTTCCCAGGGAAAATGGAAAAAGGATGTGCCCAGGGGCCCCTGGCCCTGACTGCAAAAATCCTTATATCGAAGGATGGACCCCACACCGAAGTTGTCCCCACCTCAAACTTGTACTGCCCTGATAGACCCAAGGGAGCCCTACAAACTGACATCAGGAACCTGGACTGCTGAGTTTTCTTTCCCAGGGAAAATGGAAAAAGGATGTGCCCAGGGGCCCCAGGCCCTGACTGCAAAAAATCCTTATATCGAAGGGTGGACCCCACACCGAAGTTGTCCCCACCTCAAACTTGTGCTGCCCTGATAGACCCAAGGGAGCCCTACAAACTGACATCAGGAACCTGGACTGCTGAGTTTTCTTTCCCAGGGAAAATGGAAAAAGGATGTGCCCAGGGGCCCCTGGCCCTGGGCTGGGGCCTCACTGCAAAAAATCCTTATATCGAAGGATGGACCCCACATCAAAGTTGTCCCCACTTCAAACTTGTGCTGCCCTGATACACCCAAGGGAACCCCACAAACTGACATCAGGAACCTGGACAACTGAGTTTTCTTTCCCAGGGAAAATGGAAAAAGGATATGCCCAGGGGCCCCTGGCCCTGACTGCAAAAAATCCTTATATCGAAGGGTGGACCCCACACCGAAGTTGTCCCCACCTCAAACTTGTGCTGCCCTGATAGACCCAAGGGAGCCCAACAAACTGACATCAGGAACCTGGACTGCTGAGTTTTCTTTCCCAGGGAAAATGGAAAAAGAATGTGCCCAGGGGCCCCTGGCCCTGGGCTGGGGCCTCACTACAAAAAATCCTTACATCGAAGGATGGACCCCACACCAAAATTGTCCCCACCTCAAACTTGTACTGCCCTGATAGACCCAAGGGAGCCCTACAAACTGACATCAGGAACCTGGACTGCTGAGTTTTCTTTCCCAGGGAAAATGGAAAAAGGATGTGCCCAGGGGCCCCTGGCCCTGGGGTGGGGCCTCACTGCAAAAAATCCTTATATCGAAGGATGGACCCCACACCGAAGTTGTCCCCACCTCAAACTTGTGCTGCCCTGATAGACCCAAGGGAGCCCTACAAACTGACATCAGGAACCTGGACTGCTGAGTTTTCTTTCCCAGGGAAAATGGAAAAAGGTTGTGCCCAGGGGCCCCTGGCCCTGACTGCAAAGAATCCTTATATCGAAGGATGGACCCCACACCAAAGTGTTCCCCACCTCAAACTTGTGCTGCCCTGATAGACCCAAGGGAGCCCTACAAACTGACATCAGGAACCTGGACTGCTGAATTTTCTTTCCCAGGGAAAATGGAAAAAGGTTGTGCCCAGGGGCCCCTGGCCCTGGGCTGGGGCCTCACTACAAGAAATCCTTATATCGAAGGATGGATCCCACACCAAAGTTGTCCCCACCTCAAACTTGTGCTGCCCTGATAGACCCAAGGGAGCCCTACAAACTGACATCAGGAACCTGGACTGCTGAGTTTTCTTTCCCAGTGAAAATGGAAAAAGGATGTGCCCACTGGTCCCTGGCCCTGACTGGAATAATCCTTATATCGAAGGATGGACCCCACACCAAATTTGTACCCACCTCAAACTTGTGCTGCCCTGATAGACCCAAGGGAGCCCTACAAACTGACATCAGGAACCTGGACTGCTGAGTTTTCTTTCCCAGGGAAAATGGAAATAGATTGTGCCCAGGGGCCCCTGGCCCTGACTGCAAAAATCCTTATATCGAAGGATGGACCCCACATCAAAATTGTCCCCACCTCAAACTTGTGCTGCCCTGATAGACCCAAGGGAGCCCTACAAACTGACATCAGGAACCTGGACTGCTGAGTTTTCTTTCCCAGGGAAAATGGAAAAAGGTTGTGCCCAGGGGCCCCTGGCCCTGGGGTGGGGCCTCACTGCAAAAAATCCTTATATCGAAGGATGGACCCCACATCAAAATTGTCCCCACCTCAAACTTGTGCTGCCCTGATACACCCAAGGGAACCCTACAAACTGACATCAGGAACCTGGACTGCTGAGTTTTCTTTCCCAGGGAAAATGGAAAAAGGATATGCCCAGGGGCCCCTGACCCTGACTGCAAAAAATCCTTATATCGAAGGCTGGACCCCACACCGAAGTTGTCCCCACCTCAAACTTGTGCTGCCCTGATAGACCCAAGGGAGCCCTACAAACTGACATCAGGAACCTGGACTGCTGAGTTTTCTTTCCCAGGGAAAATGGAAAAAGGATGTGCCCAGGGGCCCCTGGCCCTGACTGCAAAGAATCCTTATATCGAAGGATGGACCCCACACCAAAGTGTTCCCCACCTCAAACTTGTGCTGCCCTGATAGACCCAAGGGAGCCCTACAAACTGACATCAGGAACCTGGACTGCTGAGTTTTCTTTCCCAGGGAAAATGGAAAAAGGATGTGCCCAGGGGCCCCTGGCCCTGGGGTGGGGCCTCACTGCAAAAAATCCTTATATTGAAGGATGGACCCCACACCGAAGTTGTCCCCACCTCAAACTTGTGCTGCCCTGATAGACCCAAGGGAGCCCTACAAACTGACATCAGGAACCTGGACTGCTGAGTTTTCTTTCCCAGGGAAAATGGAAAAAGGATGTGCCCAGGGGCCCCTGGCCCTGACTGCAAAGAATCCTTATATCGAAGGATGGACCCCACACCAAAGTGTTCCCCACCTCAAACTTGTGCTGCCCTGATAGACCCAAGGGAGCCCTACAAACTGACATCAGGAACCTGGACTGCTGAGTTTTCTTTCCCAGGGAAAATGGAAAAAGGTTGTGCCCAGGGGCCCCTGGCCCTGGGGTGGGGCCTCACTGCAAAAAATCCTTATATCGAAGGATGGACCCCACATCAAAGTTGTCCCCACCTCAAACTTGTGCTGCCCTGATAGACCCAAGGGAACCCTACAAACTGACATCAGGAACCTGGACTGCTGAGTTTTCTTTCCCAGGGAAAATGGAAAAAGGATATGCCCAGGGGCCCCTGACCCTGACTGCAAAAAATCCTTTTATCGAAGGGTGGACCCCACACCGAAGTTGTCCCCACCTCAAACTTGTGCTGCCCTGATAGACCCAAGGGAGCCCTACAAACTGACATCAGGAACCTGGACTGCTGAGTTTTCTTTCCCAGGGAAAATGGAAAAAGGATGTGCCCAGGGTCCCCTGGCCCTGACTGCAAAAAATCCTTATATCGAAGGATGGACCCCACACCAAAGTGTTCCCCACCTCAAACTTGTGCTGCCCTGATAGACCCAAGGGAGCCCTACAAACTGACATCAGGAACCTGGACTGCTGAGTTTTCTTTCCCAGGGAAAATGGAAAAAGGTTGTGCCCAGGGGCCCCTGGCCCTGGGGTGGGGCCTCACTGCAAAAAATCCTTATATTGAAGGATGGACCCCACACCGAAGTTGTCCCCACCTCAAACTTGTGCTGCCCTGATAGACCCAAGGGAGCCCTACAAACTGACATCAGGAACCTGGACTGCTGAGTTTTCTTTCCCAGTGAAAATGGAAAAAGGATGTGCCCACGGGTCCCTGGCCCTGACTGGAATAATCCTTATATCGAAGGATGGACCCCACACCAAATTTGTACCCACCTCAAACTTGTGCTGCCCTGATAGACCCAAGGGAGCCCTACAAACTGACATCAGGAACCTGGACTGCTGAGTTTTCTTTCCCAGGGAAAATGGAAAAAGATTGTGCCCAGGGGCCCCTGGCCCTGACTGCAAAAAATCCTTATATCGAAGGATGGACCCCACACCAAAGTTGTCCCCACCTCAAACTTTTGCTGCCCTGATACACCCAAGGGAAACCTACAAACTGACATCAGGAACCTGGACTGCTGAGTTTTCTTTCCCAGGGAAATTGGAAAAAGAATGTGCCCAGGGGCCACTGGCCGTGACTGCAAAAAATCCTTATATCAAAGGATGGACCCCACATCAAAGTTGTCCCCACCTCAAACTTGTGCTGCCCTGATAGACCCAAGGGAGCCCTACAAACTGACATCAGGAACCTGGACTGCTGAGTTTTCTTTCCCAGGGAAAATGGAAAAAGGATGTGCCCAGGGGCCCCTGGCCCTGGGCTGGGGCCTCACTGCAAAAAATCCTTATATCGAAGGATGGACCCCACACCGAAGTTGTCCCCACCTCAAACTTGTGCTGCCCTGATAGACCCAAGGGAGCCCTACAAACTGACATCAGGAACCTGGACTGCTGAGTTTTCTTTCCCAGGGAAAATGGAAAAAGGTTGTGCCCAGGGGCCCCTGGCCCTGACTGCAAAAAATCCTTATATCGAAGGATGGACCCCACACCAAAGTGTTCCCCACCTCAAACTTGTGCTGCCCTGATAGACCCAAGGGAGCCCTACAAACTGACATCAGGAACCTGGACTGCTGAGTTTTCTTTCCCAGGGAAAATGGAAAAAGGTTGTGCCCAGGGGCCCCTGGCCCTGGGGTGGGGCCTCACTGCAAAAAATCCTTATATCGAAGGATGGACCCCACATCAAAATTGTCCCCACCTCAAACTTGTGCTGCCCTGATAGACCCAAGGGAGCCCTACAAACTGACATCAGGAACCTGGACTGCTGAGTTTTCTTTCCCAGGGAAAATGGAAAAAGGATGTGCCCAGGGGCCCCTGGCCCTGGGCTGGGGCCTCACTACAAGAAATCCTTATATCGAAGGATGGATCCCACACCAAAGTTGTCCCCACCTCAAACTTGTGCTGCCCTGATAGACCCAAGGGAGCCCTACAAACTGACATCAGGAACCTGGACTGCTGAGTTTTCTTTCCCAGGGAAAATGGAAAAAGGATGTGCCCAGGGGTCCCTGGCCCTGACTGGAAAAATCCTTATATCGAAGGATGGACCCCACACCAAATTTGTACCCACCTCAAACTTGTGCTGCCCTGATAGACCCAAGGGAGCCCTACAAACTGACATCAGGAACCTGGACTGCTGAGTTTTCTTTCCCAGGGAAAATGGAAAAAGGATGTGCCCAGGGGCCCCTGGCCCTGACTGTAAATAATCCTTATATCGAAGGATGGACCCCACACCGAAGTTGTCCCCACCTCAAATTTGTGCTGCCCTGATAGACCCAAGGGAGCCCTACAAACTGACATCAGGAACCTGGACTGCTGAGTTTTCTTTCCCAGGGAAAATGGAAAAAGGATGTGCCCAGGGGCCCCTGGCCCTGACTGCAAAAAATCCTTATATCGAAGGGTGGACCCCACACCGAAATTGTCCCCACCTCAAACTTGTGCTGCCCTGATAGACCCAAGGGAGCCCTACAAACTGACATCAGGAACCTGGACTGCTGAGTTTTCTTTCCCAGGGAAAATGGAAAAAGGTTGTGCCCAGGGGCCCCTGGCCCTGGGCTGGGGCCTCAATACAAAAAATCCTTATATCGAAGGATGGACCCCACACCAAAGTTGTCCCCACCTCAAACTTGTACTGCCCGGATAGACCCAAGGGAGCCCTACAAACTGACATCAGGAACCTGGACTGCTGAGTTTCCTTTCCCAGGGAAAATGGAAAAAGGATGTGCCCAGGGGCCCCTGGCCCTGACTGCAAAAAATCCTTATATCAAAGGGTGGACCCCACACCGAAGTTGTCCCCACCTCAAACTTGTGCTGCCCTGATAGACCCAAGGGAGCCCTACAAACTGACATCAGGAACCTGGACTGCTGAGTTTTCTTTCCCAGGGAAAATGGAAAAAGGATGTGCCCAGGGGCCCCTGGCCCTGACTGCAAAAATCCTTATATCGAAGGATGGACCCCACACCGAAGTTGTCCCCACCTCAAACTTGTACTGCCCTGATAGACCCAAGGGAGCCCTACAAACTGACATCAGGAACCTGGACTGCTGAGTTTTCTTTCCCAGGGAAAATGGAAAAAGGATGTGCCCAGGGGCCCCAGGCCCTGACTGCAAAAAATCCTTATATCGAAGGGTGGACCCCACACCGAAGTTGTCCCCACCTCAAACTTGTGCTGCCCTGATAGACCCAAGGGAGCCCTACAAACTGACATCAGGAACCTGGACTGCTGAGTTTTCTTTCCCAGGGAAAATGGAAAAAGAATGTGCCCAGGGGCCCCTGGCCCTGGGCTGGGACCTCACTGCAAAAAATCCTTATATCGAAGGATGGACCCCACATCAAAGTTGTCCCCACTTCAAACTTGTGCTGCCCTGATACACCCAAGGGAACCCCACAAACTGACATCAGGAACCTGGACAACTGAGTTTTCTTTCCCAGGGAAAATGGAAAAAGGATATGCCCAGGGGCCCCTGGCCCTGACTGCAAAAAATCCTTATATCGAAGGGTGGACCCCACACCGAAGTTGTCCCCACCTCAAACTTGTGCTGCCCTGATAGACCCAAGGGAGCCCAACAAACTGACATCAGGAACCTGGACTGCTGAGTTTTCTTTCCAGGGAAAATGGAAAAAGGATGTGCCCAGGGGCCCCTGGCCCTGACTGCAAAGAATCCTTATATCGAAGGATGGACCCCACACCAAAGTGTTCCCCACCTCAAACTTGTGCTGCCCTGATAGACCCAAGGGAGCCCTACAAACTGACATCAGGAACCTGGACTGCTGAGTTTTCTTTCCCAGGGAAAATGGAAAAAGGATGTGCCCAGGGGCCCCAGGCCCTGACTGCAAAAAATCCTTATATCGAAGGGTGGACCCCACAACGAAGTTGTCCCCACCTCAAACTTGTGCTGCCCTGATAGACCCAAGGGAGCCCTACAAACTGACATCAGGAACCTGGACTGCTGAGTTTTCTTTCCCAGGGAAAATGGAAAAAGGATGTGCCCAGGGGCCCCTGGCCCTGACTGCAAAGAATCCTTATATCGAAGGATGGACCCCACACCAAAGTGTTCCCCACCTCAAACTTCTGCTGCCCTGATAGACCCAAGGGAGCCCTACAAACTGACATCAGGAACCTGGACTGCAGAGTTTTCTTTCCCAGGGAAAATGGAAAAAGTTTGTGCCCAGGGGGCCCAGGCCCTGACTTCAAAAAATCCTTATATCGAAGGATGGACCCCACACCGAAGTTGTCCCCACCTCAAACTTGTGCTGCCCTGATAGACCCAAGGGAGCCCTACAAACTGACATCAGGAACCTGGACTGCTGAGTTTTCTTTCCCAGGGAAAATGGAAAAAGGATGTGCCCAGGGGCCCCTGGCCCTGGGGTGGGGCCTCACTGCAAAAAATCCTTATATCGAAGGATGGACCCCACATCAAAGTTGTCCCCACTTCAAACTTGTGCTGCCCTGATACACCCAAGGGAACCCCACAAACTGACATCAGGAACCTGGACAACTGAGTTTTCTTTCCCAGGGAAAATGGAAAAAGGATATGCCCAGGGGCCCCTGGCCCTGTCTGCAAAAAATCCTTATATCGAAGGGTGGACCCCACACCGAAGTTGTCCCCACCTCAAACTTGTGCTGCCCTGATAGACCCAAGGGAGCCCTACAAACTGACATCAGGAACCTGGACTGCTGAGTTTTCTTTCCAGGGAAAATGGAAAAAGGATGTGCCCAGGGGCCCCTGGCCCTGACTGCAAAGAATCCTTATATCGAAGGATGGACCCCACACCAAAGTGTTCCCCACCTCAAACTTGTGCTGCCCTGATACACCCAAGGGAGCCCTACAAACTGACATCAGGAACCTGGACTGCTGAGTTTTCTTTCCCAGGGAAAACGGCCAAAGGATGTGCCCAGGGGCCCCTGACCCTGGTCCCCTGGCCCTGACTGCAAAAAATCCTTATATCGAAGGATGGACCCCACACCGAAGTTGTCCCCACCTCAAACTTGTGCTGCCCTGATAGACCCAAGGGAGCCCTACAAACTGACATCAGGAACCTGGACTGCTGAGTTTTCTTTCCCAGGGAAAATGGCCAAAGGATGTGCCCAGGGGCCCCTAGCCCTGACTGCAAAAAATCCTTATATCGAAGGATGGACACCACACCGAAGTTGTCCCCACCTCAAACTTGTGCTGCCCTGATACACCTAAGGGAGCCCTACAAACTGACATCAGGAACCTGGACTGCTGAGTTTTCTTTCCCAGGGAAAATGGAAAAAGATTGTGCCCAGGGGCCCCTGGCCCTGACTGCAAAAAATCCTTATATCGAAGGATGGAGCCCACACCGAAGTTGTCCCCACATCAAACTTGTGCTGCCCTGATAGACCCAAGGGAGCCCTACAAACTGACATCAGGAACCTGGACTGCTGAGTTTTCTTTCCCAGGGAAAATGGAAAAAGAATGTGCCCAGGGGCCCCTGGCCCTGACTGCAAAAAATCCTTATATCAAAGGATGGACCCCACATCAAAGTTGTCCCCACCTCAAACTTGTGCTGCCCTGATAGACCCAAGGGAGCCCTACAAACTGACATCAGGAACCTGGACTGCTGAGTTTTCTTTCCCAGGGAAAATGGATAAAGGATGTGCCCAGGGGCCCCTGGCCCTGGGCTGGGGCCTCACTGCAAAAAATCCTTATATCGAAGGATGGACCCCACACCGAAGTTGTCCCCACCTCAAACTTGTGCTGCCCTGATAGACCCAAGGGAGCCCTACAAACTGACATCAGGAACCTGGACTGCTGAGTTTTCTTTCCCAGGGAAAATGGAAAAAGGTTGTGCCCAGGGGCCCCTGGCCCTGACTGCAAAAAATCCTTATATCGAAGGATGGACCCCACACCAAAGTGTTCCCCACCTCAAACTTGTGCTGCCCTGATAGACCCAAGGGAGCCCTACAAACTGACATCAGGAACCTGGACTGCTGAGTTTTCTTTCCCAGGGAAAATGGAAAAAGGTTGTGCCCAGGGGCCCCTGGCCCTGGGGTGGGGCCTCACTGCAAAAAATCCTTATATCGAAGGATGGACCCCACATCAAAATTGTCCCCACCTCAAACTTGTGCTGCCCTGATACACCCAAGGGAACCCTACAAACTGACATCAGGAACCTGGACTGCTGAGTTTTCTTTCCCAGGGAAAATGGAAAAAGGATATGCCCAGGGGCCCCTGACCCTGACTGCAAAAAATCCTTATATCGAAGGGTGGACCCCACACCGAAGTTGTCCCCACCTCAAACTTGTGCTGCCCTGATAGACCCAAGGGAGCCCTACAAACTGACATCAGGAACCTGGACTGCTGAGTTTTCTTTCCCAGGGAAAATGGAAAAAGGATGTGCCCAGGGGCCCCTGGCCCTGGGGTGGGGGCTCACTGCAAAAAATCCTTATATTGAAGGATGGACCCCACACCGAAGTTGTCCCCACCTCAAACTTGTGCTGCCCTGATAGACCCAAGGGAGCCCTACAAACTGACATCAGGAACCTGGACTGCTGAGTTTTCTTTCCCAGGGATAATGGAAAAAGGATGTGCCCAGGGGCCCCTAGCCCTGACTGCAAAGAATCCTTATATCGAAGGATGGACCCCACACCAAAGTGTTCCCCACCTCAAACTTGTGCTGCCCTGATAGACCCAAGGGAGCCCTACAAACTGACATCAGGAACCTGGACTGCTGAGTTTTCTTTCCCAGGGAAAATGGAAAAAGATTGTACCCAGGGGCCCCTGGCCCTAGGGTGGGGCCTCACTGCAAAAAATCCTTATATCGAAGGATGGACCCCACATCAAAGTTGTCCCCACCTCAAACTTGTGCTGCCCTGATAGACCCAAGGGAGCCCTACAAACTGACATCAGGAACCTGGACTGCTGAGTTTTCTTTCCCAGGGAAAATGGCCAAAGGATGTGCCCAGGGGCCCCTGACCCTGACTGCAAAAAATCCTTATATCGAAGGATGGACACCACACCGAAGTTGTCCCCACCTCAAACTTGTGCTGCCCTGATACACCTAAGGGAGCCCTACAAACTGACATCAGGAACCTGGACTGCTGAGTTTTCTTTCCCAGGGAAAATGGAAAAAGATTGTGCCCAGGGGCCCCTGGCCCTGACTGCAAAAAATCCTTATATCGAAGGATGGACCCCACACCAAAGTTGTCCCCACCTCAAACTTTTGCTGCCCTGATACACCCAAGGGAAACCTACAAACTGACATCAGGAACCTGGACTGCTGAGTTTTCTTTCCCAGGGAAAATGGAAAAAGGATATGCCCAGTGGCCGCTGACCCTGACTGCAAAAAATCCTTATATCAAAGGGTGGACCCCACACCGAAGTTGTCCCCACCTCAAACTTGTGCTGCCCTGATAGACCCAAGGGAGCCCTACAAACTGACATCAGGAACCTGGACTGCTGAGTTTTCTTTCCCAGGGAAAATGGAAAAAGGATGTGCCCAGGGGCCCCTGGCCCTGACTGCAAAGAATCCTTATATCGAAGGATGGACCCCACACCAAAGTGTTCCCCACCTCAAACTTGTGCTGCCCTGATAGACCCAAGGGAGCCCTACAAACTGACATCAGGAACCTGGACTGCTGAGTTTTCTTTCCCAGGGAGAATGGCCAAAGGATGTGCCCAGGGGCCCCTAGCCCTGACTGCAAAAAATCCTTATATTGAAGGATGGACACCACACCGAAGTTGTCCCCACCTCAAACTTGTGCTGCCCTGATAGACCCAAGGGAGCCCTACAAACTGACATCAGGAACCTGGACTGCTGAGTTTTCTTTCCCAGGGAAAATGGAAAAAGGATGTGCCCAGGGGCCCCTGGCCCTGACTGCAAAAAATCCTTATATCGAAGAATGGAGCCCACACCAAAGTTGTCCCCACCTCAAAATTTGCTGCCCTGATACACCCAAGGGAACCCTACAAACTGACATCAGGAACCTGGACTGCTGAGTTTTCTTTCCCAGGGAAAATGGAAAAAGGTTGTGCCCAGGGGCCCCTGGCCCTGACTGCAAAAAATCCTTATATCGAAGGATGGACCCCACATCAAAGTTGTACCAACCTAAAACTTGTGCTGCCCTGATAGACCCAAGGGAGCCCTACAAACTGACATCAGGAACCTGGACTGCTGAGTTTTCTTTCCCAGGGAAAATGGAAAAAGGATGTGCCCAGAGGCCCCTGGCCCTGGGCTGGGGCCTCACTGCAAAAAATCCTTATATCGAAGGATGGACCCCACACCGAAGTTGTCCCCACCTCAAACTTGTGCTGCCCTGATAGACCCAAGGGAGCCCTACAAACTGACATCAGGAACCTGGACTGCTGAGTTTTCTTTCCCAGGGAAAATGGCCAAAGGATGTGCCCAGGGGCCCCTGACCCTGACTGCAAAAAATCCTTATATCGAAGGATGGACACCACACCGAAGTTGTCCCCACCTCAAACTTGTGCTGCCCTGATACACCTAAGGGAGCCCTACAAACTGACATCAGGAACCTGGACTGCTGAGTTTTCTTTCCCAGGGAAAATGGAAAAAGATTGTGCCCAGGGGCCCCTGGCCCTGACTGCAAAAAATCCTTATATCGAAGGATGGACCCCACACCAAAGTTGTCCCCACCTCAAACTTTTGCTGCCCTGATACACCCAAGGGAAACCTACAAACTGACATCAGGAACCTGGACTGCTGAGTTTTCTTTCCCAGGGAAAATGGAAAAAGGATATGCCCAGTGGCCCCTGGCCCTGACTGCAAAAAATCCTTATATCAAAGGGTGGACCCCACACCGAAGTTGTCCCCACCTCAAACTTGTGCTGCCCTGATAGACCCAAGGGAGCCCTGCAAACTGACATCAGGAACCTGGACTGCTGAGTTTTCTTTCCCAGGGAAAATGGAAAAAGGATGTGCCCAGGGGCCCCTGGCCCTGACTGCAAAGGATCCTTATATCGAAGGATGGACCCCACACCAAAGTGTTCCCCACCTCAAACTTGTGCTGCCCTGATAGACCCAAGGGAGCCCTACAAACTGACATCAGGAACCTGGACTGCTGAGTTTTCTTTCCCAGGGAAAATGGCCAAAGGATGTGCCCAGGGGCCCCTAGCCCTGACTGCAAAAAATCCTTATATTGAAGGATGGACACCACACCGAAGTTGTCCCCAGCTCAAACTTGTGCTGCCCTGATAGACCCAAGGGAGCCCTACAAACTGACATCAGGAACCTGGACTGCTGAGTTTTCTTTCCCAGGGAAAATGGAAAAAGGATGTGCCCAGGGGCCCCTGGCCCTGACTGCAAAAAATCCTTATATCGAAGAATGGAGCCCACACCAAAGTTGTCCCCACCTCAAAATTTGCTGCCCTGATACACCCAAGGGAACCCTACAAACTGACATCAGGAACCTGGACTGCTGAGTTTTCTTTCCCAGGGAAAATGGAAAAAGGTTGTGCCCAGGGGCCCCTGGCCCTGACTGCAAAAAATCCTTATATCGAAGGATGGACCCCACATCAAAGTTGTACCAACCTAAAACTTGTGCTGCCCTGATAGACCCAAGGGAGCCCTACAAACTGACATCAGGAACCTGGACTGCTGAGTTTTCTTTCCCAGGGAAAATGGAAAAAGGATGTGCCCAGGGGCCCCTGGCCCTGGGGTGGGGCCTCACTGCAAAAAATCCTTATATCGAAGGATGGACCCCACACCGAAGTTGTCCCCACCTCAAACTTGTGCTGCCCTGATAGACCCAAGGGAGCCCTACAAACTGACATCAGGAACCTGGACTGCTGAGTTTTCTTTCCCAGGGAAAATGGAAAAAGGTTGTGCCCAGGGGCCCCTGGCCCTGACTGCAAAGAATCCTTATATCGAAGGATGGACCCCACACCAAAGTGTTCCCCACCTCAAACTTGTGCTGCCCTGATAGACCCAAGGGAGCCCTACAAACTGACATCAGGAACCTGGACTGCTGAATTTTCTTTCCCAGGGAAAATGGAAAAAGGTTGTGCCCAGGGGCCCCTGGCCCTGGGCTGGGGCCTCACTACAAGAAATCCTTATATCGAAGGATGGATCCCACACCAAAGTTGTCCCCACCTCAAACTTGTGCTGCCCTGATAGACCCAAGGGAGCCCTACAAACTGACATCAGGAACCTGGACTGCTGAGTTTTCTTTCCCAGTGAAAATGGAAAAAGGATGTGCCCACTGGTCCCTGGCCCTGACTGGAATAATCCTTATATCGAAGGATGGACCCCACACCAAATTTGTACCCACCTCAAACTTGTGCTGCCCTGATAGACCCAAGGGAGCCCTACAAACTGACATCAGGAACCTGGACTGCTGAGTTTTCTTTCCCAGGGAAAATGGAAAAAGATTGTGCCCAGGGGCCCCTGGCCCTGACTGCAAAAATCCTTATATCGAAGGATGGACCCCACATCAAAATTGTCCCCACCTCAAACTTGTGCTGCCCTGATAGACCCAAGGGAGCCCTACAAACTGACATCAGGAACCTGGACTGCTGAGTTTTCTTTCCCAGGGAAAATGGAAAAAGGTTGTGCCCAGGGGCCCCTGGCCCTGGGGTGGGGCCTCACTGCAAAAAATCCTTATATCGAAGGATGGACCCCACATCAAAATTGTCCCCACCTCAAACTTGTGCTGCCCTGATACACCCAAGGGAACCCTACAAACTGACATCAGGAACCTGGACTGCTGAGTTTTCTTTCCCAGGGAAAATGGAAAAAGGATATGCCCAGGGGCCCCTGACCCTGACTGCAAAAAATCCTTATATCGAAGGGTGGACCCCACACCAAAGTTGTCCCCACCTCAAACTTGTGCTGCCCTGATAGACCCAAGGGAGCCCTACAAACTGACATCAGGAACCTGGACTGCTGAGTTTTCTTTCCCAGGGAAAATGGAAAAAGGATGTGCCCAGGGGCCCCTGGCCCTGACTGCAAAGAATCCTTATATCGAAGGATGGACCCCACACCAAAGTGTTCCCCACCTCAAACTTGTGCTGCCCTGATAGACCCAAGGGAGCCCTACAAACTGACATCAGGAACCTGGACTGCTGAGTTTTCTTTCCCAGGGAAAATGGAAAAAGGATGTGCCCAGGGGCCCCTGGCCCTGGGGTGGGGCCTCACTGCAAAAAATCCTTATATTGAAGGATGGACCCCACCCCGAAGTTGTCCCCACCTCAAACTTGTGCTGCCCTGATAGACCCAAGGGAGCCGAACAAACTGACATCAGGAACCTGGACTGCTGAGTTTTCTTTCCCAGGGAAAATGGAAAAAGGATGTGCCCAGGGGCCCCTGGCCCTGACTGCAAAGAATCCTTATATCGAAGGATGGACCCCACACCAAAGTGTTCCCCACCTCAAACTTGTGCTGCCCTGATAGACCCAAGGGAGCCCTACAAACTGACATCAGGAACCTGGACTGCTGAGTTTTCTTTCCCAGGGAAAATGGAAAAAGGTTGTGCCCAGGGGCCCCTGGCCCTGGGGTGGGGCCTCACTGCAAAAAATCCTTATATCGAAGGATGGACCCCACATCAAAGTTGTCCCCACCTCAAACTTGTGCTGCCCTGATACACCCAAGGGAACCCTACAAACTGACATCAGGAACCTGGACTGCTGAGTTTTCTTTCCCAGGGAAAATGGAAAAAGGATATGCCCAGGGGCCCCTGACCCTGACTGCAAAAAATCCTTTTATCGAAGGGTGGACCCCACACCGAAGTTGTCCCCACCTCAAACTTGTGCTGCCCTGATAGACCCAAGGGAGCCCTACAAACTGACATCAGGAACCTGGACTGCTGAGTTTTCTTTCCCAGGGAAAATGGAAAAAGGATGTGCCCAGGGTCCCCTGGCCCTGACTGCAAAAAATCCTTATATCGAAGGATGGACCCCACACCAAAGTGTTCCCCACCTCAAACTTGTGCTGCCCTGATAGACCCAAGGGAGCCCTACAAACTGACATCAGGAACCTGGACTGCTGAGTTTTCTTTCCCAGGGAAAATGGAAAAAGGTTGTGCCCAGGGGCCCCTGGCCCTGGGGTGGGGCCTCACTGCAAAAAATCCTTATATTGAAGGATGGACCCCACACCGAAGTTGTCCCCACCTCAAACTTGTGCTGCCCTGATAGACCCAAGGGAGCCCTACAAACTGACATCAGGAACCTGGACTGCTGAGTTTTCTTTCCCAGTGAAAATGGAAAAAGGATGTGCCCACGGGTCCCTGGCCCTGACTGGAATAATCCTTATATCGAAGGATGGACCCCACACCAAATTTGTACCCACCTCAAACTTGTGCTGCCCTGATAGACCCAAGGGAGCCCTACAAACTGACATCAGGAACCTGGACTGCTGAGTTTTCTTTCCCAGGGAAAATGGAAAAAGGATGTGCCCAGGGGCCCCTGGCCCTGGGCTGGGGCCTCACTACAAGAAATCCTTATATCGAAGGATGGATCCCACACCAAAGTTGTCCCCACCTCAAACTTGTGCTGCCCTGATAGACCCAAGGGAGCCCTACAAACTGACATCAGGAACCAGGACTGCTGAGTTTTCTTTCCCAGGGAAAATGGAAAAAGGATGTGCCCAGGGGTCCCTGGCCCTGACTGGAAAAATCCTTATATCGAAGGATGGACCCCACACCAAATTTGTACCCACCTCAAACTTGTGCTGCCCTGATAGACCCAAGGGAGCCCTACAAACTGACATCAGGAACCTGGACTGCTGAGTTTTCTTTCCCAGGGAAAATGGAAAAAGGATGTGCCCAGGGGCCCCTGGCCCTGACTGTAAATAATCCTTATATCGAAGGATGGACCCCACACCGAAGTTGTCCCCACCTCAAATTTGTGCTGCCCTGATAGACCCAAGGGAGCCCTACAAACTGACATCAGGAACCTGGACTGCTGAGTTTTCTTTCCCAGGGAAAATGGAAAAAGGATGTGCCCAGGGGCCCCTGGCCCTGACTGCAAAAAATCCTTATATCGAAGGGTGGACCCCACACCGAAATTGTCCCCACCTCAAACTTGTGCTGCCCTGATAGACCCAAGGGAGCCCTACAAACTGACATCAGGAACCTGGACTGCTGAATTTTCTTTCCCAGGGAAAATGGAAAAAGGTTGTGCCCAGGGGCCCCTGGCCCTGGGCTGGGGCCTCACTACAAGAAATCCTTATATCGAAGGATGGATCCCACACCAAAGTTGTCCCCACCTCAAACTTGTGCTGCCCTGATAGACCCAAGGGAGCCCTACAAACTGACATCAGGAACCTGGACTGCTGAGTTTTCTTTCCCAGTGAAAATGGAAAAAGGATGTGCCCACTGGTCCCTGGCCCTGACTGGAATAATATTTATATCGAAGGATGGACCCCACACCAAATTTGTACCCACCTCAAACTTGTGCTGCCCTGATAGACCCAAGGGAGCCCTACAAACTGACATCAGGAACCTGGACTGCTGAGTTTTCTTTCCCAGGGAAAATGGAAAAAGATTGTGCCCAGGGGCCCCTGGCCCTGACTGCAAAAATCCTTATATCGAAGGATGGACCCCACATCAAAATTGTCCCCACCTCAAACTTGTGCTGCCCTGATAGACCCAAGGGAGCCCTACAAACTGACATCAGGAACCTGGACTGCTGAGTTTTCTTTCCCAGGGAAAATGGAAAATGGTTGTGCCCAGGGGCCCCTGGCCCTGGGGTGGGGCCTCACTGCAAAAAATCCTTATATCGAAGGATGGACCCCACATCAAAATTGTCCCCACCTCAAACTTGTGCTGCCCTGATACACCCAAGGGAACCCTACAAACTGACATCAGGAACCTGGACTGCTGAGTTTTCTTTCCCAGGGAAAATGGAAAAAGGATATGCCCAGGGGCCCCTGACCCTGACTGCAAAAAATCCTTATATCGAAGGCTGGACCCCACACCGAAGTTGTCCCCACCTCAAACTTGTGCTGCCCTGATAGACCCAAGGGAGCCCTACAAACTGACATCAGGAACCTGGACTGCTGAGTTTTCTTTCCCAGGGAAAATGGAAAAAGGATGTGCCCAGGGGCCCCTGGCCCTGACTGCAAAGAATCCTTATATCGAAGGATGGACCCCACACCAAAGTGTTCCCCACCTCAAACTTGTGCTGCCCTGATAGACCCAAGGGAGCCCTACAAACTGACATCAGGAACCTGGACTGCTGAGTTTTCTTTCCCAGGGAAAATGGAAAAAGGATGTGCCCAGGGGCCCCTGGCCCTGGGGTGGGGCCTCACTGCAAAAAATCCTTATATTGAAGGATGGACCCCACCCCGAAGTTGTCCCCACCTCAAACTTGTGCTGCCCTGATAGACCCAAGGGAGCCGAACAAACTGACATCAGGAACCTGGACTGCTGAGTTTTCTTTCCCAGGGAAAATGGAAAAAGGATGTGCCCAGGGGCCCCTGGCCCTGACTGCAAAGAATCCTTATATCGAAGGATGGACCCCACACCAAAGTGTTCCCCACCTCAAACTTGTGCTGCCCTGATAGACCCAAGGGAGCCCTACAAACTGACATCAGGAACCTGGACTGCTGAGTTTTCTTTCCCAGGGAAAATGGAAAAAGGTTGTGCCCAGGGGCCCCTGGCCCTGGGGTGGGGCCTCACTGCAAAAAATCCTTATATCGAAGGATGGACCCCACATCAAAGTTGTCCCCACCTCAAACTTGTGCTGCCCTGATACACCCAAGGGAACCCTACAAACTGACATCAGGAACCTGGACTGCTGAGTTTTCTTTCCCAGGGAAAATGGAAAAAGGATATGCCCAGGGGCCCCTGACCCTGACTGCAAAAAATCCTTTTATCGAAGGGTGGACCCCACACCGAAGTTGTCCCCACCTCAAACTTGTGCTGCCCTGATAGACCCAAGGGAGCCCTACAAACTGACATCAGGAACCTGGACTGCTGAGTTTTCTTTCCCAGTGAAAATGGAAAAAGGGTGTGCCCACGGGTCCCTGGCCCTGACTGGAATAATCCTTATATCGAAGGATGGACCCCACACCAAATTTGTACCCACCTCAAACTTGTGCTGCCCTGATAGACCCAAGGGAGCCCTACAAACTGACATCAGGAACCTGGACTGCTGAGTTTTCTTTCCCAGGGAAAATGGAAAAAGGATGTGCCCAGGGGCCCCTGGCCCTGGGCTGGGGCCTCACTACAAGAAATCCTTATATCGAAGGATGGATCCCACACCAAAGTTGTCCCCACCTCAAACTTGTGCTGCCCTGATAGACCCAAGGGAGCCCTACAAACTGACATCAGGAACCTGGACTGCTGAGTTTTCTTTCCCAGGGAAAATGGAAAAAGGATGTGCCCAGGGGTCCCTGGCCCTGACTGGAAAAATCCTTATATCGAAGGATGGACCCCACACCAAATTTGTACCCACCTCAAACTTGTGCTGCCCTGATAGACCCAAGGGAGCCCTACAAACTGACATCAGGAACCTGGACTGCTGAGTTTTCTTTCCCAGGGAAAATGGAAAAAGGATGTGCCCAGGGGCCCCTGGCCCTGACTGCAAAAAATCCTTATATCGAAGGGTGGACCCCACACCGAAATTGTCCCCACCTCAAACTTGTGCTGCCCTGATAGACCCAAGGGAGCCCTACAAACTGACATCAGGAACCTGGACTGCTGAGTTTTCTTTCCCAGGGAAAATGGAAAAAGGTTGTGCCCAGGGGCCCCTGGCCCTGGGCTGGGGCCTCAATACAAAAAATCCTTATATCGAAGGATGGACCCCACACCAAAATTGTCCCCACCTCAAACTTGTACTGCCCGGATAGACCCAAGGGAGCCCTACAAACTGACATCAGGAACCTGGACTGCTGAGTTTCCTTTCCCAGGGAAAATGGAAAAAGGATGTGCCCAGGGGCCCCTGGCCCTGACTGCAAAAAATCCTTATATCAAAGGGTGGACCCCACACCGAAGTTGTCCCCACCTCAAACTTGTGCTGCCCTGATAGACCCAAGGGAGCCCTACAAACTGACATCAGGAACCTGGACTGCTGAGTTTTCTTTCCCAGGGAAAATGGAAAAAGGATGTGCCCAGGGGCCCCTGGCCCTGACTGCAAAATCCTTATATCGAAGGATGGACCCCACACCGAAGTTGTCCCCACCTCAAACTTGTACTGCCCTGATAGACCCAAGGGAGCCCTACAAACTGACATCAGGAACCTGGACTGCTGAGTTTTCTTTCCCAGGGAAAATGGAAAAAGAATGTGCCCAGGGGCCCCTGGCCCTGGGCTGGGGCCTCACTACAAAAAATCCTTACATCGAAGGATGGACCCCACACCAAAATTGTCCCCACCTCAAACTTGTACTGCCCTGATAGACCCAAGGGAGCCCTACAAACTGACATCAGGAACCTGGACTGCTGAGTTTCCTTTCCCAGGGAAAATGGAAAAAGGATGTGCCCAGGGGCCCCTGGCCCTGACTGCAAAAAATCCTTATATCGAAGGGTGGACCCCACACCGAAGTTGTCCCCACCTCAAACTTGTGCTGCCCTGATAGACCCAAGGGAGCCCTACAAACTGACATCAGGAACCTGGACTGCTGAGTTTTCTTTCCAGGGAAAATGGAAAAAGGATGTGCCCAGGGGCCCCTGGCCCTGACTGCAAAGAATCCTTATATCGAAGGATGGACCCCACACCAAAGTGTTCCCCACCTCAAACTTGTGATGCCCTGATAGACCCAAGGGAGCCCTACAAACTGACATCAGGAACCTGGACTGCTGAGTTTTCTTTCCCAGGGAAAATGGAAAAAGGATGTGCCCAGAGGCCCCTGGCCCTGACTGCAAAAATCCTTATATCGAAGGATGGACCCCACACCGAAGTTGTCCCCACCTCAAACTTGTACTGCCCTGATAGACCCAAGGGAGCCCTACAAACTGACATCAGGAACCTGGACTGCTGAGTTTTCTTTCCCAGGGAAAATGGAAAAAGGATGTGCCCAGGGGCCCCAGGCCCTGACTGCAAAAAATCCTTATATCGAAGGGTGGACCCCACAACGAAGTTGTCCCCACCTCAAACTTGTGCTGCCCTGATAGACCCAAGGGAGCCCTACAAACTGACATCAGGAACCTGGACTGCTGAGTTTTCTTTCCCAGGGAAAATGGAAAAAGGATGTGCCCAGGGGCCCCTGGCCCTGACTGCAAAGAATCCTTATATCGAAGGATGGACCCCACACCAAAGTGTTCCCCACCTCAAACTTCTGCTGCCCTGATAGACCCAAGGGAGCCCTACAAACTGACATCAGGAACCTGGACTGCAGAGTTTTCTTTCCCAGGGAAAATGGAAAAAGTTTGTGCCCAGGGGGCCCAGGCCCTGACTGCAAAAAATCCTTATATCGAAGGATGGACCCCACACCGAAGTTGTCCCCACCTCAAACTTGTGCTGCCCTGATAGACCCAAGGGAGCCCTACAAACTGACATCAGGAACCTGGACTGCTGAGTTTTCTTTCCCAGGGAAAATGGAAAAAGGATGTGCCCAGGGGCCCCTGGCCCTGGGGTGGGGCCTCACTGCAAAAAATCCTTATATCGAAGGATGGACCCCACATCAAAGTTGTCCCCACTTCAAATTTGTGCTGCCCTGATACACCCAAGGGAACCCCACAAACTGACATCAGGAACCTGGACAACTGAGTTTTCTTTCCCAGGGAAAATGGAAAAAGGATATGCCCAGGGGCCCCTGGCCCTGTCTGCAAAAAATCCTTATATCGAAGGGTGGACCCCACACCGAAGTTGTCCCCACCTCAAACTTGTGCTGCCCTGATAGACCCAAGGGAGCCCAACAAACTGACATCAGGAACCTGGACTGCTGAGTTTTCTTTCCCAGGGAAAATGGAAAAAGAATGTGCCCAGGGGCCCCTGGCCCTGGGCTGGGGCCTCACTACAAAAAATCCTTATATCGAAGGATGGACCCCACACCAAAATTGTCCCCACCTCAAACTTGTACTGCCCTGATAGACCCAAGGGAGCCCTACAAACTGACATCAGGAACCTGGACTGCTGAGTTTCCTTTCCCAGGGAAAATGGAAAAAGGATGTGCCCAGGGGCCCCTGGCCCTGACTGCAAAAAATCCTTATATCGAAGGGTGGACCCCACACCGAAGTTGTCCCCACCTCAAACTTGTGCTGCCCTGATAGACCCAAGGGAGCCCTACAAACTGACATCAGGAACCTGGACTGCTGAGTTTTCTTTCCAGGGAAAATGGAAAAAGGATGTGCCCAGGGGCCCCTGGCCCTGACTGCAAAGAATCCTTATATCGAAGGATGGACCCCACACCAAAGTGTTCCCCACCTCAAACTTGTGCTGCCCTGATACACCCAAGGGAGCCCTACAAACTGACATCAGGAACCTGGACTGCTGAGTTTTCTTTCCCAGGCAAAATTGAAAAAGGTTATGCCCAGGGGCCCCTGGCCCTGACTGCAAGAAATCCTTATATCGAAGGGTGGACCCCACACCGAAGTTGTCCCCACCTCAAACTTGTGCTGCCCTGATAGACCCAAGGGAGCCCTACAAACTGACATCAGGAACCTGGACTGCTGAGTTTTCTTTCCCAGGGAAAATGGAAAAAGGATGTGCCCAGGGGCCCCTGGCCCTGGGCTGGGGCCGCACTGCAAAGAATCCTTATATCGAAGGATGGACCCCACACCGAAGTTGTCCCCACCTCAAACTTGTGCTGCCCTGATAGACCCAAGGGAGCCCTACAAACTGACATCAGGAACCTGGACTGCTGAGTTTTCTTTCCCAGGGAAAATGGAAAAAGGATGTGCCCAGAGGCCCCTGGCCCTGACTGCAAAAATCCTTATATCGAAGGATGGACCCCACACCGAAGTTGTCCCCACCTCAAACTTGTACTGCCCTGATAGACCCAAGGGAGCCCTACAAACTGACATCAGGAACCTGGACTGCTGAGTTTTCTTTCCCAGGGAAAATGGAAAAAGGATGTGCCCAGGGGCCCCTGGCCCTGACTGCAAAAAATCCTTATATCGAAGGGTGGACCCCACAACGAAGTTGTCCCCACCTCAAACTTGTGCTGCCCTGATAGACCCAAGGGAGCCCTACAAACTGACATCAGGAACCTGGACTGCTGAGTTTTCTTTCCCAGGGAAAATGGCCAAAGGATGTGCCCAGGGGCCCCTGGCCCTGGGGTGGGGCCTCACTGCAAAATATCCTTATATTGAAGGATGGACCCCACACCGAAGTTGTCCCCACCTCAAACTTGTGCTGCCCTGATACACCCAAGGGAACCCCACAAACTGACATCAGGAACCTGGACTGCTGAGTTTTCTTTCTCAGGGAAAATGGCCAAAGGATGTGCCCAGGGGCCCCTAGCCCTGGGCTGGGGCCTCACTGCAAAAAATCCTTATATCGAAGGATGGACCCCACACCGAAGTTGTCCCCACCTCAAACTTGTGCTGCCCTGATAGACCCAAGGGAGCCCTACAAAGTGACATCAGGAACCTGGACTGCTGAGTTTTCTTTCCCAGGGAAAATGGAAAAAGGATGTGCCCAGGGGCCCCTGGCCCTGGGCTGGGGCCTCGCTACAAGAATTCCTTATATCGAAGGATGGATCCCACACCAAAGTTGTCCCCACCTCAAACTTGTGCTGCCCTGATAGACCCAAGGGAGCCCTACAAACTGACATCAGGAATTTGGTCTGCTGAGTTTTCTTTCCCAGGGAAAATGGAAAAAGGATGTGCCCAGGGGCCCCTGGCCCTGACTGTAAAAAATCCTTATATCGAAGGATGGACCCCACACCGAAGTTGTCCCCACCTCAAACTTGTGCTGCCCTGATAGACCCAAGGGAGCCCTACAAACTGACATCAGGAACCTGGACTGCTGAGTTTTCTTTCCCAGGGAAAATGGAAAAAGGATGTGCCCAGGGGCCCCTGGCCCTGACTGCAAAAAATCCTTATATCGAAGGATGGAGCCCACACCAAAGTTGTCCCCACCTCAAACTTGTGCTGCCCTGATAGACCCAAGGGAGCCCTACAAACTGACATCAGGAACCTGGACTGCTGAGTTTTCTTTCCCAGGGAAAATGGAAAAAGTTTGTGCCCAGGGGGCCCAGGCCCTGACTGCAAATAATCCTTATATCGAAGGATGGACCCCACACCGAAGTTGTCCCCACCTCAAACTTGTGCTGCCCTGATAGACCCAAGGGAGCCCTACAAACTGACATCAGGAACCTGGACTGCTGAGTTTTCTTTCCCAGGGAAAATGGAAAAAGGTTGTGCCCAGGGGCCCCTTGCCCTGACTGCAAAAAATCCTTATATCGAAGGATGGACCCCACACCGAAGTTGTCCCCACCTCAAACTTGTGCTGCCCTGATAGACCCAAGGGAGCCCTACAAACTGACATCAGGAACCTGGACTGCTGAGTTTTCTTTCCTACGGAAAATGGCCAAAGGATGTGCCCAGGGGCCCCTCTCCCTGGGGTGGGGCCTCACTGCAAAAAATCCTTATATCGAAGGATGGACCCCACACCAAAGTTGTCCCCACCTCAAACTTGTGCTGCCCTGATAGACCCAAGGGAGCCCTACAAACTGACATCAGGAACCTGGACTGCTGAGTTTTCTTTCCCAGGGAAAATGGCCAAAGGATGTGCCCAGGGGCCCCTAGCCCTGACTGCAAAAAATCCTTATATCGAAGGATGGACCCCACACCGAAGTTGTCCCCACCTCAAACTTGTGCTGCCCTGATAGACCCAAGGGAGCCCTACAAACTGACATCAGGAACCTGGACTGCTGAGTTTTCTTTCCCAGGGAAAATGGAAAAAGGTTGTGCCCAGGGGCCCCTGGCCCTGACTGCAAAAAATCCTGATATCGAAGGATGGAGCCCACACCGAATTTGTCGCCATCTCAAACTTGTGCTGCCCTGATAGACCCAAGGGAGCCCTACAAAGTGACATCAGGAACCTGGTCTGCTGAGTTTTCTTTCCCAGGGAAAATGGAAAAAGGATGTGCCCAGGGGCCCCTGGCCCTGGGCTGGGGCCTCACTACAAAAAATCCTTATATCGAAGGATGGATCCCACACCGAAGTTGTCCCCACCTCAAACTTGTGCTGCCCTGATAGACCCAAGGGAGCCCTACAAACTGACATCAGGAACCTGGACTGCTGAGTTTTCTTTCCCAGGGAAAATGGAAAAAGGATGTGCCCAGGGGCCCCTGGCCCTGGGGTGGGGCCTCACTGCAAAATATCCTTATATTGAAGGATGGACCCCACACCGAAGTTGTCCCCACCTCAAACTTGTGCTGCCCTGATACACCCAAGGGAACCCCACAAACTGACATCAGGAACCTGGACTGCTGAGTTTTCTTTCTCAGGGAAAATGGCCAAAGGATGTGCCCAGGGGCCCCTAGCCCTGGGCTGGGGCCTCACTGCAAAAAATCCTTATATCGAAGGATGGACCCCACACCGAAGTTGTCCCCACCTCAAACTTGTGCTGCCCTGATAGACCCAAGGGAGCCCTACAAAGTGACATCAGGAACCTGGACTGCTGAGTTTTCTTTCCCAGGGAAAATGGAAAAAGGATGTGCCCAGGGGCCCCTGGCCCTGGGCTGGGGCCTCGCTACAAGAATTCCTTATATCGAAGGATGGATCCCACACCAAAGTTGTCCCCACCTCAAACTTGTGCTGCCCTGATAGACCCAAGGGAGCCCTACAAACTGACATCAGGAATTTGGTCTGCTGAGTTTTCTTTCCCAGGGAAAATGGAAAAAGGATGTGCCCAGGGGCCCCTGGCCCTGACTGTAAAAAATCCTTATATCGAAGGATGGACCCCACACCGAAGTTGTCCCCACCTCAAACTTGTGCTGCCCTGATAGACCCAAGGGAGCCCTACAAACTGACATCAGGAACCTGGACTGCTGAGTTTTCTTTCCCAGGGAAAATGGAAAAAGGATGTGCCCAGGGGCCCCTGGCCCTGACTGCAAAAAATCCTTATATCGAAGGATGGAGCCCACACCAAAGTTGTCTCCACCTCAAACTTGTGCTGCCCTGATAGACCCAAGGGAGCCCTACAAACTGACATCAGGAACCTGGACTGCTGAGTTTTCTTTCCCAGGGAAAATGGAAAAAGTTTGTGCCCAGGGGGCCCAGGCCCTGACTGCAAATAATCCTTATATCGAAGGATGGACCCCACACCGAAGTTGTCCCCACCTCAAACTTGTGCTGCCCTGATAGACCCAAGGGAGCCCTACAAACTGACATCAGGAACCTGGACTGCTGAGTTTTCTTTCCCAGGGAAAATGGAAAAAGGTTGTGCCCAGGGGCCCCTTGCCCTGACTGCAAAAAATCCTTATATCGAAGGATGGACCCCACACCGAAGTTGTCCCCACCTCAAACTTGTGCTGCCCTGATAGACCCAAGGGAGCCCTACAAACTGACATCAGGAACCTGGACTGCTGAGTTTTCTTCCCTACGGAAAATGGCCAAAGGATGTGCCCAGGGGCCCCTCTCCCTGGGGTGGGGCCTCACTGCAAAAAATCCTTATATCGAAGGATGGACCCCACACCAAAGTTGTCCCCACCTCAAACTTGTGCTGCCCTGATAGACCCAAGGGAGCCCTACAAACTGACATCAGGAACCTGGACTGCTGAGTTTTCTTTCCCAGGGAAAATGGCCAAAGGATGTGCCCAGGGGCCCCTAGCCCTGACTGCAAAAAATCCTTATATCGAAGGATGGACCCCACACCGAAGTTGTCCCCACCTCAAACTTGTGCTGCCCTGATAGACCCAAGGGAGCCCTACAAACTGACATCAGGAACCTGGACTGCTGAGTTTTCTTTCCCAGGGAAAATGGAAAAAGGTTGTGCCCAGGGGCCCCTGGCCCTGACTGCAAAAAATCCTTATATCGAAGGATGGAGCCCACACCGAATTTGTCGCCATCTCAAACTTGTGCTGCCCTGATAGACCCAAGGGAGCCCTACAATGTGACATCAGGAACCTGGTCTGCTGAGTTTTCTTTCCCAGGGAAAATGGAAAAAGGATGTGCCCAGGGGCCCCTGGCCCTGGGCTGGGGCCTCACTACAAAAAATCCTTATATCGAAGGATGGATCCCACACCGAAGTTGTCCCCACCTCAAACTTGTGCTGCCCTGATAGACCCAAGGGAGCCCTACAAACTGACATCAGGAACCTGGACTGCTGGGTTTTCTTTCCCAGGGAAAATGGAAAAAGGATGTGCCCAGGGGCCCTTGGCCCTGGGCTGGGGCCTCACTACAAGAAATCCTTATATCGAAGGATGGATCCCACACCAAAGTGTTCCCCACCTCAAACTTGTGCTGCCCTGATAGACCCAAGGGAGCCCTACAAACTGACATCAGGAACCTGGACTGCTGAGTTTTCTTTTCCAGGGAAAATGCAAAAAGGATGTGCCCAGGGGTCCCTGGCCCTGACTGGAAAAATCCTTATATCGAAGGATGGACCCCACACCAAATTTGTACCCACCTCAAACTTGTGCTGCCCTGATAGACCCAAGGGAGCCCTACAAACTGACATCAGGAACCTGGACTGCTGAGTTTTCTTTCCCAGGGAAAATGGAAAAAGGATGTGCCCAGGGGCCCCTGGCCCTGACTGCAAAGAATCCTTATATCGAAGGATGGACCACACAAAAGTGTTCCCCACCTCAAACTTGTGCTGCCCTGATACACCCAAGGGAGCCCTACAAACTGACATCAGGAACCTGGACTGCTGAGTTTTCTTTCCCAGGGAAAATTGAAAAAGGTTATGCCCAGGGGCCCCTGGCCCTGACTGCAAGAAATCCTTATATCGAAGGGTGGACCCCACACCGAAGTTGTCCCCACCTCAAACTTGTGCTGCCCTGATAGACCCAAGGGAGCCCTACAAACTGACATCAGGAACCTGGACTGCTGAGTTTTCTTTCCCAGGGAAAATGGAAAAAGGATGTGCCCAGGGGCCCCTGGCCCTGGGCTGGGGCCGCACTGCAAAGAATCCTTATATCGAAGGATGGACCCCACACCGAAGTTGTCCCCACCTCAAACTTGTGCTGCCCTGATAGACCCAAGGGAGCCCTACAAACTGACATCAGGAACCTGGACTGCTGAGTTTTCTTTCCCAGGGAAAATGGAAAAAGGATGTGCCCAGAGGCCCCTGGCCCTGACTGCAAAAATCCTTATATCGAAGGATGGACCCCACACCGAAGTTGTCCCCACCTCAAACTTGTACTGCCCTGATAGACCCAAGGGAGCCCTACAAACTGACATCAGGAACCTGGACTGCTGAGTTTTCTTTCCCAGGGAAAATGGAAAAAGGATGTGCCCAGGGGCCCCTGGCCCTGACTGCAAAAAATCCTTATATCGAAGGGTGGACCCCACAACGAAGTTGTCCCCACCTCAAACTTGTGCTGCCCTGATAGACCCAAGGGAGCCCTACAAACTGACATCAGGAACCTGGACTGCTGAGTTTTCTTTCCCAGGGAAAATGGAAAAAGGATGTGCCCAGGGGCCCCTGGCCCTGGGGTGGGGCCTCACTGCAAAATATCCTTATATTGAAGGATGGACCCCACACCGAAGTTGTCCCCACCTCAAACTTGTGCTGCCCTGATACACCCAAGGGAACCCCACAAACTGACATCAGGAACCTGGACTGCTGAGTTTTCTTTCTCAGGGAAAATGGCCAAAGGATGTGCCCAGGGGCCCCTAGCCCTGGGCTGGGGCCTCACTGCAAAAAATCCTTATATCGAAGGACGGACCCCACACCGAAGTTGTCCCCACCTCAAACTTGTGCTGCCCTGATAGACCCAAGGGAGCCCTACAAAGTGACATCAGGAACCTGGACTGCTGAGTTTTCTTTCCCAGGGAAAATGGAAAAAGGATGTGCCCAGGGGCCCCTGGCCCTGGGCTGGGGCCTCACTACAAGAATTCCTTATATCGAAGGATGGATCCCACACCAAAGTTGTCCCCACCTCAAACTTGTGCTGCCCTGATAGACCCAAGGGAGCCCTACAAACTGACATCAGGAATTTGGTCTGCTGAGTTTTCTTTCCCAGGGAAAATGGAAAAAGGATGTGCCCAGGGGCCCCTGGCCCTGACTGTAAAAAATCCTTATATCGAAGGATGGACCCCACACCGAAGTTGTCCCCACCTCAAACTTGTGCTGCCCTGATAGACCCAAGGGAGCCCTACAAACTGACATCAGGAACCTGGACTGCTGAGTTTTCTTTCCCAGGGAAAATGGAAAAAGGATGTGCCCAGGGGCCCCTGGCCCTGACTGCAAAAAATCCTTATATCGAAGGATGGAGCCCACACCAAAGTTGTCCCCACCTCAAACTTGTGCTGCCCTGATAGACCCAAGGGAGCCCTACAAACTGACATCAGGAACCTGGACTGCTGAGTTTTCTTTCCCAGGGAAAATGGAAAAAGTTTGTGCCCAGGGGGCCCAGGCCCTGACTGCAAATAATCCTTATATCGAAGGATGGACCCCACACCGAAGTTGTCCCCACCTCAAACTTGTGCTGCCCTGATAGACCCAAGGGAGCCCTACAAACTGACATCAGGAACCTGGACTGCTGAGTTTTCTTTCCCAGGGAAAATGGAAAAAGGTTGTGCCCAGGGGCCCCTTGCCCTGACTGCAAAAAATCCTTATATCGAAGGATGGACCCCACACCGAAGTTGTCCCCACCTCAAACTTGTGCTGCCCTGATAGACCCAAGGGAGCCCTACAAACTGACATCAGGAACCTGGACTGCTGAGTTTTCTTTCCTACGGAAAATGGCCAAAGGATGTGCCCAGGGGCCCCTCGCCCTGGGGTGGGGCCTCACTGCAAAAAATCCTTATATCGAAGGATGGACCCCACACCAAAGTTGTCCCCACCTCAAACTTGTGCTGCCCTGATAGACCCAAGGGAGCCCTACAAACTGACATCAGGAACCTGGACTGCTGAGTTTTCTTTCCAAGGGAAAATGGCCAAAGGATGTGCCCAGGGGCCCCTAGCCCTGACTGCAAAAAATCCTTATATCGAAGGATGGACCCCACACCGAAGTTGTCCCCACCTCAAACTTGTGCTGCCCTGATAGACCCAAGGGAGCCCTACAAACTGACATCAGGAACCTGGACTGCTGAGTTTTCTTTCCCAGGGAAAATGGAAAAAGGATGTGCCCAGGGGCCCCTGGCCCTTACTGCAAAAAATCCTGATATCGAAGGATGGAGCCCACACCGAATTTGTCGCCATCTCAAACTTGTGCTGCCCTGATAGACCCAAGGGAGCCCTACAAAGTGACATCAGGAACCTGGTCTGCTGAGTTTTCTTTCCCAGGGAAAATGGAAAAAGGATGTGCCCAGGGGCCCCTGGCCCTGGGCTGGGGCCTCACTACAAAAAATCCTTATATCGAAGGATGGATCCCACACCGAAGTTGTCCCCACCTCAAACTTGTGCTGCCCTGATAGACCCAAGGGAGCCCTACAAACTGACATCAGGAACCTGGACTGCTGGGTTTTCTTTCCCAGGGAAAATGGAAAAAGGATGTGCCCAGGGGCCCTTGGCCCTGGGCTGGGGCCTCACTACAAGAAATCCTTATATCGAAGGATGGATCCCACACCAAAGTTGTCCCCACCTCAAACTTGTGCTGCCCTGATAGACCCAAGGGAGCCCTACAAACTGACATCAGGAACCTGGACTGCTGAGTTTTCTTTTCCAGGGAAAATGCAAAAAGGATGTGCCCAGGGGTCCCTGGCCCTGACTGGAAAAATCCTTATATCGAAGGATGGACCCCACACCAAATTTGTACCCACCTCAAACTTGTGCTGCCCTGATAGACCCAAGGGAGCCCTACAAACTGACATCAGGAACCTGGACTGCTGAGTTTTCTTTCCCAGGGAAAATGGAAAAAGGATGTGCCCAGGGGCCCCTGGCCCTGACTGTAAATAATCCTTATATCGAAGGATGGACCCCACACCGAAGTTGTCCCCACCTCAAACTTGTGCTGCCCTGATAGACCCAAGGGAGCCCTACAAACTGACATCAGGAACCTGGACTGCTGAGTTTTCTTTCCCAGGGAAAATGGAAAAAGGATGTGCCCAGGGGCCCCTGGCCCTGACTGCAAAAAATCCTTATATCGAAGGGTGGACCCCACACCGAAATTGTCCCCACCTCAAACTTGTGCTGCCCTGATAGACCCAAGGGAGCCCTACAAACTGACATCAGGAACCTGGACTGCTGAGTTTTCTTTCCCAGGGAAAATGGAAAAAGGATGTGCCCAGGGGCCCCTGGCCCTGGGCTGGGGCCTCAATACAAAAAATCCTTATATCGAAGGATGGACCCCACACCAAAGTTGTCCCCACCTCAAACTTGTACTGCCCTGATAGACCCAAGGGAGCCCTACAAACTGACATCAGGAACCTGGACTGCTGAGTTTTCTTTCCCAGGGAAAATGGAAAAAGGATGTGCCCAGGGGCCCCAGGCCCTGACTGCAAAAAATCCTTATATCGAAGGGTGGACCCCACAACGAAGTTGTCCCCACCTCAAACTTGTGCTGCCCTGATAGACCCAAGGGAGCCCTACAAACTGACATCAGGAACCTGGACTGCTGAGTTTTCTTTCCCAGGGAAAATGGAAAAAGGGTGTGCCCAGGGGCCCCTGGCCCTGACTGCAAAGAATCCTTATATCGAAGGATGGACCCCACACCAAAGTGTTCCCCACCTCAAACTTGTGCTGCCCTGATAGACCCAAGGGAGCCCTACAAACTGACATCAGGAACCTGGACTGCTGAGTTTTCTTTCCCAGGGAAAATGGAAAAAGTTTGTGCCCAGGGGGCCCAGGCCCTGACTGCAAAAAATCCTTATATCGAAGGATGGACCCCCCACCGAAGTTTTCCCCACCTCAAACTTGTGCTGCCCTGATAGACCCAAGGGAGCCCTACAAACTGACATCAGGAACCTGGACTGCTGAGTTTTCTTTCCCAGGGAAAATGGAAAAAGGATGTGCCCAGGGGCCCCTGGCCCTGGGGTGGGGCCTCACTGCAAAAAATCCTTATATCGAAGGATGGACCCCACATCAAAGTTGTCCCCACCTCAAACTTGTGCTGCCCTGATACACCCAAGGGAACCCCACAAACTGACATCAGGAACCTGGACTGCTGAGTTTTCTTTCCCAGGGAAAATTGAAAAAGGTTATGCCCAGGGGCCCCTGGCCCTGACTGCAAAAAATCCTTATATCGAAGGGTGGACCCCACACCGAAGTTGTCCCCACCTCAAACTTGTGCTGCCCTGATAGACCCAAGGGAGCCCTACAAACTGACATCAGGAACCTGGACTGCTGAGTTTTCTTTCCCAGGGAAAATGGAAAAAGGATGTGCCCAGGGGCCCCTGGCCCTGGGCTGGGGCCGCACTGCAAAGAATCCTTATATCGAAGGATGGACCCCACACCGAAGTTGTCCCCACATCAAACTTGTACTGCCCTGATAGACCCAAGGGAGCCCTACAAACTGACATCAGGAACCTGGACTGCTGAGTTTTCTTTCCCAGGGAAAATGGAAAAAGGATGTGCCCAGGGGCCCCAGGCCCTGACTGCAAAAAATCCTTATATCGAAGGGTGGACCCCACAACGAAGTTGTCCCCACCTCAAACTTGTGCTGCCCTGATAGACCCAAGGGAGCCCTACAAACTGACATCAGGAACCTGGACTGCTGAGTTTTCTTTCCCAGGGAAAATGGAAAAAGGATGTGCCCAGGGGCCCCTGGCCCTGACTGCCACGAATCCTTATATCGAAGGATGGACCCCACACCAAAGTGTTCCCCACCTCAAACTTGTGCTGCCCTGATAGACCCAAGGGAGCCCTACAAACTGACATCAGGAACCTGGACTGCAGAGTTTCCTTTCCCAGGTAAAATGGAAAAAGTTTGTGCCCAGGGGGCCCAGGCCCTGACTGCAAAAAATCCTTATATCGAAGGATGGACCCCACACCAAAGTTGTCCCCACCTCAAACTTGTGCTGCCCTGATAGACCCAAGGGAGCCCTACAAACTGACATCAGGAACCTGGACTGCTGAGTTTTCTTTCCCAGGGAAAATGGAAAAAGGTTGTGCCCAGGGGCCCCTGGCCCTGGGGTGGGGCCTCACTGCAAAATATCCTTATATCGAAGGATGGACCCCACATCAAGATTGTCCCCACCTCAAACTTGTGCTGCCCTGATACAGCCAAGGGAACCCCACAAACTGACATCAGGAACCTGGACTGCTGAGTTTTCTTTCCCAGGGAAAATGGAAAAAGGATATGCCCAGGGGCCCCTGGCCCTGACTGCAAAAAATCCTTATATCGAAGGGTGGACCCCACACCGAAGTTGTCCCCACCTCAAACTTGTGCTGCCCTGATAGACCCAAGGGAGCCCTACAAACTGACATCAGGAACCTGGACTGCTGAGTTTTCTTTCCCAGGGAAAATGGAAAAAGGATGTGCCCAGGGGCCCCTGGCCCTGACTGCAAAGAATCCTTATATCGAAGGATGGAGCCCACACCAAAGTTGTCCCCACCTCAAACTTGTGCTGCCCTGATAGACCCAAGGGAGCCCTACAAACTGACATCAGGAACCTGGACTGCTGAGTTTTCTTTCCCAGGGAAAATGGAAAAAGTTTGTGCCCAGGGGGCCCAGGCCCTGACTGCAAATAATCCTTATATCGAAGGATGGACCCCACACCGAAGTTGTCCCCACCTCAAACTTGTGCTGCCCTGATAGACCCAAGGGAGCCCTACAAACTGACATCAGGAACCTGGACTGCTGAGTTTTCTTTCCCAGGGAAAATGGAAAAAGGTTGTGCCCAGGGGCCCCTTGCCCTGACTGCAAAAAATCCTTATATCGAAGGATGGACCCCACACCGAAGTTGTCCCCACCTCAAACTTGTGCTGCCCTGATAGACCCAAGGGAGCCCTACAAACTGACATCAGGAACCTGGACTGCTGAGTTTTCTTTCCTACGGAAAATGGCCAAAGGATGTGCCCAGGGGCCCCTCGCCCTGGGGTGGGGCCTCACTGCAAAAAATCCTTATATCGAAGGATGGACCCCACACCAAAGTTGTCCCCACCTCAAACTTGTGCTGCCCTGATAGACCCAAGGGAGCCCTACAAACTGACATCAGGAACCTGGACTGCTGAGTTTTCTTTCCCAGGGAAAATGGAAAAAGGGTGTGCCCAGGGGCCCCTGGCCCTGACTGCAAAGAATCCTTATATCGAAGGATGGACCCCACACCAAAGTGTTCCCCACCTCAAACTTGTGCTGCCCTGATAGACCCAAGGGAGCCCTACAAACTGACATCAGGAACCTGGACTGCTGAGTTTTCTTTCCCAGGGAAAATGGAAAAAGTTTGTGCCCAGGGGGCCCAGGCCCTGACTGCAAAAAATCCTTATATCGAAGGATGGACCCCCCACCGAAGTTTTCCCCACCTCAAACTTGTGCTGCCCTGATAGACCCAAGGGAGCCCTACAAACTGACATCAGGAACCTGGACTGCTGAGTTTTCTTTCCCAGGGAAAATGGAAAAAGGATGTGCCCAGGGGCCCCTGGCCCTGGGGTGGGGCCTCACTGCAAAAAATCCTTATATCGAAGGATGGACCCCACATCAAAGTTGTCCCCACCTCAAACTTGTGCTGCCCTGATACACCCAAGGGAACCCCACAAACTGACATCAGGAACCTGGACTGCTGAGTTTTCTTTCCCAGGGAAAATTGAAAAAGGTTATGCCCAGGGGCCCCTGGCCCTGACTGCAAAAAATCCTTATATCGAAGGGTGGACCCCACACCGAAGTTGTCCCCACCTCAAACTTGTGCTGCCCTGATAGACCCAAGGGAGCCCTACAAACTGACATCAGGAACCTGGACTGCTGAGTTTTCTTTCCCAGGGAAAATGGAAAAAGGATGTGCCCAGGGGCCCCTGGCCCTGGGCTGGGGCCGCACTGCAAAGAATCCTTATATCGAAGGATGGACCCCACACCGAAGTTGTCCCCACATCAAACTTGTACTGCCCTGATAGACCCAAGGGAGCCCTACAAACTGACATCAGGAACCTGGACTGCTGAGTTTTCTTTCCCAGGGAAAATGGAAAAAGGATGTGCCCAGGGGCCCCAGGCCCTGACTGCAAAAAATCCTTATATCGAAGGATGGACCCCACACCGAAGTTGTCCCCACCTCAAACTTGTGCTGCCCTGATAGACCCAAGGGAGCCCTACAAACTGACATCAGGAACCTGGACTGCTGAGTTTTCTTTCCCAGGGAAAATGGCCAAAGGATGTGCCCAGGGGCCCCTCGCCCTGGGCTGGGGCCTCACTACAAAAAATCCTTATATCGAAGGATGGACCCCACACCGAAGTTGTCCCCACCTCAAACTTGTGCTGCCCTGATAGACCCAAGGGAGCCCTACAAACTGACATCAGGAACCTGGACTGCTGAGTTTTCTTTCCCAGGGAAAATGGCCAAAGGTTGTGCCCAGGGGCCCCTAGCCCTGACTGCAAAAAATCCTTATATCGAAGGATGGACCCCACACCGAAGTTGTCCCCACCTCAAACTTGTGCTGCCCTGATAGACCCAAGGGAGCCCTACAAACTGACATCAGGAACCTGGACTGCTGAGTTTTCTTTCCCAGGGAAAATGGAAAAAGGATGTGCCCAGGGGCCCCTGGCCCTGGGGTGGGGCCTCACTGCAAAATATCCTTATATCGAAGGATGGACCCCACATCAAGATTGTCCCCACCTCAAACTTGTGCTGCCCTGATACAGCCAAGGGAACCCCACAAACTGACATCAGGAACCTGGACTGCTGAGTTTTCTTTCCCAGGGAAAATGGAAAAAGGATATGCCCAGGGGCCCCTGGCCCTGACTGCAAAAAATCCTTATATCGAAGGGTGGACCCCACACCGAAGTTGTCCCCACCTCAAACTTGTGCTGCCCTGATAGACCCAAGGGAGCCCTACAAACTGACATCAGGAACCTGGACTGCTGAGTTTTCTTTCCCAGGGAAAATGGAAAAAGGATGTGCCCAGGGGCCCCTGGCCCTGACTGCAAAGAATCCTTATATCGAAGGATGGAGCCCACACCAAAGTTGTCCCCACCTCAAACTTGTGCTGCCCTGATAGACCCAAGGGAGCCCTACAAACTGACATCAGGAACCTGGACTGCTGAGTTTTCTTTCCCAGGGAAAATGGAAAAAGTTTGTGCCCAGGGGGCCCAGGCCCTGACTGCAAATAATCCTTATATCGAAGGATGGACCCCACACCGAAGTTGTCCCCACCTCAAACTTGTGCTGCCCTGATAGACCCAAGGGAGCCCTACAAACTGACATCAGGAACCTGGACTGCTGAGTTTTCTTTCCCAGGGAAAATGGAAAAAGGTTGTGCCCAGGGGCCCCTTGCCCTGACTGCAAAAAATCCTTATATCGAAGGATGGACCCCACACCGAAGTTGTCCCCACCTCAAACTTGTGCTGCCCTGATAGACCCAAGGGAGCCCTACAAACTGACATCAGGAACCTGGACTGCTGAGTTTTCTTTCCTACGGAAAATGGCCAAAGGATGTGCCCAGGGGCCCCTCGCCCTGGGGTGGGGCCTCACTGCAAAAAATCCTTATATCGAAGGATGGACCCCACACCAAAGTTGTCCCCACCTCAAACTTGTGCTGCCCTGATAGACCCAAGGGAGCCCTACAAACTGACATCAGGAACCTGGACTGCTGAGTTTTCTTTCCCAGGGAAAATGGCCAAAGGATGTGCCCAGGGGCCCCTAGCCCTGACTGCAAAAAATCCTTATATCGAAGGATGGACCCCACACCGAAGTTGTCCCCACCTCAAACTTGTGCTGCCCTGATAGACCCAAGGGAGCCCTACAAACTGACATCAGGAACCTGGACTGCTGAGTTTTCTTTCCCAGGGAAAATGGAAAAAGGTTGTGCCCAGGGGCCCCTGGCCCTGACTGCAAAAAATCCTTATATCGAAGGATGGAGCCCACACCGAATTTGTCGCCATCTCAAACTTGTGCTGCCCTGATAGACCCAAGGGAGCCCTACAAAGTGACATCAGGAACCTGGTCTGCTGAGTTTTCTTTCCCAGGGAAAATGGAAAAAGGATGTGCCCAGGGGCCCCTGGCCCTGGGCTGGGGCCTCACTACAAAAAATCCTTATATCGAAGGATGGATCCCACACCGAAGTTGTCCCCACCTCAAACTTGTGCTGCCCTGATAGACCCAAGGGAGCCCTACAAACTGACATCAGGAACCTGGACTGCTGAGTTTTCTTTCCCAGGGAAAATGGAAAAAGGATGTGCCCAGGGGCCCCTAGCCCTGACTGCAAAGAATCCTTATATCGAAGGATGGACCCCACATTAAAGTAGTCCCCACCTAAAACTTGTGCTGCCCTGATAGACCCAAGGGAGCCCTACAAACTGACATCAGGAACCTGGACTGCTGAGTTTTCTTTCCCAGGGAAAATGGAAAAAGGATGTGCCCAGGGGCCCCTGGCCCTGTGCTGGGACCTCACTGCAAAAAATCCTTATATCGAAGGATGGACCCCACACCGAAGTGTTCCCCACCTCAAACTTGTGCTGCCCTGATAGACCCAAGGGAGCCCTACAAACTGACATCAGGAACCTGGACTGCTGACTTTTCTTTCCCAGGGAAAATGGAAAAAGGATGTGCCCAGGGGCCCCTGGCCCTGACTGCAAAAAATCCTTATATCGAAGGATGGACCCCACACCGAAGTTGTCCCCACCTCAAACTTGTGCTGCCCTGATAGACCCAAGGGAGCCCTACAAACTGACATCAGGAACCTGGACTGCTGAGTTTTCTTTCCCAGGGAAAATGGCCAAAGGATGTGCCCAGGGGCCCCTCGCCCTGGGCTGGGGCCTCACTACAAAAAATCCTTATATCGAAGGATGGACCCCACACCGAAGTTGTCCCCACCTCAAACTTGTGCTGCCCTGATAGACCCAAGGGAGCCCTACAAACTGACATCAGGAACCTGGACTGCTGAGTTTTCTTTCCCAGGGAAAATGGCCAAAGGTTGTGCCCAGGGGCCCCTAGCCCTGACTGCAAAAAATCCTTATATCGAAGGATGGACCCCACACCGAAGTTGTCCCCACCTCAAACTTGTGCTGCCCTGATAGACCCAAGGGAGCCCTACAAACTGACATCAGGAACCTGGACTGCTGAGTTTTCTTTCCCAGGGAAAATGGAAAAAGGATGTGCCCAGGGGCCCCTAGCCCTGACTGCAAAAAATCCTTATATCGAAGGATGGAGCCCACACCGAATTTGTCCCCATCTCAAACTTGTGCTGCCCTGATAGACCCAAGGGAGCCCTACAAACTGACGTCAGGAACCTGGACTGCTGAGTTTTCTTTCCCACGGAAAATGGCCAAAGGATGTGCCCAGGGGCCACTCGCCCTGGGCTGGGGCCTCACTGCAAAAAATCCTTATATCGAAGGATGGAGCCCACACCGAAGTTGTCCCCACCTCAAACTTGTGCTGCCCTGATAGACCCAAGGGAGCCCTACAAACTGACATCAGGAACCTGGACTGCTGAGTTTTCTTTCCCAGGGAAAATGGAAAAAGGATGTGCCCAGGGGCCCCTGGCCCTGAATGCAAAAAATCCTTATATCGAAGGATGGACCCCACACCGAAGTTGTCCCCACCTCAAACTTGTGCTGCCCTGATAGACCCAAGGGAGCCCTTCAAACTGACATCAGGAACCTGGACTGCTGAGTTTTCTTTCCCAGGGAAAATGGAAAAAGGATATGCCCAGGGGCCCCTGACCCTGACTGCAAAAAATCCACATATCGAAGGGTGGACCCCACACCGAAGTTGTCCCCACCTCAAACTTGTGCTGCCCTGATAGACCCAAGGGAGCCCTACAAACTGACATCAGGAACCTGGACTGCTGAGTTTTCTTTCCCAGGGAAAATGGCCAAAGGATGTGCCCAGGGGCACCTGGCCCTGACTGCAAAAAATCCTTATATCGAAGGATGGACCCCACACCGAAGTTTTCCCCACGTCAAACTTGTGCTACCCTGATAGACCCAAGGGAGCCCTACAAACTGACATCAGGAACCTGGACTGCTGAGTTTTCTTTCCCAGGGAAAATGGAAAAAGGATGTGCCCAGGGGCCCCTGGCCCTGACTGCAAAAAATCCTTATATCGAAGGATGGACCCCACATCAAAGTTGTCCCCACCTCAAACTTGTGCTGCCCTGATAGACCCAAGGGAGCCCTACAAACTGACATCAGGAACCTGGACTGCTGAGTTTTCTTTCCCAGGGAAAATGGAAAAAGGATGTGCCCAGGGGCCCCTGGCCATGGGCTGGGGCCACACTGCAAAGAATCCTTATATCGAAGGATGGACCCCACACCGAAGTGTTCCCCACCTCAAACTTGTGCTGCCCTGATAGACCCAAGGGAGCCCTACAAACTGACATCAGGAACCTGGACTGCTGAGTTTTCTTTCCCAGGGAAAATGGAAAAAGGATGTGCCCAGGGGCCCCTGGCCCTGACTGCAAAAAATCCTTATATCGAAGGATGGACCCCACACCGAAGTTGTCCCCACCTCAAACTTGTGCTGCCCTGATAGACCCAAGGGAGCCCTACAAACTGACA
Source organism: Lonchura striata (assembly GCF_050655825.1). Lineage (NCBI taxonomy): Eukaryota > Metazoa > Chordata > Aves > Passeriformes > Estrildidae > Lonchura > Lonchura striata. Next base: position 8,499,593 of record NC_140708.1, on the reverse strand, counting down.
TCAGGAACCTGGACTGCTGAGTTTTCTTTCCCAGGGAAAATGGCCAAAGGATGTGCCCAGGGGGCCCTGGCCCTGACTGCAAAAAATCCTGATATCGAAGGATGGAGCCCACACCGAATTTGTCGCCATCTCAAACTTGTGCTGCCCTGATAGACCCAAGGGAGCCCTACAAAGTGACATCAGGAACCTGGTCTGCTGAGTTTTCTTTCCCAGGGAAAATGGAAAAAGGATGTGCCCAGGGGCCCCTGGCCCTGGGCTGGGGCCTCACTACAAAAAATCCTTATATCGAAGGATGGATCCCACACCGAAGTTGTCCCCACCTCAAACTTGTGCTGCCCTGATAGACCCAAGGGAGCCCTACAAACTGACATCAGGAACCTGGACTGCTGGGTTTTCTTTCCCAGGGAAAATGGAAAAAGGATGTGCCCAGGGGCCCTTGGCCCTGGGCTGGGGCCTCACTACAAGAAATCCTTATATCGAAGGATGGATCCCACACCAAAGTTGTCCCCACCTCAAACTTGTGCTGCCCTGATAGACCCAAGGGAGCCCTACAAACTGACATCAGGAACCTGGACTGCTGAGTTTTCTTTTCCAGGGAAAATGCAAAAAGGATGTGCCCAGGGGTCCCTGGCCCTGACTGGAAAAATCCTTATATCGAAGGATGGACCCCACACCAAATTTGTACCCACCTCAAACTTGTGCTGCCCTGATAGACCCAAGGGAGCCCTACAAACTGACATCAGGAACCTGGACTGCTGAGTTTTCTTTCCCAGGGAAAATGGAAAAAGGATGTGCCCAGGGGCCCCTGGCCCTGACTGCAAAGAATCCTTATATCGAAGGATGGACCCCACACCAAAGTGTTCCCCACCTCAAACTTGTGCTGCCCTGATACACCCAAGGGAGCCCTACAAACTGACATCAGGAACCTGGACTGCTGAGTTTTCTTTCCCAGGGAAAATTGAAAAAGGTTATGCCCAGGGGCCCCTGGCCCTGACTGCAAGAAATCCTTATATCGAAGGGTGGACCCCACACCGAAGTTGTCCCCACCTCAAACTTGTGCTGCCCTGATAGACCCAAGGGAGCCCTACAAACTGACATCAGGAACCTGGACTGCTGAGTTTTCTTTCCCAGGGAAAATGGAAAAAGGATGTGCCCAGGGGCCCCTGGTCCTGGGCTGGGGCCGCACTGCAAAGAATCCTTATATCGAAGGATGGACCCCACACCGAAGTTGTCCCCACCTCAAACTTGTGCTGCCCTGATAGACCCAAGGGAGCCCTACAAACTGACATCAGGAACCTGGACTGCTGAGTTTTCTTTCCCAGGGAAAATGGAAAAAGGATGTGCCCAGAGGCCCCTGGCCCTGACTGCAAAAATCCTTATATCGAAGGATGGACCCCACACCGAAGTTGTCCCCACCTCAAACTTGTACTGCCCTGATAGACCCAAGGGAGCCCTACAAACTGACATCAGGAACCTGGACTGCTGAGTTTTCTTTCCCAGGGAAAATGGAAAAAGGATGTGCCCAGGGGCCCCTGGCCCTGACTGCAAAAAATCCTTATATCGAAGGGTGGACCCCACAACGAAGTTGTCCCCACCTCAAACTTGTGCTGCCCTGATAGACCCAAGGGAGCCCTACAAACTGACATCAGGAACCTGGACTGCTGAGTTTTCTTTCCCAGGGAAAATGGAAAAAGGATGTGCCCAGGGGCCCCTGGCCCTGGGGTGGGGCCTCACTGCAAAATATCCTTATATTGAAGGATGGACCCCACACCGAAGTTGTCCCCACCTCAAACTTGTGCTGCCCTGATACACCCAAGGGAACCCCACAAACTGACATCAGGAACCTGGACTGCTGAGTTTTCTTTCTCAGGGAAAATGGCCAAAGGATGTGCCCAGGGGCCCCTAGCCCTGGGCTGGGGCCTCACTGCAAAAAATCCTTATATCGAAGGATGGACCCCACACCGAAGTTGTCCCCACCTCAAACTTGTGCTGCCCTGATAGACCCAAGGGAGCCCTACAAACTGACATCAGGAACCTGGACTGCTGAGTTTTCTTTCCCAGGGAAAATGGAAAAAGGATGTGCCCAGGGGCCCCTGGCCCTGGGCTGGGGCCTCACTACAAGAATTCCTTATATCGAAGGATGGATCCCACACCAAAGTTGTCCCCACCTCAAACTTGTGCTGCCCTGATAGACCCAAGGGAGCCCTACAAACTGACATCAGGAATTTGGTCTGCTGAGTTTTCTTTCCCAGGGAAAATGGAAAAAGGATGTGCCCAGGGGCCCCTGGCCCTGACTGTAAAAAATCCTTATATCGAAGGATGGACCCCACACCGAAGTTGTCCCCACCTCAAACTTGTGCTGCCCTGATAGACCCAAGGGAGCCCTACAAACTGACATCAGGAACCTGGACTGCTGAGTTTTCTTTCCCAGGGAAAATGGAAAAAGGATGTGCCCAGGGGCCCCTGGCCCTGACTGCAAAAAATCCTTATATCGAAGGATGGAGCCCACACCAAAGTTGTCCCCACCTCAAACTTGTGCTGCCCTGATAGACCCAAGGGAGCCCTACAAACTGACATCAGGAACCTGGACTGCTGAGTTTTCTTTCCCAGGGAAAATGGAAAAAGTTTGTGCCCAGGGGGCCCAGGCCCTGACTGCAAATAATCCTTATATCGAAGGATGGACCCCACACCGAAGTTGTCCCCACCTCAAACTTGTGCTGCCCTGATAGACCCAAGGGAGCCCTACAAACTGACATCAGGAACCTGGACTGCTGAGTTTTCTTTCCCAGGGAAAATGGAAAAAGGTTGTGCCCAGGGGCCCCTTGCCCTGACTGCAAAAAATCCTTATATCGAAGGATGGACCCCACACCGAAGTTGTCCCCACCTCAAACTTGTGCTGCCCTGATAGACCCAAGGGAGCCCTACAAACTGACATCAGGAACCTGGACTGCTGAGTTTTCTTTCCCAGGGAAAATGGCCAAAGGATGTGCCCAGGGGCCCCTCGCCCTGGGGTGGGGCCTCACTGCAAAAAATCCTTATATCGAAGGATGGACCCCACACCAAAGTTGTCCCCACCTCAAACTTGTGCTGCCCTGATAGACCCAAGGGAGCCCTACAAACTGACATCAGGAACCTGGACTGCTGAGTTTTCTTTCCCAGGGAAAATGGCCAAAGGATGTGCCCAGGGGCCCCTAGCCCTGACTGCAAAAAATCCTTATATCGAAGGATGGACCCCACACCGAAGTTGTCCCCACCTCAAACTTGTGCTGCCCTGATAGACCCAAGGGAGCCCTACAAACTGACATCAGGAACCTGGACTGCTGAGTTTTCTTTCCCAGGGAAAATGGAAAAAGGTTGTGCCCAGGGGCCCCTGGCCCTGACTGCAAAAAATCCTGATATCGAAGGATGGAGCCCACACCGAATTTGTCGCCATCTCAAACTTGTGCTGCCCTGATAGACCCAAGGGAGCCCTACAAAGTGACATCAGGAACCTGGTCTGCTGAGTTTTCTTTCCCAGGGAAAATGGAAAAAGGATGTGCCCAGGGGCCCCTGGCCCTGGGCTGGGGCCTCACTACAAAAAATCCTTATATCGAAGGATGGATCCCACACCGAAGTTGTCCCCACCTCAAACTTGTGCTGCCCTGATAGACCCAAGGGAGCCCTACAAACTGACATCAGGAACCTGGACTGCTGGGTTTTCTTTCCCAGGGAAAATGGAAAAAGGATGTGCCCAGGGGCCCTTGGCCCTGGGCTGGGGCCTCACTACAAGAAATCCTTATATCGAAGGATGGATCCCACACCAAAGTTGTCCCCACCTCAAACTTGTGCTGCCCTGATAGACCCAAGGGAGCCCTACAAACTGACATCAGGAACCTGGACTGCTGAGTTTTCTTTTCCAGGGAAAATGCAAAAAGGATGTGCCCAGGGGTCCCTGGCCCTGACTGGAAAAATCCTTATATCGAAGGATGGACCCCACACCAAATTTGTACCCACCTCAAACTTGTGCTGCCCTGATAGACCCAAGGGAGCCCTACAAACTGACATCAGGAACCTGGACTGCTGAGTTTTCTTTCCCAGGGAAAATGGAAAAAGGATGTGCCCAGGGGCCCCTGGCCCTGACTGTAAATAATCCTTATATCGAAGGATGGACCCCACACCGAAGTTGTCCCCACCTCAAATTTGTGCTGCCCTGATAGACCCAAGGGAGCCCTACAAACTGACATCAGGAACCTGGACTGCTGAGTTTTCTTTCCCAGGGAAAATGGAAAAAGGATGTGCCCAGGGGCCCCTGGCCCTGACTGCAAAAAATCCTTATATCGAAGGGTGGACCCCACACCGAAATTGTCCCCAACTCAAACTTGTGCTGCCCTGATAGACCCAAGGGAGCCCTACAAACTGACATCAGGAACCTGGACTGCTGAGTTTTCTTTCCCAGGGAAAATGGAAAAAGGATGTGCCCAGGGGCCCCTGGCCCTGGGCTGGGGCCTCAATACAAAAAATCCTTATATCGAAGGATGGACCCCACACCAAAGTTGTCCCCACCTCAAACTTGTACTGCCCTGATAGACCCAAGGGAGCCCTACAAACTGACATCAGGAACCTGGACTGCTGAGTTTTCTTTCCCAGGGAAAATGGAAAAAGGATGTGCCCAGGGGCCCCAGGCCCTGACTGCAAAAAATCCTTATATCGAAGGGTGGACCCCACAACGAAGTTGTCCCCACCTCAAACTTGTGCTGCCCTGATAGACCCAAGGGAGCCCTACAAACTGACATCAGGAACCTGGACTGCTGAGTTTTCTTTCCCAGGGAAAATGAAAAAAGGATGTGCCCAGGGGCCCTGGCCCTGACTGCAAAGAATCCTTATATCGAAGGATGGACCCCACACCAAAGTGTTCCCCACCTCAAACTTGTGCTGCCCTGATAGACCCAAGGGAGCCCTACAAACTGACATCAGGAACCTGGACTGCTGAGTTTTCTTTCCCAGGGAAAATGGAAAAAGTTTGTGCCCAGGGGGCCCAGGCCCTGACTGCAAAAAATCCTTATATCGAAGGATGGACCCCACACCGAAGTTGTCCCCACCTCAAACTTGTGCTGCCCTGATAGACCCAAGGGAGCCCTACAAACTGACATCAGGAACCTGGACTGCTGAGTTTTCTTTCCCAGGGAAAATGGAAAAAGGATGTGCCCAGGGGCCCCTGGCCCTGGGGTGGGGCCTCACTGCAAAAAATCCTTATATCGAAGGATGGACCCCACATCAAAGTTGTCCCCACCTCAAACTTGTGCTGCCCTGATACACCCAAGGGAACCCCACAAACTGACATCAGGAACCTGGACTGCTGAGTTTTCTTTCCCAGGGAAAATTGAAAAAGGTTATGCCCAGGGGCCCCTGGCCCTGACTGCAAAAAATCCTTATATCGAAGGGTGGACCCCACACCGAAGTTGTCCCCACCTCAAACTTGTGCTGCCCTGATAGACCCAAGGGAGCCCTACAAACTGACATCAGGAACCTGGACTGCTGAGTTTTCTTTCCCAGGGAAAATGGAAAAAGGATGTGCCCAGGGGCCCCTGGCCCTGGGCTGGGGCCGCACTGCAAAGAATCCTTATATCGAAGGATGGACCCCACACCGAAGTTGTCCCCACCTCAAACTTGTGCTGCCCTGATAGACCCAAGGGAGCCCTACAAACTGACATCAGGAACCTGGACTGCTGAGTTTTCTTTCCCAGGGAAAATGGAAAAAGGATGTGCCCAGAGGCCCCTGGCCCTGACTGCAAAAATCCTTATATCGAAGGATGGACCCCACACCGAAGTTGTCCCCACATCAAACTTGTACTGCCCTGATAGACCCAAGGGAGCCCTACAAACTGACATCAGGAACCTGGACTGCTGAGTTTTCTTTCCCAGGGAAAATGGAAAAAGGATGTGCCCAGGGGCCCCAGGCCCTGACTGCAAAAAATCCTTATATCGAAGGGTGGACCCCACAACGAAGTTGTCCCCACCTCAAACTTGTGCTGCCCTGATAGACCCAAGGGAGCCCTACAAACTGACATCAGGAACCTGGACTGCTGAGTTTTCTTTCCCAGGGAAAATGGAAAAAGGATGTGCCCAGGGGCCCCTGGCCCTGACTGCCACGAATCCTTATATCGAAGGATGGACCCCACACCAAAGTGTTCCCCACCTCAAACTTGTGCTGCCCTGATAGACCCAAGGGAGCCCTACAAACTGACATCAGGAACCTGGACTGCAGAGTTTCCTTTCCCAGGTAAAATGGAAAAAGTTTGTGCCCAGGGGGCCCAGGCCCTGACTGCAAAAAATCCTTATATCGAAGGATGGACCCCACACCAAAGTTGTCCCCACCTCAAACTTGTGCTGCCCTGATAGACCCAAGGGAGCCCTACAAACTGACATCAGGAACCTGGACTGCTGAGTTTTCTTTCCCAGGGAAAATGGAAAAAGGTTGTGCCCAGGGGCCCCTGGCCCTGGGGTGGGGCCTCACTGCAAAATATCCTTATATCGAAGGATGGACCCCACATCAAGATTGTCCCCACCTCAAACTTGTGCTGCCCTGATACAGCCAAGGGAACCCCACAAACTGACATCAGGAACCTGGACTGCTGAGTTTTCTTTCCCAGGGAAAATGGAAAAAGGATATGCCCAGGGGCCCCTGGCCCTGACTGCAAAAAATCCTTATATCGAAGGGTGGACCCCACACCGAAGTTGTCCCCACCTCAAACTTGTGCTGCCCTGATAGACCCAAGGGAGCCCTACAAACTGACATCAGGAACCTGGACTGCTGAGTTTTCTTTCCCAGGGAAAATGGAAAAAGGATGTGCCCAGGGGCCCCTGGCCCTGACTGCAAAAAATCCTTATATCGAAGGATGGAGCCCACACCAAAGTTGTCCCCACCTCAAACTTGTGCTGCCCTGATAGACCCAAGGGAGCCCTACAAACTGACATCAGGAACCTGGACTGCTGAGTTTTCTTTCCCAGGGAAAATGGAAAAAGTTTGTGCCCAGGGGGCCCAGGCCCTGACTGCAAATAATCCTTATATCGAAGGATGGACCCCACACCGAAGTTGTCCCCACCTCAAACTTGTGCTGCCCTGATAGACCCAAGGGAGCCCTACAAACTGACATCAGGAACCTGGACTGCTGAGTTTTCTTTCCCAGGGAAAATGGAAAAAGGTTGTGCCCAGGGGCCCCTTGCCCTGACTGCAAAAAATCCTTATATCGAAGGATGGACCCCACACCGAAGTTGTCCCCACCTCAAACTTGTGCTGCCCTGATAGACCCAAGGGAGCCCTACAAACTGACATCAGGAACCTGGACTGCTGAGTTTTCTTTCCTACGGAAAATGGCCAAAGGATGTGCCCAGGGGCCCCTCGCCCTGGGGTGGGGCCTCACTGCAAAAAATCCTTATATCGAAGGATGGACCCCACACCAAAGTTGTCCCCACCTCAAACTTGTGCTGCCCTGATAGACCCAAGGGAGCCCTACAAACTGACATCAGGAACCTGGACTGCTGAGTTTTCTTTCCCAGGGAAAATGGAAAAAGGTTGTGCCCAGGGGCCCCTGGCCCTGACTGCAAAAAATCCTTATATCGAAGGATGGAGCCCACACCGAATTTGTCGCCATCTCAAACTTGTGCTGCCCTGATAGACCCAAGGGAGCCCTACAAAGTGACATCAGGAACCTGGTCTGCTGAGTTTTCTTTCCCAGGGAAAATGGAAAAAGGATGTGCCCAGGGGCCCCTGGCCCTGGGCTGGGGCCTCACTACAAAAAATCCTTATATCGAAGGATGGATCCCACACCGAAGTTGTCCCCACCTCAAACTTGTGCTGCCCTGATAGACCCAAGGGAGCCCTACAAACTGACATCAGGAACCTGGACTGCTGAGTTTTCTTTCCCAGGGAAAATGGAAAAAGGATGTGCCCAGGGGCCCCTAGCCCTGACTGCAAAGAATCCTTATATCGAAGGATGGACCCCACATTAAAGTAGTCCCCACCTAAAACTTGTGCTGCCCTGATAGACCCAAGGGAGCCCTACAAACTGACATCAGGAACCTGGACTGCTGAGTTTTCTTTCCCAGGGAAAATGGAAAAAGGATGTGCCCAGGGGCCCCTGGCCCTATGTTGGGACCTCACTGCAAAAAATCCTTATATCGAAGGATGGACCCCACACCGAAGTGTTCCCCACCTCAAACTTGTGCTGCCCTGATAGACCCAAGGGAGCCCTACAAACTGACATCAGGAACCTGGACTGCTGAGTTTTCTTTCCCAGGGAAAATGGAAAAAGGATGTGCCCAGGGGCCCCTGGCCCTGACTGCAAAAAATCCTTATATCGAAGGATGGACCCCACACCGAAGTTGTCCCCACCTCAAACTTGTGCTGCCCTGATAGACCCAAGGGAGCCCTACAAACTGACATCAGGAACCTGGACTGCTGAGTTTTCTTTCCCAGGGAAAATGGCCAAAGGATGTGCCCAGGGGCCCCTCGCCCTGGGCTGGGGCCTCACTACAAAAAATCCTTATATCGAAGGATGGACCCCACACCGAAGTTGTCCCCACCTCAAACTTGTGCTGCCCTGATAGACCCAAGGGAGCCCTACAAACTGACATCAGGAACCTGGACTGCTGAGTTTTCTTTCCCAGGGAAAATGGCCAAAGGTTGTGCCCAGGGGCCCCTAGCCCTGACTGCAAAAAATCCTTATATCGAAGGATGGACCCCACACCGAAGTTGTCCCCACCTCAAACTTGTGCTGCCCTGATAGACCCAAGGGAGCCCTACAAACTGACATCAGGAACCTGGACTGCTGAGTTTTCTTTCCCAGGGAAAATGGAAAAAGGATGTGCCCAGGGGCCCCTAGCCCTGACTGCAAAAAATCCTTATATCGAAGGATGGAGCCCACACCGAATTAGTCCCCATCTCAAACTTGTGCTGCCCTGATAGACCCAAGGGAGCCCTACAAACTGACGTCAGGAACCTGGACTGCTGAGTTTTCTTTCCCACGGAAAATGGCCAAAGGATGTGCCCAGGGGCCACTCGCCCTGGGCTGGGGCCTCACTGCAAAAAATCCTTATATCGAAGGATGGAGCCCACACCGAAGTTGTCCCCACCTCAAACTTGTGCTGCCCTGATAGACCCAAGGGAGCCCTACAAACTGACATCAGGAACCTGGACTGCTGAGTTTTCTTTCCCAGGGAAAATGGAAAAAGGATGTGCCCAGGGGCCCCTGGCCCTGAATGCAAAAAATCCTTATATCGAAGGATGGACCCCACACCGAAGTTGTCCCCACCTCAAACTTGTGCTGCCCTGATAGACCCAAGGGAGCCCTTCAAACTGACATCAGGAACCTGGACTGCTGAGTTTTCTTTCCCAGGGAAAATGGAAAAAGGATATGCCCAGGGGCCCCTGACCCTGACTGCAAAAAATCCTTATATCGAAGGGTGGACCCCACACCGAAGTTGTCCCCACCTCAAACTTGTGCTGCCCTGATAGACCCAAGGGAGCCCTACAAACTGACATCAGGAACCTGGACTGCTGAGTTTTCTTTCCCAGGGAAAATGGCCAAAGGATGTGCCCAGGGGCACCTGGCCCTGACTGCAAAAAATCCTTATATCGAAGGATGGACCCCACACCGAAGTTTTCCCCACGTCAAACTTGTGCTACCCTGATAGACCCAAGGGAGCCCTACAAACTGACATCAGGAACCTGGACTGCTGAGTTTTCTTTCCCAGGGAAAATGGAAAAAGGATGTGCCCAGGGGCCCCTGGCCCTGACTGCAAAAAATCCTTATATCGAAGGATGGACCCCACACCAAAGTTGTCCCCACCTCAAACTTGTGCTGCCCTGATAGACCCAAGGGAGCCCTACAAACTGACATCAGGAACCTGGACTGCTGAGTTTTCTTTCCCAGGGAAAATGGAAAAAAGATGTGCCCAGGGGCCCCTGGCCATGGGCTGGGGCCACACTGCAAAGAATCCTTATATCGAAGGATGGACCCCACACCGAAGTGTTCCCCACCTCAAACTTGTGCTGCCCTGATAGACCCAAGGGAGCCCTACAAACTGACATCAGGAACCTGGACTGCTGAGTTTTCTTTCCCAGGGAAAATGGAAAAAGGATGTGCCCAGGGGCCCCTGGCCCTGACTGCAAAAAATCCTTATATCGAAGGATGGACCCCACACCGAAGTTGTCCCCACCTCAAACTTGTGCTGCCCTGATAGACCCAAGGGAGCCCTACAAACTGACATCAGGAACCTGGACTGCTGAGTTTTCTTTCCCAGGGAAAATGGCCAAAGGATGTGCCCAGGGGCCCCTAGCCCTGACTGCAAAGAATCCTTATATCGAAGGATGGAGCCCACACCGAAGTTGTCCCCACCTCAAACTTGTGCTGCCCTGATACACCCAAGGGAGCCCTACAAACTGACATCAGAAACCTGGACTGCTGAGTTTTCTTTCCCAGGGAAAATGGAAAAAGGATGTGCCCAGGGGCCCCTGGCCCTGACTGTAAAAAATCCTTATATCGAAGGATGGACCCCACACCGAAGTTGTCCCCACCTCAAACTTGTGCTGCCCTGATAGACCCAAGGGAGCCCTACAAACTGACATCAGGAACCTGGACTGCTGAGTTTTCTTTCCCAGGGAAAATGGAAAAAGGATGTGCCCAGGGGCCCCTGGCCCTGGGCTGGGGCCTCACAACAAGAAATCCTTATATCGAAGGATGGATCCCACACCAAAGTTGTCCCCACCTCAAACTTGTGCTGCCCTGATAGACCCAAGGGAGCCCTACAAACTGACATCAGGAACCTGGACTGCTGAGTTTTCTTTCCCAGGGAAAATGGCCAAAGGATGTGCCCTGGGGCCTCCGGCCCTGGGTGGCGCCTCACTGCAAAAATTCCTTATATCGAAGGATGGAGCCCACACCGAAGTTGTCCCCACCTCAAACTTGTGCTGCCCTGATAGACCCAAGGGAGCCCTACAAACTGACATCAGGAACCTGGACTGCTGAGTTTTCTTTCCCAGGGAAAATGGCCAAAGGATGTGCCCAGGGGCCCCTGGCCCTGACTGCAAAAAATCCTTATATCGAAGGATGGATCCCACACCGAAGTTGTCCCCACCTCAAACTTGTGCTGCCCTGATACACCCAAGGGAGCCCTACAAACTGACATCAGGAACCTGGACTGCTGAGTTTTCTTTCCCAGGGAAAATGGAAAAAGGATGTGCCCAGGGGCCCCTGGCCCTGACTGTAAAAAATCCTTATATCGAAGGATGGACCCCACACCGAAGTTGTCCCCACCTCAAACTTGTGCTGCCCTGATAGACCCAAGGGAGCCCTACAAACTGACATCAGGAACCTGGACTGCTGAGGTTTCTTTCCCAGGGAAAATAGAAAAAGGATGTGCCCAGGGGCCCCTGGCCCTGGGCTGGGGCCTCACTACAAGAAATCCTTATATCGAAGGATGGATCCCACACCAAAGTTGTCCCCACCTCAAACTTGTGCTGCCCTGATAGACCCAAGGGAGCCCTACAAACTGACATCAGGAACCTGGACTGCTGAGTTTTCTTTCCCAGGGAAAATGGAAAAAGGATGTGCCCAGAGGCCCCTGGCCCTGACTGGAAAAATCCTTATATCGAAGGATGGACCCCACATCAAATTTGTACCCACCTCAAACTTGTGCTGCCCTGATAGACCCAAGGGAGCCCTACAAACTGACATCAGGAACCTGGACTTCTGAGTTTTCTTTACCAGGGAAAATGGAAAAAGGATGTGCCCAGGGGCCCCTGGCCCTGACTGCAAAAAATCCTTATATCGAAGGATGGACCCCACACCGAAGTTGTCCCCACCTCAAACTTGTGCTGCCCTGATAGACCCAAGGGATCCCTACAAACTGACATCAGGAACCTGGACTGCTGAGTTTTCTTTCCCAGGGAAAATGGAAAAAGGATGTGCCCAGGGGCCCCTGGCCCTGACTTCAAAAAAATCCTTATATCGAAGGATGGACCCCACACCAAAGTTGTCCCCACCTCAAACTTGTGCTGCCCTGATAGACCCAAGGGAGCCCTACAAACTGACATCAGGAACCTGGACTGCAGAGTTTTCTTTCCCAGGGAAAATGGCCAAAGGATGTGCCCAGGGGCCTTTAGCCCTGACTGCAAAAAATCCTTATATCGAAGGATGGAGCCCACACCGAAGTTGTCCCCACCTCAAACTTGTGCTGCCCTGATAGACCCAAGGGAGCCCTACAAACTGACATCAGGAACCTGGACTGCTGAGTTTTCTTTCCCAGGGAAAATGGAAAAAGGATGTGCCCAGGGGCCCCTGGTCCTGGGCTGGGGCCTCACTGCAAAGAATCCTTATATCGAAGGATGCACCCCACACCGAAGTTGTCCCCACCTCAATCTTGTGCTGCCCTGATAGACCCAAGGGAGCCCTACAAACTGACATCAGCAACCTGGACTGCTGAGTTTTCTTTTCCAGGGAAAATGGAAAAAGGCTGTGCCCTGGGGCCCCTGGCCCTGGGCAGACACCTCACTACAAAAAATCCTTGTATCGAAGGATGGAGCCCACACCGAAGTTGTCCCCATCTCAAACTTGTGCTGCCCTGATAGACCCAAGGGAGCCCTACAAACTGACATCAGGAACCTGGACTGCTGAGTTTTCTTTCCCAGGGAAAATGGCCAAAGGATGTGCCCAGGGGCCCCTAGCCCTGACTGCAAAGAATCCTTATATCGAAGGATGGAGCCCACACCGAAGTTGTCCCCACCTCAAACTTGTGCTGCCCTGATACACCCAAGGGAGCCCTACAAACTGACATCAGAAACCTGGACTGCTGAGTTTTCTTTCCCAGGGAAAATGGAAAAAGGATGTGCCCAGGGGCCCCTGGCACTGGGTTGGGGCCTGACTGCAAAGAATCCTTATATCGAAGGATGGACCCCACACCGAAGTTGTCCCCACCTCAAACTTGTGCTGCCCTGATACACCCAAGGGAGCCCTACAAACTGACATCAGGAACCTGGACTGGTAAGCTTTCTTTCCCAGGTCAAATGGAAAAGGGACGTGCCCAGGGGCCCCTGGCCCTGACTGCAAAGAATCCTTATATCGAAGGATGGAGCCCACACCGAAGTTGTCCCCACCTCAAACTTGTGCTGCCCTGATAGACCGAAGGGAGCCCTACAAACTGACATCAGGAACCTGGACTGCTGAGTTTTCTTTCCCAGGGAAAATGGAAAAAGGTTGTGCCCAGGGGGCCCAGGCCCTGACTGCAAGAAATCCTTATATCGAAGGATGGACCCCACACCGAAGTTGTCCCCACCTCAAACTTGTGCTGCCCTGATAGACCCAAGGGAGCCCTACAAACTGACATCAGGAACCTGGACTGCTGAGTTTTCTTTCCCAGGGAAAATTGAAAAAGGTTATGCCCAGGGGCCCCTGGCCCTGACTGCAAAAAATCCTTATATCGAAGGATGGACCCCACACCGAAGTTGTCCCCACCTCAAACTTGTGCTGCCCTGATAGACCCAAGGGAGCCCTACAAACTGACATCAGGAACCTGGACTGCTGAGTTTTCTTTCCCACGGAAAATGGCCAAAGGATGTGCCCAGGGGCCCCTCGCCCTGGGCTGGGGCCTCACTGCAAAAAATCCATATATCGAAGGATGGAGCCCACACCGAAGTTGTCCCCACCTCAAACTTGTGCTGCCCTGATATACCCAAGGGAGCCGTACAAACTGACATCAGGAACCTGGACTGCTGAGGTTTCTTTCCCAGGGAAAATGGAAAAAGGATGTGCCCAGGGGCCCCTAGCCCTGACTGCAAAAAATCCTTATATCGAAGGATGGACCCCACACCGAAGTTGTCCCCACGTCAAACTTGTGCTGCCCTGATAGACCCAAGGGAGCCCTACAAACTGACATCAGGAACCTGGACTGCTGAGTTTTCTTTCCCAGGGAAAATGGAAAAAGGTTGTGCCCAGGGGCCCCTGGCCCTGACTGTAAAAAATCCTTATATCGAAGGATGGACCCCACACCGAAGTTGTCCCCACCTCAAACTTGTGCTGCCCTGATAGACCGAAGGGAGCCCTACAAACTGACATCAGGAACCTGGACTGCTGAGTTTTCTTTCCCAGGGAAAATGGAAAAAGGATGTGCCCAGGGGCCCCTGACCCTGGTCCCCTGGCCCTGACTGCAAAGAATCCTTATATCGAAGGATGCACCCCACATCGAAGTTGTCCTCACCTCAAACTTGTGCTGCCCTGATAGACCCAAGGGAGCCCTACAAACTGACATCAGGAACCTGGACTGCTGAGTTTTCTTTCCCAGGGAAAATGGAAAAAGGATGTGCCCAGGGGCCCCTGGTCCTGGGCTGGGGCCTCACTGCAAAGAATCCTTATATCGAAGGATGCACCCCACACCGAAGTTGTCCCCACCTCAATCTTGTGCTGCCCTGATAGACCCAAGGGAGCCCTACAAACTGACATCAGCAACCTGGACTGCTGAGTTTTCTTTTCCAGGGAAAATGGAAAAAGGCTGTGCCCAGGGGCCCCTGGCCCTGGGCAGAGACCTCACTACAAAAAATCCTTATATCGAAGGATGGAGCCCACACCGAAGTTGTCCCCATCTCAAACTTGTGCTGCCCTGATAGACCCAAGGGAGCCCTACAAACTGACATCAGGAACCTGGACTGCTGAGTTTTCTTTCCCAGGGAAAATGGCCAAAGGATGTGCCCAGGGGCCCCTAGCCCTGACTGCAAAAAATCCTTATATCGAAGGATGGAGCCCACACCGAATTTGTCCCCACCTCAAACTTGTTCTGCCCTGATACACCCAAGGGAGCCCTACAAACAGACATCAGGAACCTGGACTGGTAAGCTTTCTTTCCCAGGTCAAATGGAAAAGGGACGTGCCCAGGGGCCCCTGGCCCTGACTGCAAAGAATCCTTATATCGAAGGATGGAGCCCACACCGAAGTTGTCCCCTGTGGAGTTGCGTTATGTATATGTTTTATTATCCCTGTATTATGTATTGGTTTATTCCTTTGTACCCCCGTGTGCAACTTGGTTTATCCCCAGTTTTCCCGCCTTGTCCTCCCTTCCCGCCTTCCCAGTATCTATCCATCACCCTGAAAGAGGCATTTTACCCCCCCCGGGTGCCTTGTCTATCACTCGGTGCCCCTTCCCATCCATCCAGAAGCTTCTACTCAGGGCACCGGGTGATTGGGCGAGGACCTGGGGCTCCCCCCATATCCTTCCCCCATTGGACCCCACCATATCCCCCCATCCCGGAGCCACCCCCTATCCCTATCCCCATTGGTCGTTAGATACCCCTCCCTTACAGTTTATAAGCCAGTGCAAGCACCTTGTGCTTGTTCCTGTTGGCTGGCATCGTTCTAGGACATTTGGCCGCGTTGGGCTACAATAAACTCGGACTTAGCCCCCAGCAGGATCCGCTCTTCATTTACCACCGCGAGGCTTGCTAGCGCTGCTCGGGACCCACAAAGGCACTCTCCAAACCCCAGCTGGGAGCGGCGGAGGGTGCCTCCATCGCCCGCCCTCGCCCCAGGATGAGAGCTAGCCGGGGCTGAGACAAAGGGAACGGGGGCGGGAGCGCGGCAGTCCCCACCTCAAACTTGTGCTGCCCTGATAGACCCAAGGAAGCCCTACAAACTGACATCAGGAACCTGGACTGCTGAGTTTTCTTTCCCAGGGAAGATGGCCAAAGGATATGCCCTGGGGCCCCTGGCCCTGGGACCCTGGCCCTGACTGCAAAAAATCCTTATATCGAAGGATGGACCCCAGACCAATGCTGTCCCCACCTCAAACTTGTGCTGCCTTGATAGACCCAAGGGAGCCCTACAAACTGACATCAGGAACCTGGACTGCTGAGTTTTCTTTCCCAGGGAAAATGGAAAAAGGATGTGCCCAGGGGCCCCTGGCACTGGGTTGGGGCCTGACTGCAAAGAATCCTTATATCGAAGGATGGACCCCACACCGAAGTTGTCCCCACCTCAAACTTGTGCTGCCCTGATACACCCAAGGGAGCCCTACAAACTGACATCAGGAACCTGGACTGGTAAGCTTTCTTACCCAGGTCAAATGGAAAAGGGACGTGCCAAGGGGCCCCTGGCCCTGACTGCAAAGAATCCTTATATCGAAGGATGGAGCCCACACCGAAGTTGTCCCCACCTCAAACTTGTGCTGCCCTGATAGACCCAAGGGAGCCCTACAAACTGACATCAGGAACCTGGACTGCTGAGTTTTCTTTCCCAGGGAAGAATGAAAATAGACGTGCCAAGGGGCCCCTGACCCTGGGCTGGGACCGGACTGCAAAGAATCCTTATATCGAAGGATAGAGCCCAGACCAAAGTTGTCCCCACCTCAAACTTGTGCTGCTGTGATAGACCCAAGGGAGCCCTACAAACTGACATCAGGAACCTGGACTGCTGAGTTTTCTTTCCCAGGGAAAATGGAAAAAGTATGTGCCCAGGGGTCCCTGGCCCTGACTGGAAAAATCCTTATATCGAAGGATGGACCCCACACCAAATTTGTACCCACCTCAAACTTGTGCTGCCCTGATAGACCCAAGGGAGCCCTACAAACTGACATCAGGAACCTGGACTGCTGAGTTTTCTTTCCTACGGAAAATGGCCAAAGGATGTGCCCAGGGGCCCCTCGCTCTGGGGTGGGGCCTCACTGCAAAAAATCCTTATATCGAAGGATGGACCCCACACCAAAGTTGTCCCCACCTCAAACTTGTGCTGCCCTGATAGACCCAAGGGAGCCCTACAAACTGACATCAGGAACCTGGACTGCTGAGTTTTCTTTCCCAGGGAAAATGGCCAAAGGATGTGCCCAGGGGCCCCTAGCCCTGACTGCAAAAAATCCTTATATCGAAGGATGGACCCCACACCGAAGTTGTCCCCACCTCAAACTTGTGCTGCCCTGATAGACCCAAGGGAGCCCAACAAACTGACATCAGGAACCTGGACTGCTGAGTTTTCTTTCCCAGGGAAAATGGAAAAAGAATGTGCCCAGGGGCCCCTGGCCCTGGGCTGGGGCCTCACTACAAAAAATCCTTATATCGAAGGATGGACCCCACACCAAAATTGTCCCCACCTCAAACTTGTACTGCCCTGATAGACCCAAGGGAGCCCTACAAACTGACATCAGGAACCTGGACTGCTGAGTTTCCTTTCCCAGGGAAAATGGAAAAAGGATGTGCCCAGGGGCCCCTGGCCCTGACTGCAAAAAATCCTTATATCGAAGGGTGGACCCCACACCGAAGTTGTCCCCACCTCAAACTTGTGCTGCCCTGATAGACCCAAGGGAGCCCTACAAACTGACATCAGGAACCTGGACTGCTGAGTTTTCTTTCCAGGGAAAATGGAAAAAGGATGTGCCCAGGGGCCCCTGGCCCTGACTGCAAAGAATCCTTATATCGAAGGATGGACCCCACACCAAAGTGTTCCCCACCTCAAACTTGTGCTGCCCTGATAGACCCAAGGGAGCCCTACAAACTGACATCAGGAACCTGGACTGCTGAGTTTTCTTTCCCAGGGAAAATGGAAAAAGGATGTGCCCAGAGGCCCCTGGCCCTGACTGCAAAAATCCTTATATCGAAGGATGGACCCCACACCGAAGTTGTCCCCACCTCAAACTTGTACTGCCCTGATAGACCCAAGGGAGCCCTACAAACTGACATCAGGAACCTGGACTGCTGAGTTTTCTTTCCCAGGGAAAATGGAAAAAGGATGTGCCCAGGGGCCCCAGGCCCTGACTGCAAAAAATCCTTATATCGAAGGGTGGACACCACACCGAAGTTGTCCCCACCTCAAACTTGTGCTGCCCTGATAGACCCAAGGGAGCCCTACAAACTGACATCAGGAACCTGGACTGCTGAGTTTTCTTTCCAGGGAAAATGGAAAAAGGATGTGCCCAGGGGCCCCTGGCCCTGACTGCAAAGAATCCTTATATCGAAGGATGGACCCCACACCAAAGTGTTCCCCACCTCAAACTTGTGCTGCCCTGATAGACCCAAGGGAGCCCTACAAACTGACATCAGGAACCTGGACTGCTGAGTTTTCTTTCCCAGGGAAAATGGAAAAAGGATGTGCCCAGGGGCCCCTGGCCCTGGGCTGGGGCCTCACTGCAAAAAATCCTTATATCGAAGGATGGACCCCACATCAAAGTTGTCCCCACTTCAAACTTGTGCTGCCCTGATACACCCAAGGGAACCCCACAAACTGACATCAGGAACCTGGACTACTTAGTTTTCTTTCCCAGGGAAAATGGAAAAAGGATATGCCCAGGGGCCCCTGGCCCTGACTGCAAAAAATCCTTATATCGAAGGGTGGACCCCACACCGAAGTTGTCCCCACCTCAAACTTGTGCTGCCCTGATAGACCCAAGGGAGCCCAACAAACTGACATCAGGAACCTGGACTGCTGAGTTTTCTTTCCCAGGGAAAATGGAAAAAGAATGTGCCCAGGGGCCCCTGGCACTGGGCTGGGGCCTCACTACAAAAAATCCTTATATCGAAGGATGGACCCCACACCAAAATTGTCCCCACCTCAAACTTGTACTGCCCTGATAGACCCAAGGGAGCCCTACAAACTGACATCAGGAACCTGGACTGCTGAGTTTCCTTTCCCAGGGAAAATGGAAAAAGGATGTGCCCAGGGGCCCCTGGCCCTGACTGCAAAAAATCCTTATATCGAAGGGTGGACCCCACACCGAAGTTGTCCCCACCTCAAACTTGTGCTGCCCTGATAGACCCAAGGGAGCCCTACAAACTGACATCAGGAACCTGGACTGCTGAGTTTTCTTTCCAGGGAAAATGGAAAAAGGATGTGCCCAGGGGCCCCTGGCCCTGACTGCAAAGAATCCTTATATCGAAGGATGGACCCCACACCAAAGTGTTCCCCACCTCAAACTTGTGCTGCCCTGATAGACCCAAGGGAGCCCTACAAACTGACATCAGGAACCTGGACTGCTGAGTTTTCTTTCCCAGGGAAAATGGAAAAAGGATGTGCCCAGAGGCCCCTGGCCCTGACTGCAAAAATCCTTATATCGAAGGATGGACCCCACACCGAAGTTGTCCCCACCTCAAACTTGTACTGCCCTGATAGACCCAAGGGAGCCCTACAAACTGACATCAGGAACCTGGACTGCTGAGTTTTCTTTCCCAGGGAAAATGGAAAAAGGATGTGCCCAGGGGCCCCAGGCCCTGACTGCAAAAAATCCTTATATCGAAGGGTGGACCCCACAACGAAGTTGTCCCCACCTCAAACTTGTGCTGCCCTGATAGACCCAAGGGAGCCCTACAAACTGACATCAGGAACCTGGACTGCTGAGTTTTCTTTCCCAGGGAAAATGGAAAAAGGATGTGCCCAGGGGCCCCTGGCCCTGACTGCAAGGAATCCTTATATCGAAGGATGGACCCCACACCAAAGTGTTCCCCACCTCAAACTTGTGCTGCCCTGATAGACCCAAGGGAGCCCTACAAACTGACATCAGGAACCTGGACTGCAGAGTTTTCTTTCCCAGGGAAAATGGAAAAAGTTTGTGCCCAGTGGGCCCAGGCCCTGACTGCAAAAAATCCTTATATCGAAGGATGGACCCCACACCGAAGTTGTCCCCACCTCAAACTTGTGCTGCCCTGATAGACCCAAGGGAGCCCTACAAACTGACATCAGGAACCTGGACTGCTGAGTTTTCTTTCCCAGGGAAAATGGAAAAAGGATGTGCCCAGGGGCCCCTGGCCCTGGGGTGGGGCCTCACTGCAAAATATCCTTATATCGAAGGATGGACCCCACATCAAAGTTGTCCCCACCTCAAACTTGTGCTGCCCTGATACACCCAAGGGAACCCCACAAACTGACATCAGGAACCTGGACTGCTGAGTTTTCTTTCCCAGGGAAAATGGAAAAAGGATATGCCCAGGGGCCCCTGGCCCTGACTGCAAAAAATCCTTATATCGAAGGGTGGACCCCACACCGAAGTTGTCCCCACCTCAAACTTGTGCTGCCCTGATAGACCCAAGGGAGCCCTACAAACTGACATCAGGAACCTGGACTGCTGAGTTTTCTTTCCCAGGGAAAATGGAAAAAGGATGTGCCCAGGGGCCCCTGGCCCTGGGCTGGGACCGCACTGCAAAGAATCCTTATATCGAAGGATGGACCCCACACCGAAGTTGTCCCCACCTCAAACTTGTGCTGCCCTGATAGACCCAAGGGAGCCCTACAAACTGACATCAGGAACCTGGACTGCTGAGTTTTCTTTCCCAGGGAAAATGGAAAAAGGATGTGCCCAGAGGCCCCTGGCCCTGACTGCAAAAATCCTTATATCGAAGGATGGACCCCACACCGAAGTTGTCCCCACCTCAAACTTGTACTGCCCTGATAGACCCAAGGGAGCCCTACAAACTGACATCAGGAACCTGGACTGCTGAGTTTTCTTTCCCAGGGAAAATGGAAAAAGGATGTGCCCAGGGGCCCCAGGCCCTGACTGCAAAAAATCCTTATATCGAAGGGTGGACCCCACAACGAAGTTGTCCCCACCTCAAACTTGTGCTGCCCTGATAGACCCAAGGGAGCCCTACAAACTGACATCAGGAACCTGGACTGCTGAGTTTTCTTTCCCAGGGAAAATGGAAAAAGGATGTGCCCAGGGGCCCCTGGCCCTGACTGCCACGAATCCTTATATCGAAGGATGGACCCCACACCAAAGTGTTCCCCACCTCAAACTTGTGCTGCCCTGATAGACCCAAGGGAGCCCTACAAACTGACATCAGGAACCTGGACTGCAGAGTTTCCTTTCCCAGGTAAAATGGAAAAAGTTTGTGCCCAGGGGGCCCAGGCCCTGACTGCAAAAAATCCTTATATCGAAGGATGGACCCCACACCAAAGCTGTCCCCACCTCAAACTTGTGCTGCCCTGATAGACCCAAGGGAGCCCTACAAACTGACATCAGGAACCTGGACTGCTGAGTTTTCTTTCCCAGGGAAAATGGAAAAAGGTTGTGCCCAGGGGCCCCTGGCCCTGGGCTGGGGCCTCACTACAAAAAATCCTTATATCGAAGGATGGATCCCACACCGAAGTTGTCCCCACCTCAAACTTGTGCTGCCCTGATACACCCAAGGGAGCCCTACAAACTGACATCAGGAACCTGGACTGCTGAGTTTTCTTTCCCAGGGAAAATGGAAAAAGGATGTGCCCAGGGGCCCCTGGCCCTGACTGTAAAAAATCCTTATATCGAAGGATGGACCCCACACCGAAGTTGTCCCCACCTCAAACTTGTGCTGCCCTGATAGACCCAAGGGAGCCCTACAAACTGACATCAGGAACCTGGACTGCTGAGTTTTCTTTCCCAGGGAAAATGGAAAAAGGATGTGCCCAGGGGCCCCTGGCCCTGGGCTGGGGCCTCACTACAAGAAATCCTTATATCGAAGGATGGATCCCACACCAAAGTTGTCCCCACCTCAAACTTGTGCTGCCCTGATAGACCCAAGGGAGCCCTACAAACTGACATCAGGAACCTGGACTGCTGAGTTTTCTTTCCCAGGGAAAATGGCCAAAGGATGTGCCCTGGGGCCTCCGGCCCTGGGCTGGGGCCTCACTGCAAAAATTCCTTAATTCGAAGGATGGAGCCCACACCGAAGTTGTCCCCACCTCAAACTTGTGCTGCCCTGATAGACCCAAGGGAGCCCTACAAACTGACATCAGGAACCTGGACTGCTGAGTTTTCTTTCCCAGGGAAAATGGCCAAAGGGTGTGCCCAGGGGCCCCTGGCCCTGACTGCAAAAAATCCTTATATCGAAGGATGGATCCCACACCGAAGTTGTCCACACCTCAAACTTGTGCTGCCCTGATACACCCAAGGGAGCCCTACAAACTGACATCAGGAACCTGGTCTGCTGAGTTTTCTTTCCCAGGGAAAATGGAAAAAGGATGTGCCCAGGGGCCCCTGGCCCTGACTGTAAAAAATCCTTTTATCGAAGGATGGACCCCACACCGAAGTTGTCCCCACCTCAAACTTGTGCTGCCCTGATAGACCCAAGGGAGCCCTACAAACTGACATCAGGAACCTGGACTGCTGAGGTTTCTTTCCCAGGGAAAATGGAAAAAGGATGTGCCCAGGGGCCCCTGGCCCTGGGCTGGGGCCTCACTACAAGAAATCCTTATATCGAAGGATGGATCCCACACCAAAGTTGTCCCCACCTCAAACTTGTGCTGCCCTGATAGACCCAAGGGAGCCCTACAAACTGACATCAGGAACCTGGACTGCTGAGTTTTCTTTCCCAGGGAAAATGGAAAAAGGATGTGCCCAGGGGCCCCTGGCCCTGACTGGAAAAATCCTTATATCGAAGGATGGACCCCACATCAAATTTGTACCCACCTCAAACTTGTGCTGCCCTGATAGACCCAAGGGAGCCCTACAAACTGACATCAGGAACCTGGACTTCTGAGTTTTCTTTACCAGGGAAAATGGAAAAAGGATGTGCCCAGGGGCCCCTGGCCCTGACTGCAAAAAATCCTTATATCGAAGGATGGACCCCACACCGAAGTTGTCCCCACCTCAAACTTGTGCTGCCCTGATAGACCCAAGGGATCCCTACAAACTGACATCAGGAACCTGGACTGCTGAGTATTCTTTCCCAGGGAAAATGGAAAAAGGATGTGCCCAGGGGCCCCTGGCCCTGACTGCAAAAAAATCCTTATATCGAAGGATGGACCCCACACCGAAGTTGTCCCCACCTCAAACTTGTGCTGCCCTGATAGACCCAAGGGAGCCCTACAAACTGACATCAGGAACCTGGACTGCAGAGTTTTCTTTCCCAGGGAAAATGGAAAAAGGTTGTGCCCAGGGGGCCCAGGCCCTGACTGCAAGAAATCCTTATATCGAAGGATGGACCCCACACCGAAGTTGTCCCCACCTCAAACTTGTGCTGCCCTGATAGACCCAAGGGAGCCCTACAAACTGACATCAGGAACCTGGACTGCTGAGTTTTCTTTCCCAGGGAAAATGGAAAACGGTTATGCCCAAGGGCCCCAGGCCCTGACTGCAAAAAATCCTTATATCGAAGGATGGACCCCACACCGAAGTTGTCCCCACCTCAAACTTGTGCTGCCCTGATAGACCCAAGGGAGCCCTACAAACTGACATCAGGAACCTGGACTGCTGAGTTTTCTTTCCCAGGGAAAATGGCCAAAGGATGTGCCCAGGGGCCCCTCGCCCTGGGCTGGGGCCTCACTGCAAAAAATCCATATATCGAAGGATGGACCCCACACCGAAGTTGTCCCCACCTCAAACTTGTGCTGCCCTGATAGACCCAAGGGAGCCCTACAAACTGACATCAGGAACCTGGACTGCTGAGTTTTCTTTCCCAGGGAAAATGGCCAAAGGATGTGCCCAGGGGCCTTTAGCCCTGACTGCAAAAAATCCTTATATCGAAGGATGGAGCCCACACCGAAGTTGTCCCCACCTCAAACTTGTGCTGCCCTGATAGACCCAAGGGAGCCCTACAAACTGACATCAGGAACCTGGACTGCTGAGTTTTCTTTCCCAGGGAAAATGGAAAAAGGATGTGCCCAGGGGCCCCTGGTCCTGGGCTGGGGCCTCACTGCAAAGAATCCTTATATCGAAGGATGCACCCCACACCGAAGTTGTCCCCACCTCAATCTTGTGCTGCCCTGATAGACCCAAGGGAGCCCTACAAACTGACATCAGCAACCTGGACTGCTGAGTTTTCTTTTCCAAGGAAAATGGAAAAAGGCTGTGCCCTGGGGCCCCTGGCCCTGGGCAGACACCTCACTACAAAAAATCCTTATATCGAAGGATGGAGCCCACACCGAAGTTGTCCCCATCTCAAACTTGTGCTGCCCTGATAGACCCAAGGGAGCCCTACAAACTGACATCAGGAACCTGGACTGCTGAGTTTTCTTTCCCAGGGAAAATGGCCAAAGGATGTGCCCAGGGGCCCCTAGCCCTGACTGCAAAGAATCCTTATATCGAAGGATGGAGCCCACACCGAAGTTGTCCCCACCTCAAACTTGTGCTGCCCTGATAGACCCAAGGGAGCCCTACAAACTGACATCAGGAACCTGGACTGCTGAGTTTTCTTTCCCAGGGAAAATGGAAAAAGGATGTGCCCAGGGGCCCCTGGCACTGGGTTGGGGCCTGACTGCAAAGAATCCTTATATTGAAGGATGGACCCCACACCGAAGTTGTCCCCACCTCAAACTTGTGCTGCCCTGATACACCCAAGGGAGCCCTACAAACTGACATCAGGAACCTGGACTGGTAAGCTTTCTTTCCCAGGTCAAATGGAAAAGGGACGTGCCCAGGGGCCCCTGGCCCTGACTGCAAAGAATCCTTATATCGAAGGATGGAGCCCACACCGAAGTTGTCCCCACCTCAAACTTGTGCTGCCCTGATAGACCGAAGGGAGCCCTACAAACTGACATCAGGAACCTGGACTGCTGAGTTTTCTTTCCCAGGGAAAATGGAAAAAGGTTGTGCCCAGGGGGCCCAGGCCCTGACTGCAAGAAATCCTTATATCGATGGATGGACCCCACACCGAAGTTGTCCCCACCTCAAACTTGTGCTGCCCTGATAGACCCAAGGGAGCCCTACAAACTGACATCAGGAACCTGGACTGCTGAGTTTTCTTTCCCAGGGAAAATGGAAAAAGGTTATGCCCAGGGGCCCCTGGCCCTGACTGCAAAAAATCCTTATATCGAAGGATGGACCCCACACCGAAGTTGTCCCCACCTCAAACTTGTGCTGCCCTGATAGACCCAAGGGAGCCCTACAAACTGACATCAGGAACCTGGACTGCTGAGGTTTCTTTCCCAGGGAAAATGGAAAAAGGATGTGCCCAGGGGCCCCTAGCCCTGACTGCAAAAAATCCTTATATCGAAGGATGGACCTCACACCGAAGTTGTCCCCACGTCAAACTTGTGCTGCCCTGATAGACCCAAGGGAGCCCTACAAACTGACATCAGGAACCTGGACTGCTGAGTTTTCTTTCCCAGGGAAAATGGAAAAAGGTTGTGCCCCGGGGCCCCTGGCCCTGACTGTAAAAAATCCTTATATCGAAGGATGGACCCCACACCGAAGTTGTCCCCACCTCAAACTTGTGCTGCCCTGATAGACCGAAGGGAGCCCTACAAACTGACATCAGGAACCTGGACTGCTGAGTTTTCTTTCCCAGGGAAAATGGAAAAAGGATGTGCCCAGGGGCCCCTGACCCTGGTCCCCTGGCCCTGACTGCAAGAATCCTTATATCGAAGGATGCACCCCACATCGAAGTTGTCCTCACCTCAAACTTGTGCTGCCCTGATAGACCCAAGGGAGCCCTACAAACTGACATCAGGAACCTGGACTGCTGAGTTTTCTTTCCCAGGGAAAATGGAAAAAGGATGTGCCCAGGGGCCCCTGGTCCTGGGCTGGGGCCTCACTGCAAAGAATCCTTATATCGAAGGATGCACCCCACACCGAAGTTGTCCCCACCTCAATCTTGTGCTGCCCTGATAGACCCAAGGGAGCCCTACAAACTGACATCAGCAACCTGGACTGCTGAGTTTTCTTTTCCAGGGAAAATGGAAAAAGGCTGTGCCCAGGGGCCCCTGGCCCTGGGCAGAGACCTCACTACAAAAAATCCTTATATCGAAGGATGGAGCCCACACCGAAGTTGTCCCCATCTCAAACTTGTGCTGCCCTGATAGACCCAAGGGAGCCCTACAAACTGACATCAGGAACCTGGACTGCTGAGTTTTCTTTCCCAGGGAAAATGGCCAAAGGATGTGCCCAGGGGCCCCTAGCCCTGACTGCAAAAAATCCTTATATCGAAGGATGGAGCCCACACCGAATTTGTCCCCACCTCAAACTTGTGCTGCCCTGATACACCCAAGGGAGCCCTACAAACAGACATCAGGAACCTGGACTGGTAAGCTTTCTTTCCCAGGTCAAATGGAAAAGGGACGTGCCCAGGGGCTTGGGCCTGACTTCAAAGAATCCTTATATCGAAGGATGGAGCCCACACCGAAGTTGTCCCCTGTGGAGTTGCGTTATGTATATGTTTTATTATCCCTGTATTATGTATTGGTTTATTCCTTTGTACCCCCGTGTGCAACTTGGTTTATCCCCAGTTTTCCCGCCTTGTCCTCCCTTCCCGCCTTCCCAGTATCTATCCATCACCCTGAAAGAGGCATTTTACCCCCCCCGGGTGCCTTGTCTATCACTCGGTGCCCCTTCCCATCCATCCAGAAGCTTCTACTCAGGGCACCGGGTGATTGGGCGAGGACCTGGGGCTCCCCCCATATCCTTCCCCCATTGGACCCCACCATATCCCCCCATCCCGGAGCCACCCCCTATCCCTATCCCCATTGGTCGTTAGATACCCCTCCCTTACAGTTTATAAGCCAGTGCAAGCACCTTGTGCTTGTTCCTGTTGGCTGGCATCGTTCTAGGACATTTGGCCGCGTTGGGCTACAATAAACTCGGACTTAGCCCCCAGCAGGATCCGCTCTTCATTTACCACCGCGAGGCTTGCTAGCGCTGCTCGGGACCCACAAAGGCACTCTCCAAACCCCAGCTGGGAGCGGCGGAGGGTGCCTCCATCGCCCGCCCTCGCCCCAGGATGAGAGCTAGCCGGGGCTGAGACAAAGGGAACGGGGGCGGGAGCGCGGCAGTCCCCACCTCAAACTTGTGCTGCCCTGATAGACCCAAGGAAGCCCTACAAACTGACATCAGGAACCTGGACTGCTGAGTTTTCTTTCCCAGGGAAGATGGCCAAAGGATATGCCCTGGGGCCCCTGGCCCTGGGACCCTGGCCCTGACTGCAAAAAATCCTTATATCGAAGGATGGACCCCAGACCAATGCTGTCCCCACCTCAAACTTGTGCTGCCTTGATAGACCCAAGGGAGCCCTACAAACTGACATCAGGAACCTGGACTGCTGAGTTTTCTTTCCCAGGGAAAATGGAAAAAGGATGTGCCCAGGGGCCCCTGGCACTGGGTTGGGGCCTGACTGCAAAGAATCCTTATATCGAAGGATGGACCCCACACCGAAGTTGTCCCCACCTCAAACTTGTGCTGCCCTGATACACCCAAGGGAGCCCTACAAACTGACATCAGGAACCTGGACTGGTAAGCTTTCTTACCCAGGTCAAATGGAAAAGGGACGTGCCCAGGGGCCCCTGGCCCTGACTGCAAAGAATCCTTATATCGAAGGATGGAGCCCACACCGAAGTTGTCCCCACCTCAAACTTGTGCTGCCCTGATAGACCCAAGGGAGCCCTACAAACTGACATCAGGAACCTGGACTGCTGAGTTTTCTTTCCCAGGGAAGAATGAAAAAGGACGTGCCAAGGGGCCCCTGACCCTGGGCTGGGACCGGACTGCAAAGAATCCTTATATCGAAGGATAGAGCCCAGACCAAAGTTGTCCCCACCTCAAACTTGTGCTGCTGTGATAGACCCAAGGGAGCCCTACAAACTGACATCAGGAACCTGGACTGCTGAGTTTTCTTTCCCAGGGAAAATGGAAAAAGGATGTGCCCAGGGGTCCCTGGCCCTGACTGGAAAAATCCTTATATCGAAGGATGGACCCCACACCAAATTTGTACCCACCTCAAACTTGTGCTGCCCTGATAGACCCAAGGGAGCCCTACAAACTGACATCAGGAACCTGGACTTCTGAGTTTTCTTTACCAGGGAAAATGGAAAAAGGATGTGCCCAGGGGCCCCTGGCCCTGACTGTAAAAAATCCTTATATCGAAGGATGGACCCCACACCGAAGTTGTCCCCACCTCAAACTTGTGCTGCCCTGATAGACCCAAGGGAGCCCTACAAACTGACATCAGGAACCTGGACTGCAGAGTTTTCTTTCCCAGGGAAAATGGAAAAAGGATGCGCCCAGGGGCCCCTGGCCCTGACTGCAAAAAATCCTTATATCGAAGGATGGACCCCAGACCAAAGTTGTCCCCACCTCAAACTTGTGCTGCCCTGATAGACCCAAGGGAGCCCTACAAACTGACATCAGGAACCTGGACTGCAGAGTTTTCTTTCCCAGGGAAAATGGAAAAAGGTTGTGCCCAGGGGGCCCAGGCCCTGACTGCAAGAAATCCTTATATCGAAGGATGGAGCCCACACCAAAGTTGTCCCCACCTCAAACTTGTGCTGCCCTGAAAGACCCAAGGGAGCCCTACAAACTGACATCAGGAACCTGGACTGCTGAGTTTTCTTTCCCACGGAAAATGGCCAAAGGATGTGCCCAGGGGCCCCTCGCCCTGGGCTGGGGCCTCACTGCAAAAAATCCTTATATCGAAGGATGCACCCCACACCGAAGTTGTCCCCACCTCAAACTTGTGCTGCCCGGATAGACCCAAGGGAGCCCTACAAACTGACATCAGGAACCTGGACTGGTGAGGTTTCTTTCCCAGGGAAAATGGAAAAAGGATGTGCCCAGGGGCCCCTAGCCCTGACTGCAAAAAATCCTTATATCGAAGGATGGACCCCACACCGAAGTTGTCCCCACCTCAAACTTGTGCTGCCCTGATAGACCCAAGGGAGCCCTACAAACTGACATCAAGAACCTGGACTGCTGAGTTTTCTTTCTCAGGGAAAATGGAAAAAGGATGTGCCCAGGGGCCCCTGGCCCTGACTGTAAAAAATCCTTATATCGAAGGATGGACCCCACACCGAAGTTTTCCCCACCTCAAACTTGTGCTGCCCTGATAGACCCAAGGGAGCCCTACAAACTGACATGAGGAACCTGGACTGCTGAGTTTTCTTTCCCAGGGAAAATGGAAAAAGGATGTGCCCAGGGGCCCCTGGCCCTGGGCTTGGGCCTGACTTCAAAGAATCCTTATATCGAAGGATGGAGCCCAGACCAAAATTGTCCTCAACTCAAACTTGTGCTGCCCTGATAGACCGAAGGGAGCCCTACAAACTGACATCAGGAACCTGGACTGCTGAGTTTTCTTTACCAGGGAAAATGGAAAAAGGATGTGCCCAGGGCCCCTGGTCCTGGGCTGGGACCGGACTGCAAAGAATCCTTATATCGAAGGATGCACCCCACACCGAAGTTGTCCCCACCTCAATCTTGTGCTGCCCTGATAGACCCAAGGGAGCCCTACAAACTGACATCAGCAACCTGGACTGCTGAGTTTTCTTTTCCAGGGAAAATGGAAAAAGGCTGTGCCCAGGGGCCCCTGGCCCTGGGCAGAGACCTCACTACAAAAAATCCTTATATCGAAGGATGGAGCCCACACCGAAGTTGTCCCCATCTCAAACTTGTGCTACCCTGATAGACCCAAGGGAGCCCTACAAACTGACATCAGGAACCTGGACTGCTGAGTTTTCTTTCCCAGGGAAAATGGCCAAAGGATGTGCCCAGGGGCCCCTAGCCCTGACTGCAAAAAATCCTTATATCGAAGGATGGAGCCCACACCGAATTTGTCCCCACCTCAAACTTGTGCTGCCCTGATACACCCAAGGGAGCCCTACAAACAGACATCAGGAACCTGGACTGCTGAGTTTTCTTTCCCAGGGAAAATGGAAAAAGGATGTGCCCAGGGGCCCCTGGCACTGGGTTGGGGCCTGACTGCAAAGAATCCTTATATCGAAGGATGGAGCCCACACCGAAGTTGTCCCCATCTCAAACTTGTGCTGCCCTGATAGACCCAAGGGAGCCCTACAAACTGACATCAGGAACCTGGACTGGTAAGCTTTCTTTCCCAGGTCAAATGGAAAAGGGACGTGCCCAGGGGCCCCTGGCCCTGACTGCAAAGAATCCTTATATCGAAGGATGGACCCCACACCGAAGTTGTCCCCACCTCAATCTTGTGCTGCCCTGATAGACCCAAGGGAGCCCTACAAACTGACATCAGCAACCTGGACTGCTGAGTTTTCTTTTCCAGGGAAAATGGAAAAAGGCTGTGCCCAGGGGCCCCTGGCCCTGGGCAGAGACCTCACTACAAAAAATCCTTATATCGAAGGATGGAGCCCACACCGAAGTTGTCCCCATCTCAAACTTGTGCTGCCCTGATAGACCCAAGGGAGCCCTACAAACTGACATCAGGAACCTGGACTGCTGAGTTTTCTTTCCCAGGGAAAATGGCCAAAGGATGTGCCCAGGGGCCCCGGGCCCTGGGCTGGGACCTGACTGCCAGGAATCCTTCTATCGAAGGATTGAGCCCACACCAAAGTTGTCCCCACATCAAATTTGTGCTGCCCTGATAGACCCAAGGAAGCCCTACAAACTGACATGAGCAACCTGGACTGCTGAGTTTTCTTTCCCAGGGAAAATGGAAAAAGGTTGTGCCCAGGGGGCCCAGGCCCTGACTGCAAGAAATCCTTATATCGAAGGATGGACCCCACACCGAAGTTGTCCCCACCTCAAACTTGTGCTGCCCTGATAGACCCAAGGGAGCCCTACAAACTGACATCAGGAACCTGGACTGCTGAGTTTTCTTTCCCAGGGAAAATGGAAAAAGGTTATGCCCAGGGGCCCCTGGCCCTGACTGCAAAAAATCCTTATATCGAAGGATGGACCCCACACCGAAGTTGTCCCCACCTCAAACTTGTGCTGCCCTGATAGACCCAAGGGAGCCCTACAAACTGACATCAGGAACCTGGACTGCTGAGGTTTCTTTCCCAGGGAAAATGGAAAAAGGATGTGCCCAGGGGCCCCTAGCCCTGACTGCAAAAAATCCTTATATCGAAGGATGGACCTCACACCGAAGTTGTCCCCACGTCAAACTTGTGCTGCCCTGATAGACCCAAGGGAGCCCTACAAACTGACATCAGGAACCTGGACTGCTGAGTTTTCTTTCCCAGGGAAAATGGAAAAAGGTTGTGCCCCGGGGCCCCTGGCCCTGACTGTAAAAAATCCTTATATCGAAGGATGGACCCCACACCGAAGTTGTCCCCACCTCAAACTTGTGCTGCCCTGATAGACCGAAGGGAGCCCTACAAACTGACATCAGGAACCTGGACTGCTGAGTTTTCTTTCCCAGGGAAAATGGAAAAAGGATGTGCCCAGGGGCCCCTGACCCTGGTCCCCTGGCCCTGACTGCAAGAATCCTTATATCGAAGGATGCACCCCACATCGAAGTTGTCCTCACCTCAAACTTGTGCTGCCCTGATAGACCCAAGGGAGCCCTACAAACTGACATCAGGAACCTGGACTGCTGAGTTTTCTTTCCCAGGGAAAATGGAAAAAGGATGTGCCCAGGGGCCCCTGGTCCTGGGCTGGGGCCTCACTGCAAAGAATCCTTATATCGAAGGATGCACCCCACACCGAAGTTGTCCCCACCTCAATCTTGTGCTGCCCTGATAGACCCAAGGGAGCCCTACAAACTGACATCAGCAACCTGGACTGCTGAGTTTTCTTTTCCAGGGAAAATGGAAAAAGGCTGTGCCCAGGGGCCCCTGGCCCTGGGCAGAGACCTCACTACAAAAAATCCTTATATCGAAGGATGGAGCCCACACCGAAGTTGTCCCCATCTCAAACTTGTGCTGCCCTGATAGACCCAAGGGAGCCCTACAAACTGACATCAGGAACCTGGACTGCTGAGTTTTCTTTCCCAGGGAAAATGGCCAAAGGATGTGCCCAGGGGCCCCTAGCCCTGACTGCAAAAAATCCTTATATCGAAGGATGGAGCCCACACCGAATTTGTCCCCACCTCAAACTTGTGCTGCCCTGATACACCCAAGGGAGCCCTACAAACAGACATCAGGAACCTGGACTGGTAAGCTTTCTTTCCCAGGTCAAATGGAAAAGGGACGTGCCCAGGGGCTTGGGCCTGACTTCAAAGAATCCTTATATCGAAGGATGGAGCCCACACCGAAGTTGTCCCCTGTGGAGTTGCGTTATGTATATGTTTTATTATCCCTGTATTATGTATTGGTTTATTCCTTTGTACCCCCGTGTGCAACTTGGTTTATCCCCAGTTTTCCCGCCTTGTCCTCCCTTCCCGCCTTCCCAGTATCTATCCATCACCCTGAAAGAGGCATTTTACCCCCCCCGGGTGCCTTGTCTATCACTCGGTGCCCCTTCCCATCCATCCAGAAGCTTCTACTCAGGGCACCGGGTGATTGGGCGAGGACCTGGGGCTCCCCCCATATCCTTCCCCCATTGGACCCCACCATATCCCCCCATCCCGGAGCCACCCCCTATCCCTATCCCCATTGGTCGTTAGATACCCCTCCCTTACAGTTTATAAGCCAGTGCAAGCACCTTGTGCTTGTTCCTGTTGGCTGGCATCGTTCTAGGACATTTGGCCGCGTTGGGCTACAATAAACTCGGACTTAGCCCCCAGCAGGATCCGCTCTTCATTTACCACCGCGAGGCTTGCTAGCGCTGCTCGGGACCCACAAAGGCACTCTCCAAACCCCAGCTGGGAGCGGCGGAGGGTGCCTCCATCGCCCGCCCTCGCCCCAGGATGAGAGCTAGCCGGGGCTGAGACAAAGGGAACGGGGGCGGGAGCGCGGCAGTCCCCACCTCAAACTTGTGCTGCCCTGATAGACCCAAGGAAGCCCTACAAACTGACATCAGGAACCTGGACTGCTGAGTTTTCTTTCCCAGGGAAGATGGCCAAAGGATATGCCCTGGGGCCCCTGGCCCTGGGACCCTGGCCCTGACTGCAAAAAATCCTTATATCGAAGGATGGACCCCAGACCAATGCTGTCCCCACCTCAAACTTGTGCTGCCTTGATAGACCCAAGGGAGCCCTACAAACTGACATCAGGAACCTGGACTGCTGAGTTTTCTTTCCCAGGGAAAATGGAAAAAGGATGTGCCCAGGGGCCCCTGGCACTGGGTTGGGGCCTGACTGCAAAGAATCCTTATATCGAAGGATGGACCCCACACCGAAGTTGTCCCCACCTCAAACTTGTGCTGCCCTGATACACCCAAGGGAGCCCTACAAACTGACATCAGGAACCTGGACTGGTAAGCTTTCTTACCCAGGTCAAATGGAAAAGGGACGTGCCCAGGGGCCCCTGGCCCTGACTGCAAAGAATCCTTATATCGAAGGATGGAGCCCACACCGAAGTTGTCCCCACCTCAAACTTGTGCTGCCCTGATAGACCCAAGGGAGCCCTACAAACTGACATCAGGAACCTGGACTGCTGAGTTTTCTTTCCCAGGGAAGAATGAAAAAGGACGTGCCAAGGGGCCCCTGACCCTGGGCTGGGACCGGACTGCAAAGAATCCTTATATCGAAGGATAGAGCCCAGACCAAAGTTGTCCCCACCTCAAACTTGTGCTGCTGTGATAGACCCAAGGGAGCCCTACAAACTGACATCAGGAACCTGGACTGCTGAGTTTTCTTTCCCAGGGAAAATGGAAAAAGGATGTGCCCAGGGGTCCCTGGCCCTGACTGGAAAAATCCTTATATCGAAGGATGGACCCCACACCAAATTTGTACCCACCTCAAACTTGTGCTGCCCTGATAGACCCAAGGGAGCCCTACAAACTGACATCAGGAACCTGGACTTCTGAGTTTTCTTTACCAGGGAAAATGGAAAAAGGATGTGCCCAGGGGCCCCTGGCCCTGACTGTAAAAAATCCTTATATCGAAGGATGGACCCCACACCGAAGTTGTCCCCACCTCAAACTTGTGCTGCCCTGATAGACCCAAGGGAGCCCTACAAACTGACATCAGGAACCTGGACTGCAGAGTTTTCTTTCCCAGGGAAAATGGAAAAAGGATGCGCCCAGGGGCCCCTGGCCCTGACTGCAAAAAATCCTTATATCGAAGGATGGACCCCAGACCAAAGTTGTCCCCACCTCAAACTTGTGCTGCCCTGATAGACCCAAGGGAGCCCTACAAACTGACATCAGGAACCTGGACTGCAGAGTTTTCTTTCCCAGGGAAAATGGAAAAAGGTTGTGCCCAGGGGGCCCAGGCCCTGACTGCAAGAAATCCTTATATCGAAGGATGGAGCCCACACCAAAGTTGTCCCCACCTCAAACTTGTGCTGCCCTGAAAGACCCAAGGGAGCCCTACAAACTGACATCAGGAACCTGGACTGCTGAGTTTTCTTTCCCACGGAAAATGGCCAAAGGATGTGCCCAGGGGCCCCTCGCCCTGGGCTGGGGCCTCACTGCAAAAAATCCTTATATCGAAGGATGCACCCCACACCGAAGTTGTCCCCACCTCAAACTTGTGCTGCCCGGATAGACCCAAGGGAGCCCTACAAACTGACATCAGGAACCTGGACTGGTGAGGTTTCTTTCCCAGGGAAAATGGAAAAAGGATGTGCCCAGGGGCCCCTAGCCCTGACTGCAAAAAATCCTTATATCGAAGGATGGACCCCACACCGAAGTTGTCCCCACCTCAAACTTGTGCTGCCCTGATAGACCCAAGGGAGCCCTACAAACTGACATCAAGAACCTGGACTGCTGAGTTTTCTTTCTCAGGGAAAATGGAAAAAGGATGTGCCCAGGGGCCCCTGGCCCTGACTGTAAAAAATCCTTATATCGAAGGATGGACCCCACACCGAAGTTTTCCCCACCTCAAACTTGTGCTGCCCTGATAGACCCAAGGGAGCCCTACAAACTGACATGAGGAACCTGGACTGCTGAGTTTTCTTTCCCAGGGAAAATGGAAAAAGGATGTGCCCAGGGGCCCCTGGCCCTGGGCTTGGGCCTGACTTCAAAGAATCCTTATATCGAAGGATGGAGCCCAGACCAAAATTGTCCTCAACTCAAACTTGTGCTGCCCTGATAGACCGAAGGGAGCCCTACAAACTGACATCAGGAACCTGGACTGCTGAGTTTTCTTTACCAGGGAAAATGGAAAAAGGATGTGCCCAGGGCCCCTGGTCCTGGGCTGGGACCGGACTGCAAAGAATCCTTATATCGAAGGATGCACCCCACACCGAAGTTGTCCCCACCTCAATCTTGTGCTGCCCTGATAGACCCAAGGGAGCCCTACAAACTGACATCAGCAACCTGGACTGCTGAGTTTTCTTTTCCAGGGAAAATGGAAAAAGGCTGTGCCCAGGGGCCCCTGGCCCTGGGCAGAGACCTCACTACAAAAAATCCTTATATCGAAGGATGGAGCCCACACCGAAGTTGTCCCCATCTCAAACTTGTGCTACCCTGATAGACCCAAGGGAGCCCTACAAACTGACATCAGGAACCTGGACTGCTGAGTTTTCTTTCCCAGGGAAAATGGCCAAAGGATGTGCCCAGGGGCCCCTAGCCCTGACTGCAAAAAATCCTTATATCGAAGGATGGAGCCCACACCGAATTTGTCCCCACCTCAAACTTGTGCTGCCCTGATACACCCAAGGGAGCCCTACAAACAGACATCAGGAACCTGGACTGCTGAGTTTTCTTTCCCAGGGAAAATGGAAAAAGGATGTGCCCAGGGGCCCCTGGCACTGGGTTGGGGCCTGACTGCAAAGAATCCTTATATCGAAGGATGGAGCCCACACCGAAGTTGTCCCCATCTCAAACTTGTGCTGCCCTGATAGACCCAAGGGAGCCCTACAAACTGACATCAGGAACCTGGACTGGTAAGCTTTCTTTCCCAGGTCAAATGGAAAAGGGACGTGCCCAGGGGCCCCTGGCCCTGACTGCAAAGAATCCTTATATCGAAGGATGGACCCCACACCGAAGTTGTCCCCACCTCAATCTTGTGCTGCCCTGATAGACCCAAGGGAGCCCTACAAACTGACATCAGCAACCTGGACTGCTGAGTTTTCTTTTCCAGGGAAAATGGAAAAAGGCTGTGCCCAGGGGCCCCTGGCCCTGGGCAGAGACCTCACTACAAAAAATCCTTATATCGAAGGATGGAGCCCACACCGAAGTTGTCCCCATCTCAAACTTGTGCTGCCCTGATAGACCCAAGGGAGCCCTACAAACTGACATCAGGAACCTGGACTGCTGAGTTTTCTTTCCCAGGGAAAATGGCCAAAGGATGTGCCCAGGGGCCCCGGGCCCTGGGCTGGGACCTGACTGCCAGGAATCCTTCTATCGAAGGATTGAGCCCACACCAAAGTTGTCCCCACATCAAATTTGTGCTGCCCTGATAGACCCAAGGAAGCCCTACAAACTGACATGAGCAACCTGGACTGCTGAGTTTTCTTTCCCAGGGAAAATGGAAAAAGGTTGTGCCCAGGGGGCCCAGGCCCTGACTGCAAGAAATCCTTATATCGAAGGATGGAGCCCACACCAAAGTTGTCCCCACCTCAAACTTGTGCTGCCCGGATAGACCCAAGGGAGCCCTACAAACTGACATCAGGAACCTGGACTGCTGAGGTTTCTTTCCCAGGGAAAATGGAAAAAGGATGTGCCCAGGGGCCCC
The DNA here is from genome assembly GCF_050655825.1 of Lonchura striata. Taxonomy (NCBI): domain Eukaryota; kingdom Metazoa; phylum Chordata; class Aves; order Passeriformes; family Estrildidae; genus Lonchura; species Lonchura striata. The sequence goes on along the minus strand of NC_140708.1, from coordinate 8,463,277 downwards.
TAGCCCTGACTGCAAAAAATCCTTATATCGAAGGATGGACCCCACACCGAAGTTGTCCCCACCTCAAACTTGTGCTGCCCTGATAGACCCAAGGGAGCCCTACAAACTGACATCAAGAACCTGGACTGCTGAGTTTTCTTTCTCAGGGAAAATGGAAAAAGGATGTGCCCAGGGGCCCCTGGCCCTGACTGTAAAAAATCCTTATATCGAAGGATGGACCCCACACCGAAGTTTTCCCCACCTCAAACTTGTGCTGCCCTGATAGACCCAAGGGAGCCCTACAAACTGACATGAGGAACCTGGACTGCTGAGTTTTCTTTCCCAGGGAAAATGGAAAAAGGATGTGCCCAGGGGCCCCTGGCCCTGGGCTTGGGCCTGACTTCAAAGAATCCTTATATCGAAGGATGGAGCCCAGACCAAAATTGTCCTCAACTCAAACTTGTGCTGCCCTGATAGACCGAAGGGAGCCCTACAAACTGACATCAGGAACCTGGACTGCTGAGTTTTCTTTCCCAGGGAAAATGGAAAAAGGATGTGCCCAGGGGCCCCTGACCCTGGTCCCCTGGCCCTGACTGCAAAAAATCCTTATATCGAAGGATGCACCCCACATCGAAGTTGTCCCCACCTCAAACTTGTGCTGCCCTGATAGACCCAAGGGAGCCCTACAAACTGACATCAGGAACCTGGACTGCTGAGTTTTCTTTCCCAGGGAAAATGGAAAAAGGATGTGCCCAGGGGCCCCTGGTCCTGGGCTGAGACCGGACTGCAAAGAATCCTTATATCGAAGGATGCACCCCACACCGAAGTTGTCCCCACCTCAATCTTGTGCTGCCCTGATAGACCCAAGGGAGCCCTACAAACTGACATCAGCAACCTGGACTGCTGAGTTTTCTTTTCCAGGGAAAATGGAAAAAGGCTGTGCCCAGGGGCCCCTGGCCCTGGGCAGAGACCTCACTACAAAAAATCCTTATATCGAAGGATGGAGCCCACACCGAAGTTGTCCCCATCTCAAACTTGTGCTGCCCTGATAGACCCAAGGGAGCCCTACAAACTGACATCAGGAACCTGGACTGCTGAGTTTTCTTTCCCAGGGAAAATGGCCAAAGGATGTGCCCAGGGGCCCCTAGCCCTGACTGCAAAAAATCCTTATATCGAAGGATGGAGCCCACACCGAATTTGTCCCCACCTCAAACTTGTGCTGCCCTGATACACCCAAGGGAGCCCTACAAACAGACATCAGGAACCTGGACTGCTGAGTTTTCTTTCCCAGGGAAAATGGAAAAAGGATGTGCCCAAAGGCCCCTGGCACTGGGTTGGGGCCTGACTGCAAAGAATCCTTATATCGAAGGATGGAGCCCACACCGAAGTTGTCCCCATCTCAAACTTGTGCTGCCCTGATAGACCCAAGGGAGCCCTACAAACTGACATCAGGAACCTGGACTGGTAAGCTTTCTTTCCCAGGTCAAATGGAAAAGGGACGTGCCCAGGGGCCCCTGGCCCTGAGTGCAAAGAATCCTTATATCGAAGGATGGACCCCACACCGAAGTTGTCCCCACCTCAATCTTGTGCTGCCCTGATAGACCCAAGGGAGCCCTACAAACTGACATCAGCAACCTGGACTGCTGAGTTTTCTTTTCCAGGGAAAATGGAAAAAGGCTGTGCCCAGGGGCCCCTGGCCCTGGGCAGAGACCTCACTACAAAAAATCCTTATATCGAAGGATGGAGCCCACACCGAAGTTGTCCCCATCTCAAACTTGTGCTGCCCTGATAGACCCAAGGGAGCCCTACAAACTGACATCAGGAACCTGGACTGCTGAGTTTTCTTTCCCAGGGAAAATGGCCAAAGGATGTGCCCAGGGGCCCCGGGCCCTGGGCTGGGACCTGACTGCAGGAATCCTTCTATCGAAGGATTGAGCCCACACCAAAGTTGTCCCCACATCAAATTTGTGCTGCCCTGATAGACCCAAGGAAGCCCTACAAACTGACATCAGCAACCTGGACTGCTGAGTTTTCTTTCCCAGGGAAAATGGAAAAAGGTTGTGCCCAGGGGCCCCAGACCCTGGGCTGGGCCTTGACTGCCAAAAATCCTTATATCGAAGGATGCATCCCACACCAAAGTTGTCCCCACCTCAATCTTGTGCTGCCCTGATAGACCCAAGGGAGCCCTACAAACTGACATCAGGAACCTGGACTGCTGAGTTTTCTTTCCCAGGGAAGATGGCCAAAGGATGTGCCCTGGGGCCCCTGGCCCTGGGACCCTGGCCCTGACTGCAAAAAATCCTTATATCGAAGGATGGACCCCAGACCAATGCTGTCCCCACCTCAAACTTGTGCTGCCTTGATAGACCCAAGGAAGCCCTACAAACTGACATCAGGAACCTGGACTTCTGATTTTTCTTTCCCAGGGAAAATGGAAAAAGGTTGTGCACAGGGGCCCCTGGCCCTGGGCTAGCACATGACTGCAAATAATCCTTATATCGAAGGATGGACCCCACACCAAAGTTGTCCCCACATCAAATTTGTGCTGCCCTGATAGACCCAAGGAAGCCCTACAAACTGACATCAGCAACCTGGACTGCTGAGTTTTCTTTCCCAGGGAAAATGGAAAAAGGTTGTGCCCAGGGGCCCCAGGCCCTGGGCTGGGCCTTGACTGCCAAAAATCCTTATATCGAAGGATGCATCCCACACCAAAGTTGTCCCCACCTCAATCTTGTGCTGCCCTGATAGACCCAAGGGAGCCCTACAAACTGACATCAGGAACCTGGACTGCTGAGTTTTCTTTCCCAGGGAAGATGGCCAAAGGATGTGCCCTGGGGCCCCTGGCCCTGGGACCCTGGCCCTGACTGCAAAAAATCCTTATATCGAAGGATGGACCCCAGACCAATGCTGTCCCCACCTCAAACTTGTGCTGCCTTGATAGACCCAAGGAAGCCCTACAAACTGACATCAGGAACCTGGACTGCTGAGTTTTCTTTCCCAGGGAAAATGGAAAAAGGATGTGCCCAGGGGCCCCTGGCACTGGGTTGGGGCCTGACTGCAAAGAATCCTTATATCGAAGGATGGACCCCACACCGAAGTTGTCCCCACCTCAAACTTGTGCTGCCCTGATACACCCAAGGGAGCCCTACAAACTGACATCAGGAACCTAGACTGGTAAGCTTTCTTACCCAGGTCAAATGGAAAAGGGACGTGCCCAGGGGCCCCTGGCCCTGACTGCAAAGAATCCTTATATCGAAGGATGGAGCCCACACCGAAGTTGTCCCCACCTCAAACTTGTGCTGCCCTGATAGACCCAAGGGAGCCCTACAAACTGACATCAGGAACCTGGACTGCTGAGTTTTCTTTCCCAGGGAAGAATGAAAAAGGACGTGCCAAGGGGACCCTGACCCTGGGCTGGGACCGGACTGCAAAGAATCCTTATATCGAAGGATAGAGCCCAGACCAAAGTTGTCCCCACCTCAAACTTGTGCTGCTGTGATAGACCCAAGGGAGCCCTACAAACTGACATCAGGAACCTGGACTGCTGAGTTTTCTTTCCCAGGGAAAATGGAAAAAGGATGTGCCCAGGGGTCCCTGGCCCTGACTGGAAAAATCCTTATATCGAAGGATGGACCCCACACCGAAGTTGTCCCCACCTCAAACTTGTGCTGCCCTGATACACCCAAGGGAGCCCTACAAACTGACATCAGGAACCTAGACTGGTAAGCTTTCTTACCCAGGTCAAATGGAAAAGGGACGTGCCCAGGGGCCCCTGGCCCTGACTGCAAAGAATCCTTATATCGAAGGATGGAGCCCACACCGAAGTTGTCCCCACCTCAAACTTGTGCTGCCCTGATAGACCCAAGGGAGCCCTACAAACTGACATCAGGAACCTGGACTGCTGAGTTTTCTTTCCCAGGGAAGAATGAAAAAGGACGTGCCAAGGGGCCCCTGACCCTGGGCAGGGACCGGACTGCAAAGAATCCTTATATCGAAGGATAGAGCCCAGACCAAAGTTGTCCCCACCTCAAACTTGTGCTGCTGTGATAGACCCAAGGGAGCCCTACAAACTGACATCAGGAACCTGGACTGCTGAGTTTTCTTTCCCAGGGAAAATGGAAAAAGGATGTGCCCAGGGGTCCCTGGCCCTGACTGGAAAAATCCTTATATCGAAGGATGGACCCCACACCAAATTTGTACCCACCTCAAACTTGTGCTGCCCTGATAGACCCAAGGGAGCCCTACAAACTGACATCAGGAACCTGGACTTCTGAGTTTTCTTTACCAGGGAAAATGGAAAAAGGATGTGCCCAGGGGCCCCTGGCCCTGACTGTAAAAAATCCTTATATCGAAGGATGGAGCCCACACCGAAGTTGTCCCCACCTCAAACTTGTGCTGCCCTGATAGACCCAAGGGAGCCCTACAAACTGACATCAGGAACCTGGACTGCTGAGTTTTCTTTCCCAGGGAAAATGGAAAAAGGATGCGCCCAGGGGCCCCTGGCCCTGACTGCAAAAAATCCTTATATCGAAGGATGGACCCCAGACCAAAGTTGTCCCCACCTCAAACTTGTGCTGCCCTGATAGACCCAAGGGAGCCCTACAAACTGACATCAGGAACCTGGACTGCAGAGTTTTCTTTCCCAGGGAAAATGGAAAAAGGTTGTGCCCAGGGGGCCCAGGCCCTGACTGCAAGAAATCCTTATATCGAAGGATGGAGCCCACACCAAAGTTGTCCCCACCTCAAACTTGTGCTGCCCTGAAAGACCCAAGGGAGTCCTACAAACTGACATCAGGAACCTGGACTGCTGAGTTTTCTTTCCCACGGAAAATGGCCAAAGGATGTGCCCAGGGGCCCCTCGCCCTGGGCTGGGGCCTCACTGCAAAAAATCCTTATATCGAAGGATGGAGCCCACACCGAAGTTGTCCCCACCTCAAACTTGTGCTGCCCGGATAGACCCAAGGGAGCCCTACAAACTGACATCAGGAACCTGGACTGCTGAGGTTTCTTTCCCAGGGAAAATGGAAAAAGGATGTACCCAGGGGCCCCTAGCCCTGACTGCAAAAAATCCTTATATCGAAGGATGGACCCCACACCGAAGTTGTCCCCACCTCAAACTTGTGCTGCCCTGATAGACCCAAGGGAGCCCTACAAACTGACATCAAGAACCTGGACTGCTGAGTTTTCTTTCTCAGGGAAAATGGAAAAAGGATGTGCCCAGGGGCCCCTGGCCCTGACTGTAAAAAATCCTTATATCGAAGGATGGACCCCACACCGAAGTTTTCCCCACCTCAAACTTGTGCTGCCCTGATAGACCCAAGGGAGCCCTACAAACTGACATGAGGAACCTGGACTGCTGAGTTTTCTTTCCCAGGGAAAATGGAAAAAGGATGTGCCCAGGGGCCCCTGGCCCTGGGCTTGGGCCTGACTTCAAAGAATCCTTATATCGAAGGATGGAGCCCAGACCAAAATTGTCCTCAACTCAAACTTGTGCTGCCCTGATAGACCGAAGGGAGCCCTACAAACTGACATCAGGAACCTGGACTGCTGAGTTTTCTTTCCCAGGGAAAATGGAAAAAGGATGTGCCCAGGGGCCCCTGACCCTGGTCCCCTGGCCCTGACTGCAAAAAATCCTTATATCGAAGGATGCACCCCACATCGAAGTTGTCCCCACCTCAAACTTGTGCTGCCCTGATAGACCCAAGGGAGCCCTACAAACTGAAATCAGGAACCTGGACTGCTGAGTTTTCTTTCCCAGGGAAAATGGAAAAAGGATGTGCCCAGGGGCCCCTGGTCCTGGGCTGGGACCGGACTGCAAAGAATCCTTATATCGAAGGATGCACCCCACACCGAAGTTGTCCCCACCTCAATCTTGTGCTGCCCTGATAGACCCAAGGGAGCCCTACAAACTGACATCAGCAACCTGGACTGCTGAGTTTTCTTTTCCAGGGAAAATGGAAAAAGGCTGTGCCCAGGGGCCCCTGGCCCTGGGCAGAGACCTCACTACAAAAAATCCTTATATCGAAGGATGGAGCCCACACCGAAGTTGTCCCCATCTCAAACTTGTGCTGCCCTGATAGACCCAAGGGAGCCCTACAAACTGACATCAGGAACCTGGACTGCTGAGTTTTCTTTCCCAGGGAAAATGGCCAAAGCATGTGCCCAGGGGCCCCTAGCCCTGACTGCAAAAAATCCTTATATCGAAGGATGGAGCCCACACCGAATTTGTCCCCACCTCAAACTTGTGCTGCCCTGATACACCCAAGGGAGCCCTACAAACAGACATCAGGAACCTGGACTGCTGAGTTTTCTTTCCCAGGGAAAATGGAAAAAGGATGTGCCCAGGGGCCCCTGGCACTGGGTTGGGGCCTCACTGCAAAGAATCCTTATATCGAAGGATGGAGCCCACACCGAAGTTGTCCCCATCTCAAACTTCTGCTGCCCTGATAGACCCAAGGGAGGCCTACAAACTGACATCAGGAACCTGGACTGGTAAGCTTTCTTTCCCAGGTCAAATGGAAAAGGGACGTGCCCAGGGGCCCCTGGCCCTGAGTGCAAAGAATCCTTATATCGAAGGATGGACCCCACACCGAAGTTGTCCCCACCTCAATCTTGTGCTGCCCTGATAGACCCAAGGGAGCCCTACAAACTGACATCAGCAACCTGGACTGCTGAGTTTTCTTTTCCAGGGAAAATGGAAAAAGGCTGTGCCCAGGGGCCCCTGGCCCTGGGCAGAGACCTCACTACAAAAAATCCTTATATCGAAGGATGGAGCCCACACCGAAGTTGTCCCCATCTCAAACTTGTGCTGCCCTGATAGACCCAAGGGAGCCCTACAAACTGACATCAGGAACCTGGACTGCTGAGTTTTCTTTCCCAGGGAAAATGGCCAAAGGATGTGCCCAGGGGCCCCGGGCCCTGGGCTGGGACCTGACTGCCAGGAATCCTTCTATCGAAGGATTGAGCCCACACCAAAGTTGTCCCCACATCAAATTTGTGCTGCCCTGATAGACCCAAGGAAGCCCTACAAACTGACATGAGCAACCTGGACTGCTGAGTTTTCTTTCCCAGGGAAAATGGAAAAAGGTTGTGCCCAGGGGGCCCAGGCCCTGACTGCAAGAAATCCTTATATCGAAGGATGGAGCCCACACCAAAGTTGTCCCCACCTCAAACTTGTGCTGCCCTGAAAGACCCAAGGGAGCCCTACAAACTGACATCAGGAACCTGGACTGCTGAGTTTTCTTTCCCACGGAAAATGGCCAAAGGATGTGCCCAGGGGCCCCTCGCCCTGGGCTGGGGCCTCACTGCAAAAAATCCTTATATCGAAGGATGGAGCCCACACCGAAGTTGTCCCCACCTCAAACTTGTGCTGCCCGGATAGACCCAAGGGAGCCCTACAAACTGACATCAGGAACCTGGACTGCTGAGGTTTCTTTCCCAGGGAAAATGGAAAAAGGATGTGCCCAGGGGCCCCTAGCCCTGACTGCAAAAAATCCTTATATCGAAGGATGGACCCCACACCGAAGTTGTCCCCACCTCAAACTTGTGCTGCCCTGATAGACCCAAGGGAGCCCTACAAACTGACATCAAGAACCTGGACTGCTGAGTTTTCTTTCTCAGGGAAAATGGAAAAAGGATGTGCCCAGGGGCCCCTGGCCCTGACTGTAAAAAATCCTTATATCGAAGGATGGATCCCACACCGAAGTTTTCCCCACCTCAAACTTGTGCTGCCCTGATAGACCCAAGGGAGCCCTACAAACTGACATGAGGAACCTGGACTGCTGAGTTTTCTTTCCCAGGGAAAATGGAAAAAGGATGTGCCCAGGGGCCCCTGGCCCTGGGCTTGGGCCTGACTTCAAAGAATCCTTATATCGAAGGATGGAGCCCAGACCAAAATTGTCCTCAACTCAAACTTGTGCTGCCCTGATAGACCGAAGGGAGCCCTACAAACTGACATCAGGAACCTGGACTGCTGAGTTTTCTTTCCCAGGGAAAATGGAAAAAGGATGTGCCCAGGGGCCCCTGACCCTGGTCCCCTGGCCCTGACTGCAAAAAATCCTTATATCGAAGGATGCACCCCACATCGAAGTTGTCCCCACCTCAAACTTGTGCTGCCCTGATAGACCCAAGGGAGCCCTACAAACTGACATCAGGAACCTGGACTGCTGAGTTTTCTTTCCCAGGGAAAATGGAAAAAGGATGTGCCCAGGGGCCCCTGGTCCTGGGCTGGGTCCGGACTGCAAAGAATCCTTATATCGAAGGATGCACCCCACACCGAAGTTGTCCCCACCTCAATCTTGTGCTGCCCTGATAGACCCAAGGGAGCCCTACAAACTGACATCAGCAACCTGGACTGCTGAGTTTTCTTTTCCAGGGAAAATGGCCAAAGGATGTGCCCAGGGGCCCCTAGCCCTGACTGCAAAAAATCCTTATATCGAAGGATGGAGCCCACACCGAATTTGTCCCCACCTCAAACTTGTGCTGCCCTGATACACCCAAGGGAGCCCTACAAACAGACATCAGGAACCTGGACTGCTGAGTTTTCTTTCCCAGGGAAAATGGAAAAAGGATGTGCCCAGGGGCCCCTGGCACTGGGTTGGGGCCTGACTGCAAAGAATCCTTATATCGAAGGATGGAGCCCACACCGAAGTTGTCCCCATCTCAAACTTGTGCTGCCCTGATAGACCCAAGGGAGCCCTACAAACTGACATCAGGAACCTGGACTGGTAAGCTTTCTTTAACAGGTCAAATGGAAAAGGGACGTGCCCAGGGGCCCCTGGCCCTGACTGCAAAGAATCCTTATATCGAAGGATGGACCCCACACCGAAGTTGTCCCCACCTCAATCTTGTGCTGCCCTGATAGACCCAAGGGAGCCCTACAAACTGACATCAGGAACCTGGACTGCTGAGTTTTCTTTCCCAGGGAAAATGGCCAAAGGATGTGCCCAGGGGCCCCGGGCCCTGGGCTGGGACCTGACTGCCAGGAATCCTTCTATCGAAGGATTGAGCCCACACCAAAGTTGTCCCCACATCAAATTTGTGCTGCCCTGATAGACCCAAGGAAGCCCTACAAACTGACATCAGCAACCTGGACTGCTGAGTTTTCTTTCCCAGGGAAAATGGAAAAAGGTTGTGCCCAGGGGCCCCAGGCCCTGGGCTGGGCCTTGACTGCCAAAAATCCATATATCGAAGGATGCATCCCACACCAAAGTTGTCCCCACCTCAATCTTGTGCTGCCCTGATAGACCCAAGGGAGCCCTACAAACTGACATCAGGAACCTGGACTGCTGAGTTTTCTTTCCCAGGGAAAATGGAAAAAGGATGTGCCCAGGGGCCCCTGGTCCTGGGCTGGGACCGGACTGCAAAGAATCCTTATATCGAAGGATGCACCCCACACCGAAGTTGTCCCCACCTCAATCTTGTGCTGCCCTGATAGACCCAAGGGAGCCCTACAAACTGACATCAGGAACCTGGACTGCTGAGTTTTCTTTCCCAGGGAAAATGGAAAAAGGCTGTGCCCAGGGGCCCCTGGCCCTGGGCAGAGACCTCACTACAAAAAATCCTTATATCGAAGGATGGAGCCCACACCGAAGTTGTCCCCATCTCAAACTTGTGATGCCCTGATAGACCCAAGGGAGCCCTACAAACTGACATCAGGAACCTGGACTGCTGAGTTTTCTTTCCCAGGGAAAATGGCCAAAGGATGTGCCCAGGGGCCCCTAGCCCTGACTGCAAAAAATCCTTATATCGAAGGATGGAGCCCACACCGAATTTGTCCCCACCTCAAACTTGTGCTGCCCTGATACACCCAAGGGAGCCCTACAAACAGACATCAGGAACCTGGACTGCTGAGTTTTCTTTCCCAGGGAAAATGGAAAAAGGATGTGCCCAGGGGCCCCTGGCACTGGGTTGGGGCCTGACTGCAAAGAATCCTTATATCGAAGGATGGAGCCCACACCGAAGTTGTCCCCATCTCAAACTTGTGCTGCCCTGATAGACCCAAGGGAGCCCTACAAACTGACATCAGGAACCTGGACTGGTAAGCTTTCTTTAACAGGTCAAATGGAAAAGGGACGTGCCCAGGGGCCCCTGGCCCTGACTGCAAAGAATCCTTATATCGAAGGATGGACCCCACACCGAAGTTGTCCCCACCTCAAACTTGTGCTGCCCTGATAGACCCAAGGGAGCCCTACAAACTGACATCAGCAACCTGGACTGCTGAGTTTTCTTTTCCAGGGAAAATGGAAAAAGGCTGTGCCCAGGGGCCCCTGGCCCTGGGCAGAAACCTCACTACAAAAAATCCTTATATCGAAGGATGGAGCCCACACCGAAGTTGTCCCCATCTCAAACTTGTGCTGCCCTGATAGACCCAAGGGAGCCCTACAAACTGACATCAGGAACCTGGACTGCTGAGTTTTCTTTCCCAGGGAAAATGGCCAAAGGATGTGCCCAGGGGCCCCGGGCCCTGGGCTGGGACCTGACTGCCAGGAATCCTTCTATCGAAGGATTGAGCCAACACCAAAGTTGTCCCCACATCAAATTTGTGCTGCCCTGATAGACCCAAGGAAGCCCTACAAACTGACATCAGCAACCTGGACTGCTGAGTTTTCTTTCCCAGGGAAAATGGAAAAAGGTTGTGCCCAGGGGCCCCAGGCCCTGGGCTGGGCCTTGACTGCCAAAAATCCTTATATCGAAGGATGCATCCCACACCAAAGTTGTCCCCACCTCAATCTTGTGCTGCCCTGATAGACCCAAGGGAGCCCTACAAACTGACATCAGGAACCTGGACTGCTGAGTTTTCTTTCCCAGGGAAGATGGCCAAAGGATGTGCCCTGGGGCCCCTGGCCCTGGGACCCTGGCCCTGACTGCAAAAAATCCTTATATCGAAGGATGGACCCCAGACCAATGCTGTCCCCACCTCAAACTTGTGCTGCCTTGATAGACCAAGGAAGCCCTACAAACTGACATCAGCAACCTGGACTTCTGAGTTTTCTTTCCCAGGGAAAATGGCCAAAGGATGTGCACAGGGGCCCCTGGCCCTGGGCTAGCACATGACTGCAAATAATCCTTATATCGAAGGATGGACCCCACACCGAAGTTGTCCCCACCTCAAACTTGTGCTGCCCTGATACACCCAAGGGAGCCCTACAAACTGACATCAGGAACCTGGACTGCTGAGTTTTCTTTCCCAGGGAAAATGGCCAAAGGATATGACCTGGGGCCCCTGGTCCTGGGCTGGGGCCTCACTGCAAAAAATCCTTATATCGAAGGATGGAGCCCACAGCAATGTTGTCCCCAACTCTAAGTTGTGCTGCCCTGATAGACCCAAGGAAGCCCTACAAACTGACATCAGGAACCTGGACTGCTGAGTTTTCTTTCCCAGGGAAAATGGAAAAAGGATGTGCCCAGGGGCCCCTGGCCCTGGGCTGGGGCCTCACTGCAAAAAATCCTTATATCGAAGGATGGACCCCACACCGAAGATGTCCCCACCTCAAACTTGTGCTGCCCTGATAGACCCAAGGGAGCCCTACAAACTGACATCAGGAACCTGGACTGCTGAGTTTTCTTTCCCAGGGAAAATGGAAAAAGGATGTGCCCAGGGGCCCCTGGCCCTGACTGCTAAAAATCCTTATATGGAAGGATGGAGCCCAGACCGAAGTTGTCCTCAACTCAAACTTGTGCTGCCCTGATAGACCGAAGGGAGGTCTACAAACTGACATCAGGAACCTGGACTGCTGAGTTTTCTTTCCTAGGGAAAATGGCCAAAGGATGTGCCCAGGTGATCTCCCAAACCCTGTTCAAGGTACTCACCGTCCTTCCATGAGACAGCCCTGGGAGCCCCCCATAAACTCCTCTTCTCCAGCAGCTCCATGCAAAAGCAGGACGCGGCAAAGCCTCGCCTTTAAATAACCTCCCCCCAGAGGGATCCGCCCCTCTTCCTCATCATCTTAACAGCTCACACCTGTGTCTGCTCTGAGCCCTCATCAAGTTAGCAGCTCACACCTGCCACTGTTGCCACTCTCCAACAGCATCTCTTGGTCTCTCCCTCTCCAGCACACAGCCCACTTCTCACAGACACAGATCCAACAAAACTCTGCTACAGGTGTCGGCTTTTCTTAATCCACCTGGTTACACGATTAAAACACATACATGCATTGATGGTCATTGAGAGAAAGCTTTTTACTGGAGAAAACAATCCTTTTGCCGGCACCCTTTGATACACCTTTGGAAAAAGCAGAATCTGCACCAACTCCTAAGACCCCTGCCGAGGAACCCAGACCTGCCTGGGAAACCCAAAGCAGCAGACCTTGAAAAAGGAGGGGAAAAGTCAAGCTTGGAGTGGAAAAAGAGGATAGAAGTACAGCAGGCTTTAAAAATGCCTGCACAGAGCAATAGTGGGAACCAGACACATTTATTCTTTCCTTGCTTTCTGCGATTACATAAATAGGAAGTAAGAACACGTTAAAAAAAAGGCAGAGCTAGAATTTTACAAGAATTTATTTTGGCAGGCTGCATGAAAAACACCTCTTCCGGGACTGCGATGCCTTTTGGGGAATGTTAGAGAACAGAGGCAAAGGCCGGGAGCCCTTTTTGTTCCCTTCAGGACCTGCAGCCATTTTCCCTGGGAAAGAAAACTCAGCAGTCCAGGTTCCTGATGTCAGTTTGTAGGGCTCCCTTGGGTCTATCAGGGCAGCAAAAGTTTGAGGTGGGGACAACTTCGGTGTGGAGTCCATCCTTCGATATAAGGATTTTTTGCAGTGAGGCCCCAGCCCAGGGCCAGGGGCCCCTGGGCACATCCTTTTTCCATTTTCCTATGGAAAGAAAACACAGCAGTCAAGGTTCCTGATGTCAGTTTGTAGGGCTCCCTTGGGTCTATCAGGGCAGCACAAGTTTGAGGTGGGGACAACTTCGGTGTGTGGTCCATCCTTCGATATAAGGAGTTTTTGCAGTCAGGGCCACGGGCCCAGGCCCAGGGGCTCCTGGGCACATCCTTTTTCCATTTTCCCTGGGAAAGAAACCTCAGCAGTCCAGGTTCCTGATGTCAGTTTGTAGGGCTCCCTTGGGTCTATCAGGGCAGCACAAGTTTGAGGTGGGGACAACTTCGGTGTGGGGTGCATGCTTTGATATAAGGATTTTTTGCAGTCAGGGCTAGGGGCCCCTGGGCACATCCTTTGGACATTTTCACTGGGAAAGAAAACTCAGCAGTCCAGGTTCCTGATGTCAGTTTGCAGGGCTCCCTTGGGTCTATCAGGGCAGCACAAGATTGAGGTGGGAACAACTTCGGTCTGGGCTCCATCCTTCGATATAAGGATTTTTTGCAGTCAGGGCCCAGCCCAGGGCCACAAGCCCGTGGGCACATCCTTTTTCCATTTTCCCTGGGAAAGAAAACTCAGCAGTCCAGGTTCCTGATGTCAGTTTGTAGGGCTCCCTTGGGTCTATCAGGGCAGCACAAGTTTGAGGTGGGGACAACTTCGGTGTGGGGTCCATCTTTCGATATAAGGACTTTTTGCAGTGCTGGCCCAGCTCATGGCCAGGGGCCCCTGGGCACATCCTCTGGCCATTTTCCCTGGGAAAGAAAACTCAGCAGTCCAGGTTCCTGATGTCAGTTTGTAGGGCTCCCTTGGGTCTATCAGGGCAGCACAATTTTGAGGTGGGGACAAATTCGGTCTGGGCTCCATCCTTTGATATAAGGATTTTTGGCAGCGAGGGCCAGGGGCCCCTGGGCACATCCTTTTCCATTTTCCCTGGAAAGAAAACTCAGCAGTCCAGGTTCCTGATGTCAGTTTGTAGGGCTCCCTTGGGTCTATCAGGGCAGCACAAGTTTGAGGTGGGGACAACTTCGGTGTGGGGTCCACCCTTCGATATAAGGATTTTTTGCAGTCAGGGCCAGGGGCCCCTGGGCACATCCTTTTTCCATTTTCCCTGGGAAAGAAAACTCAGCAGTCCAGGTTCCTGATGTCAGTTTGTAGGGCTCCCTTGGGTCTATCAGGGCAGCACAAGTTTGAGGTGGGGACATCTTCGGTGTGGGGTCCATCCTTCGATATAAGGATTTTTTGCAGTCAGGTTCCAGCCCAGGGCCAGGGGACCCGGGGCACATCCTTTTTCCATTTTCCCTGGGAAAGAAAACTCAGCAGTCCAGGTTCCTGATGTCAGTTTGTAGGGTTCCCTTGGGTCTATCAGGGCAGCACAAGATTGAGGTGGGGACACCTTCGGTGTGGAGTCCATCCTTCGATATAAGGATTTTTGCAGTCAGGGCCAGGGGCCCCTGGGCACATCCTTTTTCCATTTTCCCTGGGAAAGAAAGCTCAGCAGTCCAGGTTCCTGATGTCAGTTTGTAGGGCTCCCTTGGGTCTATAAGGGCAGCACAAGTTTGAGGTGGGGACAACTTTGGTGTGGGCTCCATCCTTCGATATAAGGATTTTTTGCAGTCAGGGCCAGGGGACCAGGGTCAGGGGCCCCTGGGCACATCCTTTGGCCGTTTTCCCTGGGAAAGAAAACTCAGCAGTCCAGGTTCCTGATGTCAGTTTGTAGGGCTCCCTTGGGTGTATCAGGGCAGCACAAGTTTGAGGTGGGGACAACTTCGGTGTGGGCTCCATCCTTCGATATAAGGATTTTTTGCAGTCAGGGCCAGGGGCCCCTGGGCACATCCTTTTTCCATTTTCCCTGGGAAAGAAAACTCAGCAGTCCAGGTTCCTGATGTCAGTTTGTAGGGCTCCCTTGGGTCTATCAGGGCAGCACAAGTTTGAGGTGGGGACATCTTCGGTGTGGGGTCCATCCTTCGATATAAGGATTTTTTGTAGTGAGGCCCCAGCACAGTGCCAGGGACCCCTGGACACATCCTTTTTCCATTTTCCCTGGGAAAGAAAACTCAGCAGACCAGGTTCCTGATGTCAGTTTGTTGGGCTCCCTTGGGTCTATCAGGGCAGCACAAGTTTGAGGTGGGGACAAATTCGGTGTGGGCTCCATCCTTCGATATAAGGATTTTTTGCAGTAAGGGCCAGGGGCCCCTGGGCACATCCTTTTTCCATTTTCCCTGGGAAAGAAAACTCAGCAGTCCAGGTTCCTGATATCAGTTTGTAGGGCTCCCTTGGGTCTATCAGGGCAGCACAAGTTTGAGGTGGGGACAACTTCGGTGTGGGCTCCATCCTTCGATATAAGGATTTTTTGCAGTCACGGCTAGGGGCCCCTGGGCACAACCTTTGGCCATTTTCCCTGGGAAAGGAAACTCATCAGTCCAAGTTCCTGATGTCAGTTTGTAGGGCTCCCTTGCCTCTATCAGGGCAGCACAATTTTAATGTGGGGATAACTTCGGTGTGGGCTCCATCCTTCGATATAAGGATTCTTTGCAGTGAGGCCCCAGCCCAGGGCCAGGGGCCCCTGGGCACATCCTTTTTCCATTTTCCCTGGGAAAGAAAACTCAGCAGTCCAGGTTCCTGATGTCAGTTTGTAGGGCTCCCTTGGGTCTATCAGGGCAGCACAAGTTTCAGGTGGGGACATCTTCGGTGTGGGGTCCATCCTTCGATATAAGGATTTTTTGCAGTCAGGCCCCAGCCCAGGGCCAGGGGAGCCGGGGCACAACCTTTTTCCATTTACCCTGGGAAAGAAAACTCAGCAGTCCAGGTTCCTCATGTCAGTTTGTAGGGCTCCCTTGGGTCTATCAGGGCAGCACAAGTTTGAGGTGGGGACAACTTTGGTGTGGGGTCCATCCTTCGATATAAGGATTTTTTGAAGTCAGGGTCAGGGGCCCCCGGGCATATCCTTTTTCCATTTTCCCTGGGAAAGAAAACTCAGCAGTCCAGGTTCGTGATGTCAGTTTGTAGGGCTCCCTTGGGTCTATCAGGGCAGCACAAGTTTGAGGTGGGGACAAATTCGGTGTGGGGTCCATCCTTCGATATATGGATTTTTTGCAGTCAGGGCCAGGGGCCCCTGGGCACATCCTTTTTCCATTTTCCCTGGGAAAGAAAACTCAGCAGTCCAGGTTCCTGATGTCAGTTTGTTGGGCTCCCTTGGGTCTATCAGGGCAGCACAAGTTTGAGGTGGGGACAATTTCGGTGTGGGGTCCATCCTTCGATATAAGGATTCTTTGCAGTGAGGCCCCAGCCCAGGGCCAGGTGCCCCTGGGCACATCCTTTTTCCATTTTCCCTGGGAAAGAAAACTCAGCAGTCCAGGTTCCTGATGTCAGTTTGTAGGGCTCCCTTGGGTCTATCAGGGCAGCTCAAGTTTGAGGTGGGGACAACTTCGGTGTGGGGTCCATCCTTCAATATAAGGATTTTTTGCAGTCAGGGCCAGGGGCCCAGGGCCAGGGGCCCCTGGGTACATCCTTTTTCCATTTTCCCTGGGAAAGAAAACTCAGCAGTCCAGGTTCCTGATGTCAGTTTGTTGGGCTCCCTGGGGTCTATCAGGGCAGCACAAGTTTGAGGTGGGGACAACTTCGGTGTGGGGTCCATCCTTCGATATAAGGATTTTTTCCAGTCAGGGCTAGGGGCCCTTGGGCACATCCTTTATCCATTTTCCCTGGGAAAGAAAACTCAGCAGTCCAGGTTCCTGATGTCAGTTTGTAGGGCTCCCTTGGGTCTATCTGGGCAGCACAAGTTTGAGGTGGGGACATCTTCGGTGTGGGGTCCATCCTTCGATATAAGGATTTTTTGCAGTCAGGTTCCAGCCCAGGGCCAGGGGCCCCTGGGCACATCCTTTTTCCATTTTCCCTGGGAAAGAAAACTCAGCAGTCCAGGTTCCTGATGTCAGTTTGTAGGGTTCCCTTGGGTCTATCAGGGCAGCACAAGATTGAGGTGGGGACACCTTCGGTGTGGAGTCCATCCTTCGATATAAGGATTTTTTGCAGTCAGGGCCAGGGGCCCCTGGGCACATCCTTTTTCCATTTTCCCTGGGAAAGAAAGCTCAGCAGTCCAGGTTGCTGATGTCAGTTTGTAGGGCTCCCTTGGGTCTATAAGGGCAGCACAAGTTTGAGGTGGGGACAACTTTGGTGTGGGCTCCATCCTTCGATATAAGGATTTTTTGCAGTCAGGGCCAGGGGACCAGGGTCAGGGGCCCCTGGGCACATCCTTTGGCCGTTTTCCCTGGGAAAGAAAACTCAGCAGTCCAGGTTCCTGATGTCAGTTTGTAGGGCTCCCTTGGGTGTATCAGGGCAGCACAAGTTTGAGGTGGGGACAACTTCGGTGTGGGCTCCATCCTTCGATATAAGGATTTTTTGCAGTCAGGGCCAGGGGCCCCTGGGCACATCCTTTTTCCATTTTCCCTGGGAAAGAAAACTCAGCAGTCCAGGTTCCTGATGTCAGTTTGTAGGGCTCCCTTGGGTCTATCAGGGCAGCACAAGTTTGAGGTGGGGACATCTTCGGTGTGGGGTCCATCCTTCGATATAAGGATTTTTTGTAGTGAGGCCCCAGCACAGTGCCAGGGACCCCTGGACACATCCTTTTTCCATTTTCCCTGGGAAAGAAAACTCAGCAGTCCAGGTTCCTGATGTCAGTTTGTTGGGCTCCCTTGGGTCTATCAGGGCAGCACAAGTTTGAGGTGGGGACAAATTCGGTGTGGGCTCCATCCTTCGATATAAGGATTTTTTGCAGTCAGGGCCAGGGGCCCCTGGGCACATCCTTTTTCCATTTTCCCTGGGAAAGAAAACTCAGCAGTCCAGGTTCCTGATATCAGTTTGTAGGGCTCCCTTGGGTCTATCAGGGCAGCACAAGTTTGAGGTGGGGACAACTTCGGTGTGGGCTCCATCCTTCGATATAAGGATTTTTTGCAGTCACGGCTAGGGGCCCCTGGGCACAACCTTTGGCCATTTTCCCTGGGAAAGGAAACTCATCAGTCCAAGTTCCTGATGTCAGTTTGTAGGGCTCCCTTGCCTCTATCAGGGCAGCACAATTTTAATGTGGGGACAACTTCGGTGTGGGCTCCATCCTTCGATATAAGGATTCTTTGCAGTGAGGCCCCAGCCCAGGGCCAGGGGCCCCTGGGCACATCCTTTTTCCATTTTCCCTGGGAAAGAAAACTCAGCAGTCCAGGTTCCTGATGTCAGTTTGTAGGGCTCCCTTGGGTCTATCAGGGCAGCACAAGTTTCAGGTGGGGACATCTTCGGTGTGGGGTCCATCCTTCGATATAAGGATTTTTTGCAGTCAGGCCCCAGCCCAGGGCCAGGGGAGCCGGGGCACATCCTTTTTCCATTTTCCCTGGGAAAGAAAACTCAGCAGTCCAGGTTCCTGATGTCAGTTTGTAGGGCTCCCTTGGGTCTATCAGGGCAGCACAAGTTTGAGGTGGGGACAACTTTAGTGTGGGGTCCATCCTTCGATATAAGGATTTTTTGAAGTCAGGGTCAGGGGCCCCCGGGCACATCCTTTTTCCATTTTCCCTGGGAAAGAAAACTCAGCAGTCCAGGTTCGTGATGTCAGTTTGTAGGGCTCCCTTGGGTCTATCAGGGCAGCACAAGTTTGAGGTGGGGACAACTTCGGTGTGGGGTCCATCCTTCGATATATGGATTTTTTGCAGTCAGGGCCAGGGGCCCCTGGGCACATCCTTTTTCCATTTTCCCTGGGAAAGAAAACTCAGCAGTCCAGGTTCCTGATGTCAGTTTGTTGGGCTCCCTTGGGTCTATCAGGGCAGCACAAGTTTGAGGTGGGGACAATTTCGGTGTGGGGTCCATCCTTCGATATAAGGATTCTTTGCAGTGAGGCCCCAGCCCAGGGCCAGGTGCCCCTGGGCACATCCTTTTTCCATTTTCCCTGGGAAAGAAAACTCAGCAGTCCAGGTTCCTGATGTCAGTTTGTAGGGCTCCCTTGGGTCTATCAGGGCAGCTCAAGTTTGAGGTGGGGACAACTTCGGTGTGGGGTCCATCCTTCAATATAAGGATTTTTTGCAGTCAGGGCCAGGGGCCCAGGGCCAGGGGCCCCTGGGTACATCCTTTTTCCATTTTCCCTGGGAAAGAAAACTCAGCAGTCCAGGTTCCTGATGTCAGTTTGTAGGGCTCCCTGGGGTCTATCAGGGCAGCACAAGTTTGAGGTGGGGACAACTTCGGTGTGGGGTCCATCCTTCGATATAAGGATTTTTTCCAGTCAGGGCTAGGGGCCCTTGGGCACATCCTTTATCCATTTTCCCTGGGAAAGAAAACTCAGCAGTCCAGGTTCCTGATGTCAGTTTGTAGGGCTCCCTTGGGTCTATCAGGGCAGCACAAGTTTGAGGTGGGGACATCTTCGGTGTGGGGTCCATCCTTCTATATAAGGATTCTTTGCAGTGAGGCCCCAGCCCAGGGCCAGGGGCCCCTGGGCACATCCTTTTTCCATTTTCCCTGGGAAAGAAAACTCAGCAGTCCAGGTTCCTGATGTCAGTTTGTAGGGCTCCCTTGGGTCTATCAGGGCAGCACAAATTTGAGGAGGGGACAACTTCGGTGTGGGGTCCATCCTTCGATATAAGGATTTTTTGCAGTAAGGGCCAGGGGCCCCTGGGCACATCCTTTTTCCATTTTCCCTGGGAAAGAAAACTCAGCAGTCCAGGTTCCTGATGTCAGTTTGTAGGGCTCCCTTTGGTCTATCAGGGCAGCACAAGTTTGAGGTGGGGAGAACTTCGGTCTGGGCTCCATCCTTCGATATAAGGATTTTTTGCAGTCAGGGCCAGGGGCCCCTTGGCACAACCTTTGGCCATTTTCCTTGGGAAAGGAAACTCATCAGTCCAAGTTCCTGATGTCAGTTTGTAGGGCCCCCTTGGGTGTATCAGGGCAGCACAAGTTTGAGGTGGGGAGAACTTGGGTGTGGGGTCCATCCTTCGATATAAGGATTTTTTGAAGTCAGGGCCAGGGGCCCCCGGGCACATCCTTTTTCCATTTTCCCTGGGAAAGAAAACTCAGCAGTCCAGGTTCCTGATGTCAGTTTGTAGGGCTCCCTTGGGTCTATCAGGGCAGCACAAGTTTGAGGTGGGGGAACTTCGGTGTGGGGTCCATCCTTCGATATATGGATTTTTTGCAGTCAGGGCCAGGGGCCCCTGGGCACATCCTTTTTCCATTTTCCCTGGGAAAGAAAACTCAGCAGTCCAGGTTCCTGATGTCAGTTTGTTGGGCTCCCTTGGGTCTATCAGGGCAGCACAAGTTTGAGGTGGGGACAATTTCGGTGTGGGGTCCATCCTTCGATATAAGGATTCTTTGCAGTGAGGCCCCAGCCCAGGGCCAGGGGCCCCTGGGCACAACCTTTTTCCATTTTCCCTGGGAAAGAAAACTCAGCAGTCCAGGTTCCTGATGTCAGTTTGTAGGGTTCCCTTGGGTGTATCAGGGCAGCAAAAGTTTGAGGTGGGGACAACTTCGGTGTGGGGTCCATCCTTCAATATAAGGATTTTTTGCAGTCAGGACCAGGGGCCCAGGGCCAGGGGCCCCTGGGTACATACTTTTTCCATTTTCCCTGGGAAAGAAAACTCAACAGTCCAGGTTCCTGATGTCAGTTTGTAGGGCTCCCTTGGGTCTATCAGGGCAGCACAAGTTTGAGGTGGGGACAACTTCGGTGTGGGGTCCATCCTTCGATATAAGGATTTTTTGCAGTCAGGGCCAGGGGCCCCTGGGCACATCCTTTTTCCATTTTCCCTGGGAAAGAAAACTCAGCAGTCCAGGTTCCTGATGTCAGTTTGTAGGGCTCCCTTGGGTCTATCAGGGCAGCACAAGTTTGCGGTGGGGACATCTTCGGTGTGGGGTCCATCCTTCGATATAAGGATTTTTTGCAGTCAGGTTCCAGCCCAGGGCCAGGGGACCCGGGGCACATCCTTTTTCCATTTTCCCTGGGAAAGAAAACTCAGCAGTCCAGGTTCCTGATGTCAGTTTGTAGGGTTCCCTTGGGTCTATCAGGGCAGCACAAGATTGAGGTGGGGACACCTTCGGTGTGGAGTCCATCCTTCGATATAAGGATTCTTTGCAGTCAGGGCCAGGGGCCCCTGGGCACATCCTTTTTCCATTTTCCCTGGGAAAGAAAGCTCAGCAGTCCAGGTTCCTGATGTCAGTTTGTAGGGCTCCCTTGGGTCTATAAGGGCAGCACAAGTTTGAGGTGGGGACAACTTTGGTGTGGGCTCCATCCTTCGATATAAGGATTTTTTGCAGTCAGGGCCAGGGGACAAGGGTCAGGGGCCCCTGGGCACATCCTTTGGCCGTTTTCCCTGGGAAAGAAAACTCAGCAGTCCAGGTTCCTGATGTCAGTTTGTAGGGCTCCCTTGGGTGTATCAGGGCAGCACAAGTTTGAGGTGGGGACAACTTCGGTGTGGGCTCCATCCTTCGATATAAGGATTTTTTGCAGTCAGGGCCAGGGGCCCCTGGGCACATCCTTTTTCCATTTTCCCTGGGAAAGAAAACTCAGCAGTCCAGGTTCCTGATGTCAGTTTGTAGGGCTCCCTTGGGTCTATCAGGGCAGCACAAGTTTGAGGTGGGGACATCTTCGGTGTGGGGTCCATCCTTCGATATAAGGATTTTTTGCAGTGAGGCCCCAGCCCAGGGCCAGGGGCCCCTGGGCACATCCTTTTTCCATTTTCCCTGGGAAAGAAAACTCAGCAGTCCAGGTTCCTGATGTCAGTTTGTAGGGCTCCCTTGGGTCTATCAGGGCAGCACAAGTTTCAGGTGGGGACATCTTCGGTGTGGGGTCCATCCTTCGATATAAGGATTTTTTGCAGTCAGGCCCCAGCCCAGGGCCAGGGGAGCCGGGGCACATCCTTTTTCCATTTTCCCTGGGAAAGAAAACTCAGCAGTCCAGGTTCCTGATGTCAGTTTGTAGGGCTCCCTTGGGTCTATCAGGGCAGCACAAGTTTGAGGTGGGGACAACTTTGGTGTGGGGTCCATCCTTCGATATAAGGATTTTGTGAAGTCAGGGCCAGGGGCCCCCGGGCACATCCTTTTTCCATTTTCCCTGGGAAAGAAAACTCAGCAGTCCAGGTTCGTGATGTCAGTTTGTAGGGCTCCCTTGGGTCTATCAGGGCAGCACAAGTTTGAGGTGGGGACAACTTCGGTGTGGGGTCCATCCTTCGATATATGGATTTTTTGCAGTCAGGGCCAGGGGCCCCTGGGCACATCCTTTTTCCATTTTCCCTGGGAAAGAAAACTCAGCAGTCCAGGTTCCTGATGTCAGTTTGTTGGGCTCCCTTGGGTCTATCAGGGCAGCACAAGTTTGAGGTGGGGACAATTTCGGTGTGGGGTCCATCCTTCGATATAAGGATTCTTTGCAGTGAGGCCCCAGCCCAGGGCCAGGTGCCCCTGGGCACATCCTTTTTCCATTTTCCCTGGGAAAGAAAACTCAGCAGTCCAGGTTCCTGATGTCAGTTTGTAGGGCTCCCTTGGGTCTATCAGGGCAGCTCAAGTTTGAGGTGGGGACAACTTCGGTGTGGGGTCCATCCTTCAATATAAGGATTTTTTGCAGTCAGGGCCAGGGGCCCAGGGCCAGGGGCCCCTGGGTACATCCTTTTTCCATTTTCCCTGGGAAAGAAAACTCAGCAGTCCAGGTTCCTGATGTCAGTTTGTTGGGCTCCCTGGGGTCTATCAGGGCAGCACAAGTTTGAGGTGGGGACAACTTCGGTGTGGGGTCCATCCTTCGATATAAGGATTTTTTCCAGTCAGGGCTAGGGGCCCTTGGGCACATCCTTTATCCATTTTCCCTGGGAAAGAAAACTCAGCAGTCCAGGTTCCTGATGTCAGTTTGTAGGGCTCCCTTGGGTCTATCTGGGCAGCACAAGTTTGAGGTGGGGACATCTTCGGTGTGGGGTCCATCCTTCGATATAAGGATTTTTTGCAGTCAGGTTCCTGCCCAGGGCCAGGGGACCCGGGGCACATCCTTTTTCCATTTTCCCTGGGAAAGAAAACTCAGCAGTCCAGGTTCCTGATGTCAGTTTGTAGGGTTCCCTTGGGTCTATCAGGGCAGCACAAGATTGAGGTGGGGACACCTTCGGTGTGGAGTCCATCCTTCGATATAAGGATTCTTTGCAGTCAGGGCCAGGGGCCCCTGGGCACATCCTCTTTCCATTTTCCCTGGGAAAGAAAGCTCAGCAGTCCAGGTTCCTGATGTCAGTTTGTAGGGCTCCCTTGGGTGTATCAGGGCAGCACAAGTTTGAGGTGGGGACAA
This sequence comes from Lonchura striata, assembly GCF_050655825.1. Taxonomy (NCBI): domain Eukaryota; kingdom Metazoa; phylum Chordata; class Aves; order Passeriformes; family Estrildidae; genus Lonchura; species Lonchura striata. Next base: position 8,440,210 of record NC_140708.1, on the reverse strand, counting down.
CTTCGGTGTGGGCTCCATCCTTCGATATAAGGATTTTTTGCAGTCAGGGCCAGGGGCCCCTGGGCACATCCTTTTTCCATTTTCCCTGGGAAAGAAAACTCAGCAGTCCAGGTTCCTGATGTCAGTTTGTAGGGCTCCCTTGGGTCTATCAGGGCAGCACAAGTTTGAGGTGGGGACATCTTCGGTGTGGGGTCCATCCTTCGATATAAGGATTTTTTGCAGTGAGGCCCCAGCCCAGGGCCAGGGGGCCCTGGGCACATCCTTTTTCCATTTTCCCTGGGAAAGAAAACTCAGCAGTCCAGGTTCCTGATGTCAGTTTGTTGGGCTCCCTTGGGTCTATCAGGGCAGCACAAGTTTCAGGTGGGGACATCTTCGGTGTGGGGTCCATCCTTCGATATAAGGATTTTTTGCAGTCAGGCCCCAGCCCAGGGCCAGGGGAGCCGGGGCACATCCTTTTTCCATTTTCCCTGGGAAAGAAAACTCAGCAGTCCAGGTTCCTGATGTCAGTTTGTAGGGCTCCCTTGGGTCTATCAGGGCAGCACAAGTTTGAGGTGGGGACAACTTTGGTGTGGGGTCCATCCTTCGATATAAGGATTTTTTGAAGTCAGGGCCAGGGGCCCCCGGGCACATCCTTTTTCCATTTTCCCTGGGAAAGAAAACTCAGCAGTCCAGGTTCGTGATGTCAGTTTGTAGGGCTCCCTTGGGTCTATCAGGGCAGCACAAGTTTGAGGTGGGGACAACTTCGGTGTGGGGTCCATCCTTCGATATATGGATTTTTTGCAGTCAGGGCCAGGGGCCCCTGGGCACATCCTTTTTCCATTTTCCCTGGGAAAGAAAACTCAGCAGTCCAGGTTCCTGATGTCAGTTTGTTGGGCTCCCTTGGGTCTATCAGGGCAGCACAAGTTTGAGGTGGGGACAATTTCGGTGTGGGGTCCATCCTTCGATATAAGGATTCTTTGCAGTGAGGCCCCAGCCCAGGGCCAGGTGCCCCTGGGCACATCCTTTTTCCATTTTCCCTGGGAAAGAAAACTCAGCAGTCCAGGTTCCTGATGTCAGTTTGTAGGGCTCCCTTGGGTCTATCAGGGCAGCTCAAGTTTGAGGTGGGGACAACTTCGGTGTGGGGTCCATCCTTCAATATAAGGATTTTTTGCAGTCAGGGCCAGGGGCCCAGGGCCAGGGGCCCCTGGGTACATCCTTTTTCCATTTTCCCTGGGAAAGAAAACTCAGCAGTCCAGGTTCCTGATGTCAGTTTGTTGGGCTCCCTGGGGTCTATCAGGGCAGCACAAGTTTGAGGTGGGGACAACTTCGGTGTGGGGTCCATCCTTCGATATAAGGATTTTTTCCAGTCAGGGCTAGGGGCCCTTGGGCACATCCTTTATCCATTTTCCCTGGGAAAGAAAACTCAGCAGTCCAGGTTCCTGATGTCAGTTTGTAGGGCTCCCTTGGGTCTATCTGGGCAGCACAAGTTTGAGGTGGGGACATCTTCGGTGTGGGGTCCATCCTTCGATATAAGGATTTTTTGCAGTCAGGTTCCTGCCCAGGGCCAGGGGACCCGGGGCACATCCTTTTTCCATTTTCCCTGGGAAAGAAAACTCAGCAGTCCAGGTTCCTGATGTCAGTTTGTAGGGTTCCCTTGGGTCTATCAGGGCAGCACAAGATTGAGGTGGGGACACCTTCGGTGTGGAGTCCATCCTTCGATATAAGGATTCTTTGCAGTCAGGGCCAGGGGCCCCTGGGCACATCCTCTTTCCATTTTCCCTGGGAAAGAAAGCTCAGCAGTCCAGGTTCCTGATGTCAGTTTGTAGGGCTCCCTTTGGTCTATCAGGGCAGCACAAGTTTGAGGTGGGAACAAATTCAGTGTGGGCTCCATCCTTCGATATAAGGATTTTTTGCAGTCAGGGCCAGGGGACCAGGGTCAGGGGCCCCTGGGCACATCCTTTGGCCGTTTTCCCTGGGAAAGAAAACTCAGCAGTCCAGGTTCCTGATGTCAGTTTGTAGGGCTCCCTTGGGTGTATCAGGGCAGCACAAGTTTGAGGTGGGGACAACTTCGGTGTGGGCTCCATCCTTCGATATAAGGATTTTTTGCAGTCAGGGCCAGGGGCCCCTGGGCACATCCTTTTTCCATTTTCCCTGGGAAAGAAAACTCAGCAGTCCAGGTTCCTGATGTCAGTTTGTAGGGCTCCCTTGGGTCTATCAGGGCAGCACAAGTTTGAGGTGGGGACATCTTCGGTGTGGGGTCCATCCTTCGATATAAGGATTTTGTGTAGTGAGGCCGCAGCACAGTGCCAGGGACCCCTGGACACATCCTTTTTCCATTTTCCCTGGGAAAGAAAACTCAGCAGTCCAGGTTCCTGATGTCAGTTTGTTGGGCTCCCTTGGGTCTATCAGGGCAGCACAAGTTTGAGGTGGGGACAAATTCGGTGTGGGGTCCATCCTTCGATATAAGGATTTTTTGCAGTCAGGGCCAGGGGCCCCTGGGCACATCCTTTTTACATTTTCCCTGGGAAAGAAAACTCAGCAGTCCAGGTTCCTGATATCAGTTTGTAGGGCTCCCTTGGGTCTATCAGGGCAGCACAAGTTTGAGGTGGGGACAACTTTGGTGTGGGCTCCATCCTTCGATATAAGGATTTTTTGCAGTCACGGCTAGGGGCCCCTGGGCACAAACTTTGGCCATTTTCCCTGGGAAAGGAAACTCATCAGTCCAAGTTCCTGATGTCAGTTTGTAGGGCTCCCTTGCCTCTATCAGGGCAGCACAATTTTAATGTGGGGACAACTTCGGTGTGGGCTCCATCCTTCGATATAAGGATTCTTTGCAGTGAGGCCCCAGCCCAGGGCCAGGGGCCCCTGGGCACATCCTTTTTCCATTTTCCCTGGGAAAGAATACTCAGCAGTCCAGGTTCCTGATGTCAGTTTGTAGGGCTCCCTTGGGTCTATCAGGGCAGCACAAGTTTCAGGTGGGGACATCTTCGGTGTGGGGTCCATCCTTCGATATATGGATTTTTTGCAGTCAGGCCCCAGCCCAGGGCCAGGGGAGCCGGGGCACATCCTTTTTCCATTTTCCCTGGGAAAGAAAACTCAGCAGTCCAGGTTCCTGATGTCAGTTTGTAGGGCTCCCTTGGGTCTATCAGGGCAGCACAAGTTTGAGGTGGGGACAACTTTGGTGTGGGGTCCATCCTTCGATATAAGGATTTTTTGAAGTCAGGGTCAGGGGCCCCCGGGCACATCCTTTTTCCATTTTCCCTGGGAAAGAAAACTCAGCAGTCCAGGTTCGTGATGTCAGTTTGTAGGGCTCCCTTGGGTCTATCAGGGCAGCACAAGTTTGAGGTGGGGACAACTTCGGTGTGGGCTCCATCCTTCGATATATGGATTTTTTGCAGTCAGGGCCAGGGGCCCCTGGGCACATCCTTTTTCCATTTTCCCTGGGAAAGAAAACTCAGCAGTCCAGGTTCCTGATGTCAGTTTGTTGGGCTCCCTTGGGTCTATCAGGGCAGCACAAGTTTGAGGTGGGGACAATTTCGGTGTGGGGTCCATCCTTCGATATAAGGATTCTTTGCAGTGAGGCCCCAGCCCAGGGCCAGGTGCCCCTGGGCACATCCTTTTTCCATTTTCCCTGGGAAAGAAAACTCAGCAGTCCAGGTTCCTGATGTCAGTTTGTAGGGCTCCCTTGGGTCTATCAGGGCAGCTCAAGTTTGAGGTGGGGACAACTTCGGTGTGGGGTCCATCCTTCAATATAAGGATTTTTTGCAGTCAGGGCCAGGGGCCCAGGGCCAGGGGCCCCTGGGTACATCCTTTTTCCATTTTCCCTGGGAAAGAAAACTCAGCAGTCCAGGTTCCTGATGTCAGTTTGTTGGGCTCCCTGGGGTCTATCAGGGCAGCACAAGTTTGAGGTGGGGACAACTTCGGTGTGGGGTCCATCCTTCGATATAAGGATTTTTTCCAGTCAGGGCTAGGGGCCCTTGGGCACATCCTTTATCCATTTTCCCTGGGAAAGAAAACTCAGCAGTCCAGGTTCCTGATGTCAGTTTGTAGGGCTCCCTTGGGTCTATCAGGGCAGCACAAGTTTGAGGTGGGGACATCTTCGGTGTGGGGTCCATCCTTCTATATAAGGATTCTTTGCAGTGAGGCCCCAGCCCAGGGCCAGGGGCCCCTGGGCACATCCTTTTTCCATTTTCCCTGGGAAAGAAAACTCAGCAGTCCAGGTTCCTGATGTCAGTTTGTAGGGCTCCCTTGGGTCTATCAGGGCAGCACAAATTTGAGGAGGGGACAACTTCGGTGTGGGGTCCATCCTTCGATATAAGGATTTTTTGCAGTAAGGGCCAGGGGCCCCTGGGCACATCCTTTTTCCATTTTCCCTGGGAAAGAAAACTCAGCAGTCCAGGTTCCTGATGTCAGTTTGTAGGGCTCCCTTTGGTCTATCAGGGCAGCACAAGTTTGAGGTGGGGAGAACTTCGGTCTGGGCTCCATCCTTCGATATAAGGATTTTTTGCAGTCAGGGCCAGGGGCCCCTGGGCACAACCTTTGGCCATTTTCCTTGGGAAAGGAAACTCATCAGTCCAAGTTCCTGATGTCAGTTTGTAGGGCCCCCTTGGGTCTATCAGGGCAGCACAAGTTTGAGGTGGGGAGAACTTGGGTGTGGGGTCCATCCTTCGATATAAGGATTTTTTGAAGTCAGGGCCAGGGGCCCCCGGGCACATCCTTTTTCCATTTTCCCTGGGAAAGAAAACTCAGCAGTCCAGGTTCCTGATGTCAGTTTGTAGGGCTCCCTTGGGTCTATCAGGGCAGCACAAGTTTGAGGTGGGGGAACTTCGGTGTGGGGTCCATCCTTCGATATATGGATTTTTTGCAGTCAGGGCCAGGGGCCCCTGGGCACATCCTTTTTCCATTTTCCCTGGGAAAGAAAACTCAGCAGTCCAGGTTCCTGATGTCAGTTTGTTGGGCTCCCTTGGGTCTATCAGGGCAGCACAAGTTTGAGGTGGGGACAATTTCGGTGTGGGGTCCATCCTTCGATATAAGGATTCTTTGCAGTGAGGCCCCAGCCCAGGGCCAGGGGCCCCTGGGCACAACCTTTTTCCATTTTCCCTGGGAAAGAAAACTCAGCAGTCCAGGTTCCTGATGTCAGTTTGTAGGGTTCCCTTGGGTGTATCAGGGCAGCACAAGTTTGAGGTGGGGACAACTTTGGTGTGGGCTCCATCCTTCGATATAAGGATTTTTTGCAGTCAGGGCCAGGGGACCAGGGTCAGGGGCCCCTGGGCACATCCTTTGGCCGTTTTCCCTGGGAAAGAAAACTCAGCAGTCCAGGTTCCTGATGTCAGTTTGTAGGGCTCCCTTGGGTGTATCAGGGCAGCACAAGTTTGAGGTGGGGACAACTTCGGTGTGGGCTCCATCCTTCGATATAAGGATTTTTTGCAGTCAGGGCCAGGGGCCCCTGGGCACATCCTTTTTCCATTTTCCCTGGGAAAGAAAACTCAGCAGTCCAGGTTCCTGATGTCAGTTTGTAGGGCTCCCTTGGGTCTATCAGGGCAGCACAAGTTTGAGGTGGGGACATCTTCGGTGTGGGGTCCATCCTTCGATATAAGGATTTTTTGCAGTGAGGCCCCAGCCCAGGGCCAGGGGCCCCTGGGCACATCCTTTTTCCATTTTCCCTGGGAAAGAAAACTCAGCAGTCCAGGTTCCTGATGTCAGTTTGTAGGGCTCCCTTGGGTCTATCAGGGCAGCACAAGTTTCAGGTGGGGACATCTTCGGTGTGGGGTCCATCCTTCGATATAAGGATTTTTTGCAGTCAGGCCCCAGCCCAGGGCCAGGGGAGCCGGGGCACATCCTTTTTCCATTTTCCCTGGGAAAGAAAACTCAGCAGTCCAGGTTCCTGATGTCAGTTTGTAGGGCTCCCTTGGGTCTATCAGGGCAGCACAAGTTTGAGGTGGGGACAACTTTGGTGTGGGGTCCATCCTTCGATATAAGGATTTTTTGAAGTCAGGGCCAGGGGCCCCCGGGCACATCCTTTTTCCATTTTCCCTGGGAAAGAAAACTCAGCAGTCCAGGTTCGTGATGTCAGTTTGTAGGGCTCCCTTGGGTCTATCAGGGCAGCACAAGTTTGAGGTGGGGACAACTTCGGTGTGGGGTCCATCCTTCGATATATGGATTTTTTGCAGTCAGGGCCAGGGGCCCCTGGGCACATCCTTTTTCCATTTTCCCTGGGAAAGAAAACTCAGCAGTCCAGGTTCCTGATGTCAGTTTGTTGGGCTCCCTTGGGTCTATCAGGGCAGCACAAGTTTGAGGTGGGGACAACTTCGGTGTGGGGTCCATCCTTCGATATATGGATTTTTTGCAGTCAGGGCCAGGGGCCCCTGGGCACATCCTTTTTCCATTTTCCCTGGGAAAGAAAACTCAGCAGTCCAGGTTCCTGATGTCAGTTTGTTGGGCTCCCTGGGGTCTATCAGGGCAGCACAAGTTTGAGGTGGGGACAACTTCGGTGTGGGGTCCATCCTTCGATATAAGGATTTTTTCCAGTCAGGGCTAGGGGCCCTTGGGCACATCCTTTATCCATTTTCCCTGGGAAAGAAAACTCAGCAGTCCAGGTTCCTGATGTCAGTTTGTAGGGCTCCCTTGGGTCTATCAGGGCAGCACAAGTTTGAGGTGGGGACATCTTCGGTGTGGGGTCCATCCTTCTATATAAGGATTCTTTGCAGTGAGGCCCCAGCCCAGGGCCAGGGGCCCCTGGGCACATCCTTTTTCCATTTTCCCTGGGAAAGAAAACTCAGCAGTCCAGGTTCCTGATGTCAGTTTGTAGGGCTCCCTTGGGTCTATCAGGGCAGCACAAATTTGAGGAGGGGACAACTTCGGTGTGGGGTCCATCCTTCGATATAAGGATTTTTTGCAGTAAGGGCCAGGGGCCCCTGGGCACATCCTTTTTCCATTTTCCCTGGGAAAGAAAACTCAGCAGTCCAGGTTCCTGATGTCAGTTTGTAGGGCTCCCTTTGGTCTATCAGGGCAGCACAAGTTTGAGGTGGGGAGAACTTCGGTCTGGGCTCCATCCTTCGATATAAGGATTTTTTGCAGTCAGGGCCAGGGGCCCCTGGGCACAACCTTTGGCCATTTTCCTTGGGAAAGGAAACTCATCAGTCCAAGTTCCTGATGTCAGTTTGTAGGGCCCCCTTGGGTCTATCAGGGCAGCACAAGTTTGAGGTGGGGAGAACTTGGGTGTGGGGTCCATCCTTCGATATAAGGATTTTTTGAAGTCAGGGCCAGGGGCCCCCGGGCACATCCTTTTTCCATTTTCCCTGGGAAAGAAAACTCAGCAGTCCAGGTTCCTGATGTCAGTTTGTAGGGCTCCCTTGGGTCTATCAGGGCAGCACAAGTTTGAGGTGGGGGAACTTCGGTGTGGGGTCCATCCTTCGATATATGGATTTTTTGCAGTCAGGGCCAGGGGCCCCTGGGCACATCCTTTTTCCATTTTCCCTGGGAAAGAAAACTCAGCAGTCCAGGTTCCTGATGTCAGTTTGTTGGGCTCCCTTGGGTCTATCAGGGCAGCACAAGTTTGAGGTGGGGACAATTTCGGTGTGGGGTCCATCCTTCGATATAAGGATTCTTTGCAGTGAGGCCCCAGCCCAGGGCCAGGGGCCCCTGGGCACAACCTTTTTCCATTTTCCCTGGGAAAGAAAACTCAGCAGTCCAGGTTCCTGATGTCAGTTTGTAGGGTTCCCTTGGGTGTATCAGGGCAGCAAAAGTTTGAGGTGGGGACAACTTCGGTGTGGGGTCCATCCTTCAATATAAGGATTTTTTGCAGTCAGGGCCAGGGGCCCAGGGCCAGGGGCCCCTGGGTACATACTTTTTCCATTTTCCCTGGGAAAGAAAACTCAGCAGTCCAGGTTCCTGATGTCAGTTTGTAGGGCTCCCTTGGGTCTATCAGGGCAGCACAAGTTTGAGGTGGGGACAACTTCGGTGTGGGGTCCATCCTTCGATATAAGGATTTTTTGCAGTCAGGGCCAGGGGCCCCTGGGCACATCCTTTTTCCATTTTCCCTGGGAAAGAAAACTCAGCAGTCCAGGTTCCTGATGTCAGTTTGTAGGGCTCCCTTGGGTCTATCAGGGCAGCACAAGTTTGAGGTGGGGACATCTTCGGTGTGGGGTCCATCCTTCGATATAAGGATTTTTTGCAGTCAGGTTCCAGCCCAGGGCCAGGGGACCCGGGGCACATCCTTTTTCCATTTTCCCTGGGAAAGAAAACTCAGCAGTCCAGGTTCCTGATGTCAGTTTGTAGGGTTCCCTTGGGTCTATCAGGGCAGCACAAGATTGAGGTGGGGACACCTTCGGTGTGGAGTCCATCCTTCGATATAAGGATTCTTTGCAGTCAGGGCCAGGGGCCCCTGGGCACATCCTTTTTCCATTTTCCCTGGGAAAGAAAGCTCAGCAGTCCAGGTTCCTGATGTCAGTTTGTAGGGCTCCCTTGGGTCTATAAGGGCAGCACAAGTTTGAGGTGGGGACAACTTTGGTGTGGGCTCCATCCTTCGATATAAGGATTTTTTGCAGTCAGGGCCAGGGGACCAGGGTCAGGGGCCCCTGGGCACATCCTTTGGCCGTTTTCCCTGGGAAAGAAAACTCAGCAGTCCAGGTTCCTGATGTCAGTTTGTAGGGCTCCCTTGGGTGTATCAGGGCAGCACAAGTTTGAGGTGGGGACAACTTCGGTGTGGGCTCCATCCTTCGATATAAGGATTTTTTGCAGTCAGGGCCAGGGGCCCCTGGGCACATCCTTTTTCCATTTTCCCTGGGAAAGAAAACTCAGCAGTCCAGGTTCCTGATGTCAGTTTGTAGGGCTCCCTTGGGTCTATCAGGGCAGCACAAGTTTGAGGTGGGGACATCTTCGGTGTGGGGTCCATCCTTCGATATAAGGATTTTTTGCAGTGAGGCCCCAGCCCAGGGCCAGGGGCCCCTGGGCACATCCTTTTTCCATTTTCCCTGGGAAAGAAAACTCAGCAGTCCAGGTTCCTGATGTCAGTTTGTAGGGCTCCCTTGGGTCTATCAGGGCAGCACAAGTTTGAGGTGGGGACATCTTCGGTGTGGGGTCCATCCTTCGATATAAGGATTTTTTGCAGTCAGGCCCCAGCCCAGGGCCAGGGGAGCCGGGGCACATCCTTTTTCCATTTTCCCTGGGAAAGAAAACTCAGCAGTCCAGGTTCCTGATGTCAGTTTGTAGGGCTCCCTTGGGTCTATCAGGGCAGCACAAGTTTGAGGTGGGGACAACTTTGGTGTGGGGTCCATCCTTCGATATAAGGATTTTTTGAAGTCAGGGCCAGGGGCCCCCGGGCACATCCTTTTTCCATTTTCCCTGGGAAAGAAAACTCAGCAGTCCAGGTTCGTGATGTCAGTTTGTAGGGCTCCCTTGGGTCTATCAGGGCAGCACAAGTTTGAGGTGGGGACAACTTCGGTGTGGGGTCCATCCTTCGATATATGGATTTTTTGCAGTCAGGGCCAGGGGCCCCTGGGCACATCCTTTTTCCATTTTCCCTGGGAAAGAAAACTCAGCAGTCCAGGTTCCTGATGTCAGTTTGTTGGGCTCCCTTGGGTCTATCAGGGCAGCACAAGTTTGAGGTGGGGACAATTTCGGTGTGGGGTCCATCCTTCGATATAAGGATTCTTTGCAGTGAGGCCCCAGCGCAGGGCCAGGTGCCCCTGGGCACATCCTTTTTCCATTTTCCCTGGGAAAGAAAACTCAGCAGTCCAGGTTCCTGATATCAGTTTGTAGGGCTCCCTTGGGTCTATCAGGGCAGCACAAGTTTGAGGTGGGGACAACTTCGGTGTGGGGTCCATCCTTCAATATAAGGATTTTTTGCAGTCAGGGCCAGGGGCGCAGGGCCAGGGGCCCCTGGGTACATACTTTTTCCATTTTCCCTGGGAAAGAAAACTCAGCAGTCCAGGTTCCTGATGTCAGTTTGTTGGGCTCCCTGGGGTCTATCAGGGCAGCACAAGTTTGAGGTGGGGACAACTTCGGTGTGGGGTCCATCCTTCGATATAAGGATTTTTTCCAGTCAGGGCTAGGGGCCCTTGGGCACATCCTTTATCCATTTTCCCTGGGAAAGAAAACTCAGCAGTCCAGGTTCGTGATGTCAGTTTGTAGGGCTCCCTTGGGTCTATCAGGGCAGCACAAGTTTGAGGTGGGGACATCTTCGGTGTGGGGTCCATCCTTCTATATAAGGATTCTTTGCAGTGAGGCCCCAGCCCAGGGCCAGGGGCCCCTGGGCACATCCTTTTTCCATTTTCCCTGGGAAAGAAAACTCAGCAGTCCAGGTTCCTGATGTCAGTTTGTAGGGCTCCCTTGGGTCTATCAGGGCAGCACAAATTTGATGAGGGGACAACTTCGGTGTGGGGTCCATCCTTCGATATAAGGATTTTTTGCAGTAAGGGCCAGGGGACCCTGGGCACATCCTTTTTCCATTTTCCCTGGGAAAGAAAACTCAGCAGTCCAGGTTCCTGATGTCAGTTTGTAGGGCTCCCTTGGGTCTATCAGGGCAGCACAAGTTTGAGGTGGGGAGAACTTCGGTCTGGGCTCCATCCTTCGATATAAGGATTTTTTGCAGTCAGGGCCAGGGGCCCCTGGGCACAACCTTTGGCCATTTTCCTTGGGAAAGGAAACTCATCAGTCCAAGTTCCTGATGTCAGTTTGTAGGGCTCCCTTGGGTCTATCAGGGCAGCACAAGTTTGAGGTGGGGAGAACTTGGGTGTGGGGTCCATCCTTCGATATAAGGATTTTTTGAAGTCAGGGCCAGGGGCCCCCGGGCACATCCTTTTTCCATTTTCCCTGGGAAAGAAAACTCAGCAGTCCAGGTTCCTGATGTCAGTTTGTAGGGCTCCCTTGGGTCTATCAGGGCAGCACAAGTTTGAGGTGGGGGAACTTCGGTGTGTGGTCCATCCTTCGATATATGGATTTTTTGCAGTCAGGGCCAGGGGCCCCTGGGCACATCCTTTTTCCATTTTCCCTGGGAAAGAAAACTCAGCAGTCCAGGTTCCTGATGTCAGTTTGTTGGGCTCCCTTGGGTCTATCAGGGCAGCACAAGTTTGAGGTGGGGACAATTTCGGTGTGGGGTCCATCCTTCGATATAAGAATTCTTTGCAGTGAGGCCCCAGCCCAGGGCCAGGGGCCCCTGGGCACAACCTTTTTCCATTTTCCCTGGGAAAGAAAACTCAGCAGTCCAGGTTCCTGATGTCAGTTTGTAGGGTTCCCTTGGGTGTATCAGGGCAGCAAAAGTTTGAGGTGGGGACAACTTCGGTGTGGGGTCCATCCTTCAATATAAGGATTTTTTGCAGTCAGGGCCAGGGGCCCAGGGCCAGGGGCCCCTGGGTACATACTTTTTCCATTTTCCCTGGGAAAGAAAACTCAGCAGTCCAGGTTCCTGATGTCAGTTTGTAGGGCTCCCTTGGGTCTATCAGGGCAGCACAAGTTTGAGGTGGGGACAACTTCGGTGTGGGGTCCATCCTTCGATATAAGGATTTTTTCTAGTCAGGGCTAGGGGCCCTTGGGCACATCCTTTTTCCATTTTCCCTGGGAAAGAAAACTCAGCAGTCCAGGTTCCTGATGTCAGTTTGTAGGGCTCCCTTGGGTCTATCAGGGCAGCACAAGTTTGAGGTGGGGAGAACTTCGGTCTGGGCTCCATCCTTCGATATAAGGATTTTTTGCAATCAGGGCCAGGGGCCCCTGGGCACATCCTTTTTCCATTTTCCCTGGGAAAGAAAACTCAGCAGTCCAGGTTCCTGATGTCAGTTTGTAGGGCTCCCTTGGGTCTATCAGGGCAGCACAAGTTTGAGGTGGGGACAACTTCGGTGTGGGCTCCATCCTTCGATATATAGATTTTTTGTAGTGAGGCCCCAGCCCAGGGCCAGGGGCCCATGGACACATCCTTTTTCCATTTTCCCTGGGAAAGAAAACGCAGAAGTCCAGGTTCCTGATATCAGTTTTTAGGGCTCCCTTGGGTGTATCAGGGCAGCACAAGTTTGAGGTGGGGACACCTTCGGTCTGCGCTCCATCCTTCGATATAAGGATTTTTTGCAGTCAGGGCCAGGGGCCCCTGGGCACATCCTTTTTCCATTTTCCATGGGAGAGAAAACTCAGCAGTCCAGGTTCCTGATGTCAGTTTGTAGGGCTCCCTTGGGTCTATCAGGGCAGCACAAGTTTGAGGTGGGGACAACTTCGTTGTGGGCTCCATCCTTCGTTATAAGGATTTTTTGCAGTCATGGCCAGGTGCCCCTGGGCACATCCTTTTTCCATTTTCCCTGGGAAAGAAAACTCAGCAGTCCAGGTTCCTGATGTCAGTTTGTAGGGCTCCCTTGGGTGTATCAGGGCAGCACAAGTTTGAGGTGGGGACAACTTCGGTGTGGGGTCCATCCTTAGATATATGGATTTTTTGCATTCAGGGCTAAGGGCCCCTGGGCACATCCTTTTTCCATTTTCCCTGGCAAAGAAAACTCAGCAGTCCAGGTTCCTGATGTCAGTTTGTAGGGTTCCCTTGGGTCTATCAGGGCAGCACAAGTTTGAGGTGGATACATCTTCGGTGTGGGGTCCATCCTTCGATATAAGGATTTTTTGCAGTCAGGGCCAGGGGCCCCTGGGCACATCCTTTTTCCATTTTCCCTGGGAAAGAAAACTCAGCAGTCCAGGTTCCTGATGTCAGTTTGTAGGGCTCCCTTGGGTCTATCAGGGCAGCACAAGTTTGAGGTGGGGACATCTTCGGTGTGGGGTCCATCCTTCGATATAAGGATTATTTACAGTGAGTTTCCAGCCCAGGGCCAGGGGCCCCGGGGCACATCCTTTTTCCATTTTCCCTGGGAAAGAAAACTCAGCAGTCCAGGTTCCTGATGTCAGTTTGTAGGGCTCCCTTGGGTCTATCAGGGCAGCACAAGTTTGAGGTGGGGACAACTTCGGTGTGGGCTCCATCCTTCAATATAAGGATTTTTTGCAGTCAGGGCCAGAGGCCCCTGGGCACAACCTTTTTCCATTTTCCCTGGGAAAGAAAACTCAGCAGTCCAGGTTCCTGATGTCAGTTTGTAGGGCTCCCTTGGGTCTATCAGGGCAGCACAATTTGAGGTGGGGACATCTTCGGTGTGGGGTCCATCCTTCGATATAAGGATTTTTTGCAGTCAGGGCTAGGAGCCCCTGGGCACAACCTTTGGCCATTTTCCCTGGGAAAGAAAACTCAGCAGTCCAGGTTCCTGATGTCAGTTTGTAGGGCTCCCTTGGGTCTATCAGGGCAGCACAAGTTTGAGGTGGGGACAACTTCGGGGTGGGGTCCATCCTTCGATATAAGGATTTTTTGCAGTCAGGGCCAGGGCCCCTTGGGCACACCCTTTTCCATTTTCCCTGGGAAAGAAAACTCAGCAGTCCAGGTTCCTGATGTCAGTTTGTAGGGCTCCCTTGGGTCTATCAGGGCAGCACAAGTTTGAGGTGGGGACATCTTCGGTATGGGGTCCATTCTTCGATATAAGGATTTTTTGCAGTCAGGGCAAGGGGCCCCTGGGCACAACCTTGTGCCATTTTCCCTGGGAAAGAAAACTCAGCAGTCCAGGTTCCTGATGTCAGTTTGTAGGGCTCCCTTGGGTCTATCAGGGCAGCACAAGATTGAGGTGGGGACACCTTCGGTGTGGAGTCCATCCTTCGATATAAGGATTCTTTGCAGTCAGGGCCAGGGGCCCCTGGGCACATCCTTTTTCCATTTTCCCTGGGAAAGAAAGCTCAGCAGTCCAGGTTCCTGATGTCAGTTTGTAGGGCTCCCTTGGGTCTATAAGGGCAGCACAAGTTTGAGGTGGGGACAACTTTGGTGTGGGCTCCATCCTTCGATACAAGGATTTTTTGCAGTCAGGGCCAGGGGACCAGGGTCAGGGGCCCCTGGGCACACCCTTTGGCCGTTTTCCCTGGGAAAGAAAACTCAGCAGTCCAGGTTCCTGATGTCAGTTTGTAGGGCTCCCTTGGGTGTATCAGGGCAGCACAAGTTTGAGGTGGGGACAACTTCGGTGTGGGCTCCATCCTTCGATATAAGGATTTTTTGCAGTCAGGGCCAGGGGCCCCTGGGCACATCCTTTTTCCATTTTCCCTGGGAAAGAAAACTCAGCAGTCCAGGTTCCTGATGTCAGTTTGTAGGGCTCCCTTGGGTCTATCAGGGCAGCACAAGTTTGAGGTGGGGACATCTTCGGTGTGGGGTCCATCCTTCGATATAAGGATTTTTTGTAGTGAGGCCCCAGCACAGTGCCAGGGACCCCTGGACACATCCTTTTTCCATTTTCCCTGGGAAAGAAAACTCAGCAGACCAGGTTCCTGATGTCAGTTTGTTGGGCTCCCTTGGGTCTATCAGGGCAGCACAAGTTTGAGGTGGGGACAAATTCGGTGTGGGCTCCATCCTTCGATATAAGGATTTTTTGCAGTCAGGGCCAGGGGCCCCTGGGCACATCCTTTTTCCATTTTCCCTGGGAAAGAAAACTCAGCAGTCCAGGTTCCTGATATCAGTTTGTAGGGCTCCCTTGGGTCTATCAGGGCAGCACAAGTTTGAGGTGGGGACAACTTCGGTGTGGGCTCCATCCTTCGATATAAGGATTTTTTGCAGTCACGGCTAGGGGCCCCTGGGCACAACCTTTGGCCATTTTCCCTGGGAAAGGAAACTCATCAGTCCAAGTTCCTGATGTCAGTTTGTAGGGCTCCCTTGCCTCTATCAGGGCAGCACAATTTTAATGTGGGGATAACTTCGGTGTGGGCTCCATCCTTCGATATAAGGATTCTTTGCAGTGAGGCCCCAGCCCAGGGCCAGGGGCCCCTGGGCACATCCTTTTTCCATTTTCCCTGGGAAAGAAAACTCAGCAGTCCAGGTTCCTGATGTCAGTTTGTAGGGCTCCCTTGGGTCTATCAGGGCAGCACAAGTTTCAGGTGGGGACATCTTCGGTGTGGGGTCCATCCTTCGATATAAGGATTTTTTGCAGTCAGGCCCCAGCCCAGGGCCAGGGGAGCCGGGGCACAACCTTTTTCCATTTTCCCTGGGAAAGAAAACTCAGCAGTCCAGGTTCCTCATGTCAGTTTGTAGGGCTCCCTTGGGTCTATCAGGGCAGCACAAGTTTGAGGTGGGGACAACTTTGGTGTGGGGTCCATCCTTCGATATAAGGATTTTTTGAAGTCAGGGTCAGGGGCCCCCGGGCATATCCTTTTTCCATTTTCCCTGGGAAAGAAAACTCAGCAGTCCAGGTTCGTGATGTCAGTTTGTAGGGCTCCCTTGGGTCTATCAGGGCAGCACAAGTTTGAGGTGGGGACAAATTCGGTGTGGGGTCCATCCTTCGATATATGGATTTTTTGCAGTCAGGGCCAGGGGCCCCTGGGCACATCCTTTTTCCATTTTCCCTGGGAAAGAAAACTCAGCAGTCCAGGTTCCTGATGTCAGTTTGTTGGGCTCCCTTGGGTCTATCAGGGCAGCACAAGTTTGAGGTGGGGACAATTTCGGTGTGGGGTCCATCCTTCGATATAAGGATTCTTTGCAGTGAGGCCCCAGCCCAGGGCCAGGTGCCCCTGGGCACATCCTTTTTCCATTTTCCCTGGGAAAGAAAACTCAGCAGTCCAGGTTCCTGATGTCAGTTTGTAGGGCTCCCTTGGGTCTATCAGGGCAGCTCAAGTTTGAGGTGGGGACAACTTCGGTGTGGGGTCCATCCTTCAATATAAGGATTTTTTGCAGTCAGGGCCAGGGGCCCAGGGCCAGGGGCCCCTGGGTACATCCTTTTTCCATTTTCCCTGGGAAAGAAAACTCAGCAGTCCAGGTTCCTGATGTCAGTTTGTTGGGCTCCCTGGGGTCTATCAGGGCAGCACAAGTTTGAGGTGGGGACAACTTCGGTGTGGGGTCCATCCTTCGATATAAGGATTTTTTCCAGTCAGGGCTAGGGGCCCTTGGGCACATCCTTTATCCATTTTCCCTGGGAAAGAAAACTCAGCAGTCCAGGTTCCTGATGTCAGTTTGTAGGGCTCCCTTGGGTCTATCTGGGCAGCACAAGTTTGAGGTGGGGACATCTTCGGTGTGGGGTCCATCCTTCGATATAAGGATTTTTTGCAGTCAGGTTCCAGCCCAGGGCCAGGGGCCCCTGGGCACATCCTTTTTCCATTTTCCCTGGGAAAGAAAACTCAGCAGTCCAGGTTCCTGATGTCAGTTTGTAGGGTTCCCTTGGGTCTATCAGGGCAGCACAAGATTGAGGTGGGGACACCTTCGGTGTGGAGTCCATCCTTCGATATAAGGATTTTTTGCAGTCAGGGCCAGGGGCCCCTGGGCACATCCTTTTTCCATTTTCCCTGGGAAAGAAAGCTCAGCAGTCCAGGTTGCTGATGTCAGTTTGTAGGGCTCCCTTGGGTCTATAAGGGCAGCACAAGTTTGAGGTGGGGACAACTTTGGTGTGGGCTCCATCCTTCGATATAAGGATTTTTTGCAGTCAGGGCCAGGGGACCAGGGTCAGGGGCCCCTGGGCACATCCTTTGGCCGTTTTCCCTGGGAAAGAAAACTCAGCAGTCCAGGTTCCTGATGTCAGTTTGTAGGGCTCCCTTGGGTGTATCAGGGCAGCACAAGTTTGAGGTGGGGACAACTTCGGTGTGGGCTCCATCCTTCGATATAAGGATTTTTTGCAGTCAGGGCCAGGGGCCCCTGGGCACATCCTTTTTCCATTTTCCCTGGGAAAGAAAACTCAGCAGTCCAGGTTCCTGATGTCAGTTTGTAGGGCTCCCTTGGGTCTATCAGGGCAGCACAAGTTTGAGGTGGGGACATCTTCGGTGTGGGGTCCATCCTTCGATATAAGGATTTTTTGTAGTGAGGCCCCAGCACAGTGCCAGGGACCCCTGGACACATCCTTTTTCCATTTTCCCTGGGAAAGAAAACTCAGCAGTCCAGGTTCCTGATGTCAGTTTGTTGGGCTCCCTTGGGTCTATCAGGGCAGCACAAGTTTGAGGTGGGGACAAATTCGGTGTGGGCTCCATCCTTCGATATAAGGATTTTTTGCAGTCAGGGCCAGGGGCCCCTGGGCACATCCTTTTTCCATTTTCCCTGGGAAAGAAAACTCAGCAGTCCAGGTTCCTGATATCAGTTTGTAGGGCTCCCTTGGGTCTATCAGGGCAGCACAAGTTTGAGGTGGGGACAACTTCGGTGTGGGCTCCATCCTTCGATATAAGGATTTTTTGCAGTCACGGCTAGGGGCCCCTGGGCACAACCTTTGGCCATTTTCCCTGGGAAAGGAAACTCATCAGTCCAAGTTCCTGATGTCAGTTTGTAGGGCTCCCTTGCCTCTATCAGGGCAGCACAATTTTAATGTGGGGACAACTTCGGTGTGGGCTCCATCCTTCGATATAAGGATTCTTTGCAGTGAGGCCCCAGCCCAGGGCCAGGGGCCCCTGGGCACATCCTTTTTCCATTTTCCCTGGGAAAGAAAACTCAGCAGTCCAGGTTCCTGATGTCAGTTTGTAGGGCTCCCTTGGGTCTATCAGGGCAGCACAAGTTTCAGGTGGGGACATCTTCGGTGTGGGGTCCATCCTTCGATATAAGGATTTTTTGCAGTCAGGCCCCAGCCCAGGGCCAGGGGAGCCGGGGCACATCCTTTTTCCATTTTCCCTGGGAAGGAAAACTCAGCAGTCCAGGTTCCTGATGTCAGTTTGTAGGGCTCCCTTGGGTCTATCAGGGCAGCACAAGTTTGAGGTGGGGACAACTTTAGTGTGGGGTCCATCCTTCGATATAAGGATTTTTTGAAGTCAGGGTCAGGGGCCCCCGGGCACATCCTTTTTCCATTTTCCCTGGGAAAGAAAACTCAGCAGTCCAGGTTCGTGATGTCAGTTTGTAGGGCTCCCTTGGGTCTATCAGGGCAGCACAAGTTTGAGGTGGGGACAACTTCGGTGTGGGGTCCATCCTTCGATATATGGATTTTTTGCAGTCAGGGCCAGGGGCCCCTGGGCACATCCTTTTTCCATTTTCCCTGGGAAAGAAAACTCAGCAGTCCAGGTTCCTGATGTCAGTTTGTTGGGCTCCCTTGGGTCTATCAGGGCAGCACAAGTTTGAGGTGGGGACAATTTCGGTGTGGGGTCCATCCTTCGATATAAGGATTCTTTGCAGTGAGGCCCCAGCCCAGGGCCAGGTGCCCCTGGGCACATCCTTTTTCCATTTTCCCTGGGAAAGAAAACTCAGCAGTCCAGGTTCCTGATGTCAGTTTGTTGGGCTCCCTGGGGTCTATCAGGGCAGCACAAGTTTGAGGTGGGGACAACTTCGGTGTGGGGTCCATCCTTCGATATAAGGATTTTTTCCAGTCAGGGCTAGGGGCCCTTGGGCACATCCTTTATCCATTTTCCCTGGGAAAGAAAACTCAGCAGTCCAGGTTCCTCATGTCAGTTTGTAGGGCTCCCTTGGGTCTATCAGGGCAGCACAAGTTTGAGGTGGGGACATCTTCGGTGTGGGGTCCATCCTTCTATATAAGGATTCTTTGCAGTGAGGCCCCAGCCCAGGGCCAGGGGCCCCTGGGCACATCCTTTTTCCATTTTCCCTGGGAAAGAAAACTCAGCAGTCCAGGTTCCTGATGTCAGTTTGTAGGGCTCCCTTGGGTCTATCAGGGCAGCACAAATTTGAGGAGGGGACAACTTCGGTGTGGGGTCCATCCTTCGATATAAGGATTTTTTGCAGTAAGGGCCAGGGGCCCCTGGGCACATCCTTTTTCCATTTTCCCTGGGAAAGAAAACTCAGCAGTCCAGGTTCCTGATGTCAGTTTGTAGGGCTCCCTTTGGTCTATCAGGGCAGCACAAGTTTGAGGTGGGGAGAACTTCGGTCTGGGCTCCATCCTTCGATATAAGGATTTTTTGCAGTCAGGGCCAGGGGCCCCTTGGCACAACCTTTGGCCATTTTCCTTGGGAAAGGAAACTCATCAGTCCAAGTTCCTGATGTCAGTTTGTAGGGCCCCCTTGGGTCTATCAGGGCAGCACAAGTTTGAGGTGGGGAGAACTTGGGTGTGGGGTCCATCCTTCGATATAAGGATTTTTTGAAGTCAGGGCCAGGGGCCCCCGGGCACATCCTTTTTCCATTTTCCCTGGGAAAGAAAACTCAGCAGTCCAGGTTCCTGATGTCAGTTTGTAGGGCTCCCTTGGGTCTATCAGGGCAGCACAAGTTTGAGGTGGGGGAACTTCGGTGTGGGGTCCATCCTTCGATATATGGATTTTTTGCAGTCAGGGCCAGGGGCCCCTGGGCACATCCTTTTTCCATTTTCCCTGGGAAAGAAAACTCAGCAGTCCAGGTTCCTGATGTCAGTTTGTTGGGCTCCCTTGGGTCTATCAGGGCAGCACAAGTTTGAGGTGGGGACAATTTCGGTGTGGGGTCCATCCTTCGATATAAGGATTCTTTGCAGTGAGGCCCCAGCCCAGGGCCAGGGGCCCCTGGGCACAACCTTTTTCCATTTTCCCTGGGAAAGAAAACTCAGCAGTCCAGGTTCCTGATGTCAGTTTGTAGGGTTCCCTTGGGTGTATCAGGGCAGCAAAAGTTTGAGGTGGGGAAAACTTCGGTGTGGGTTCCATCCTTCAATATAAGGATTTTTTGCAGTCAGGACCAGGGGCCCAGGGCCAGGGGCCCCTGGGTACATACTTTTTCCATTTTCCCTGGGAAAGAAAACTCAGCAGTCCAGGTTCCTGATGTCAGTTTGTAGGGCTCCCTTGGGTCTATCAGGGCAGCACAAGTTTGAGGTGGGGACAACTTTGGTGTGGGGTCCATCCTTCGATATAAGGATTTTTTGCAGTCAGGGCCAGGGGCCCCTGGGCACATCCTTTTTCCATTTTCCCTGGGAAAGAAAACTCAGCAGTCCAGGTTCCTGATGTCAGTTTGTAGGGCTCCCTTGGGTCTATCAGGGCAGCACAAGTTTGAGGTGGGGACATCTTCGGTGTGGGGTCCATCCTTCGATATAAGGATTTTTTGCAGTCAGGTTCCAGCCCAGGGCCAGGGGACCCGGGGCACATCCTTTTTCCATTTTCCCTGGGAAAGAAAACTCAGCAGTCCAGGTTCCTGATGTCAGTTTGTAGGGTTCCCTTGGGTCTATCAGGGCAGCACAAGATTGAGGTGGGGACACCTTCGGTGTGGAGTCCATCCTTCGATATAAGGATTCTTTGCAGTCAGGGCCAGGGGCCCCTGGGCACATCCTTTTTCCATTTTCCCTGGGAAAGAAAGCTCAGCAGTCCAGGTTCCTGATGTCAGTTTGTAGGGCTCCCTTGGGTCTATAAGGGCAGCACAAGTTTGAGGTGGGGACAACTTTGGTGTGGGCTCCATCCTTCGATATAAGGATTTTTTGCAGTCAGGGCCAGGGGACAAGCGTCAGGGGCCCCTGGGCACATCCTTTGGCCGTTTTCCCTGGGAAAGAAAACTCAGCAGTCCAGGTTCCTGATGTCAGTTTGTAGGGCTCCCTTGGGTGTATCAGGGCAGCACAAGTTTGAGGTGGGGACAACTTCGGTGTGGGCTCCATCCTTCGATATAAGGATTTTTTGCAGTCAGGGCCAGGGGCCCCTGGGCACATCCTTTTTCCATTTTCCCTGGGAAAGAAAACTCAGCAGTCCAGGTTCCTGATGTCAGTTTGTAGGGCTCCCTTGGGTCTATCAGGGCAGCACAAGTTTGAGGTGGGGACATCTTCGGTGTGGGGTCCATCCTTCGATATAAGGATTTTTTGCAGTGAGGCCCCAGCCCAGGGCCAGGGGCCCCTGGGCACATCCTTTTTCCATTTTCCCTGGGAAAGAAAACTCAGCAGTCCAGGTTCCTGATGTCAGTTTGTAGGGCTCCCTTGGGTCTATCAGGGCAGCACAAGTTTCAGGTGGGGACATCTTCGGTGTGGGGTCCATCCTTCGATATAAGGATTTTTTGCAGTCAGGCCCCAGCCCAGGGCCAGGGGAGCCGGGGCACATCCTTTTTCCATTTTCCCTGGGAAAGAAAACTCAGCAGTCCAGGTTCCTGATGTCAGTTTGTAGGGCTCCCTTGGGTCTATCAGGGCAGCACAAGTTTGAGGTGGGGACAACTTTGGTGTGGGGTCCATCCTTCGATATAAGGATTTTTTGAAGTCAGGGCCAGGGGCCCCCGGGCACATCCTTTTTCCATTTTCCCTGGGAAAGAAAACTCAGCAGTCCAGGTTCGTGATGTCAGTTTGTAGGGCTCCCTTGGGTCTATCAGGGCAGCACAAGTTTGAGGTGGGGACAACTTCGGTGTGGGGTCCATCCTTCGATATATGGATTTTTTGCAGTCAGGGCCAGGGGCCCCTGGGCACATCCTTTTTCCATTTTCCCTGGGAAAGAAAACTCAGCAGTCCAGGTTCCTGATGTCAGTTTGTTGGGCTCCCTTGGGTCTATCAGGGCAGCACAATTTGAGGTGGGGACATCTTCGGTGTGGGGTCCATCCTTCGATATAAGGATTTTTTGCAGTCAGGGCTAGGAGCCCCTGGGCACAACCTTTGGCCATTTTCCCTGGGAAAGAAAACTCAGCAGTCCAGGTTCCTGATGTCAGTTTGTAGGGCTCCCTTGGGTCTATCAGGGCAGCACAAGTTTGAGGTGGGGACAACTTCGGGGTGGGGTCCATCCTTCGATATAAGGATTTTTTGCAGTCAGGGCCAGGGCCCCTTGGGCACACCCTTTTCCATTTTCCCTGGGAAAGAAAACTCAGCAGTCCAGGTTCCTGATGTCAGTTTGTAGGGCTCCCTTGGGTCTATCAGGGCAGCACAAGTTTGAGGTGGGGACATCTTCGGTATGGGGTCCATTCTTCGATATAAGGATTTTTTGCAGTCAGGGCAAGGGGCCCCTGGGCACAACCTTGTGCCATTTTCCCTGGGAAAGAAAACTCAGCAGTCCAGGTTCCTGATGTCAGTTTGTAGGGCTCCCTTGGGTCTATCAGGGCAGCACAAGATTGAGGTGGGGACACCTTCGGTGTGGAGTCCATCCTTCGATATAAGGATTCTTTGCAGTCAGGGCCAGGGGCCCCTGGGCACATCCTTTTTCCATTTTCCCTGGGAAAGAAAGCTCAGCAGTCCAGGTTCCTGATGTCAGTTTGTAGGGCTCCCTTGGGTCTATAAGGGCAGCACAAGTTTGAGGTGGGGACAACTTTGGTGTGGGCTCCATCCTTCGATACAAGGATTTTTTGCAGTCAGGGCCAGGGGACCAGGGTCAGGGGCCCCTGGGCACACCCTTTGGCCGTTTTCCCTGGGAAAGAAAACTCAGCAGTCCAGGTTCCTGATGTCAGTTTGTAGGGCTCCCTTGGGTGTATCAGGGCAGCACAAGTTTGAGGTGGGGACAACTTCGGTGTGGGCTCCATCCTTCGATATAAGGATTTTTTGCAGTCAGGGCCAGGGGCCCCTGGGCACATCCTTTTTCCATTTTCCCTGGGAAAGAAAACTCAGCAGTCCAGGTTCCTGATGTCAGTTTGTAGGGCTCCCTTGGGTCTATCAGGGCAGCACAAGTTTGAGGTGGGGACATCTTCGGTGTGGGGTCCATCCTTCGATATAAGGATTTTTTGTAGTGAGGCCCCAGCACAGTGCCAGGGACCCCTGGACACATCCTTTTTCCATTTTCCCTGGGAAAGAAAACTCAGCAGACCAGGTTCCTGATGTCAGTTTGTTGGGCTCCCTTGGGTCTATCAGGGCAGCACAAGTTTGAGGTGGGGACAAATTCGGTGTGGGCTCCATCCTTCGATATAAGGATTTTTTGCAGTCAGGGCCAGGGGCCCCTGGGCACATCCTTTTTCCATTTTCCCTGGGAAAGAAAACTCAGCAGTCCAGGTTCCTGATATCAGTTTGTAGGGCTCCCTTGGGTCTATCAGGGCAGCACAAGTTTGAGGTGGGGACAACTTCGGTGTGGGCTCCATCCTTCGATATAAGGATTTTTTGCAGTCACGGCTAGGGGCCCCTGGGCACAACCTTTGGCCATTTTCCCTGGGAAAGGAAACTCATCAGTCCAAGTTCCTGATGTCAGTTTGTAGGGCTCCCTTGCCTCTATCAGGGCAGCACAATTTTAATGTGGGGATAACTTCGGTGTGGGCTCCATCCTTCGATATAAGGATTCTTTGCAGTGAGGCCCCAGCCCAGGGCCAGGGGCCCCTGGGCACATCCTTTTTCCATTTTCCCTGGGAAAGAAAACTCAGCAGTCCAGGTTCCTGATGTCAGTTTGTAGGGCTCCCTTGGGTCTATCAGGGCAGCACAAGTTTCAGGTGGGGACATCTTCGGTGTGGGGTCCATCCTTCGATATAAGGATTTTTTGCAGTCAGGCCCCAGCCCAGGGCCAGGGGAGCCGGGGCACAACCTTTTTCCATTTTCCCTGGGAAAGAAAACTCAGCAGTCCAGGTTCCTCATGTCAGTTTGTAGGGCTCCCTTGGGTCTATCAGGGCAGCACAAGTTTGAGGTGGGGACAACTTTGGTGTGGGGTCCATCCTTCGATATAAGGATTTTTTGAAGTCAGGGTCAGGGGCCCCCGGGCATATCCTTTTTCCATTTTCCCTGGGAAAGAAAACTCAGCAGTCCAGGTTCGTGATGTCAGTTTGTAGGGCTCCCTTGGGTCTATCAGGGCAGCACAAGTTTGAGGTGGGGACAAATTCGGTGTGGGGTCCATCCTTCGATATATGGATTTTTTGCAGTCAGGGCCAGGGGCCCCTGGGCACATCCTTTTTCCATTTTCCCTGGGAAAGAAAACTCAGCAGTCCAGGTTCCTGATGTCAGTTTGTTGGGCTCCCTTGGGTCTATCAGGGCAGCACAAGTTTGAGGTGGGGACAATTTCGGTGTGGGGTCCATCCTTCGATATAAGGATTCTTTGCAGTGAGGCCCCAGCCCAGGGCCAGGTGCCCCTGGGCACATCCTTTTTCCATTTTCCCTGGGAAAGAAAACTCAGCAGTCCAGGTTCCTGATGTCAGTTTGTAGGGCTCCCTTGGGTCTATCAGGGCAGCTCAAGTTTGAGGTGGGGACAACTTCGGTGTGGGGTCCATCCTTCAATATAAGGATTTTTTGCAGTCAGGGCCAGGGGCCCAGGGCCAGGGGCCCCTGGGTACATCCTTTTTCCATTTTCCCTGGGAAAGAAAACTCAGCAGTCCAGGTTCCTGATGTCAGTTTGTTGGGCTCCCTGGGGTCTATCAGGGCAGCACAAGTTTGAGGTGGGGACAACTTCGGTGTGGGGTCCATCCTTCGATATAAGGATTTTTTCCAGTCAGGGCTAGGGGCCCTTGGGCACATCCTTTATCCATTTTCCCTGGGAAAGAAAACTCAGCAGTCCAGGTTCCTGATGTCAGTTTGTAGGGCTCCCTTGGGTCTATCTGGGCAGCACAAGTTTGAGGTGGGGACATCTTCGGTGTGGGGTCCATCCTTCGATATAAGGATTTTTTGCAGTCAGGTTCCAGCCCAGGGCCAGGGGCCCCTGGGCACATCCTTTTTCCATTTTCCCTGGGAAAGAAAACTCAGCAGTCCAGGTTCCTGATGTCAGTTTGTAGGGTTCCCTTGGGTCTATCAGGGCAGCACAAGATTGAGGTGGGGACACCTTCGGTGTGGAGTCCATCCTTCGATATAAGGATTTTTTGCAGTCAGGGCCAGGGGCCCCTGGGCACATCCTTTTTCCATTTTCCCTGGGAAAGAAAGCTCAGCAGTCCAGGTTGCTGATGTCAGTTTGTAGGGCTCCCTTGGGTCTATAAGGGCAGCACAAGTTTGAGGTGGGGACAACTTTGGTGTGGGCTCCATCCTTCGATATAAGGATTTTTTGCAGTCAGGGCCAGGGGACCAGGGTCAGGGGCCCCTGGGCACATCCTTTGGCCGTTTTCCCTGGGAAAGAAAACTCAGCAGTCCAGGTTCCTGATGTCAGTTTGTAGGGCTCCCTTGGGTGTATCAGGGCAGCACAAGTTTGAGGTGGGGACAACTTCGGTGTGGGCTCCATCCTTCGATATAAGGATTTTTTGCAGTCAGGGCCAGGGGCCCCTGGGCACATCCTTTTTCCATTTTCCCTGGGAAAGAAAACTCAGCAGTCCAGGTTCCTGATGTCAGTTTGTAGGGCTCCCTTGGGTCTATCAGGGCAGCACAAGTTTGAGGTGGGGACATCTTCGGTGTGGGGTCCATCCTTCGATATAAGGATTTTTTGTAGTGAGGCCCCAGCACAGTGCCAGGGACCCCTGGACACATCCTTTTTCCATTTTCCCTGGGAAAGAAAACTCAGCAGTCCAGGTTCCTGATGTCAGTTTGTTGGGCTCCCTTGGGTCTATCAGGGCAGCACAAGTTTGAGGTGGGGACAAATTCGGTGTGGGCTCCATCCTTCGATATAAGGATTTTTTGCAGTCAGGGCCAGGGGCCCCTGGGCACATCCTTTTTCCATTTTCCCTGGGAAAGAAAACTCAGCAGTCCAGGTTCCTGATATCAGTTTGTAGGGCTCCCTTGGGTCTATCAGGGCAGCACAAGTTTGAGGTGGGGACAACTTCGGTGTGGGCTCCATCCTTCGATATAAGGATTTTTTGCAGTCACGGCTAGGGGCCCCTGGGCACAACCTTTGGCCATTTTCCCTGGGAAAGGAAACTCATCAGTCCAAGTTCCTGATGTCAGTTTGTAGGGCTCCCTTGCCTCTATCAGGGCAGCACAATTTTAATGTGGGGACAACTTCGGTGTGGGCTCCATCCTTCGATATAAGGATTCTTTGCAGTGAGGCCCCAGCCCAGGGCCAGGGGCCCCTGGGCACATCCTTTTTCCATTTTCCCTGGGAAAGAAAACTCAGCAGTCCAGGTTCCTGATGTCAGTTTGTAGGGCTCCCTTGGGTCTATCAGGGCAGCACAAGTTTCAGGTGGGGACATCTTCGGTGTGGGGTCCATCCTTCGATATAAGGATTTTTTGCAGTCAGGCCCCAGCCCAGGGCCAGGGGAGCCGGGGCACATCCTTTTTCCATTTTCCCTGGGAAGGAAAACTCAGCAGTCCAGGTTCCTGATGTCAGTTTGTAGGGCTCCCTTGGGTCTATCAGGGCAGCACAAGTTTGAGGTGGGGACAACTTTAGTGTGGGGTCCATCCTTCGATATAAGGATTTTTTGAAGTCAGGGTCAGGGGCCCCCGGGCACATCCTTTTTCCATTTTCCCTGGGAAAGAAAACTCAGCAGTCCAGGTTCGTGATGTCAGTTTGTAGGGCTCCCTTGGGTCTATCAGGGCAGCACAAGTTTGAGGTGGGGACAACTTCGGTGTGGGGTCCATCCTTCGATATATGGATTTTTTGCAGTCAGGGCCAGGGGCCCCTGGGCACATCCTTTTTCCATTTTCCCTGGGAAAGAAAACTCAGCAGTCCAGGTTCCTGATGTCAGTTTGTTGGGCTCCCTTGGGTCTATCAGGGCAGCACAAGTTTGAGGTGGGGACAATTTCGGTGTGGGGTCCATCCTTCGATATAAGGATTCTTTGCAGTGAGGCCCCAGCCCAGGGCCAGGTGCCCCTGGGCACATCCTTTTTCCATTTTCCCTGGGAAAGAAAACTCAGCAGTCCAGGTTCCTGATGTCAGTTTGTTGGGCTCCCTGGGGTCTATCAGGGCAGCACAAGTTTGAGGTGGGGACAACTTCGGTGTGGGGTCCATCCTTCGATATAAGGATTTTTTCCAGTCAGGGCTAGGGGCCCTTGGGCACATCCTTTATCCATTTTCCCTGGGAAAGAAAACTCAGCAGTCCAGGTTCCTCATGTCAGTTTGTAGGGCTCCCTTGGGTCTATCAGGGCAGCACAAGTTTGAGGTGGGGACATCTTCGGTGTGGGGTCCATCCTTCTATATAAGGATTCTTTGCAGTGAGGCCCCAGCCCAGGGCCAGGGGCCCCTGGGCACATCCTTTTTCCATTTTCCCTGGGAAAGAAAACTCAGCAGTCCAGGTTCCTGATGTCAGTTTGTAGGGCTCCCTTGGGTCTATCAGGGCAGCACAAATTTGAGGAGGGGACAACTTCGGTGTGGGGTCCATCCTTCGATATAAGGATTTTTTGCAGTAAGGGCCAGGGGCCCCTGGGCACATCCTTTTTCCATTTTCCCTGGGAAAGAAAACTCAGCAGTCCAGGTTCCTGATGTCAGTTTGTAGGGCTCCCTTTGGTCTATCAGGGCAGCACAAGTTTGAGGTGGGGAGAACTTCGGTCTGGGCTCCATCCTTCGATATAAGGATTTTTTGCAGTCAGGGCCAGGGGCCCCTTGGCACAACCTTTGGCCATTTTCCTTGGGAAAGGAAACTCATCAGTCCAAGTTCCTGATGTCAGTTTGTAGGGCCCCCTTGGGTCTATCAGGGCAGCACAAGTTTGAGGTGGGGAGAACTTGGGTGTGGGGTCCATCCTTCGATATAAGGATTTTTTGAAGTCAGGGCCAGGGGCCCCCGGGCACATCCTTTTTCCATTTTCCCTGGGAAAGAAAACTCAGCAGTCCAGGTTCCTGATGTCAGTTTGTAGGGCTCCCTTGGGTCTATCAGGGCAGCACAAGTTTGAGGTGGGGGAACTTCGGTGTGGGGTCCATCCTTCGATATATGGATTTTTTGCAGTCAGGGCCAGGGGCCCCTGGGCACATCCTTTTTCCATTTTCCCTGGGAAAGAAAACTCAGCAGTCCAGGTTCCTGATGTCAGTTTGTTGGGCTCCCTTGGGTCTATCAGGGCAGCACAAGTTTGAGGTGGGGACAATTTCGGTGTGGGGTCCATCCTTCGATATAAGGATTCTTTGCAGTGAGGCCCCAGCCCAGGGCCAGGGGCCCCTGGGCACAACCTTTTTCCATTTTCCCTGGGAAAGAAAACTCAGCAGTCCAGGTTCCTGATGTCAGTTTGTAGGGTTCCCTTGGGTGTATCAGGGCAGCAAAAGTTTGAGGTGGGGAAAACTTCGGTGTGGGTTCCATCCTTCAATATAAGGATTTTTTGCAGTCAGGACCAGGGGCCCAGGGCCAGGGGCCCCTGGGTACATACTTTTTCCATTTTCCCTGGGAAAGAAAACTCAGCAGTCCAGGTTCCTGATGTCAGTTTGTAGGGTTCCCTTGGGTCTATCAGGGCAGCACAAGATTGAGGTGGGGACACCTTCGGTGTGGAGTCCATCCTTCGATATAAGGATTCTTTGCAGTCAGGGCCAGGGGCCCCTGGGCACATCCTTTTTCCATTTTCCCTGGGAAAGAAAGCTCAGCAGTCCAGGTTCCTGATGTCAGTTTGTAGGGCTCCCTTGGGTCTATAAGGGCAGCACAAGTTTGAGGTGGGGACAACTTTGGTGTGGGCTCCATCCTTCGATATAAGGATTTTTTGCAGTCAGGGCCAGGGGACAAGCGTCAGGGGCCCCTGGGCACATCCTTTGGCCGTTTTCCCTGGGAAAGAAAACTCAGCAGTCCAGGTTCCTGATGTCAGTTTGTAGGGCTCCCTTGGGTGTATCAGGGCAGCACAAGTTTGAGGTGGGGACAACTTCGGTGTGGGCTCCATCCTTCGATATAAGGATTTTTTGCAGTCAGGGCCAGGGGCCCCTGGGCACATCCTTTTTCCATTTTCCCTGGGAAAGAAAACTCAGCAGTCCAGGTTCCTGATGTCAGTTTGTAGGGCTCCCTTGGGTCTATCAGGGCAGCACAAGTTTGAGGTGGGGACATCTTCGGTGTGGGGTCCATCCTTCGATATAAGGATTTTTTGCAGTGAGGCCCCAGCCCAGGGCCAGGGGCCCCTGGGCACATCCTTTTTCCATTTTCCCTGGGAAAGAAAACTCAGCAGTCCAGGTTCCTGATGTCAGTTTGTAGGGCTCCCTTGGGTCTATCAGGGCAGCACAAGTTTCAGGTGGGGACATCTTCGGTGTGGGGTCCATCCTTCGATATAAGGATTTTTTGCAGTCAGGCCCCAGCCCAGGGCCAGGGGAGCCGGGGCACATCCTTTTTCCATTTTCCCTGGGAAAGAAAACTCAGCAGTCCAGGTTCCTGATGTCAGTTTGTAGGGCTCCCTTGGGTCTATCAGGGCAGCACAAGTTTGAGGTGGGGACAACTTTGGTGTGGGGTCCATCCTTCGATATAAGGATTTTTTGAAGTCAGGGCCAGGGGCCCCCGGGCACATCCTTTTTCCATTTTCCCTGGGAAAGAAAACTCAGCAGTCCAGGTTCGTGATGTCAGTTTGTAGGGCTCCCTTGGGTCTATCAGGGCAGCACAAGTTTGAGGTGGGGACAACTTCGGTGTGGGGTCCATCCTTCGATATATGGATTTTTTGCAGTCAGGGCCAGGGGCCCCTGGGCACATCCTTTTTCCATTTTCCCTGGGAAAGAAAACTCAGCAGTCCAGGTTCCTGATGTCAGTTTGTTGGGCTCCCTTGGGTCTATCAGGGCAGCACAAGTTTGAGGTGGGGACAATTTCGGTGTGGGGTCCATCCTTCGATATAAGGATTCTTTGCAGTGAGGCCCCAGCCCAGGGCCAGGTGCCCCTGGGCACATCCTTTTTCCATTTTCCCTGGGAAAGAAAACTCAGCAGTCCAGGTTCCTGATGTCAGTTTGTAGGGCTCCCTTGGGTCTATCAGGGCAGCTCAAGTTTGAGGTGGGGACAACTTCGGTGTGGGGTCCATCCTTCAATATAAGGATTTTTTGCAGTCAGGGCCAGGGGCCCAGGGCCAGGGGCCCCTGGGTACATCCTTTTTCCATTTTCCCTGGGAAAGAAAACTCAGCAGTCCAGGTTCCTGATGTCAGTTTGTTGGGCTCCCTGGGGTCTATCAGGGCAGCACAAGTTTGAGGTGGGGACAACTTCGGTGTGGGGTCCATCCTTCGATATAAGGATTTTTTCCAGTCAGGGCTAGGGGCCCTTGGGCACATCTATTATCCATTTTCCCTGGGAAAGAAAACTCAGCAGTCCAGGTTCCTGATGTCAGTTTGTAGGGCTCCCTTGGGTCTATCTGGGCAGCACAAGTTTGAGGTGGGGACATCTTCGGTGTGGGGTCCATCCTTCGATATAAGGATTTTTTGCAGTCAGGTTCCTGCCCAGGGCCAGGGGACCCGGGGCACATCCTTTTTCCATTTTCCCTGGGAAAGAAAACTCAGCAGTCCAGGTTCCTGATGTCAGTTTGTAGGGTTCCCTTGGGTCTATCAGGGCAGCACAAGATTGAGGTGGGGACACCTTCGGTGTGGAGTCCATCCTTCGATATAAGGATTCTTTGCAGTCAGGGCCAGGGGCCCCTGGGCACATCCTCTTTCCATTTTCCCTGGGAAAGAAAGCTCAGCAGTCCAGGTTCCTGATGTCAGTTTGTAGGGCTCCCTTGGGTGTATCAGGGCAGCACAAGTTTGAGGTGGGGACAACTTCGGTGTGGGCTCCATCCTTCGATATAAGGATTTTTTGCAGTCAGGGCCAGGGGCCCCTGGGCACATCCTTTTTCCATTTTCCCTGGGAAAGAAAACTCAGCAGTCCAGGTTCCTGATGTCAGTTTGTAGGGCTCCCTTGGGTCTATCAGGGCAGCACAAGTTTGAGGTGGGGACATCTTCGGTGTGGGGTCCATCCTTCGATATAAGGATTTTTTGCAGTGAGGCCCCAGCCCAGGGCCAGGGGGCCCTGGGCACATCCTTTTTCCATTTTCCCTGGGAAAGAAAACTCAGCAGTCCAGGTTCCTGATGTCAGTTTGTAGGGCTCCCTTGGGTCTATCAGGGCAGCACAAGTTTCAGGTGGGGACATCTTCGGTGTGGGGTCCATCCTTCGATATAAGGATTTTTTGCAGTCAGGCCCCAGCCCAGGGCCAGGGGAGCCGGGGCACATCCTTTTTCCATTTTCCCTGGGAAAGAAAACTCAGCAGTCCAGGTTCCTGATGTCAGTTTGTAGGGCTCCCTTGGGTCTATCAGGGCAGCACAAGTTTGAGGTGGGGACAACTTTGGTGTGGGGTCCATCCTTCGATATAAGGATTTTTTGAAGTCAGGGCCAGGGGCCCCCGGGCACATCCTTTTTCCATTTTCCCTGGGAAAGAAAACTCAGCAGTCCAGGTTCGTGATGTCAGTTTGTAGGGCTCCCTTGGGTCTATCAGGGCAGCACAAGTTTGAGGTGGGGACAACTTCGGTGTGGGGTCCATCCTTCGATATATGGATTTTTTGCAGTCAGGGCCAGGGGCCCCTGGGCACATCCTTTTTCCATTTTCCCTGGGAAAGAAAACTCAGCAGTCCAGGTTCCTGATGTCAGTTTGTTGGGCTCCCTTGGGTCTATCAGGGCAGCACAAGTTTGAGGTGGGGACAATTTCGGTGTGGGGTCCATCCTTCGATATAAGGATTCTTTGCAGTGAGGCCCCAGCCCAGGGCCAGGTGCCCCTGGGCACATCCTTTTTCCATTTTCCCTGGGAAAGAAAACTCAGCAGTCCAGGTTCCTGATGTCAGTTTGTAGGGCTCCCTTGGGTCTATCAGGGCAGCTCAAGTTTGAGGTGGGGACAACTTCGGTGTGGGGTCCATCCTTCAATATAAGGATTTTTTGCAGTCAGGGCCAGGGGCCCAGGGCCAGGGGCCCCTGGGTACATCCTTTTTCCATTTTCCCTGGGAAAGAAAACTCAGCAGTCCAGGTTCCTGATGTCAGTTTGTTGGGCTCCCTGGGGTCTATCAGGGCAGCACAAGTTTGAGGTGGGGACAACTTCGGTGTGGGGTCCATCCTTCGATATAAGGATTTTTTCCAGTCAGGGCTAGGGGCCCTTGGGCACATCCTTTATCCATTTTCCCTGGGAAAGAAAACTCAGCAGTCCAGGTTCCTGATGTCAGTTTGTAGGGCTCCCTTGGGTCTATCTGGGCAGCACAAGTTTGAGGTGGGGACATCTTCGGTGTGGGGTCCATCCTTCGATATATGGATTCTTTGCAGTCAGGTTTCTGCCCAGGGCCAGGGGACCCGGGGCACATCCTTTTTCCATTTTCCCTGGGAAAGAAAACTCAGCAGTCCAGGTTCCTGATGTCAGTTTGTAGGGTTCCCTTGGGTCTATCAGGGCAGCACAAGATTGAGGTGGGGACACCTTCGGTGTGGAGTCCATCCTTCGATATAAGGATTCTTTGCAGTCAGGGCCAGGGGCCCCTGGGCACATCCTCTTTCCATTTTCCCTGGGAAAGAAAGCTCAGCAGTCCAGGTTCCTGATGTCAGTTTGTAGGGCTCCCTTTGGTCTATCAGGGCAGCACAAGTTTGAGGTGGGAACAAATTCAGTGTGGGCTCCATCCTTCGATATAAGGATTTTTTGCAGTCAGGGCCAGGGGACCAGGGTCAGGGGCCCCTGGGCACATCCTTTTTCCATTTTCCCTGGGAAAGAAAACTCAGCAGTCCAGGTTCCTGATGTCAGTTTGTAGGGCTCCCTTGGGTGTATCAGGGCAGCACAAGTTTGAGGTGGGGACGACTTCGGTGTGGGCTCCATCCTTCGATATAAGGATTTTTTGCAGTCAGGGCCAGGGGCCCCTGGGCACATCCTTTTTCCATTTTCCCTGGGAAAGAAAACTCAGCAGTCCAGGTTCCTGATGTCAGTTTGTAGGGCTCCCTTGGGTCTATCAGGGCAGCACAAGTTTGAGGTGGGGACATCTTCGGAGTGGGGTCCATCCTTCGATATAAGGATTTTTTGTAGTGAGGCCGCAGCACAGTGCCAGGGACCCCTGGACACATCCTTTTTCCATTTTCCCTGGGAAAGAAAACTCAGCAGTCCAGGTTCCTGATGTCAGTTTGTTGGGCTCCCTTGGGTCTATCAGGGCAGCACAAGTTTGAGGTGGGGACAAATTCGGTGTGGGCTCCATCCTTCGATATAAGGATTTTTTGCAGTCAGGGCCAGGGGCCCCTGGGCACATCCTTTTTACATTTTCCCTGGGAAAGAAAACTCAGCAGTCCAGGTTCCTGATATCAGTTTGTAGGGCTCCCTTGGGTCTATCAGGGCAGCACAAGTTTGAGGTGGGAACAAATTCAGTGTGGGCTCCATCCTTCGATATAAGGATTTTTTGCAGTCACGGCTAGGGGCCCCTGGGCACAAACTTTGGCCATTTTCCCTGGGAAAGGAAACTCATCAGTCCAAGTTCCTGATGTCAGTTTGTAGGGCTCCCTTGCCTCTATCAGGGCAGCACAATTTTAATGTGGGGACAACTTCGGTGTGGGCTCCATCCTTCGATATAAGGATTCTTTGCAGTGAGGCCCCAGCCCAGGGCCAGGGGCCCCTCGGCACATCCTTTTTCCATTTTCCCTGGGAAAGAATACTCAGCAGTCCAGGTTCCTGATGTCAGTTTGTAGGGCTCCCTTGGGTCTATCAGGGCAGCACAAGTTTCAGGTGGGGACATCTTCGGTGTGGGGTCCATCCTTCGATATAAGGATTTTTTGCAGTCAGGCCCCAGCCCAGGGCCAGGGGAGCCGGGGCACATCCTTTTTCCATTTTCCCTGGGAAAGAAAACTCAGCAGTCCAGGTTCCTGATGTCAGTTTGTAGGGCTCCCTTGGGTCTATCAGGGCAGCACAAGTTTGAGGTGGGGACAACTTTGGTGTGGGGTCCATCCTTCGATATAAGGATTTTTTGAAGTCAGGGTCAGGGGCCCCCGGGCACATCCTTTTTCCATTTTCCCTGGGAAAGAAAACTCAGCAGTCCAGGTTCCTGATGTCAGTTTGTAGGGCTCCCTTGGGTCTATCAGGGCAGCACAAGTTTGAGGTGGGGACAACTTCGGTGTGGGGTCCATCCTTCGATATATGGATTTTTTGCAGTCAGGGCCAGGGGCCCCTGGGCACATCCTTTTTCCATTTTCCCTGGGAAAGAAAACTCAGCAGTCCAGGTTCCTGATGTCAGTTTGTTGGGCTCCCTTGGGTCTATCAGGGCAGCACAAGTTTGAGGTGGGGACAATTTCGGTGTGGGGTCCATCCTTCGATATAAGGATTCTTTGCAGTGAGGCCCCAGCCCAGGGCCAGGTGCCCCTGGGCACATCCTTTTTCCATTTTCCCTGGGAAAGAAAACTCAGCAGTCCAGGTTCCTGATGTCAGTTTGTAGGGCTCCCTTGGGTCTATCAGGGCAGCTCAAGTTTGAGGTGGGGACAACTTCGGTGTGGGGTCCATCCTTCAATATAAGGATTTTTTGCAGTCAGGGCCAGGGGCCCAGGGCCAGGGGCCCCTGGGTACATCCTTTTTCCATTTTCCCTGGGAAAGAAAACTCAGCAGTCCAGGTTCCTGATGTCAGTTTGTTGGGCTCCCTGGGGTCTATCAGGGCAGCACAAGTTTGAGGTGGGGACAACTTCGGTGTGGGGTCCATCCTTCGATATAAGGATTTTTTCCAGTCAGGGCTAGGGGCCCTTGGGCACATCCTTTATCCATTTTCCCTGGGAAAGAAAACTCAGCAGTCCAGGTTCCTGATGTCAGTTTGTAGGGCTCCCTTGGGTCTATCAGGGCAGCACAAGTTTGAGGTGGGGACATCTTCGGTGTGGGGTCCATCCTTCTATATAAGGATTCTTTGCAGTGAGGCCCCAGCCCAGGGCCAGGGGCCCCTGGGCACATCCTTTTTCCATTTTCCCTGGGAAAGAAAACTCAGCAGTCCAGGTTCCTGATGTCAGTTTGTAGGGCTCCCTTGGGTCTATCAGGGCAGCACAAATTTGAGGAGGGGACAACTTCGGTGTGGGGTCCATCCTTCGATATAAGGATTTTTTGCAGTAAGGGCCAGGGGCCCCTGGGCACATCCTTTTTCCATTTTCCCTGGGAAAGAAAACTCAGCAGTCCAGGTTCCTGATGTCAGTTTGTAGGGCTCCCTTTGGTCTATCAGGGCAGCACAAGTTTGAGGTGGGGACAACTTCGGTGTGGGCTCCATCCTTCGATATAAGGATTTTTTGCAGTCAGGGCCAGGGGCCCCTGGGCACAACCTTTGGCCATTTTCCTTGGGAAAGGAAACTCATCAGTCCAAGTTCCTGATGTCAGTTTGTAGGGCCCCCTTGGGTCTATCAGGGCAGCACAAGTTTGAGGTGGGGAGAACTTGGGTGTGGGGTCCATCCTTCGATATAAGGATTTTTTGAAGTCAGGGCCAGGGGCCCCCGGGCACATCCTTTTTCCATTTTCCCTGGGAAAGAAAACTCAGCAGTCCAGGTTCCTGATGTCAGTTTGTAGGGCTCCCTTGGGTCTATCAGGGCAGCACAAGTTTGAGGTGGGGGAACTTCGGTGTGGGGTCCATCCTTCGATATATGGATTTTTTGCAGTCAGGGCCAGGGGCCCCTGGGCACATCCTTTTTCCATTTTCCCTGGGAAAGAAAACTCAGCAGTCCAGGTTCCTGATGTCAGTTTGTTGGGCTCCCTTGGGTCTATCAGGGCAGCACAAGTTTGAGGTGGGGACAATTTCGGTGTGGGGTCCATCCTTCGATATAAGGATTCTTTGCAGTGAGGCCCCAGCCCAGGGCCAGGGGCCCCTGGGCACAACCTTTTTCCATTTTCCCTGGGAAAGAAAACTCAGCAGTCCAGGTTCCTGATGTCAGTTTGTAGGGTTCCCTTGGGTGTAGCAGGGCAGCACAAGTTTGAGGTGGGGACAACTTTGGTGTGGGCTCCATCCTTCGATATAAGGATTTTTTGCAGTCAGGGCCAGGGGACCAGGGTCAGGGGAGCCGGGGCACATCCTTTTTCCATTTTCCCTGGGAAAGAAAACTCAGCAGTCCAGGTTCCTGATGTCAGTTTGTAGGGCTCCCTTGGGTCTATCAGGGCAGCACAAGTTTGAGGTGGGGACAACTTTGGTGTGGGGTCCATCCTTCGATATAAGGATTTTTTGAAGTCAGGGCCAGGGGCCCCTGGGCACATCCTTTTTCCATTTTCCCTGGGAAAGAAAACTCAGCAGTCCAGGTTCCTGATGTCAGTTTGTAGGGCTCCCTTGGGTCTATCAGGGCAGCACAAGTTTGAGGTGGGGACATCTTCGGTGTGGGGTCCATCCCTCGATATAAGGATTTTTTGCAGTCAGGGCTAGGAGCCCCTGGGCACAACCTTTGGCCATTTTCCCTGGGAAAGAAAACTCAGCAGTCCAGGTTCCTGATGTCAGTTTGTAGGGCTCCCTTGGGTCTATCAGGGCAGCACAAGTTTGAGGTGGGGACAACTTCGGGGTGGGGTCCATCCTTCGATATAAGGATTTTGTGCAGTCAGGGCAAGGGGCCCCTGGGCACAACCTTTGGCCATTTTCCCTGGGAAAGAAACCTCAGCAGTCCAGGTTCCTGATGTCAGTTTGTAGGGCTCCCTTGGGTCTATCAGGACAGCACAAGTTTGAGGTGGAGACAACTTCGGTGTGGCGTCCATCCTTCGATATAAGGATTTTTTGTAGTGAGGCCCCAGCCCAGGGCCAGGGGCCCCTGGGCACATCCTTTTTCCATTTTCCCTGGGAAAGAAAACTCAGCAGTCCAGGTTCCTGATATCAGTTTGTAGGGCTCCCTTGGGTCTATCAGGGCAGCACAAGTTTGAGGTGGGGACAACTTTGGTGTGGGGTCCATCCTTCGATATAAGAATTTTTTACAGTCAGGGCAAGGGGCCCCTGGGCACAACCTTTGGCCATTTTCCCTGGGAAAGAAAACTCAGCAGTCCAGGTTCCTGATGTCAGTTTGTAGGGCTCCCTTGGTTCTATCAGGGCAGCACAAGTTTGAGGTGGGGACAACTTCGGTGTGGGGTCCATCCTTCGATATAAGGATTTTTTGCAGTCAGGGCAAGGGGACCCTGGGCACATCCTTTTTCCATTTTCCCTGGGAAAGAAAACTCAGCAGTCCAGGTTCCTGATGTCAGTTTGTAGGGCTCCCTTGGGTCTATCAGGGCAGCACAAGTTTGAGGTGGGGACAACTTCGGTGTGGGCTCCATCCTTCGATATAAGGATTTTTTGCAGTCAGGGCCAGGGGCCCCAGGGCACATCCTTTTTCCATTTTCCCTGGGAAAGAAAACTCAGCAGTCCAGGTTCCTGATGTCAGTTTGTAGGGCTCCCTTGGGTCTATCAGGGCAGCACAAGTTTGAGGTGGGGACAACTTCGGTGTGGGGTCCATCCTTCGATATAAGGATTTTTTGCAGTCAGGGCTAGGAGCCCCTGGCCACAACCTTTGGCCATTTTCCCTGGGAAAGAAAACTCAGCAGTCCAGGTTCCTGATGTCAGTTTGTAGGGCTCCCTTGGGTCTATCAGGGCAGCACAATTTGAGGTGGGGACAACTTCGGTGTGGGGTCCATCCTTCGATATAAGGATTCTTTGCAGTCAGGGCCAGGGGCCCCCGGGCACATCCTTTGGCCATTTTCCCTGGGAAAGAAAACTCAGCAGTCCAGGTTCCTGATGTCAGTTTGTAGGGCTCCCTTGGGTATATCAGGGCAGCACAAGTTTGAGGTGGGGAGAACTTCGCTCTGGGCTCCATCCTTCGATAAAAGGATTTTTTGCAGTCAGGGCCAGGGGCCCCTGGGCACATCCTTTTTCCATTTACCCTGGGAAAGAAAACTCAGCAGTCCAGGTTCCTGATGTTAGTATGTAGGGCTCCCTTGGGTCTATCAGGGCAGCACAAGTTTGAGGTGGGGACAACTTCGGTGTGGGGTCCATCCTTCGATATAAGGATTTTTTGCAGTGAGGCTCCAGCCCAGGGCCAGGGGCCCCTGGGCACATCCTTTTTCCATTTTCCCTGGGAAAGAAAACTCAGCAGTCCAGGTTCCTGATGTCAGTTTGTAGGGCTCCCTTGGGTCTATCAGGGCAGCACAAGTTTGAGGTGGGGACAACTTCGGTGTGGGGTCCATCCTTCGATATAAGGATTTTTTACAGTCAGGGCCAGGGGCCCCTGGGCACATCCTTTTTCCATTTTCCCTGGGAAAGAAAACTCAGCAGTCCAGGTTCCTGATGTCAGTT